>NC_082681.1:41455749-42711834 GCF_025265405.1 Mesoplodon densirostris | reverse complement strand
GGCGGGGGTGGAGGATACCAGCTAAGGCACTTCTGAGAAAACTAGAATAGGCTATTTTCCTGCCAAACCTGTTCCCCTTCCTGATTGTCTGCAAATGTTTTTGCCACAGATTGACTTTTCATAAAAGAGCCATAAATACTGCCTCCCTCTCCTGGTTCTTTCTCCCTGTTCTCTATTCTCCTCAGAAAGTAAACAAAGCTGCAGTCTTCCTATTATTACAGAAACAGAGATTAGGATCACCACAGATTTGTTAGCTGAATTCTTTGGTAATGCAGCCTGTTAGAGTCACTGCCCAGCTTTCAGAAATCAGTGGATAGGCAGCTGGAAAATATTTTCTGTCGGGGCTGGAGAACATGGGAAGGAGGGAGAGGCAGGCCCAAGACTCCTTTAATCTGGTGAAGGAAAGGCATGCTCTGACCTTGCTACTCTGGCCACTTGATCTCTATATATAGTTCTTTGTCCCGACTCATCAGGCATCCTTTGTTTACATTTCCAGAGGAAATCTCTGTTTAATGCATAGCCAAGGGAAAATGTATACCAACAGATGAGTAGTTCCTCTTGGCTTCCAAGTCTGCATGGTTTTGTGAATAAATAAGCATTCCGGAAAATATTGAGGGGAAGAAAAATGGTTAAATACTTAGTAATCAGTTGGGCAACATTTCTTGAGCAAATGCGATGTACTCAGTGTGGTAGGTCACTTGGGGGTTACAAAAGAAACATATGTTATTGATGACCTCCAGAAACTTTTATTAGTCTAGCTAGGGACAACCCAGTATCTAGAGAGAAAGAGGAGTATTTATAACACAGCATGCAGTACGGGGAGCACAGATGAATGTAGTATAGCCCTTCTGTGTTTACTTTTTTAGTCTTCTTGTTAACTTTTAGGGCATGGAGCACATTAAAGCACTTTCCTGGCTATTTTGTGTGCCATCTGTTTTCCTCCCTTCCAGAACTGCTGCAGGACAATGGGTTGGTCCATCCCAGAAGCTCCATGGGCAGATTGATTTCTTTCTGGCTCTTCTCAAGCCTTTTAAGGGGCTGGGTGGCATGGCTGTTTAGCATTAAGAGAAAGAAAAAAGAAAGGAGATTAGCTGGAAGAGAGGGAAAGGCTTCCCTTAGTTTGGGGAATTTCAGCTTTTCATCTTGCCCCCAGGTCTTTGCTCCAGTAACTTTCAGAAGTCTTAGAGCTCAAACCGTAGGTGGCTTGGAGTTCTCCCCTTTCTGCTCATGTTGCTCATTGAAATGGTATTTGGTTTGGGAAGAGCAAGATTCAATGTCTGACTACTTCTCCAAGCATAAAAATAAGTGACTTAATAGAAATTAGTTAAAAAAGCACACCACTATGGATGACTTCAGCAGATGATCCTGAAATGTTTTAGAGTGGTCGAGCTAGAAGCAATAATAGAATCTAAATCACTAAAGCACAAAGATGTTTGTTGGAGGACTCTTCTGCAAGCACGGAGGACATGATAAAATGAAGGAGTGATTAGACTGAAGTAAGTGTGACTAGGGAAAATTTAATGGATAAAATGCATTTTAGCCAAATGTTGCAGGAGGAAAAATAAATTCCTCCCTCTGCTGAGACAGAGAGCAGTGATATTAATGGAGGTGAAAATGAGCAAATTGCATGGGCAACGTGGTACACTATGCACTAGGTATACACTGGGTATATAGAGATAAATAGCAAATGGTCCCTGACCTCAAGGAACTTAACAGGTAAAATGTCAAATATAATGTGAAGTGATGATTATTGTAATGAAGGTAAGTGCAAGATGACAAGCTAGCATAGAGAAAGAAACACCTAAGTCTGCCTGAGGGACTTAGGAAGGACTGCAAAATGGAAATAAAAATAAAATTGTCTTGAACTAAGAGTAGAATTTTGCCAACAAAATGAGAAAAGGGAGCAAAGGGAACACCATGCGAGAACATAGAAGGGTAAACAGCATAGAGGTCTTCAGGAAATCACCAGAAGTTTGGTTCAGCCAGAATGTGAGATGTGAGATCATTGCAAGAGGTGAGTGTGGAGAAGTAGCTAGGGCCTGGATAGTGAAGGGCCTTGTATGCCATGCATAGGTGTTTGGACTTTATCCTGAAGACTCTAGGGACCCATGGAAGGTTTTAAAGTAGGTGAATAACTGGATAAGGTCTTCATTTCAGGATTGCTCTGGCTGTAGTATGCAGGATGGAGCAAGGGTCAAGGGTCAAAACTGAACGTAAAGAGACCAGTTAGGTGGCTTTTACTGATCCATGGAGAGATGGAAGCCCAACCTAAGGCAATGGCAGTAGGGCTAGGGAGCAGGGGATAAATTCAAAACACATTTGTAGTAAGTAGAATCAACATGACTTGGTGATCAGTTAGATGCAGTGGGTAGAGAGATGAGAGAATAGTAGGGTGATCTATAGGTTTCTGGCTTGGGTAACTGAATGGACGTGTTTCCTTTAACTAGGTTAGGAAATAGATGGAGTTCTTTTTATTTTTTAAATTTTAACATTTTCTTTGAATTTTATTTTATTTTATTTTTTAATACAGCAGATTCTTATTAGTTATCTATTTTATACATATTAGTGTATATATGTCAGTCCCAATCTTCCATTTCATCCCCCCCCACCCCACCACTTCCCTCCCCCCTTGTTGTCCATATGTTTGTTCTCTACATCTGTGTCTCTATTTCTGCCTTGCAAACCGGTTCATCTGTACCATTTTTCTAGATTCCACATATATGCATTAATATACGATATTTGTTTTTCTCTTTCTGACTTACTTCACTCTGTATGACAGTCTCCAAGTCCATCCACGTCTCTACAAACGACCCACTTTTGTTCCTTTTTATGGCTGAGTAATATTCCGTTGTATATACGTACCACATCTTCTTTAGCCATTCATCTGTTGATGAGCATTTAGGTTGCTTCCATGTCCTGGCTATTGTAAATAGTGCTGCAGTGAACATTGGGGTGCATGTGTCTTTTTGAATTATGCTTTTCTTTGGGTATATGCCCAGGACTGGGATTGCTGGGTCATATGGTAGTTCTGTTTTTAGTTTCCTAAGGAACCTCCATACTGTTCTCCATAGTGACTGTATCAATTTACATTCCCACCAACAGTGCAAGAGGGTTCCCTTTTCTCCACACCCTCTCCAGCATTTGTTGTTTGTAGATTTTCTGATGATGCCCATTCTGACTGGTGTGAGGTGATACCTCACTGTAGTTTAGTTTTGCATTTCTCTACTAATTAGTTGATGTTGAGCAGCTTTTCATGTGCTTCTTGGCCATCTGTATGTCTTCTTTGGAGAAATGTCTATTTAGGTCTTCTGCCCATTTTTGGATTGGGTTGTTTGTTTCTTTAATATTGAGCTGCATGAGCTCTTTATATATTTTGGAGATTAATCCTTTGTCCGTTGATTCATTTGCAAATACTTTCTCCCATTCTGAGGGTTGTCTTTTCATCTTGTTTATGGTTTCCTTTGCTGTGCAAAAGCTCTGAAGTTTCATTAGGTCCCATTTGTTTATTTTTGTTTTTATTTCCATCACTCTAGGAGGTGGATTTGAAAAGATCTTGCTGTGATTTATGTCAAAGAATGTCCTTCCTACGTTTTCCTCTAAGAGTTTTATAGTGTCCGGTCTTACATTTAGGTCTTGAATCCATTTTGAGTTTATTTTTATGTATGGTGTTAGGGAGTGTTCTAATTTCATTCTTTTACATGTAGCTGTCCAGTTTTCCCAGCACCACTTATTGAAGAGCCTGTCTTTTCTCCATTGTATATCCTTGCCTCCTTTGTCATAGATTAGTTTGACCATAGGTGTGTGGGTTTATCTCTGGGCTTTCTATCTTGTTCCATTGATCTATGTTTCTGTTTTTGTGCCAGTACCATATTGTCTTCATTACTGTAGCTTTGTAGTATAGTCTGAAATCAGGGAGTCTGATTCCTCCAGCTCTGTTTTTTTCCCTCAAGATTGCTTTGGCCATTTGGGATCTTTTGTGTCTCCATACAAATGTTAAGGTTTTTTGTTCTAGTTCTGTAAAAAATGCCACTGGTAATTTGATCAGGATTGCATTGAATGTGTAGATTGCTTTGGATAGTATAGTCATTTTCACAATCTTGATTCTTCCAATCCAAGAACATGGTATATCTTCTCTCCATCTCTTTGACTCCCTTCATCAGTGTCTCATAGTTTTCTGAGGACAGGTGTTTTACCTCCTTAGGTAGGTTTATTCCTAGGTATTTTATGCTTTTTGTTGCAGTGGTGAATGAGATTGTTTTCTTAATTTCTCTTTCTGATCTTTCATTGTTAGTGTATAGGAATGCAAGAAATTTCTGTGCATTAATTTTGTATCCTGCAACTTTACCAGATTCATTGATTAGCTCTAGTAGTTTTCTGGTGGCATCTTTAGGATTCTCTATGTATAGTATCATGTCATCTACAAAAAGTGACAGTTTTACTTCCTCTTTTCTAATTTGTATACCTTTTATTTCTTTTGCTTCTCTGGTTGCCATGGCTAGGACTTGCAAAACTATGGTGAATAATAGTGGTGAGAGTGGACATCCTTGTCTTGTTCCTGATCTTAGAGGAAATGCTTTCAGTTTTTCACCATTGAGAATGATGTTTGCTGTGGGTGTGTCGTGTATGGCCTTTATTATGTCGTATATGGCATAGGTCCCCTCTATGCCCACTTTCTGGAGAGTTTTTATCATAAATACGTGTTTAATTTTGTCAAAAGCTTTTTCTGCATCTATTGAGTGATCATATGGTTTTTATTCTTCAGTTTGTTAATATGTTGTATCACATTGATTGATTTGTGTATATTGAAGAATTCTTGCATCCCTGGGATAAATCCCACTTGATCATGGCGTATGATCCTTTTAATGTGTTGTTGGACTCTGTTTGCTAGTATTTTGTTGAGGATTTTTGCATCTGTGTTCATCAGTGATATTGGCCTGTAGTTTTCTTTCTTTGTGACATCCTTGTCTGGTTTTGGTATCAGGGTGATGGTGGCCTCGTAGAATGAGTTTGGGGGTGTTCCTTCCTCTGCAAATTTTTGGAAGAGTTTGAGAAGGATGGGTGTTATCTCTTCTCTAAATGTTTGATAGAATTCACCTGTGCAGCCATCTGGTCCTGGTCTTTTGTTTGTTGGAAGATTTTTAATCACAGTTTTAATTTCAGTGCTTGTGATTGGTCTGTTCATATTTTCTGTTTCTTCCTGGTTCAGTTTTGAAAAGTTATACCTTTCTAAGAATTTGTCCATTTCTTCCAGGTTGTCCATTTTATTGACATAGAGTTGCTTGTAGTAGTCTCTTATGATGCTCTGTATTTCTGCAGTGCCTGTTGTAACTTCTCCTTTCTCCTTTCCAATTTTATTGATTTGAGTCCTCTCCCTCTTTTTCTTGATGAGTCTGGCTAAAGGTTTGTCAGTTTTGTTTATCTTCTCAAAGAACCAGCTTTTGGTTTTCTTGATCTTTGCTATTGTTTCTTTGTTTCTATTTCATTTATTTCTGCTCTGATCTTTATGATTTCTTTCCTTCTACTAACTTTGGGTTTTGTTTGTTCTTCTTTCTCTAGTTCATTTAGGTGTGAGGTTAGATTGCTTATTTGAGATTTTTCTTGTTTCTTGAGGTAGGATTGTATTGTTATAAACTTCTCTGTTAGAACTGCTTTTGCTGCATCCCATAGGTTTTGGATTGTCATGTTTTCATTGTCATTTGTGTCCAGGCAGTTTTTGATTTCCTCTTTGATTTCTTCAGTGATCTGTTGATTATTCAGTAACGTATTGTTTAGCCTCCATGTGTTTTGTGTTTTTTACATTTTTTTCCTGTAATTGATCTCTAATCTCATAGTGTTGTGGTCGGAAAAGATGCTTGATATGATTTCAGTTTTCTTAAATTTCCTGAGGGTTGATTTGTGACCCAAGATGTGATCTATCCTGGAGAATGTTCCATGCGCAGTCGAGAAGAAATTGTAATCTGCTGTTTTCAGATGGAATGTCCTATAAATATCAATTAAATCTATCTGCTCTATTGTGTCATATAAAGCTTGTGTTTTCTTATTAATTTTCTCTCTGGATGATCTGTCCATTGGTGTAAGTGAGCTGTTAAAGTCCCCCACTATGATTATGTTACTGTCGATTTCCTCTTTTATAGATGTTAGCAGTTGCCTTATGTATTAAGCAGCTCTTATGTTGGGTGCGTGTATATTTATAATGGTTATTATTCTCTTCTTGGATTGATCCCTTGATCATTATGTAGTGTCCTTCCTTGTCTCTTATAACATTATTTATTTTAAATTCTATTTTATCTGATATGAGTATTGCTACTCCAGCTTTCTTTTGATTTCCATTTGCATGGAATATCTTTTTCCATCCCCTCACTTTCAGTCTTTGTGTGTCCTTAGGTCTGAATTGGGTCTTTTGTAGACAGCATATATGTGGGTCTTTTTTTTTTTGTATCCATTCAGCGAGCCTGTGTCTTTTGATTGGAGCATTTAATCCATTCACATTTAAGGTAATTATCAATATATATGTTACTATTACCATTTTCTTAATTGTTTTGGGTTTGTTTTTGTAGATCCTTTTCTTCTCTTGTTTTTCCCACTTAGAAAAGTTCCTTTAGCATTTGTTGTAGGGGTGGTTTGGTGGTGCTGAATTCTCTTAGCTTTTGCTTGTCTGTAAAGGTTTTGATTACTCTGTCCAATCTGAATGAGATCCTTGCTGGGTAGAGTAATCTTGGTTGTAGGTTCTTCCCTTTCATCACTTTAAACATATTGTGCCACTCCCCTCTGACTTGTAGAATTTCTGCTGAGAAATCAGCTGTTAACCTTATGGGAGTTCCCTTGTATGTTATTTGTCATTTTTCCCTTGTTACTTTCCATAATTTTTCTTTGTCTTTAATTTTTGTCAGTTTGATTACTATGTGTCTTGGTGTGTTTCTCCTTGAGTTTATCCTGCCTGGGACTCTCTGCACTTCCTGGACTTGGGTGGCTATTTCCTTTGCCATGTTAGGGAAGTTTTTGACTACAATCTCTTCACATATTTTCTCTGGTCCTTTCTCTCTCGTCTCCTTCTGGGACCCATATAATGCGAATGCTGTTGTGTTTAGTCTTGTCCCAGAGGTCTCTTAGGCTGTCTTCATTTCTTTTCATTCTTTTTTCTTTATTCTGTTCCGTGGCAGTGAATTCCACCGTTCTGTCTTCCAGGTCACTTATCCGTTCTTCTGCCTCAGTTATTCTGCTATTGATTCCTTCCAGTGTATTTTTCATTTCAGTTATTGTACTCATCTCTGTTTGTTTGTTCTTTTGTTCTTTTAGGTCTTTGTTAAACATTTGTTGCATCTTCTTGATCTTTGCCTCCATTCTTTTTCCGAAGTCCTGGATCATCTTCACTATCATTATTCTGAATTCTTTTTCTGGAAGGTTGCCTATCTGCACTTCATTTACTTGTTTTTCTGGGGTTTTATCTTTTTCCTTCATCTGGTACATAATCCTCTGCCTTTTCATCTTGTCTATCTTTTTGTGAATGTGGTTTTCGTTCCACTGGCTGCAGGGTTGTAGTTCTTGCTTCTGCTGTCTGCCCTCTGGTGGATGAGGCTGTCGAAGAGGCCTGTGCAAGCTTCTTGATGGGAGGGACCAGTGATGGGTAGAGCTGGGTGTTGCTCTGGTGGGCAGAGCTCAGTAAAACTTTAATACGCTTGTTGCTTGTCTGCTGGTGGGTGGGGCTGAGTTCCCTCCCTCTTGGTTGTTTGGCCTGAGGTGACTCAGCACTGGAGACTACAGGCTCTTTGGTGGGGATAATGGTGGACTCCAGGAGGGCTCACACCAAGGAGTACTTCCCAGAACTTCTGCTGCCAGTGTGCTTGTCCCCACAGTGAGCCACAGCCACTCCCCGCCTCTGCAGGAGACCCCCCAACACTAGAAGGTAGGTCTGGTTCAGTCTCCTATGGGGTCACTGCTCCTTCCCCCTGGGTCCTGATGTGCACACTACGTTGTGTGTGCCCTCCAAGAGTGGAGTCTCTGTTTCCCCCAGTCCTGTCGAAGTCCTGCAGTCAAATCCTGCTAGCCTTCAAAGTCTGGTTCTCTGGGAATTCCCCCTCCTGTTGCCGGACTCCCAGGTTGGGAAGCCTGACGTGACGTGGGGATCAGAACCTTCACTCCAGTGGGTGGACTTCTGTGGTATAAGCGTTCTCCAGTTTGTGAGTCACACACCCAGTGGTTATGGGATTTGATTTCATTGTGATTGGGCCCCTCCTGCCATCTCATTGCAGCTTCTCCTTTGTCTTTGGATGTGGGGTATCTTTTTTGGTGAGTTCCAGTGTCTTCCTGTCGATGATTGTTCAGCAGTTAGCTGTGATTCCGGTGCTCTCACAAGAGGGATTGAGAACACATCCTTCTACTCCACCATCTTGAACCAATCTCCCAGAGTTCTTTTTAGACATGTGAGGTTTGTTGTGCTGTCAGTCAGAGAGACACGTAGGAAATGCCTATTGGACAGCTGGCTGGATCTGGAGGTCAGGAGAGAGGTCTGGGAAAGGGATAAAGACTTGGGAGTCATCTAAGTGGCACTGAAAGCCATGGAGAATGTACAATGTACAATGAGAAGAAAGCCTAGGGCACAGAAATCCAATTGTTTGTCACTCAGAATACAGCAACAGACTGACTTTACAAAAATAAATGGAAAGACTGTGGAGATTTTTATGAGATTACTGAGGGTTGGCATGTGTTTAAAAAATTAAATATCAGGAGGAAAGTTTTCATTTGTGGGAATAGTCAACATTTTAGAAATTACCTCTATAAAGACTATAATAATAAGTGACACTTAATGAAGATTTCATATATTGCAGGTAATCACTTTATATGTGGTAACTCATTTAATCCTCACAAAAACTCTATGAAGTGAACACTGTTATTATTCTTGCTTTACAGATCAAGACATTGAGATACAGAGAGGTTGAAGTGATTTGCCAAGGTCATGCTGCTAGTAGGTAACAGAGTGCGGATTTGAATCCAGGCACTTCAGCTCCAGAGCCTATGCCCCTAACCACCCCATTATAGTTCCTTTTGCAAGGCCAAGGTACACATCACTTGGATGTCCTTTGTTTATCACCAGTGGTTCCTGACCCATCATGAGGATGGCTTGTAGTCAGTAAGGAGAATGATATATGGGTGTGAATTCTGGAAGAAAGCAAAAGAGAAACAGATGGAGCAGAAGGGAGGAAGAAAACTGACAAGACAGAGGCCAAAAATAGCAAAGGAAGAGAGGCCTTCAAGGTGTGGAACTTTTGATAGAGACCATTGGAGCAGCACCATTATACAGGAAGATATCATTAATGACCTTTGAGGGAGAAGGTTCAGTGGAAAGGTGAGAATAGAAGATAGAGTCAGGGAGGTCAAAGAGAAAGTAAGTTGTAAGGAAATGCACGCTGTGAGAGGTTTGATCATGAAAGTGAAGAGAGAAGTAGAGTGGTAGTTATTATCCTTTTGAAGTGCAAAACAATCAGACTCACAAACACTCTTACAATATTCTAGTTGTTTATTTTGTTACTGGGTAGCTAACAGTAGGAGTCACTAGATCCACTGACCACACATGCTTCATTTCCCATCCTGACTTGGCTTCCAGCCATCTTTCCAATTGTGGGCCCTCCTGCCCAGCTCCACGCCTCAGTTTCTACAACTCACTCCTCCTAGAAAGTGTGTAGGTTCTGGGATGCAATGTGATGTTGTAGCTTTGGAGTTGGGCATACTAGCTGTGTAACCTTGGACACACACATAACTTCTTTGAGCCTCAGTTTCATTACCTATGACACTTAGCCTAATCATATTTTGAAGGGAAAGGTAGTACATGTAAAACACTTGCTACTGTAATTGGCAGATAGTCAAGGCTCAATAAATGGTAGTAGCAGTAGCAGCAGCAGCAGCAGTAACAACAGGAGCAGTTGTTAGTATTAATCGTACTAGTAGTACTAGCAGTATTTCTGGGCACCTCACCTTTGCGAGAGATTCCTAGCCCTGACCTCAGGACTTCTAGAGAATCATTGTTATTTCTGAGGGTGGGGAAAACAGTCAGTCCCCAATGTTCACAATCAATCTTAAATTTAACACATGAACCAGAACTTTCCTTGGGAAGGGGGAGTGGTAATGAAATTACGGCACTAAAAATGTTGGAAATCTCAGCCATATGGCCCTATTTAATCACCCACCAACAACTGTGCAAAGGTGGTACACTAAAAAGGGTTATTATGCTCAATAAGCTGCCGGTTTTCAGTTACTGAATTAAACAAATTTTATTTAGTATGGAAAAGTTCACTGCCCTTCTGCAAGAATATCTAAGGGATTCTTTAAGTTGATACTTAAGTAAACTTGCCTATTATCCTGCCCAAATTCCTCTTGATTACTGCCCCAAAGCAAACGCAAAAGAAAAGTTTTGGGGAGGGACAGATGCTTTCACCTCTAATGGTTTTAAAAACAGAGAGTTTGGGGGATTTTTTTTTTATTCAAGTGTAATTGACATACAACTCTGTTAGTTCCAGATGCACAGCATAGCGATTCAATATTTATTTGGGATTTTAAGATATTTATTAGCCAGAATGTTCTGTATTTTTGTGGGAGATGGAAGAGCAAGACCAGCAGACTTAATATTATGCTCCTGAGGACGATTTGGGCTACCAATGCCTGGTGAAAATGAAATGGCTATTTTGAAACCAATGTGGAATTATAAGTGGAGAAAATGGTTTTCATGAACAATGGGAAATAAGTACATAGTGACCTAGTCAGTCTATTCATTTATACTACTGAAATGACTAATTCAGAGTATTATATTCAATCTTATTAAGTATATGGCAATTAATATTTAATATAGATGAAAAACCTAAATCAACTGTGCAATCTGACATGTGGGCATAGCCTATTTTTATACTAGAAAAGAAAGTGCTTTATAATTTTCCAGACACCTAATGTGTTTGATTCTTTTTCAAAAATACTTTGTGACAATTCTTGATATATTCCAGTGAAATAAAATTTTCGAGGACATTAAAGGTTGCATTTGAAACATTTGGAGGGTATGGACACATGACAGGGTTGTAAGGATAAAATGAGTTAGGATGAACATTGTTTTCCCTCCTCTCCTCCCCCATATCTATAGGGCATATAAACTTTCCATGTTTTCATAGTCAGAACAGTTCATATAGGCATGCACTCTTGTTCTGTTTTTGCCCTTTTTTTTTCAGTGCAGTGAAGCTCATTTTATAGCTCCATTCCCCATCTGCTGCCTTCTTCCTCCAGTTCTGGTTTCTCAGTGTTCAAATTCTATGTTAAATGACCAGAACACTTGCCTAATGTTGGACCCTTCTGCTTTCTCTGCTCTTTTCAAAATCCACCCAAGTTCCCCATTTCCAATGTGCTCTTGGAAAGTTGGTAGAATTCTAATAATTCAAGTTAAAACCCTATCAAGCCTACCCTGTACCTTTTAAATGTTTCCAGTTCCACCCCTACCTCCAATCTCTCTTGCCATCAACCCATCCAAAATACCAAACAAATAAAACAAAACAAAGACCAAAAAACCCCTAAAATGGAAATGACTACCACTATAACAGACATGCACACAGCCTTTGAAATGCCCTTTCTGTCTCTGCCTGTCTAGAAGAGTCCAGCTGTATGATATGGTAAGTAGAGATTAGGAGTGGGAGAGAATCATATTTGAATCATATGTGCTGGTCTTTGTGCTAGAGGCATTCTTGTTCCTAATCTCAGTGTTTATGACAACCCTGTGATAACGTTGGTGATATCCCCATTTTACAAATGAGGAACCTGAGAGTGAGAGAAATTACATGACTTATTCAAGGTCACACATAGAGTAAGCTCGGGCTCTGTCTTGCATCTCTCTGACTCTGAAGTCCGTGTTCTTTCTGCTGCACTATTTGTTTATTTGCCACGGATTCATTTGTGTTCAGATAGAAAAGAGACGGCTTAGGATGTCCACTGATTTTCCTCCCTTCATCAAACAGCTCCAGAAGAATAGATGATCTATTTGGGGCCTTGGCATTCCTGACTCCATGGTAAGCCTCTTATGTACCTATATTTGATAGCCCAGAGTAGCTCTCTGTCCTAACAGCCCTTCGTGGGGTTAGGAAGCAGAGGGAGAACGGCTGCTAGAGTTGGCAGAAGGAAGCAGTAGTGCCTACAGTTAAGGCACTTACTTGCTCAGATTATTTTTGTGCCACGAGACCCAAGTCAGGGGTTGAAAACAGAGTGGGCAGCTCCAGGTATCGATACTGACCCTGGTCATACAGTCAGTTTACTGTGGGACCCACACTTCCTTCCTGAGACTGTCTTGCTGGGTCATCCTAGGGCATGACTGTCGTCTCCATGCAACACAGATTTTCTTAATCATTACAAAAGAGTTTGACAGTAAAGATTTACTCTCAAAAAGTGTCCTTAATCTTATCATACTTTGACTATAACTAACAAATATAATTCCACAGTGACTGCAAATATATGGATCTCCTCAGAAAAAGTGCATATATTGTTACTATTTTAAAAAATTCAATTTATTTAAACTTAAAAAAAATAGAAACAGTTCACCCATTTCTCCTCCCCTCCATCCCTCGCCTCTGGCAACCACCAATTTGTTTTGTATCTATGAGCTTATTTTTTTAATTAAAAAAATTTTTTTAGATTCCACATATAAGAGAGATCATACAGTATCTGCCTTTCTCTGCCTGACTTATTTCAGTTAGTATAATGCCCTTGAAGGCCATCCATATTGTCACAAATGGCAAGATTTCATTCTTTTTTATGACTGAATAATATTCCATTATATAAGTATATCGCAATTTCTTTATCCGTTCATCCACTGATGAACACTTCGATTGTTTCCATGTCTTAGCTATTGTAAATAATGCTACAATGGACCCGGGGGTGCATATTTTTCAATTAGTGTTTTCATTTTCTTGGGGTAAATACTTGGAAGTGGAGTTGCTGGATCATATATGGTAGTTCTATTTTTATTTTCTTGAGGAACCTCCATACTGTTTTACATAACAGCTGTACCAATTTACATTCCCACCAAAAGTACACAGGGGTTTTCTCCACAAGGTTCTTACTGCCTATGTTTTCTTCTAGGAGCTTTATGGTTTTAGGTCTTATGTTCAAGTATTTAATCCATTTTGAGTTAATTTTTGTGTATGGTATTAGGTAGTGGTCCAGATACACTGTTACTATTAACAGTGGGCCCATGTCCTTTGATGGAATGATTATTGAGAAGTGCAGGTACACCCACGGAATCAGCTATTTACCACCTCAGGACAGAAAGAGAATTCCGCAGCTCATCCCATTCCCACTACCTGTCCTCTAACCTACATCGTATCTCGAATCTAAGTTTACCCCATCTCAGGCAGTTCTAGGAACTCTTATTACTCCTAAGAGCTTTATATGCATTCATTCATTTAATCTTTACAATAACCCTATGAGATAAGTATTATTATTATTCTCATTTTACAGACGGGGAACCTGAGGCACAGGGCAGGTAACTAATTTGTACAAAGTCACACAGGGAGTAAGTGGTAGAGTGAGGGTTTGTATCCAGTTAGACTGTAGAATTCATGCTCTTAATCACTATGCTGTATTAAAAGTGAAAGGCAAAGCTAACCAGATCACGTAATGGCTCTATGTGCAGTGCCTTCCAAGTTGCTGATTACTGTGCTTATGATCCGGGCAAGGACAGACGTCTGTCTGTATAACCAGTCTTGGTGTGTTATGTGAATGTGTGTCCATGTGGGAAGGACATGGTGTGTATCTGGAGCAGTGTTTAGGCATGCCCTTCTTTGTGGTGATAAGCTTCCTATAGAGCATGCATCTTAGCACTCTTGCACATGCTATGCATCTCTCTATTTCATACATGGCTGACTGAGTGTTCATCTCGTGTGTGTGTGTGTGTGTGTGTGTGTGTGTAGGGGTATATTGTAAAGAGGATATATGTGGAAAGAAGAACATGTCTAGTAAGAGAATTAGTGTTTAATTAATTAAACATTAAACTGGGTCGTGAGGACTGCTTTGACATCTGTTTTTTTTTCCCCTCAAAGGGTTCTTTCCAAACCCTCGGAATTTTCCCCATATAGGGGAAGAAACTGGGAAACAACTAGAGGAGGTTGTCTTTTGTCTCCTCTGATTGGAAACATTGTCTCTTGTGTTCAGAGCAGTTTTTCAGCCCTCTTTTCCTCCATATCCCAAGCCTGTTCCATTTTCTTCTAGTAACATCAAAAGCATGAGACAATCATTGGCTTTGGAATCATTTCTAAACCAATAAAACTTTAGCCAAAAGATTGCATGGTACCAATGGGAGTCCATGTCGCATAGAATCACACACTTCTGCCTTTAGCTCCTCCACTCCCAATCTATATACAGGTAGTCATGCATTGGCACACAATGGCAGGCTTACGAGTGCAAAAGGACATCTTCTTTGCAACATCTCAGGTGGAGGGGCAAGCACAGGACAGGAGGAGGATTAGAGAAGAGGGCGAGAAGACCAGGCAGGAAGGGATCACAATGGTACACTGTAAGAAAGTATGTGAAAAGGAAGGGGGAAAACAATCATAAGATGCCAGCTTAGTATATAGTGCACATAACAAATTTCTTGCCAAATCTGTGACGTGTTCTAGGATCTGAAGAGCTCTGAATCTTCTAGCTTCCTGGGGCTATTCTGGGCTTCTGATTGCCACTAAGTCATCAGCCAAGAAATCCAAACTATTTTAGGAGGATTCCATTGGCTTTCGAATGAAGTGGAATTTATATTATATTGGTAGCACAGATAGAACATTTTATTTAAGAAGAATCTGATCTCACAGGTGAGTAGGCAAATTGTGTATTGTCTGCAGGCCAGGGAGTAGAATTAAACATCTTCATGCTTTTGCGTTCCATTTCTGTCAAAAACAGGATATTGGCAGCAAACCACCTGAAAAAAAAAAAAACCACTGACCTACAGTGAGTACTGCCAAGCACCATGCTTAATGCTAACCTACTGTACAGCTGGTAACACAGTGACACATCATTAGCCCAGGTGGTAAAAGCAAATGGTGTCCCCAGGATATTAGTGTTTACTATTTATGGTCTTCCTTTTTAAAAAATAACTACCCTTATAGAGAGTCAGTAAAGCTTCTGTCACTTTTCCTATGTGAACCTTTATCAAAAGGTATTTATTAAACTCCACTCAGTGCTTAGCATTGTGCTACTTACTACAGGGGACTAGAGCAGGTATGTAAGTCACTATCTTTCTCTTCAAGGACATTATAGTCTAGTTGGGGAAACAAGAACTAACAGTATAAGCAATGGTAAACAATACAAAATAAAATAATTGGGTCCTTAATTGTGTGATGAGGGCTATAGGAGTTCAGAGGAGAGGGAGATCAAAGAAGGCTGACATTATCATCAGTCTCATCAATAGCTAACATTTGTTGATACTTAAAATGTGCCAGGTATTGTGCTAAGTGCTTTACACATATTATCTCATTTCATACTCTCAGCTACCTCTGAGATAAGCATTATTATTATTATCCCCAAAAGTTAAGGAAGCTCAGATAACTGACTTATCCAAGGGGAGTAATGAGACCTGAGACTTAGAGAGGCAAGGAAGGACCTGATCACAAAGGACCTTAAGAGCCATGTTAAGAAGTCTGTAATTCATCCCAAGGTCAGAGGGAAGCCAGTTGAAAATTAGAACGAAGCCATTTTAAGCCTGGGAGGAGTGTGTTTTTTTAAAAAGATTATGCTGCCTAACTGCTGGATTAAGAACACATTTTGTATTGGGAAGATACAGACCAGAGACAGAGGGACCAGTTAGATGACTATTGTAGTGTAGTGCCTGGTACTTATGTATTAGGTACTCAATGCCTATTTGTTGGATGGATGGATAGATTAAGGAAGAGATTCTAGTGGACAGAACTAGTGAAGTAATAATAAAGGATAGAAAGGGATAGGTTCAAATTATATTTAGGAGGTAAAATATATGGGATTTAATGATTAATTGGATGTGGAGGATGAGAAAGAGAAGTTAAGAACAATGCCCAGGATTTCTGAGGGGCTGGTGGTGCCATTCATTCATTTAGGGAGTATTAGAGAAGAATCAGATTTAATGGAAAAGTGTGGGGGAAGGAGATGAGTTCAGTTTTGGAAACACTGATTTTATGGTTCCTGTGGTTATACAAATTAAAGTGTCCAGTAAACAGTTAGATATATGGGTGTAAATTTCAGGAGGGAGATTTAGGATGGAGAGAAAGATAAGTGAGGCAAATAGGGATCTTTTTGGGGTGACAGAATTATTCTAAAATTGGATTGTGGTAATGGTTGCACAGTTCTGTAAATTAATAAAAACTCATTGAATTCTCTAGCAGCATTATTTACAATAGCCAAGACATGGAAGCAACCTAAGTGTCCACCACAGATGAATGGATACAGAAGATGTGGTACATATATACAATGAAATATTACTCAGCCATAAAAAAGAATGAAATAATGCCATTTGCACCAAAATGGTTGGACCTAGAGGTTATCAAACTAAGTCAAGTAAGTCAGACAAAGACAAATAGTATATGATGTCACTTACATGTGGAATCTAAAAAATAATACAAATGAATATACAGAATAGAAACAGACTCACAGACTTAGAAAACAAACTTATGGTTACCAAAGGGGAAAAGTGGGGAGAGGGATAAATTAGGAGTATGGGATTAACAGATATACACTACTATGTATAAAATAGATAAGCAGCAAGGATTTGCTACATAACACAGGGAACAATATTCAATATTTTATAATAACCTATAATGGAAAATAATCTGAAAAAAATATATTAAAAAATCATTGAATTCTCCACTTAAAATAGATGAATTTTATGGTATGTAAATTGTATCTCAGTAAAGCTCTTTTTTTTTTTCTTTGCCACGCCATGCAGCATGTGGGATCTTAGTTCCCTGACCAGGGATTGAACCTGCACCCCCTACATTGGAAGCACAGAGTCTTAACCACTGGACCACCAGGGAAGTCCCAAATAAAGCTCTTTTTAAAAAAAGATAAGCAAGGCACTGGCATACAGGTGGTACTGAGGCCTTAAAAATGGATAAGATCGGGCTTCCCTGGTGGCGCAGTGGTTAAGAATCTGCCTGCCAATGCAAGGGACACAGGTTCGAGCCCTGGCCGGGGAAGATCCCACATGCCACGGAGCAACTAAGCTCGTGCTCCACAACTGCTGAGCCCACATGCCACAGCTGCTGAAGCCCACACACCTAGAGCCTGTGCTCCGCAGCAAGAGAAGCCACGACAATGAGAAGCCCACACACTGCAACGAAGAGTAGCCCCCACTCGCCGCAACTAGAGAAAGCCCATGCACAGCGACAAAGACCCAAAACAGCCAATAATAAATAAATAAATTTATTTTTTTAATGGATAAGATCACGAGAGACTGAGGGTGATAGAATTCTTGGAATACTGGCGTTTAAGGTTCAGGCAAAGGAGTTAGAGTGATCAGAAGGAAAACTAGGAGAGTTAGTGTCATGGAAGCCAAGGGAAGAGAGCATTTCCAGAAGAAGTAAATGGATGATTTTTTTAAAACTATAGGAGAGACTTAAACATCTTTAAGTGTCAATGGGATCCAGGAACCAGTTGACAGAGAGAGGTTGAATGAAGGAGAGAGAAGGGAAGATTGATTAAGTGAGGACCCCAAGAGGGCAGGAGAGGATGAGATGCAGAGCACAGGTAGAGGGATGAACTTTCTAGAGGAAGAGAGACACCATTTTTTATAATGCTAGAAGAGGGCAGGATGGTTGAGGATGCAGGTACGTTTGTTTATTGGTTTGTTTTGAGAATTTGAGGGAATTCTCTGGAATGAGTACTATTTTCTTTGTGAAGAAGGAAGTAAAATCATTTGCTATGATTTTATTGAATATTATGAGTGAGAAGGGAGGTGGTGGCTTTGGTGCTTTGAGGACTGTGGAGATTTGAATAAGCTACTGTGGAGAGGTGGAGAGAGCTGTCAAGAGAATCATTAATATAGGATTAGTAGGAAACGTTGAGAGCCTGCTTGAAGCTGGACACCACGAATTTAAAGGGGAATCAATCTATGCTTGTGTGATCAGCATATAGGTTGCACTTAAACCCACAAGAATCAAAATGTTGCTTAGGTGAGAAGAAGGATGGAGATATGTGTGTGTGTGTGTGTGTGTGTGTATAAAACAGATAAATAGTTAATATCACTAATATTGGAGATATCCAATATTGTATTATTATATTAGTGATGTTAATCTTTTATCTGTCACGTGTTGTGATTCTTTTCCTGGTTTGTCATTTATCTGTATTTTCCTATGTCTTTTAGTTTTTCTGGCTTGTGGAGGAAGTTCTCCCCTCGTTAAACATTATTTTCACATTTTCAGTGGTTTTCTTTTTTGTATTTCAAGGCTTTAATATACCTGGAATTTATTTTAGGATATAAAGTTTTGAAATTTATCTTAGGATATGTAGTTTTGTTTTCTTCCAGATAAATAGCTCCTATGCCAAGACCATTTATTCACACAACAGTCCTTTTCCCATTGCCATATATTGGGTTTCCATATATACTTGTACTTACTCTAGACTCTACTCTGTTCTAATGATTTAATTTTCTATTCTTATGTCAATACCTTACTATTTTGATCATAGTGGCTTAATGGTAACTTTTTAAAAAACATCTTTATTGGAGTATAATTGCTTTACAATGGTGAGTTAGTTTCTGCTGTATAACAAAGTGAATCAGCTATACATATACATATATCCCCACATCTCCTCCCTCTTGCATCTCCCACCCAACCCTCCCTATCCCACCCCTCTAGGTAGACACAAAGCACCAAGCTGATCTCCCTGTGCTATGCAGGTGCTTCCCACTAGCTATCTGTTTTACATTTGACAGGGTATATATGTCGATGCCACTATCACTTCGTTCCAGCTTACCCTTCCCCCTCCTGTGTCCTCAAGTACATTCTCTATGTCTGCATCTTTATTCCTGTCCTGCCCCTACGTTCTTCAGAATTTTTTTTAGATTCCACGTATATATGTGTTAGCATACAATATTTGTTTTTCTCTTTCTGACTTACTTCACTCTGTATGACACCCTCTAGGTCCATCCACCTCACTACAAATAACTCAATTTTGTTTATTTTTATGGCTGAGTAATATTCCATTGTATATATGTGCCCCATCTTCTTTATCCACTCATCTGTCAATGGACACTTAGCTTTCTTCCATGCCCTGACTATTGTAAATAGAGCTGCAATGAACATTGTGGTACATGACTCTTTTTGAATTATGGTTTTCTCAGGGTATATGCCCAGTAGTGGGATTGCTGGGTCATATGGTAATTCTATTTTTAGTATTTTAAGGAACCTCCATACTATTCTCCATAGTTGCTGTATCAATTTACATTCTCACCAACAGTGCAAGAGTGTTCTGTTTTCTCCACACCCTCTCCAGCATTTATTGTTTCTAGATTTTTGGATGATGGCCATTCTGACTGGTGTGAGGTGATACCTCATTGTAGCTTTGATTTGCATTTCTCTAATGATTAGTGATGTTGAGCATTCTTTTATGTGTTTGTTGGCTGTCTGTATATCTTCTTTGGAGAAATGTCTATTTAGGTTTTCTCCCATTTTTGGATTGGAGTTTTTGGTTTTTTTGATATTGAGCTGCATGAGCTGCTTATAAAATTTGGAGATTAGTCCTTTGTCAGTGGCTTCATTTGCAAATATTTTCTCCCATTCTGAGGGTTGTCTTTTGGTCTTGTTTATGGTTTCCTTTGCTGTGCAAAAGCTTTTCAGTTTCAATAGGTCCCATTTGTTTATTTTTGTTTTTATTTCCATTTCTCTAGGAGGTGGGTCAAAAAGGACCTTGCTGTGATTTATGTCATAGAGTGTTCTGCCTATGCTTTCCTCTAAGACTTTTATAGTGTCTGGCCTTACATTTAGGTCTTTAATCCATTTTGAATTTATTTTTGTGTATGGTGTTAGGGAGTGTTCTAATTTCATTCTTTTACATGTAACTGTCTAGTTTTCCCAGCACCACTTATTGAAGAGGCTGTCTTTTCTCCACTGTACATTCTTGCCTCCTTTATCGAAGATAAGTTGACCATATGTGCATGGGTTTATCTCTGGGCTTTCTATCCTGTTCCATTGATCTATATTTCTGTTTTTGTGCCAGTACCATACTGTCTTGATTACTGTAGCTTTGTAGTATAGTCTGAAGTCAGGGAGCCTGATTCCTGCAGCTCCGTTTTTCTTTCTCAAGATTGCTTTTGCTATTCGGGGTCTTTTGTGTTTCCATACAAATTGTGAAATTTTTTGTTCTAGTTCTGTGAAAAATGCCATTGGTAGTTTGATAAGGATTGCATTGAATCTGTAGATTGCTTTGGGTAGTATAGTCATTTTCACAATGTTGATTCTTCCAATCCAAGAACATGGTATATCTCTCCACCTGTTTGTATCATGTTTGATTTCTTACATCAGTGTCTTATAGTTTTCTGAGTACAGGTATTTTACCTCCTTAGGTAGGTTTATTCCTAGGTATTTTATTCTTTTTGTTGCAATCGTGAAATGGGAGTGTTTCCTTAATTTCTCTTTCAGATTTTTCACCATTAGTGTATAGGAATGGAAGAGATTTCTGTGCATTAATTTTGTATCCTGCTACTTTACCAAATTCATTGATTATCTCTAGTAGTTTTTTGGTAGCATCTTTAGGATTCTCTATGTAGCGTATCATGTCATCTGTATGGTAACTTTTAGTATTTGGTAATATCTTGTATTTCTTTGTGTTAATTTTCTTGCTATTCTTGGATATTTTGTTCTCCATATGAACTTTAGAATATGTTTATCTAGTTACTGAATATGCTTAATGTGGATTGTGGTTATATTATTACATTGCGAAGAAATGGTGTTAAATCATCCCAAACAGACTCATGGTATATCCCTGCAGTTTTTTAGGTTTTATTTTTGGAACTTCTCTTTAGTATTTTATTGTATTCTTCAAATAGGTACACCTTTCTTGTTAAACTGATCCTTAGGTGTCTTATGGTCTTTTCCATGTTGTGAGTGGATTGCTTTTCTATTTCCATTTAAAATAGCATGTGGAGGAAACTCTTGATTTTATGTCTTTTCTTATATGTAATAATCTTACCAAATTAATATCTTTAGAATTTTTTTAAAAGCTAGAGTCTCTTAGGTTTATTTGAAGCATGTAAATCTCTTTTTTCACCAATATTTATATCAATTATTTAATTTTCTTATTTTCTTTTGCCTCAGCTTAAACATTAAAAACACTGTTGAATAATAGTGGTGATATCGAACAGCTTTGCCTTGTTCATGTTCTGGGATGGACCTTAGCATTTTCACCATTGACTGTCATGTTTGTTATTTGCTTTCTTTATCATATTTAATAGTTTTCCTTTATGTATAGTTTTTATTTGGATTGCCTGCTGAATTTCGTTTAAAAACCTTTAAGAATGTATCAGTATAATCCTGTATGTTGATATATATTTCTAATGTTGAATCATTCTTTTATTTCTGGAATAAACCCTGTTGGATTATAGTGTTTTATTCTTTTGTTACCCTTCTGGATTTCATTTTCTATTTTATGTAGAATTTTTCCATATATATTCAGAAGTGAAATCAATCTATTGTCTTATTATTTCCGGTACCTTTTTTAGATTTCTGGTATTGTGGTTATACTAGATTCACTAAATGCACTTGGGATGGTTTTATCTTTCTCTGTGGTCTTCATAGTTTAAGCAGCATGGGAATGATCTGTTTTCTAAAGAGTTTGTGGAACCCAGTTCTGAAACCATCTGAACCTGGAGTCTTTTAAAAAAAAATTACACATCTTCCAGTCTGGCCTAGAGTTATCAGTCTCTCTAGGTTTTGTTACTTCTTCTTGGGTAAAATTCGGTAGTATGTAATAGATTTTTCAACTGTGTGCTGTAGGTTGCACGTAATATTCCCTTGTAATTACGTTTATGTCCATCTAGTGGTATGCTGCAGTTGGCTAGCCAGTTGTGCACATTTCTGGGTTAAGTGACTACACATCGGTAACTTAAAATCCACCATGGTGGGAGTTTTTACACCATGAAAATCAGCAAGCTCTACAAATAGAGGGGTTTTTTGAGAGCCAATTGTTAAATGTTTACCAGCATACTATTGTCTGTATCAATGAGTGTATCTCCTTTTCCACTGTGTTTTCTTTTTTTGTTTGGCTTTGCTTTCTCTCTTTTTCCTTAATCAGGATTTTCAAAGAACCCACTTTTTTTTCTTTTAAGTTTTATTTTATTTAATTTTTATACATCAGGTTCTTATTAGTTATCTATTTTGTACATATTAGTGTATATATGTCAATCCTAAACTCCCGATTCATCCCACCACTGTTACCCCCTCCCCCCTCTTTCCCCCCTTGGTGACCATATGTTTGTCCTCTACATCTGTGTCTCTATTTCTGCCTTGCAAACAGGTTCATTGGTACCATTTTTCTAGATTCCACATATATGCATTTATATACGATATTTGTTTTTCTCTTTCTGACTTACTTCATTCTGTAAGACAGACTCTAGGTCCATCCATGTCTCTACAAATGACCCAATTTCATTCCTTTTTATGGCTGAGTAATATTCCATTGTATATATATACCACATCTTCTTTATCCATTCGTCTGTCAGTGGACATTTAGGTTGCTTCCATGACCTGGCTATTGTAAATAGTGCTGAGATGAACATTGGGGTGTATGTGTCTTTCTTTTTTTTTTTTTGTAGTTTATTTTTTTTCTCAGTTTCCCCATTTTTTTTCACACACACACACTGTATTTTATTTTTACAAGAGATAGATAAACTGACACCAAGCATTGTAAATGGATGACCACAACAGAAGCAACAATGATTGCAATTACCAAACACGAAACACACTCATACTATGTCATAATATTGACATTCAATCCAGTAATCCTCCACTGTAACAGCTCCTTTACTTTGCAGTGAAAATTGATTTGTGTATTTTTTGCCTCTGAGTCCTGGTGGGATTTTTTTTCTATGCAAATGGAAAGTCACAAAAATTATAATCATCCTCATCAGTTCACTCAGTCCCGTGTAATTAATTTTTTTTTCATCTTGATCTTTGTTAGCACGTTTATGAATTCATCAGTTTTCCATTAGAGTTCTGAAAATGCTTACTCATTCAGTTCAGCAGTATAGTCAGTTACCAGAAACCTGTACCTGTCAGAGTCTTTTCCATGAATTCCTTGAAGATGAAACCCTTTTATAGGAACATTTTTGGAAAAGCATCAGAGTACACCTAGAACTGTCTGTAAATGACAAAAGACTTAAAAGTGACCATGGTTAACGATTTGATGAAAGTTCATAATAATGCAATTGACAAGAAAATTTAGTTATTTCTGAGATATACAGTTTAAAGTAATAACTAGAATTATGACTTATAATATTATACCAGAACATATAAAATTTTTAGAAATTTCATGTAATGTCTGAAACATTTATATTAACATATTTCCATACAAATAACCCAAAGAAAGTTTAGTATTAGTTGATTTTTTGATTGTTTGTTTTTTTATACTGCAGGCTCTTATTAGTCATCAATTTTATACACATTAGTGTATACATGTCAATCCCAGTCGCCCAATTCACCACAACACCATCCCCACCCCACCGCAGTTTTCCCCCCTTGGTGTCCATACGTTTGTTCTCTACATCTGTGTCTCAAATTGTGCCCTGCAAACCGATTCATCTGTACCATTTTTATAGGTTCCACATACATGTGTTAATATATGATATTTGTTTTTCTCTTTCTGTCTTACTTCACTCTGTATGACAGTCTCTAGATCCATCCACATCTCAACAAATTACTCAATTTCGTTCCTTTTTATGGCTGAGTAATATTCCATTGTATATATGTGCCACATCTTCTTTTTTTTTTTTTTTTTTTTTTTTTGCGGTATGCGGGCCTCTCACTGTTGTGGCCTCCCCCGTTGCGGAGCACAGGCTCCGGACGCGCAGGCTCCGGACGCGCAGGCTCAGCGGCCACGGCTCACGGGCCCAGCCGCTCCGCGGCATATGGGATCCTCCCAGACCGGGGCACGAACCCGTATCCCCTGCATCGGCAGGCGGACTCTCAACCACTTGCGCCACCAGGGAGGCCCAATGTGCCACATCTTCTTTATCCATGATAGTTTCATTTTTATTTCATTAATTTTAACTTTTAAAAAATGAAATCCTTCTTTCTGTGTCCTTTTAGTTTATTTTAATGTCCTTTACCAGTTTGTTAACTTGAAAAATTAATTCATTTATATTTCATCTTTATGCATTTTCCTGAGTAGAGCTTTAAGCATACCCTGTAGATTTTGTTACAGTGTGCCTTTTCTTTCTTTTCTATAAAATTAAGAATTTCAGTTTTAATTTCCTCTTTGATTCCAAAATTGTTTAGGTATATGTTTCTTTATTTCCAAGTATTTAAGGATTCAGGAGTTCACTTTCTTGTTATTTTCTTCTTATTGTACAGGATTATAATCAGAGAAGGTAGACTATAAAATCTTTTAAAAATGTATCTGTATTATGTTGTTCTTTGTGGTGAAGTACATGATGAATTGTCAATGTTCCATGAATAGAAGAGAAGAATGTATATTTTCTGTAGGGTGCAAAGTTCTACTTGTAACTGTTTTTTTAAATTAATTAATTAATTAATTTTATTTATTTTTGGCTGTGTTGGGTCTTCGTTGCTGCATGCAGGCTTTCTCTAGTTGCAGCTAGCAGGGGCTACTCTTCATCGCGGTGTGCGGGCTTCTCATTGCTGTGCCTTCTCTTGTTGCAGAGCATGAGATCTAGGCACGTGGACTTCAGCAGTTGCAGCATGTGGGCTCAGTAGTTGTGGCTCGTAGGCTCTAGAGCGCAGGCTCAGTAGTTGTGGCACACAGGCTTAGTTGCTCCGTGGCATGTGGGATCTTCCCGGACCACGGCTCAAATCCGTGTCCCCTGCATTGGCGAGTGGACTCTTAACCACTGTGCCACCAGGGTAGCCCACATTGTTTTACTGATATTTTTTTCCCATATTCTCTATGTCCTTGATTATTTTTTAGTCTGAAACCTACTTATTTCATCTGTCTGCTTCCCACTGTAACTATATCTTTTCCCCTTGTCATTTCTCCTATTTTTAAGAATATTTGTTTCCTAGAAGTGCAACTGACAGTTTTTTTTTCTGACAGTTTAAAGAAAAGGAGCATCTTTAAAGTTATTAATACATATTGTCAACATTCTCTGTTCACCAAGGCAATTTACACTCCCACCAGAAATGTACAAGGGAGCAGATGGGGCTTTCCTGTGTTTTCCTCTACCATACTGTTACAGAATGCTACTGAATTCAGTCAACTCCACCTAGCCTTTTCAGTCTTCTTTATAAAAGAAAAATCACTGGATGCCAAGCAGTAGTTAAGAGCAGGAGCTCCCACTGGATTAGGGTTAGGGTTGACAAAACTGACATGTCATCCAGTAGGCCTACTAACTCCTGTTGCAAGGAAGACTGTTGAGTCTTTGGGGTTTGGGTTGTTTCCATACAGAACGAGGTCAGAGAAATCAAAAGAAGTTGTGAGTAAGCAATTAAATATCCCCATGTTGGACCTTAAGTAGTTTTCTTCACAATTCCTGCCACCCCTGCATCCCCCAGCTTTCTCACTCTCTTTGTTCTACACAGTGATGACTTTTTCTTCTCTCCAGTATCTTTCAAAACTTGTTTTCTGGGACACTGAAATTCATAATGCTTTCTTTTTTTCCCCCCATTTATTTATTTATTTATTTATTTATTACATCTTTATTGGAGTATAATTGCTTTACAATGGTGTGTTAGTTTCTGCTTTATAACAAAGTGAATCCGTTATACATATACATATGTTCCCATATCTCTTCCCTCTTGTGTCTCCCTCCCTCCCACCCTCCCTATCCCACCCCTCTAGGTGGTCACAAAGCACCGAGCTGATCTCCCTGTGCTATGTGGCTGCTTACCACTAGCTATCTATTTGACATTTGGTAGTGTGTATATGTCCATGCCTCTCTCTCAGTTTGTCACAGCTTACCCTTCCCCCTCCCCATATCCTCCAGTCCATTCTCTAGTAGATCTGTGTCTTTATTCCTGTCTTACCCCTAGGTTCTTCATGACATTTTTTTCTTAGATTCCATATATATGTGTTAGCATACGGTATTTGTCTTTCTTTTTCTGACTTACTTCACTCTGTATGACAGAATCTAGGTCCATCCACCTCACTACAAATAACTCAATTTCGTTTCTTTTTATGGCTGAGTAATATTCCATTGTATATATGTGCTACATCTTCTTTATCCATTCATCCGATGATGGACACTTAGGTTGTTTCCATCTCCTGGCTATTGTAAATAGAGCTGCAATGAAGATTTTGGTACATGACTCTTTGAATTATGGTTTTCTCAGGGTATATGCCCAGTAGTGGGATTGCTGGGTCATATGGTAGTTCTATTTGTAGTTTTTTAAGGAACCTCCATACTGTTCTCCATAGTGGCTGTACCAATTCACATTCCCACCAGCAGTGCAAGAGCATTCCCTTTTCTCCACACCCTCTCCAGCATTTATTGTTTCTAGATTTTTAGATGATGACCATTCTGGACGGTGTGAGATGATATCTCATGGTACTTTAGATTTGCATTTCTCTAATGACTAATGATGTTGAGCATTCTTTCATGCGTTTGTTGGCAGTCTGTATATCTTCTTTCGAGAAATGTCTATTTAGGTCTTCTGCCCATTTTTGGATTGGGTTGTTTGTTTTTTTGTTATTGAGCTGCATGAGCTGCTTGTAAATTTTGGAGATTAATCCTTTGTCAGTTGCTTCATTTGCAAATATTTTCTCCGATTCTGAGGGTTGTCTTTTGGTCTTGTTTATGGTTTCCTTTGCTGTGCAAAAGCTTTGAAGTTTCATTAGGTCCTATTTGTTTATTTTTGTCTTTATTTCCATTTCCCTAGGAGGTGGATCAAAAAGGATTTGCTGTGATGTATGTCACAGAGTGTTCTGCCTATGTTTTCCTCTAAGAGTTTGATAGTTTCTGGCCTTACATTTAGGTCTTTAATCCATTTTGAGCTTATTTTTGTGTATGGTGTTAGGGAGTGTTCTAATCTCATACTTTTACATGTAGCTGCCCAGTTTTCCCAGCATCATTTATTGAAGAGGCTGTCCTTTCTCCACTGTACATACCTGCCTCCTTTATCAAAGATAAGTTGACCATATGTGCGTGGGTTTATCTCTGGGCTTTCTATCCTGTTCCATTGATCTATATTTCTGTTTTTGTGCCAGTACCATACTGCCCTGATTACTGTAGCTTTGTAGCATAGTCTGAAGTCAGGGAGTCTCATTCCTCCAGCTCCGTTTTTCTTTCTCAAGATCGCTTTTGCTATTCGGGGTCTTTTGTGTTTCCATACAAATTGTGAAATTTTTTGTTCTACTTCTGTGAAAAATGCCAGTGGTAGGATTGCATTGAATCTGTAGATTGCTTTGGGTAGTATAGTCATTTTCACAATGTTGATCCTTCCAATCCAAGAACATGGTATATCTCTCCATCAATTTGTATCATATTTAATTTCTTTCATCAATGTCTTATAATTTTCTGCATACAGGTCTTTTGTCTCCTTAGGTAGGTTTATTCCTAGATATTTTATTCTTTTTGTTGCAATGGTAAATGGGAGTGTTTTCTTGATTTCACTTTCAGACTTTTCATCATTAGTGTATAGGAATGCCAGAGATTTCTGTGCATTAATTTTGTATCCTGCTACTTTACCACATTCATTGCTTAGCTCTAGTAGTTCTCTGGTAGCATCTTTAGGATTCTCTATGTATAGTTATCATGTCATCTGCGAACAGTGACAGCTTTACTTCTTTTCTGATTTGGATTCCTTTTATTTCCTTTTCTTCTCTGATTGCTGTGGCTAAAACTTCCAAAACTATGTTGAATAAGGGTGGTGGGAGTGGGCAACCTTGTCTTGTTCCTGATCTTAGTAGAAATGCTTTCAGTTTTTCACCATTGAGGATGATGTTGGCTGTGGGTTTGTCATATATGGCCTTTATTATGTTGAGGAAAGTTCCCTCTATGCCTACTTTCTGGAGGGTTTTTTATCATAAATGGGTGTTGAATTTTTTCAAAAGCTTTCTCTGCATCTATTGAGATGATCATATGGTTTTTCTCCTTCAATTTGTTAATATGGTGTATCACGTTGATTGATTTGCATATTTTGAAGAATCCTTGCATTCCTGGAATAAACCCCACTTGATCATGGTGTATGATCCTTTTAATGTGCTGTTGGATTCTGTTTGCTAGTATTTTGTTGAGGATTTTTGCATCTATGTTCATCAGTGATATTGGCCTGTAGTTTTCTTTCTTTGTGACATCCTTGTCTGGTTTCGGTATCAGGGTGATGGTGGCCTCATTGAATAAGTTTGGGAGCGTTCCTGCCTCTGCTGTATTTTGTAAGAGTTTGAGAAGGATAGGTGTTAACTCTTCTCTAAATGTTTGATAGAATTCACCTGTGAAGCCATCTGGTCCCAGGCTTTTGTTTGTTGTAAGATTTTTAATCACAGTTTCAATATCAGTGTGTGGTTGGTCTGTTCATATTTTCTATTTCTTCCTGATTCTGTCTTGGCAGATTGTGCATTTCTAATAATTTGTCCATTTCTTCCAGGTTGTCCATTTTATTGGCATATAGTTGCTTGTAGTAATCTCTCACGATCTATTGTATTTCTGCAGTGTCAGCTGTTACTTCTCCTTTTTCATGTCTAATTCTATTGATTTGAGTCGTCTCCCTTTTTTTCTTGATGAGTCTGCCTAATGGTTTATCAATTTTGTTTATCTTCTCAAAGAACCAGCTTTTAGTTTTATTGATCTTTGCTATCGTTTCCTTCATTTCTTTTTCATTTACTTCTGATCTGATCGTTATGATTTCTTCCCTTCTGCTAACTTTGGGGTTTTTTGCTCTTCTTTCTCTATTGCTTTTGGTGCAAGGTTAGGTTGTTTATTTGAGATGTTTCTTGTTTCTTAAAATAGGATTGTATTGCTATAAACTTCCCTCTTAGAACTGCTTTTGCTGCATCCCATAGGTTTTGGGTCATCGTGTCTCCATTGTCATTTGTTTCTAGGTATTTTTTGATTTCCTGTTTGATTTCTTCAGTGATCACTTCATTTTAAAGTAGTGTATTATTTAGTCTCCATGTGTTTGTATTTTTTACAGATCTTTTCCTGTAATTGATATCTAGTCTCATAGCATTGTGGTCGGAAAAGATACTTGATACAATTTCCATTTTCTTAAATTTACCCAGGCTTTTTTTGTGACCCAAGATATGATGTATCCTGGAGAATGTTCCATGAGCACTTGAGAAAAATCTGTATTCTGTTGTTTTTGGATGGAATGTCCTATAAATATCAATTAAGTCCATCTTGTTTAATGTATCATTTAAAGCTTGTGTTTCCTTATTTATTTTCATTTTGGATGATCTGTCCGTTGGTGAAAGTGGGGTGTTAAAGTCCCCTACTATGAATGTGTTACTGTCGATTTCCCCTTTTATGGCTGTTAGTATTTGCCTTATGTATTGAGGTGCTCCTATGTTGGCTGCATAAATATTTACAATTGTTATATCTTCTTCTTGGATTGATCCCTTGATCATTATGTAGTGTCCTTCTTTGTCTCCTCTAATAGTCTTTATTTTAAAGTCTATTTTGTCTGATATGAGAACTGCTACTCCAGCTTTCTTTTGGTTTCCATTTGCATGGAATATCTTTTTCCATCCCCTCACTTTCAGTCTGTATGTGTCTCTAGGTCTGAAGTGGGTCTCTTGTAGACAGCATATATATGGGTCTTGTTTTTGTATCCATTCAGCCAGTCTGTGTCTTTTGGTGGGAGCATTTAATTCATTTACATTTAAGGTAATTATCGATATGCATGTTCCTATTCCCATTTTCTTAATTGTTTTGGGTTTGTTATTGTAGGTCTTTCCCTTCTTTTGTGTTTCTTGCCTAGAGAAGATCCTTTAGCATTTGTTGTAAAGCTGGTTTGGTGGTGCTGAACTCTCTCAGCTTTTGCTTGTCTGCAAAGATTTTAATTTCTCCATCAAATCTGAATGAGATCCTTGCTGGGTAGAGTAATCTTGCTTGTAGGTTTTTCTCCTTCATCACTTTAAATATGTCGTGCCAGTCCCGTCTGGCCTGCAGAGTTTCTGCTGAAAGATCAGCTGTTAACCTATGGGGATTCCCTTGTGTGTTTTTTGCTGTTTTTCCCTTGCTGCTTTTAATATGTTTTCTTTGTATTTAATTTTTGACAGTTTGATTAATATGTATCTTGGCATGTTTCTCCTTGGATTTATCCTGTATGGGACTCTCTATGCTTCCTGGACTTGATTAACTATTTCCTTTCCCATATTATGGAAGTTTTCAACTATAATCTTTTCAAATATTTTCTAGTATCTAGATGATACTAGTATCTAGCCTCATAGGGTTTTGTACATGTGTATTAGATTAAAGAACAGAAATAAAGCACCTGTGCTTCCCTGGTGGCGCAGTGGTTGGGAGTCCACCTGCCGATGCAGGGGACATGGGTTCATGCCCCAGTCTGGGAGGATCCCACTTGCCTTGGAGCGGCTGGGCCTGTGAGCCATGGCCGCTGAGCCTGCGCGTCTGGAGCCTGTGCTCCGCAATGGGAGAGGCCACAGCAGTGAGAGGCCCGGGTACCACAAAAAAAAAAAAAAAAAAAAAAAAAAAAAAAAAGAATTGGCTGCTTGTGGATGCATCCTTCCTTAGAAAATGCAGTTGGAATCTGGTGCTGGAGATGTGAGATTTGAGCTCTAAGGGATCTTAGACCTGAATTTCTACAGTATATTCATAACAAAGTACCTGAATAAGTTAGTTTATTGTTCAAATAAGGCCAACCCAGCCCTTTAGGTTCTAGATGAGATTAAGAAGATTGAGAGAATGGAAATAACTTCCGAGTAATAATTGAAGCCTTTAAATGATTTGGAAACACATTCAGATGTGCACACATACACACCTACATGTTTTAAATTCCAAAACTATCTCAATTAACCAACAAAAGATTACACAAATATCAGTTGTAAATGATAAGCCATCGAGAGTTGAAATGCCAGTCTTCCTATTTTTACAGTAATATAAATAAGTATAGACATAAACCTAAGAATGAATTTCAGCTTTCTGGGAAAGAAGTACTGCATATTTCCAGTCTAGAGTAGCAAGTAGAGGTGTAGGAGGGGTGGGAAAGGGAATCAATATTTATTTAACTCCTACAATGCTCCGGGTTCTGTGCTAAGGCTGTTATCTCTGTTTTCTCATTTGGTTTTTAGAACAATCTGTGAGATAGGTGACAGTGCTTCTATTTTACTTGCTGGAAAGATGGGCTCAGAGATGTTAAGTAACTTGTCTGAGGTCACTCAGCTTATAAGTGTTAAAGCTAGAATTCAGACTCAGACCTGCTTGACTTTAAATACAGAGCCTTTTCCAGTCTACTTTGTTGCCTCCCGGGAGAAAAAAGTGCTGAGAAGAAATGGCAACTTAGCACATGAAAACCCTCAAAAAGAAAAAAGGAAGGGTGTTTTTTCTCTCTAGTTATAGCTACAAAGAGAGTGATCAAAGAGCAGGATTTCTTTGATGGTTAGAGTGAAACATGGGGAATCTGAAGGAGCCCTGGCTTTGAAATTAGAAAACCTAATTTGGGTTGTAACTCCATCGCTTCGTAGTTTATACGACTTTGATAACTCACTTTACCTCTGGATCTCAGTTTCCTCATCTATAAAATGCAGACAGTAACGCCTGCCCTAGCAATCTTGTAAGGTTGTTATGAAGATCAAATGTAGAAATCAAATATACCTGAAAGCAGTCTCTAGTCTAAACCATAACAACTACACAGCTATATTAACTACACAACTGTAACTAATGATTTCCTTGGTTATAGTAACATTGTATTAAGATGATCAGCTCTTTGGAATTTCCCAGCAAGTCCTTCTTGCTTCTCCTTTTCTTTGTATTTTCTCTAGGAGCTACTGGACTTCCCAAAGTGAGAAACTGAGCCCTGAGCCCTAGGCAGAAAGTAAAGACCCAAAGTAAATCACATTCTGTGCCCCCTTATACCGTCACTGTTTATGTATAGGTGAATCAGGTTAAGGGCAACATCAAGGGCAGAGTTATAAGGGAAAAGAAGCTCACAAAAGGTAGCCTTTTGTCTGAGCAAGTGTGAGGTTGGGGGACACAGACCTACCTGCTTTGTCCTAGTGAAGGTGGAGAGAGATTTTGAATAACAGGAATTATACACACACAAACACATATGCAAACACTCACACATATGTGAGCCTCAGGGGCTTTTCACCATAAGGCAATGCCCATCAGGATAGAGTCCCTAGATGTAACCTAGGGCCATTGCTGATTCCAGTAATACTTGCATAATACCATACTTTCTGTTCATATTTTTGACAACTGCCTCTCATCTTTCCTCATCAATACCACAGGCAGGCTAACTGGTGAATCCCTGCTCTGTAGAGCAGGGATTGTGTGTGGGAAGGTGCATATTCATCAATGCATTAACAAGTATTTTAATGAGCCTCCAAGGTATAGTGCTCTACTATGCTTGGAGCTCAGAGTACAGGACAGATGGGGTCCTCTCCCTTAGGGAGCACCGCAGAGAAAACTGAAACAGAATGTAATTATGGTATTATATTTTTGTAAGTGAGGGAATGTGTTAGCTTTCTTGCTTACACACCTATTTCTTCGAGACCCACCCTAATATCTTTTGGGCTCTGAGCCTGGGGAATTGTGTTAATTATGAGGGAGCCCAGAGCAGAAAAACAGAGAATAACAAGCTTGAGCCAGCCAAATTCCTTCCCAGCCAAAGATGTGAAATGTAATCAGTGTTTTGTCAGAAATCAGCACTTGATCTCCTTTCTGGCATCAGCCTTCTGCTCTGAATGGAGGGGGAAGGTGATGGTCTGGCTCCTGGTAGGAAGAGAGACCATTTTATCTTCAGATGCAGGGTGAACCCTGTCCAGCAGTGTGGAGGTAACTACATTTGGGCATGAGATCTAGATGCTTAGGTGTGGGAAGAAGAATAAGAAAAGGGACATGGTAATCTCAGAGAAAAGCAAATCGTGACCCGGTATGTTCCAGAAAGCAAAAAAGATGCAGAAACTGAATAAAAATAAACCAGATGATAAAACAGTGCTTCCTTGTTTGTTCGGCAAAAAACCCCAGAAGATACAGTGGTTTTAGCAATAGTAGTCACAGTCATCACCATCATCAGAGCAGAAGTAGTAAAAAAAAAAAAACAAAAAAGCAACTATTTGACTACCTATTTTATACCAGAAAATGTATTAGGTGCTTTATTTCCTTTTTTTTTTTTTTTTTTTTTTTTTTTTGTGGTACGCGGGCCTCTCACTGCTGTGGCCTCTCCCATTGGGGAGCACAGGCTCCGGATGCGCAGGCTCAGCGGCCATGGCTCACGGGCCCAGCCGCTCCACGGCACGTGGGATCCTCCCAGACTGGGGCACAAACCCGTGTCCCCTGCATCGTCAGGCAGACTCCCAACCACTGCGCCACCAGGGAAGCCCAGGTGCTTTATTTCTGTTGTTTAATCTAATGAGCATGTACAAAACCCTATGAGGCTAGATACTAGTATCATCCTAATTTACAGAAGAGGAAACTTAGGCTGCTTTCCCAAGATCAGACAGGTCGTTGGTAAGTAGCAGAGCTATAGAAAGCTACCCTGAGGCTAACTTCATGTCTGACTTCAAAGTGCATCCTTTTAACAATTTTCAGTTTGGCTTTTGGTTCAGTAAAGATAACCCCCTACCCCAGGACACCCAGGGATCCTTCCCAGCGAGTGCCCGCATGTGTGTGTGTGTGTGTGTGTGTGCACGCATGTGTGTGCACACCCTCTCTCTCAGTCTCTCTGTCTCTCTCCATCCCCAACCCCATCCCCACCAAGATAGCCTGACCAAGAGCTCTCCTCAGGACCCCTTTATCTCCTTGCGCTTTCCCACATAGAAACTCCTTAGCTCTGGTCTCTGTCCTGGCTCATGAGGCAGTCGGGACCCCTGGAAATACATTCTCAAGGCATCTTTGTTACCTACTCACGGAACTGGACCTTTTTTCTGGGGTCTCCTTTTTCACTGATGCTCTCGTACAGAATTTTTCTAGTCCGTGTCCTGAGGCTCTTTCCTGGTGCTTCTCTGTCTGCTTTCCCTACTCCCCAGTTCCTCTGCCCTCTGCAGCTTAGAAAGCAATATAGGCTCTTCTTCAGCTCTTTTCACTCTTCCACTTGGGCCCTTGCTCTTTCTAGTGACCATCTTCCTTTTCTGAACATGGATCCAGGTTTTTTTTTTTTCCTTTTGTCATCTGAAGTCCCCTGTCTCATAAAGAATGACTTATTTCTCAGAATTATGGCTTCCCTGACCTTAGCTGTCAGAGTGTGAATTTCGTTGGTTCTCGCAGTAGATTCCTTGTTCTGTATGTATATAGGAAGTATCAGGATACCAAAGCCATCTCCCAGAAACAAAGGTCTTAGGGAGGGATGCTTATGTCAGACTTGAGTACAAAGAAGGGCTAAGTGCTCCCCACGGTCTAGTCTGAGCCTAAAGAAGGCATAATCTTTCATTGGCTCGCCCTGCTCTCTTTCTCTTACATAGTTCTGTGGTTGTGAAAGGCAGTTAAAAGGAGGACTTGGGGGAAAGCCCTAGACTCGGAATCAGGAAACCTGGTTTCTGATATTGGCTCCGCCGCCGCCCACTAGCTGCATGACCTTGGGCAGAGTGGCCAGTGCATCAACTCTGTTACACTGCCTGCTTTGCTGTATTAGAATTACCTGATTCTGTTTTGTGTCCTTCATTGGACTATAAGCTTCTTAAGGGCGGTGGCCATGACCCACGCCATAGTCATTTTGGAAACCACAATTCCTAACTGGTCTCTCTGACTCATGCTGTCCCCCGTCTAATCCATCTTCCACATTGTTGTGGGAATGATCTTTTTAAAGTGCAAAGCCCACATGTCACTCCCCTACCACAAACCCTTCAATGGTTCTCCATCACCATTAAGATAAAGATTTATAAGACCTATCATGATCTGGACCCTACCTACCTCTAGCATGTGCTTTTTACTACCTGCACTTTATAATTTGTTCATTCATTCCACAGATATTTAAGCATATTTCTGCCTTGAGCCAGGCATTGGGAACACAGTGTGAACATGGCCCCTGCCCTCACAGAACTTCCACTCTTCCCCATTTCTCCTGGCTGACTACTATTTGTCTTTTAAGACTCAGCTCAGGCATCACCTCCTCCAGGGAGCCATCACACATGCTCTGCACTTCTCTCTCTCTCCTTACCCCGTGTACCTGGAACACCCTATGCATACTTCTGTCGTAGCACTTCTATGTACTGATCTGTCTCCCCACCATACTGCAAACTCTGAGAGCGGACGGGTACTGTGTCCTATCCACTTTTTTATACCCAGCACATGGCTTGGTACACAATAGGTATTGAGAAAGGATAACTGAATAAACAGTACCCTCTGGTGGCTGACTGTTGTAAGTATAATCTTTTATGCATGGTAAGGGTGAGTAAAGCTCAGCCGATTATCCAGAGGAGGTAACTTTTTCTTTCTTTTAACATTGGGTGAAGAACCATTTCAGAATATGTGATCTCCTAGCACCCAGGTTGTTATTCCGATATCTTTCCAAATCTTCCATAATGCAGCAAACAATATGTAAATGACAGAACAAAATTACCATTTTGAGTAATTATGTAAAAAGAAAAGGTTAAGGGAAATTTGTCTCATGTAATGAAGAAATGTAATCTAGTGTACAATTTTGCCTTTGTCCTTTATTTCAGGGGCAACATACTCACATTCATTCATTAATTCAACAGATATTTGTTGAGTACCCACAGTGTGCCAGGCATTATTCTAGGTGTAGTGAACAAAACAAAGTCCTTAACTTTAAGAAGCTTACATTCTAGTTGGGGGAGACACACAATAAACAAATATATTTTTATTAGAGGTTATAAGTGTTATGGATAAATATAAACCAGGGTGCAAAGTGGAGTATGAGATGAGATGCCATTTGAGCAAAGGCCTGAAGACATATTAGTTATAACTTCAGAAAAATACATAAATGTTGGTTCACCAGACCTGCCTAAATCATTGTGGGACATCTAGAGTTTTCTTTCTTTCTTTTTCTTTTAAATTTTGAAATAAGTTTAAGCTCACATAGAAGTTGCTAAAATAAACCTAAGTGTCCATCGACAGATGAGTGGATAAAGAAGATGTGGCACATATATACAATGGAATAGTACTCAGCCATAAAAAGAAATGAAATTGAGTTATTTGTAGTGAGGTGGATGGACCTAGAGTCTGTCATACAGAGTGAAGTAAGTCAGAAAGAGAAAGACAAATACCGTATGCTAACACATATACATAGAATCTAAAATCAAAAAATGGTTCTGATGAACCTAGGGGCAGGACAGGAATAAAGACGCGGGCGTAGAGAATGGACTTGAGGACACGGGGAGGGGGAAGGGTAAGCTGGGACGAAGTGAGAGAGTAGCATTGACATATATACACTACCAAATGTAAAATAGATAGCTAGTGGGAAGCAGCCGCATAGCACAGGGAGATCAGCTCGGTGTTTTGTGACCACCTAGAGGGGTGGCATAGGGAGGGTGTGAGGGAGGGAGAGGCAGGAGGGAAGAGATATGGGAACATATGTATATGTATAACGGATTCACTTTGTTATAAAGCAGAAACTAACACACCATTGTAAAGCAATTGTACTCCAATAAAAAATGTTAAAATAAGTAAGTTCTTGTATCAAAAAGGGAACCGTAAAAGATCATTAAAATCTAGCAATTTAAAAATAAAAAAATAATTTAAAAAAATTAAAGAAAATAATTTGCTAAAATAATAGAGTTCCAACATACCATTCATCTCCTCTTCCCTGGTGTTAACATCTTTCATAACCATGTAACTATCACAATTAGGAAATTGTCATTGGTACAATATTCTACTAAGCAAACTACAGACCTCATTCAAATTTCCCCAGTTTTTACATGTACTCAAACTTTGGGGGGTGGGGGAGTATGTGTATTTCCATGAATTTTATCCCATGTATAGATTCGTGTAATCACCACTATCATCAGAACAATACAGTTTCATCACCCCCCAAAACCTCTGAGGTGCAAACTCTTTGTCGTCACATCTGCCCCCTGGCGACCACTGATCTGTTCTTCATCACTATGTAATTTGTAGAATGTTATATAAATGGAATCATACTTTATGTGACATATTATGATTTGCTTATGCCACTCAGCATAATGCCTCTGAGATACATTTAAGTTTTGTGTATCAATAGTTTTAAAACATTTTATTGTTGATGTTCCACAATTTGTTTATTCATGCCTCCACTGAAGAGCATTTCAGTTGTTTTTGGCTAATACAAATACAGCTGTTATAAACATTCATGCAAGTTTTTTTGTGTTTAGACATACATGTTCATATTTCTAGGGTAAATACACAAGGGTGAGATCTAGAGAGTTTTATATCTTCAGAGGGGGTTATAAGCAAGTGCTGTGCTTCACAAAACAAGCAGTAGAGTAGGAAGAACACTGGATGGGGAGTCAAAGGATCTTGCTCCAGCCTTGCCCTGTCATTGATCAGTAATAGATTGTTGGGTAAGCCCTTCTCCTCTCTAGGCCTCATATTTCTATCTGTAAAGTGAGGGGCTAGGAATTGATGATTTCTTCAGTCTTTTTAAGATCTGACAGTTCGGTGGTTCTGAAGAGATAGAAAGGAGGTTTCTGCCTCATTTCACATAGGATTTATAGCTATATATATATAGAATCCCAGGTGCAAACCTAGATTATGCCTCTCCTACTTCTTGCATGTTCTAAACAGCAACCTTGTGTGGAAAGAGAATATGGGGGAGAAAGTAACTAACCCTAAGGCTACCAAGGCTTGGGGGTCTGATCCCTGAGGAGAAGGGATTCTAAAGCCAACAAAGAATTGCCACATGGCACAGGGCCATTCCTAAGGCACGTATATGGAGCAAATTGTCCTCTCTGTTGCCAAAATTTTTGTTAGTTAAACTCAGGGTAAAATAAATATGGAATACGTGTATGTGTTGATACACATGTGTGTGCATTATATATTCTAAATGTTACATTATATGCATTTTATACTATATATTATTTTCAAAATCAGGAAAGAATTACACAAAATGTTTGTAATAGTTAACTCTAAGGAATGTGATTATCTTGAGAGGCAACTCTGAGAGGAAAAGAAGTATGTTTATGAACACGTTTTCTCTGTCTCTGTTTTTCTCTCTCTCTCTCACACACACACATGTGTGCACACACACACACACACACACGCACGCACGCTGGTTAAATCATGGACAAGAGCCAGACTGCCGGAGGGCAAATGCTGGCTCTGCCATTTACGTAGTTATATGTATGACCTTGGGCAAATTACATAACCTCTGCGTTTCTCAGTTTCTTTTGTGAAATGGCAATGATACCAACAGTGCCTTCATAGGGTAAGTGGGAGAAGTCAATGAGTTAAAATATATGAAGCAATTAGAACAGCACCTAGCACATCATGAGCACCCACAAGCTGACAGGAAACGTGTCTGTCAGTCGATGTCCATGTCTGTCTCGAGGCCTCCCACAGCATGGATCCCTGGGCCCAATACGCTAGGGTTCTTACACGTCAAGAGATGGCCTGGCTGCTACCTCCTCAGCCACACTACTTTTCTAGTGTGTGTGATCCACACCCTAGATGGGAGTGAGCCACTCCCATCCCCCACCTACCTCTACTCTGCAACCCCTCATCCACTCCTCTGCCAAAAAATTAAACTTAAGCACTGAGGCAGTAGGTTGCTTAACTATGCCTCAGGAATTCTTAATTTTTTTTGTCTCCTAAGCTGCAGTTACTCCAGTACAGGGGACTCAAAATCCTATTAATAGTTTTACATGTCCCCCAGTCTGTTAAGTGACCCCCTCCCTCCAAATCCAATGAAACAGATAAAATTCATAAAAACAACCCTACTTTATTTAGTTATTTTTATGTAAAGCTGGCAGAATCATCTTTGAAATGTTGCAGTGTTTTGCTTTGGAAAACGAAAAAGAAGGTAGTCTCGTTTTCCTCTTCCTTTTATACATTTGAACCTTCCTTATACGAAGGGCTGCGGAGGTGGTGGTGTGTGTGATGGTGTCCTTTAAAGTGTGATATGGATTAACACCTTAGCTTAGATGCTGCCACAGTAAGTGCAACATCTGTATCATAAACATCGTGGTTTCTTTTTACCCCCCAGCTTTATTGACATATAACATTGTGTTTTATTTGACATATATCATATATAATTGACATATAATATATAACATTGACATATAATTGACAGAAAACATTGTGTAAGTTTAAGATTTACAATGCAATGATTTGATATGCTAATATATCACAAAATTACCACAATAAGGTTAATTAATACATTCCTCACCTTACATAGTTACCTGTGTGTGTGTGTGTGTGTGTGTGTGTGTGTGTGTGTGGTGAGAATATTTAAGATCCACTCTCATAGCAACTTTCAAGTATACAATATAGTCTTGTTAAGTATAATCAAGGAATCTAAAAAAAAACCTGAACTCATAGAAACAGAGAGAACATTGTGTTTTCTTGACTGCATTGTTATGAGAGTAATGAATTCTTTGCAGCTCAGCAAGGTGACAGAGTTGTTCGTAACAATTCCTTGATAATTCGTCGGATGTTCAATTTACCTCTCACTTTTCCTTCTCATCTCCTTTGCACAGAAAGTGGCTGCGTGTAGAATGAAGCCCTCAGCCTATTTTCTCTGACATTTTGGAGTCTGAGAAGGTGGGGCAGTGGTTACCTGGGTGCTCCTGGGCAAGAATGGGAAGTGAGAAATTTGTTGTGCCCTTCCACTTCTTGGAATACTATGCCTGCTTTTTCTCTCCACCTTGTTCTCAACTAAGATGGTTAAGGTGTTAACTATGGCATTAAGATCCAGACATTTTATCCAGGTACGTTCAAAGACTCCAAATGACAGTGCAGCTTTCCATAATATATCTGCAGTCTCCATTTCTAGCCTATTTCCCTCCCTTGCATCTGTCAGGCTGATCTGCTTTACCCAAACACATTCTTTGCTTTCCTGCCTGTGTTTTTGCTCATGCTATTTATAGTATTCTCTCTGCCTGGAATTCTCTCCCCATAAACCTCATCCTTCAAGACCAGCTCAGCTACATGAAACCTTCCCTAATCCCCTGACTGTCCTTTTCCACAGGCCAAATTATTTTCCCTTCTCTATGCTCTCCGAGAGCTGTGTTTGTATTCTATTGCTTGTTCTGCTATTCATTAAATTGTAATTAGCTGAATTCACACTCATCTTTTGCACTAGACTATAAGTGCCTTGAAGGCAGAAGCTGAGTCTTTTTCATCATTTTGGTCCCACTCAGGAATCCTTGTATGTGGTGTGGGCACGCAATAAGTGTTTGCTGAAATAAAAACATTTCCAAATGATCTTTAATGCTGGCATTTCAAAATCTCCTAGGTGGAAGGGGAAGATCTATTTGGGCAGAAGGTTTCAGGAAATAATCATTTATTTATTTATTTTACTTTTGGTTGCGCTGGGTCTTCGTTGCTTCGCGCAGGCTTTCTCTAGTTGTGGCGAGCAAGGGCTACTCTTCGTTGCGGTGCGGTGGCTTCTCTTGTTGTGGAGCGCGGGCTCTAGGTGCACGGGCTTCAGTAGCTGTGGCACATGGGCTTCAGTAGTTGTGGCTCATCAGCTGTAGAGCACAGGCTCAGTAGTTGTGGCACAGGGGCTTAGTTGCTCCGCAGCACATGGGATCTTCCCGGACCAGGGATTGAACCCGTGTCCCCTGCATTGGCAGGCAGATTCTTAACCACTGCGCAACCAGGGAAGTCCAGGAAATAAACCAAGCTGGCATTGATCTTTTAGAGTGTAGTACACTAAGATGGAAATGCCAAGGAGGAGTTCTATTACCATGTAAATAAATTGCACTTGAGTCTGCGTAGAGGGCTCATCCACTATTTCATACATATTGTTCCACCTGAACATGAAATTTCAGTTCCTCCTGAACTCCAGTGCGTGCTCTGCAGGACTGATGGACGTGACTGAGCTCAGGGGAGGGTATGAGCGGTGAAGTTTCTCCTGAGGGTGGGCTGGAGGGAAGGCTGATGAACTTAAAACCCAGAGATAAAAGACCTATAGAATGAGTGTGTGGGAGATCTCCCAAGAAATTACGAAATAAACTCTCTAAAAGAAGGGAAGGGTAAAAGGTTAGTCCATTTACATTTCAATAGGGAACAGGAACAATGACCAAAATAACTTTTTGCAGTCTCTTAAACCTTGGCAACTTGTGGCTTTTGTGAACCCCTATGTATTGATTTCCTTGTAGTGACCTGCAAGAAAATCCTTCAAATAGCGAACGTGTGTCTTTGTGTCAGGGAAGGATGGAAATTGGGGAAGACTAGGTCTGACTCTGGGTTTAATCTTTCGGCTGGGAGGTAGGAAAGAACTACAGGAAATAGAGTAGGGTGGGCGGTTGGAAAGAAACATGAGAGTCAAATTCTTGCTGCCTTTGGGAGGAAAGAAGAGAGCACAGAGCAGAAGAGATCTGGAGGCTTAACAGGAAGGCCCATGTTCCCTAGTGCTTAGGCCTTGGAAGACTGGTGCTGAGACTCAGTCTTAAACATCAGAAACTGCCCTTCCTTTACACAGGTATGTTGCCAAGATTACTCTAATGGTATTTTCAGGGAGGATAGATTTTTCCACAGACATAAAGCCATTTAGTCAAACCCACTAACCTAAACCAAAGAACAAACTTCAAATAAAAATCTTGAGTCTTCCACAAACCACCAACCAACTAACCAATGAACCAACCAAGAGATCAACCGACCAAGAATGCTTATCAAGTTAACCCCAGTTGTTTTCAGCTGAGGGTTAATAAGCAAGTGAAATACCTCACTGCATTTTCAAAGAAAACTGCAAACAAGGAAAATACCAGGGCTTTCAAGTGCCTTCCAAGCAATTTGAGATGTTCTATTCACATCATGAAGACAGATTTTCCCCGGAGTATTTCCTGTTCAGAAAACACTTAAGGACCCTGCTCTTTTGCACTGCTTCTTGACATGGAAAGATTTTAATGTCACTGCTTTACCTTTAGTTTGGGATTTTGCCTCTTCAGCCAACTTTCTGCTCTACTAGTTGCATCTGGCTGTTTTATCCTGCCTGATGCAACTGTCCAAACCCCACCCAAGCTCCCTCACTTCAACCTACATTTTCTCTACAAAATGCACTTACTATAGTATATTTTCTAATGTTTTCTAATGGGAGAAACAAAGTGTCATAAAACCTTTCCTCAAGGAGCTTGCTGTCTAATTGAAGATTTTCAAGCAAGGGGGTGCGTCTCATATTTGACCTTTCCTTTCAGTTCCTGTTACCCTCCTTGGCTAGGCCCTGTTCACATCACAATGGCCTCCTAAATTGTCCCCATGCTTACTATTGCCCCCAATCACAATCCCAGTTCATCTTCTTAAAAATTTTAATTATGGTCATTCTCCCACCATCTTACCCTCTCCCCCCCCCCTTCCCAAATTTTCAAAGATACCACATTGTCTAAAGAGTAGGGTTCAATCTCATTAGCTTGGCTCAAAATTTCCCTCCTTCTCACCTTTTAAATCTGAGTCCTATCCATCTCCAAGGCTCAATTCAAGTCCCACTCCATTCAAGCGTCTTTTCTCCACTTCCCCACTGAGAGTGATCTTTCCCTTCAATTTCTGTAGATTGTAGCCTTCACCACTCATTGATATTTCACTTATGCTAACTTGACTTGTTTGCTTTATATGTATGAGGCTTTCCCCCATAAAATTGGCCAAGGAACCAATAAGCTGAAGCCCTTATCACCCTTTGGACTGCACATTTATTGAGGGCAGCTCCTGAGCATAATGCATTGCACACAAGAGATGATTAATACATGGTTGATGATGAAGATGGTGATGATTTTCCCTGGTTTCAGGGTGTAGGGTGGATTATGGGGGGCGGTTACAAAGGAAAGATTCTAGAGGTAGGGGGATGAATTAATGAGGCTTTTACAATAATAGTCCAAAAAGATGATAAGGGCTTCAATTTATTGTTTCCTTGGCCCAGAGCCTCATTGTATTATGAGAAGAACTTTAGTGAGATTGAAAAGTAAAGGAGAGTAGGACTCTGGCAGGACTGCTGTGAATTTATGTGGGGGATGAGGGAGAAGTAGGTAACGGAACCTGAGCAAGTGCAATAATGATAGTAGAAATAACCAAAAAGAGGAAATCAGAGGTGGAAGCTGGATTTAGAGGGAAAGTGATGAGTTTGTTTTGAGACATACTGAGTTTAGGGTAACTTGAGTAACCAAGTGGACGTGTCTGGCAAGCAGTGAGATACTGCCCCCCATTCAATTCAATGCAACAAATATTTACTGAACTCCAACCACATGCTAGTCACTCTGCTGGAGATATCAGCAAATATGACACAGCCGCTGGCCTCTGGAACTCATGTTTGATCAGGGAAGACAAACTAATAAATTCCTGTAATGTAGTAAATGGTATAATAGAATTATATATAAAGTGCTATGGGAATATAAATAGGGAACCAACTGTATCAAAGCAGGTGAGAAAAAGTTTCAGAAGTGACGATCTTTGAGCTGGGCTTGGAAAGATAAGTAGAACTTTGTTCAACAAACAAATAATGAAGTGACTTTCCAAGTGAAAGGAGAGTCTTGAGCAAAGGCACAAGACTTGGATGTGCATGGCCTTCTAGGGGAACAACAGGTAGTCTGAAAAGACTAAACAGAATGGGATGACAAAATAAAGATGGATGGTGCAGAAGAGGTAATGATCATCAGGAACTGAAGACAGGATTCTGTTACACTAGACTGGAGAGGCAGTTTAGTGTGATGGTTAAAGGTGTGGACTCTTAAAATCAGACTCCCTGGGTTCACATCCCATCTCTGCCACTTACTAGGCGTGTGGCCTTGAGCAAGTCACTTAGTCTCTCTGTGCTCAGGTTTCCTTATCTGTAAAATGGGGCTAATGGTACGTCCTTCATTGGGTTGTTTTGATGATTGAGAGAGCTAGTATATAAACTGCTTAGGGCAGTGCCTGGCATGTAGTGAGTGTTATGTCAAGGTTAGTCCAAGGGCTGAATTATAAGAAACAAGGCACCATACCACTGTGTACTATACCATCAGCAGCCTCAAAAGGAAACTATAAATGGGAACTAAGTCTCCAGATAGTCTAAACACAGATCCAGGGAGCACTAGATGAATCTCTTATTCTCACATGAGTGGGAGTTCTTTGAGAGGGTGATATTATCTACCTTGGAAAGGTAGATCCAACTTAGGGAGAGAGTGAGGAGTCTGAGAAAACAAACTAGAATGGCCTGAGTGGGACTGTTCATTCAGGACAAATGGAAGCTCTCATTGTGGCATTTGCCCCTTGGAAAGTGGAAATAAAACAAAACAAGGTTGAAATTCGGCAAGCATATTTTATTTCAGTTAGGTAAGAAACAGAAAATTGGCCAGCAGGGACCTTAGAGGGTGAGAGAGGAGGCAGCAGGGTCCAGCGACAGGTATTTTGCTGGGCTTGGGAGTATGTAAAGGAGCCCTTTGAAGAGGGCTAGCAATTGGAAATGCAGCCCTACCTTGCTAATGAAGCACATCTGGCCACTTGAATTTTGGTGCTCTCAAGTAACCCATTGTCTATTCCTCGGCTTTTTAGAGCTCTACTCGAGTGATCCTTGAATAGTCTCTTGGAATGATTGTGCTTCCCTGTGTGACTGCTGCTGAAATGGAACTGAACCTTGTCCGCCCACCTCGCCAGCCCAGGGGTTTCCCTTGACACGTCTTGGTTTGAATACTGGTCTCACCACATCCCAGCTGTGCAATCTTGAGCAAGTTGCTGAAATTCTCTTAGCCTCAGTTTTCGCATCTGTGAAATGGAAATAAGAATAGCTCCTATAGTGGTTCTGATAATTATATGAAATCATTTATCTATCGATATAAAGTAATTGACACATTAAATGCTTAAAAGCTGTAAGTTCCTTTCCCCTTCCTTTCCTTTTACACTTAGGCAGCCCAAAGATCCTCTGCTCTCATTTTAGCCCAGCTTGGGACTTCATATCATCTAATGTCAACAGTAATAGAGATGGGCAGAAGGAGAAGTCAGTACATGGGAAGACAATGAAGAATGGTGGCTTTTTTTTCACCCCCTACCGTGACTTGGCAGTAAAGATATTTTCATATAGCCAGTATCCCCAAGTAGGAAAGGTATTCAGATACTGGACAGCCCAAAGTGAGAAATATCTACTAAGACATGATGACAGCTATGTGAAAATATATCTACACAATCATATATTTAATGTGAAGATATAGCTATGCATTCATATATTTTAAAATGGAAACATTTTCTATATTTTAGAAGGGAACAAGGAAAACTGAAAATACTTTTGTTAGGATGATACAAATATGTTGTTGTAATGTTATCTTAATATTGTTGTGCCTGTGGAGAGGGATCCTCTTTCCCTGATGTACTTAAATCTCCTTACCCTCTTTCCAAAAGAACAGTAGGAGGACAGGGTGCTGGAGTAAAGGGAATTTCACAGTGAGAATAATATGCCCCCATCTCATCTGTCCTTCTGCCCAGCCTCCATTAACCATCATGATCTACCAGAGGCCGGAGAGCTTCCTATCTGTGGTGCTTCAATGCCCTTGCATCATTAATATCATCATCTCTACCCTTCTTCTAGGAGTGGATCTTATGAGGGAGGTATGGAAGAAGTTATGCATGTTTAGCTATCAGTCCGAACCTTAGAGAGCCCGCAGGGGACAAAGGCAGAATTCACTGTGTAACACTCTGGACTTTCTTGGCAGGTGAATACTGCTATGCATGAGGCAAAACTTATGGAAGAATGTGACGAGTTGGTAGAGATCATCCAGCAGAGGAAACAAATGATTGCTGTCAAAATCAAAGAGACAAAGGTAAAGCACAGCAGTTCAGTGAGGCCAAGGCCGAGTTGACTTTACAAATGTCCAAGCTTCATCCCGATGGTTCCAGTTTGAACTTGGGTCATGAAAGCAAGAAGAAATGAGATTTTAGGGAGATGGGCAAAGAAGAAGCAATATTTGGCCTAGTGCTATGAATTCAGTCAAAATGATGGCAGTTCTGGGGTGTTGGAAACGTTCTATATCATGACCTGGTTGGTAGTTACATGGGTGTGTGTATATGCAAAAAATCATGGAGTTGTACACTTCAGATTTGGGTGCTTTACTGTGTGTATGGTATAAGTCAATACAAAAAGAAAAAAAGTAATGGTAGAAGTGTGAACCAGAATTACAGAAGGATCATGACTGCCATTGTAAGGACTTTGGGCTTAATCTGAAAGGCATTAGGAAATCATTCTAGTTTCTGAGGAAGGGAGAAGACTGATAGATATGGCAGAAGTGTGCAGTGTAGATCAGAATGGGATGATACTGAAGTCAGGCAAGCATGTTATGAGGCTTATGGAATGATTCTTGGCATGAGTTGATGAAGGCCTAACCAGGGAAGTGGTAGCACAAACGGAAGGGAAGAGCATAACAGGCATTGCTAGCAAGGAAATGATGGGAATCATCGACTGATTAGATATAAAAGATGAAGGAGAGAGAGAGAAGACTTTTCCAGGCTTTTAGCATGGGAACTGAAGAATTGTGGTCAAGAAGCTCAGGAGTGAGCCTCTATACAGCTCTATGGTTTTACGCTTGCTGGTCTGCTGGTCAGTATAGTGATTGTGAGCTCATGCTGTGTGTACAGTGTGAGAAGTTATGAGAGCCTGGAGTGATAACCATTACTTTGTGCCATGCTGGGTGGTTCCAACTAACACAGGAACTTAAGTGTCCGAGAACACAGGTCTGTGAACACATAGGTATGCTTAAAGATGCTTAGAGAAATATATACATGGAAATGTAGATACTCATAAAGAAAAAGGAGGTGCTTTTTATTAAACATGTATGTGACAATAAAGTGTCAACAATGGTGATCTCTTGGTGGTAGGGTTTCTTTTTATACTTTTTATTTTCTAAATTTTCTGTAATGACCATGCATTGCTTTTATAATAAAAATAATTAACTTGATCAATAAAAAGAGGAGGTAGGTAACCTGGAGTATATGACTGTGTTACAGGGTAAGTAAGCGGGCCGTAGGTGGTAGGAGGGGTTGACAAAACAGGCATGGTGGGTAGGGTGACAAGGTGAGTGCTTAGTACAGGGACCATGGGATGTTAATAGGTCTTATTTTTAGAATCACTGCAACAGATCTCCTTCATGTTGTTTTATCATTTTTAATTAACCACTGGATGTGTTATCTTATTTTTCTTTTGCTAATTCTTTAAGGTTATGAAACTGAGAAAGTTGGCACAGCAGGTTGCTAATTGCCGCCAGTGTCTTGAACGCTCAACAGTCCTCATCAACCAAGCTGAGCATATCCTGAAAGAAAATGACCAGGCACGGTTTCTCCAGTCTGCAAAAAATATTGCTGAGAGGTGAGTTCCTTATGTTCTTTCAGCATGCCTCCTCTTATGAAAAGGGGCCAGCTTAAAGTCACTTAATTCTGTTCAGGCATGTATCAATATGTAGCAGCTGCCACCTGAATATTTTACCAGCTGGCTAGTTACTAAGCCTCAGTGTGGTAGATTGCCCTGTGGATTTCTGGCACCCTTCTCTCTGTCTCTGTAGCCTACCAGTTCTTCTAATGCACAGCCAACCATGTGCCCTAGTGATGTCATGGCTCTCTGCTGCCCACTCAGGCCTGGAGCTTTCTATGTTGGTGTTGGTGTAGGGGCAGAGAAACTTCTGGCCACATAGATAGGTGCATGCCCTTCTTAAGTCTAGACTATAGCACTAGACTCCCTAGATTTGAATCCTGCCTCTAACCCTAAACTAGTTGGTTGCTCTTAGGGAAGTCATATAACCTCTCTGAGCTTCATTCTCATTCTCTCATTTGCAAAATGGGAACGATAATAGTGTCTATTTCATAAAGTTTTTGTGAGGGTTAAATGAGTTAGTACTTATGAAGGCTTAGAATAATGCCCAACACAAAGTAAATGCTCAATACTATTATTATTGGAGAGCAGAAATTGAGGATGAGAGGAGATTGCTACTTCTTGCAGTATAACTATTAGCAACATTTGAGTATTTAATTAGGTAAAAGTATTACGTTAATATAAGTAACTTTCAAATGTTTAAGAAGAGTAAATTAGAGGTGAAGAAATGAAAATTCTTTCAAGAAGTTTGCTATGAAGAGAAAGAGAGAGATATGGTGGTAGCTAGAATGACTATGAGGTAGAGGAAAGTTGTGGGTATTATTTTTTTAGATAGGAGAGATGTGAGTGAGTTTAAAAGTGGATGTAGGTCGGACTTCCCTGATGGTGCAGTGATTAAGAATCTGCCTGCCAGTGCAGGGGACAAGGGTTCGATCCCTAGTCCCGGGAAGTTCCCACATGCTGCGGAGCAACTAAGCCCATGCGCCACAACTACTGAGCTTGTGCGCCACAGCTACTGAAGTCCGCACGCCTAGAGCCAGTGCTCCACAACAAGAGAAGCCACTGCAATGAGAAGCCTGCGCACTGCAACGAAGAGTAGTCCCTGCACGCCACAACTAGAGAAAGCCTGTGCAGCAACGTAGACCCAGCACAGACAAAAATAAATAAATTATAAAAAAAAGTGGATGCAGGTCAGCTAGAGATGGGGCAAAACTGAAGCTATGGAAAAAAGAAGGTATGTGGCCAAAGCACAAATGAAGGGACATCTCTTCCATTTAACCAGAAGGAAGACGGAAGTAATGGATGTGGATGTCAGTATGCCCAGCAGTTTGGTGTGAGAAATTGAGGAATTTATCATTTCATATCTACCCTTCTCTTTGTAAAATAGGAGGCAAAGCCATTTGCTGAGCATGAGCAAGAAGGTAGCAGGGTTCTCTAGCTTTTTGAACATATGGAATACAGTTATAATAATTGCTTTAATGTCTAATTCTAATATCTCGGTCAGTTTCAACTAGTAGCTTTTTTCTCCTTATTATGGGCTTTATTTTCTTGCTTCTTTGCATGTCTGGTTATTTCTTATTGGATGCCAGACAATGTGAATTTTATCTTATTGGGCACTATACATTTTTGTATTCCTATAAATATTCCTAAACTTTGTTCTGGGACACGGTTAAGTTACTTGAAAATAGCTTGTTCCTTTCAGGTCTTGCTTTTAAGATTTGTTAGGTGTGATCAAAGCAGTGTTTAGTCCAGGGGAAATTTTTCCCCACTACTGAGGCAAGACCCTTCTGAGTACGCTACCAGGTCCCCCATGAATCATGAGATTTTCTGGTCTGGCTGGTGGGAACATACACTATTCCTGGCCCTGTGTGAGCATTAGGGTTTGTTCACTCTAATCTTTTTGGGTGACTCTTTCTCTAGCATTGGGCAGTTTCCTTATATGCATGTGTTGATCAGTATTTTATTGAATACTAGAGGCAAACCCTCTGAAGGTCCCAGAATTCTCTCTGTGCAGCTTTCTCCTCTCTAGTACTCTGCCCTGTGAACTCCAACCAACTTAGTCTCCTTGGATTCACAGATCTGTGTTCTTAATTAGGGACTCCATCGGGCTCCACCTGATTCCCCCTTCATGTACCATTTTATTCCCTTAATTTTTGCTGGAACAAATTTTCCCACGGCTTCCTAAGAAAGAGTACAAGGTAAATAAAATTTTGAGAATTTTTTGTTTAAATAATATTTTAAATTTATTTTCTAATTTGATAGGTTGGAAATAAATTTTCCTTATAATTTTGAAGGCATGGTTGTATTGTCTCCTAACTTCCACTGCTATTTTGATTCCTGATCTTTTGAATGTGACCTATATTTTAAAATCTGAAGCTTTGAAGGTCTTATCTTTTTAATCTACTTTTTTTTCTGAAATTTCACCAAGATATGCCTTCGTGTGGGTCATTTATTATTCATTTTTGTTGGGCACTAAGTGAGTCTTTCCAATCTAAAGACTACTGACTTTTAGTTCTGGGAAACTGTCTTTTATTATTTGCTAAGGACTTCCTCCCCTTCTCTCTTCTCTCTTTCTGGGACTCTAATTAGCCAGATTTTGGACACCCTTGATTTTCCCTCTAATTTTAAAAAATCTTTTATCTCCCACTTTCCATGACTTTATCTTCTTGATCTAAGATGTTTCCTTAATTTTTCATCCAATCCTTCTATTAAAATTTTAATTTAAGTATTTATATTTTTATTTATAAGAGCTCTTTCTTGATCTTTGCTTCTTTTTTAGCACTCCGTCCTTGCTTTATGAATACAAACTATTTATCTTCCTGATGACATTAAGGATCACTAAAAAAGTTTTCTTCTAAACTGCATTGTGTTGGTTTCCTCCACATTCCTTTTCTCTGTTAGTTTCTGTCTTTCCCTAAATGTTTGGGGAGCTTTTCACTGCCTGTTTGAATTTAAGACTAAAAGGTGACTGGAAGATCTGAGGGGGTGGGAACAGTTTGTTGCTTGGTGAACTTTGCTATAGGATTATAAGGCGGAATGCTAGATTTTTTAAAAATTTGTTTATTTTATTTATTTTTATTTTTGGCTGCGTTGGGTCTTCGTTGCTGTGTGCGGGCTTTCTCTAGTTGAGTCGAGCGGGGGCTACTCTTCGTTGCGGTGCGCGGGCTTCTCACTGCGGTGGCTTTTCTTGTTGCAGAGCACGGGCTCTAGGCGCGCGAGCTTCAGTAACTGTGGCACACAGGCTCAGTAGTTGTGGCTCACGGGCTCTAGAGTGCAGGCTCAGTAGTTGTGGCCACGGGCTTAGTTGCTCTGCGGCATGTGGGATCTTCCCGGACCAGAGATGGAACCCGTGTCCCCTGCATTGGCAGGAGGATTCTCAACCACTGCACCACCAGGGAAGTCCGGAATGCCAGATTTTTATTGAGTGGACCCGTCTGTAGGTATTTTCTCTTGGGTCAGTTACCTGTGGAAGGAATCCACCAATCTCCTGCTTCTGGAGGGGGATGAAGGGTACAGGTCTGGCTGCCGTTGTTCTAGGAGCCAAGCAGGGAAAGCGTTTTAAGACTGCTTTTAGTATGGCGTCAAGATGAGAGAGGGGTGGTCTGTGGTTGAGTGGATCTGGTGGTCTTGCTGTTCCTAATGCAGACTTTCAACTGTCTGTGGCAATAAATCAGCTTCATGTTTTTGGCTTCCCAATTCAGCTTTCTCTGCTCTGTTGTTGGTTACCACTCATCCATCCCTTTCTAGTTACCAGACATTTGTTGACAATATCTTACTTGCATCTCTTTTTCCATTCTCTTTGTCTTTGTGGGTTTATTATTTTTTTTCTTTGTCATTTCAGTGGGATTTCATGAGAGCAGGGATAAAACATATATTTAAACCACTGTATGTAATCATGTCCACTCACTCTTCAACTCTCTGAAATGTCTTGTGCCACTACCACACTATTGAAAGTATTCTTTCCAAGGTCACCAAATGAATACCTTGTTGCTAACTTATAATAGACATTCCTTTGTTTTATTTTACTGTTTCATTTTACTTGGTCTCTCAGTAGCATTTGTCCCTACTGACCATTGTTACTTAATATTTCTCACTATTGAAAGTATTCTTTCCAAGGTCACCAAATGAATACCTTGTTGCTAACTTATAATAGACATTCCTTTGTTTTATTTTACTGTTTCATTTTACTTGGTCTCTCAGTAGCATTTGTCCCTACTGACCATTGTTACTTAATATTTCTCTGCCCTTAGCTTGAGAACACTCCTGGTTTTCTTCCTACCTGTCTGGTTTCATTTGCCTTTGTGAGCAACTATTCCTTGACTTATTCCTTTATGCTGTTCTTTGTGATTCTGTCTTAAGCTATTCTCTTTTCTCAGTACACATTCTCCCTGTTGCAGACTTGTAGCACCTAGGGCTTCGGTTACCATCTAGCTGTCTATGATTCCCAACTCTCTATATCTAAATCTTCTTTTCATGGGCTCATGTATAGCCTACGTGGTAGGAAGAATAGATGGCTAACTATGTGGTATGGCTTGAGAATCATCTATGCAACCTAAATATCTTTCTCACTGGTCTCTCATAGGGTCTGAAATTCTTCCCCACAATTATTCATTGTAATGTATTAAGAACCAAGACTTCAGTTAAAATGAAATTTTAACTGGGAGAGTTATTCCTTCCCCCTTACAAATGGCACTTATTATATATTATCCCTAATAGAGATCAGAGCCTTGAGAGATAGCTAATGTTGTGTTTTGCTTAAATACAGAAACACAGACACACACACAGACACAAACACTTACATATATGTCAATGTCAATTTTATCTCATCCTTAACCTTCCAGCCACTGTTAACATTTGAGAGTGTGTGTGTGTGTGTGTGTGTGTGTGTGTGTGTGTGTGTGTGTGTATACCTCACAAACATAAGGTCATGTCATATATACTGCATTTTACCCTATGTTTGAAACGTAACATATCATGAACTTTCCCCTGGCACTGGATATTTTTTTATAACCTGATTTTCAGTGACCTTATAGTGTTTCATCTTTTGATGTAAGACACATTACTTAGCTCAGTCCCCATTGTTAGACAACTAGGTTACATACAGTGTGTTGAGTGCTGTTATAGTTGTATCTTTGCATATGTCTTAGTTACTTCTTTAGTAAAAAATTTATGAAGTACTTAGAGAACGGGACGTCTGGTTTGCAAGTGGGAACCTCTGTGTAGCGTGTGATGAAAAAACATATTTTAAAATGGCCAGTGTTGAGAAGGGCAAGAAGATTTTGTTCTGAAATGTTCCCAGTGCCACACCATGGAATGGAGAGCCAAGCACAAGACTGGGCCAAATTTCCATTGTCTACTTGGGTGAAAAGCAGGTCAGGTCCCTGGATTCTCTTACACAGAAGTCAACAAGAACAAAAGGCATCACCTGGGGAGAGGAGATATTGAATTGAGTATTTGGAGAATCCCAGGAAGGACATCCCTGGAACAAAAATGATATTTGCTGGTATGAAAAAGGTAGAAAGGACAGACTTGATAGCTTATCTCAATAAAAGCTACTAGTGAGTAATATTTGGCCACTGCCTTATTTACTACAAAACAGAAAGAGCTCATGACTTTTATATGTGTACCATATTTAAATTGATCTCATACACCAGAATTCAGATCATGAATGGCTGATAGGATATTTCTGTTGGACAGTCATGACTTATATAAGATTGGCTTGTGGATAGTGAGTATGATCAGCTTTATGAATTTTGATAGTAATTCCAGTTCAGCAAGTGCCATCACTATTTTCCCCTTCTATAGGTATGACTGAGGGACTTCCCTGGTGGCACAGTGGTTAAGAATCCACCTGCCAATGCAGGGGACAAGGGTTCGATCCCTGGTCCGGGAAGATCCCACATGCCGCAGAGCAACTAAGCCCGTGCACCACATCTACTGAGCCTTCACTGTAGAGCCCGTGAGCCACAACTACTGAAGCCCACGTGCCTAGAGCCTGTGCTCCACAACAAGGGAAGCCACCACAATGAGAAGCCCACACACTGCAATGAAGAGTAGCCCCCGCTCACCACAACTAGAGAGAAAGCCCTCATGCAGCAACGAAGACCCAATGCAAAAATAAATAAATAAATTTATTTTTAAAAAGATATGATTGGACTTGATTAATAATGTTCAACTTTGCACAGAGGTGGTGAATGCCATCTCAAAACCTATAGGAGACTGTGTTTATATTTAGATTTATATAACTGGTGGTATTAATATATTTGAATACTGAGAAGATCCCTTCACTGTCTCATTGAACAGAGTAAGGCTCACCTGTGCTTCAGGCTGTGTTCATTAGCCTGTTAAGGCCAAGACTAACGATAAGCTGGCAATGTCCACTTTCTCTTTTTGGTCTTAACTATGCCAATTTAATCAAAATTCTCTGTATCTAAAATGTTGCCTTTTACTTAATGAAAGGCATTTTAGTCTGGTTTAGGTATAATGCCAAATAAAGAGTATTTAATCCTTCTCACATTTTTATAGATAATCTATAAGGTCAGATATTTTTAAAATTCAGCATGACAAGATACAGTAGCAAATTTTGCTTGGGAATTCTTCACTAAGTCAGACCAAGTTATAATTCAGGATTGTCTTTTAAACAGCTATCCAAAAACACATACAACTGTAGAACTACTGTATATGTGTGATTGGTAATGGTGCTTTTGCCAACTCATTAGAAGGATTAAAATAGAGGAGATATACCATCAGCACAAATTTTGTACATTATGTGATCATAAGGCTTAAGAATTAAAACCAAAATCATAGATCAAAAAATTTTATGAAGTGGAACTGTGATGTCAAAGCATATTTACATTTTAAGCTCTTCTGATATGTAATGCTAAATTTGGCCTCCAAAATTTGAATCATTTTCAGTCCTAATAAAAACATGTAGGCCTTATTTAATATAGACATAAAACCTCCTATGATGTCTTTATAATCATAAACGCTATCATTTAATTTACATTTCTTTGATTTTTCATGTAGTTGGGCTTTTTAATATATTTGTTGGCTATTTTGATGTGTTATGAATTAACTTTCTGTTTTATTTGTCTACGCTTCTCCTGTCACCACTTTACTTTCTGCTCATTCCCAGACACCTTAAAATCAGATCCGCCTCGAGTTTTGACCCCTTCCAGTCCATCCACTGCAGCTGGAGTATTGTTCTTATTTTTTTAATTTATTTAAAAAATATTTTTAATTATTATTATTATTTTTTTTTTGGCTGCGTTGGGCCTTTGTTGCTGCACGCAGGCTTTCTCTAGTTGCAGAGAGTAGGGGCTACTCTTCATTGTGGTGCACGGGCTTCTCACTGTGGTGGCTTCTTTTGTTGTGGAGCATGGGCTCCAGGCGCGTGGGCTTCCGTAGTCGTGGCACACAGGCTCAGTAGTTGTGGCACATGGGCTTAGTTGCTCTGAGGCATGTGGGATCTTCCTGGACCAGGGCTCAAACCTGTGTCCCCTGCATTGGCAGGTGGATTCTTAACCACTGTGCTACCAGGGAAGCCCTGGAGTGTTGTCCTTGAAACGTAAATTTGAGCACATCACTCCTTTGCCTCAGAAGCTTCAGTGGCTCTCATTGTATTAGTCTTTCATTTGTTTATCCTGACCTGAATTTTATTCCTGAAACATCTCAATTTCCAGAAACAGCCAAAAGCTATTGTAGGTAGATGTGTAACAGGGTATCCATGCATAAGGATATGTATCTGTTTAACTCCTCATCCCCTTACAACTAGTTCACCATACAAGTTTCCTCTCTGGTCTTCCTGCATTCAATGCCTCTTCTCTCCTCTCTAACATGCAACACTGTTGCCAAGTTAATGTTTCTTTCCATCCTGTTATTTGCTTGCTCAAGGATCTTCATTGGCTCTGATTCAGGTCTGGCACAGGACCTAAACATGCATATTTTGATCAAAGCTCAGAGATAAATCTGATGTGGAACAGTGGTTTAGAACTGCTGAAGTATGTAAAAATATACCTTATTTTTTTTTTAAAAAGGAACTGTCTACATGGTTAAGGGTATAAAGTTTAGAATCCAATGAACATGGGTTCAGTTATATATTTTTTTCTGATCCTTGTGTGACCTTGAGCAAGTTCCTTAACCTTTCTATGTCTCATTTACAAAATGGAAATAACCTTTGCTATGCAGGGTGATAGTAAGGAGTAACTTAATGTATGTAGAGTGCATGCATGGTGTCTTACATGTACTAAATGCTCAATAAGGTTAGCATTTGTGTTGTTGTTAGTCATTCAGTTATTCATTCAACAATTATTTATTCATTATGTGTCCAACACTGTGTTAGGGACCATGGAAGATTATAAGAGGTACAAAATATGGATCCTGCTCTTGAGACTCTTAGAATTAGTTGGGGAGATAAAACTAGCATAGCATTATACAATTAGAGAATAATAAAATTAAATGTAAATGTTATAAAAGGTCAAACAAAGTACAGGATTTAGGGGAGGGTTTTAACGAAGCCCCAGCATGCTGGCTTGTTGATTAGCATTAAAAAAACAGAGGGGGAGAAAAAATTCTCTCAAACTGCTCTTACCAAGCCTTCAGAGGTCTAGTTTTGATGCTGCCTGCCAGATGGAAAATGATGCAGAGGGGAAAGAATCCTGTATTTACTTCTCCTAATTAAGACAGGATGGGGGAGTGTGTTTGAGGGGTGAGCATATGTGAATAAATATGGTATAACCCTTAATTGGTTCCTGATGATTAAAATTTAAATGGTTTCCATTGGAAAAGCACAGATATGATATCTTTCACTAAATGAATCAAGCCCTAGCAGTCATTTATTTTCACCTTGTTTAACCAGAAATCAAACATTGGATAAAGGTTGCAAACCTATTTTGATGTATATTGATGTACTTTTCTCTCTTCTAGAGTCGCTATGGCAACTGCATCTTCTCAAGTTCTGATTCCAGACATCAATTTTAATGATGCCTTTGAAAACTTTGCTTTAGATTTTTCCAGAGAAAAGAAACTGCTGGAGGGGCTAGATTATTTAACAGGTGTGAAAATACTGTGCTTTCCTTTCCATTTTAGTCCTTTTCTTTTGGTGTGCTTTTACTTTAAAATAATCTGTAAAGGGCAATATTGATCATGAAAATGCTTTTATAATCTTTAAAATGATACATGTATCTTTTTACATAGAATATATTTTAGTTCATGTAACAGAAAAGAGAAATGAGTTGTCAGTGTCTCCGGGGACAGAATGGGTATACATACCATCCTTACTTAAAGGTAAAAAACAAGAAGTTGCTGATGGTTTCTCCTTATGAGCCTGTCAGTAATATAATGTCACTTGTTATAAGGGGTAGAACTTGGGTGGTAATTAAAGAATATTAGAGAATGTCTCACATAGGTATAGGTACCACCCAAATGATTTTAAGGAAATTTAGGGATTAGCAGATTAGGAAGAAAAATATCTGACTTGCAGAGAATTTTAGAAGATGAGGGAGACAAACAGTCTGTTAAAAATACTGACTACCTTCAGGATTGTTGAATGATCATTCCATGAGACAAAAATACACACACAATAACTTTGTGTTTGTAGTTATCTTTGTTACTATGTTAAAATAGTTGTCATTTATTGAACATCTACTTTATAACAGACACTATATATTAATTTTATATCATGATCCTTACAACGAATCTGTGAGGTAATTATCATCCCCATTTTACAGATGAGGGAACTCATATTAATTTGCACAATTAACCCCTATTAATACTGCCAAAAATAGATAATACAACTTACTTTGAAAAAAAAAGAAATAGGTCGAAAGTCATGTAATAAGGAAACATGTGACCACTTTGCTCTAATATCTACATATGTGTTAGTGCAGGCAGAGTAGACGATGGGCAACCAATCATCTCAATAACTTAGCCTTAGATCTTTGCCTAAAATACCTTTACCATTGAAGCAAAAGTGGTTTGGGGGAACTTGAGGTCTCAGCACTTGGATTCAGGTTGTATGGTACATGCAATCTAAAGTTTCTTATTAAGAAAACCTCCTTTCCATGAGATGTTGGGTTGGGCAGCAAGAATAACGATTGTAAAATTCCAGAACAGAGAGTATGCTTTCCTTACCTTCTTTTCCACCTTTCCTTACAGCCCCAAACCCACCATCTATCCGAGAGGAACTCTGTACTGCTTCCCATGACACCATTACAGTCCACTGGATCTCGGATGATGAGTTCAGCATCAGCTCCTATGAGCTTCAGTACACCATATTCACTGGCCAGGCTAACTTCATCAGTAAGTCATGGTGTAGTTGGGGCCTGTGGCCAGAGATAAGGAAATGTAAGGAAGCAGTAAGCTGCTCAAGATTGGCCGGGGCGCCACGAGGCAAGTGTTTGTAAGACATGTTAGGTTGTTTAGTATAGTGTTTCGTGGACAGTGCAAGCTCCCCCAGGGCATTGCAAAGACCTTACTGGTGGGTGACAAGCAAGTTGTGTATTTCCTTGCTGGGCAGTCACTGGGGCCACTCCCATTTGTTTATGTAATCCTTAGCTTTTCCTCAGTTAATCCATGTCACTCCACTCTCCCAAATCAGAACACAGCTCAGAATTCATTCCTGAGTAGCTAAGCCACCATCATTGCTGATTCTATATGTGTGAACATCTCTCTCCTTGACTCTTCTTCCACTTCATTATCATGGTAAAATACATTACATTCAAAGACTGCCACTTCTTTACCACACCTATTTGTATCAGTGAATAGGTGAAGTGACAAGCCTCCTGCCTCTGTCACTCTTCCCCCTACCCCTTCTCCCTTTCCTCCAAGAATTACACCAAATATAAAATGGCCCATCAGTGGGCCAGCAAATGAAAGACGTTCGCAAAGCAGTCATTTAGCCTACATGTTATGGTTTCACCTTCTGATGAATTGGAGCAAGACAAGGCAGTAGGATCTTAACTAGAGCTGCAAGTTCCCCTCAATGTGCTGGGGAAAATGGAAATGAAAGCAGAATTAAAAGTGGATTCAAGATTGGAACTGATTTGCACCCTAAGCTTGCATCTGCGTAGCTGCAAATTAGTATTTTCTTTTTACCTTGTGTTTGTGCTTCTGTGTCTGACTTCACAGACCCGCATGAGAGGAGTTTTTCCAACGAAACCATCCCGATAGGCTTCCTTTTCCCGTCTTGTGACAATTTAGGGCCACATGGTGGGATGGGGAGGTGAGAGGACATTTGGGCTCAAACCCTAAAAAACACTTGCCTCGTGCAGCTCCATCCTAAGCCACTTGGCCCTGGTAGCTGCTTTCCTGTGTGTTTCTTAAGGTTGTGAAGTCGCAAAACGCTAAGGCCTCCCCAACATACTTGTTTGCAGTTGTCTCTCCTGCTCGGGAAAGTCTTGAAGCCAGTAACTGTGCTTCTCTTTCCTGATATGGGGAGAGCAATGGTCTCCTGGGAGTTGAGAATAAGTCTAAGAAGTGACAAAGATCAAAAGGCTGTCACCTCTGTTTTCAAGGGTACATAGTCCTTTGTAAAGAAAAGCTTAGAGGATAATTCTTAATAGTGATAGGACCATAGCATCTTAGAATTGGAAGGGACCTCAGACGTCATCTTGTCAAATCTTCTTCCCTTCTACCAGAAACCCTGTAGGTGATTGTCCTGTCTCTGCTCAAACATTTCCAGTGACGGGTAGCTGAATTCTAGCAAAATAGCCCATTCAGTTGTTGTGCAGCTATAAATAATTGTCAGTGCTTCCTTATAAAAGGCCTAAGACTTCCTCCTAGTGAATAATAACAATTTGGATACATATTATGCTTTTCCATTTACAAACACTCCCATATATGTTATGTCATTTGGTCCTCATGACTTCTTCCTTAGCCTTATGAAATAGATGATATTAATTCTATTTTATAGACGTAGAAACTGAGGCTCAAGTTAAATGAGTTGTCCAAGGTCACAGAGCTACAAACTGATGGAGTCATTATTTGAACCCAAGCCTGTCAGACTTCAAGGTTAATGCTCCTTGAATTAAACCAGCTACCAATTAGTCCTAGTCCACTGAGGATAGCTGTATTATTGCTCTTGTGTGTTACCTGATGCCCCCTTGTCCTGTACCTTTTTTCCAGCAGCCATGTTGACTGTTGTGTTGACTGAGCATATAGTCAGCTGAAATCCCCAGGCATTCCAAATCCTATTCCTATACAATTGAATATCTAAACTGAAATACAACATCTTGAATTTATTCCTATGACATTTTATCTGGTTAGTTCTGACTCCTCATTCCAGCCTACCAAAATTCTTTTGTATGTAGTTTCTGCCTTTCAATTTATTTACTTTCCCTTCCAGCTTGCCTTCTATGTCTTCCTCCTTCAACCATTGGTAGAAAAGTAGAATAGGACAGGAACAAAGACAGAGCCCTGAAGCAAAATTTTGGATGGCAATGGGCAGATAAGTTGAAACTATTTTACTAGGAAAAAATATTCATGAAGATTCCAGTCCTACATGCTGGTCTGGCGTGCCACTGTTGACTGAACCCTGGTTGTGAGAGCTACTTTCCCTTGAGGTTTTCCTATATTTTCTCTTTTTTAAAACCACTTTATTGAGGTATAATTGACATACAAAAAGTTGTCCATCAACAGATGAATGGATAAAGAAAATGTGGTATATACATAAAATGGAATATTATTAAGCCTTTAAAAAGAAGGAAATCCTGCCACATGCAATAACATGGATGAACCTGGAGGGCATTATGCTAAGTGAAATATACCAGACAAAGAAAGACAAATACTACATGATACCACTTACATGAAGAATCTTAAAATAGTCAAACTCCACATTTTCATTTTTTTTTCTTTTTTTGCTGTACACGGGCCTCTCACTGTTGTGGCCTCTCCCATTGTGGAGCACAGGCTCTGGACGTGCAGGCTCAGCAGCCATGGCTCATGGGCCCAGCCGCTCCGTGGCATGTGGGATCTTCCTGGACCGGGGCACGAACCCGTGTCCCCTGCATTGGCAGGCGTACTCTCAACCACTGCGCCACCAGGGAAGCCCCCACATTTTCTTTAACCAGAAATTTCTTCCTTGCTGGTTAAAATTTTGTCTGGAGAAGTACTTCTTATTTTTTCAACTTTCCCCCTTTATTTTAAACTTTCTCCCCACTTTATGTAAGATTTGAAATTGTTATAAGCCAATAATGTTTCAGATGATGCTGTTAGCTGAATGAGAATTCCAACAGATGTTTGGATAATGGTCTTCCCCATTACTGTATATCTTTCCTCTGTTTCAGCTTTGCATTTTGCATGATGAAAGCACTGGTTATAACCTCTCCCTGGCCAGGCAGTCTGTAACATACTGCCACAAAGATGTAACTTCTATTTCCCCTCATTTTCATTCTCATGCAAGTACTCTCCATGCACATTTACACTCAGGTTCATGGATTTCCATATTGTGGTCTTTCCATTTTGAACACGGTTTATACTTCCATTACCATGATTCAATGATAAATCCCATCTCATTAAGTCTCAGTGATACCCAGAGGATCATATAGTTACCTTTTTAAAATTTAGAAATGATTTCAAAATTAAAGAAAAGTTGCAAGACCAGCACAAAGAATGCCCATATACTCTTTACCCAGATTCACCTATTGTTAATATTTTATCCCATTTCCTTTATCATTTGCTAACATTCTCTGTTTCTGTCCATTTTTTCTGAACCATTCGAGAGTAATTGGCATACATTATGGCCCTTCACCCCTAAATCCTTCAGCATGTGTTTCCTAAGAATAAAAAAATTCTCTTATGTATCCACAGTACGGTTAGCAACTTTAAGAGGTACGACGTTGATGCAGTACTTTTAACTAATCCACCATTCATATTCCAGTCTTGACGGTTGACCCAATAATATACCTTATGACATATTAAGGACCCAGTGTTGTCCCATATAGTCTAGGATCAGGCATTGGACTTAATTGTCATATTTCTAGCATCCTTTAATCTGGAACATTTTCTCAGCCTTTCTTTGTCTTTAATGACACTGATATTTTTTAAAGTGCCCTTTTAATTTGTTTATTATGCTGTTCCTCATTTTGAGTTTGTCTGATGTTTCCTCACGATTATATTCAGGTTACACATTTATGGCTGGAAGGCTACATAAGAGACGTGTTCTCCTTAGGAGGTCACAACTGGAGACACATGATGTGTACTTGCCCTTCATTGGTGATGCTAATTTTGATCACTTGATCAAAGGTGTTGCCTGATTTCTTCTTTGCATAGTTACTATTTTTCCTTTTGCAACTAATAAGCAATCTGTGCCATGATACTTTAAGACCATGAAAATATCCTGCTTCCTCATCAAACCCATCCCACCCTATCCCTGTTTTAGCATCAATCAATAATTCTCACCTGATCCAGTCTTTACTCTGATGATGGCAGAATAACGATCTTCCAACTGAGCATCCCCTTCCACATTTACAAGTTGCCGCTCTGCATCCTACTTTAAGCAAAAGTCTCATCCTTCATTTGTTTATTTATTATTTGTTTTTACTTCTCAGTAGGGACTTATGAATTCTCTTTTTTCAATGGTTTATAATTCTTTACTGCCCTTATTTATTTTGGTGCTCAGATTGCCCAAATTTAGCCAGTGGGAGCCTTTTAAGCTGACTCCTGGGTCCTTATAGTCTTCCATCATTTTCTCCAGTGCTTCCTTACTTTTCAGCATAACAAAAGGTTGTACGCTCATTTTGACCATATCCTGCCCCAGCCCTGAAGTCAGCCGTTTTTCCGAGGAACCCTGGTCCCTTTTAGTAGGAGAATGTTATTACAGACCAAAACCTGGGTACTAGAAGTACACACATACACCCATGTACATATACATATTCACACATAATATGCGTACACACATACTTAACATATGTGCAATATATATGCACATACACATACAAATACATATTTTAGAAATCATGAGTTTATACCAATATCTCCAATTCCAGTCCATCCCCACAGGTTCTTTCTTACCTTCCCCCATTTCATATTTGTATGTTCCTACTTCCACAATGAGAAGGCTGGCTCCCAGCAACATCAACATGGATACTCATTTGCTCAATAACGTATCTGAAATAGTTTCAGAATGGCCTTGCCCATCCCACTGCAAACACAAACAATAGTGAGGATTTGTTTACAGTTCTCCTCTTGCCCTTTGCTGTGATTGTTTACATTTGAAATGCAGGTGGCTTCATTTGTTTCGGTTTGCCTTCAGTTTTAGACCCCACTCTTCCCATTCATATTGACAGCATTTAAATTTTTTGAACTTGTAAAACAACAATGTTTCCAAAAGGGGAATCTATACAAAAAAGGTGTACTCAGAGACGTGTCATTCTCTCCTGTATCCTTGTCATTTTCTACCCCCACCTCCACCCCTGTAGGCAACCAGCTTCATTATTTTCTGGTTTTTCCTTCTTCTTGTTATTATTGTTTTGTAAATCTAAGCAAATATATGTATGTTTTCTTATTTGCCTTTCTTTCTCGCAAAAAAAAAAAGAGGTGGCATACTACATAAACTCTTTTGCAATTTTCTTTTTTAAATTAACAGTATATCTTGGAAATCACTCCATTATCAGTTCATAGAGATCTTCCACCTTCTTTTTTATAGCTGCATAGTACTTCATTGTGAAGTCTGTTTTGGTTTTGTATTGTTAGCAGTATATCTGGAAGATCATATATTTCCCTCTTAGTATTAAAATTTAATGTGCAGTTTATGATTCATACTGTGCATTGATACATAGGCAGCCAAGCCCTCAAACATTTTTCCTGGCCCTTATCCTTGTGTCTTTTCATGAGAATCACTGAACATCACCACCAATTATTCTTCTTTCTATAGCATATCTGTTTGCACCCCATTATGCTTCTTCTTCTAGTTTTAATTTAGACTTCTTCTACCGCTCCCCTAATTAATTATAAAACCCTTCTGATCATATCTCTTTCAAATCACTTATTATTATTTCCGGTTTTTAACCTCACTAAATCCTTTGCTAGAGCTGCATAGAAATGACTACATTCACCACTCATTTTCCCTTCCCTTTCTTTTCTATCCTCTGGTAGAATTATGGTTAAAAAGTGGTAACCTGACTGAAAAGCAGATAACAGAAGAGATAAGTCTAAATTCACAAGCTAGAATGCCGATCCCTCTTTTACTAAAAGTTAGCCAAATACATGTTTTTAATTATGTACATTTTCTCTGTTTAAGTCAATGTTTATGGTCTAAAGAGTTTCAAATGCAGAAACGTAGATCTCTGATCCCTTTCCCTACTTGGGAGGGAAGGAGATTCCAGACAACAATGTGTTCCTGGACCACCCAACCTCAAATGAGTATTGGAATCAGAACCAGGAAGGGGTAAAACTGGGTAGTGTCAAGTGAGGAGATGATATTCTGCTTTGACTGTTATGTCATCTCCTTGGCTTCCCTATGACACCTTGGAGCCCACCAAGATTGGAAGTAAGGGTGAGGATGGTGTGGGAGAGTTGAATCATAAGCCCTGAAAGCTTCACTACCTTGCAGAGACTAAGGAACATTACTGTTTGCTCCGTGAATTGTGATGTAGTGGAGAGAACCCTAGACTAGGATTAAAGAGACCAGAGTTCTACTCTCAGCACCATCCCCAGCTATCTGTGGCCTTGGGCAAGTCACTTTTCTTCTCTCTGTCTTAGTTTCCTATTTGTAAAATGAGGGAAATATAGTGCCTAGTTGTCCTTTTGGCTCTGAGATTCCATGTTACTGTGCTCTGCTCCACCCACTCGAGGTCAGACTCAGATCTCAGAGGACTGGACCTTTGGGGTAAAGACCTAGAGACTCCATAAAATAGATGATTCTGTGATTTTGTATAGAAGTTTTCCTGTATTATTTGGCAGCAAATTGGAGTAACCTAACTTTCACTGGTGGTTACATTCAGTTACCAGAAGCAAGGAGCCTGGCATAAGCTTAGCTCCGTGGGACAAAAGAAGCAGAGGAGGTTCATCTCACTATGTCTTCCACGACTCAAAAGAAAACAGAATGAAATTCACTTTTGGGGGCGGGGCTTATGATGAAGTTTCAGTGTGCTTCTCATCATCCTGCCTCTATTACCTTAACATCCTTGCTTTCCCCACGTTACAGGCCTGTATAATTCCGTGGATAGCTGGATGATTGTGCCCAACATCAAACAGAACCATTACACAGTTCATGGACTTCAGAGTGGGACACGCTACATCTTCATTGTTAAAGCCATAAACCAAGCAGGCAGCCGGAACAGTGAGCCTACCCGACTCAAAACAAACAGTACGTTGTGGTGATTCCAAAAGGAGAGAGCAGTTTTGCACTCCGTGCCAGCAAGTACACTTAGCCTGACACTGGCACCCACAGCAGTGTAAGAGGGCAGTGGCACTGGGTAGAGGAGCTGTACTGTTGGAGTCTGTGCTTTGGACAGGGGGTTTGTTTGTGTCCTTGGGAGGTACGTGGACACAGAGATACACATAAAACAGCTGGTGGCTTGGGAGGATGTTAGTGAAGAGTTTTTCTCTGCACTCTGTCTCCATGCTTTGGGGACAATTGAGTAAAAGAGTACTGTTTGTGATAATCTGGTAAAATCCTGCTGAGAAGCCATACCTGCTAGGAATGCTTTTGACTGAAAGTGACCGAAAAATCCAACTAATTTAGCTTAACAAATAGTATTTTTTAGCAGCTTAAACAAATAGTGTTTTTCTCTCTCTTTCGCGTAGCAAGAAGCTCGAAGGTTAGGCGGTTCAGGGATGGTGCAGCAGTTCTGTGATGTCGTAAGAGACCCAGGCTCCTTCTCCTTTTGTGTGTTGGCTTATTGTCACATGGTCACAACATGGCCACTGCAACCTCTAGACGTCATATTTCCTTTCAAGATAGAAAGAAGGGGGAAAGTGTTGGTACACGTGATGGCTGTCCCTTTCATCAAGAAAGCAGACACTTTCCTAGAAGTTTCCTCCATCCTCTCTGACTTGTGCTTCCATCTTCTTAGTCAACCCTAGCAGCGAGGGAGGCTAGGAGCTTGAGTATTTAGCTTTTCTGACCTCTATAGTAAAAGCAGGTAAGAGAGAAAACTTAGGGGGTGGGTGTTATGTTCGCCAACGGTGTCTGCCAGACGCGTTTTGTGTTATACAGCTCTTGCCATACCCAGCTGTTGGCTTCTAGTTACTAACTGATTTTGTCTATGACTGTAAGGAATATTTTGTTGTGAATGATCCTGCACAACAAATATTTTTTCTAATTATTGATGATGCAAAAGTCACTCTAACAAAGTTACCTAATTATGTGTTATTTACATCCCAGTAGTTAGAGGGCAAACAATTTGTCCTGTAGTTGAGTTATTCTCAGGTTTTTTTGTTCTGCCACCAAGCAGCAGTTATCTCGTCTATTCCCTCACTTTGTCTCACCTCAAATACTCCTTCCCCTAAAATCTGCTCAAAGCCCAAACCACCCACTGAAATAAAGCAAAGTACAAAACTTATTTGAGGACATGAGACCCTGAGAGCCTCCTTTTAACTTGATAGTCTGTGAAGGGGGGACAGCTTATTTTTATTTTATTGAAAACAGTGGCTTCTGGCCTGCTTCCTTAATATAATCCAAACACCAGTCAACTTTCACTGACTCAAGAATGATCACCTTGGGCCTCCCTGGTGGCGCAAGTGGTTGAGAGTCCGCCTGCCGATGCAGGGGATACGGGTTCGTGCCCCGGTCTGGGAGGATCCCATATGCCGCGGAGCGGCTGGGCCCGTGAGCCATGGCCGCTGAGCCTGCGCGTCCGGAGCCTGCGCGTCCGGAGCCTGTGCTCCGCAACGGGGGAGGCCACAACAGTGAGAGGCCCGCATACCACAAAAAAAAAAAAAAAAAAGAATGATCACCTTGTCAAGGCTCCTCTGATAGTGATGGTCCTGGAGGACAAAGATAGAATTCTTAAATACTTCCTCATGCATTTTCTTTTTTCTACTTTTTTCAGGCCAACCCTTTAAACTGGATCCCAAAATGACTCACAAGAAGTTGAAGATCTCCAATGATGGACTGCAGATGGAGAAGGATGAAAGCTCTCTGAAGAAGAGCCATACCCCAGAGAGGTTTAGTGGCACAGGATGCTATGGGGCAGCAGGAAATATATTCATTGACAGTGGCTGCCACTACTGGGAGGTGGTCATGGGTTCCTCAACATGGTAAGTGGATCCCACTTTTCTTTTCTCCTCTCTCCCCTGTTGTTAGGTTCCTGGGAGATTCAGTTCTATAGCACAAACATAATACCAGTAAGTCAAGGTTAAAAAGCATGTGATGAAAACGACTGCTAGAAAAATTTGCCAGTTTTTAAAAAATAAAATGAGGGAAAATATACTGAGCTAGGAGTTGAAAGTTACAGCACTCTAATTGCTAACTTTTTTTAAAGCTCTAGTGATGGGCTTCCCTGGTGGTGCAGTGGTTGAGAGTCCGCCTGCCGATGCAGGGGACACGGGTTTGTGCCCCGGTCCGGGAAGATCCCACGTGCCGCGGAGCGGCTGGGCCCGTGAGCCATGGCTGCTGAGCCTGCGCGTCCGGAGCCTGTGCTCCACAACAGGAGAGGCCACAGCGGTGAGAGGCCCGCGTACCGCAAAAAAAAAAAAAAAAAAAAAAAAAAAAAAAGCTCTAGTGCTGTCAGTATTATGAATCTAACTGTAAACTATTTAAAGAAGAAACATGTATTCTATTTCTTAGATATCCTGTACGGTGTCTAGCATAACTCAGATAATTAATAAATGTTTATTTCTCTCTCCTTTCTACTGCCTCACAGGTATGCAATTGGCATTGCCTACAAATCAGCTCCCAAGAATGAATGGATTGGCAAGAACGCCTCCTCATGGGTCTTCTCTCGATGCAATAGTAACTTCGTAGTCAGACATAACAACAAGGAAATGCTGGTGGATGTGCCACCACAGTTGAAGCGTCTGGGTGTCCTTCTGGATTATGACAACAACATGCTGTCTTTCTATGACCCAGCTAACTCTCTCCATCTTCATACTTTTGATGTGACCTTCATTCTTCCAGTTTGTCCAACATTCACAATCTGGAACAAATCCCTGATGATCCTGTCTGGCTTGCCTGCCCCAGATTTTATTGATTACCCCGAGCGGCAGGAATGCAACTGCAGGCCTCAAGAATCCCCTTATGTTTCTGGGATGAAAGCTTGCCATTAAGTTTCAAGAGAGCGTATAATTCACTGGCTCTCCAGTTCAGCAGTTCTTCCCCTCCTAAACCTCAGTTAGTGTCCAATATACAAGATACAAAAATAAAGTTCATTTGAAGCATCCAAAATAACTAGATATTATAGATTTAATTTGTGTGCATTAAAGCTTGTATTTGAATTAATGTATTGAGTTTCTCAGAACAAATTATCTGAGTAGTCTGGGTTCAAGCCATTGGACAAGAAATTTGAAGAATGCTTCTCTTGTCATTGGAGAATTAAAAATTCCCAGTGATTTAGGAGTATAAATGATATTGGAAGGAATTAGGGTCTTTGTAGGTAAATAATGTAGAAGGATGCTCTGAACAAGGGGCTAGCCAGCCGGAAAGCAGGGGTGTGTCAGCCTTGCTAGTACTGGCCAGTTAGGCCAAGTAGAATTTTGAAGTGTCAAATGATCCCATATTATGTGTAGCTTTTTATGAGAAAACCTACAATCAAGGATTTATTATAAAGAAAACATGTCTGTGTATATATAATATATATATAAAATGAATAAATAATATATATTATATATTCATTTTATAATTATATATACATAATAAACTTTTTAATTTAGTCATTTGCGTGAGAAATATACTGGAAGGGAAAATAAATTATACCATCCATTTTTGTCCCCTAAAGGGAACATCAAAATCAGTCAACATTTCTCCCCTCCCGCCATTCATCCCTCCCTTCCTCCCTCCTGTCACACACACACATGCACATGCAATAATGACATAGATGCTGGGAAGAGCTCTAGGTTGGATCAGGAGAGATAGGGAGACAAGATTGCATGAGAGATGCTATTGCTGGATAGAAAATTGATCCAGGTAGATGTGTTATATGTAGCACAGTCTCATCGATGCTACCTAATGGAGGAGGTTTGTCCGAATTCTTAAAAATTCTGTCACAGAATATTTCAAAGAAGTACAGTTTTCTTACTCTCAAGTACATACAGTTACTAGAATTAGGCTTAAAAAAAGAGTTGCATAATGGAGGTTCATTAGGAACCCTCTTTATTTACTTAATCAGTAAGAATGGAGTGTTGTAGATGCAACAACTATTTGCATATAAATGTACTTATATTTTCAGATAAAACACTTCTGAAGTGCTTAAGAATGCCTGAGAATAGTTTGTTTTCTTAAACAGGTTAAATAATCATTCTTCCCGCAATCTTATTTACACTATTCACTTGCGTAGCCAACCCTTTATGGCAAATGCGGATGTAAGCTTCAACCCAGTCCTTATCACTATCATGGAAGGGAATCAAGCTTTCTGGTCTGTGCTTCTGTCAGTTCCGCTGCTGGGATTGGGAGTGTCAGCACCAGAGCTTTCTCCTTTCAGGAGCTGAGTCGGCTTTAAGGAGTCTACTTCTTGGGAGTCGTGAAAATATTGTGGTTGCACAACGTGTTAGTTGTAACATGTCCCCAGATCGGAGCCTTGAAACAATGCCAAAACTTCACCCCCTCTTCCTTTCCACAGCCTTGGTGGACGTTCATTCATTAATTCATTCAACCAACTATTAGATGCCAGGTACCACGCTGAAGCTGACCTACTGATAATCCACAGCCCCTGCTGTCAAATGGCTTATTATTCTGTAGGAGAGACAAAGTATCTATACAAATCCCCTAAGAAACAGTTTCGTATTGTCTGTACACCTAAGATGGAAAGCAAGACTGATGCAGCTACAGATGGCAGGCTCAAACTTACCTATCTAGTGGCAAAGTCAGTTTTTTTGGTTTTAAAAACCCTACACGTACTTCCTGCTAATCAGGAAATGAACAACCTCGGTAAGATTCAGCAGTGATGGGAAACAGCTTGCTGTGATGGAAAGCTCATCATAGCCTTCAGACTAAAATAATCCATTTCCTCTGCCATTTACTAGCTGTGTGACCCAGGGCAAGTACTTCACTTCTCTGAGCCGCTGTTTCCTCTTCTGTACAATAATACCTACCTCACAAGGCTGTTGCAAAGATGAAAAAAGATAGCACATGGAAACTGCTTAGCACACACCGGCATTTAGTTAAGTATGGCATTAGTATGGCATACTTAACTATTAAGCATGGCATTTAGTTAAGTATGCAACAAATATTAATTTCCTCCACTCAGCCCCAGGCCCAGTACAGTGTAGCAGTGCTTTAAAATGGATGTCTGTCATTTCTAAGTCACCCTAAGTCTCTCCTCTAGGGCCTGTCTCCAAATTCTTAAACAAAACAGGTGATTTTAACCCCTTCATAAAATCTTTCACTGGCTCCCATAGCATTCAGTAGAAAGTCCCAGTTACCCACTTTGGCTTTTCAAGTCCCTATTTGCTTTCCCAGCTTCATCTTTTGCCACCTTCCCCCTCACACTGATTACTCCAGCCAAGCTTATCGAATTACACAAGTTGTTCTCTGGGCCTGGAATAGAGACATTAGTAACAATTTTGATGCCCAGAGTAAACAGTAGGAATTGTTCTTAAATTAAGGGAATAGTGTGAAAATGCTGTAAGTGCAGAACACTTCACCTTCACCCCAGTCCGATTTTCTTTACCTTGGCCTTGGGACTCCCATGCCATTCATTTTTTGTGCCTTTTAGATTTTAGTGCCCTGAGACAAAGCTTCAGTTTCTCCAACCTACTTTTGACTCTAGCCTGGACTTGCTTTCCCCACTTCTGCCCCGCTCGACTAGATTAACTCCTGAAACCCTAGGCTGGGTTATGTTCTCCTCTTCGGAGCTCCCATGGCACCCTGAGCACTAACCCCTCTCAGCAATAATCACATTGTATAGCAGTGTTTTTCAAAGTGTGGTCCTCAGACCATGTTAGAATCATTTTTGGTGTTTGTTAAAACAATTGATTCCTAGACCTCACCCTCGATCTTCTTAATTAAAACGTCTGGGCACATAAGTGGAATTTTACACCTTTAACAAGCTCCCCCAGGTAATTCTGATGCACACAAAGGTTTAACATATAAGAATCGTCTTCCTCACTAGACTGTGAATACCTTGAGGGCAAAGGCTGTGTCTTTTGGTTTTGTTGTTGTATTTTCAACACCTGACATAGGGTGTGGAACAGAGTAGTTGCCTGGCTAATGTTAATTGCATGAATGTATGAGTGAACAAATGAATAATCAAAGTTTCCCTGTTGTACTCTGATATCCATATTAGTGTTTGTTGTTTTCCGGGCAGAAATGCTTGGCTACTTCTCCATTTGGGCTGTATTGATATTATTTTGCAAATGTCCTAGGTCTCATACATATAAATGAGTATTGTCTTCCTCAAAAGCTCTTTTGGAAGTTGACTTGGGGGATTGTCTGGAGCATGTGGCACCATTCTTTTCAGTAACTTTTCAGTCTTTTCAAACTTTGAATGTGGATTTAAGTTTTGGTCATAGCCCCAAATCACTCAGAGCTAAGTCTACTGAATAAAGTAGGAAAATAAACTGGGTTTGGGGTAAGCAATGAAGTTTCTGAGCCAAATAATAAAAAGTGCTTTCCAAGAAAAAACATGGTGGCAAAGTATTCAGTGGGGGTGTGGTGAGTCCCAGATACTTCAGTAAACTTAAGACTTTCATAGAATACTGTCAATGCCAGGTACCTTAAGAGAAGTCATTGACTACCTCTAGCTAAACCCACTTGGACAAAGGGAATAGGACCTGTATTTAACATCTTCAAGGAAGGAGACTCCATAAGTTTTCACTGTTGCTCTCCTCAGTCTGTTCTCCTACAATCCTTTCTGCCAGCACATTATTCTTTCTGTCTTCAGTTTATGCTTATTTTCACTTTTTATATCGTCTTATTGAAGAAAGCACAAAAATAATCAACAATAAAGTTAAACATGTTTTGAGAATATGAAAAAAAACTTTAATGCCACATTGGAGTTCTGGCTACTTGTAAGTAAGAGTAACTGCGTCTGTATGTATTTTTATCATGCAATTCCATTGTGTAAACTTTGGATGCAGTGAATTTCAAATTGCAGCAAAATCACTTCTATGTTCTTTTCGGCTAAAATACGCTAGGTGAATTTTCTAAGCTTCCATGGTTTACATATTTATATATGACTACCTGGTTGGAGCAATCCACAGATGGACTTTTTGATAAGTGCAAATGTTTGATACCCTTTCTTCTACAGAATGGAGAATGTGAGGCTGACAGATGAGAACTACTCCCACACTTATTTTAATTCCTGAAGCCAACTGCAGCCTCAGAGCCATTGGGCTGTACTTGTGTGTATTACAGGTTGGCCAGGTTGACCGCCGTTAGGTCAGGTGAAACTGCCTTTTACAGTCTGGTCTGCCAGCTTCAGACATACGCTATGTTGTTGTCGGCTAGAATATTTATTAGACTATTGGACTATTTTTTATCAAATATTTGATCCCAGGCTTGTTTGTACTGGGAGCTCTGGACCAATAGTGTCTCACCTAGTGACAGAAATCTGAGCATCTGTGGATTACACAGCCTCATCCCTCTAAAATATCCCAGCCCATTCAAAATGCTATATTATGAATTAAATAAATATATATGTATTCATGAGTTCTTGATTGTCTCTCACTGGAGTTTGAATTGGGGGAAGATTAAAAGGAAAAAGGTCATGAGTTACTGGAATTGTCTAAATGACTTAGGGGAAATTAATTATGTAGTGGGTAGAGATTTGGGCAGGGAGGATCCAGAGCATCTGGAAATCGAGATCCAATCATGAAGACTTTGGTTTCAGGAGCAAGATACAGTCAGGAAGACTAAAGAAATGAAGGTATAAGGCCCAAGAAAACACGGCACATTCAGTTTCAGTGATTGGGCCAGAAGGTGGGAATTAAGGAAGAACAAAGAAAATCCCAGTGCTGGAACCTAGTGGTTAAAGTCAGGATAGGGCCAGATGTAAGCTGACTTGCTGTTAAACATCTGGCCTGTAGGAGGAGCCTGGGAGGGTTAGGAGATCCACCCCCCCACCCCCGAGCTGGGCTTGGACATACTTTAATCAGAGTTACTAAAGGGGGCATGCAATGTGAAGCAAAGCAGGCCAGTCAAGGGTGGCAGCTAGCAAAGCGACTAGGAACTAGAGCCCAAAGGCAAGAGGGTTAAAATATAAAAGACAAAAAGTTGGAATTTCAGGTGTTAGTGGCCCATCTGGAGAACAGCAGCCCATGCAGAAGCTGAATATGGGGCTATTACCCACAGCTAAGAGTTTATACGTTTTGGGGGATGTGATGTTTGGAAACGCTGGCTCCATCTTAATGTGCCAGGCCAGAGCAGACATGGAGTTCTTTATATTCCCCTTCCTAGAAATACGATTGGTCCTAGAGTCTCAGTGAAGCTGAGCCTGTAGGTAGGGGCGAGGTGGTGTGTTACAAAGATTGGGAGTAATGGAGGCCAGATAGGTTGTTACATGGATACTGGAAATGTATATAGCATGATAGCTAATGAGAATGACTCTCCCTCACTGCGAATTTCTAGGGGTTAGGGTTAGGACCAAGGTGGTCTTCCTATAACTGTTGAGCATCATACACAAGTTACAGTTGTGATAGGTCTGGCCTGGTCATTCACGAGGCACTTATTTATGTTCCAAGGACTCTACTCATATCTGCGGGGACATATTAAGAAGTATTCGTGACTTTATAATCTGGTGGGGTACGCAACTCAATAATTCTTCCCCAATAATTTTCAATCTCTGAATTAGAGTTACTAGTGGTAGCTGAAAAACGAAGCCGTTATTGGAGACGCAGGGGTGAGAGTGGAAGCTCTTACCAGCCCTGTACATAGGAGATACTTGGTAAGTGCTGGTTGAATAGAATAAGAACCTGATAAGCAGAATGACAAATGGGCCGCCTCATATATTGTGAGGTTTGTCTTAGGTGAACTCCACACCACCACTCATATAATTCCTCTCAGGCATGTATCTCTGGTCCAGCATTCCCACAACTCCCTCTTGGTCAACAGGCTATTGTTCTTTATGGCCAGTCTCTTTCAAAGGGAAAAATTAATATAGTAGCCATCAGTAATGTGTAAATGGAAGGGCATGGGCAAAATTCACATCTCAGACTTCCCTGGTGGCGCAGTGGTTAAGAATCCACCTGCCAATGCAGGGGACACGGGTTCGATCACTCGTCTGGGAAGATCCCACGTGCCGCAGAGCAACTAAGCCCGTACGCCACAACTACCGAGCCTGCACTCTAGAGCCCGTGCTCCACAAGAGAAGCCACCACAATGAGAAGCCCACGTGCACCAACGAAGACCCAACACAGCCAAAAAAAAAAAAAAATTCACATCTCTACCAACTCCTCACTCTACCACTTCCTTCCTTCTCAGAAAACAAGAAAATGTTAACAAGGACCTTCCGGGGGCAATGCTTTTGTTGTCTAACCTAGGGGTGACTGCGGTGGGGCAAGCTTCAGATTTTCATGTTTGGAAAGGGTCAGCCAACAATGCTCTGGCAAGCCTGTTGGGAACATATTTTGGGCTAAAAGGAGTCTTTCAAATAACAGAATGTAAATGCCCACTCTACTTGTGCTTAGATGGCAAAGAGGATCTGCTACTCCTCCCGCCAGATTGGAAGTCCCAGAAACATGGAATTTGGGCTGATTCTCCCGATGTACAGTGGCAGGAAAAGGCCATTATGATGTACATATCTTTTTGTTCAGCTCAACTCCCTCAGTGATAAGGGAGGGTGCTGTGATATACCAGAAATGTGAAATTCACAGCAAGCAGCAAGTACACAAGGCAAGGCGAGTCCAAGGCCTAACTCATTTAGCAGGTAAAGATGCAATGAATCACGTTCAGAGTCAAACAGTTTTTTATTTTATTAGTGAAAGGAAAAGTAGTCAAAGATTCCTGCTCCTAGTGGTTCATATCCCAAGCACCAAAAGAATTACACTGGGGCTTCCGTGGTGGTGCAGTGGTTGAGAGTCCACCTGCCGATGCAGGGGACGCGGGATCGTGCCCTGGTCCGGGAAGATCCCACATGCCACGGAGCGGCTGGGCCCGTGAGCCATGGCTGCTGAGCCTGCACGTCTGGAGCCTGTGCTCTGCGATGGGAGAGGCCGCAACAGTGAGAGGCCCGCGTACCACAAAAAAAAAAAAAAAAAAAAAAAAAAAATGGGGGGCCAGAGGACTGCAATGGTAGTTATGGGACATCCAGTTGCTCTGAAGCCAATTCTAGACTGCAACTAAATGACTTTATATTCTGTAGCTCTCTTCTGAGCGGGATGAGTCAGGAAGACTCTTATCTCATCAGATCTCAGCAGGTGGGAGGCGATGAAAAACTGTCTCTTGACAGTTTCCCAGGGGAGAGGAGAGATACAGAGGTGAGTGGGAGATGGCCCTGAAGCAACTTCTTGCAAGCCTCCTATCTTCTTGTTCTCTGGGAGGGTCACAGGCATTTTGCCAAGACTCAGATTAGCTGTGGTTCAAGGCTTTGCCTGCGGGGTTTATGTGGATAATGCATTTTCCAGGGTACCGTGGTGGAGCTGTTGTTCTAAAGCAGTTAGCTGAAGGCCCAGGTACCTTCCCTGGAGGGGGAAAAAAGGAAGTAAAGTAAGAGTCTGTTGAGGAACTTCCTTTCTCCCTCCCTTCTGCTGACCTTCTATTTATGTCCTTCCATTCAGTCTCTTTGGGGTTTGGGATAGGGTGGGGCAGGAATTAAAGGAATAATGGGACACACAACAAATTCAGGCCCTGAAAGATTCAGTACCAAGGCCAGAGAATCCCAAAGCCCAAGTCCTTTGCTATCCATTTCTGGCTCTTAGTTTTTCAACTCTGAATTGAAATGTATGAGTAATTTCTAAGGTCCCTTCTAGCTCTAACAGTATTAATTTCCATAAATGCAAGTTTAGTGAATGTAGTGGTAGGAGCCTAATCTGCATACCTACCCCAAGAATGTTGGGACATGAGGGCAGATCATCAGGAACCCTATGACTAGAACAGAAAGGTGGATAACATTGCTGTCACTTTAGGACCACTATCAGATTTCCTTTTGGGGTCACTATGCTCCTCCATACACACTTCGATTCATTCAGAGCTCCCCCCACCAATCTCCCCCACTTAACATTTGCCCCCATTATTTTTGAGTTTTCCACTTCAGCCCTCTCCCACTTCCTTCTTTACTTACTAACGGTACAAGATGCAAATACTGATGTAGCTAGCCACAGCTCAGTTTCAAATTTCAGGTCAGCTGTCTGACAGTCGTCCATGTAGGAAACTGCCAGACATTCCATTTTCCAAGGGCAGAGCAGGTCACTTGATATAGCAATCAACAGGAGTCCTATGTGCCCCCTTTCCCAATCATAGCCCTTCTTCCTCAAACTTCCACAAACTCACCCCTTACGTGGCAGAGAGGGTCTTGGCATAGCCACTAGTCCAAGTTATCATTCAATCACCCATTTATTCATTAACTCAACAAATAATTGATTGATAGTTGCTTTGTGTCAGGTGCTGTAGTTCGGTGATAAAGAAAATATGTAGTCTCTGCCCTCATGAGACTCACAATCTAGAGGTGACACAGACCACCAACAAATGAACACCTTTGTAATAATAGGAGCTATCACTGATTGATTGCTTACAGTGTCCCTGACACTATTCTAAGCACTTGAGATGTAGTAACTAATTTAATTCTCCCAGCAACAGTATGAGGCAAAGACTACTAGTATTGACTCCAAAGGACACGAAGAGTTAATTCCTGTGCCCTTGCCCAGCCCAGAAGATTCCATGCTGCCCGGTAGTTGCTAGCAAGGGTCTTGGCTCTGGCTGCCTTTGGCGCGGGGTAAAGGAGTCAGGGCCCAGCACCTAGGAAAAGATCCAGCCTAGTGGCTCCTGCATTCGGGGTTGACCAGGCAGGATTCCCAGGACTGCGCTAGACACCCTCGAAACCTCTCCCACCGCGGTTTTCCCATCCTCATTTTTCCTCCCCTTTCCCTCCCGCTCCCCAATGCCCCCCCCCCTTTCCAGGCCGGCCCCTCCCTCTGAGACGCCTCCTCTCTGAGTCATTCCCCCTTCTCCGCCCCAAGACCTTGGCTCTCCCTTCCCTCTGGCTGGAAGGAGAGGAAGGGCAAACTGGCTTTGGGAACCAGGTGAGCGCTTTTCTCAGCGAGAACAAGAAACGCCTCCCGCCGCACCACCCTGCCCCCCAGCGCACACTCCGTTGGGAGGGGCAGGAAACCGAGGGAGTTCCCTCCGGCTGAGTGGCTGGCTTCCCCGTAGTCCGAAGGCCCCGGTGGCCGAGCGTGGGAGGTGCCACACCCCGCCCGGTGTCTCCTGGGATGCGAGGAGGGAAGCGGCGGCCCAGTTGGACTGGCCTGCCGCAGGCTCGTTCGGGGTGAGCTCAGCGCGCCGGGGAGGGACCTCGCTGCCCGCGAAGCTGGGGGGCGGGGAGGGCCGGGCCGCCAGCCCCCGAGGAAAGCCCGCCCTGGAAAGGGGAGAAGGGAGAAGCTCTAGAGGATGCGCGTGTGGAGGGGGGATCGAAGCGCAGGACTTGGGGAACACGCATCTGCGCGGAGAGGCACAGGAGGACGCGCCTGGTTGCAGCAATTTATGGGGGTGTGTGTGGAGAACCTTAGCGCGTGCGTGCGGCGCGTCCATGGGGGGGGGTGCGTGCGTGTGGGGGGCCGTGCGTGTGGGGTGCGTGCGTGTAGGCGTGCGTGGGGGGGAGGAGAGAACAGAAAGGAATGCTGAGGGACGCCGGGGGTGGGGACTGACACCGCGAGCTTGCGGGATTGAGGTAAAGATATCAGAACATCTCTGGCTGACAGCTCCGAGTCAGCATTCTTAACTTTTTTATTTTTTGAAGGGCGGGTGGAGGGTGGACGTGACCCGTTTGAAATTCTAAGGAAAAGTATCGATCATCTCCTCAAAAAGAAAAAACAAAAACAAAAAACCAAACAAAAGCACATGGTGGTTCCTGGGCCCAAGGACGGCCATCCGTAGACCCCAGACTGTGGCTGAAGTCGGGCGGAAAACCCAAATAGGTGACTTAGGTATTTGCCACTGGGTCTTGTGATTCTGCGACGGGGGAACGGAACAGGTGACCGAGCTGTTGCCTCCTTTCTCTGCGGGCCCGTCCTGGGCTTGGTGGCTTCCAGGCCGTGTCACCGTGCCTTTGGGAGGTGGCGCCCTCAGAGTGGGTGTATGAAACGGGGTCGCTCCCCAGGGTACGGCCGCTCCGGGACCCATGGCCTTCGCCATCCAGCCGGGGCGCCAGGCCTCACAACCGGGTCCCGTGAGACGGCCGGCTGGTCAGCCCAGATCTGGGCACCGGCCTCAGACGTGCTGGTCAGCTCCCTGCTCTTGCTCAGGTCCTCAGGTCGGAGCGCAGCGCGTCCTCGGATCCCCGCACCCGCAAGCGTCTCCACGGCCCGGCCCGGGTGTAGTGTGGGGAGCGAGGCTCTAAGGTTGGCCCTTGGCTGGGTAAGTGACTAGGAGAGCAGCGGATTGGGGTTCTGATTCCATCTTTATCACTAACTGTGGGATGTGAAGCAATTTCCCTCATCTTTCTGCGCCTCACTTTTCCTCATTTGTAAAATGGGAGAGTAGCTCACAGCGTGGTTGGAAGTGTAAATAAGACTATAATAAATTCCCAGCAAGCGAAAGCATTTAATGAATGTCATCATACCTTAAGTATAAATATAAATAAGTAAATAGATAAGTTAAAGTAGAAATTATATCCTGAAAGAATGTATTAAACTGCTGGTTTTCTTTTTGGTCTCTTCTAGGCACACCTAGTTGTGCCATCCTCAGCCAAAGCCCACCAGATCCATCCTGTAAAGTCACACGCCTGAAGTAAGTGGGCTTTTAGTTTGAATCTTTTGAGATGTTCTGAGAGATAAGGCTTAGTCCACCATCAACTCTCACCTGGATTGCTGCCTTGGTCGCCAAGCCTTCACACTTGGCCTGCTTCCCTCCCGTTCATTTTCCGTGTTGCAGTCAGAGTTATCATTCCCTCTGAGCTACAAAGTAACCTGCTGGTTTGGAGCACAGACCTTGGTGTCAGACAGATCTCTTTCAGATCCCAACTGCACCCTGCTCCATCGCTTTCTGTGTGACCTCGCACAAGTTACTTCACCTCTTTAAGAATCCTTTTCCTTATCTGTAAAAAGGGATAATGGTGATCTCTGCCTCATATAGGTGTTGTGAGAACTTCCAGAAGTAATGCATATAGAGTGGCCCATAGTAACTCATAGTAGCTCAGTAAATGGCAGATTAAAATGGATTAGAGCAGTGAGGCTGCTAGCAAGAGTGTCTGAAGTGATGTACCATGGCCACTAGACTGATAGGGAGTTAAGCAATGAAGTGGTAATGAGCTGAAGAATGGCAGAAGTCAAAGGATGGGAGATCTTGATGAGAATGAGGAGTGGGTATTCTGAGAACCAAGAAGTAATAAGGGTAAGAGGTTGTAGCCAGAGATTGGGTTAGTGGAGTTCAGAAATTCTGAAGTGGAGCAGCTCCATGTTTATCGGGTGGTCTAGGGCACTAATAGCTAGAAATGGCATGTGAAGTGGCATGTAGTCAGAGGTTGCAGAAGTAGAGGAGGTCAAGGGACAATGAAGCTAGAGTGTTGGATGAGTCATCCATAGCCATTGAGATTGCTTATCTGATGACATGGGTTGGAATGGAGAGGAAAATGGAGCTAGTGCCAATAAGGTTCACCCTGATTAACAGGGAGCAGTGATTTATTTCACAGTTATTTACTGAGCTCTTACTAAATGTCAGGTTATAACAAGACAGACAAGAGTCCTGCTCTCATGGAGCTTACAGTCTAGTAGGAGTGATAACAGACATTAATAATCCCACCTATAAGTAGAAAACTGCAAATTGAGATAAGAGCTATGAAGGAAAAATAAGCGTTCTATAAGTACTTATAACAAGAGGACCTGACTCTGTCTGGAATGTCAGGTAAGACTCTCCTAAAGAAGTGATGAGAACTGAAGGATCAGCTGGGGTAGAAGGAGATAGAGGAGGGATGAATGGAGGAATTGTTCCACATAGAGGAAACAAACATCATGTGCAGAGACCTGAAGCTAGAACATGTGCAAGGGACTTGAAGTACTGAAAGGTGTCTCCTGTGGCTAGAGCACATTAAGCAAGGGGGAGAGTATTGGGAGCTGAGACTGGATGGCAGGGCCCCTTAAATATGTTGGGCTATATCCTAGGAGCATTGGGAATACTCCTACTAAAGGGTTTTGATTAGGTGAATGACATGATTTATCTGTATTTGTTTCTTTTTTTTAAAATAAATTTACTTATTTATTTTTGGTTGTGTTGGGTTTTATTTGCTGCACACAGGCTTTCTCTAGTTGCGGCGAGCGGGGGCTACTCTGTTGCAGTGCGCAGGCTTCTCATTGTGGTGGCTTCTCTTGTTGCAGAGCACGGGCTCTAGGCATGTGGGCTTCAGTAGTTGTGGCACGCAGGCTCAGTAGTTGTGGCGAACAGGTTTAGTTGCTCCACGGCATGTGGGATCTTCCCGGACCAGGGCTTGAACCCATGTCTGCCTGCATTGGCAAGCAGATTCTTAACCACTTCACCAGCAGGGAAGTCCTAGATTTATCTGTATTTCTATGTTTCTTCCTCCCACCTCAGTTTTATTAAGATATAATTGATATATAACATTGTACAGTTTAAGATGTACATAACAACATAATGATTTGATATGTTTATATATTACAAACATAATGCTTTGATATGTTTATATATTGCAAAATGATTAGCATAGTATTTCTTAAGTAATGCACAACTGTATGCTCATTAGAACAAAATAATCAAACAACACAAGTATATAAATTGTGAAAGTCCAATTTGTATTTTTCTTTCTATGCATTAGAATACATATGTACACATATATAATACAATAGATGTATACATTATTCTATATATAGAATTATATATATAATATAGCAACTAGCTTTTTCCACTTAACAGTGTGTCTTTGACTTTTTCCATGTCTTTATTTTTTAATTACTCAATAATATATAAGTATATTTTCATGGTAAAAGATTGAAACAGTACACAGTTGTAGAGATAGTTAATCTTGAAACTTGCCTTTTCTGCTCCCTCTATAGTTGTTACTTCCACTCCCACCCCCCCAAAAAAAGCAAAACAAAGAATAAACTAATTGTCAGCAGTTTGGTGAGTATCCTTACAATCGCCTTTCCATGCATTTATATGAATAAATAAATCCTTATACCATATATAATTTATTCATATCATTATGCAGCTTTAAAATTTCTTATTTATTGACTTAATTACACAATTGACACACGAATACATTTTTCTTTCAGAGGATTAGAATGTTACAGGGAAGGCTAAAGCCTCCTTTAGTCATCATTGATTTCCTCCCTGATTCTCTCCCTCCCTACTCACTGTTGGACTTAGCTTCTTCCAGACCTTTTCTCTCTCTCTCTCTCTCTCTCTCTCTCTCTCTCTCTCTCTCACACACACACACACACACACACACACACAATATATATATAGTACTATTTAGTGTTATTTAAAAATGTAAATTATTTATACTCCAGTAAAGATGTTAAATATATATATATATATATAAATTTTATCATGCTTATATGTATTGTTCTGCTACTTGCTACTTCTCACCCAACATAATGTCTGAGAACTTTTCAAGTTAGTACATGTAAATCTAACTTGTTCTTTTTCACTGTTTCAGAGTATTCTACAGAACAGATATGCTATAATTCATTTAGCCATTTCCCCATTGTCATGATTATTTCCAAGTTTTTTGCTAATATAAAATGTGCTGCAATGTATATCCTTCTACATGCCTCCCTCTTTCCTTTCTCTACTCACTTCTAAATGCTACCTTTAATCAATACTAGATTCTTATGCATATTTAGGTTTGTTTCAGAATTCTTTATTTGGTTCTACTGATCCAGTTATTTATACTTGCATTCATACCACACTTTAAATTTCTATAGTTTTATAACATTTGATATCTGACATGGAAAGTCATCTTTTTTCTTCAATTTTGTGTTATTCTTGCATATTTACTTTTTAATATGGATTTTAGAATCAAATTATCATACCCAAATAGAATCTTATTGGCATTTTTGTTGGCCTCGCATTGAGTTTCCGGATTTAACTGGGGAGAATTGGCACCTTTACATTAATGACTCTTCCTTTATATGAATATATGTGGTATGACTCTCCACTTATTCAGATTTTTAAGTCCTTTAATAACGTGTCATTTTCTCCATACGTGTGTTGAATATATCTTGTTTGGGCTATTTCTAGATATTTTATAGCTTTTGTTGCTACTATTAATAGGATTTTTTCTTTCATTTTGTAATCAAGGGTATATAAGATAACTTGTTTTTTTGTTTGAAATTGTGTCCAACAACTTTACTGAATTCTCCTTCTTTCTAATAGTTTGTTCATTGAGTCTGTTGGATTTTCTAGGTTGGCAAACAGATTATGTGCAAATATTGATAGTTTTCTCTCTGGCTTCAATCTGTATACCACGTGTATTTTTCTTATCTGAATGCATTGTCTAGGACTTCCAGTATAAGACTGAATAGTAACAACGATATCAGACATCCTTAACTTATCCCTCCCTTTAATGGGAATGCTTCGAAAATTTCATCAAGTATGCTTTTTAGTGTGGGTTCTGGCAGTTGCCCTTTATTAAGTTAAGTAAGTTTTCTTTAATTCCTACTCTTTTGAGGCTTTTTAAAAGCAAGAATGGCTATGAAATTTTATCAGTTGCTTTTTCACCTATAAGTTGGACATATAGGTTTTTTCCCTTTAACTTGTTAATGCATTGAATTGCATTGATAGCTTTTTTTTTTTTTTTTTTTGCGGTATGCAGGCCTCTCACTGTTGTGGCCTCTCCCATTGCGGAGCACAGGCTCCGGACGCGCAGGCTCAGTGGCCATGGCTCACGGGCCTAGCTACTCCGTGGCATGTGGGATCTTCCCGGACCGGGACACGAACCCGTGCCCCCTGCATCGGCAGGCAGACTCTCAACCACTGCGCCACCAGGGAAGCCCATGCATTGATAGCTTTTTAAAAACTTTCCATTATGATAATTTCCAAACATAAATGACAGTAGAGAGTACAGTAAACCCCCATGCACCCATAACTGAGCTTTAATAGCCATCAACATTTTGCCATACTTGTTTCAGCTATTCCCCTCCCCTCTTTTGTGCTGGGATGTTTTAGGCTAATCATGAGCATCATATGATTTCACTCCTAAATATTTCAGTATGCCTCAGCAAAAAAATTGTAGCAAACATGACATCTTCTCATATAATCATAATGCCATTATAATACTAATACCTGGCATATCTTCCAATTTTTCTAATTGTCTAAAAAATGGTTTTCTTTTTTAGACTTTAAAAAAATTAAATTTATTTATTTTATTGTTGGCTGTGTTGGGTGTTCGTTGCTGCGCGGGCTTTCTCTAGTTGGGAAGAGCCGAGGCTACTCTTTGTTGCACTGCGCGGGCTTCTCTTGTTGCAGTGGCTTTTCTTGTTGCAAAGCATGGGCTCTAGGCGTGTGGGCTTCAGTAGTTGTGGCACGCGGGCTCAGTAGTTTTGGCGCATGGGCTTAGTTGCTCCACGGCATGTGGGATCTTCCCGGACCAGGGCTCGAACCCGTGTCCCCTGCATTGGCAGGCAGATTCCTAACCACTTCACCACCAGGGAAGTCCTAAAAAATGTTTTTACCATTGAGGTTTCTTTCAATCAGGACCCAACTAACAACTCATTGTATTAGGTTATATCTCTTAGATTTCTTTTAAGTTTTTAAAAAGCTAAGACAGAACACCTCCTCCCTTTTAGTTTCATGGCATTGGTTTGTTGAAGCAACCTGCCATTTGTTCTATAGACTCTCCCACATTCTGGATTTGGCTGATTACTTCCGTGAGGTGCTGTTTTATCTGTTTCTGTATTGCTTGTATTTCCTGTAGACTGGAAGGTGGATCTAAATGCTTGATTAGATTCAGGTTCTTATTATTTGTTAAGACTGTTTAGTGGTTGATACTATGTACTTTCTTTTACATAATGTTTTCCTGTCTCACTCTTAATGATACTAAAACTGGATTGAAGTGGTGTTAGTCTGATCCTGTCATTGTAAAAGTTCTCCATCATCCTTTCACCTAGTGGCTTTACCATCCATTTGATAACTATTATCTGAGTCAATTATTTCGTTAAGGATTTCAAAATAACAAGTTTCTAATTCTATTATTCTTTCTGAATTTATTAGCTAGCATACCTCTGTAAGAAGAATTATCTCTCCTCTACTAGGGCTACTTGGTAAGCCTAAAATACAGTTCCTATACGAAAGACAGGATAAACGCTTAACTCTTTCCCTGTATTTGCCAATTTTCCAAGTAAGGAGTTGGTGTCCTGTTCCACACTGAGAGATCTGTAAGTGTTAAACTTCCCTGCATTCCTAATATTAACCTATCAGGTCAGGGAATGATGTGGGTTTTTTTCTTTTTTAATGTACTCTGGGATTTGAGGGACTGATCTTTTATTTAGCAGTTTTGTATCTGTGTTCATAAGTGAGATTGCCTATAGTACTGATCCTCAGCCAGGGGCTAACCATCCCTCTAGGGGACATTTGGAAATGCCTGGAGGTGCTTTTGGTTGTCACAGTTTATTGGTGAGTGTGTGGTGGGAAGTCCTGCTGGCATTTAATAGATAGGGATCAGGGATACTAAATGAAGAATTGTTCCGCCAAAAATGCCATCAGCAATCCCTTGAAAAATAATGGCCTATGGTTTTCCTGTGCTTGATTATGGTATTAAGGTTATGCATTTTTATATCTACATTCATAAGTGAGATGGGCCTATAATTTCTTTCCCTTTACTTGTCAGTTTTGGTATCAAGATTATACTAGCCTAGAGTTGTATGGCGTCATTTCCCTTCTTTTACTTTGCTTTGGAAATTTTTGTGTAAAGTTTGATTAATCTGTTCCTAGATGGTGTGGTCAAACTCTCCCACAAAACATTTTGGGGCTGGTGACTTTTGAGGTAGAGTATTATCATTTCACATTCTTCTATGATTAATTGGTCTATTTAAGTTTTCTATTTCTTAGGCCAATTTTGGTTGTTTATTTTCTTGGGAATTATCCATTTCACTTAGGTTTTTAAAATTATTGCTATAAAAATTATACATAGTACTTTTTGGATAATTTTTTAATCTCTTGTTTCTGTAGTTTGGTTCCCTTTCATTTTTTATGTTAATGTATGATGGCTTTATTTTTGAAATCATACTTGCTAAAAATTTGTTCATTCTATTGTTCTTTTCAGAGAACTATTTCCTTTTATTGATTTACTCTATTGTTTAATTATTGTTTGCTTTCTATTTTGATAATTATTGATTTTTTAAATTGAGGTATAATTGACATACAATGTTATATTAGGTTGAGGTGTACAAATATTTGATATTTGTATATATTGTTAAATGATCACCACAATAAGTCTAGTTAACATCCATCACCATACATAGTTACAGAATTTTTTTTCTTGTGATGAGAACTTTAAAGATTTAGTCTCTTAGTAACTTTTAAATATGTGATACAGTATTACTAACTATAGTCACCATGTGGTACATTACATTCTCGTGATTCCCATGACTTAGCTATTTTATAACTAGAAGTTTGTACTTTTTGACTCCCCTCACCCACTTTGCCCGCTCCCCACCCCCTCCCTGCCTGCCTCTGGCAACCACCAATCTGTTCTCTGTGTCTTTGAGGTTTTTTTTTTTTAAAGATTCTGTATATAAACGAGATCAGGTAGTATTTGTCTTTCTATGTCTGACTTATTTCACTTAGCATAATGCCCTCAAGGTCCATGCATGTTCTCACAACTGGCAAGATTTCATGTTTTTTTTATGGCTGAACATAGGGGGTATGTTTTGTTTTATGTGAAACTTCCATATCTTTGTACCATTTTACTCTCCTACCAACATCCTTAGTAGCATTTGGTAGTGTCAGTTTTTTTAATATTAACGATTCTAGTGAGTGGGAACTGGTACCTCATTGCAGTTTTTATTTACATTTCCCTAGTGACTAATGATGTTGAGCATCTTTTCATGTGCTATTGGCCATTTGTATATCTTCCTTTGTGAAAGGTCTGTTCAAATATTTTGCCCATTTCCTTTTTTATTATAGTAAAATATATATAACATAAAATTTATCACTTTAGTCACTTTTTTAATTTTTAAATTTTATTTTATTTATTTTCCTATACAACAGGTTCTTATTAGTCATTAATTTTATACACATCAGTGTATACATGTCAATCCCAAACGCCCAATTCATCACACCACCACCAGCACCCCTCTGCCACTTTCCCCCCTTGGTGTCCATACATTGGTTCCCCATATCTGTGTCTCAATTTCTGCCCTGCAAACCGGTTCATCTGTACCATTTTTCTAGGTTCCACATACATGCGTTACTATATGATATTTGTTTTTCTCTTCTTGACTTACTTCACTCTGTATGACAGTCTCTAGATCCATCCACGTCTCAACAAATGACTCAATTACGTTCCTTTTTATGGCTGATTCCATTGCATATATGTACCACTTCTTCTTTATCAATTCATCTGTTGATGCGCATTTAGGTGGCTTCCATGACCTGGCTATTGTAAATAGTGCTGCAATGAACATTGGGGTGCATGTATCTTTCTGAATTATGGTTTTCTCTGGGTTTATGCCCAGTAGTGGGATTGCTGGATCATATGGTAATTCTATTTTTAGTTTTTTAAAGAACCTCCATACTGTTCTCCATGGTGGCTGTATCAATTTACATTCCCATCAACAGTGCAAGAGGGTTCCCTTTTCTCCACACCCTCTCCAGCATTTGTTGTTTGTACATTTTCTGATGCTGCCCATTCTAACTGGTGTGAGGTGGTACCTCATCGTAGTTTTGATTTGCATTTCTCTAATAATTAGTGATGTTGAGCAGCTTTTCATGTGCTTCTTGGCCACCTGTACATCTTCTTTGGAGAAATGTCTATTTAGGTCTTCTGCCCATTTTTGGATTGGGTTGTTTGTTTCTTTAATATGAGCTCTTTATATATTTTGGAGATTAATGCTTTGTCCGTTGATTTGTTTGAAAATATTTTCTCCCATTCTGAGGGTTGTCTTTTCATCTTGTTTACGGTTTCCTTTGCTGTGCAAAAGCTTTGAAGTTTCATTAGGTCCCATTTGTTTATTTTAGCTTTTATTTCCATTACTCTAGGAAGTGGATCAAAAAACATCTTGCTGTGATTTATGTCAAAGAGTGTTCTTCCTATGTTTTCCTCTAAGAGTTTTAGAGTGTCCGGTCTTACATTTAGGTCTCTAATCCATTTTGAGTTTATTTTTGTGTATGGTGTTACGGAGTGTTCTAATTTCATTCTTTTACATGTAGCTGTCCAGTTTTCCCAGCACCACTTATTGAAGAGCCTGTCTTTTCTCCATTGTATATCCTTGCCTCCTTTGTCATAGATTAGTTGACCATAGGTGTGTGGGTTTATCTCTGGGCTTTCTATCTTGTTCCATTGATCTATGTTTCTGTTTTTGTGCCAGTACCATATTGTCGTGATTACTGTAGCTTTGTAATATAGACTGAAGTCAGGGAGTCTGATTCCTCCAGCTCCGTTTTTTTTCCCTCAAGACTGCTGTGGCTATTCGGGGTCTTTTGTGTCTCCATACAAATTTTAAGATTTTTTGTTCTAGTTCTGTAAAAAATGCCATTGGTAATTAGATAGGGATTGCATTGAATCTGTAGATTGCTGTGGGTAGTATAGTCATTTTCACAATGTTGATTCTTCCAATCCAAGAACATGGTATATCTCTCCATTTGTTGGTATCATCTTTAATTTCTTTCATCAGTGTCTTATAGTTTTCTGCATACAGGTGTTTTGTCTCCCTAGGTAGGTTTATTCCTAGGTATTTTATTCTTTTTGTTGCAGTGGTAAATGGGAGTGTTTCCTTAATTTCTCTTTCAGATTTTTCATCATTAGTGTATAGGAATGCAAGAGATTTCTGTGCATTAATTTTGTATCCTGCAAATTTACCAAATTCATTGATTAGCTCTAGTAGTTTTCTGGTGGCTTCTTTAGGATTCTATATATATAGTATCATGTCATTTGTGGACAGTGAAAGTTTTACTTCTTCTTTTCCAAGTTGTGTTGCTTTTATTTCTTTTTCTTCTCTGATTGCCCTGTCTAGGACTTCCAAAACTATGTTGAATAATAGTGCTGAGAGTGGACATCCTTGTCTTGTTCCTGATCTTAGAGGAAATGCTTTCAGTTTTTCACCATTGAGAATGATGTTTGCTGTGGGTGTGTCGTGTATGGCCTTTATTGTGTTGAGGGAAGTTCCCTCTATGCCCACTTTCTGGAGAGTTTTTACCATAAATGGGTGTTGAATTTTGTCAAAAGCTTTTTCTGCATCTATTGAGATGATCATATGGTTTTTATTCTTCCATTTGTTAATATGGTGTATCACATTGATTGATTTGCATATATTGAAGAATCCTTGCATTCCTGGGATAAATTCCACTTGATCATGGTGTATGATCCTTTTAATGTGTTGTTGGATTCTGTTTGCTAGTATTTTGTTGAGGATTTTTGCATCTATATTCATCAGTGATATTGGTCTGTAATTTTCTTTTTTTGTGTTATCTTTGTCTGTTTTTGGTATCAGGGTGATGGTGGCCTCATAGAATGAGTTTGGGAGTGTTCCTTCTTCTGCAATATTTTTGGAAGAGTTTGAGAAGGATGGGTGTTACCTCTTCTCTAAATGTTTGATACAATTCACCTGTGAAGCCAACTGGTCCTGGACTTTTGTTTGTTGGAAGATTTTTAATCACAGTTTCAATTTCATTACTTGTGATTGGTCTGTTCATATTTTCTATTTCTTCCTGTTTCAGTCTTGGAAGGTTATACCTTTATAAGAATTTGTCCATTTCTTCCAGGTTGTCCATTTTATTGGCATAGAGTTGCTTGTAGTAGTCTCTTAGGATGCTTTGTATTTTTGTGGTGTCTGTTGTAACTTCTCCTTTTTCATTTCTAATTTTATTGATTTGAGTCCTCTCCCTCTTTTTCTTGATGAGTCTGGCTAATGGTTTATCAATTTTGTTTATCTTCTCAAAGAACCAGCTTTTTGTTTTATTGATCTTTGCTATTGTTTTCTTTGTTTCTATTTCATTTATTTCTGCTCTGATCTTTATGATTTCTTTCCTTCTGCTAACTTTGGGTTTTGTTTGTTCTTTTTTCTCTAGTTCCTTCAGGTGTAAGGTTAGAATGTTTATTTGAGATTTTTCTTGTTTCTTGAGGTAGGCTTGTATAGCTATAAGCTTCCTTCTTAGAACAGCTTTTGCTGCATCCCATAGGTTTTGTTTTTTATTTATTTTATTTTTGTACGCGGGCCTCTCACTGTTGTGGCCTCTCCCGTTGCGGAGCACAGACTTCGGACGCACAGGCTCAGCGGCCATGGCTCACGGGCCCAACTGCTCCGCAGCATGTGAGATCTTCCCAGGCCGGGGCACGAACCCGTGTCCCCTGCTTCGGCAAGCGGACTCTTAACCACTGCGCCACCAGGGAAGCCCATCCCATAGGTTTTGGATCGTCGTGTTTTCATTGTCATTTGTCTCGAGGTATTTTTTGATTTCCTCTTTGATTTCTTCAGTGATCCCTTGGTTATTTAGTAATATATTGTTTAGCCTCCATGTGTTTGTGTTTTTTACGTTTTTTTTCCTGTAATTGATTTCTAATCTCATAGCATTGTTGTCAGAAAAGATGCTTGATATGATTTCAATTTTCTTAAATTTACTTAGGCTTGATTTGTGACCCATGATGTGATCTATCCTGGAGAATGTTCCGTGCACACTTGAGAAGAAAGTGTAATCTGCTGTTTTTGGATGGAATGTCCTATAAATATCAACTAAACCTATCTGGTCTATTGTTTCATTTAAAGCTTCTCTTTCCTTATTTATTTTCATTTTGGATGATCTGTCCATTGGTGTAAGTGAGGTGTTAAAGTCCCCCACTATTATTGTGTTACTGTCGATTTCCTCTTTTATAGCTGTTAGCAGTTGCCTTATGTATTGAGGTACTGTTATGTTGGGTGCATATATATTTATAATTGTTATATCTTCTTCTTGGATTGATCCCTTGATCATTATATACTGTCCTTCCTTGTCTCTTGTAGCATTCTTTATTTTAAAGTGTATTTTATCTTATATGAGTATTGATGCTGCCGCTTTCTTTTGATTTCCATTTGCATGGAATATCTTTTTCCATCCCCTCACTTTCAGTCTCTGTGTGTCCCTAGGTCTGAAGTGGGTCTCTTGTAGACAGCATATATATGGGTCTTGTTTTTTTATCCATTCAGCAAGCCTGTGTCTTTTGGTTGGAGCATTTAATCCATTCACATTTAAGGTAATTATTGAAATGTATGTTTCTATGACCGTTTTCTTAATTGTTTTGGGTTTGTTTTTGTAGGTCCTTTTCTTCTCTTGTGTTTCCCACTTAGAGAAGCTCCTTTAGCATTTGTTGTAAAGCTGGTTTGGTGGTGCTGCATTCTCATAGCTTTTGCTTGTCTGTAAAGCTTTTGATTTCCCTATCGAATCTGAATGAGACCCTTGCCGTGTAGAGTAATCTTGGTTGTAGGTTCTTCCCTTTCATCTCTTTAAGTATATCATGCCACTCCCTTCTGGCTTGTAGAGTTTCTGCTGAGAAATCAGCTGTTAACCTTATGGGAGTTCCCTTGTATGTTATTTATTGTTTTTCCCTTGCTGCTTTCAATAATTTTTCTTTGTGTTTAATTATTGCCAATTTGATTACTATGTGTCTTGGTGTGTTTCTCCTTGGGTTTATCCTGTATGGGACTCTCTGCCCTTCCTGGACTTGGGTGGCTATTTCCTTTCCCCTCTCAGGGATGTTTTCGACTCTAGTCTCTTCAAATATTTTCTCTGGTCCTTTCTGTCTCTCTTCTCCTTCTGGGACCCCTATAATGCGAATGTTGGTGCGTTTACTGTTGTCCCAGAGGTCTCTTAGGCCGTCTTCATTTCTTTTCATTCTTTTCCCTTTATTCTGTTCCGCGGCAGTGAATTCCACCATTCTGTCTTCCAGGTCACTTATCCGTTCTTCTGCCTCAGTTATTCACTATCGTTTTTCTGAATTCATTTTCTGTAAGGTTGCTTACCTCCACTTCATTCAGTTGTTTTCCTGGGGTTTTATCTTGTTCCTTCATCTGGTACATAGCCCTCTGCCTTTTCATCTTGTCTATCTTTCTGTGAATGTGGTTTTTGTTCCACAGGCTGCAGGATTTTAGTTCTTCTTGCTTCTGCTGTCCGCCCTCTGGTGGATGTGGCTATTTAAGAGGCTTGTGCAAGTTTCCTGATGGGAGGGACTGGTTGTGGGTAGAGCTCACTTTAGTCACTTTTATATGTACAATTCAGTGGCATTAAGTACTTTACATTGTTATCCAAGCATCACCACTAGCCACCTCCAAAATTTTTTCATCTTCCCAAACTGAAACTCTATACCCATTAAACAATAATTCTCCATTACCCTCTCCCCCCAGACCCTGCTAACCACCGTTATACTTTCTGACTCTATGAATTTGGCGATTCTATGTACTTCATATAAATAGAATCATATAATATTTTTTATTTTGTGCCTGGCTTATTTCACTTTGCATAATGTTTTCAAATTTAATCCATGTAGCATGTTTCAGAATTTTCTTCCCCTTAAAGGCTGAATAATGTGTTGTATGTCTAGACCACATTTTGTTTATCCATTCATGTGCTGATGGACATTTGGATTGTTTCCACTTTCTCATTTTCTTCTATAATTACATTTTTCATTGATTTTTTCCTACTTTTACAATTGATTTTTTTCTATTTTTTAATTGAGTTATAATTGACATATAACACTGTTTTGGTTTTAGGTGTACAGCATAATGACTTGATACATGTATATATTGCAAAATGATTATCACAAGTTTAGTTTATAGCTTTTATTAAATTGATCTGATTGATTTTATTCATATAACATAAAACCCACCCTTTTAAAGTATACAATTTACTTATTTTCAGTATATTCACAGTGCTGTGTAACCATCACCACTATCTAATTCCAGAATGTTTCCAACACCTGAAACAGAATCCCATAACCATTAGCAGTCACTACTACTTCCCCTTTTCCCCAAACCCCTGGCAACCACTAATCTACTTTCTTTCTCTATGGATTGGTCTATTATGTACATTTCATATAAATGGAATTTCGTGTCTGGCTTCCTTCATGTAGCGTAGTGTTTTCAAGGCTCATCCATGTTATAGCACGCCTCAGTACCTTGTTCCTTTTTATGGCTGGATAGTATTCCACTGTAAGCATATACCACATTTTGTTTATTCAGTTCATCAGTGGGTGGACATTGGGGTTGTTCCCACCTTTTTTGCTATTTAGTATAGTGATGCTGTGACTATTCTTGTACAAATTTTTGTTTAAATACCTGTTTTCAGTTGTTTTGGGTATATACCTAGGAGTTAAATTGCTGGGTAACATGGTAATCCTGTGTTTAAGTTATTGAGGAGCTGCTGAACTTTTCCATAGTGGCTGCACCATTTTATATTCACACTGGCAATGTATGTGTGTTCTAATTTTTCCACATTCTTGCCATTTTTCGTATTTTAAATTACAGCCATTCCAGTGGATGTGAAATAGATTCTTATTCAGTTATGAAAAGGAATGAAGAAGTGATACATGCTACAACATTGATGAACCTTGAAAACATTATGCTAAGAAAAGAAGCCAGACACAAAAGGACACGTATTGTATGATTGCATTTATATGAAATGTCCAGAATAGGCAAATCCTTAGAGACATAAAATAGAATTGTGGTTGCCAGGGGCTGAGGGGGGGCCAGAATGTGGAGTGTCTGCTTAATGAGTACAGCATTTCCTTTGGGGTGATGAAAATGTTCTGGAATTGGGTAGTGGTGATGGTTGCAAAACTTTGTGAATGTACTACAAAACAATGAATTGTACACTTTAAAAGCGTAAGTTTTATGATATGTGAATTATATCTCAATTAAAAAAACCCAGAGTCTCATTTTAGGCCTGGAGGTGAGATTTGTAGCATTTCTTTCTCCTGTTTTTGGAAGCATGCATACCATGTCAAGTCACCATGAAAAGTTGTACAGTTTGTTGACTGAAAAGGCACACAGCCAAGGGTGTGAAGGGGGACTGAAATTAGCCCATACCCTGCTCTCTAACCTGTGTTCCCTAGCTTGGTGCTCCCCTAGCCTAGAGGAAGAGGCACCATTTTACCATTTTGTAATTCAGCTGCTTGGAGGAGACTGAATTACTTACTTTGATTTCTCTTCTTGAAGAGGGCACCTTTTGGTACTTTGCATAACGATTCCATATATTCTAGTGGAACTCCTAGTACAATGGATACTACTTTCCCATCATGGAATTTGGGCCATCTCACAGCCTTTTACTCTAACTGGGTCTAATAACCAGTTATAAAATACCCCATTGTTCCCTAAAGGTCTGTTGACTGTAACTCACTCTCTGGTATAATTTCTTTTTCTTTTCAATTTCTTTTTTTTCTAGTTTTTTTGAGATATAATTGACATACTGCACTGTGTAAGTTTAAGATGTACAGCATAGTGATATGACTTACATACATCATGAAATGATTATGTCGTCTCATATAGGTACAACATTAAAGAAATAGAAAAAATATTTTTTCCTGGTGATGAGAACTCTTAGGATTTACTCTCTTAACAACTTTTATACAGCAGTGTTAATTATCTTCATCATGCTGTATATTACATCCATAGTACTTAGTTTATCTTATAACTGGAAGTTTGTACCTTTTGACTACCTTCACCTAATTCCCCCCTCCCCACCTCTGGTGGTCACAAATCTGATTTCTTTTTCTAGGAGTTTGTTTCTTTGTTTGTTTTGGAAGTATAATTAACCTAAAACGCTATGTTAGTTTCTGGTACACAACATAGTGATTCAATATTTCTATACATTTCAAAATGTCACCGTAAGTCTAGTTGTCATCTGTTACCATACAAAGATATTACATAATTATTGAGCATATTCCCCGCACTGTAACTCATTTACTTTGTAACTGAAAGTTTGTACCTCTTGATCTCCCTCACTTATTTCTCTCCTCCCCCAGTCTCCTCCAATCTGGCTACCACCTTTTGTTCTCTGTATCTGTTTAATCTCTGTTTCTGTTTAATTATGCTTGTTAATTCATTTTGTTTTTTAGATTACACATATAAGTGAGATTATGTGGTATTTGTCTTTATCTGACTTATTTTGCTTAGTATAATACACTCTAGGTCCATCCATCTTGTTGCAAATGGCACGATTTCATGGCTGAGTAATGTTCCTTTATATATATATATATATATATATATATATATATATATATATATATATATATATATATATATATATATATATTCATCTATCAATGGGAACTTAGGTTCCTTCCATATCTTGGCTATTATAAATAATGCTGCAATGCAATATCAAAAAACAACCCAATCAAAAAATGGGTGGATGATCTAAGTAGACATTTCTCCAAAGAAGATATACAGATGGCTAAAAAGCACATGGAAAGCTACTCAACATCACTAATTATTAGAGAAATGCAAATCAAAACTACAATGAGATATCACCTCACACCGGTCAGAATGGCCATCATCAAAAAATCTACAAACAATAAATGCTGGAGAGGGTGTGGAGAGAAGGGAACCATCCTACACTGTTGGTGGGGATGTAAACTGGTACAGCCACTATGGAGAACAGTATGGAGGTTCCTTAAAAAACTAAAAACAGAGCTACCATATGATCCAGCAATCCCACTCCTGGGCATATATCTGGAGAAAACCATAAATTGAAAAGATACATGCACCCCAGTGTTCATTACAGCACTGTTTACAATAGCCAGGACATGTAAGCAACCTAAATGTCCATCAACAGAGGAATGGATAAAGAAGTTGTAGTACATATATACAATGGAATATTACTCAGCCATAAAAAAGAACAAAATAATGCCATTTGCAGCAACATGGATGGACCTAGGGATTGTCATACTGAGTGAAGTAAGTCAGAGAAAGACAAATATATGAATCTAAAAAAAGTGTACAAATGAACTTATCTACAAAACAGAAATAGAATTACAGATGTAGAAAACAAACTTATGATTACCAGGGGGTAAGGTGTGGGGGAGGGATAAATTGGAAGATTGGGATTGACATATACACACTACTATATATAAAATAGATAACTAATACGGACCTACTATATAGCACAGGGAACTCTACTCAATACTCTGTAATGGCCTATATGGAAAAAGAATCTAAAAATGAGTGGATACCTAGAGGAGTGGGATAAGGAAGGTGGGAGGGAAACGCAAGGGGGAGGAGATATGGGGATATATGTATATGTATAGCTGATTCACTTTGTTATAAAGCAGAAACTAACACACCACTTCTAAAGCAATTATACTCCAGTAAAGATGTTAAAAAAATTTAAAAAAATACTGGAAAAAATAAAAAAAATAAAAAAGAGTGGATATATGTATATGTATAACCGATTCACTTTGCTGTACACCTGAAACTAACAACATTGTTAATCAACTGTACTCCAATAAAAATTTTAAAAAAACTAGTGCTGTGATGAACATAGGGTTGTTTATGTATTTTCTGATTAATGTTTTCATTTTCTTCAGATAAATACCCATAAGCAGAATTGCTGGATTTTATGGTAGTTCTATTTTTAATTTTTTGAGGAATCTCCATACTGTTTTCCATAGTGGCTGCACCAACTTACATTCTCACCAACAGTGCGCAAGGGTTCCCTTTTCTCCATATCCTTGCCAACACTTGTTACTGTCTTTTTGATAATAGCCTTTCTGACAGGTGTGAGGTGATATCTCATTGTGGTTTTCATTTGCATTTCCTTGATGATTAGTGATATTGAGCATCTTTTCATATTCTTGTTGGCCATCTGTATGTCTTCTTTGGAAGAAAGGCTATTCAGTTCCTCTGCCCATTTTTTTTTTTTTTTTTTTGCGGTATGCAGGCCTCTCACTGTTATGGCCTCTCCCATTGTGGAGCACAGGCTCCGGATGCGCAGGCTCAGCGGCCATGGCTTACGGACCCAGCCGCTCCGCGGCATGTGGAATCTTCCCGGACCAGGGCATGAACCCATGTCCCCCGCGTCAGCAGACAGACTCTCAACCACTGCGCCACCAGGGAAGCCCTCCTCTGCCCATTTTTTAATTGGGTTGTTTGTTTTTTTGATGATGAGTTTTATGAGTTCTTAGTATATTTTGGAAATTAACCCCTATAGGATATATCATTTGCAAATATTGTCTCCCATTCAGCAGGTGGCCTTTGCATTTTGTTGATAGTTTCCTTCACTGTATAAAAGCTTTTTAGTTTGATGTAGTCCCATTTGTTGATTCTTGCTCTTGTTTCTTTTACCTGAGGAGACATATCCAAAAGAATATTGCTAAGACTGATATCAAAGTGTGTACTGCCTATGTTTTCTTCTAGAAGTTTTATGGTTTCAGGTCTTACATTTAAGTCTTCAATCTATTTTGAGTTTATTTTTGTATATGGCGTGAGAAAGTAGTCCAGTTTGATTCTTTTGAATGAAGTTTTCCCAACACCATTTATTGAAGAGGCTATGTTTTCCCCATTGTTTATTTTTTCCTCCTTTGTTGTAGATTAATTGCCCATATAAATCATTTCTGGGCTGTCTATTGTATTCCATTGATCTGTGTCTGTTTTTGTGCCAGTACCATACTGCTTTGATTACTGTAGCTTTGTAGTATAGTTTGAGATCAGGTAGCATGATCCTTTATGTTTTGTTTTTCTTTCTCAAGATTATTTTAGCTAATTGGGATCTTTTGTATTGCCACACAAATTTTAGAATATTTGTTCTGTGAAAAATGCCATTGGTATTTTGATAGGGATTGCAGTGAATCTGTCGATTGCCTTGGGTAATATGGTCATTTTAACTATTAATTTTTCCAATCCATGAGTGCAGTATATCTTTCCATCTCTTTGTGTCATCTTCAGTTTCATCAGTGTCTTATAGTTTTCTGAGTACACGTCTTTTATCTCCTTAGGTAGACTTATTCCCAGGTATTTTATTCTTTTTGATGCAACTGTGAATCGGATTGTTTTCTTAATTTCTCTTTCGGATAGCTTGTTGTTAGTGTTTCTGGTATAATTTCTATGTCAGAGTTCTTTAGTTGCAGGCAATAGAAATTGATTCTGAGTAACTTAACTCGAGCAAAAATAGAGATTTTTGGAAGGATACTGGAGTTACTTGAAACTACATGAAGTGCTCAAAAACAAGGTTCCAGGGAGGTCAGGAACTAAGGAAGCCTGGAGCATTTGGGTATCAGAACCTCTGTCTCTATAGTCCCCACTCAGGTTTTAAAATTCAGGCACAGAGAATCTGATTATTCCATTAAGAGATATGGGAGGGAAACGTGCACGTGCAGGCGGCCGGGATACGTCATGGCGGCCAGGCGCCTCTTCGGTGCTACGTGGAGCTTGGCCGGCTGCCGGGTTCGGGAGCTCCCAGACCCTGCCGCTTCTGTAAGACTCCATGTACGAGATTATGCCAAGAGACCGGTCATTAAGGGGGGCAAGGGCGCTGTGGTCGGTGACACCCTGAAGGACCCAGAGGTGTGTACAGACCCCATCCAGCTCACCACGCACACCATGGGTGTCAACATCTACAAGGAGGGCCAGGATGTGGTCCTGAAGGCGGATTCCAAGTACCCAGAGTGGCTGTTCCAGATGAACGTGGGTCCCCCCAAGAATCTGGAGGAGCTGGACCCTGAGACCCGGGAGTACTGTTGGCTGCTGTGGAAACACAACATTTGGCACCACTACTGGCTGAGCAAGAACGAGAAATTCTAGAGGGGGAGGGACCAGAACACCATGACCCTCCAGTGACCTGGAGGAGATGCGGTGGGTACCTCCCCCAGCCCACCCCCTGGACTTTTTATTTTCTGGAAAAACAGACTTCTCCGAGAACAGAGGAGACTACCACCCTCACTGGGGTTACTGGATGGCCCCTGCATTGAGGCTGAATCAGGGCCCTGGGGGCCAATAAAGACTTCTTGGGGCAATTGCTGGCAGGCTCCAGATGCCTCTGGGTGTTGTCGCATTTCAGGGCCAGGAGAGACTTGGGGCAGGCAGTGGGGAGGTGGGCACTTCAGACCCAGTGGTCCCATGGCCCAGTCTCCACCCAATGATTGCTGGGCGTCTGCAGGTCCATCTTCCCCTCCCAGCCTCACTGAGCTGCTCACCTTCATTTCTGGAATTCCTAGCATTGCCCAAGAGGCCCCAGCCTCCATCCTCGAGGGGAAGGGTTTTCTAGCCAAGCCGCTCTGGGTTGCACTGGACTCACAGCTGAATCAAGTCATCCGGAGCAGAAGAGAGTCTTTGTGAGCTTCAGGAACTGAAATGTCCAGGGGTACGAGCTGACTTCAGGCATGGCTGGATCCAGGTGCTTCAGTATTCAGCTATGTGGCTCTCCATCTCTGGGTCCTTTTAACTCCAGTGGGTAGTTCCCTCGGGCAGCGGTGGCTCCAGGGCTTCTAGCTGACACCCCCTATCCAGTTCAGTAAGCCCAGCCAGAAGGAAGGGACTTCTCATTCCTTTCTGCCAGGGTCACAGGGGTTATCTTCATTGGCCAGTCACTTGAGCCGAGGGACCTGGGCTTACTCATCATTCTCCTGTCCATCCACCCCCACTGGTGCCCACCAGATTGAAGGAAGCTGGAGGACACACACACAGTGCCAGGACCACACTGCTTGGGGGGCTGGACCAGGGCCCTCTTGTCCTTCAGGCTCCTCCAGAGCTGGACAGGTAGGGTAGGGCAGGGTCCCCGAGGCTAATTCTGTCTGGTCCCAGGAAAATGAGGGCCCTCATCCTCTTAGGAGGACTCTAAAGTCAGATTACCCCACACCTGCCCTCGCTGGTGGCCTGTTCTGGGCAGGCGGATCGTCCCAACCCTCCCATGTTTCCCCATGGCTCTCAGTAAAAACAGAAGTTGTAATGGCCACGGGCCTCCTCACTGTTCATCCAACGTGCCAAGCATGGTGCTGCCCCTGGGCCCTCTGCATGCGCCGCTCTTCCCCCGGATGTTCTCAAGGCTCCCTCTTTCACCTCCAGGCCTTTGCTCCGATGTTGTCTTCTCATTGATGCCTCCCTGACTACCCTATTAAATTGCAACCCTGCCCCCCCCCACACACACACACGATATATGGGATATCTTATCAAAACCAAGATCAGTGAAAGAATGCTGGACAAACCAAACAGTAGTTATCAGCAGAGGTAAGAAAAAGAGAGGGGTCAGCATCTAAGTGGAGATGTTGAGTAAGCCGTTAGATGAATAAATCTGGATCTGAGAGAAGAGGGCTAGACTGGGATAAACAATTAGGAGTTGTAAGGAATGATTGAAATCGTGGGCATCGTGGAGATTGCCTAGGAAGAGAGTGAGTGACCATGTACCCCTCCAGCTCCATTACCTGAGGGCAGGAGTGCTTACTGGAGTAATTTGTAACTAGAGAATTTTTTTTCTACTTTTTAGAGGACATGCTATTCCTAGTGACTGGGAAAAGAACCCAGGATGTGGGAATATAACACCGTGCTGGGAACACTCTGTCTCATAAGAAGTTGTTATGTGGAGATTTTAATAGAATGTAACTTCTTTCTGTCAGTTATAATAAATGCCAACTTATTTTTCTCTAACATTATTTATATTGCACTTGGTCCTCTGCTAAAAGTTTTATGTGTGTCATCTTATTTAATCCTCACAACAAAATAATGAAGTAGTTATTATTACCACCATATTTTACAGAAGGGTTGCTGTAGTCTCAGGAGTTCTAGTAACTTTACTCGAAGTCATCTTGCTAGAAAGCAGTGGAAATGGAATTTAAGTAAGGTCTATCTGAGTTCAGACATTTTTACTCTTTATCAAATGATACAGCAATGCCAACATTAGCTATAGTTTAGGATTATTGAGCCCTTACTGTGTACCATGTAGTGTACTGAATACTTCGTATGCATACTTCATTTAATCCTCATAATAACCTTTTAAGAAAGGTTGTGATCAACTGTTGTTATAAACTGTTGTTATCCCTATTTAATAGTTGAGGAATCTGAGGCTTAGAGATGTTAATTCCGTGGTTGTCACATAGTAAGTGGTAGAGTCAGGGCCTGAACACATCTGTTTGATTCCAAAGCCTGTGTGTTTCACCAATACACTATATCAAAAATAGCTAATTCTTAGAACAGTGGCTCTTTTCCCTGGCTGCGTATTTGAATCACCTTGGGAGCTTAAAAAAAAGGTCGATGCCAAACCTCATCATCAAAGATTCTGATTTAATTGATCAGGAATGCAGACTAGGCACTGTAGTATTTTTAAGATTTTATTCATTTATTCAATGAACGTTTAATGAATGTCTTCTCTATGTCAAACACTTTCTAGGCATTTACTCTCTAGCAAGATGTATTAGTTAGCTATTGCCACAACAATACATAACAACAAGCACAAAATCTCAGTGGCATGAAAAGTTAAGAATTTATTAAGCACTTATTCTCACCGATCTGGAGGCCAGCTGGGACTCAGCTGATTAGGCAGGGTTCTGTTGGGCAGCTCTGATTCGGGCTGGGGTGACTCTATTTTTCTTGCTGCAGGACTATGAGTAAACTGGGGTGGCTCTACTGCATGTATTTCTCATCTGTGGACGAGTGGACTACCTGGGGCTTGTTTCTCTCATGGCTCATCTCATGCCAGTGGCAGAATCACAAGAGGGAGTATGTACAACTGTGCAAGCACATATCAGGCCCCTACTTGAGTCACATCTGTGTACACTCCATTACCCAGAGCAAGTTTCAAAGCTGAGCTCAAAAATAAGAGGTGGGAAAATAAGTTCCACTTCTTTGTTGTGGACCTGCCAAGTTCATGGCAAGGGCTGAGAATTGGGGCCAATAATTCAACTTAAGGGGAAATACTGAAAGTGAATAATAAACCTAACTCATAAGAAAATAATCAAGTGTGTTAGAAATCGATAAGTAATATTGAAACAAAGAAAACACATTCTGGAAGGTGGTGTGAAGGTAATTCTAATGTGCAGCTGGGACTTAGGACCACTGATCTTACAATGTTCAACCTGGAAAGAAACATGGGCTAACATTCTCTCCACCATTTTGAAAATAATAAAACAGATTCAGAAAGTAGAAGAATCTTACTCAAGGTCCATAGGTAGATAGTTATAGAAATGGAACTAGGACTTGGATCTCCTGACTCTCTAGACTGTTTCTCTTATACCACAGTATTCTAATCTGTGGTCTTAGAATTCTCCCTTGACCAGTGGTACCAAATTGACTGTGTTGTAGAAGGACACAGTCATTCTTTCTTATCTTGACCACAAACATTAGAGGTATACTGCCTAAATCCTATCCTTCCCTTAACGCATTTTAGAGTTCAATTTGACATTTCCCGTATTTGTACTCTTCAAAAGTCTGTGGACATTCTATCCTCTCTTTATTTTATTTATTTATTTATTTTCTCTTCAAGCTGAAGACCGTTGATTTTGGTCTATCTTCTTGTGATCTCCTAGTCCCACGCTAGCTCTCTACTTGGTTACTAGGCCTTTTCTCTTCCCCAGCTCTGTGATGCTTTGAGTAGTCTTTCTTGAGTTACTTTTTTTACTCTGGGCTTCCACCGGGCCTTAAAGTCATCATTTCTCTTTTGGGTTACAGTCTTCTTGATTTGCCAGGATGAACAGTCAAAAGAAACGAAAAGATATGGAACCTGCTTGCACCTGGAGCTTATTGTCTGAACAGAAAGGTGAGTAACTGAATGAGGTAAAAGAGGGTATAATCTAGGTAATCTTGTTCATTCTCTTTCCCCTACTTCTCCTCATGGACTGTGGGATTTTTCTGAATCTTTAAAATTGTGTTGTATGTGTATAGGTATATGTGTATTAAGGTATTACATGGATACAGAATTTAGCCATTAATAATCTCTCCACAATTTTTGTGAAGAGACATCTGGTATTTATAATGTTTTCCATAGTCCCCAAAGCATCTATAATCATAAAAGACTCTTAAGTCTCTTCCTTTACTGTAACCACAGATTTTCTCAGGAGATAGCACAAAAGAGTAAAGAGTGAAGATTTCTGGAGTCCTTCCCCATGTGGCTGATTCCTGAACTCCAAGGAATGTTTAGTTATGGGGAATAGAAACTGGTTATCTTCAACAGACCACTCACTTGCTGCTCATTTCTGTGACATTCTAATATCTGTCTCTCCATACTCTGCTTCCTCCCATCCACCTAGTCACAGCTCCCAACTATGTCTCACTCTTGCCTATAAAGGTGTGCAAGTACTAAAAACCTATAGGAATGTGAAGGGGTGTGTGTGTGTGTGTGTGTGTGTGCATTTGAATGTAGGTCATTGTATATTTCTGTCCAACTAACATCAACAATGTCTTATTCTTTCTCATTAACAAGTTAGACTCAACAGAAGCTCCAACAGAAGCAATAAGCTAACGTTCAAAGGAAAACAAAATACCAGAAACAGTCACTTCAAATAATGAATGCCCCTTTAAGTTCATGCCTAAAATTTTCCTTATTTATCATATAAATATAAATGTTTACACCCTAAATATATTTGTGTGGGAATTTCTTAGGTTTACTTTATGTTGGACATTAGCTATGAAATACCTTTTTGGTAAGTTAGAATAGATGTGAGATGGCTTTCTTTCTTTGTTTTATTTCCGTTTGGGGAACAGCATGAATGGCTGTAACAGTGTGACTAAATTTCTGTGGATTTCATGTTTTGGTACAAACGTGTATTTGCGATACTCTTAACCCCAGCTCTTCCTCCCACAGCTGCTTCAAGTTCTCTGGCTTCATTTTCATGGAAGGAGCTTACAGGTAGATGTCTTTTCTGATTTACTCTTTTTCTGTTTTGGGAATAGTGTCTCCCATGAACCCCATTCATCCCCACTCCTCTCCCATTTCTTCCCCCATATTCACTGAGCAAGAATCAATGGTTTTTTTGGTAATACTCATGAAGTCCCAAACTGTCATAACAAATAGGACTTTTATATCATTTAGAATAGATATTCAAATACTAGGAGGACCTCTGATGATGGTAGTCAAGCACCAGATAAACAGGACTTTATGGATAGAATAGACCAGTCTGCTTCTGGAATGATCTAGATTGAGGTCAACAAATTACAGCTAGTGGGCCAAATCCAGCCAGCTGCCTGTTTTAGTAAATAAACTTTTACTGGAACCACCCATGCCCATTCATTTACATATTGTCTAGGGCTGTTTTCACACTAATATGGCAGAGTTGAGTAAAGGTATACCTTGTTTCATTGCGCTTCATTTTATTGTACTTCAAAGATATTGTGGTTCTTTACAAATTGAAGATTTGTGGCAACCCTGTGTTGCCAGATGATGATTAGCAATTTTTTGCAATAAAGTACTTTTTAATTAAGGTATGTACATTGTTTTTTAGATATAATGCTATTGCACACCTAATAGGCTACAGTACAATTAGTGTAAGTGTAACTTTTATATGCACTAGGAAACCAAAAAGTTTGTGTGACTTGCTTTATTGCAATATTCGCTTTATTGCAGTGGTCTGGAACGAAACCCGCAATATCTCCAAGGCATGCCTATAATTGTAGCAGAGACCTAAAAGCCTAATCTATTTATGGAACTTTACAGAAAAAGTTTGCAAACACTTATCTAGATCAGCATTCCCCAACCTGAATTCTACAGAATACTATTCTCCAGGAGTTAATAATTTTGCTTTTAATAAAGGGTTCTGTAGTCATTTAAGTCCAGAAAATACTGGATTAAACAAAGTTAAACAGTCTGTTTTTTTTTTTAACTGTTGGTTCGCTCAGAGCCTTTCATATGCTAATATGTATTGAGAAACTCTAAAATGGGATAGAAGGTGCATTCCCCTTACCTTATTTGACCACTGCACACCTTTTTCACAGCTCTCCTATTAATATCTTGCAAAAATGTTACACAAGAAACTTATTTGGAAAATACTAGCTTAGATATTCACTTAACAGAAGTTTGAACTTGATAACTGACTCCTTGGATTATTTTTTCTAGTTGCAGAAAGTGAAAAACTATGTAATATAGTATTTAAGCATATAGGCCATGGCTTCAGACAAACCTGAGTCTTAATTGAAGTCTCTGCCATTTACTAGCTGTCGAACCTTGGACAAGTTACCCAATGCTATAAGCAGGACTGGCTACATATTTATGGGGTATGGTGCAAAATGAAAAGACAGGATTCCTTGTTCAAAAATTATTAAGAATTTCAAGATAGGAACCGCAGAGTATTACACCAAGTATGGATCCTCTGAGCACGAGGCCTAAGCACAGATTGCACACCCATGAATGTATAACCCTGGTTATAAGTTTTCAGTTTCCTCAACTATAAAATCTGGATAATACCTACTTCATGGGATTATTATGATGATTAAATTTTAAAAAATGTATGTAAAGGGCCTAGTACAGTATCTGACACAGAATAGGCATAATAAATGGCTTGTTTTTAATTCAAAAGCAAGCATTTATAGCCATTTTCAATAAATATTGAGTGTCTACCATATTCCAGGCACCAGCTAGGTACTTAGGGTACTATGATGAAAAAGACAGGCAAGGTCCCTGTTTTCATGTAGATTAGTGGGAAAGACAGATAATGAAAAAAATAAACAAGACAATTGTAAATTGTGCTAAGTGCTATAAAGGGAAAACAGGGTCCTGGGAGAGGGTATAGTAGAGAGGATCTGCTTTAAACTGGGTGGTCAGGGAAGTCTTCTTCTAGGAGGCAATGTTTAAGGTCTGAAGGATGAGAAAGGGATCTCCATGGGAAGAGCAGGAAGAAGTGTGTTCCAGGCAGAGAGAATAGCTGGTGGAAAGGCCTGGAAGTGGGAAAGAACATGGCGTTTGTGAGGAACTAAAAGTAAGCTAGTGTGGCTTTAGTATAGGGACTGAGAAGGAGAGTGATATAAAAGGCTGGGGAGTGAAGGTAGATAGGGCCCAGATCATAGCAGACCTTGTAGGATGAGGTAAGGATTTTGGATTTTATATCAAGTGCAATGAAAAGCTCTTGAAAAGTTTTGGGCCATGGCAGTGACATGATGTAATTGATATTTTTAGAAGATCACGTTGGCTGCTTGTGTGGAGAGGAGCCATAGATGGCAACAGTATAGATGAGTAGGAGGCTGTTTCAGCCGTCCAGGAAAGAGTTGATAGTGCCTTGTACTTGGGTGGTATTTGAGGTTGTAGTGACAAATAAATGGATTGGAGGCTTATTTTGGAGATATAAATGATAGGCCTTGCTAAATAGATGTGGAGGATTCAAGGGGAAAAAAGAAATAATGAATCCTAACATTTTTCTGAGCCCTGAGGAGGGTTTTTTTTGGGGGGAGGCGGGCAGTGGAATAGAAATCAAGAGCTCAGATGCATGAAGTTTGAGGAGCCTTTGAAACATCCTGAGTAGAGATGGTGGTGATGGTAGTATTAGTTATAGTTGTTCTTTGTACTGTTGTCTAGGATTCTGTGATTACTGACTCTTGGTGTCGCCCCATTAGATTACAGGAAAGTATTTAGAAAACATCTAAAAGAAAAATACCTAAAAAAAGGAGTTGACAAATGTTATCACCATGGCAAGCATATAGAGTCACGACTGCTTGTTGTAAAAGAACACTGTATATCAGAAAAGCCACCGTGCGGAATTCCTCAACAAAATAATTTTATTGAGATGGAACATATATTTGATCCTGATGAAGAGGGCTCCAGCTTATCCCAAACTGTGGTGCTTCAGGGATGTGCTGGGATTGGGAAAACAGCTGTGGTGCATAAGTTCATGTTTGACTGGGCAGCAGGAATGGTTACTCCAGGCAGATTTGACTATCTCATCTATGTAAATTGCAGAGAAATAAGCCGTTTTGCTAACCTTAGTGCTGCTGACCTGATCACTAACACTTTTCAAGATATAGATGGACCAATCCTGGATGTTATTCTTGTATATCCAGAGAAGCTTCTGTTCATTCTTGATGGATTTCCTGAGCTTCAGTACCCTGTAGGTGACCAGGAAGAGGATCTTAGTGCCAATCCCCTGGAGAGGAAGCCAGTAGAGACCCTCTTATGTAGTTTCGTGAGGAAAAAACTGTTTCCTGAATCCTCCCTCCTGATAACTGCCCGGCCTACAACCATGAAGAAGCTTCATTCTCTGTTAAAACAAGCTACCCAGGCAGAGATCCTGTGGTTTACAGATGCTGAAAAAAGAGCATATTTCTTGAGTCAGTTTTCAGGTGCTAATGCTGCAATGAGAGTTTTTTATGGTCTGCGAGAAAATGAAGGCCTTGACATCATGTCTTCTCTTCCCATCATCTCCTGGATGATCTGCAGTGTCCTGCAGTCACAGGGAGATGGTGATAGGACTCTTATGAGATCACTTCAAACCATGACTGATGTGTATCTGTTCTACTTTTCCAAGTGCCTCAAAACCCTTACAGGCATCTCGGTGTGGAAGGGACAGAGTTGCCTGTGGGGCCTTTGCTCTTTGGCTGCAGAGGGACTGCAGAACCAGCAGGTCCTGTTTGAAATCAGTGACCTCAGAAGACATGGGATAGGAGTGTATGATACCAACTGCACTTTTCTCAATCACTTTTTGAAAAAAGTTGAAGGAGGTGTCAGTGTCTATACTTTCCTTCACTTCAGTTTCCAAGAATTCCTGACTGCTGTGTTCTATGCCCTGAAGAATGACAGCAGCTGGATGTTTTTTGATCAAGTGGGGAAAACGTGGCAAGAAATATTCCAACAATATGGAAAAGGGTTTTCATCATTAACAATACAGTTCTTATTTGGCCTCTTACATAAAGGAAAGGGAAAGTCTGTGGAAACAACTTTTGGGAGAAAAGTGTCTCCAGGACTTCGAGAGGAGTTGTTGAAGTGGACTGAGAAAGAAATAAAAGATAAATCTTCTAGGTTACAGATTGAGCCAATGGACTTGTTTCACTGTTTGTATGAGATTCAGGAAGAAGAATATGCAAAAAGAATAATTGATGATTTAGGGTCAATTATACTGCTTCAACCTACCTATACAAAAATGGACATTCTGGCTATGTCATTCTGTGTAAAAAGCAGTCATAGTCACCTGTCAGTGTCTCTGAAGTGTCAGCATCTACTTGGATTTGAGGAGGAAGATCGAGCTTCAGCATTCATGCCACCAACCTTGACACTTAATCAGTGAGTATACTAATGTCTTTTCACCAGTGTTTTGGCCTACAGAAATGATAGGCCTTCTTGTTTATTTCAAGTATTGAGGCACATAATCATTTCTAGCATTGCCAATAAATAAACTGAATTATCTCTGCTTTCCATATTGTATGTCAATCAACACAATAAGGATTTATTGAGTATCTATCACATATTGAACACTGGCCAAGGTAGACACTGAGGGAAAGCTAACATTTGTGAGAACTTAACTATGTGCCAGGCACTGTGTTAGCCACTGTAAGTGTGTGTATGTGAGTGTCCATTAGTCTTCACTGTCTCTCTGTAAAGGTGCTTTATAATTATAAAAAGTTATGAGCATATAAATCATTAAGATTATCATTGAAGACTCTGCCATTTTGGTGTTGATGACAATTCTGGAAAAAGTTGTAAACTTAATGTTCAATTTGTCCTCACTCTTCTCTACATATATTTCATCACTGAGGCCTCAAAGAGCTCCAGGTTGGTATGGGACAGAGCTGCACTCCTGTGTATATTGCTATAAAGCCTGGGTTCTTTCTGCTAGACTCACACCTACATGGAGAGTTGAGAGCTGGAGTTCAAAGAGGCTTAGGTAAACCACTTACACAGTATGTACTCTGTATACTACAAAATACAGCTCTACTGACTTACTAAAGCAGCCAAGAAGACTTATACCTGCATTGTCTGGAAAATGCCACTGGTCATAAGTCTGTTCTCAGTACTCAGGTTAATATGGACAGTGCCTCTCATTTAGTTGTGGGGCCAGGTGAGGGGTAGGGGACCTTGAGAAGGAGACAGGAGTGGGCAGAAGGCTCAACTTGGGAAGTGAGTTAACCCGAGTCTTTTCTCTGGTAATTGTTAGCTCCTCAGTGGGCAGTAGCATAGAGGTGGAATTGAGCATGGCATAGGTGTGTTTGTGGAAAGTGAGGAGGGGAAGGGAGGTGCAGCAAGACTTTGGGACCACAGGGGAAGAGTTAGGAGAAGTTACATGGACTTGGAATTATGAAGCACTTTGGCTACAGTGTCTTCATGAATTCATGACAGCTTCAATCCAACCATATATTATAAAGTAAAATAATGGACAATATACATTGAGAGATTTTAAGCACTGATGGAAACACAAACACAAAGGGGCTTCTAGCTCATTTTGGGTTTCCAGAAAGTCAGCCTTAGATGGAGTCCCCATCCTTCAACCCCATTGCTTTCATCAGAAGGCTTATTTTCAAAGTTTAACCCCCCCCAAAAAAACCCCACAAAATACCCACTTTTCCCAAGCGTGTTGACTGAGAGTTTACTGCAGTTGATCCTTGAACAACAAAGATTTGAACTGTGCAGGTCCACTTACATGGGGATTTTTTTCAATAAATGTGTACTACAGTACTATAGGATTGAGGTTGGTTGAATCCTCGGATGCAGAACCTCCGATATGGAGGGATAGGGAGGGCTCACTGTGAAGTTTTATGTGGATTTTCAACTGTGGGGGTGTTGGTACCCCTAATCCCCATGTTGTTCAAAGGTCAACCGTATTGAACTTTCCTAGTTCTCAATTATTGTCGTTAATTCTTCTATTAGTACTGACAACCAAGAATCAGTTACAGTGTACAGATAGCTTGGGCAAGTCACTTGACCTCTCTGAGCATCTGCAAAATGGTGATTACAATACCTGTCATTGGATTAAGGACCAGGTAAGATAAATTCTGTGTGTAAAGTGTTTACCTCGGTGCCTGGCATACAGTACCACGGCTTTGGCTTTGGAGTCAGACAGACCTGAGTACTGACCTTCATTCTGTTCCTATGTGACTTTGGGCAAATTACCTTTTTGTGCCTTAATTTCCTTATCTGAAAAATGGGATAATACCTCCTAAGGTATTTGTAAATACCTCCTAAGGTTTTTGTAAATTAGTACTAAGATGGCAACAGAAGCCAAAATAAGCCTGTTACTTAAAATTTTGTTTTTAATCATTTTATTTTTGCTTTCTCATCTCTTTTAGGCCCTTCCAGCTGCGTAATTTGCCAGTCTCTCCACTACACTTGCTCTGCCAAGCACTGCGTAACCCATACTGTAAAGTCAAAGACCTGAAGTAAGTTGAACTTTGCTTTAAACTCTTAGGTATTTGCAGGTAAAGACTGGGTTGCTAGAAATCACACTCCCAGCTGATGAAAAGATACGCTACAAGCCTAGAAGGGGTAGGGAGTCAGGCAGTGATCCCTGCCAACCCCTCCTGCCTCTTCTCCTTTTGTATGTGCTGTTTTTGCTGTAGCAAGTGCGTGCCAGGCTGTAAAACCCAAGTTTGTGTCTGATGCCCGTCCTGGCCCTACCCCACTCCCCTGCCTTTTCCTTCCAGACTCCCATTGTCTTTCCCCTTGGTTTCCTTTTCTCTCCCTCCATTGCCCACCCCCATCCTCCTCTGCAATTATTCCCCCAAGTGCCACTGCTCTGAAGCCCCCACCCCCCACCTGGACCTTACATCCTCGCTCACTCTCAGGTGAGTTGTCTGCTTGTCTGTCCACATCATACACACACAGACAGGAGCCTGCTTGGTTTCCCACCTCCTCGCCACACAGATCGGTGTCTGCTTTCCTTCCCTTCTGCCCCAGAGGAAGAGGTAGCCTTTCCAAACTCAAACGAGCCAGTAAATTCACTTACTTTTTTGTACTTTTGTGAACATTTATTTTACTTTACACAACACCAAAGTATATAAAGACATAAAAGCCCTCCATCCCACTGCCCCGTACCCCTCCCCACCCTATACCCCCACTCCTGCTTCCCCACTGGAGACTGGGGAGGCTTCTCCTGTCATGGGGCTGAATGATAGTAGTCCTCGTCTGCAGCTGGTGCTGGTGTCCTGTGTGTGCAGCCCTGAAGGATTCCTTTAGGGGTGGCCCTGTTGTAAGCCCAGGGTTAACCCCAGGCCTGTTTTGATTGTTTCTCATGATGTAACTCGCCCAGAACATGAATGAGCTTCCTGTCCAGTTCATTCCTGGAGACGTGGGACGCAGGAATCCCCACTACCCATCACTCCCTGATGCACCTCCTCTGCCAGTTCTGGCATTTTCTTTGATGGTTTGTGGTTTGCAACTGCTCTTCTGGTGTAAATTTCTGGCTTGGCAATAATCTGGTTGCCCAGAACAAGAACCCACTCAAGTTAGCTTAAAGACAAAAGGATCTGTGTAAAGTGGATTTTCACTCAGCACAACTGCAGGAAGTGAAAAGTGGTCGGGCTGCCACTCTGCACATCCAGGGTCACGGGATCAACTCCTCTCTGCTTCTCTGTCTCTCTGCTCCCTCGGGCCTCAGACTGTGATTCTCTAAAGGGCACTGGGCCTTTGTAAAGCACGTGGTTCTGTTCCCCCACAGCCAAGGCCAGGCCTCAGCTATGGCCTCGGTGTCCATGACTCCGACCTTGCCCCCGACTCCCAGTGACCCACTGCTTCATTGCCCGACACCATCCTGGCTATGTAATCTGCCTCTCTGTTCAGGTTCTCTAGTGTGAGGATCTGTTTGGCTCAGGATGGGTCAAATGTCCACTCCTGCTCCAGTCATCTACAGTCTAGTTTCAGGGGTGGGGGGGAAACAGAGACGGGGGTGTTATATACTGTCTGCCCAGGTCCACCAGATGCTAGAGTTGGGGAGAGACACACAGAGAAGCGGCAGTAGTTCTGGGGTGTCGAGTACTAGTGCTCTGGAACACAAAGAGGGTCATCAGAACACGTCTGTCTCTCTAGGTCTCTCTCCCTCTAAGCCCCTAATCTACAACTTCCCCAGCCACCACCCCATACCCTACCTTCCACCCCATTTCCCCTCCTCTCTCACAGCTCCCTAGCCCCACCCACCCACCCACCCTTTCCTTCCACTCCTCCCAAGCCCTCCCCCACCCTCCCCCTCCCTCTGAAAACTGACTTCCCATCAGGGTACGTTTCTATTCTGTTTCACATTTCTGAATTCAAGGATTTTATAGCCAGATTCCCCTCCCACAGTATAAGCAAATTTTCTCCCCTGGCCTTCGAAGTACTGGAGGTCTCCCCTGCTGGTGGGGATCAGAGTCCCTCCCTTCTCTTTGTGGTTCTTGAGGGCCCATTCCCTGGCCCCCCACATCAGACCAAAAGCTAGAATAAGAGGGCCCCAAGCGGGGAGACGTCTGAGATGGAGCTCCTGCTGTGAACGGCGCTGCTGGTGGGGAGGACGTGGGTGCGTCTGGGAAGGGGAATAAGGGGCATGAGTGTGAGGGTGGGAATGAGGCAGGGAGCTGGGCAGGAGGGGGTTTCTGTGAGGCTGTGGACCTGGACTTTGCTATCCCAGATACATAAAGCCTGCCTGTATCCACGGCCCAGCGACCTCTCTCCCTCTGCCCCCCAGAGGTGTACATTGTCTGGTTCCTGAATCCGAGAAGCTGCATATGGTCTCCACGCAGCTCCTCGGCTCGCCTGGCAGCTTCTGACCCTTCCACATCCTTCTGTCTTCCTCCTCCTCCTGTGGCTCCACCAGTGGCTGCAGTAGGAGCAGCGGCCCCTGCCTCCTCTTCCTCCTCACCTGCTCCTTCTGCCCCGGTCCAACTGGCAGTGGCCAGGCCTGGTCCCTTTGCAACCGGCTCCTGGACAGAAGTGAGCAGGTCTGAGACCTGTTCTGGGGACGGGGGCGGGGGTGGGGTGGCAGAGCGGCTAACGGCACTGGGGGCAGGGATGGCGGGGGCAGCGGAGCGGCGAACGGCACTGGTGGGGGGGACACGGGAGCAGCGAACGGGACTTAGGGCGGGTCCCGGGACGGGCCAGGGACCAAGTCAGAGTAATCTTACTACCTGAAGCAGCTTCCACCTCAGGAGGTCCCGCTCCTTCTGCACCTCCGTCAGCCTGACATGGGCTCGCCGCATCAGGGAGGCCGTCTCCTTGCGCTCCACTTCGTGCTGTGCCTTGAGCAACGACAGGTCTGAGACCAAGGCCTTCTTGGCCGTCTTGTGCAGTTTGGACAAGTCGTGCAGCCACTGCTCCCTGTGCTTGTGTAATAGGTTCTCCCTGTGGTTGAAGCGCACGCCCAGGGCCAAGGTGCCCCAGGCACAGGCCTCTTTGGCCTTGCTGGGCACCTGATTATCCTCCAGTATGGCCTTGAGCTTGTCCTCCACCGCCTCCCAGGACAAGGACATATTCTCGAAATAGAACGCAGAGCCTTTCTCGTGCCTGGCCATCCTCTCGTTGATGAAGGCCACCACGCTGCCATGCCGGAACCCACTACTGTCGTCCTTGGAGCTCAAGGCCATGATAGCTGAGGGCCTTTGGGGCTTGGCTGGCCCTGCGGGGATAAATCAACCAGTTGTCCCCTCCCCCCTCCCTCAGTCTCCTCATCTCCGCTTGCCTTCCCCCTCCCCCCTCCCCCCTTAATAAAGAGCTCTCCCCCCGACTGGCTTGCCCTGCCCCAGGACACCTCCTGCCAAGCCTTACCTCCTGGCTAGTACGGGTCCAGGCTGAACACACGGGCCTACCACGCTTAAAGAGAGGGCACCGCTCGCTCGCTCGCTCGCTCGCTCTTTCTCCGACGAAGCAAAGCCTCGCGTTACCCCTTCACGCTTTACGTTGGGACTGTTCCAACTTCCAGAAACAGCGGGGGTGGGTGGGGTGCATGAGGAAGATTCCCGCCCCCCACCCCCGACATAAGGGAACCCCCTATGCTGTTGAAAGTCTTTGCAGGCGGGAAGAAACAGGAGTGGTCAGAAAAGATTCAGAACCAAGAACGGGAAGCGCTTGTAATCAAGTACAAAAATCTCAAACACCCCCCCCACCACCATAATGGTTTGTTCCACTCGGTGGCCCTGCCCTTCCTAGAGGTGGACTATTCTAGAACCGGAAATAGCCCCCATCCCTCAGTGGCCTCCGCTACCCTGTGGAGGAAGAAGGTGGAGCCAGAGTACAGCCTTATCCCCCATCACCCTAAGTGGTAATAGATCCTGGCCATATCCCACCCAAAAACGTGTCTTGAATTTCTCTGCCTCCAGGCCTTCCCCCCTCCCCCTGGGCAATTTATTCCCTGGACCACTGCAGCCCTCTGACCCCAGGTTTGTTTCCTGCCCTACCCTGGCATCAGAGGGATCTGACCATGTCTCTTTAAACTTCTAATGTTTTTTCCAGGCGTAGAGGATAAACCAGACAGCCCTCAGGTTGAGTACTACTTTGCCACTTACTGTATGACCTTGTGCTATAATTAAATTTCAGTTTTTACCTATGGGCCTAAGATAAGGACTGAATGACAAAGGGCATGTAAAGTAGTAATGTTTTCTATGGTCCCATTTTTGTAAAATGTACAAACCCTGTGTGTGTGTTTGCATATGTTTCTATGATCTTGGAGAAAGGAGTGGGAGCATACACATCAGACTGTCAACGCAGGGGACCTCTTGGGGGTGGAGTTGGAGGGGAAGTTGGGAAAACGTTTTCGTCTCTTAAAATAGATCTTTCGGGGTTCCCTGGTGGCGCAGTGGTTGAGAGTCCGCCTGCCAATGCAGGGGACACGGGTTCGTGACCCGGTCCGGGAGGATCCCATGTGCCACGGAGCGGTTGGGCCCGTAAGCCATGGCCACTGAGCCTGCGCGTCCGGAGCCTGTGCTCCGCAATGGGAGAGGCCACGACAGTGAGAGGCCCGCATACCGTAAAAAAAAAAAAAAAAAAAAAAATCTTTCTGTGATTTCATTTGTTACAGAGAACATATGATGGTATATGTATGCATGCATTAAAAATCTGGAAAATTATATACCAAAATTTTAACAGTGGTTACCTTTGGGTGGTAGGAATACAGAACTTTCTCAAAAAAACTTTATTCTTTTTTTTTTTTTTTCGGTACGCGGGCTTCTCACTGTTGCGGCCTCTCCCGCTGCGGAGCACAGGCTCCGGACGCGCAGGCCCAGCGGTCATGGCCCACGGTCCCAGCCGCTCTGTGGCATGTGGGATCCTCCCGGACCGGGGCACGAACCCATGTCCCCTGCATCGGCAGGCGGACTCTCAACCACTGCGCCACCAGGGAAGCCCTAAAAACCTTTATTCTTTATATTTTCTCTACTGTAAAAATTATTTATAATAAACATGTATTATGTTTTTCAGATTTTTAAGATATTTTTTCCTGATAACTTCTGATCACTGTAAACAATTTCTAAATATCTAGAAAGTTTATGTCTCCTTGTAATCCAACCCTTCCCTTCAACCTGGAAGATAACCATTGTTAGCAGTTTGATATATATCTTCCAGTATTTTAAAGTAGGCCATAACAAATAATTGGCAGTTTCTCAAATGAAGCATCCCATCTCTTGCCTCCTCGCTTTCACTCAGGCTGCTCCATGAGTGGATTGTCCCTCAGCGCCTCCTGCTCTCCCCACTCCCATTCTCCTCATCCATCTAAGTCCTGTTCAATTTTTATTACCCTTTCAGAACAACACTCAAGTAGTGGTTCTTCTTACAAATATTTCTTGATCCTCCAAACCCCACCTCAAGCTAGGCTGAATTGTGCCACCTTTCTGTGTCCTCATGATACCTTGTGCATACCACTTGCACTACTTTTCACACTATTATAATCCATGATTTTCTAATTTTTCCCCATTAACTGGGCATTCCTTGAGGGCAGGGTCTGGATCTTAATTATTTCTGTGTTTTCAGCATCTAGCACAGTGGTAAGCATCTGATAAATTAATTATTGAATGAATTTAAATAATTCATTACATCGGTAAGGGACAAACCGGTACCTTTAAAGAGAGTTCTATTTTCTTCTCTGAAATGCCTTTTTCTCCACACAGACTGATTTTCTGCCACCTCACAGCTTCTTATGGCAGAGACCTTGCCTTAGTATTTGAAACCAACCAATATCTGACAGATTTGGAATTTGTGAAAAATACCCTGGAAGATTCCGGAATGAAGCTTCTGTGTGAAGGATTAAAACAGCCAAACTGTATCTTACAGACATTGAGGTAACTGAGCAGGAGAATTTGTTGTCTGTGTTCATGTAATTTTTTTGTCAATTTCTTTTGTTTTGGGATAGAGCATGAATAAGGTAATGAGGTCATTCTTCTGTTCTCTGAAGGTTGTACCGATGCCTTATCTCTCCTGCTTCTTGTGGTGCGCTAGCAGCTGTTCTCAGCACCAATCAGTGGCTCACTGAGCTGGAATTCAGTGAAACAAAACTGGAAGCTTCAGCTTTGAAATTGCTCTGTGAAGGCTTAAAAGATCCAAATTGCAAAGTACAGAAGCTCAAGTAAGTTGTCACTATTAGTTTCCATACTGCAAGAAAAAATTTTAAAATATTGCAGCTCAAGATGGATGTTATATGATCAAAACACATTTCAAGGAGTCATGGAGAGGAAGAATAAAAGTGGCAATAACGTTAATGACAATAATGAAACCCCACACTTACCGAGCAATTACTTTGTGCTAAGCATCCTGCTGAGTGCTTTGTATACATGATTTCCTTTCATGTGCACAACAGCTCTGAGAGATTCAGGTTACTCTCCCCATTTTAGCAGATGAGGAAACAGAAACCCAAGTTCAAAAGGCTAAATAACATGGCAAAGGCACAAGTAGAAACCTAGATGTGTCTGACTTCAAAGTCCATGTAGTGACTGTAATAAAAAATTTACCATATATGTATTAGTCAGGTTTCTCCAGAGAAACAGAACCAAAGAGATGTGTATAAATATATAGAGAGATTTATTTTAAGGAATTGGCTCACGCGGATTATGGCAGCTGTCAAGTTCAGTATCTGCAGGGTAGGCCAGCAGACTGGAGACACAGGGAAGAGCCAGTGTTGCAGTTCAAGTCAAAAGGCAGTCCACTGGCAGAATTCCATCCTCTTCCTGGGAGGTCGGTCTTCCTCTGTTAAACTTTCAACTGATTGGATGAGGCTCACCCACATTATGGAGGGTAGTCTACTTTACTCAAAGTGTACTGATTTAAAAGTTAATTTCATCTAAAAACTACCTTCACAGAAACATCTAGAATAATGTTTGACCAAATATCTGGTACCATGACCTAGCCAACTACTTGACACATAAAATTAACCATCACAACATATATGTGGGGTTTTCTAAAGTAAAATCTCTTTAGCATTAAAGCTTTCTAAATCCACTTTGAAACTCATTTTTTGGGCAAAATACCTCTATTTAAAATTTCCAAGTTGGGGAAATATAGATACATGATGTCCTTATGAGCCCTCTTCAAGACTGAGTTTGGAGCCTGGTAACTCAAGAGAAAATTGAAGACTCAGAGGTTTAATGTATATCATAGAAATTCTTGAAAGTGATGGAAGAGAAAGTTGATGGGAAATAGTTCAAGGAATTGGACTACCTAATATGGAGAACCAAAGATTGAGAAGATGGGAAGGTCAGTAGAAGCCACTCTTTGTGCCAAAGAAGAAATGTTATATGGATGATGGTGATGAGCTGGGTCTCTCTAAGGATGGCAAATTAATTAGTAATGAACTTCTAGATAAAAGAAAAGGAAAGGAAAGATCTTTTGATGGTAAACTTTATTAAGGATGATTATAGCATTTTCCCCTGTGATTCGAAAGAAGATATGAGATAGAGTGCTAAAATCCATGCAGGGAATTAAAATGAGGTTAGGTCGTGTTGATATTTCCTCCCAATTCTTTCCTTTTTGGGGGCAGTCAACATGTTTTGAGTTCTCATTGGGGGACACAGTGTTGTGGGAGCAACGTAAAAGTCACTCTCATGGATAAAAGGGGGTTGTGACATATTCAAGGTTGGGGGGTCTCGTATGGGTGAGCCTGTATTTTCTTTGCTCATGATATTTTGCGGGTAGGGAGTAGGATGATAAAGTGGCCAATTCTGTGTCTGTTCATCTTTCTTTCTCTCCAGGTTGTGTGCTAGCTTTCTCCCTGGAAGCTCAGAGACTATTTGCAGATATCTTGCCTCTGTTCTCATTTGCAATCCAAACCTCACTGAGCTGGACCTCAGTGAAAATCCCCTGGGGGACACAGGGGTGAAGTATCTTTGTGAGGGTCTCAGACATTCCAACTGTAAAGTAGAGAAACTAGAGTAAGTTTTTTAGAACTATCTGGCATCATCTTATAACTATTGAACTTGTTAAATGCCTGCTGTGTGCCAGGATCTATGCTTGGTGCTTGCCAGAAGTTATTTCACGTAATTCACTCCTTGAAATAACGATATAGGGTGGCTTTTCTTACCCCATTGTACAGATGAGGAAACTTTGAGGATTGGGGGAAAAGTGACTTGTCCAAGGTCACACCATTAAAAAGTGGTATAGTCAGGATGTGACTCCAAAATCTATCTCCATACCCCATGCTCTTTCCAGTATTACTACCATCCTGTGTGTTTACAGGAGTGATGCTAATTAAATATTAACTCTGTAAAAAATACTACTATGTACTCAACACTGGGCTAGATGTGGATGGAGTTATCAGAAGGACTACAAGTGACAGGGCTGCCCTTAAGGACACACAGATATGAAACAGTTAGAGAGCAACACAGTTCAACGTGTAATCAAGTGCCGAACACTGTAGAATCATTTAGAAAAGCCAGATGAGCCCAGGGAAAGGGAGGAGGTCACTGGGGGCTGGAGACCTCAGGAGGAGGCTCTGTGTAAGTGGTGGGCCAGGAGCTGGAACTTGGAGGATGGCTAGGACTTAGCTAAATGGGGAGGCTGGGAGAACATTCCCAGGAAGCTAAATGACAGCAGTGGCTAATTTTTCTTCTTTGTCTCTGGGTAGCTTGAGCACATGTTACCTAACAGATGCTAGCTGTGTGGAGCTCTCTTCTTTCTTGCAAGTGAGTCAGACTTTAAAAGAGCTGTTTGTGTTTGCCAATGCCCTGGGGGACACAGGAGTACAGCATCTCTGTGAAGGTCTGCGGCATGCAAATGGTATAATCGAGAATCTTGTGTAAGTGTCTGCTTGTCCTTGTCCTTCTTGTGGGCACTGGCATTTGAGGTTCGGTGGGCCTCCCTGCTGCAGTGGTTAACAGCCACCTTGGTGTCCCCATCCCTCCAGGCTTTCCGAATGTTCCCTCTCTGCAGCTTGTTGTGAGTCCCTCGCCCAAGTCCTGAGCTCTACCCGGAGCCTGACAAGGCTGCTCCTAATTAATAACAAAATTGAAGATTTGGGACTGAAATTGCTGTGTGAAGGATTAAAACAGCCTGACTGTCAGTTAAAGGATCTGGCGTAAGTATCGTGGACAATAGCCACAGGCAGAGTTCCTTGATGTTTCAGCAACTCCCAAAACTAAATGATTTTTTTCTGGCCTGGTGATATAATCTCTGAGGAAACAATAAATGAAGACCCAGATAATTTAGGGGGAATAAATCTTCCCCTCTCCATAATCTCTGTTTGGCCCTGACCCAAGGGATTTTTTTTTACATGACACTCTGATTTTCTTTTCTTTTTAAAATAAGTTTATTTATTTATTTATTTATTTATTTTTGGCTGCTTTGGGACTTCGTTGCTGCGTGGGCTTTCTCCAGTTGTGGAGAGTGGGGGCTACTCTTGGTTGTGGTGCGCAGGCTTCTCATTGCAGTGGCTTCTCTTGTTGTGGAGCACGGGCTCTAGGCATGCGGGCTTCAGTACTTGCGGCACGCAGGCCCAGTAGTTGCGGCTTGCAGGCTCTAGAACGCAGGCTCAGTAGTTGTGGCACACGGGCCTAGTTGCTCTGCAGCATGTGGGATCCTCCTGGACCAGGGCTCGAACCCATGTCCCCTGAATTGGCTGGCGGATTCTTAACCACTGCACCACCAGGGAAGCCCGCCACTCTGATTTTCTAATGTGTTTTTCTAGTGGGTAATCCTAATACCTAAAGTGACCCAATGCAGATGAAATGATGCCAACCTTATCTACCTTACTTCCTGGCAGACTGTGGACCTGTCACCTGACTGGAGAGTGTTGTCAGGATTTGTGCAATGCACTGTATACCAATGAACACCTACGAGTTCTTGACCTCAGTGACAATGCCTTAGGGGACGAGGGCATGCAGGTGCTGTGTGAAGGGCTGAAACACCCCTCCTGCAAGCTACAGACCTTGTGGTAAGTGCACAGAGACTCTTTGTACCCTGGGCTCTTGTTCCAGGCTGTATATGAAATGGAGGGTCACTGTGGAACTTGGTAAAACCAATTTCTTTCTTGAATCCCCAATCCCCCATAGGCTAGCAGAATGTCATCTCACAGATGCATGCTGTGGAGCCCTCGCCTCTGTCCTCAACAGAAATGAGAACCTAACGTTGCTAGACTTAAGTGGAAATGACCTTAAGGATTTCGGAGTTCAACTGCTGTGTGATGCACTGATTCATCCAATATGTAAACTACAAACATTCTAGTAAGTTATTGTGGTGGGGGAAGTGGGAGAGGGGGGTCAGGACAGGCACATTGGGTTTGATCATAGTCATTGCAGTGAGGAAAGAGAAGAAAATATGAGGGCTGGCCATACCTAGGCAAAATATCAAAGTAAGTGAAATTACCAGTAGGCCTCTTCCTTGGACACAGGGACAAGGAGAGAGGTAGAGAACAGGTAGTGCTGGATCCCATTACTAAGAAAAGCAACAGGGTGTAGGAAAAAGAGCATCAGATCCACATTCTGCTAGGTCTGGCTTAAATACTAGGTCTAGCATCTACTAGCTATATGCCCATGCTTACTTAACCTCCCTGAACTTGAGTATCCTTGTCTATAAAATGGGGCTAACATGAGTAGTACCTGACTGCCTGGTGTTAGCATGGGGATTGCATGAAGTGAGACGTTAATTATGAATGTGCAGCCCCTGGCACATAGGAGGTACTCCATAAATGTTAGACCCTTTCCCTTTCTTCTTCTAATACCTGCCAGAGGGCTTGATGTTTACACTTTGAGAATCTTCAAGACTCAGGGGGATGAAGCTGTTACAGAATTACAGTTACAGAAAGTGGAGGTCTTCACCCTTTCGGGTCAATATCCATCTGCCAGCTCAGCAGGCAGGCATAACACACAAAGTAATTCTTAAATAGGATATAGCTATGCTCTGTTGGCAGCTAACCAGTGGCCAAATGGCCATTTATTTCTGGCATTCAGAACTGGAACACATAATGGAAAATAAAGGCTGAGTGCAAAAATTCCACATTCCAAAGCCAATTTGATGGATTGAAGCGTAAATGAAAACAGCATAAAGGCCTGATTACAAGTCTGGCTGAAACAGAAGCTGGTTCTCTACTAGCAAAGTGAAGTCTGTTAGACTCGAGACTGTGGTAATTACTGCCCAGGAAGAGGGAATTATTCACAACATAATAAGCCTCAGGGGTTTAGGGACCTCCCTGGTGTCTTTCTCAGAAAAGGGTGACTGGAGTCTGTATTTTCAGTAGGTTGAAATAAACTCAACAATCAATCCTAATGTTTCTTTAAATATAGAGTGATTTAATGTGGTAGCACCCTATGGTGTGTAAGCTTCAGCAAAAGTCCTAAATGACATCACAGAGAAATTATTTTGTGATGCCATTATTTATTTTTTATTGTAAATTGTTGCACCATTTGCTGTTTCTCTCACCCTTTGTCTTTTAACCAATGTGCTTCCATTGTGTTTTCAGGCCAACCTTCAAACCCTTGTAATTTGTCAATCTACAAGTTGATAGCAGTGTGCAATAGTAGCTCAAAATACAAAATAAAGGACAGACACACACGCACACACAGAGTAGACACCATTCACTGACCTCAAATAAATTTTGAACATTAGAGTGTATATAAGACAGATAACACTGAAATCAGTAGAAATATATACTTGCCCAAGTAAAGTGAGAGGAAACTGTTGGTCATTTAATGTGGTGGTGGGCTAGAGAGGGGATAAATCCAGGAGAGCCTCCTAAAAGGGGAGTCTTGTCTGAGAATTGGAAAGGCTGAAGGAAGAAGGTTGTTTTCTAAGAAGAGCTGCTTCAGTATGAGGTCTGAATCTTATTCCTCATTGTATTTTCCCCATAAACTTTCTAGTTCAGTGCTTTGCGTTTAGTAAATGCATATAGGAAACCAGTTATTAACTTAGAACATCTTGGGGCAAAGCAAAGAGACAGTTGATGATATGTTCAATAAAGACTAGGTATCTAGACCTTCAGAAGATTGAGGGGAAAAAAAGAGGTTGTGGCCTCAGAGTGACAGTGCTCACCTTCACTCATTCTACAAGCACTTGCTGAATATCTGCTATGTGCTAGGCAAATGTGCCAGGTGCTGGGAGACAAGAATGAGTAAGATGAGAGACATGATTTGTACTCTTTAGGGACCAGTGGACCTAGTGGTAGAGACAGGCACATAAACTGATGAATGCAGTAGGGTAATCATGAAATCTTAAGGGAACCACGGCAGGAGACAACTCACCCAGCCCAGGAGGCTCAGGGAAAGGTTCCTGGAGGAAGGGCCACCTGAGTTGAGTCTTGGGACTATAGCCAGGGAAATGGGGGTATGGATGGAGAAGGGTAGTCCATGCTCAGGAGATAGCATGAGCAAAGGTAGACAGACAATAAGCAGCATGTTTTGTGGTACTTGAGGGGGATAGAGGTGGGAAACCTCTAGGAAGTTCGCTGTTGTTAGAGCATAAAGTGCAAAGCAGAATGTGTCAAGAAATGAGACTGAAGGGGTATGCAAGGCCTTGTATGCCATGTGTGATTAGTAAGATCTGTTTGCAGAATTCCGGGTTCGAATTCAGTTGTCTCTCTTTTCTTTCACATATCTGAGTAGTAGTACATTTGGGGGCCTTTCCTCACCTTTCCGAATCTGGTTCCAAAGATGGAGCCAGTTTTGCTTCCAAAGCTGGTTGGAGAATCAGTCCACTGCTACTGCTGTTTCTTACTGCCACATGGGGCTCATCTTGAGAACTGATGATCCTACCCAGTCCCACAGAAGCTTGGTGACTGGATGGTGCTACCCTGGCTGGTGTGGAACCCTCCCAGCCCTGCAGTGCCGTTATACTTGGACTCCGAGGTTACATATATTTTAGTCCACACCCAAATGTGCAGTCATTGTTCTCTAAAGTACCATATGTGTCAGAGTGTCTGGGTCTAGAAGAGCTCTTTGAATCAGCCACAGGTATGTATGTGTGAAGCCAGTCCTTGCCCACAAAGATGTAGGCCCCTGAGTTGAGTCAGGAGCCCCACTTACGCCTTCTTCTTTCTTCAAGGTATTTTATTTTTGGTGCCTTGGTGCCTTTCCCAGGCACTGGGCCTTAGATAAAACCCCCTAGATCACCCTGACACATGTTCCTAACTCTAAATTTGGAAAGAAGGGGTTGAGAGTAGGTGGTCCCTTAACTCCCAGAAGACCTCCAGGCTTCCTAAGCATATTGACCGGCCTCTTCTCCAGCAGTGAGTTATACATGTCAGGTGGTAAAACAGCTTTTGCTAAGTCACTCAAAAAATTCTAAAGTTCTTGTTACACTTCCATGGCGTTAAATGTCTACTTACCCTACAATTGCATAACTAGCAGTGCTACTCATTTCACTTTGCTAGATAAAGATTAGCTTCTATCTATTAAAAACTAAAAACTGTACCTCACTACACACTTGAAAGAGTTTATACCTTCTTTTGTAGTCAATAGGTTTTAATCAGGGATACACATGTGGAGTTTGAAGTGCCTGCAGGACATTGTGGGAAGTTTTCTAGTAGGTAACAGTTGGATATAGGAGTATTCCCTGGAGGTGATAGCTGAAGCCATGGCAATGGATGAGATCCTCTAGGGAGAATGAGAAGAGAAGAACCTCTGAGGAACATCTCTTGGGAATTAGCCCTGGGCAGTACCAACTTTTAAGAGGTGGGTATGGAAAGGAAAACCCATGGAGAAAACCAAGAGAGAAAGGTGTCCTGAAAGCTATGGAAAAAGTGAGTTTCAAGGAGGAATTGCTCAACAGTGTCAAATGCAGCAGAGATTTCCAAAATGATGAGTACTGAAAAGTGTCCTTTGGATTTACCAATTAGGAGGTCATAGGTGACCTTGTCAGGGGCTGTTTAGTGGTGTGATGGGGCTGGAAACCAGATTGCAGTGACTTGAGAAGATGGAAGATAAAGAAGTGGAGAAGGAGTCGAGACTACTTTTTCAAGACTTTTGTGAAAAGGAGAAGAAATGTGGGGTTGTAGGCTGGGGAGGGATTGTTCATTTTCTTTTTTGTCTTGCTTTTTAGCATAGGCAAATTTGTAAGCTGAGAGAAAGGAGCCCATAGAGAGGGAGAGGTTATAGATACAGGATCAGGAACTGATGGACTCATGGAGCAGGGCCTTGGACAAATGCAGGGAGGGATAGGAGTGAGAGTTCAAGAGGAAGTTAAGCATTTTCTCTTTTGAGATCCGAGGAAGGCAGTTAAGGCTGAGGGAGAAGGAAGATACTGGAGTGGATGAAGTAACTGAGTGGTGTTGTGGTGCAAGTGTGAATAGGAATCTTATCCTTAAGAACAGGAAAGAAAGGTACTGAAGGCGTCTGTTGGCTTGACTTGACACAAGATTCTTTTCATTTTTCATAGCATTGACACGGATCATTTACATGAAGAAACATTCAGAAAAATAGAAGCTTTAAAAATGAGCAAGCCTGGAATCACCTGGTAGTTTTCAAGGAGAGCCCCTGAATCAGCTGCATATAGACTTCCTCTGTCTGGCACCATCTCTAACAGTTGTGCAGTATTCTTGTTCTAAACCTATTAACCTTTGCTGAGGACACTAGTGTGAAACAAGCAGCAGTGATTGCTATTTCTTACATAGAACCATCCACTAAATAGGATGTAAAAGGTGGAAGCACCTTAGTTGAAATGTCTTCAGCAATAATACCTTACATTCTTATATTGTGTTACAATGTTTACTGTGTTTTTACAAAAACCTTCCAAGGTCAGAAGATGAGGCTCAGAGAGGTTGTGACGAGCTCCAAGTCACACAGCTCATTGGGAGAGTTGGGACTAGCATCCAGCCAGGTTTCCCAATACTCAGACAGGGCAGGGAAACAATAGAAAAAAAAAGACATGTGAAGGAGTCCACTTAAAGAGGCAAGATACCTGAAATGATTAAAGAACAAGAGGGTGGACAAACACATGTTATATATTATGGTGCTGATTTTAAGTAAAACTGTAATTCACAAAAAAAAGAGGAATGAGTTGGGTTACTAGGTAAAGGCTTCATTGAGGTGAGACTTAATGTGGGCCTTGAGAATGAATAGGATTAAGATGCGGGGAGATATACTGGCCAGTGGCTATAAGACTGCAGGCAAAAGGGCTATGTTTGTGAGCAGCTCACCAGAAGCACCTAGGGAGAGAGAAATACTTGCATTAGAGTTTCTTGAGCTGCCACAATATTCATATCCTAGGCTCCTGAGGGTGCTCTCCAGTTCCCAGGCTCCACTCCCTTTCTGAACTTTTAATACCTCCCCCATGTGTTTGTTCTTGTTCATGGACTCTTATGACTGACTCACTACTCATCCCTCACAGCATATTCCGTAGCCTAGCATGGATCCTGCACAACCCCATATTTCTATCTCTGCCTGGCTTCCACAAAACACTAGATGAGACAAGTGGAGAAAGGGAGTGCCAGGCAAGGAAAATAGCACAGAGCCTGTGGGACCGACAGAAAAGTAGGCTGACCTGATTAAGGTGTAGAGCTGTCTCTGGAAGCTACTTACTAGCTGTGTGACCCTGAATAAGTCACTTGGATTCTTGGAGCCTCAGTTTTCTAATCTATAAAATGGGGGTAAATTGACATTAACCTTGCAGGGCTGCTGTTCCCAGCATGGTGCCTATCCCACAGTAGGTACTGATTAATGGTAGCTATATGTATGAGTGTGTACCTATAATATAGTTGAACTGTGTAGTCTTTGAGCCCCCAGACTGTGTAGTCAGTGTGAACTGTGTGTCAGTGTGAACATTTGAACTAAATGTGTGTGCTGGAGGTGGTAAATCTAGTGGGGGAAGAGACACACAGTGGAAAGTTATTGCAGACGAGAGGTCCAGCTCTCCATGTCCTCATCTATCATCAGGTACTGTTCCCTGCTACCCTGGGAGGTGGTAACTCTCAGAGACCCGGTCTGGCCTGAGAAGAATGGTCAAGTTAGCAATTTGTTTCCAGTTTTCTCAAGTTCTTCTTTTCCTTTAGTTATTTAACACTTATTTATTGAGGATTTATTATGTGCCAGGTTTTGTGCTAAGTGTTGGCTTTACAGAGGTGAATATGCCTTTTTCTGTGCACTTTCCTTACTATGTTCTCGGACTGCCCTGGTCCTTCTGTCAGTCTGGTGAACATCTGATAAAATTCAGTCACGTTAAGGACTCAAAGATATAATGTTAAATGAAAAATTGCAGAACCCTGTGTGTGTGTGTGTGTGTGTGTGTGTGTCTCCTGTTTGTGTACAAAAGGATAAATATGCATGTGTATGTATGTGTCCAGAGTATGTAAGGAAGGATATATACAAGAAATTGCTAACAGAAGTTACCTCTGGCAAGAGGAAGTTGGCAAGCAGGGGCACTGGGAGAACAGGAAAGGAACTTTTCATTTTCATCTATAACCCTCTGTTTTACTTGATTTTTACCATGTGCATGTATTACTTTTATAATTAATAAACTTGATGTTAAAAATAAAACTTATTCATACTGAGGAGTTATTTTTCTTCTTTTAAAACATGACAATTTAGAAGAAAATACAGGGCAGTCATTTATAAACATGACATAAAAACGTAAAGGAAGAGAAAGACCTGACAACATCAAAATAAAAAAATTCTTTATGAAAAAAAAACACCATAAATAAAATTAAAAGAATATTGATAAACTGGAGGAACATATTTGTCATATGTATAAAGACAAGACTAATGTCCATATATATAATAACAAATGTCCAAATATAAATAACAAGTCAGTATCAAAAACAAAACAGAGGACTTGTACTTCCAGCAATAATGAAGTAACAGTGAGTGGATTTACCCTCTCACATGAACGACTCAAAAAATGGGCAAGATATGGGAAACAGCAGTTTCCAGACGTTGGATAACAGGCAGAGTTGGGACAAAAAATAGCAAGATGGTAGTTTTGAACAGAACTGTATCGGTAGTCATATTAAACTCAATGGTCTCACAGCAACCCAATTAAAAGGCTGAGATTGGTAGAATGGAAAAAAATATTTTTCAAAGACTCAACCATATGCTGCTTATAGATAATCCATTTTAAATATAAAAACACAAATAGGTGAAACATAAAAGATGGGGAAAGATACACTATGTTAACATTTTTTAAAAAGCTAGAGTGACTATATTATTATCAGAGAACGTACACTGCAAAGGAAAGAATATTAACAGGTAAAGAGGGTCATTTCATCATAATGTGGCTAATTCATCATGAGGACATAACAATCCTAAAGATATGTGCATTTTAGTAACATTCAAAATACATGAAGAAAAAACTGACTTGAGAAGTAGGCAAATCCATAATTTTAGTCAGAGACTTAAATATCTTTTTCGATAATGGATAGACCAAAAAGAAAATAAGAATATGGAAAATTTGAATAACACCAATAATATATTTGACCTAATTGACATCTATACAACACGACCCAATAACAACAGAAAACATTCTTTACAAGTGCACATTGAATATTTACGATGATAGACCATATCTGGATCATGTAACAAGTCTCAATATTAAGTTAAAGGATGCAAGTCATACAAAGTGTGTTCTCTGACCACAACAGAGTTAAATTAAAAATCAGTAAAAGAAAAATACATGGAAAGTCCTCCAAATATTTGGAAAGAATTACACACTTCTAAATAATCCATGGCTCAAGAGTAAATCTCAAGGGAAATTCGAAAGTATTTTAAACAGAATGAAAATGAACACATGAGACATATTTTAGAAAAGAAAGGTCTTAAATCAATGACTTCAGGTTACATAATAAAAAGACTAGAAAAAGGAGATCAAATTTAATCCAAAGTAAGCAGAAAAAAGGAAATAAAGATAAGAGCATAATACATATATATTGTATGATTCCATTTTTATAAAATTCTAGAAAATTCAAAGTATTTAGTGACAGCAGATTAGTGGTTGCCTAGTGACAGTTGAGGAAAGGAAGGGATATAAAGGTGCACAAGAAAACATTTGGGTGTGATGGATATGCTCATTATCTTGTTTGTGGTGATTATTTCAGTCAAAGCTCATCAAATTGTACTCTGAAAATATATCTAGGTTATTGTATGTGAATTGTACCTCAACAGAGCTGTAAACACATACACACACAAACATGTCTGAAAGAGTCATTTAAGAACACCAGTTGGCTAAGCCCCTTACTCTGCAGATAAGGAGCCTGGGATCCAAAGAGGTCAAGGTCACACAGCCAATTCATGATAAGACTGAGATTAGAACTTGTGTCTTTATTCCTGGTCTTGCTCATCTTAGTGTACTAAAGGCAGAGCTCAGATCAAAGGAATAAATTGCAAATGGTTGGTCTTCAGTCTTTTGTGGCATACCAGTGGGAAGGAGACGTGTGCGTGATGAAAAGGGGTGATTTCCCAGGGTTCTTTCAGTGATGTGCTGGAACTGGCTCATAATGACTGGTGAAAGTTGATGGTTACGTTTTCAGGAATTTTGCAATCAGTTGTTAAAGCCATCATTAAAAAATCACATGATATAAACTTGTGATTACATAAATTTTATTAAAGGTAATAAATATTCTAGACTCATGACTTCCTACTTATTTTTATCACATTTTACTATCATCTGTGCTCTTGAGGTAATTCACATCTGTTGTATTTGTGTAGTGGAAATGTTCAATAATGTTTTACTCTGCATCTCTTCGGTAGCTTGAAAATGGCCATAATGGGAGTGTTTACAACACAGAAATGGGCAAATGCTACAAATTAGGGATCCCCCTCCTCCCCCTCTCCAGGAGAGCTGTTTGTTAAAACTTTACCAGCACATTTTTGCCTTAGAGCATCACTTTCCCTGCCATTCATTTAAGGCTGACCTGGAAGGCAACCCGTCGGTACCTAAAGTCATGCTAGATAAACAGTGGGCAGTCCATAAATGTTTGAGGGTAACTAACCATCCCAGTTTATTCAGGACTCTTGATTCCTGAACATCCCAGGAAACTCCTCAGTCCTGGGAAAGCCAGAATAGTTGATCACCCTAGTGTTGGTACACTTTTTTTTTTAAAGGAACCAGGTGGGTAAATCAATTGAAAGCTCTCTCCATTCTTGGGAAAGTAGCTTCAATATATCTCTTTCTGTGAGCTAACTAGGGGCACATTTGTGCATAAAGCTCCACACTTTACACAATCTCAGTAGTAGCCAGGAGGAAAGATAGGACCTTACATGTGATAGGTGTTCAGAGATGTCCACTGGTGGTAGATGATTGCAGAGAGGCAGGCCTGTAATGGGAATGGAGGCCCAAGGATGGTAGAAAGCTGGAGTCTGGTCTACCAGCTGGTGGCAAATGCAGGTGGCAAGACTCTGGATCTGAGGCAAGCCTCAAAGGAAAAAGGATCACAAAAGGTAGTGTCAATGAGAGTGATAATGAGTGTGAATACAAAAGGGGGTGGCTGTAACTTTGAGGCGCTTATTGTGGTTGTTAGCACTTTGAGGGCATCAAAGGAGTTTATTGGGAAGCACCTGCCTATTCCACTTTGTTTTTCTTTTCTTCTGTTCAAGACTCACTCCACCCAAGGGCTAAGTAGGCAGTTGCCTGTGCAGCATGGAAAAGTTTTCTCTGTCCAAAAACTTTCCCCCTTCTGCCCCTCCCCACCACCCAGACTTGTAATTTTTTTTTTTTTTTTTTTTTTTTTTTTTTTTTTTTTGCGGTACGCGGGCCTCTCACTGTTGTGGCCTCTCCCGTTGCGGAGCACAGGCTCTGGACCCACAGGCTCAGCGGACATGGCTCACAGGCCCAGCCGCTCTGCGGCATGTGGGATCTTCCCAGACAGGGGCATGAACCCGTGTCCCCTGCATCGGCAGGTGGACTCTCAACCACTGCACCACCAGGGAAGCCCCAGACCTGTAATTTTTATAAGCCAGTCTCTCTCATGAGTTAAGGTGCTCAAAAGTGCTGTTAACATCTCACTTCAGGTTAGTAAGTTAGTTCCTGATTGGTTTCCAAGAGTCTAAAACATACAGAACATGTGAGCTAGGTGGTACGAACAGGAGCGGGGAAGGTTATAGAGCACTGCCAGACAACACGGAAGACTGTCTGGGCATATCAGTAAAACCCTAAATTGGAAAGAGAGGTAATGACCTTGGTGTGGAAGGGAGTCACCACAGACAGATGTCACCCACTTCTCAGTTTTGTTTATGGTTGATTGTTTCTCTTGCTCACTTATCTCTTTCTTGCTTTACCAATCCAGGAAATCTTCCTTGAAGAAGTTCCATTCTGGGACTTCCCTGGTGGTCCAGTGGTTAGGACTCAGTGCTTTCACTGCGGTGGCCCTGTGTTCAATCCCTGGCCAGGGAACTAAGATCCCGCAAGCCACGTGGCACGGCCAAAAAGAAAAAGTTCCATTCCCTAGTGTGAATGTATCACACTCTCTCTCACCAAGCCTGTCTCTCATTTAATCCCTATCAGAATGGCGGGAGGGGGGAGGCATGCCCCCTTTTCTGAAAGAAACAGATAATAGTAGTAGTAGTAGGAATTATTACTGTTCAGGCACTCAGCTGTGACAGACATTGTGCTTTACTATATATTCTCATTTAATTCTATGAAGTAGATATTTATTTTCTTCATGTTCTATATGAGATGCAGAGTGGTTAAGTAATTTGCCAAAGGTCACACAGGTAAGTGGCAGAGCCAAAATTCAAACCTATCTCACCCCAAAACCTGTGCCCTTAACAACCACACCTCTTCATGTGGACTCTGGCTAGGGTTGGAGGAAGAAGGAGGTAGACATAAAGGGAGAATATTTTCATTCAACACATGTGTATGCACTACTTACTATGTGCTGGGTTTATGGGATATAAAAAGATGAGTAGGCACAGTCCTTTCCCTTAACAAGATCTCAGTTGAACAGAGGAGATATGTCCATTGTTCTAATAGCTCTACTAGAAGGCAGAGTTTGATCAGGACCATAATATAATAATGATAATAGGAACCAGTTATTGAGAGCATACCATGTGTCAGGCACTATGCTAATGTAGTCTGCATATATTTAATCCTTGTGACAACTCTGGGACGATTACTGCATTTTACAGGTCAGGAGACAAGGCTAGTAGAGGTTTCATTAACTTTTGTGGCTCAGAATAATGTGTTCCTGGGCCCTTCAGAGGCAGGAGAGAACTGGGCTGAACATTCACTTATGCCTTCCTTTTGAGTGAACTAAATGTATATGCACCCACCTCAGAGCCTACAGACCAGAGCTACCAGCTGCTTCAAGATCCAGCACTTGGTCTGAAGTACCTTGTCACTATACGTTCATTGCATTTGGAACCTTGAGAACAGTGAAGGCCACCAGAGTTCATCATTGGCCACCACCACAAATGCGCCGCACCAGCGTTTTTTTGTTTAAAACCACTCATTCGTTATGATTGTACTTTGCGCCACTGGTCTGTACACTTTTAAATAGATAAAATGATACATTTTATGTTATGTGTAACTTACCACAATAAAAAACATTTATTACACAAAATGTTAACTTTTATACAAAGTTTAATATACCTTGCAGGTTTACAGAAAATCACTTTCCTGCACAAAAAAATTACAAAAGCTAAATATTATAGTGTTCATAATCAGGACAACAGAGCCTTTTCCCAGGAGACCAGCTCTAGCCACCACCTCAGCAGTTTGGGAGAGCAGCCTTGCTGCAATCATATCTCACATTCTCATATAGTCATACCTCATTTTATTGTGCTTCTCAGATATTGTGTTTTTTACAAATTGAAACTTTGTGGAGACCCTGTGTTGAGCATGTTTGTTGGTGCCATTTTGCTAACAGCATTTGCTCACTTTGTGTCTCTATGTCACATTTTGGTAATTCTCACAATATTTCATACTTTTCCAATATTATTATATTTGTTATGGTGATCTGTGATCAGTGATCTTTGATGTTACTACCGTAGTTGTTTTGGGGTGCCATGAACTGCACCCATGTAAGATGATAGAGTTAACCAATAAACGTGTGTGTTCCGACTGCTCCACGGACCAGCCGTTTCCGCATCTCTCTTCCTCTCCTTGAGCCTCTCTATTCACTGAGACACAGCAATATTGAAATTAGGCCAATTAATAGTGCTACAATGTTCTCTGAGTGTTCAAGTGAAAGGAAGAGTCACATGTCTTTCATTTAAATCAAAAGCTGGAAACCAATTAAGCTTAGTGAGGAAGGCATGTCAAAATTCCTTAAGCCAAAGTCTAATCCAGAGCAAGGTCCTAACTTTCCTATTCCATGAAGGCTGAGAGAGGTGAGGAAGCTAGAGAAGAAAAGTTTGAAACTAGCAGAGGTTGGTTTACGAGGCTTAAGGAAATAAGCCGTCTCCATAACATAAAAGTGCAAGGTGAAGCAGCAAGTCCTGATGTAGAAGCTGCAGCAAGTTGTCCAGAGAATCTAGCTGAGACAATTAATAAAGGTGGCTACACTAAACAACAGATTTTCAATGTAGATGAAACAGCCTTCTATTGGGAGAAGGTGCCATCTAGGACTTTCATAGCTAGAGAGGAGAAAATACCTGGCTTCAAAGCTTCAAAGAACAGGCTGACTCTTGTTAGGGGCTAGTGTAGCTGGTGACTTTAAGTTGAAGCCAATGCTCATTTTAGGATTTCAAAAATCCTAGAGCCCTTAACAATTACGCTAAATCTACACTGCCTGTGCACTAAAAATGGAACAACAAAGCCTGGATGACAGCACATCTGTTTACAACACGGTTTACTGAATATTTTAACCTTACTGATGGGACCTACTGCTCAGAAAAAAAATACTCCGTTCAAAATATTACTGCTATTGACAATGCACTTGGTCACCCAAGAACTCTGATGGAAATCTGCAATGAGATTAATGTTGTTTTTCTGATTGCTAACACAACATTCATTCTGTAGCCTGTGGATCTAGGAGTAATTTTGACTTTCAAGTTTTATTATTTAAGAAATACATTTCATGACGCTATAGCTGCCATGGATAATGATTCCTCTGATGGATCTGGGCAAAGTCAATTGAAAACCTTCTGGAGATGATTCACCATTCTAGATGTTGTTAAGAACATTTGTGATTCATGGGAAGAAGTCAAAATCAACACTAACAGGAGTTTGGAAGAAGTTGATTCCAACCCTCACGGATGACTTTGAGGGGTTCAAGACTTCAGTGGAGGAGATCACTGCAGATGTGGTAGAAATAGCAAAAGAACTAGAATTAGAAATGGTGCCTGAAGATGTGCCTGAATTGCTGCAATCTCATGATGAAACTTGAATGGATGAGGAGTTGCTTCTTATGGATGACCAAAGTAATTGATTGATTAAGATGGAATCTACACCTGGGGAAGATGCTGTGAAGATTGTTGAAATGACAACAAAGGATTTAGAATAGTATTGACACATAAACAGCTGGTAAAGCGGTGTCAGGGTTTGAGAAGATTGACACCATTTTTCATAGAAGTTCTATTGTGGGTAAAATACTATCAAACAGCACTGCATGCTATACAGAAATTTTTTGTGAAAGGAAGAATCAATTGATGTGGCAAACTTCATTGCTGTTTTATTTTAAGACGCAGCCACCCCGACCTTTAGCAAACACCACCGTGATCAGTCAGCAGCCATCAATATCAAATCAAGCCCCTCCACCAGCAAAAAGATTACAATTTGCTGAAGGCTCAGATGATGGTTAGTATTTTTCAGCAATAAAATATTTTTAAATTAAGGTATGTACATTGTTTTTTTAGGCATGACACTACTGCACACTCAACAGACTACAGTACAGTGTAAACATAACTTTTTTTTCAATGTATAAGATTCCTTTATTCTGAGACATCCAAAAGAAACATCAAGTAAACTCACTTTGCTAATATTTACTGAGCATATGCTGTGGGTGGCCAGGAAGTGATAGGGGAGGGGGGTGGACCAGCCTCAGACACAAAACCTCCAGGGACATGCTGTGAGGCCATGTGACAGAGAGGACATTTGGGCTTGGCTTTTTTTCCGAAACCAAAAAAAAAAAAAAAAAAAAAATCGGGTCACTCCTTCTATTGCAGTATCCACTTTATTGCGGTGGTCTGGAACTGAGCCAAAATATCTCCAGGGTATGCCTGTACTATTTTGTCCTTCTTCTCCTCAGCCCTTCTTCCCATGATTTCTTTCCCTCGCAAATATTTGTACTGTGTCCCTCAGATCCTTTGTTGCGTGATAAACAAGTTCTCCTACATGCTTTTCCCAGTCACCATCACCAAATGCTACTCACTCCTCCTTGCCCTAGCTGACGCCGGCACTTTGCCAAGGACACTCATTTATAAGGACCGCAGGAGTGATTTGCAGCCTCCTGCTTTTTTTTTTTTTTCACTACGCGGGCCTCTCACTGCTGTGGCCTCCCCCGTTGCGGAGCACAGGCTCTGGACACGCAGGCTCAGCGGCCATGGCTCACGGGCCCAGCCACTCTGCGGCATGTGGGATCTTCCCGGACCGGGGCATGAACTCGTGTCCCCTGCATCGGCAAGCGGACTCTCAACCACTGCGCCACCAGGGAAGCCCCCTCCTGCTTTTTTGAGGCAGCTTCCAGGCCATTGTTTATCTGCCCTGCTGGAAACACAACATCAAGTCGCATGCTAGTCTAATCATCTACCACAACCTCATTTTTGTTGTCTAGACACTGTTTATGCCCTCAAAGTAAATCAGGCCTTTTAGCTTTTAATACACAGCCTTCCTTGCCAATATCATGTCATTGTCCTGAGGGGCTTCACTGTTCACCTGTTTTATTCATCCAAAATTTTGGCCTAGCAGTTCCTGACTTCTTAAAACCTAATGACTTTGACCTGCCTCCATTTTATTTATTTTTTAATTTTTATTTTATATTAGAGTATAGTTGATTTCCAGTGTTGTGTTAGTTTCAGATGTATGTTGATCTCTTTTATTATGGACTGAATGGAGTGACTTTGAGGAAGACAATTTTGGGTTTTTGTTTTTTTAATTTAATTTTATTTTATGTTGGAGTATAGTTGATTTACAATGTTGTGTTAGTTTCAGGTGTACAGCAAAGTGGTTCAGTTATACATATACATATATCCATTCTTTTTCAGATTCTTTTCCCATGTAAGTGATTACAGAGTATTGAGTAGAGTTCCCTGTGCTATACGTAGGTTCTTGTTGATTATCTATTTTATACATAGTAGTGTGTATATGTCAATCCCAAACTCCTAATTTATGCCTCTCCCCCCACCTTTCCCCTTTGGTAACCCTAAGTTTGTTTTCTAAGTCTGTGAGTCTATTTCTGTTTTGTAAAGAAGTTCATTTGTATCATTTTTTAGGTTCCACATATAAGTGATATCATATGATATTTGTCTTTGTCTGACTTACTTCACTCAGTAAGATTATCTCTAGGTCCATCCACGTTGCTGCAAATGACATTATTTCATTCCTTTTTATGGCTGAGTAATATTCCATTGTATATATATATGTACCACATCTTCTTTATCCATTGGTCTGTTGATGGACACTTAGTTTGCTTCCATGTCCTGGCTATTGTAAATAGAGCTGAAATGAACATTGTGGTACATGACTCTTTTTGAATTATGGTTTTCTCAGGGTATATGCCCAGTAGTGGGATTGCTGGGTTGTATGGTAGTTCTAGTTTTAGTTTTTTAAAGAACCTCCATACTGTTCTCCATAGTGACCTGCCTCCACTTTAGTCACGCTCTTTCATGGCTGCTCTCTTGACTTGTACAGCCCAATACATTAGCCACTAGCCACAGGTGGCTATTTATTTATTTATTTTAGACAGGACTTTTAAAACAATTATTTATTTAATTTATTTATCTTTGGTTGCATTGGGTCTTCTTTGCTGTGCGCAGGCTTTCTTTAGTTGCGGCGAGCGGGGGCTACTCTTCATTGCAGTGTGCGGGCTTCCCATTGCAGTGGCTTCTCTTGTTGAGGAGCACAGGCTCTAGGTGCATAGGCTTCAGTAGTTGTAGCATGCAGGCTTCAGTAGTTGTGGCTTGCAGCCTCTAGAGTGCAGGCTCAGTAGTTGTGGTGCACAGCTTAGTTGCTCCACAGCATGTGGGATCTTCCCGGACCAGGGCTCAAACCCGTGTCCCCTGAATTGGCAGGCAGATTCTTAACCACTGCGCCACCAGGGAAGTCCCACAGGTGGCTATTTCAATTAACTACAATTAAATAAGAATTAAAAATGAGCTCCTCAGTTGCACTAGCCACGTTTCAGGTGCTCAATAGCCACATGTGCCTAGTGGCTGCCATATAGAGAAAAATTTTCATCAGTGAAGAAAGCTCTATTAGACAGCGTAGCTTGTGACATCATCCTCACCCAGAATTGCTACACCTCAGAATGTGTATCTACAATTTTCTAGACACTGTTCAAGGAGGTGAGGATACAGTGGTGAACAAAATAGGTATCGTTTATTAAGGCTTACTACATTTATTAAGCTTACTACTAATCAAGATAATGTGGCATTGGAAGAGGGATAGACACATAGGTCACTGAAACAGAATAGAGAACCTAAAAATAGACCCACACAAATATGCCAAGGTTTTTGTTTTTTTCAAAGCAGTTCAATGGAGGAAGGGTAGCCTTTTCAACAATTGGTGTTGGAACAATTGGACATTCATAGTTGAAAAAAAGACAGAAAAAGAAAAAGAAAAAAATGAACCTCAGCCTAAACTTCACACCTTATAAAAAATGAAAATGAATTGCAAATTTAGAAGCAAAATATAAAACTATAGAACCTTAGAAAAAGCATAGGAGAAAATCTTCAGAACCTAGGGCTAGATAAAATTTAAAACTTAATTAAAAACTTTTGCTCTGCAAAAGACTCTGTTAGGAGGATTAAAAGACAAGCTACAGGGCTTCCCTGGTGGTGCAGTGGTTAAAAATCAGCCTGCCAATGCAGGTGTCACGGGTTCGATCCCTGGTCCGGGAAGATCCCACATGCCGCGGAGCAACTAAGCCCATGAGCCGCAACTACTGAAGCCCGTGTGCCTAGAGCCCATGCTCTGCAACAAGAGAAGCCACCGCAATGAGAAGCCCGTGCACCACAGCAAAGAGTAGCCCCTGTTCGCCGCAACTAGAGAAAGCCCGCGTGCAGCAACGAAGACCCAACACAGCCAAAAATAAATAAATAAATAAATAAATTTAAAAAAAAAGACAAGCTACAAACCAGCAGGAGTGTTACAAACCACATATCCAACAAAGAACTCAAATCTAAAATACATAAAGAAGTCTCAAAACAGTAAAAAACCACAGTCTAATTAGAAAATGGGAAAAAGACATGAACAAATATTTCACTGAAGAGGATATACAGATGTCAAAGAAGCACATGAAATGATGTCAAACATCATCAGCCATTAAAGAAATGCAAATAGAACTAGAGAAAACCCCCCCAAATGCTGATAATGATGGAGATAAAAAATCACTCATACATTGCTGGTAAAAAGTGGTACAACCACCCTGGAAAACATTTTATCAGTTTTTTATAAAACTAAACATAAAACTACTATATGGCCCAGTAATTGTACTCCTGGGCATTTATCCTAGAGAAATGGAAATTTATGTTCACACAAAAACCTATACATGAATGTTCACTGGAGTTTTATTCATAATAGCTCCAAACTGGAAACAACCCAAAATGTCTTTCAACAGGTGAATACAAAACAACTTAAACCATGGTGCATCCATACCCTGGAATACTACTCAATAATACAAAGGAATGAACTACGCAATACACATGATAAACTGGATGAATCTTCAGAGAATTATGCTGAGTGCCAAAAGCCAGTCTCAAAAGGTTACATACTTTATGACTCCATATATATAACATTCTTGAAATGATGAAATTTAGAAATGAAGGACTGATTAGAGGTTAAGGGCAGGGATGGGGGAGAGCAAGTATCTGGGAGAGAAGAGGGTGTGGCTATTAAAAGACACTGTGAGCGATCCTTGTGGTGATGGGACTGTTCTGTATTTTGACTATCAATGTCAATATTCTGGTTAGGATATTATATTATGGCTTTGCAGGATGTTACTGTTGGGAAAAACTAGGTGAAGGATATGAGATCTCTCTGTATTATTTCTTATAGCTGCATGTGAATCTACAATTATCTTAAAATAGTAATTTCAACTTTTTAAAAAGTCAAGGAGGTGAACATTTTAAGAAGGAGGAAGTGATTAACTGGTCAAAGGCTGCCAAGAAGCCTAGCAAGGTGAGAAGTGAAAAATGCCCATTACTTTTGACAGTATGGAGGTTATTGTGACAAGAGCTGTTTTTGCTGTAGTAAAGGGCTGGAAATTAGATGGAAGTGGACTGAGGTGTAGACAGGAAGCAAGGAAACAATGACAGTAAGAAACACCACTCTCTCAAGAAGTTTGGCTGTGAAGGGGAAGGTCGTTGATTGAGTGAAGTGTGGGGTTAAGCAAGTTTTTGTTTGTTTGTTTTCTTTTGTTTTGTTTTTAATAGAGACACTTCAACATGTTTAAACCTGTTGGGAAGGATCCAGTGGAGAGAAAAAATTTGAACAAATAGGAAAGATCAGGGATCATCAATAGTGTAAGACTTCTGAAAGACAGACAATGGGATCAAAAGTATACACAGAACTATTGCCAGTGGAGAGAACAAGCAACACCTTTTTTTTCTAATGTAACAAAAAAGAAGATGAAGATGGAAGGAGATCATTTTCTTTGTGATACTGGAAGAACTGCTGAGAATAGGGGTGGATATGAAGGGAAGAGGGAAGCATATGAGGGAGAACTGGGATTTAAGGAGACTGAGAAGGTTTGAAATACCTGTGTGAATTTCTCTAGCAGTGCTCAGGTGCATGTACAGAGAAGACAGATTTGGGCTTAGCAGGGTAGGTGGTTTACAAAACAAGTTCAAGGCAAGGGAACTTAGAACTGGCAAGAATGGTACTGAAATGATAAACCATGGCATCTAAGCTAAGTAATGAGGGAAATAAAAAAGAAGAGTCCTGGTAGATTGGGAAGAAGTAGAGGGATCCATGGACTTTAGGAGCTGAGGCATTTTCATAGTGCTAGTTGAAAAACTCACAATAGGAGGTTGTGGCTGGAGGAGTGATGACAACCAGGGTGAGGGCCTGGTGGATTTCATCTCAGCAGATCTTGGAGGAGAGTGGAAACCAGGTCCTATGGCCAGAGTTTGTTCAGCCTAGCGTGTATAGTCTCTGCCTATTTGGATTAACATGATGGCAAACCCAGGGGTTATAGTTTCTATACTGCCATAGCCTGGAGTGGCATCGATCCCAGAAGAGGTAGCTTCAGTCTCAATCCTTGCGGCCTAGCATTGTTGCATCCCTGGTGGCTAGAGTTCCACTTCTCTGACCAAAACCCTCTATTTCTCTAGTCTTTATTGTCACTACAGTTATTCTTCTAAGTCATTTAACCCTCTACTCCTTTGACCCCTCCATTATATCCCAAGCAATATATCAGCCCTCTCTTCTTCATTTCCACCTCAGACAACTTACCAATATTTTCAAACCCCTTGCTGTTTGCCCATCTTTGTACTTGCATAGTAGCAGAACCCCAAACCTACATCAAACGAAAATGTCTATCTCTTATGCATGGGGATTGGCTTCAGTCTCAGCTGGGTTTTCCACACTACCATGATGGATACTTTGTGTGCCCTTCATCAGCATTCTCTCCCATTCACTCAAGAAGCCAGTTCAGCTCCTCACCAGTTTTCCTAAGCCCCCTTCCCCCTGCCTCTCAGCAGTTAACCTGGACTCCTACTTTTCCATAATTACAGAGGCCAGAAATTACCTCAACTTCCTGCCACCCAACCTGATACACCCCTCACAGACTTAAAGACATCTATTTAATGTTAATTGTGGCATCTATGCCCTGTATCCTCCTTCCTTCTTCGGAACTTTGATCCATTGTTTGACAACCCTCCCTTCCTGCCTCCCAGCTGTATCTTCAACCTATCTCTCTCTACTATTTTCTCCTTCTCTCTCTCTCTCTCTCTCTCTCTCTCTCTCTCTCTCTCTCACTCACTCACTCACACACACACACACACACACACACACACACACACACTGTTAGGTATAAATATGCTCAAGTATCATTCAGCTTAAAAAACCCAAATTTTCTTTTCAAACAAGTATTTCTCTGATATTTTATTCAGTTTCTTCATATTTTCTTCAAAATTAAGTCTATTTGAATTAATTACACTTCCAATGCACGATAGCTTGTGTTTGGGGGGTGTGGGTGGGGAGTGGGATGGAAAAGAATGGAAGAGACTAGAGGAAAGGAAAGGGAACGGAAGGGAAGGGAAGGATGCTGACAATGAGAGAAATGATGTTTCAATATGGCCCATAGGAATAGCAAGAAAATATTAGAATGATGCTTACATAGCACATTGATTGCTATTATCCTTGCAAAATGTTTACTATGTATTTTAATTAAAAAACAAGTTACAAAACAATATGAATGGTTTGATAACATTTTTCTAAAAATGTGTGCGTGTATTATAGGACAATGATGGACCAGAAAGATAAATGCCAAAATATTACCTGTGATTTTTTCTGGTTTGTGGGATACCATTGATTGACCAATGTCTTCTAAATCTTCTACATTAAACATGTAAGTTTTGTAGTAAGAAAAAAAAAACCCTCCCTAGACACTAGGTTATTCCCTTCTTGTAGCTACCACCTTATCTCTCTTCTTTCCTTCAGATCTAAATGCTTTGAAGCCTCCATTTGCTTTTCCACGTGTTTCCTCTCTAGTCTCTCCTCAACTGTCTGCGATCCAGCCTGACTTCCCACCACCTACTGAAACCATCCTCACCAAGGTCACGTATGGCATCCTTGCCGCTCATCTGCTACACTTTTTCTGTACTTTTCTGACCTGCCTATGTTGTTGGGCTGGATTAGATGCTATAGATTGCTCTGTTCTTTATATTCCTTAATTCCTTGGATCCCAGGACCACCCTCTTTCCTAGGTTTGCTGGCAGCAAATGTGTGAACTGAAAAGGCAGACAAATCTGGGTTTGAATCCTGGCTCTGGCACTGACTAACAGCATACATTTTTGCAGGCTTCCTTAATGTCTCTGGGCCTGTTTATTTCTCAGGAAAATGGAGATGATAATACCTACTTCACAAAGTTCTGTTCAGGATTAAATGAGATGATGCCTGTGAAGAACTTGGCATAATCATTGGCACATGGCATGTGGTAGTAAATGATAGTAGTAGCTTGGGTAGAATTGTTATTCCTCCTTCTCTGAATTCTCATCTCAGGTTCCCCTTTAAATGTCAGTGCTTTCTAGGACTCTGTCCTGGGTCTTGCTCTCTTCTGATGCTATGCCCTGTCCCTGGGTGATCTCATCCATGCTCATGGCTTCAACTTCCACCACATGTTGATGAATTGTCAAATATGTACCCTCATCTAGACTCATTTCTCCTGAGTTCCAGACCCTTCTAATCATCTGCCTGAGGTTCATCACTTGGATGTCCCCTACCAGAATTTCAGAGATGGGAAGATTGTGTAGCTCAGTGGTTATCAACCGGGGACCATTCCATCCCTTCAGGGGACATTTGTCAATGTCTAGAGTCATTTTTGGTTGTCATGACTGGTGGTTTGGGGGTGGGGAGTGTGTCCTACTGGCGTCTAGGGGATAGAGGCAAAGGATGCAGCTAAACCTCCTACAATTGACAGGACAGCCATCCACAAAAAGAACTGTCTGGCCCCAAATGTCAATAGTGTCAAGACTGAGATACCCTTGTGTAAATAACCCCTAAAGGCCCAACTCTGACATTCTTGCAGGGGACATTCAAGTGATGTTGAACGTGGACTGTGAGGTCTAGGGAAGGAGGTGACAGAAGGAGGTTCCAGTGGCAGAGTGACCATTGATGCCATCCTCCTCACTCCTTGTTTGCCTCCCACCCCTCTTGCTGCTTCCCTCTGCTTCCTCTGTAAACTCTTCTTGTAACTATTCCTTAAACAGCTGTCCCTTCATTCTTCTCTCCTCATCTGCGCCCCTCTGAATAACTGTCCCTGAGTGAGCGCATCCAGTTCCGTGGCTTCGACTTCCACCTTTATGCTGATGACTTCCAGATCTATGTTTCCAAGCCAGGTTTTGATCTCTCAAGTTCCAGACTCATGTAGCCACCTACTTCCTATGATTCAGAGTATCTTCTGAACATAATTTCTATTCCCATATTTAAGGCTTGAGGATTTTGAAGGACTATGTACATGCTACTTTCTGCCTGTGCCCTCTGTTTTATTCACTTAACTGCCTAGTGTCTCATGACCAACTTTCCACTTTTTTCCACCTATCAAAATTTACCCATTAAGCATCACACTCCCCGGAATCCTGGCAGGTGGCAAGTGCTAATCTTATAAATTCTACTCATACAAGTATTTGCCAAATGACTTAGTATGTCTGAGATGCAGCATTGTCTTTGGGGAATTCAATATAAGGTTACTGTAAGAGATATAATTGATTAACTTTTATCCTGGTTCTGTCACTAACTGGCTGTGTGATTTTGGGTAAATGAGTTTTATTTACTGGGTCTCAGTTTCCTAAACAGGTAAATTGAGAGGGTTAGACGAGAACAGTTTTGGGAATGTGCCTGATTATAACAACCAGTAGAACTACTTGCTAAAAGTAAAAGTCTCCAGGCACTTCTCTAGAGTAGGATTCAGGATGGGTTATTATGTCATGGGTTTAACCAGCTAAAATCTCCTATAGCAACCTTAATTCCAACAGACAAACTCAAGAGCCAAAAATCTCCATCTGCAAAACTCGGGATTTTTCCCCCCAGTCAGCTGTCTCATCCCAAAGGACCCAACGTTCCCCTGCACTCCAGCACTAATGCCTCTCCCTGTCTCCCCCTACTCACACCATAGCCACAGGAGAGGCTGCAACTGCTGGGTTGAGAGGGGACACAAAATTACCCAGGGCTACATGGAGGAGGCTGCGTTTGGGCTGGGCCTTGAGGGATAGGGCAGGATTTCCCCAGCGATGGAGGGAACAACTTCTTCAGAAAGAGACCGTGGTGTGAATTCATTTATTCAAATGGTGTTTACTGGTATCTACTACATGCCATGGTCTAAGAGCAAAGTAAAGAAGGGCACGGACTTTGGAGTCAGCGGGACCTGGGCTCTGTCGACTGAAAAAAAAATGCACAACCTAAAAATTGAGCATTATGTTTTATTCAGGGAACTTTCTGAGGACTTAAGACGGGGAGGCAGCCTCTCAGATAGCTCTGAGGGACTGCTCTGAAGAGGTAAGGGTAAGGACAGGATATATAGGAGTTTTGAAACAAAGACCAGGTAGTTGGGGACATCAAAAGATTACTGTTAGAAAAGCAATTATACTCCAATAAAGATGTTAAAAAAAAAGAAAACCCAGACATCTCAAGTTAATGAATTTAGCACTTTTTAAGTTGTTTTGTATTTTTTATTGGGGTATAGTTGCTTTACTATGTTGTGCTACCTCCTGCTGCACGTGGAAGTGAACCAGCCATATGTATACGCATATCTGCTCCCTTTTGGATTTCCCTCCTATCCAGGTCACCACAGAGCACCGAGTAGAGTTTGCCATGCTATACTGCAGGCCCTCACTAGTTATCTATTTCATACCCAGTGGCATATATATGTCGATCCCAATCTCCCAATTCATATCCCCTCCCCGCTTTCCCCCCTGGAGTCCACACATTTGTTCTCTAGACCTATGTCTCTGTTTCTGCTTTGCAGATATGTTCATCTTACCATTTTCATGTGTGGGAAGATGCAAGAGTCTGGGTTCCTTGAAATCACTCCTCTGATAGGCACCTTAGCTCTCTAGGGCCAGTATCCTGTTCTTTCCCATCCTGAGTCCACCCAGGGCTCACCGCTGGGGTGGGCTATAGTGGTTGAGGGCGTCCTTTATTTGCTAATATGGCAGGCACCATTTTTCATTCACAGCTCCAAATACCCTCATCCACAACACCCGCCTGACTGCCTACAGCAGCTTCCTGTTCTCCCTGGGCCCCGGAAGCAGCTCCCAGCCCACCCTCGCTGCTCAAATGCAGCTGTCTGACCCCCAGCCATTTTCCATCCAATTGCTGCTCCCCAAATATGCTTCCTAGGCAGCTGGAATTATGTCCCCATGCATCAGAGGCCCATTTTGGTGACTTTGGAATTTGTCTGTAGCAACTCCAACTAAAGTATGGGCAAACTCAGGTGCAAAACCCTTGAGTCCCTCACCCCCAGTATCAGGTCAGGAAAAGCGCTGCAGGCCCTGTTTGCATACTTTGCTCCTGGTCCCTCCCCTCACCCCCCCCCCCCCCCCCCCCCGCAATGCCTCTGTGCACATGTGCAGTTGGCTCTGGCAGCCGTATTGTCTCCCTTTTGCTGGTGGTGTGTCGGCGGTTATGTTGTCCCCAGGGGCTGCATGGGTGTGTTTGTGAGGTTTTCTCCTCGAACCCATCAGTATTAGTGCAAGAAGGTTTGGTGACCTTATAGTTTATTGTCCCAGCCAGGTTATAAAAGCAGCGCTACCAGGGCTTCCCTGGTGGCGCAGTGGCTGAGAGTCCGCCTGCCAATGCAGGGGACACGGGTTCGTGCCCCAGTCCGGGAAGATCCCACATGCCGCAGAGCGGCTGGGCCCATGAGCCATGGCCGCTGGGCCTGCGCGTCCGGAGCCTGTGCTCCACAACAGGAGAGGCCACAACAGTGAGAGCCCGCGTGTGGCAAAAAAAAAAAAAAAAAAAAAAAAAAAAAAAAAAAAAAAAAAAAAAAAAGCAGTGCTACTAGTCTTTACACTGTGACAAAACTTACCCCGCGGGGAGGTAAGTCCCTGAACTGCCTGGGGCCAGCTGTGATCTATGGTCACACTATTTATACCCTTATAAATACGAGGGTACAAAATCAGGGGTAAAAATATCCATATGCAAGCAGGGGTTCTGGCCCAGAAAGGCAGTTTGAACCTCTTGGTAATAAGTCTGAGTCAATTGCATTAGTCTTTTGCAGTACCGAGTCGTATCTGCTTGCAGCAAAGTGGAGTGGAAAATCAGGGTGTAATGCCCAGTCTCCACTAATCTGTGATATAGTCATAAAGTGACAATGCCTGCCAAAAGGAAAGGGCACCTTAGGGCCAACGAGACTACCTTAGGCCAAGGTAGTTATAAGTATTCAGAAAGTTTAGGAAGTTTTAATTTTGAAACCCCATTAGCTCAAGTAGTCAGTTCCAGCAGAAAGCAAGGTGAGATTGGAGCTCCAGCCCTGGAGACCTCCTGGCCAGGGCTGGTCTGTGAGCTTGAAGGGGGCTGGTGGCCAGTGGCTTCGGTACTTCTGTGACCTGGAATCCTTGACACTGCAACCAGTCTGGTCCTGGCCCTGAGGCAGTGGTGACCCCACCCACTGTGACCTGAAGGTTGTATTGGCTTCCCTGGGTCCTGACCACACCTGCAGCTGATGGTCTCCCAGCCCACCCTGGCCAGGCCACCAGGGATGTGGCACCTTTGGTCAGTGAGCTTGGTGGGGCAAGAAGAATGGTGGCAGCCCAGATGCTAGATGGGCTGTGAGGAACCCTGAGGACTGGAGAAGGGAGATCAGCATGGGTGTCAGCTAGGCCACTTCAACTTCAGACCATGGACCCACACACTTCTGAGGATCTGGAGTGACCACTGGTTCCCAGTTGGAGGAGATGCTACTTGGCCCTGACAACAACGAGCAAAGGCTTTGCCAGACCAGAAGCCTGCTGGAATCCTGAAAGAAGACAAGTGGAGGGGTCAGTGGCCAATAGCTGGTCTCCATTTTACCAGACCTTGATAATGGAAAAAAGAAGGGGTAAGACAACATACCACATTTGGTCAATAAGAACACTAAGGGAAGATTTTTCTGTCTCTTGTTTGAAGTCCTGTGTATATAACTGAAAAGGTTTCTCTGAACTTTCCCCCAAACCATTAAAAAGAAAACTTATTTTGCTATATCTACACAGACCGTCTAGCAGTAAAGACTCTTGTAAATGCTCCATTTTTTCCCCTCTTTTTAAAAATTAAGTTTTGGGGCTTCCCTGGTGGCACAGTGGTTAAGAATCCGCCTGCCAGTGCAGGGGACACGGGTTCGAGCCCTGGTCCCGGAAGGTCCCACATGCTGTGGAGCAACTAAGCCCATGCGCCACAACTACTGAGCCTGCACTCTAGAGCCCACGTGCCACAACTACTGAGCCTGTGTGCCACAACTACTGAAGCCCGCACACCTAGAGCCCATGCTCAACAAGAGAAGCCACCACTTGCTGCAACTAGAGAAAGGCCCTCACACAGCAACAAAGACCCAATGCAGCCAAAAGTAAAATAACTAAATTTTAAAATTTTTAAGAAAAGTAAAAATTAAGTTATTTGAGATAAATTTCGCTATTTTACCCACTTCTAAGTGTACAGTTTAGTGATTTTTCGTATATTCACAATGTTATGTAACTATCACCACTATTTAGTTCCAGAGCATTTTTGTTACCCCAAAGATAAATTCTGTACCCTTTAAACAGTTGTTCCCCATTCTCCCCCTGGCAGTCACTAATTTGTTTCCTGTCTCTATGGACTTGCCCACTCTGAACATTTCATATAAATGAAATCGGACAATATATGGCCTTTAGTGTCTGGCTTGTTTCACTTAGCATAATGTTTTCAGGGGTCATCTATGTTGTAGTATGTATCAGCACTTCATTCCTTTTACTTTTTCTTCAGCTAGGACAACAAAAGAGATGATTTATTGTACACCTGTTACATTCAGCCACAACTGAGAACAGAACTAGCCCATAATATTACAGGTCCAGGGCAAAGGACCAAAAGGGACCGTTTTGACATGAGCAAGATGGGTCTCTCAAAGGTAGTAGAGGCAGTCAGAATGGCCATGGATGTTCTAGATGCATTGAGATAAGTTCTAGACAGTAGGCATGCAGTCCAACAATTTGTACCAGCGTCTCTGGCTATGGCTTCTCTTGTTTCTGCTCCTGTGGCTTCCATGGGTGTACAAGTTTACTTGGACCTCTGCCTCATCTTTCGTCTTTTGGGCTTTAGCCTGTGCATTCTCTTCTTCCTCCACTTCACTCTCATGGCACAGTGATTTCTCAGAAGATGGTGCTAAGGCTGAGAAACTTCACTCCTTTTTTTGATGGCTGGATAATATTCCATTATATGAATATACCATGTTTGTGTATCCATTCATCAGTTGATGGACAATTGGATTGTATCCAGTTTTTGAATAATGCTGCTGTGAACATTTGTGCACAGGTTTTTGTTTGAATGTAGGTTTTCACTTTTCTTAAGTATATACCTAGGTATGGAATTGCTGGGTCATATGGTAACTCTATGTCTAACTTTTTGAAGAACTGCCAAACTTTTTTCCACAGAGACAGCACCATTTTATATTCACAGCAGCAATGTATGATGGTTCCAATTTCTCCATATCCTCACTGACACATTGTTATATTTCATTTCTTTAATTATAGCCACCCCAGTGAGTGTATGTCATTGTGGTTTTGATTTGCATTTTCCAAATAACTAATGATCTTTTCATATGTTTGTGCCGTTTGTATATTTTCTTTGGAGAAATGTCTATTCAAATCCTTTGTCCATTTTTAAACTGGGTTCTTTGTCTTTTTATAGAGTTTATAAAGTTGTAAGCATTCTAATATATTCTATATACTAGACCATTATCAGCTATGTCATTTGCAAATATCTTCTCTAATCCCGTGGGTTGTCTTTTAATTTTCTTGGTAGTCTCCTTTGACATACAAAAGTTTTAATTTTGATGAAATCCAATTTATTTTTTCATCGGTTGCTTGTCCTTTCAGTATTATGTTTAAGAAACAACTGCTTAGGGCTTCCCTGGTGGCACAGTGGACAAGAATCTGCCTGCCAGTGCAGGGGGCACAGGTTCGATCCCTGTTCCAGGAAGATCCCACATCCCTCAGAGCAATTAGGCCCGTGCGCCACAACTACTGAGCCTGCGCTCTAGAGCCCATGAGCCACAACTACTGAAGCCTGCGTGCCCAGAGCCCGTGCTCCACAACAAAGAGTAGCCCCTGTTTGCCACAGCTGAAGAAAGCCCACGTGCAGCAACGAAGACCCAATACAGCCAAAATTAAATAAATAAAATAAAAAATTTAAAACTTATGAAAAAAAGGAAACAACTGCCTAGTCCAAGGTACAAATATTTATTACCTATCTTCTAAGAGTTTTATAGTATTAGTTATCACATTTGGTTCTTTGATTCACTTTGAGTAAATTTTTACATATCGTGTGAGGTAGGGTTCCAAATTATTATTATTATTAATTTTGCATGTGGATATCCATTTGTTCCAGCACCATTTTTTGAAAAAAACTATTCTTTCTCCATTGAATGGCCTTGGCACCCTTGCCAAAAAGTGATTGACCGTAAATTTATTGCTGGGCTGTCAGTTCTATTCCATTGATCTACGTGTCTGTTCTTATGATACCCCCACTATTTTGATTACTGTAGGTTTGTAGTACGTTTTGAAATTGGGAAGTGTTAGATCCCAGCTTTACTCTCCTTTTTGAAAATTGTTTTTGCTATTCTGAGTCCCTTGCATTTCCATATAAATTTTAGGACCAGCTTGTCAGTTTTTCCAAAGAAGGCAGTTGGAATTTTGATAGAGACTGCTTTGAGTCTGTGGATTAATTTTGACAAGTACTGCCATCTTAATAGTATTAAGTCTTCCAATCCATGAACGCAAGATGCTTTTTCCATTTATTTAGGTCTTTTAAATTTTTTTTCTACAAATTTTGTAGTTTAGAGTGTACAGGTCTTACACTTCCTTGGTTAAGATTCTTCTTAAGTATTTCATTCTTTTTGATGCTATTATAAATTGAATTGTTAACTTTTTTTTTGACTTTTCACTGCTAGTGGATAATAAATAACACTGATTTTTTTGTATATTGATCTTGTATCCTGCAACTTTGCTGAACTCATTTGTTAGCTATAATAGTTTATTTGTGGGTACTTTAGGGTTTTCTATATATAAGATCAAGTCATCAGTAATCATTGGTACTTTTAATTCTTCCTTTACTATATGGATGCCATGTATTTCTTTTTCTTGCCTAATTTCCCTGACTAGAACCTCCCATACAATGTTAAGTAGAAGTGTCAAGAGCAGACATCCTTGCCCTGTTCCTGATCTTAGGAGAAAACATTCCTTTTTTCACCATTATGTATGAGGTTACCTGTGTGTGTTTCATAGATACGCTTATCATCTTTAGGAAGTTCCCTTCTATTCCTAGTATTTTGAGTTCTTTTTAATCATGAAAGCGTGTTGGATTTTTGTTAAATGCTTTTTCTGTGTTTATTGAGATAATTGTGTTTTTCTCCCTTTAGTCTATTAATGTGGTATATTATATTAATTGACTTTCATATATTGAACCAATCTTGCATTCTAGGGATAAACCCCACTTAGTCATATCATATAATCCTTTAATATGCTGATGTATGTGTTTTTCTAGTATTTTGTATCTAGATTCATAAGGGATATTGGTCCATAGTTTTCTTTTCTTCTGATGTCTTTGACTGGCTTTGGCAATGTTGGCCTTATAGAATTAGTTGGGATGTGTTCCCTCCTTTTCTATTTTTTGGAAGAACTTGAGAAGTACTGGTTTTAATTCTTTTATTGTTTCATAGAATTCACCAGTGAGATCATCTGGTCTTAGACTTTTTTGTATTGGAAGTTTTTTTTTTTGTTTGCTTCTTTTATTTATTTATTTATTTTACTGCTAACTGTGTCAATGATTATACCTGTAGTATTTTAATTTGTAGAGGTGACTGAATGTCAACATGGAGAAGCTAATGCTACTGAAAGAAGATTTTTATTACTTATATTTTCCAGGAGGAGGGAGTATGCCGTACCATGCAAGGCCACATGGGGAAGCACCAGTGTCAGTCAGTAGGCAGAAAGGAGTGAGTGGAAGGCCTAGGCCAGAGCCTTTACTGGGGTTCCCAGGAAAGGCAAGGCAAGGCAGAGCAGGGTAAGTAGCTTAGGACTGCTAGTTTGAATAATTCTAGTGGGCCTTGGGGCATAGGGGGGCTGTCCCTAGTTGTCTGTTATCTGGCCTGGGTTGACTTAGTTCAGGGGAAATATTGGCTTGGTATGTGAGAGTTAGATAAGGAGGTGGCTCAAAGTATGGGCTCTATTTATATCACAGAGGAGATATAAACAAATTTGGCCATTAGTTTGGCCCTTTAATTAGTGGATGCCAAAGAGACAGATACAGCTTCTAAGAAAACTCAGTTCAAACACTGACTCACTTTACCTGTTATTCAGATTTTCTAGTTTCTTCTTGAGTCACTTTTAATAGTTTGTGTGTTTCTAGGAACTTGTCTGTTCCTAGAAACAGATTATCTGATTTGTTGGCATACATTTGTTTGTAGTATTCTTTATAATCCTTTTTCTTTTTAATTTCTCTAAGGTGAGTAGTAATGTCCTCAGTTTGATTCCTGATCTTAGTAATATGAGACTTCTTTTTTAGTTCGTCAGTCTAGATGAAGGTTTGTCAATTTTGCTGTTCTTTTCAAAGAGCGATTAATTGATTTTCTCTATTATTTTCTGATCTGCAGTTCATTTATTTGTGCCCTAATCTTTGTTATTCCTTTTCTTCTGCTTGTTTTGGGGTTAGTTTCCTCTTGTTTTTCTAGTTACTTAAGGTGGACATTAGGATATTGTTTGAGATCTTTCTTTCTTTTTTTTTTTTTTTTTGTGGTACGCAGGCCTCTCACTGTTGTGGCCTCTCCCGTTGCAGAGCACAGGCTCCGGACGCACAGGGTCAGCGGCCATGGCTCACGGACCCAGCCGCTCCGCGGCATATGGGATCTTCCCAGACCGGGGCACGAACCCGTGTCCCCTGCTTTGGCAGGCTGACTCTCAACCACTGCACCACCAGGGAAGCCTTCTTCTTTTTAAATGTAGGTATTTTACTGCTATAGGCTTCCCTCTGAGCACTACTTTTGCTACATCCCACATGTTTTGGTATGTTGTGTTTTCATTTTCATTCATCTCAATATATTTTCTAATTTACTATGTGATTTCTTCTTTGACTCATTGGCTATTTAGGAATGTGCTGTTTAGTTTCCACTTATTTGTGAATTTACCAAATTTCATTCTATTGACTACTAATTTCATTCCATTGTGGCAAGACAGCATACTTTGTATGATTTCAGTCTTTTAAAATTTACTGAAACTTGTTTTGTGGCCTAATATATTGTCTCTTCTGGAGAAGGTTCCATGTGCATTTGAGAAGAATGTTTATTCTGCTGTTGTTGGGTGGAGTATTCTCTAGATGTCTGTTAGGTCTAGTGGGTTTATAGTATTACTCAGGTCTTCTATTTCCTTGATAATCTTCTCTCTATTTATTCTATCCATTATTAGTGGAACATTGAAATCTCCTACTATTATTGTAGAACTGTATTTCTCACTTCAATTCTGTCAATTTTTGCTTCATATATTTTGGGGCTCAATTTTTGGGGGAACTTATATTTATAATTGTTATATATTCTTGAGTGTTTGACCCTTTTATAATTACGTATTGTCCTTCTTTGTCTCTTGTAACAATTTTTGCCTTAAAGTCTGTTTTGCTTGATATTAGTATAGCCATCCCAGCTCCCTTTTGGTTATTGTTTGCATGGAATACATTTTTCCATCCTTTTATTTTCAACCTATTTGTGGTTTGGGTTAAAAATGGGTCTCTTATAGACAGCATATACCTGAACCATGTTTTTTTTTCTTTCCATTCTGTCATTCTCTGACTTTTAATTGAGAGTTTAATCCATTTACATTAATGTAATTACTGATAATTACTGATAAGGAAGAACTTCCTCTGCCATTTTGCTATTTGTTTTCTATATGCCTCATTTTTTTGTTCCTCAGTTCCTTCATTACTGAATTCTTTTGTGTTCAATTGATATTTTGTAGCATACCATTTTAATTCCCTAGTCATTTCTTTTAATATACATCTTTAAGTTATTTTCTTAGTGGTTGCCCTGGGGGTCACAATTAACATTCTAATCTGTAGTAATCAAGGACCAGGAAAAACTTCTAGCTATCCAGAGTGAAGGCAGACAATAGTAAGTACATATTCAAATTCTTGTGATGTAGGAGGTTGTACAAAGTTCATCTGTAAATGTTCAAAGCAGCCCTAAGGCTATGGTTTCTGTGTATGTCCCACCTTAAGAGTTTTTCCAGGGACTTCCCTGATGGTCCAGTGGTTAAGACTCTGCACTTCCGCTGATCACTGGTTGACCCCTGGTTGGTGAATTAAGGGATTTGATCCCTGGTTGGTGAACTAAGAAACCATGTGCTGCATGGCCAAAAAAAAAAAAAAAAAAGTAGTCCCAGAGCAGTTTTCAAGTTTGTTTACTATGATAGGTCATAGCCTGCAAATTTTTCATCAAGCTTCATTCCAGAGAGACTGGAGAGACCAAGGGGCAGTCTTGGTGTCTCCATAGCCCATTTGATGAAGGGAACTTCCAGATTTCTCCCAATATCCTTTTTTTTTTTTTTCAGAGTCGGATGCTTTAACTGAAGTTTGCTCAAGGTTTCATAGAAGTAATCTGGAGTAACCAGATCATCTTTGATTTGCTGAGCCAAGTGACCTTGGGTGAGAGCACTCTGTTTAGCATACTTATCAGCCAAGGCATTTTCTTTCGCCTCATGGGTTTGTTCCTTAGTATGAGCATGGGCTTTAATTACAGTCACTTTCTTGGAGAGGAGTACAGCATCTAGTAAAGCTTGAATGTGCTCACAGCTACTTAAGTACCAGCAGCTATCAGGAAGCTCTGTTGTTTCATTAGTATGGCAAAATAATAAACCACACCAAAGGCATATCTTCTTTCTGTGTATATGTTAACCCTTTCATTCCTTGCTGGTTGGTAGGCTAGAGTCAATCCTATAAGTCAACTAGTTATGTTAAGTGGACTTCAGGAAAATAATTGTATTCAGTAAGCTCTTGGAAAGTGGTGACAGTATACCTAACTTGAAAATATACTTGTTCAGTCTCAAGATATGAATTGTCTACAAAGAATTCTAAGTCTGGGTTTTGTGGAGATGTTTCATGGGGATAAGAAAGAGACAGATGGAGTTCTTAGGTTAAAGTTAAACAATCATGAGATTCTCACTTCTTTGGAAGAGGGAATAAGATAGCTGGATTAAGATTATGACAAAAAGACATATGAATGGCTGGCTAATAAACACATGAAAAGATGCTCAACAGTACTAGTCATTAGGGAAATGCAAATCAAAACCACATTGAGATACTACTTCAAACTCTCAAGGATGGCCCTAAGAAAAAAAGATGGACAATAAGTGTTGTAAGGATGTAGAAAATGGAAACCCTATACATTGCTGGTGGGAATGTAAAATGGTGCAGTCACTGCTGAATAGTTTGATAGTTCCTCAAAAGGTTAAACATAGAGTTACCATATGATCCAGCAATTCTACTCCTAGGTATATAGCCAGGAGAATTAAAAACATATGTCCACACAAAAACTTATGCATGAATGGTCATAGTAACATTATTCATAATAGTCAAAAAGTGGAAACAATCTGAATGTCCATCAACTGATGAATGGATAAACAAAATATGGTATATGACTGCAATGGAATATTATTTAGCAAGAAAAAGTGATGAAGTACTGATGCCTGCTATAACATGGGTGACAATTAACACATGCTAAGTGAAAGAAGCCAACCACAAAAGGCCACATATTGTATGATTCTGCTGACATGAAAAGTCCAGAATATGCAAGTCCATACAGACACAAAATAGATTAATGGTTGACTATGGCTGGTGTGGGAGGAGACAGGGAAGTGACTGCTAATGGATATGGCTTTGCTTTTGGGGATCATGAAAATCTTTGGGAATTATATAGTGGTGATGGTTGAACAACTTTGTGAATATACAAAAATTGACTGAACTGTTCACTGTAAAACATACATTTTATGGTATATGAATTATATCTCAATTTTGAAAAAGAGTATGACTCCTAGAGAAGGCAATATGAGCTGAGGACAGAAGCAGCAGTTCATGGGAAGTGAGTCTGAAAGCAGAAAAATGTTGAGTGTTTTTGGTGAGAAGAATTTGAACTGCATGAGGTACCATTAGGTGGAAAGGTGGCCCCAAGATCAAATGCAGCTGCAGCTATTGCTTTTAGACAAGTGGGATATGTTTAACTACTGAATAGAGAGAAAGATTGTAATACCAAATGATTCTCTGATTTCCGTTATATTTCTGAGATAAAACACAAAGAACTTGACCATCCCTTTTATGTTTAAAGAGAAAAAAAGACTTTGTAAAATTTGGGGGTGACCCAGAATGGTAGGGTTGTGGATAGTAGCCTTGAGTTGGTCAAAAGCTAACTCTGTAGTACCCTCTGAAGGAAGAGGTTCAGGGATGCCATATTTAGTCATGTCATAGATGGTGGCAGGTGATTCAGAAAAGTTGAGAATCCACTAACTGCAATATCCTCTAAAGGCTCTAAATCTGCTAAGTTGCCTTTTAGTAATAAGGTGAGGGCAATTTTGAATGGCTGTATTTCTGTCTGCTCAGAGAGATTTGCCTCCCTAGGATATACCATGGCTTAGGTAGTGAATCTGAGTGTAACAAAATTGTAAGTCATCCTTACAAACTGTATGTCCTTTTATAGCCAAAGTTTCTAAGAGATAAAGAGGCCTCTTGCGAAGAGGTTATATCAGTTGAATATAAGAGCAGCTCACCTGTATATTGGATCAAGTTAGAGGAAGAGAGAAATTGTAATTCTTGGAGATTATGATTGAGAACCTGAGATGAGTATGAAGGGGCTTCAGTGAGGCCTTGTGGCATCACAGTCAAGGTGTAATAATTTTTGCACGTTCAAGTGAAAATGTATTGGAAATCAGGATGTAAGGGAACACTAAAGAAGGCTGAAGAGACATCTACTGCTATGAAGTATGTTGAATTTGGAGGTATAGAAACCAGGACAGTGTTGGGCTGGGAACCATAGGGAAATGTGGGACACTGTACAGTTTGTAGCCTTACATCTTGTACAAAGAGGTACCTGTGTCCATTAGGATGTTTTTACTGGATGGATAGGAGTGTTGCAGACACTAGTACAAAGAATGATTAAGCCTTTAACTATGAAATCTGTCACAATGGGTCACACTCCTTCTAGTGCTTTGGGTTTTAGGAGATATTGGCCAATTTAGGCAGAGGTATTGTGAGGTCAATATTGACTTGTAAAGGTTCTATATCCTTTATTTTTCCCATATCTGTAGATGAGGGGGCCCCGAAGATATTGGGTAATGAAGAAATTAAATCAGAAAACTGAGGTAATTTTAGGGGGAGAGTGAATGGAGAACTCAGGAGTAGTCCTTAGGTACTACTCAGGTAGTTGAGGACAGCCAACATAAGATGGCATACTGGGTTATCAGAGTCTAAGAGATCAAGAAAAAGTCCTTTGGGTGTACACCTAATAGTAGTTCCCCACTGAACCAAAAAGTCCCATCTGAATTGGTTAGAGAGGGTGGAAGGACAGAAGAGAAAGGTACGTTGAGCAGTTAAGGATCCCAAAGAGATAGGCAAAGGGCTAAGCAAGAGGGAGAGAGTGTATTCAATTGGTAAATCCCATCACGGAGATTTTTTATTATCCCAAGGGAGGGTGGTGGGAAACTAGAAGGAATTAATGGTAGAGAGTGTGGCTCCAGTGCCTACTAAAAATGAGATTGAATGACCATTTGTGAATAAACAGAGTTATTTCTCCTTGCTGATCCAAAGGCAATTGGGGATACTCTAGGATGCCTTTCTTGGAGGGGTGAAATCACTTTGTTTCTGACTGAGCAACCCGTATAGGGTTGCCAGGTAAAATACAGGAAGTCTAATTAAATGTGAATGTCAGATAAGAAACAAATCACTTTTTAGTGTACGTGTGTCCCAGATATTTCATGAGACATACTCACGCTAAGATATTACTTGTTGTTTATCTGAAATTCAAAATTTCCTGTATTTTATTTTGCTAAATCTGGCAACCCTAGTTGAGTGTCTTGTTTCCTGGCCAAAGTGGGACATTCGCAGGCCCAGTGTCATTTTCTCTGCAATATCTACAAGTATGCATGTCTATCTGTGTTGTATTTGTGGAAGGCCATTTATTTCCTTCAAGCTGTTTAAGTCATAATGAGATAAATTTGCAGTGTGCGGTTTTCTCTGTGTTTATTATGCTTTCCTCAAAATGCTGAACAAAAAAGTGCCTGGACACAAAGTGTAACTCATCAACGGGTGTAGTGGGCCAGGCTATTTTGTGCTTCTGAATATCTGATATTTCAGGCTTAAGGCCATTAACAAAGAATGTGAGAGAGTGGCATGGACATATATACACTACCAAATGTAAAATAGATAGCTAGTGGGAAGCAGCCGCATAGCACAGGGAGATCAGCTCGGTGCTTTGTGACCACCTAGAGGGGTGGGATAGGGAGGGTGGGAGGGGGATGCAAGAGGGAGGAGATATGAGGATATATGTATATGTATAGCTGATTCACTTTGTTATAAAGCAGAAACTAACGCACCATTGTAAAGCAGTTAGCATTAATGCCCAACTCTGAATATTCTTTAAAAGTGGTTTCTAATTGATCCCAAAAGACAAATTCATTGCACCCTTGTTGACAGGTTTGAATTATTCCTCAGTCAATGGAAGAGGGAAAAGCTTCAGGGATTGCCTTGAAAAGACTTTCTCCTATCTCTATGCCTTGTGCATATCTGGAGAGTTCTGAAGGTAGGGATCTAAAGGTGAGAGGAAGCTAAGAAAGGGAAAGAGGAGGAGAAAGAGGGCAGAGCAGAAGACCGATAGCAAGAGAGGAGGAAGGCCAGGGGGGAATTGGTTTATAAGGGGCAGTCACAGAGTTAGAAAGGAGAAGGTCTTTGAGAAGAGAGAAGGCTGAGGTTGTTTTAAGAGAGGACTCAGTAGATTGGAATCTTTCTGTACTGTTTCTTTACTCAGCTTCTCCCTAACAGTTAAAGAAAGCTGCCAGCTTGTTTCCTTTTATTCCTTTTATTCTAAGGTTCAAGTCTCGACGGGTCCCAAGAGTCTCAAATGGACCACGGTGGTTCAAAATTGTCTTCCTCTACATACAGGTGGCCGAAAAGCACATGAAAAGATGCTCAACATCACTAATATTAGAGAAGTGCAAATCAAAACTACAATGAGGTATCACCTCACACTGGTCAGAATGGCCATCATCCAAAAATCTACAAACAACAAATGCTGGAAAGGGTGTGGAGAAAAGGGAACCCTCTTACACTGTTGGTGGGCATGTAAACTGGTACAGCCACTATGGAGAACAGTATGCAGGTTCCTTAAAAAACTAAAAACAGAGCTACAATATGATCCAGCAATCCCACTCCTGGGCATATATCCGGAGAAAACCATAAATTGAAAAGATACATGCACCCCAATGTTCATTACAGCACTGTTTATGATAGCCAGGACATGGAAGCAACCTAAATGTCCATCAACAGAGGAATGGATAAAGAAGTTGTAGGACATATATACAACGGAATATTACTCAGCCATGAAAAAGGACAAAATAATGCCATTTGCAGCAACATGGATGGACCTAGAGATCGTCAGACTGAGTGAAGTAAGTCAGACAAAGACAAATATCATATGATATTGCTTATATGTGGAATCTTAAAAAAGGATACAAATGAACTTATCTACAAAACAGAAATAGGGTTACAGGTGTAGAAAATAAACTTATGGTTACCGTTGGGTAAAGGGGGGAGGGATAAATTGGAAGATTGGGATTGACACATACACACTACTATATATAAAATAGGTAACTAATAAGGACCTACTGTATAGCACAGGGAACTCTATTCAACACTCTGTAATGGCCTACATGGGAAAATAATCTAAAAAAGAGTGGGTATATGTATATGCATAACTGAACCACTGTGGTGTTCACCTGAAACTAACACAACATTGTAAATCAACTATACCCCAATAATAATTAAAAAAACCCTAAAAATAGAACTACCATGTGATCCAACAATCCCACTCTTGGGCATACATCCAGAAAAAACCATACTTTGAAAAGATACATGCAACCCGATGTTAATTGTAGCACTATTTACAATAGCCAAGACATGGAAACAACCTAAATGTCCATCGACAGAGGAATGGGTAAAGAAGATGTGGTACATATATACAATGGAATATTACTCAGCCATAAAAAAGAATGAAATAATGTCATTTGCAGCAACATGGATGGACCTAGAGATCGTCATACTAAGTGAAGTAAGTCAGACAGAGAAAGACAAATACCATATGATATCACTTATATGTGGAATCTAAAAAATAATACAAATGAACTTACTTACAAAACAGAAACTCACAGACTTAGAAAACTTATGGTTACCAAAGGGGAAAGGTGGTGGGGGGAGGGATAAATTGGGAGATTGGGATTGACATGTACGCACTACTATATATAAAATAAATAACCAACAAGGACCTACTGTATAGCACAGGGAACTCTACTCAATATTCTGTAATAACCTATATGGGAAAATAATCTGAAAAAAATGGATATATGTATATGTATAACTGAAACACTTTGGTGTACACCTGAAACTAACACAACACTGTAAATCAACTATACTCCAATATAGACTAAAAATTAGAAACAAAACAAAATTGTCTTCCTCAAAGTCACTCCATTCAGCCCATAATAAAAGAGATCAAGGTAGAAGAAGAAAGAAAGGCCTTGCTCAACCTTAGGATCATCATCCCTTTCTCTGCTCCCAGAGAACCTGAAAGGCCAGAAAACTCAAAAGACGAAAAGGAAATAGAGGCAGTGACTTCAGTCAGACAATGGGTTAACCCTTTCAGAGAATCAAAGCCTGAAACTTGCGTGCAACCAGAAAGAACATGAGTGGGAACAGGACTTACCATTCGATCCACCAGGGGCTTCCAAGAAGGGAGGAAGAGGTTCCCCAGCTTGCTCTGTCTGTAGCTGAATCTCAGTAGGCCCAAGGGTTATCCAGATCCAACCCGAGTCATAGCACCAGACTGTCAAAAATAGTTAAAGTGACTCAAATAGAGGTTACAGACTTATTCAGTTGATATGCATCCAGGAGCACCTCAGCATCAGGTAACTCCCTGAGCCGAAGTAGGATTGGGGTTTTTACAGGACGAGCAGAAGAGAGGGTTATAGGACTGTGGTCTCGTCTCAGGTGGCAATTTTCTTTAACTGTTAGTGCCGCACAACTTGAAGTTGGAATGGTTGGCGATTGTTCTGGTTTATGGCAACTCTCTGGGCATTGTTGGTGCAATCTCATTTTGGCTGCTCTCAGAACAGTTCTTTGGAAAGCTGTCTTTTGTAAGCCTGTGGGTCCTCTGTTAACTCTCTAATGCCAGTTAAGGTACAGGGGGCAGAGGGCTAGAAAAGAAAGAAAACAAGAAGAGAAATTAAAAGAGACAACGTTCCAAGCAAGGAAAAATCTGGGATCTGTTTTACTTCTTTCACAGTTGTCTCTCAGCTTCCACCATTTATGCACTCTCCACTCAGGTACACAGATTCTTAAGTTCAAACTTCAGATTTTTCCTTCCCCCTACAGCACAGCTCGAACCATCCTAGTGCTCCCCACAATATGCCCTTGTACCCCAGGTTTGTTGCCTTCATATCCTCCACCCCATAGCCACAGGACAGGTCACATCTCTTGGGTGAGGAACATGAAATCAGGGAAGGCTTCATGGAGGAGGCTGTATCTGAGCTGGGCTGAGAGATGGGGCAGGATTTGCCTAGGCAGAGACAGTGGGAAGGACTTTCTAGTAGGAGACAGTGGTATGAATGTGTTCATTCTTCAAATAAAGTATTATGGAGGGTCTTTTTTTATGCCAAGCATTAATCGGGTACTGGGTAAGAGTGTGGGTTTTGAGGACAAAGACTCAAACCCCAAGCCTTGCCACTTTCTGGCCATACTAGGGGTTGGGGGATCAGCCATAACATAATCAGTGAAGCAGGCTGAGTGGGGACTGACAAATTGGAGAGCAAAAGCCCTGTTTAATGAGGACAACTGCTCAGATGCTGACAGTCATAGCCATGTGGGCTAGTTGGGTGTGATATTCTGATACTTCAAGAAAAGCTAAAATTCTGGATTTTTATGTGAAATACTTCAATTTTTAAAATATTGGCTACTACACTTAAAAGAATAAGTTTGTAGCTCAATCTGTATACATCTGTAGGCTGGGTCTCTCCATGGTTGACAAGTTTGTCCCCTCTGACTTAAAGGCTTAACTCTGTACTTAGTACAGCAGGCAAGACCCTATAGCTAGCACCTCTGCTTCATCCCCTGCCTTGATTCTCCCTACATCTCTCCTTCCCTGCCACTCTGTGGCCCAACACAGTAAAGTTGTTCTCCACATGGGCCTCTATGTTCATGCACATGTTGTTGAAATGCCCTTCTCCACATCCTCACCTCAATTTTCTTCTCTTAACATCTCCTACTCTTCAAGAGCCACCTCCCTTTAAGAAGCAAGCCTTCACCAGCTCCTTCTCTGTGCTTCCAAAAACACTGGGTAGTACTTACTGCACTGTATTGTCATTCCCTGTCTACACATCTTTCTTTTCCACTAGCCTGAATATACAGTGCCTGGGACATATTTGTTTGGTAAATGAATAAATGGAATGAATATGTGTTTACAATGTCGCTTGCTATATGTAACCACACACCAAGAAAAAGATGAAGTCCCCTTTCTAGCCACTCATCCATTTATCCGGCAGATATTTATTGAGCACCCATTATGTGCCAGGGACTGTTCTCGGTGATGGAGATTCAGGAATGAACATGCCAGACAAAGTCCCTATCTTCACATATCTGATATTTTAGTGTGGGAAGACACTAAACAAAATATGTAATATAATGCAAGATGGTGATAAATGCCATGAGGAGAAAATAAAAGCCGGTAAGGCCTTAGAGGGTGACAGGTGCACTTTTAGACAGGGTAGTTGGGGAAGGGATCTCTGGGAAGGTGACATTTGAGCAAAGATTTGTGGGAAGGGTGGGAGCAAACCATACAGATAGCTGGAGGAGAACAGTAAGTACAAAGGCCCTGGAGTGGGAGTATGGTTGGCATGTTCGAGGAATAGCAAGGAGGCCAGAGTGGCTACAGAGGAGTGAGCAAGGGGGAGAGTGGTGGGAGGTCAGAGAGGCAACGGAGGGCTAGACCATGTTATCATCACCCTCCTCGACCACCCATTGAGCACAAAGCCTTAGCTGAGAAATGGGGTAAGGAATTTCAGACTTGCTGGGTTGTGTGGTGGTAGCGCCTAGGAGATATGCATGGGTCAAAACAGCTTTCCCCAGAGACACATGCTTCTCTTAGTGCCCTCTCTACCCAGAGTCTTCACCGCAAGGCTCTCAGATGCTGGTCCCACCTGAGACCAGGCAATGTTTGCCTTGGGAGGGTCATGAAGTAGTGGAGATTGGCCAGAGTTACTTCCTGCTGCTTTGGGGCTGGGACCAGGCTGTGCACCTCCGCCCAGCTGGAAAGGGCTCCCGAGCTGTTATTCATCAGATACGTGGGTGTTTAGAACAAGTCTCGAGTTTCCCACTTCTACACCTTTTCCTCTCCCAGGAAGTCATACCAAAAGCCAGGAGACCTATGTTCTACTCCCTGCTCAACCTCTACAAGGAGCTGTGAGACCCAGGGCGAGGTTGGTGCTTCATGAAATGAAGGATTTGGACTCAATGGTCCAGAGGTGTCACATCATGTCTGTGTCTTTACTCTTCCTGCGTGATGGGCAACAGGACTTCTAACCCTGGTAGTGGGCCTCCTGTGGCCCTCTTCGTGAAGCTGCATGCAGGTGTAATAGCTGTGGCGCTTATTCAAAGGCAGTGGCAGCAGCGGGGTTTGACTGAAGCCCCAAGGTCTCTTTCCCCAGTTAGCTCCTCCCACAGCTTTTCCTCTCCTGCATGCCCTGACATTCCCACCATTAATCATTCCTCACAAGCAAAGGTGGTGACACCTGGGAGCCGGCAGGCCTGCACACCCACCCCGCCCAAGCAGGACTCAGTCACTCAATCGTGCTCCTGGAGGGCGGAAAGAACATCTCCTCTGAGCGAGAGACACACCAGCTTCAAGACCGTCAGAAAACCACTGGGGGTGGCTCAGGCCAAGGTCTCTACTGAGTGGTCCTGAGCAGCTCCAGCACACGAAGAGCCAGGCACCACTAGGAAACTGACTGCCTGGGAATGCTACAATGGATGGTGGCTCTGAAGGAAAACTTGGTTGACCTCGCAGTGTGGTTTGGGGCTAGCTGCTGTATAAATTCTTCCTGAGTCGTGGAGCTTTCGGACCTTGAGGCACAGTTTAATCCCCTAAACGAGCATAGGAGGAGGACATAACTTGTCAAGGCCTGGTCACTCAGGGGAAGCGTACCCATTCCTGCTTTGCTGGTCTCAGCTTTGTGCTTCCCACACAGTTGCTGCTGCAAAGGATTATGGGAGCCCTAAGTCCTTCCCATCAGAAGTGCTGAACTGGGCAGGAAGATCTGAGTCAGTGGAGGAGGCTTTGAGGATGGGGGATGCTGGTGCCTCCCAGTGGCCCAACACCTGGGGCCAAGGAGGGACCGCAGCTGGGGAGGAGGACAGATACTTCCCTTAGACTCTAAGGGTGAGAGCATCCTGTGAGCTCAGCCAGGCCTGGGATCCTGGCCCAAATATCTTCCTTTATGAGCTCTCTTTGTAAATATAGGGGCTTATTAGGAATCAGGATGTCCCTTTCACTTTAAACCGGGAGTCACAAGAGCACATGAGGTGGGCCAGGTGTAAGCAGTTGGGGTGACGGGAACTGTGAGCCCCATGTGAAGGCATCAGCCACTCCTCAGCTGTCCTCAGTTGGTGCCATGCTGCAATCTGCCTGGATGGCCTCATCTACCAGTTGTTTTAGGAGAAAGATCTTTACACAGTGATTTCAGTGTTGATAAGAAGTTACATTTGTATTTATACAAAAAGCACATCTATAGTGCTTACTATATGTAGGCACTGTTCTAAGCACTTTGCAAATAATAACTTGTATGATTATTGTAGCAATAACAATCTCACGAGATAGGTCTTCTTTGATCTCATTTTATGGGTGAGGAAAAGGAGGCACAAAGAATTGAAATAACTTACCCACAGTCCCTCAGCTGGTAAGTGGCAGAGCCTGGGCTTAAAGCCAAGCTGCCTGACTCTGGAGACTGTGCTCTTTGTTGCTTTGCTATGCTGCCTCATTAAAACTAGCAAACGAGCACACTATAAACAGCAAAAACAAAACACCATGCAGGACAAAAAACAAGCAGACAAGCAAACACAAAAACAGGCCTTTCATTTGCTTCCCTGCTTTAAACCAAATCTGACAGAATTTGACACCTTTGCCATTTTTCCTGCTTTTGTCATCTATCTTCTTTGTAAGCTCCTTCATGCCTGACCTCCACTTAACAACTCTTTTTTAGATATTCCCAATGACCTTTTTTTCCAGCCCTTCCATAAAGCAACCTGACCTTCTTGCCTTATTGTCCTTCTTGCCCTCTGAAATACTACCTCTCTCTTTTCATTGTTCATTATAGATCTTTACCTTCAAAAATCCTACTCAAATCCTCCCAGAATCCCTCTCTCCTGCCAGGTGGATCCCATGGAGCTCATTATGCAAGGAAGATTTGGGGGCTTACCACCATCCCTTGCAGTGGCCCACATTCTGCTTTCTGTACTTGTATTTATTTGTTTTCTGTATTGCATAATGTGGGCTTTCATAATCTCGTACTTCTTAGCATCAATCCCTGTTTGGTGTGTATTTGTCCTGTCTTCCCAGCAAGAGTGTGAGCCATGCAAGCAGGAGCTGTGTTACCTATGTGTTTTACTGTCCCTTGTTCACAGCTGGGAGGTCACATCACATAATTGGCAAGGGCATGGGCTATGGAGCTGTCACACTTGGGCTCAAGGCCTCGCTCTACCACTTACAAAGTGTGTGACCAATGAAAGCTCATTTTATCCCTCTGAACTTCATTTCCCTCATTTGTAAAACGAGGAGCATAACTAATACTTCCTTCATAGGATTAGTGTGAGACACAATGCATATTAAATGCTTAACGCGGGGCCTACTGGCTAGTAAGCCTTCAGCATTTGGCAACTCATTACTATGTCACAGTACCATTAATCACCTTCTGCAGCTGTGAAACTCTTCAATCTCTTGGCTCCAAAAGGACCTCTGATTTTTAGGGTTAATTTCACTCAGGTATGGCAATTTTAGGAAGTGTTGAATAAGACTGGCTAAAAAACAAACAACCAACCAACCAAACCAGGGCCCTGCAATTGTACAATTAGAATGTGATTTTTCTGGATTCAAGTCAAACTTGACCTCTTCCAACTCGAAGGAATTGGACGGTCTGAGACCTCTATGGGTTGGATAGGTGTGTGCCTGTATGTGCGCTCATGTGCGTGTGCTTGCGCCTGCACATACATGCATTTTTTTTCCGAAGCAGAGCCTATGACATGTGTTTATACAGTGCGTCAACACAAACTGCCTAGGAGTAGGCTTCCCCAAACACGTTAATGTACACAGCAGGTTGAGTCACACTATCGGTTAACATAGGGTTCCTGGTACTAACTCTTTCCAGCCTCCCTACTATCGCTAGGTAAGCAATCCCAGGCTACTCAACACAAGCTGACTCATACTTCTTGTTAAAACACGACTTACCAAAGGAGAACTTTCTGCATGATTCTTCCTTCCAGGACAGGAAACAAAGATTCCCCAAATTCGACATGACAGGAACCTCCATAGTCCTACCTAAATATATTCCTGACGTACCCTTGCTTCACAGCTTTACTGAAAGCTGCTGCTGGCCGTTCTCTGGAGGCCTCTGGGAGGGTTCTCAGCAAGGTGCTCAGAGAGCATATTTAGGGGTTGCGAGTTCACACGGGGTTGAGTGTCGAGGTAAGCTCCTGTCCTTACACACAGGGATGGGAGGGAGAAGGAGGACTTTTTCACTGAATAACGCCATCACGGAATTTACTTGAGAGTCTCCCTTTCTGGAATCCCTAGTTTGGGACTCCCGGCCTCCTGGTGTGGAGAATTGTAGAATTACGTGCCACTTCTTTTTATTGTTTTTAAGGCAATTCAGTGTTAACTTGGAATAAGGAAGTTTGTTGTTGTTGATGATGTTGATGTTATTCTAGATTTGTTTATCAACAAGTATACGAGATCATGCACATCCAAATGAATGCTACCTTTCAAATAGTCACTTTGCTATACCATGAACTTGAAAAAGTGAATTCACCAAACATTACTAGGCCGGTTCCTTTAACTCACAGTCTACCGTGAGTTAAGAGCACGTGTCCCAGAGCCAGCTGACTCGGGCTGAAGTCCTGTCTCGGGCATTTATGTGATCTTTGGAAAAATTCTCTCTGAGCCTCATTTTCAGCCATAGGTGGTTACCAGGGACTGAGGTTTTGACCAACAACAGCTTTACTTGTGAGGAGGATGACTGGCAGCCATTTCACAGCAGGGAACTGGTAAAGCAAGATAAACATGGCTGCTCAGTAGATGTGTGCAGTAAAGGATGGGGAGGGGGAACAGGAGCCAATAGGTACTGCCCACTGAAGAGGGCAAAAAACCATCTAACTGTGCATGTGAAATAGGATGCAAGCTATATAACAGGAATATTTGAAGCCAGTTGAGAGGGATGAGAATATGAGTCCTGAGTCTTATCTGTTGCTATATGTGAGATTTGTGCAAATTGCTTGATTCCCCTGTGCTTGTTTCTTCCGCTATAAAATGGGCATAATAATACTACCTATATATCATAAAGCTTTGAAGAAGATTGTGATATAATACATATAAAGAACTTAACATAATGCCTGGCCCATAACAATCTCAGTGTGTGTGTGTGTGTGTGTGTGTGTGTGTGTGTGTGTGTGTGTGTGTGAGAGAGAGAGAGAGAGAGAGAGAGAGAGAGAGAGAGAGAGAAAGAGAGAGAGAGAAAGAGAGAAATCACCTAAACACAGTCCTTATCCTCCTTCGGAGCTTGCATTCTTAGAAGCAGGAAGAAGACCAGTACATGAGTAGCTGCATTAACCTCTAAGTGCTGGGCAAATGGTGTTCACTAGTGCTGTAAAGATGAGATCACATCATATGGGAATCAGGAGACAATATATGGAGGAGTTAGCATTTGTGATGAGGCTTATAGGATGAGTAGATATTTGACAATGAGACTTGGTGGGGTGAGTGATCTAGAAGGAAGGAATAGCTTTGTAAGGGCACAGGGGTGGAAAAGTGAGGCATATGTTCAGGGAACAGAGAGTATTTTGTTTTGTTTGGAGACTACTTGTAAGACTTCGGCCAGCTCTGACATTCTTTGGTGTTGCAAACAGCAGAAAATAGACAGGAAAGGTAGGTTGGGTACCTATTGGATGCCAGATAAAAATGTTTATGTCTTGGCAAAAAGGTGATGGTGAGTCATGAAAGATTTTTGATTATAAGAATGACATGATTACATTGGACTTTAGGAAAACTTATCTGGCAGGGTTTTAAAAGATGGATTTGAGAGGAAGATTTGAGGCCAGGAGATGGGCTAGGAGGCTACTGCAACCATCTAAATGAGAGATAACAGTGACTGAACTGGAGTAAGACAAGAGATGGAAAGAAGAAGATAGACTATAAAGATGTTCTCAATAGGATTTGGTACTGGTGGATTGGAAGGGTGAATAAAAGTAGAAGTCAGCGAATACTCCAACGAAGACTTATAATGGGAGCACCAGCACCAGTGGCTGGGAAGTGGCACAGGTTTGGAAACAGAGGATGATATGTGTGAGGTAAAGTTTGATGAACAAGGAAGGGGGGGGTACCTAAGCAGAGATGCCTGGCAGGCAGTTAGAAAAAGCAATGAAGCTTCAATGGTGCTGTGATTGCACAAGGAATTTTTGAAACAACTTCAGAACCATTCCAACAGGAATGAATTGAAATCTTTAGACTCAAAGCACTGACTAGATGGTGTCCTTCTAAATATAATTCAAAAATTTAAAAATCATACAAAACCATAAATAGTGTATAAGGAAGTCCAATAAATTCTGATTTTCCCATGTTGACTACTTCAACTATCAAAAAATATATATGTCCCAGGGAGGCAAGGATTCTTCAATACATGCAAATCAATCAATGTGATATACCATATTAACAAATTGAAGAATAAAAATCATATGATCATCTCAATAGATGCAGAAAAAGCTTTTGGCAAAATTCAACACTGATTTATGATAAAAACTCTCCAGAAAGTGGGTATAGAGGGAAACTCCCTCAACATAAAAAAGCCCATATACAACAAACCCACAGCAAACATCATTCTCAATGGTGAAAAACTGAAACCATTTCCTCTAAGATCAGGAACAAGACAAGGATGTTCACTCTCACCACTATTATTCAACATAATTTTGAAAGTCCTAGCCACGGCAATCAGAGAAGAAAAAGAAGTAAAATGAATACAAATTGGAAAAGAAGTAAAACTGCCACTGTTTGCAGATGACATGATACTACACATAGAGAATCCTAAAGATGCCACCAGAAAACTACTAGAGCTAATCAATGAATTTGGTAAAGTTGCAGGATACAAAATTAATGCACAGAAATCTCTTGCATTCCTATACACTAACAAGAAAGATTAGAAAGAGAAATTAAGGAAACAATCCCATTCACCATTGCAACAAAAAGACCAAAATACCTAGGAATAAACCTACCTAAGGAGGTAAAATACCTGTATGCAGAAAACTATAAGACACTGATGAACGAAATCAAAGATGACACAAACAGACGGAGAGATATACCATGTTCTTACATTGGAAGAATCAATATTGTGAAAATGACTATACTACCCAAAGCAATCTACAGATTCAATGCAATCCCTATCAAATTACCAGTGACATTTTTTACAGAACTAGAACAAAAAATCTTAAAATTTGTATGGAGGCACAAAAGACCCCAAATAGCCAAAGCAGTCTTGAGGGGGAAAAAACAGAGCTGGAGGAATCAGACTCCCTGACTTCAGACTATACTATAAAGCTACAGTAATCAAGACAATATGGTACTGGCACAAAAACAAAAATATAGATCAATGGAACAGAATAGAAAGCCCAGAGATAAACCCACACACCTAGGGTCAACTAATCTATGACAAAGGAGGCAAGGTTATACAATGGAGAAAAGACAGTCTCTTCAGTAAGTGGTGCTAGGAGACTGGACAGCTACATGTAAAAGGATGAAATGAGAACACTCCTTAACACCATACACAAAAACAAACTCAAAATGGATTAAAGACCTAAATGTAAGACTGGACACTATAAAACTCTTAGAGGAAAACATAGGCAGAACACTCTGTGACATAAATCACAGCAAGATCCTTTTTGACCCACCTCCTAGAGTAAGTGAAATAAAAACAAAAATAAACAAATGGGACCAATGAAACTTAAAAGCTTTTGCACAACAATGGAAACTATAAGCAAGATGAAAAGACAACCCTCAGAATAGGAGAAAATATTTGCAAACGAATCAACGGACAAAGGATTAATCTCCAAAATTTGCAAGCAGCTCATGCAGCTCAATATTAAAAGTACAACCCAATCAAAAAATGGGCAGAAGACCTAAATAGACATTTCTCCAAAGAAGACATACAGATGGCCATGAAGCACATGAAAAGCTGCTCAACATCACTAATTATTATAGAATGCAAATCAAAACTACAAATGAGGTATCATCTCACAACGGTTAGAATGGGCATCATCAGAAAATCTACAAACAACAAATGCTGGAGGAGGTGTGGAGAAAAGGGAACCCAGTTACACTGTTGGTGGGAATGTAAACTGATACAGCATCTATGGAGAACAGTATGGAGGTTCCTTAAAAAACTAAAAATAGAATTACCATATGACCCAGCAATCCCACTACTGGGCATATACCCAGAGAAAACCATAATTCAAAAAGACACATGCACCCCAGTGTTCATTACAGCACTTTTTACAATAGCTGGGTCATGGAAGCAACCTAAATGCCCATCGACAGATGAATGGATAAAGAAGATATGGTACATATATACAATGGAATATTACTCAACCATGAAAAGGAACGAAATTGGGTCATTTGTAGACACATAGATGGACCTAGAGTCTGTCATACAGAGTGAAGTAAGTCAGAAAGAGAAAAACAAATATCGTATATTAACACATGTATGTGGAACCTAGAAAAATGGTACAGATATACAGGTTTGCAAGGCAGAAATAGAGACACAGATGTAGAGAACTGACATATGCGCACCAAGTGGGGAAAGCAGGGTGGGGAGATGGTGATGTTGTGATGAATTGGGACATTGGGATTGACATGTATACAGTAATATGTATAAAATAGATAACTAATAAGAACCTGCTGTATAAAAAATAAATAAAATAAAAATTTTTAAACATATATATATGAAAAGCTTTACTCCCAGATCTCTCTGTCTCTGTCTGTCTCTCTCTCATAATGGTGCCATAAGAATGGCCTTGGTCTGTCTTTTGGAAACCTGAGATTGACTTCTGAGCCAGCTCCCAAGCCACACGAAGACAGCAGGCTCATTACCTTATAATTATGCCTCATTTCTTGACCACAAAACAACATTGCTGAACTTGATCACCTACCTTAACTATTAGAATTAGCCTCAAATGATCTAGCTATTTTCAAAGAGAAAATTCCCTTAAAGGGTAAGGATTTGCTCTAATTTAGGACATTAGGGCATTAAAAAAATATTTCACCCTATCTCACACAATACAGAAAAATAAATTCCAAATGGATTAAATCCAGATTCACAAATTTGTTCATTTAACAAAAAAGTATTGAGTACCTGGTATGTGTAAGGAACCATTCTAGGCCCTTGGTAAAACAGACAGAAATTCCTGCCCTCTTGAAACTTACTTTCTAGTTGGGTGAAAAAGTAAACAATAAGTAAGCTGTATAGTATGTTGGACGTTAATGAGTGCTATGAAAAAAGGAAAAGCTAGTGGGGACTGGGAGGACTGGAGTGGGGAGAGCTGCAGTTTTAAATTTTGTGAATAAGGGAGAGGTTGAAAACTGGCATTTGAACAAAGACTTGAAGATGAGGGAGTTTGTCCTGTTGCTATCTGGGGTTAGAGTGTCACAGACAGAGGCAACTGCCAGTGAAAATGCCCTAAAATGTGGGAGCATGCCTGGCTGGTGTGGAAGGTCAACAAGAAGAGCAGGTGGCTGGAGCAGAGTGAGAGAGGGAAGAATGGTAGGAGATAAGGTTGGAGAGGTGTGGAATGGGTGATGCAGATCACATTAGGGTCTTCTAAGTTATTTTAAAGACTTTGGCTTTTACTGCAAGAGAAGTTGGGAACTATTGGAGGATCTTGAGCAAAAGTGAGACGTAATCTGACTTACATAGAAAAGAATCACTCAAGTTGCTGTGAGAATAGACAAGGGGGACAAAGGCGAAGCAAGGAGACCAGTTAGGGGCCTATTGCAGTGAGCCAGGCAACTGATGCTGGTGACTCAGACTCAGATGGTAACAGTGAAAGGTGGGAAAAGTGGTCAGAGCCTGGGTATATTTTGAACACGAACCCAGAAGAATTTGCTGATGAATTAGTTGTGGTCCATGAGGGAAGCAGAGGAGTCAGGGGTAACACAAAGGCTTTTGGCCTAAGAAAGTGGAAGGAGAGAATTGCCATAACTGAAAGATGGGACAAAATGATAGAAACACTAGAAGAAAATATAATATTATATATTAATATTCACATTATATAATAATATTTCTATAGTCTTGGATTAGAGAAGGATTTCTTAAAGAAGACATGAAACTCAGAAGCTGCAAAGAAAAAAATTGCTAGATTTAACTACGACAAAATACAAACTTCTTTATAGTAAAAGACAAACTTTTTAAAAAATTGATGGACTGGAAGAAAATATTTGTAATGTATGTACCAAACTCAGATTAAGATTCATAACTGTAAAGAGTACTTCTACAATATGAAAAGATAACTCAGTGAGAAAATGGTATAAGGTCATAAAACAGGCAGTTTACAGGAAAAGGAACACCAATTAGGCCAGTAAATCAATGAAAAGAGGCTTAGCCTCATTAGAGAAATACAGATTAAAACAACAATGCAATATCAGTTTTCATCCATGATACTAATAAAGTTAAAAGACTGACAAATTTCATAGTTGACAAGGCTGTGGAGAAACGGGCACTCTCATACACTCTTAATGGAGGTGTAGATTTGTAAAGAATTTCTGGTGAGCAATGTTTCATAATCTGCCCAAAATTAAAATGTTCATACCTCTTGATCATCCAGCAATTCCATTTCTAGGTACCTAATCTACAGAAATAATCACATAAGTGGGCAGAAATATAAGTAAAAGGCTGTTCATTTCACCATTGTTTATAATAGTGAAATACTGGAAACGACCTAAGAATTCACCAAGAGGAGAACGGTAAAGTAAGTTGTGGTATTGTACATTCATACTATGAAATACCATATAGCCTTAAAACGGATAAGGTAGATCTATAGATGTAGTTGTACATAGTGACATAAAGAGATAACAAAAGTGCTTTCTGGGGGAAAACAACCAACTTAATAGAAAAATACATATGTTATGATTACCTTAAAAAAAAAGAAAAAAACCCACCTCATGTGCATGTGTATAAATTCATAGAAAGGCTGAGAAAAATGCAAAACTCCCATTGCTTGTGAAAATGGCATGAGATTACCCATGTGGGTGAGAGAATAGAGACCTTCTTTTATCCTCTGTATGCTTCTTTGTTCTTTGAAATACCTTTACAGTCAAAATGTATTACTTTTGTAATTTTTAAGTATAAAAAACTGAGGGATAAGTCCAGATACTGCGGATTTCTGAAAGTTCCCAGAGAAGAACTCTGAAAACAGTGGCATATTTGTTACGATATAGTTACACTGTTCAGCGTGACGGGAGGGACAGCATCTAATGCGTGCTCTGTGGCCTTGGGAAAGACACAACGTTTCTGAGCCTCTGTTTTCTTATATAGAGAATGTAGATAATACCTGCCCTACTTTATTATCAGTTGTGAAGATAAAATGGAAAAGCAGTTTAAAAATTGTAAAGCTCTGTAAAACTGTGCAAGATATTTGATAATATTTCACATGCCAGTTAATGACTCGCTTCTTCTGAGCAAGTCAATGACATCAAAATTCAGTCCGAAGTGGAAACTTTAGATTATCTCTTATTTTAACAGAGCTCTACCTGTCCAAGTTAGTTCCCACATAGCAACAGTGTAAGCATTTTACTTAAATTTTCTAGAGTGTTTTGTGTTTGTATGAGAGATTCTGGTGTAGATGGATTTTGGCAATAGCCTTAAGCTATACCCTCCACTCCACATCTCAGGGCCAATCACCTTGGACATACTGAATTAATTAGCAGGCTCCTATTTAGCACCTGCTTTGTGCTTAGCACTCTCCTGTGGGCAGGAGGCCAGATGTTCAGGTTTGCCTGGGACTGTCATGGTTTACACTATCTGTCTCATGTAATTGCTAATAGCACCACTTTCACTCTCAAAACTGTCCTAGTTTTATGATTAATTATATAATCACCCTACTATAGTCACCTATGGTGCATGGAAGGAAACACAGGAAGTCCTTAGCTGATAAACACCAGACTCAGAAATGTCTTTCCCCATTCCAGCTCCCCACCACTGGAAAAGCCAGTATTACTTCCAGAGGAGCCATTATGAAAACTATGGGTCTCTCGGAGGCTTGGTGGCTCAGAGGTAAAGGCAGAACCAAGGCTGAGAAGAGCTGCCCTACAAGTTGTTCTCCTCTGCGAAACCTCCCTCAGACCATTTCTCTTTATTCATTGCCTGATACTCCTGTTCAGAGATTTTTCTGGGGGAAGACAAGCATTCTATTTTCAATAGTGTAAACAGGTTGGTGAATGTTCATGGCAATTGATTTTTTTCCCTCCTAGTATGGAGCTGATACCTGCTTATACAGAGGAGGGAGTGTGTTTCTTGGAGGAATAGGATTGGAAAGAAAACAGTAATTTTGCCACACAGGATTTTGGGGGAGTAAGACCCTCTCTTAGGGAAGCCTAGGTACACAAGGGGCCAGTGGACCATGAGGGTGGGGGGCAGAAGGGAAGGTGGGTGACAAAGACATGTAATAGTTATTTGGGAAAAAAACGTTGCCTTGTGCTCAACCTGTGTCTTGGGAAAGGAAAGGAAAGTTCTTTCTCTGCCACCTGCTGCCCCTTCTTCTCCTCCCTTACCCTACATTGCCCAGCACCCAGAATTCAAGCCAGTGCTAGACTATGCTCTGCGTAGGTTTGGGAATGAGACATCATTTATACCATTGCTTTAGCAGGAATGTGTACCCTTGGATCCAAACAATCAGCTTACCAATACATTTTGGGGCATACCCTTTCTTAAGTTGGGAACTACTTGTATAAGACCTGGTCCCTGCCCTGGAGGGGCTCACAGCCAGTGGATTTAGGGGAGACCCCATTAATAAACAGGAGACTACTGAAGAGTAATCAGGTGCCAACTGTAGGGTATTGGATCTAAGTACAATACAGATTTATCCAAGAGGGAGCCCAGAGAGGGGCGGTTTGTGGGCTCTTCAAAAATTTTCACATAGGACAGCATGACTGATCTGCACTAAGAATATGCTTAGATAGCAAAAGGAGGAAGGAGAAAGTTCTACGTAGTGATGGAATTCACCTGAAGCCAAAGTTTGGCATCAGACATGAACATGGACAGAGAAGGCTTCGAGAAGGTATCACACCTGATGAGAGCAAAATGGCTCTCTGAGGAGCAGTGGGAAATTGGCTTGGCTGAGATGAGATGGTGTCAAATAATTCCTGTGAATTAAAGTTCATAGGGCCTCCCTGGTGGCGCAAGTGGTTGAGAGTCCGCCTGCCGATGCAGGGGATACGGGTTCGTGCCCCGGTCTGGGAGGATCCCATATGCCGCAGAGCGGCTGGGCCCGTGAGCCATGGCCGCTGAGCCTGCGCGTCCGGAGCCTGTGCTCCGCAACGGGAGAGGCCACAACAGTGAGAGGTCCACATACAGCAAAAAAAAAAAAAAAAAAAAAAAAAAAACTTAAAGTTCATAAAACATCTCATTGCAACTTGCACATATTTCATGTGACTGATGATTTAACATGACTTAAGTTCAGATGAGGTGAGGACCAGAGCCTGGAAGGCTGGAATCCAGAATAAGGACTTTGGACTTGATGAAAGAGTCCATAATGGTGTCATTGAAGATGCGTGATCAAGATTGGAACATTGGCATGTGGCTGCTACACGGAGTGAAGGGGAAAGGAGTCAGGGAGACCATTTAGGAAGCTGCTACAGTAGGCTAGAGGCGAGGAGCTGCGTGCCTGGACCTGGATGGAAGCAGCAGACTGGAGAAGGGACAAATCTGAGAACTATTGTAGAGACAGAAACACCAGCATTTAGAGCTTGCAGGTGAAGAGCCAGAGGAGGCCCTTATGTATCTCAGGGTAACGTAAGCATGAGAGCAACTTTGTTAGAAGTTCATGTTCAATTGAAGGCCTCTCATCTCTGCAGCCTGCCATTCCTTTCTAGTGAACCCCCTTTCCAAGTTAACTCTGTAGTATCTATTCAATATCCTAATTCTGCAGAAATTCAGACTCATCCAATGGAAGTCTTAAAGCATTTATTCATTCACCTGATTTTGCAAAATTAGGTGGATGAATAAATGCTATAGGGTTTCTAACTTGGAAGACAAAAGCATGCAATTCATCCTACTGCTAGGGCTTCACGAAAGTGTGACATGTCCAGAGTTTGTTCACATAAAAATGAATGCTTTCTTACTTCATGTCCGCTGTGCCCTTCCTGTGAACCCTGTCCCCTGAGAAAATCTTAGAGTACCAATTTGCTAACTTAATATGTAAAAGGTTAGTGAATCAATGCCCTGAGACTTTTATAGAAGTATTTGAAATTAATTAGCCTTGTCAACTTTTATTTATATAGGCTCTCTTCCAATTATATCTTTTTCCCCCAAGTATAACTTTTCAATAAGATTGATTTTAAACAATAAAACTTAGAGAATCTGTGTAAGATTGAAGAATTTAAATACGTGGGTTTATTATTAACACAGTAGCAAATATGTCAAGGAAACACGCCCCATGAAAAGTGTTTCAAAGAAACATACGTCTGCTCTGAGAAAGGTCTGTACCCAATAAGTAAGCCCGAAGAGGCTTGTTTGCTTGGTTATGCCAGCAGATAAGCCTGGCAAACCTCGGTGTGACTGAAGAAGCCAGTTTGAGACTCAGCTTAGCCCAAGCAAGCTACTGGACCCTGGCTGCGCTCAGCGAACCTTGGCACGATGGTGTTCACATTTTGGAAGGTCTTTCTGATCCTAAACTGCCTTGCAGGTAAGGAAAGGATCTCCAACCGACCAAGGATCATTGGGAATAGAGTTTCTTTTTAAACTGAAATCGCAAACTTTTACATAGACTATTCCTCTCCTATGCTTAAAAGGAACTATGATTAGTATGCTGAGTAAAATAATTTTCGGAAATCTTGCTTAGCAAATATGTGCCATGCCGATATTTTGGGGGCTCAGCCTGTAAATAGAATTGTTTTATGTAGTTTCTGAATTAGGATTTTTTTCACAGGAAAATCACAGTATCTTCCTTTTTTTTTTTTGTTTGAAAGTTGAACAGATGAATTTACTCAGAAGCTGAAGTTTGTGCCAAGGCTACATTTTTCTCTGTTTTACTTGAGCATTTCCCTCAAACTCATTTTGATTGACTTGCTAAGCCTGGCTGGGAGTGCCTGCCGTGCTTTACTATCTAACATTTCTTAAGAGTTGTCCTTTTCCAAGCATAAGACTGTGTTTAGGAAAATATGTGAGTGATTTATCATTGTGCACAGTATGGGTGTTTTTAGGGGGTTTGAGCGGAATAAAATTATTTTTAGAGTCAAAATGTTAATGTTGGTAGACCCAGGAGAGATCATTAATTCAGAAAAACGCTTTGGCTAGTTTTTTAAAATACCAGATACATTTTGAATCTGTTCTTATGATAAATTAGGTCCATGGTAGATACAACAAGATTGTTTACCCAAGAAATGATATTTTTAAGCCATCAGTAATATTAGGCAGTTATTAGAATGAGGTTTACTAAGCATATTTAATGACATAAGAAAATGCTCAGGATAAAATATTGAGTGAAAAAGCAGGATATACCCACATTGTTAGAATAAATTACTAGAAGGTTATATACCAAACTGCTCATGGTGATTGCCTCCAGCTGCTGGGATTATAGATGTTTTTTTTATCTTATTCTCTGCCTTTTTCATATTTTCCACGGTTTCTACAAAGAATATTACACAATTTTTATAATCAGAAAAAAGTGTTACTTTTCAAAACTATATGGTATTTAGTAATAGTTCTCTAAGTGTTCGTTACTGTTTAAACAAACATGTTCCTTGGAGTCACCAGAAGGCAATACTGCATTTATCCAGTGATCTAACCAGGACTTAGAGCTGGAAAAAGCCGCCTTTCTCAATTTCCATCCTGGTGGGAACATATATTACTATTTCCCTTTCCCCCAGGGATATTCATTTTAAACCTTAACTTTAGACAGTGAAAGTCTTTGTTCCTTTTAAAGAGCTTCCAGTCATTAGCTAATTGGGTCGCCCCTGGGCCTTCTGCACTAGCCCTCTAAAAATCACACCTGTAGTCAACACCTACTTCCCTATGTGACGCCTTTCTCTGGCCTATACTAGGTGCCAGTTTCAGAACAGTTGCAAGAGTGGTTTTTCACTCTAACAAGCATATATATATATATATATATATAATTTTTACTGATTATAAAAGTAATGTATGGTCTTTGTAGAGAGGTTGGAAATACGGAAATGTATAAATAAGAAAATAAAAGTCACCAGAAATCTTACCAGAGATTTGGGTGAATTTCTTATTTTTTTCCTTTGCAAGTGTATGTATTACATTACAAAATTGGGTTTATACCTTGTATACATTTTTTTTATTGTTTAAAACTTACTTAGATGATGTCAGGATCTTACTTGATTATGACTTTTGGAACAAAGCCCAGAGTGATCAATAAATACTTCAGAGCCTTTGTTTTTAAATTACTGTATAACTGGTTTTGTTGGTGTATAGTGTACATATACAATTTAGCTGGCCCAAAGCAAAATGTGGTAGTGTCAGTCTAGTAGATAGAATGGAAATATGGTACAATATATTATTGTTTGCTTACATAAGTATGGAAGTCAGAGAAAGAAAGAGTTCAGTAATGTATGCCTGGCATTAGTAGTGTCCATCAGTTGGTCCAGAAATGGCTGTGAGGTAACTGATAATGTTTCCATCCATGTGTAATTTGATGTCCTACCTGGACTTGTTTCCTGGTCAGGAAGAATGTCACATTTTTGGTGTCAAGCATGGTGCTTGGCACATAGTGGGCACATAGGAAAGGTTTACTGAAAGAATTAACTACCTTCCAAAATCTTGCCATGCGTGACATGGATGGGCCTTAAGGGCATTATGCAAAGTGAAATAAGTCAGAGAAAGACAAACACTGTATGATCTCACTCATATGTAGAATCTAAAAACAAAAACCTGAATTCATAGAAACAGAGAGTATAACAGTGGTTACCAGGGGTGATGGGTTTGCAGTAATGGGGGGATGTTGGTCGAAGGGTACAAACTTCCGGTTAGAAGATGAATAAGTTCTGGGGATCTAATGTACAGCATGGTGACTATAATTGACAATACTGTATTATATGGTTGAAAGTTTTTAAGAGGGTAGATCTTAAATATTGTCACCACAAAAAAGAAAACATAATTATGTGATGTGATGGAAGTGTTAGTTAACGCTATGGTGGTAATCATTTTGAAATATATATCAAATCAACACTTTGTACAGCTTAAACTTACACGATGTTATATGTAAATCATATTTGAATAAAGGTGGAAAAATAAAAGAGTGGATTACCTCCTCAAACCCCGAACATCCAGAAATGATTTTCACTTACATATATACAATGAATTTTTTGTACAGGTAAGCATGAGAGATTTTATTTTAATGAAAACCTTTCTGCTGACTTCTAAGGAAGTTAGGTTAAATTCCACTTCAGGAAAATAATGTTAATCATAAATGTCTTCTGCAAAAGTTCAAGCATATCATTTTAGATGTTTGTAATATATATTAGTCACCTGTTGGAAAGATATGTTAATGTTGTTTCCATTCTCGGAAGGTACGTGCTATGCATTTTAATGCAGTAATATATTTGAACTTTGGTTTTGCAGTCAGGTCCATAAAGTTAGTGATCATTTGGTTATATTATTCCCTAACTCAAAAATGAAGCAATTTTACATGAAGTTGCTGGAAATTAAATCACTTCAAATGCATCAAGTCAAATAGGGCTATTTGGTATATTAGGAGAATAATAATCCCCCTACAAGCAAATGCCTTCCACATTGTAGGCATTAAATAGATGAATGAACAATCATTACCAAAACATGAGGCATTTAAAATCTTTCTAGAGTGTTGATTAACTCAAGTGTATACAACTTGGATTATTTTCCTTTAATAGTATGCACTGATTTTTAAAAGCAGTCACACATATTTCAACCATGTATGTGTTTTTTTTGGGGGGGGTGTTTTTTTTAATTCAGCCAGGTCAGTGAGTGAAATTGAAATTCTGAGTTTTGTTTAAATCAGGTACTAATCTTTATTTTGCTGTTTATTCACAGTCTTGTCAAAGTGGAGATTTTTTCTGACTTTTTCAATTTTTAAATAATTTCTCAATTTAGACTAAATGAATCCAAAGGAAGGGAACACTTTTTTTCCTAACACACACAAAATCACTTTCAGTTTAAGACTAAATTTGTACAGTTCACTATCCACATGTGACTATTTAAATATAAATGAATTCAAATTAAATAAAATAAGAAATTCTGTTCTTCGGTCACACTAGCCACATTTCAGGTGCTCCATAGCTACATGTGGGTAATGGCTACTGAATTGGACAGCACAGCTGTAGAACATTTCCATCATCACAGAAAGTTCTATTGGACAGTGCTGGGCTAGACAGTGGTCTCAGAGGTTTAAGTAGTGTGCACTAATTGAATGATGTGACATTTTTTTAAAGTTCATCTGGAAATATATAACTCAGCTCTGAAGTGTATTGTCATTATATTAGAGATGGACAGTTTCTGAAAACTATCTTTTCTTCAGAATTTAAGGATTGATTATGGTGCTGAGTATTGGGAATCAGGGCAATAAAAATGGCCTGGAAATATTGCCTTGCCAATTGTTACCTATTTACAGAACAATGTGTCGTATTCTTAAAAATATATTGTCTCACAGTAGATTTGGAGGTTACCATACTTATTCCGAGGTGATATTGTTGAGCTTTTACAGATCTCAATTTACATATTTATATGTCTTCTATTAAAAGTATCTTGAAAATCCCAAATCCTTGATATTCATTTGCCTCCATTCTGGTCTGTACTATTAATGGTTCCTCATGCATTGACATGGCAGGCGGAGATTGTGTCTGTCTTGTTCATTAGTATTTCCCCAGTGTTAGCACTGTTTGTGGTAGAAAATAGGTGCTCAACATATATTAGCTGATAGGCATCAAGGCTTCTTCCATGGCTTACCTTGTGTGAGAATTGTGTTTACTCTGCCTTCAGGCACCTTTGTCGAGGGTAGCCCTTAAAGGCTTTTTTGGTTTGTTTTTTGTTTTTGTTCTTTTTTTGCCTTACCTATCACAAATTATTACCATTAGCCAATCCCATAATAGATACTGGGACATAAACTAGAGGACAAAAATGATGGCCAAATAATATCTTCAAAGTCCCCTTTTTAGGGGAAAGTTTATGGGAACTTTAATGGCCACCAAATCCCCATTCTATCCCTTTAATTTTGGATGCTTTAAAGACATTTGGAAGTCACTATTTGGGCATAGCCACAGATGGATTTGGCTAACTTCCAGGAGAAATTAGATGGGATTCTGAGGGCAGGAGAGAGTCACTTAGATTTCTCCAGTGAACTTTCCATCAGAAAATGTAGCTGATTTCTGCAGGCCAATTTTGTTTTTGGGATAGACATTATGGGAACCAGGAACACATATGGAGGAGAACATTGGGAAAGGGAAAACTGCATGGAGTTAGAAGGTGCTGCACTGGTGTCTACCCTAAAACACTTCTCTCAATTCATCAAGACATTGGTTGCCATGTAAACAGCCAACTCTGACAGAGAAGCAGCTGGACCAGATGGCCTGGCTGTGACAAAGAACATGGCTATTGAATCCAGGAAACCAGGGGTAATCAGTATAATTGTTTGCTTTTTCTTTAAAATTTTCAAAATGTTTGTTAATTCCCTGAGTTCCTTTTGCCTGACCACTGTCATGAAGAAAAAATAAAATTAAAGTCGTCTTTGGGAAGGGGGCCAGGAATTTGTCTTTCTGTACTATTTCCTCTGATCTTCCCACCATCTTTGTATCCTCATCCTGTCCCAACCTGGAAGGCAGCTAGCGTTCTCACTCTAGCCCCCCTGCAGCATAGAGAGCACCTCTTAAACTTGACCTTTTCTAATACCTGCCTGACAGTCTTATGTTCCATCCTGGAAAGCTTCTATACTCTGAGTTCGCAATGGATAATAACCAGTTATTACGATGAGCCAATGCCTCTATAGTGTTACCCAAAGTATTGTCCCCTATAACATCCCTTGGGAAAATGTTTACATAGTACTAAGGATTTCAAGTACAGTGGTAGGCTGGATTTTGGGGTAGGGAGCTCTTTGGTATTCCTCCAAATCGTATGGGAAGCAGATCCTTTTCTAAGGCCAATAGTTCTCTTAGGCCCCTTTTACAATCTTAAATCTTGAGGGAGATTTCTGGTTTGGACAAAATGACATAGATCTGTGTCTCCTTGCTTCTCCCTGCTAAGCACAAGTATAAACCCTCCCTGGAAATAATGCAAGAGACAACCAAGGGAGAACTCTGAAAGACAGTAAAAAGAAAGCAAACTGGCTTGGACCCTGGGAACTACAGAGAGGCAGGGTATCTTATGCCTCTTTACCCAAAGGAGGAAGTGGCCCCAGTCCTGGCATTTCTTGATCCTAACATAACAGCCCACAGGGAGTCCCTCTAACATCAGATGAGCTCAACACCACTGGCAAGGGGCAGTCATCAGGAGACCCACCAATGATAGTAGACAAAAGAAGCAATCTCCTTCCTCACTGGGCCTGAGACTCCCTACTTTCACCTAGCGATACTGAGGAGGGAGGGTGGAACAGACAAGAGGAATGAAACCACAGAAAGTATCTGGTTCTAGAAGGCTCTTTGTCTCTCCTTCCCCACAGAGAGACACCAGGGCAGCTGGGGGTTCCAATAGGAGTGTCCTGCTATACCTGTCTCCCACTGAGAGTTACGCAGAAACCTGACCTAGGGAAATGCTTCCACGTGCTCAGGCAACAGGATCAGGGATAAATAGAAGCCCTGGTGACCCCAGATAACCAAATAGACCAAAACAACACCACAAAAATTAAACTGGCATTAGAAATATGCAAAAGTAGGCCAAGACCTGTGTGCAAAACATAAAACAAAATAAAAGTGACTGTCTGCTAAAATAAAAGATTTAAGTAGGAGTTTTCTAGCATAATAGACAAAATGCCTATAGGTTTTGACAAATGTATAATCACATGTATCTACCATTATATTATTGTACAGAGTATTTTCACTGCCCTAAAAATCTTCTGTGCTCCACTTATTGATGTCTTCCTCTACACCAACCCTTGTCAACCACTCATCTTTTTACTGTCTGCATAATTTTGCCTTTTCCACAATGTCATATAGTTGGAATCATACAGTATGTAGCCTTTCCAAATTGGCTTCTTTCACTTAGGAATATGCATTTAAGGTTCCTCCATGCCTTTTCATGGCTTGATAGCTCATTTCTTTTTAGCACTGAATAATATTGTCAGTGTCTGGATGTACCACAGTTTATGAATCCATTCACTTACTGAAGGACATCTTGGTTGCTTCCAAGTTTTGGCAGTTATAAATAAAGCTGCTATAAACCTGTGTGCAGATTTTTGTGTAGACAAAAGTCTTCAACTTCTTTGGTTAAATATCAAGGAACACAATTGCTGGATAGTATGGTAAGAGTATGTTTAGTTTTGTAAGAAACCACCAAACTGTCTCAAAATGCCTGTACCATTTTACATTCCCACCAGCAACAAATGTTGCTGGTGCTCCACATCCTCATCGGCATTCAATGTGTCAGTGTTGTGAATTTTTTTTTAAAATTAAAAAAATTTTGGCTGCGCCATGCGGCATGTGGAATCTTAGTTCCCCGACCAGGGATCAAACCTGTGCCCCCTCCATTAGAAGTGCGGAGTCTTAACCACTGGACCACCAGGGAAGTCCCCCAGTAGTGTTGTTTTAATTTGCATTTCCCTGATGACATAAAATGTGGAGCATATTTTCATATGCTCATTTGCCATCTATATAGCATCTTTGGTGAGATGTCTCTTTAAGGTCTTTGCCATTTTTTAATCTGGTTGTTTGCTTTCTTATTATTGAGTCTTAAGAGTTCTTTGTATATTTTGGATAATGGTCCTTTATTATCTTTGTCTTCTGTAAATAGTTTCTTCTAGTCTGTGGCTTGTCTTTTCATTCTCCTGACAGTGTCTTTCACAGAGCAGTTTTAATTTTAATGAAATTCAGCTTATCAATTTTTTCTTTCATGGATCATGCTTTTGGTGTCATCATCAAACCCAAGGTCATCTAGATTTTCTCTTATGTTATGTTGTAGGAGTTTTATAGCTTTGCTTTTTACATTTAGATCTGTGGTCCATTTTGAGATAATTTTTGTGAAATGTGTAAGTTCTATGTCTAGATTCTTTTTTTTTTTTTTTGGCACATGGAAATCCAGTTGTTCCAGCACCATTTGTTGAGAAGATTTTCTTTCCTCCATTGTATTGCCTTTGCTCCTTTGTCAAAGATCAGTTGACTATATTTATGTGGGTCTACTTCTGGCCTCTCTATTCTGTTCCATTGATCTATTTGTCTGTTCTTTCACCAGTATTACACAGTCTTGATTACCATAGCTTTACAGGAAGTCTTTAAGTTGGTTAGTGTCAGTCCTCCAACTTTGTTTGTCTCCTTCAGTATGTGTCTTGGTTATTCTGGATCTTTTGCCTTGCCATATAAACTTTGGAATAACTTTGTTGCTATCCACATAATAACTTGCTGGTATTTTGACTGGGATTACATTGAGTCCATAGATTAAGCTGGGAAGAACTGACATCTCAGAAATGTTGAGTCTTCCTTAAACATGGAATATCTCTCCATTTATTAATTCTTGTCTGATTTTTTTCATCAGAATTTTTTAGTTTTCCTCATACAGATCTTGTACATATTTTGTTAGACTTACACTGAAATATTTCATTTCTGGGGGTGCTAATGTAAATTGTATTGTGTTTTTTAAATTTTAATTTTATTATAGTATAGTTGATTTACAAAGTTGTGTTAGTTTCAGGTGTACAGCAAAGTGATTCAGTTATACATATACATATATTCATTCTTTTTAAGATTATTTTCCCATATAAGTTATCTCAGAATACTGAGTAGAGTCCCGTTTATAGATAGGAAAGCGATAAAGTTTTGTACATTAACCTTGTATCCCGAAAATTTTCTATAATCATTTATTAGTTCCAGGAGATTTTTGCTGATTCTTCTGGATTTTCTACATAGGCAGTCATGTCATCTCTCATTTCCTTCACAATCTGTATACATTTTATTCCCTTTTTGTGTCTTATTGCATTAGCTAGGACTTCCAGTATGAGGTTGAAAAGGAGTGATGAAAGGGGATATCCTTGCCTTGTTTCTGACCTTAGTAGGAAAGCTTCTAGTTTTTCACCATTAAGTATGATGTTAGCTGTAGGGTTTTTGTAAATGTTCTTCATCAAGTTGAAGAAGTTCTCTGTTCCTAGTTTATTGAGAATTTTTATCATGAATGCATGTTGGATTTTGTCAAATGCTTTCTCTGAATAAATTGATATGATCATGTGATTTTTTTTCTTTAGCCTATTGCCATGATGAGTTACATTAATCAATTTTCAAGTGTTGAACCAGCCTTGCATACTTGGGGTAAACCACACTTGTTCTTGGTGTAGAATTCCTTTTATTCATTGTTGGATTTGATTTGCTAATATTTTGTTGAGGATTTTTGCATCTATGTTCATGAGAGATATTGTCTTATAGTTTTCTTGTAATGTCTTTTTCTGGTTTTAGTATTAGGGTGAGGTTGGCATTTTAGGATGAGTTAGGAAACATTCCCTTTGTTCTGTTTTCTGAAAGAGATTGTAGACAATTTGTACAGTTTCTTCCTTAAATATTTGGTAGAATTCACCAGTGAACCCATCTGAGCCTGGTGCTTTCTGTTTGGGAACGTTATTAATTATTGATTCAATTTCTTTAAGAGCTATAGAATAGATATAGGCCTGTTCGGATTGTCTACTTTTTGTGTGAGTTTTGGCAGATTGTGTCTTTCAAGGAATTGGTCCATTTCATCTAAGTTTTCAAATTTGTGGGCATAGATTTGTTCCTAGCATTCCTTTATTATCCTTTTAATGTCCATGGTACCTGCAGTGATGGCCCCTCTTTTATTAGTAATTTGTGTCCTATGTATTTTTTTCTTAGTTAGCCTGGCTAGAGCCTTAACAATTGTCTTTATCTTTTCGAATAACCAGTTTTGGTTTCATTGGTTTTCTCTATTGATTTCCTGTTTTCAATTTCATTGATTTCTCCTCTAATTTTCATTATTTCTTTTCTTTAAAAAATTTTATGAAAGTATAGTTGATTTACAATATTGTATTAATTTCTGCTGTGTAGCAAAGTGATTCAGTCATGCATATATATATTCTTTTCCATTATGATTTATCACAGGATACTGAATATAGTTCTCTGTGCTGTACAGTAGGACCTTATTGTTTATTACTCTTCTTTTTCTAGTTTCCTAAGGAACAAGTTTAGATGATTGATTTTAGAGCTTTCACATTCAGTGTTGTAAATTTCCCTCTAAGCACTGCTTTGGCTGCATACCACAAATTTTGGTAAGTTGTATTTTCATTTTCATCTAGCTAAAAATATTTTAAAATTTCTCCTGAGTTTTCTTCTTTGACCCATGTGTTATTTTGAAGTGTGTTGTTTAATCTCCATGTGTTTGGGGACTTTTCAGTAATTTTTTTGTTATTGATTTCTACTTTATTTTCATTGTGGTCTGAGAGCAGACACTGTGTGACTTCTTTTAAATTTGTTAAGGTTTGTTTTATGGCCCAGAATCTGGTCTATCTTGGTGAGTATTCATAGTGTTTTAAAAGTGCACCTCTTTGTATAGAACACTCTACCCCAAAACAGCAGAATTCACTTTTTTTCCTCCAAGCACCACAGAACACTTACCAAAATAGACCATAGGCATGGCCATATAACAGACCTCAACAACTTTAAAACATTTTAAATTATACAGTCTGTTCTCTGAGCACAATGGAATCAAACTAGAAACCAAGAACAGAAAGACAACAGGAAAGTCTCTAAATACTTGAAAATTACACAACACACTTCTAAATAATCTGTGGATCAAAGAGAAAGTCTTAAAGGAAATTTTAAAAATATATATAGAACTGAATGAAAATGAAAATATAACATATAGACAAATGTAACATGCAGCTAAAGCAGTGCTGAAAGAGAAATTTATAACACTAAATGCTTACATTTGAAATGAAGAAAAGTCTCAAGTCACTAACTGAAGTTCCGACATCAAGGAACTAGTAAAAGAAGAACAAAATAAACCCAAACAAGCAGAAGGAAGGAAGTAATCAAGAGTTGAAATCAATGGAAATTAAATAGGAAAACTATAGAGAAAATTAAATGAAATGCAAATCTGGTTCTTTGAAAACAATTGATAAACCTCTAGCAAGACTGGTAAAAATAAAAAGATAAGACACAGATCATCAATATCAGAAGTGAAATATGGGATATCACTATATATCTTGCAGTCATTAAAGATATAAGAAGGGAATACTATGAACAATTTTACATTCATATATTTGACGACTTCTTAGAAGAAATGGATCAACTCCTCAAAAACAACAAACTGCTAAAATTCACCCAATATAAAATGTATAAGCTGAATATCCCTATAATCATTAAAGAGATTGAATTCATAATTCAAAAACTTCCTGAAAACGAAATTGCCAGGCCTAGACACTTTCACTGGATAATTCTACCAAATGTTTAAAAAATAATTAACAACAATTTTACACAATCTTTTCCAAAAAATAGAAGAGGAGGGAACATTTCAAACTCATTTTTGAGGCTGGTATTAACCTGATACCAAAACCAGACAAAGACAGTACAAAAATAGAAAACTATAGACCAATATCTCTCATGAACTTAAACTCAAAATCCCTCAAGAAAACACTAGCAAATTGAATCCCACGGTGTTTAAAAGGAATTCTACCCAAGTGGGATTTATTTAAGGTATGCAAGGCTGGTTCAATATTCAAAAACATTCAGTGTAATCTCTCATATCAACAGGCTAACTTAAAAAAAAAGAGTATATCAATTGATACAGAAAAAGTACCTGACATGGGCTTCCCTGGTGGCGCAGTGGTTGAGAGTCCGCCTGCCAATGCAGGGGACACGGGTTCGTGCCCCGGTCCAGGAAGATCCCACATGCCGCGGAGCGGCTGGGCCCGTGAGCCATGGCCGCTGAGCCTGCACGTCCGGAGCCTGTGCTCCGCAACGGGAGAGGCCACAACAGTGAAAGGCCTGCGTACCACAAAAAAAAAGTACCTGACAAAATCCAACACCCATTCATGAAAGAAAATAAACAAAAAAAACAAAACAAAAAACCCAAAACCTCTTAGCATGTTAGGAATAGACGATGTGTTAGTTTCCAAAAGCTGCTCCAACAAATTGCCATAAAATGGGTGGCTTAAAACAGACAAATTTATTCTCTCACAGTTCTGGAGGCCAAAATTCCAAAGTCAAAGTGCTGGCAGAATTGATTCTGGAGAATTCGTGCCATGCCTTTCTCCTAGCTGGCTGCTAGCAATTCTTGGTGCTACTTGGCTTGTATATGCATCACTCCAATTTCTGACTCCATCTTCACATGGCCTTTCCTTCTATGTATCTGTGTGACAAATCTCACTGTCCTTGTTCTTATAATGACAGCAGTCATTGGGTTTAGGCCCCATCTTAAATCCAGGGTGATCTATGTCATCATTAATTACATTGCAAAGACCCTGTTTCCAAGTAAGATCACATTCACAGGCACCAGGGATTAGCACTTGTTTGTATCCTTTTGGGGGCCCCAGTTCAACCCATGGCAGGAGAATTCCCTTAACTTGATAAAGAATATCTACAAATATCCTACAGCTAACATTGTATTTAATGGTGAAATACTGAATGCTTTTCCCCTAAGACTGGGAACAAGGCAAGGATGTCTACTTTCTCAACTCTCTTATTCAATAAAATACTGGAAGTTATAGCTGCTGTAATAAGGCAGTAAAAATTAATTAAAGACATACAGATAGGAAAGGAAGAAATAAAGTTCGCTCTACCCAACAAAAGACTGGCATCTAGGTTGTATAGAGAACTCTCAAAATTCAACAGTAAAAACTTAAGCAATCAGAAAATGGGCAAAAGACATGAAAGACATTTTGCTGAGGAAGATATACAAATGGCAAATAATCACAGGAAAAGTTATTTAGCATCATTAATTTGCATTAGGGAAATGCAAATTAAAACCACAATAATATAAAATGCAAATTAAAACCACAATAATATAAAACCACAATAATATATTACTATGCACTTATTAGAATGGCTAAATTAGAAAGTAGTGACAACACCAAATGCTGATGAGGATGTGGAGAGGCTGAACAACTCATACACTTTGGAAAACAGTGTGGCTGTTTTTTGCTTTTACTTTTAATAAAACTAAACATGCAACTACCATCTAACCCAGCAATTGCACTCTTGGGAATTTATCCCAGAGACATGGGGATTTATCCTCATACAAAAATCTGTACATGAGGCTGGTATTAACCTGATACCAACCTGTTTGTTGGAGTTTTATTCAATTGCTAAAAATTAGAAACAACCCAGATGCCCCTAAATGGGTAAATAGTTAAACAAGTCGTGGTACATACATACCATTGAATGTTACTAAGCAATAAAAGGCAATGAACTACTGATACACACAACAACTTGGATGAATTCCTAGGTAATTATGCTGAGTGAAAAAAAGCTAATCAGCAAAAAGGTTACCATGCTTCCATTTATGTAACATTTATGAAATGACAAAATTTTAGAAATAAATGGAAGACAGATTAGTGGTTGCCAATGCTTAGGATCAGGGATGGGGTACAGGAGGGAGGTGAGTGTGATTATGGAAGGGAAATATGAGGGATCTTTGTGGTGGTGGACTGTTCAGTATCTTGACTGTGGTTGTGGATACACAAACCTACACATGTGATAAAATTGTGTAGAATTAAATGCATACACACACAGTATTACAAGTAAAACTGGAGAAACCTGAGATGAATAAAATCAGTGGACTGTATCAATATCAGTGTCCTGGTTGTGATATTACACAGTAGTTTTACAAAATAAGCTACCACGTGGGTGCTGAGTAAAGTGTACATGGGATCTCCATCTTATTTCTTAGAATTGTGTGTGAATATACTATTATCCCAATAAAATTTTCAATTAAATATTGTTGAGGGCCCAAAAGACTTTTGCTATGTAGGTTATTTCTATTTCTATTTATTGTATTAGAAAGTAAAACTAAAAGAAATTTAAACACAAAAATACACAAACATGCATTCCATTAGCCACTAGATGAATATCATTACTTGTCATGTAACTGCTGGAACACTCCGTTGTACACTCATGAGAAGATGAGAGTGAAAAAATAACAACTTAGTATTATTATGAACATTATTTTGATCTTGTAGCCTCTCCAAAATGGTCTCAGGGCTAGGATGACCAACTCATCTAGTTTTACTGGGACTTTCCTGGTTTAAGCACTGAAAGTCCTGACAAAACCAGTATAGCTTGCCTGAAACTCACCTGGTTTTAAAACTGAAAGTGCCATATCTACAGAACCTCATCAGCCCTGGGCAAACTGAATTGGTTGTTCTCCATACTCATGGACTTTTTGGGTCCTTGGACAACACTTTAAGAACCTCTTTGACAGGCCATCCTTACACAGAAGAAATTCCCAGTTCAGTGTTATTACCTCACCATCACATAGGAGTTGAACATCTTCATATTGTAATTTGTTAGAAACTCCCCTACCCGATGCCAGTTGCTTGCTCGACTTTCCTATATGGTTCATTCTACATTCTCCTTACCTTGGATTCCTCAAATAAGATGTCATTGAAAGTGTTTTGTAATGAAAAATAATGTCATCAGAATGTGAGTGTGTACCATCGTTTTTTTATGATTATCTTTTCAGGTCCAGGTCGTGGAGTGCAAGTGACCATCCCAGATGGTTTTGTGAATGTGACTGTTGGATCTGATGTCACTCTCATCTGCATCTACACCACCACTGTGGTCTCACTGGACAAGCTTTCCATCCAGTGGACATTCTTCCATAAGGAGTCACAGCCAGTTTCTGTAAGGACTTCTTCCCCCTAAACTCCTCTCCTTTGGTAGTTCTGACATAAACTGTTGGGGTCAGTGTGAGAAGAAGGAATGGTAAGCCAGTGGCAACAGGAGCAGAACCTCAGATACAAGGGGTTTGAAGATAGCTGTTTAGGGAAGATTATCATCTAAGTGACTTGGCTTTTGTCCTCTCCTCATATTCAGTTACAGCCTGTTATCTTAATTCTGTGTAGGTCAACATCAAGTATATCATGTATTCTAGAGTAGACAGGAAGGGTCTTTCTCACAGGTGAAATCAGCAGTAGTTCTGAAAGGGCTTCTCCCATCCCCCAAATCTCGCCCTATTATTTCCAGAAAACCCCAGTTCAAATATATGTCCTAGTTGATCTGCAAATCTCTGTCAAACTTAATGTCTGGGCTCTGCCTATCAAGTGAGCTAGCTCATTGTGACAGACTGAGTCCTGATGGAATGAGACTCTCCAGGTGGGTGGATAAGGGCAAAGTAGTAATGGACCTTGGGTAATAAAAGGCATCTGGAGGCTAGAGGATAAAGGACAGGAGGGGAGGCTAGGGTCTGGGGAAGAGGTTGCTGGAGGAGGGTGGGTGAAAGTCAAAGGAGGAGGATGATTCTAATTGCAAGCTGCCTATTCCCAGAATTTTTTCATCTGGCCTTAAGGGTAATGCCTTCTTTAAATTAGTCCAGGGACTAAAATTGTATACTCAAAAGTATGTGTGTGTGTGTGTGTGTGCACGTGTATGCATGTGTACACATGTGCATGCACTCATGCATGTGAGTGTGCAAGCATGTATGCCAACACATATCCCTTGAGGGAAAATGTCTGTAGCTTTCATCAGATTTTCAAAAGGATGTATGATCCAAAACAAGGAGTTCAGAGAAGAGACAAATCAGTGTGGTTTGGATATAGTGGAGTTGGGCCTTGAAGGAAAGCAAGGGTTCTGATTATAGAAAGACAGAGGGAGAGGCGAGTTGAGCGGGCTAGAGGAGGCCCAAGGGCAGACGTGGAGAAGAAGGAGGGCCAGTGTCTCTTCAACCATCACTGGTCTTTTGGTCTTTTGTCTTTACCAAAGGTCCTGAACATTTGTTTAGCAGGAAACATCGTTCAAGAGGAGACTATCAATGCCACCCTCTAGTGAAAGTTCAACAATTTTGCTCAGTACTGGTTACCTTAGACAAATATCTGAATCACTCTGTGCCTCTCTTCAAAATATGGTAGAATAGTAATATTCTTCTACATGGGCAGTACACCATCTAGCATTCAGTTCTCAGATCCACCCACTTCTGATCAAACACAGCACAGCCCATGCCTCGGTAGTGAGGGTATGAAGGAAAAGGCAGTCAGTCAGTGTCTAAAAATGGTGCATGCAAGAGATGCTTGGGAAAGATGTAGTTGGATCTGTCAGGCAAGAACACCTGTACTGGACCCCTTCATTGTTTGGGGTCTCTAGGACAATGGCACCAGCTTTTAGGAGTGGGATGGGAGGGTCTGAGTTTGGTAACAATTCAGATCAGCACAAGCCCCTGGCAAAGCTGGGACAGTCTTGAGTTTGCCTTCTCATGCTCATGTCTGGAATTCCTTTCAGCTTCCTCCGAAAGGCTTTGGGAACTGTGGCTGCCTTGAGCAGGGCAGTGGTCAACTCTTGTCATAAGTTCATCTTCTTTTCCTCCCCCAAGATCATTGTGTTAAAGGAGTAGTTGACTCCAAGACCTAGTATTTCTCAGTACCCAGGAGAGAATATCATCTCTTACTGATTATCCCCTCCATGTGGTTCCTTTGTGAATGGAGGCTATGGAAGTATGCCATAAGTCTTCTGACCAGGAGCCAGGGTATTCATTAGCATGGTCTTTCTCTTAGAGAAGCCCTCCTCTCAGAAGACATGGACAGATTCAGATAGTCAGTCCCTCAGCAGGGAGTCACAGCTGAAGCCTCTAGGCCCCAGAACAGGCAGGCTAGCATAGAAGTTTTGGTTCCCCTCTGATCACATGAATGGCCTCTTCTTCCATCCAGCTAGTCACTGGTAAAAGTACAGAGACTTTACCTGCCCATGAACAGAACAGGCATTGACCCTACTTAGCATGAGTCTCTCAAACAACACTTACTCTTCTAGAAGAGCCACGGTGGAAGAAACCCTGTGCCATCCTCGTCTTTCTAACACACATATAATGTGGACAACTTCTTTCTAGAACCTAGTACCTTTATATTCCATGGCTGCTCAGATCCTTCCAACTTGGCCTCTGCAGATAGCATTATATCAAATGCTTTTCAGATGTTGGTGGGGTGAGGGTGCTTCATCTTCTCAGGGGCATTTGAAAATGAGAGGAGTATTGGTTTAAGTGTTATAAATGGGAGTCACTACCGGCATTTAGTGGGTGGTGACTAGAGAGGCTTAATGTCTTGCAATATGTAGGAGAGACCCACACAGGAAAGAATTGTCTGCCCCAAATGCCAGTGTGGTTCCCACTGAGAAACACTCCAAGTTCTTCTCTTCCCACCACCCCTTCCCATCAAAGTTTATCTATTCTGTGTCCCATTCCCTCAGGTGTCTATTCTTGTTAAATCTGATAAATTAATGTAATGCTAAGGTGTTAAGGACTGGTGATCGTTCACTTTGTTCTATCCCAAAGAAAATAATTTAAGCAGAATCCTTTCATGCTTCAAAGAAGCAGTTCGGTTGGCGGGTGTCTCAGGCAAATGGCAGGCTGGGAAGGGAGTGGTTTGGAGGGAGGGAAGCCTTCCTTTTGGTGTTATATTCCTTCCACATGCAATCCCAGCCCCCCTATGCAGTCTAGAGAAAATTCTGGGCTTGAGACCATTGCCACTCTACACTCCTCACCTCCCATGGCTAGCGCCTTTATGAACAGTGCAGGAAAGCAAGAAGCTGGAAGGGAAAGAATGGGTGGTTTGCTGTGGACTTCCATGCCTTCCTCATTTCCAAAATGTACCCACAAAGCAGCTCTGGAGGCTAAAGGCATTTATTAACTCCAACTCAGACTCAAACAGAAAGCAGACTGAATTCTTTCAACCCTTCTTGTTTATACTCCAGCTTCTAGTTACAGAGCAGTGCCACAAAGCTGAGGGGAAAGAAATCTTTTTGGACAAATCTGGCTCCCAGCTGCGTGGCCTCCTGTGAATAGGAACTTGGCACAGTAGGAAGAGAAAGGCTGTCATTGCAGCTGGCAGCCGTCGAAGGCCTCATGCGGTGAACCCACTCGGCATGGGAAGCATCATGCCAATGAATAGAAGCAACTGGCAGGAGAAGGGTTGGGTTGGAGTAGTGGATGGGATGGCCCCAAGAGGGGAAGGTTGCCTGGGAGTCATCTTCCTCGTCTAAGGCAGGGCTATGAGTGCTGTGTTAAGGTATTCAGCGGGAATCGGGAGGTCTGGATTCTAGGTCTGACTACAAATTGTGTGATCTTGGGAAGATCACTTGCTCTACTGGGGCCTCAGTGTCCTTTTCTGTAATAGAGGAGGATGAATCAGAGGTTGCAAACTGGCAGCCTCTGGGCCTGATTTGGCCAGTGGATGCATGTTGGTTGGCCAGCCCAGTATTTTGTTCGTTTCCACAGTTTGAAAGCCTTGTTTGTCTTGGCTCTCCAGTTCACCACAGTTCCCACTATCCTCCATGATCTTACCACTACCCACAGGCCCCTCCCAGCCATTTCCCATATGTCCAATATCCAGCTGGTTCCTGAAGGCTCTTCAACTTTAGCAACCATGAGCTAAGTTATCTCTAAGGGGCTCTTATAACTAATGTGCTATTATGTCTCCACATGTCAGCCTCTAACATCACCAAGGGGAAGGCAGAGAGGACCTTGGGGGGAAAGTGGGGCAGTCTGTCATGAACACAGCCACAAAGGGCAAGTAGGCAAAAGAATGAACAAGCACCACTTAAGGGAACACTTGCATGGGTTTTCTTAAAGCTGACTTGCCAGCCCCCAAATCACCACCCCCAAAGGATGCGGCCTGTTGAACTTCCATGGCTTTTCGTGGACCTCAATTGCTTTGATCTCTAAATTGACAATATACTTTCTTTGAAAAGTGTACAAGACTCACAGGATCATGGGCCGGGATTTGGCCACCGTTCAGCTTTGATTTCTAAAAGGGTTATTCTTTTGTGGAAAATCGAACCAAGTTTCAGCCCTTCCTGTGTGACTAGATAAGTGGCTTCAGGAAAGCATTTCATTTTGTTTCTCTTTACAAGGACAGTGTGACAGTGTGGACTTCCCCTAACAGAAAGCCCCTCCATCTGTGTGTCTGGCTGCTGACTGGCCCTGGGAACTTTCCTTCTCACACAGCACCCTGAGGCCAAGGCCTTTCCCTTTTAGGTCTCCATGTTACACCTCCTTACCTCCATTTCTCTCCCAGATACCTCCAGTATTATTTGTGCGAGGGCAGGATATATTAGGCTACACTGCGAGGAGCAAGGATAGAAGGGTTGGTGAAGGTCCTTTTTTTTTTTTTTTTCTGATACGCAGGCCTCTCACTGTTGTGGCTTCTCCCGTTGTGGAGCACAGGCTCCGGACGCGCAGGCTCAGTGGCCATGGCTCACGGGCCCAGCCACTCCGTGGCATGTGGCATCTTCCTGGACCGGGACACGAACCCATGTCCCCTGCATCAGCAGGCGGACTCTCAACCACTGTGCCACCAGGGAAGCCCCAAAGAGACCAAGTTTTTTTTTTTTTTTTTTTGCGGTACGCGGGCCTCTCACTGTTGTGGCCTCTCGCATTGTGGAGCGCAGGCTCCAGACGCGCAGGCTCAGCGGCCATGGCTCACGGGCCCAGCCGCTCTGAGGCATGTGGGATCTTCCCGGACCAGGGCACGAACCCGTGTCCCCTGCATCGGCAGACGGACTCTCAACCACTGCGCCACCAGGGAAGCCCGGTGAAGGTCCTTTTTGTCGGGAAGTTACAAGTCCAGGGCCTCATGACTTATTTTCTCATTGATTCCCGGCCGACTGTGAGACTTTTACAGTGTGGCTTCTTTTCATGTCCTAGTCCTGACCTAAAACACATTCTCTTGGCCCCCTGCTTTCTGCAGATATAAAGTCCTTTCAACTAGATCCTCTGGCACTTACTGTGGGCCATAGGCAGGACTGATGTATCTCCTTGTGATGTCATCAGACTTCAACATAAAACAGGCCGACCTACCCTCAGTCCTCCTAGGAGCAGGGGAAGTGGCCAGATGTCTAAATTGTAAAGGGCTTCCTTGATAGAACACAGGCTGCATTCCAGGTAAGAGTCCACAGGACCGCAAATTGTTAATTAGAAAGTAAATAAGGCCAGCGCTGGCTAGTGAAATGGAAAGCCGGATAGCTTGGATGTCAACTCACATGAAGGTAATAGACCTTTGACAAGTTGAACTTCCTCCCGGCCTACTTGAATACCTTAGGTAACACTGGCTTTCCAGTTTGTAAGTCAAACAAGACCCCTCTGGGGCAAAAGTTTGTGATTTCAGTAGGCATGAATGCACGAATTGAATTATAAATGGTTCATTTAAGGCAGAAAAGAAAGCTAGTTGATGTTAGAGAACTGGAGGAGAGAGACAAGTTGTTTTCTCCTTAAATATACTCTTTTCTTTGAATTTTCCATCAGAATCTCCATTTCTGCGTTAGTTTAAAAGTATATTGGCTTTCTACCTGAGGGAGAATACATTTGAATTTATCTAGACAATATCTTTTGGTTTACTGATTGCCTTCCCTCTCATTAGCATGTTAATGTAAAAAGCACTGGACAAGGAATTAGAACTACCTTCTTGACCTGGTCTAACTGTTAACTTTGTGTGTCTTTTTTTAACCTCTTTGGGCTTCAGTCTCTTCTGTAAAGTGAGGAGAGTGAATTAAATGAACCATAAGTCTCTTCTAGTAGATTTTATGAAATATTAATTGCCATTGGACTAGGGCAATCCCAGTTTATTGAATAATAAAAAACAATCACTGGAATTATACACATTTATATGAAACGAGCAAAGAGTGTAAATAGACTTTGTGTATTATGAAGGGACCTCAGGGATCACCTAGTTCAGTGATTCCCAAAGTTTAGTCATTCATGTCTCATCTTCATGATTTGTGTCATATTTGTGTATTACCAACACTAGTAACTATTTAATGTTGTTTTCTCTATTGACTTGGTTTTGTTTTGTTTTGTTTTGTTTTGTTTTGTTTTGGCTGCACCACGCAGCTCATGGGATCTTAGTTCCCTGACCAGAGATTGAACCTGGGTCCGGTAGTGAAAGTGTTGAGTCCTAACCACTGGACCACCAGGGCACTCCCTGACTTGGTTTTTAAAAGTCTTAAAAATGTCTGCCTTAGTTTCACTGTAAGTAATAATATCCATGAAGTCACAGATTTGATGTGATAGCTATGTCTCTAATACACATTACATTTTTAAAGTTTTCAATTTCTTGCCACCTAAAATCAACTTGTCGGCTTATGCTTAGGAAGTACATATCATACTTTAGAGAACACTACTCTGGTTCTTCATTCAGATGTAGAAACTAAAGTTTGGAGAGATTAAATAACTTTGTTTCTTATTGCAAAGTAGGTTGCCATGTAGACATGAGGAGAGGCTACTTCCCCCATGTCACAGTCAGAGGTCCAGCATGGCTAAAACCTCGGTCTTATGGAAGCAACCTAAGTGTCCATCAACAGAAGAATGGATAAAGAAGATGTGGCACATATATATAATGGAATATTGCTCAGCCATAAGACGAAATGAAATTGAGTTATTTGTAGTGAGGTGGATGGACCTAGGGTCTGTCCTACAGAGTGAAGTGAGTCAGAAAGAGAAAAACAAATACCGTATGCTAACACATATATATATGGAATCTAAGAAAAAAATCATTCTAAAAAACCTAGGGGCAGGACAGGGGTAAAGACATAAAGACGCAGATGTAGAGAATGGACTTGAGGACACGGGGAGGGGGAAGGGTGAGCTGGGACGAAGTGAGAGAGTGGCATGGACTTATATACACTACCAAACGTAAAATAGATAGCTAGTGGGAAGCAGCCGCATAGCACAGGGAGATCAGCTTGGTGCTTTGTGACCACCTAGAGGGGAGGGATAGGGAGGGTGGGAGGGAGACACAAGAGGGAGGGGATATGGGGATATATGTATACATATAGCTGATTCACTTTGTTATAAAGCAGAAACTAACACACCACTGTAAAGCAATTATACTCCAATAAAGATGTTAAAAATAAATAAATAAATAAATAAAACCCAGGTTTTCTTACTCCTAGACCAGGCCTCTTTCCATCACACCATGCTGCTTCCACAGTTAGCATTATGATCTGAATATCCATATTCTTTAACAGAGATGGGACTATAATCAAGATCTTTCTTAAATCTAGTAAATAATAATAATAATAAATAAATCTTTATGGCTTTGGGTGAGTCATTTAATCTCTGTGTTTGAGTGCCCTTATTTGTCTAAAAGCAGTAATAATTCCAGTTCTGCCTCCTGCCATGTGGGGAGAAAGGTAGTAACTACCGTTGACCAAGCACTTCCTAGGCCCTTGGCTAAGTTACTTTGCTTCATCCTCGCACCACCACTATGAAGTGATGGGGCCAGATGGTTTCTCAGGAGCCTCTCTGTTCTGAAATGTTATTCTTCTAGCAAACAGGATGAACTCAGTTTTGCTTACCCAAAGGAATATGCATGTAAGGAGCGTGAATATTCTTTTAGGGAAATCAGATATTCTAGATAATCCCACTGGGTAAAGTAAACCGAAATCAAAAATGTTTATCAAGGGCTTCCATGGTGGCGCAGCGGTTGAGAGTCCGCCTGCCGATGCAGGGGACACGGGTTCGTGCCCCGATCCCGGAAGATCCCACATGCCGCGGAGCGGCTGGGCCCGCGAGCCATGGCCGCGGAGCCTGTGTGTCCGGAGCCTGTGCTCCGCAACGGGAGAGGCCACAGCAGTGAGAGGCCCGCGTACAGCAAAAAAAAAAAAAAAAAAAAAATGTTTATCAAGTAGGAAAGACGATGGTTTTGGTTTTCCCATCAGACGTTTGTATCCTATAATAATGAGTTTCCTCCAAGTAGACTCATCAGGTGAGCATCTTGATCTGTGTTAGCCTAAAGCTTAGGAGTTGAATCCTGTCAGCTCCAGCTGCCTACTGTCTATAAGATATGCATATCTTCCTGCCCTGATGACATCACAGAGCTGCTTTGAGTACAAATGAGGTCGTGGCTGTGCAGTGCTGTGAGAAAGCTAAAGTGTCCCACTGAGCTGAGAAACTTTTGCCACAGGGACCTGTTCCTTACGGGGGGCAGGGGGAGGGGGATACTGCTTCATTTTTCATTCAGTGTCAAAGTAGGTAACATTGGATAGGGGGAACTTCCACGTAGCTTATCCTAGCCCCTGACACTGTCCAGTTCTCATTTCTGTCATTTTCTGTCCTAGATTTACTATTTTGGAGGTGGACAAGCTACAGCCATCGGGAAATTTAAAGATCGCATTGTAGGGTCCGATGCTCCAGGTAACGCATCCATCACTATTTCGCATATGCAACTAGCAGATAGTGGCATCTACGTCTGCGATGTTAACAACCCTCCTGACCTTTCCGGCGAAAATCAAGGCACCCTCAACGTCAGTGTGTTAGGTATGGACAATTTTTTCTGCTTTTTCTCTTCTTGGAGCAACTTAGGAATTGAATGAGCTAGGGCAGTGAGTTATTGGTACCAATTAAGTCCCAGGGTAAATATCCTCCCTGCTCCTTTTATTATCGGGAAAATAAAGACACACCACAAACCCAACCCACAGAGTAACACTGAAAAATCACTCATAAAACATGTTGAAACAATTGTCCAACCAAAAGAGCTGCCAACATGGCAGATAGCAATAGATGACCACTTCCTGGATCCCTATCTCTGAAGGATGTGATGAGAACAGATGGGAAAATGTACAGTCCCACTATATGATCACTAGCAACTCTTTCAGAGGGAACCTCCAATTAGGGCCAGTCTGACCTGGGGGAAACAACTGTCAATTTGTTACCTCTGCAAAGCCAGCCACAATTCCCACCATTAAATCATTCTGTGGAATAAAGGCAGATGGATCCCTCTCTAAAATATTAATGCTATTTGGAAAAAAGAAAGAGTTGAGAATTAATTTATTTATACACAAATATTCAGTATGTGACATGGGGCAAGTCATATCTGCTCTTAAATGAATTTGGAGTGGTTAATTTATGCAGCATTTATTGAGTGCCTGCTTTGTGCCAGGAGCCAGGATGGAGGCATGGTTTCTGCTCTTGGGGAAGTTCACAATTTTGGTGATTCTTAGGGATCCTTCCAATCTCTGTCTGAGAAGACAATGGGAGTTTTGTCCATGCCTAGCAGGTCCTGTCTGCAGGCCTTCAGATGTACTGAAGGGAGGGATGAAAGGGCTGTCAACCTTCACCAACTAACCAGTTGAGCTAAGGGCTCTCCCACTTCTAAGTAACCCAAATGGAGCTTATCTAGTCGTTGCTGCTCTTGAGCTGTGTACATCCATCACCGGAAAGGAGGAACTAGATCAAACCAGTGACTTGATAATTGAGTAGCTTTGAAAAGCCACAATTGGTAACAAGGTGCACACCCCAGGAGGACTGCCCAGAACTGTCTGAGCTTGCTGCCCAGGTGATGCCTAAAAAGAACCAACTATTTACTGTGAGGTTTGCTACTGCATCTACCCACCTGGAAAAGAAGAAAAGGTAATCAAGAGCTGATTTCTAGGAACGGGATAACTCCATCATGTTTTTATTTTGCTGTACCCTGTGCTAGGCTTTGGGGTAAAGGGGATGACAAGAGAAGTATACACAAGTCCTATCCTGGGAGAGTTGATGTTCCAGTGTGGAATAGATGCTAGCACATCAGGCTGGGAGTCAGAAGACCTAGGTTCTAGCTCTTACTCTGCTACTCAGTGGCCTCAGACAAGTCAGTCCACCTTTCTCTGGCCATTTTGAGATGGGGTTGAAATTACTGCCCTGTCATATTATCATTATGAGAATCAAATGATATGCTGGAGATTCAGTGTTCATAGAATTTAAGGGATTAGTCCTCTAACGGTTTTCTGTTACTCCCTGGCTCTGGGTTGTCCTTCTGACCAGAAACAACCTAAAGAAGCCAAGCCTGTTTTTCTCTGAGCTTGGAAATAGCCCTGAGGTAAAGTTAGGGTGGTTAATATTCTTAAACTTAAAGTTCAGGGAGTCCCCAATCAACTTCCATAAGAAGTTGAGGGTCATTTCCTCTCTAAATTGTTTTTTCCCATGAGTCTTTGGGTCAGTTGTTCTTGCAATGATTGTGTCATGACTTTTCCTTAAGCATCCAGTATCCAGGTAAGATAAGAGACAGAAGCCTCTGTGGATTTCTTTGTTTGGGAACTCTCAAAATCCTATTTTTATCAATTAGGCTAAGAACAAAGGCATTCCACAAATTTATGCTTTCTGGAAATTTTGAGACTGATAATTTCCTCTAAACATTGCAGAGGCTGTTTGCAGTTCTCAAATTCTATTGCACATGAGTGCCTGTTCTGCTTGCCCTGACTGAGGGGTGGGGCATGGTAGGGGCAAGTGTGTAAGGGAGACCAACTGAGGAGAGAGGTATTGATATTTCCTTAAATATTGCTCTTCCTAGCAATGCGTCTTTCGGAGACTTTTCATAACCCAGTGGTAGACGTAGATCCCATGCATTCACTCAGTCATGCATAAATTCATTCGGCAAACCCTGAACACATGTTCAGTTACTATGGTAGGCAATGGAGATGGAAAGATGTAAAAGTTCAGCTCCCAGCCCTCCTAAACTTCAAAGTGTAGTGGGGGAGGCATATAGATAACATAAGCTTACAGTGGAGGGAGGAGAGGAGAGCTGGGAGATCACAGGGGAAAGGGTATAAAGCCGTGCAGGGGGAACTGGAGAAGGCTTCCTGGAGAAAGTGACTTCTGCATTGAATGTTGAAGTATGTGCAAGAGCGTGTCAGGCAGAAGAGGGGCTGAGGTGGCAGGGCACGATTTAGGTGAAGGAAACAGCAATGTGCAAAGGCCCAGGTGGTTTGGACGACCATTAATTTGAGAGACTTCCATTAGTTATGATAACCTTGGCAAATGAATCTCTGAAAAATACCCAGCAGAAGTTTGAATAATCGTTTTGTACGCATTTGGAAGGAACATCATCTTCCTTCTGCAATTTGGCACATAAAAAGAAAATGATGAATTTAGAGAAGATTTGAGAACACACTGAAGCATTTTCATTTATTTTCTGAGGTGAACCTCTTCTTCCCATCCCAATTCTGTTGAAACCAATAAAGCTAAATGGTAGATCAGTGGCTTTGCCAGTTAAACATCCAAGTTCTGTCGGGGACTTTAACTGGATGAAATGTCAATTCAATACTGAATCAGTAGTCTTAGAAAATATATGGGTTTGGGATGTGGTTCAAAGTGATTTACTAAGTGTTTGGTTAATAAAAAATAAAAGAAAAATGTGTTCAGCAAAATAAAAAAATGCCTATCTGGGTTTGATTCTGGGCTCAAGAAATGAATGCAAGTCATTCCAGGGTTTTGTCCATGATTAGTTCAAGTCCTGGGGTCTGGCTTCGTGATGAAGCACCCCCATTTACTTTTTGGTTCAGATTATTCTATTCCACTTACAGTGGAATAAAATCACCATGTTATTTAAAAAAGGCACTATCTAAATCTAGTGATAGGTGCACTGGATTTCTGGTTAAATAGCCTAGTTTATTTAGGGTAGGCAAATCCAAGGAGTTATTTCCATCTGAGGAAATCAACAGTAAGAAAGAATAAAGAGGGACTTCCCTGGTGGCACAGTGGTTAAGAATCTGCCTGCCAATGCAGGGGACACAGATTCAATCCCTGGTCCAGGAAAATCCCACATGTTGCGGAGCAACTAAGCCCATGTGCCACAACTACTGGGCCTGCGCTCTAGAGCCCGTGAGCCACAACTACTGAAGCCCGTGTGCCTAGGGCCCATGCTCTGCAACAAGAGAAGCCACCACAATGAGAAGCCCATGCACCACAACACAGGGTAGCCCCGGCTTGCTGCAACTAGAGAAAGCCTGCACGCAGCAATGAAAACCCCATGCAGCCAAACATAATTAAATAAATAAATAAATAAATAAATAAATTTTAAAAAAGAAAGAAGAGCTAAACAGAAAAATACTTCTTTTAATTAAAAGACACCTGTTTAAAAGAAGGGATGGCACAACAGACAATTGGCTTAAGAAGGTATGGTACATATACACAATGGAATATTACTAAGCCATAAAAAGAATGGAATACTGCTGGTTGCAGCAGAATGGACGGACCTAGAGAATATTATGCTTAGTGAAATAAGTTCAACAGAGAAAGACAAATACTGGATATCATTTATACGTGGAATCTAAAAAATAATACAAATGAATGTATATGCAGAACAGACTCACAGACATAGAAAACAAACTAGTGGCTATCAGAGAAAAGAGGGAAGGGGGAGGGACAGATTAGGGGTGTGGGATTAACAGATACAAACTACTATATATATAATAGATAAGCAACAAGGATATACTGTATAGCACAGGGAATTATACCCATTATCATAACCTCTAATGGAGCATAATCTGCAAAAATACTGAATCGCTATGCTGTACATCTGAAACTATAACAGAATATCACAAATCAAGTATACTTCAATTAAAAGACAAGAAGGGATTGTGAAAATTTCAAAGAGCTATAGCTATATCCATCTGTTTTCCTGCTCACATGTACAGTGGGTTAGAGTCTGAGCCTGGAAGATTATCAGTGGCAAGGTTGAAAATGTGGCAGCAGGAGTTCATTCCTGCCTGTGGCCAACAGCAATTCCATGTGTACGATACTATATACATTATTTTATTTATATAAATACAATATATTTGGATTAGCTGGAGGCCAGGTAATCTCTTGTTCACATTTTACAGATGAATCAACTGAGGTTTGGCTATGTTAGGTTACTTGCCTAAATACATCTAGGGTAAAGTTGTGGAGCAGTGTTCGGTGTGGATCCAGAGCTGTGCTCTTAACTGCTGCCTCCCAAGTAAGAGCCAGAGAGCTGGGCATCCTGGAGCATTTAGGGTCTAACTAGCCTAAGGCAGAGAATCTATGCCTTTGGAATGTTTTATATCCAAATTAAGGAAGGTGAATTGGAAAGTATCGATTCAGGTCCTTATCTATAAATCAGACTGAGGATAAAATAAGCTGTGAGCTGTAAGATAAATGAGGAGAATCAGATTCTCAGCTTCCCACAGGAGTTCCCCATATGCAGCTGAAACTCAGTATATCCCAAACCGACCTCATCATCGCCCCTTCCTCCTCCTCACTACTTCCCCGAAAACCTGCTACTCACCCTAACCCTAACCCTCACACTAACCCTAACCCTGTATTTATCTCAGGGGATGGCAAGATCATGTACCCAGCTGTCAAATCAGGAACCTGGGAGTCATCACTGAGCCCACCCTCTTCTTCATGCCACAGATCCAGCTGGTCCTCAAGCCCTCTCGACCTCTCACTACAGCTTGAATCTGTCTCCTCCTGTCCCTTGGCTCAGGAAGCCCTGGAGTCAGAGCAATTCATCTAAAACGTTAGAATGATCATCGTCCCTCCCCTACTTAAATTCCTTCTGTGGTCCTGCTGCTCTCGGTATAAAATACATGACGCACGAAGCCCCCTAATCTATGGCCTCACTGCTCTCTAGCCTAATCTCTTACCACTCCCCCACCCTACTTCAGAACTGTGTCAGAGTCACTTTTGAATTTCTGGTGCCTAGTCCAGTGCTGGGCACACAGAAGGCACTCAAGTAAGTGCTTGTGGCATGAAGGATGAATCAAGATTTCAGTGCCCTGTAGCACACCCCTCCCCCGCAATGGGTTTCCCCTCCCGATGAGGGACACGGGCAAATTCAAACCCTCCATTTTGTGTCACCCCCAGAAGAATAAAGGCCAAAAAATGACTCACAAAGGAAAAATATGGCATTAATAAAACAATGCTTTAAAAAGAATAAGCAACCAGTTATCTCAAAGTATTTAAGGGTTCTGTTTTCCTTTAAGACTGTGCTTCCAAAGTATAAACTATGTTCCTAGTTGTTTTTTAATAAAGGCATATTTTAAGGCACGATGCAGAAATTCATGGTTATGAATCTGGGGAGCAGGCAGATAGAATGGATGCTATTAGAATATTAATGGCCCAGTGACAGAAGGTCTTTGTACCTGAAGTGCTGTACTCCCATCTGGTGGTACAGCTAGAAAACTGTCAAAATAAGTTTTTAGAGATTAAAAAAAAATAAGTATACATATTCTACAAAATGAAAGTGAGGAAGTGACTAAAATTGGTACAGACTGCCATTCATCGTGCAGGATTTTTTACTCTTTGTCATTGCCTTACAGTCAAACCTTCTAAGCCCTTTTGCAGCATCCAAGGAATACCAGAAACTGGCCATCCTGTATCTCTTACTTGCCTCTCTGAGCTTGGAACACCTTCCCCGGTGTACTACTGGTATAAACTTGAAGGAAGAGACATCGTCCCAGTGAAAGAAACCTTCAGTGAGTATAGCCCTCTGCTGCCCCTGGCAAGGCCTGGTGTGTGGGCTTGGTTGACAGCATGTGTGTGTGACTGGCTGCTTGTCCTTAGAGCACAGTCTTCTAGTTTTCTGGGAGGAGAATGTACAAAGAATGTCAATCTTTCATCAAGATGGCTGTCCTCTGGTCTTCTCCCCAACTTCTAGAAATCAAGACCATTTTTGGCTCACAGGTGGTGGGTATGGAGAAAATAGGCATGGTCCCAGATGGGAGTCTCCAGGGGTCTAGTTGGACCCTGGACAATCTCAAGAAAGGGAGGCCAATGTGAGGAAGTGGGTGGGCATTGAATGGTCTGCTACATTCACATGATCTCTACCCACATAAGAGATTTCAAAATGCTATTTCCTGGTTTTGACAGACCCAGCCACCGGGATTTTGTTTATTGGAAATCTGACCAATTTTGTACAAGGTTATTACCAGTGCACCGCTATCAACAACCTTGGCAATAGTTCCTGTGAAATTGACCTAACTTCTTCACGTGAGTTGATCATATAACTTTAACAGTTTCTCCTTAAGTCAAGTATGCTAGGCCTGCCAATCAAGTAAATTAATTAGAATCCCTGGTTAGTCCTTCCTGACTGGAGATTTTGGTGCTTTATTTATAGGTTGACGTGGTGGATGACCATCCTAATATCTAATGCTTACATAATACTTAATATATGCCACATGCTGCTTCAAATTGTTTACAAAAATTAATTTGCTTAACCCTCACAAAACCTCCAGAAAGTAAAACAACAGCCTCATGCATAGTACGAGGCTGAATTTTCTTTGTGATGCTGTTGGTAGATCCAGGTGAAGCTATGGCAATCTGTGTCAAACATGGAGCTCACAAACTTTCCAGTTATTAACTAATTTGCTAAAATCTGCCTCTAATAATAATAGTAATAATGACACTTGCACCTACATTCAGAGTAGCTAATACTGCGGAGCACAAAATATGTGCCAGACGCTTGGCCGCATGCTGCAAGCATTATCCCACTCAGTCTTACAATCACCCCGTCTAGGAGGCAGAATATACTGTTAAGCTTCACTTTACTGAAAAGGAAACTAAAGCTCAGGGAGGTAAGTGACTTGCTCAGGGTCATTCAGTTTGTAACTGGCAGAGTCACGATGCCTCTAAACCTCAACCTTCCAGTTCAAACGTGCCTAGTTACTAAGCATAGACTTGAGGGCCTGAGATTGTCAAATTGGGCCAGTCGGGGGCAAGTTCTCACAAGGGGTATCTTGCTACATCTCTCAAGAATCACTTCATTACATTTCAGATCCTGTCATTTATTCATTTTTTCAAACTTCCTTTGAATCTGTGATTTCAATATATACCATATCCAGGGGGCCCAGTTCCATTGGATTATTATTCTCCTATGAAGCTGAGCTTTCTTCCTTTTATTTGTCTGGATTCAGACATTTTCCAACTCCAGTTTGCTCCTTCATTTTTGTCTCACTTTCAGCCATTTTTAAAAACATCTTTATTGGAGTATAACTGCTTTACAATGTTGTGTTAGTTTCTGCTGTATAACAAAGTGAATCAGCTATACATATACATATGTCCCCATATCTCTTCCCTCTTGCATCTCCCTCCCTCCCACCCTCCCTATCCCACCCCTCTATGTGGTCACAAAACACTGAACTGATCTCCCTGTGCTATGCGGCTGCTTCCCACTAGCTATCGATTTTACATTTGGTAGTGTATATATGTCCCTGACACTCTCTCACTTCATCCCTGCTTACCCTTCCCCATCCCCGTGTTCTCAAGTCCATTCTCTACATCTGCGTCTTTATTCCTGTCGTGCCCCTAGGTTTTTCAGAACCTTTTTTGTTTTTTAGATTCCATATATATGTGTTAGCATACGGTATTTGTCTTTCTCTTTCTGACTTACTTCACTCTGTATGACAGACTCTAGGTCCATCCACCTCACTACAAATGATTCAATTTCGTTTCTTTTTATGGCTGGAAACTTCATCTTTTTGTGTGTCCTTTTTTGTGGTCCCATTCTGTCCCTGCTCCCTTGATCATTTCTGCTGTTTTTCTCCAGATCTTCCCCAATCTCATTTTGCCTTTCTAGAGGTACAGTCATATTGCAGATATAGAGACTCCTCAGATTTGTACTTGAGCCTTGCTTCCTTTTGAATCCTCTTTTCAATGATGTCTAGCATTTGGCTTCCTTCCTGCCTTCCTGCCTTCTTGACTTCCTGCCTCCCTCCTTCCCTCCATCCTTCCCTTCCTCAAACCTTCATTGATTATCTACTGTATGCCAGGGAATGTCCTAGGTGATGGAGATTCAGACATTAATAAGATATATGTCTTACACTCAAGGGGCTCACAGATTAGCTAGAGGCACAAACACTAAAATTTGTTAAATGTTATAACAGAGGTCTGCACAGGGTCTATGGGATGCCAAAGAAGAAACAACTAATTATGCTTATAGAACCAGGGCCAGCTTTACCAATGAAGTGCTATTTGAGATGGAGCTTGCAAAGCCTGTTTCTTTATCTTTAAAATTAGGATGAGGGTAAAAGGAGGTTGAAGGATGACAGCAGAGCAGCAGGCTTAGGAAGGCAACCAGTCGATACTCGATACTCGGGAGGAAGGTGGAGGACTCCAGAAGGGATGTCTCCAAGCGAGGAAACAACAACAACATAAGAAACCAATAGATTAGCTGATGTGTTTGAAACTACCGAAAGGACTTTTGCTAAAATTTTTGGGGATTAGTAATAATACATTAAAAAACCCATAAATCCCCAAATGAGGCAATTATTAACCTTGGGGAAATTTTTTAAATGTTGTATAAGAAAGAGTCATAGTATGTTCTGCAGCTGTGAACAATATTTACATGGTCATAATACTGCAAACATTGATTTAACAATACCTTATGTTATATTAGGAGAATATGGCGGGATGTGAGGGGAGTGGTGTAAGAGAGTTAAATCTTCAACCTCCAGAATAGGAAGCCAATAGAAAATGACAAAAATTGGAAAAGGCAGAACATATTAGAACAAGTGTAATAGAAACATGGGGGCAAATTCCTCTTGTGAATGGGACTTAGAGATGGGAAGGTGTGGAGAAAGGAACTGCTGATTTTTTTTTTTTTTTGTTAGAAGCCTAGTAGAACTGTTTGACTTTCTAAATGATGCACATGTATTCCTTTAATCATAGAAAGTTAAAAGAATGATCAGGCAACTCAACTAGCCTTTCATCTCAAAGTATAAGATATTCATCCTTGCTTGAAGGGAGGCCGATGGGAATGGGCCCACCTGGAACCCCCAGACATGGTCTCTTGGGGACAATACCTCAGTGCTTGAAGGTCTGGCGCTCAGCTGGATCATCTCACACTCATTAAGTTTTCCATAGACTGATCTAATAAACCAGATGCCTGTTTATGGAAATGGGCATATCCCTTCCCAGTGGCCAGAATGCATGAGGCTCTTTGGTGAGCATGGAATCTGCGGAAGAGAAGGTTTTTAGGGAACTACTTCACCCATGCTTTGGGAAAGCCTGGTGAAACGTCCCTGCCTGTAACAGACGTCATTTCTCTGGTGACCGGATTGCAGCTCCATCGTGTCTCTCTCACTGCCCAAGCAAATGTACGGTGAAGACTTACTTCTCCCAACCGCATCTTTTATTTGGGGGGTGCCGTGCCACAGGATCTTAGTTCCCAGACCAGGGATTGAACCCACACCCCCGGCGGTGGAAGTACAGAGTCCTAACCACTGGACCACCAGGGAGGTCCGAAACCACATTTCTAAAGCAATCCCACCTCCCCCAAGTTGGCATATTTTTTTTTCTTTATGTGTGTAAATGTGAATGGGAAGGCTACATAGTCAAGCCAGTCTCATTTCTTCTCCTGCTATGAGTCCAGCTGAAAGAGTTCTAGGGGTTTCCACGCTCTCAACCTATACAAGGCACCTTCCCACTATATGAATGCCCCGGATATTCCCCACTGGTCAAGAATGCATGTGGATGAGGCAGACACTATGCTCCACATTACTAACCAGTTGCTTGTGTCCTCCAGATCCAGAAGTTGGAATCATTGTCGGGACCTTGGTGGGTATCCTAGTAGGTGCTGCCATTATCTTCTCTGTGGTGTGTTTCGCAAGGAACAAGGCAAAAGCAAAGGGGAAGGAAAGGAAGAGAAATTCTAAACCCACCACAGAACTCGTGTAAGACCTTACTTTGTTGTCTTTACTTGAATAGACATTTCTCAGGCCTATCTCTTTCAGTCAGCTCTTCCTAAGCACTCCTTTTAGCATAAGATATAGAGGCATCTTTCTGCACACCCTCACTGCGTTTATAAAAGAATGGTGATGACTATCATGTACTGAGCGCTGTGCGCCAGACTCTGTGCTAAGCATTTTATGTGTATCAACTCATTTAACTGCCACGACAATCCTTTTACAGTTAAGAAAATGTTTTAATATATTAATATACTTGTCCTTCTACCAATAGTGATAAAATGTAATTTTTAATGTTAATTTTATGGAACAAGGGGCCCAGGGAAGCAAAAGTGCTGAGGGCCCAGGCTCTTGACCACTTTGTTATTTCTTATCAAATGTGATTTCTTATACACTTCTGTGCTTCCACAACCAAGTACCAAGCATTGTGCTAGAGGGAGTGGGTGCTAGACATGCACCAGAGCCATGGATTTGGCCAAAGACCTTATTAGAACTTTAGACCCTTTCAACCTCACAAGAGTTTTCTCACCTCTTAAACACTGGTTAGTCTTTCTTGAACTCTCATTATACTGTTGAGACCTAACCTTTCTGCACCCCAAATGGAGACCTGTGGTCTGACAGTGAGTCAGACTATCAGAAATCACAGAGGTCCTGAACAGATTGGGACCTATGGTCACTGAGGCTACAGAGCCTATGGCTCCATGTGAGATGTCAAACCCTAACTTGTTCTTCCCTGGGCCTTCTTCCTGCAGACCAATGACAAATATAAACCAAGATGCAGAGTGTGAGACAATACCAGATGAAGATATCATCCACACAGAAGCAACTCTGCCATATTCCATCCATGAGGCTGAGCCTATTACCACCCTGGAGCCAGATCACCAGCCTGTCCCTAAGCCTGAACCTGCCGTGCAGCCTGCCCTAGAGCTGGTCTCAGGGCCTGAGCTTGCCCCGGCACCTGAGTTTGAGATCAAGCTGGAGCCACAGCAGGAACCGGAGCCCTCGACTGTATCTGAGCCCTTCTGTGATGAGGGAAAGGGGGTGATTAAGACATAGGCCGTTGGCCAGAGTACCGTGTTCATTACTAAGGAACCCATTACTCTCATTTGGAATTCAGTTGACCTAACTAACCCACCACCTCCCTCCATTCTGACCAAACCTCTTCTAACAAGGTGCTCCTACCATCAATCCAAAACAGACAGGTCAAGATAACTACTAAATAAATGCAAGGGTTCCTGCATTACCAGTATAGAGTACTTACAATTTGACTAACATGTAAACACAACTAATTAAATGACAAGTGATTTTGAACTCAGTTGAAAGTGTTTTGCAAAACCTGTGTCTTATTTCAGACAATCTTACTTCTCTATTTTTAGCTACTCTTTGAGATTCCACATGCACACATGACAAGGTGGCATTAACTGGATTCAATATTATTTCTAGGATTTGTTGTTGACAGAGCTTCCCTATTCATTTTCACACGGACCATTAAGAAAATAATTCACCAGCATTATCTCATAGATTGGAAAAAAATCCTTAAAATTCCAGAGGGGAATAAAGGGTACATATTAATTGGTACATAGCATTTAAAACTAGGTCTTAAAATTAATGCTTCATTTATCATATTAGATTTCCCAAAGAACCACCAGCTATCCAATATGTGAGCACAGCAAAATTTTAAAATAACCCAATTTTTAAATGAAAACTAACATACAGGCAAACAATTCTAAATACACTTTTCCTTCAATGAATACAAAATATTGATACTACAGGTGATGTACAATTTAGCTTTGAATGGGCTATTATGTTGTCACACTGTCTGATGCTATCTACTTTGGAAGGGCCAGACTAGGAAACTGTTCTAAATGAACACTTAAGATCTATTTTAGATAATCTGAACTAATTAATCTATTTTACTGTTGGGATATTTCACATTAATAAAGAGATATCAATCTTGTATACATGCTTAATATTAACTGAAACGCATCGATATCACCTCTTTTTCACCTGTTAAAAAGCTTTTCTATTGATCATTTTTTACCCACATCTCACTTTAAAGAAATTTACTGGTAGACTTTTTCATCTGTGTAATCAATCAGATTTTAAATCTTATTTTAAGGTTCAATAAGTAATACTCAATAAAAATCTTATTTTAATGATCCTAAGGTAAATCTTTTATAAATAAATTTATTGATATATACATTATGTACAATAAACTGCACCTATTTCAAGTGTAAAATTTGATGAGTTTTGACAGATGTATACACCCATGAAACCACCGTGATAATCTAAATGGAGCATTTCCATCATCGCAAAGTGTTTCCTGTGTCCCTTCATGCAATCCCACCATCACCCTGGACCCAGGCAACCACTGATTTGTTTTCCATCCTTAGAGATTTAGCTTTGCCTTTTCTTGACCTTCATATAAATAGGACCATACAGTATGTACTTTTTTGTGTCTGACTTCCTTCTAAGTGAAGTTTTTTTTTTAAATTATTTATTTTATTTTATTTTTTATTTTTGGCTGTGTTGGGTCTCTTGCTGTGTGCGGGCTTTCTCTAGTTGCAGTGAGCTGGGGCTACTCTTCGCTGTGGTGTGTGGGCTTCTCATTGTTGTGGCTTCTCTTGTTGCGGAGCACGGGCTCTAGGCGCGCAGGCTTCAGTAGTTGTGGCATGTGGGCTCAGTAGTTGTGGCTTGTGGGCTCTAGAGCTCAGGCTCAGTAGTTGTGGTGCATGGGCTTAGTTGCTCCGCGGCATGTGGGACCTTCCCGGGCCAGGGCTTGAACCCGTGTCTCTTGCATTGGCAGGCGGGTTCTTAACCACTGTGCCACCAGGGAAGCCCCTAAGTGAAGTCTTTTAAAATAAAGTAATGAATCTCTAACTTATCACATTCAGATTTTCATGTAGGGGAAACTATGAAACCTTTTGTATATAGATCATACCTATACACTAATTGAGATAGAGTTTTAGAAGGTTTTAGGGTAGATTGAAATTGAAATTAATATTACGCTTGTCCGGAGTCATGGAGAGAAGAGATAGCAAGTTTTTACTTATGCATTTTCCTTGATGTGCTAATTTTCAGCCAATCGCAGGGATTTTTTAAGCATCTGTAATTCCATTCAGATCAAATATAATATTATGACATACGGTGTCTGATGGGTTCAGGAAACAAAATGATGAAGGTCTTAAGAATGATCTAACATTTAGAGCTTAAAAATTTCAATTACCAGAATGCCAAAGTAGCTGGAATTCACCTTCCCTTCTACTCTTATGACAGAGGTAAATTGCAAGAGACTAATAATATATAATAGTCAACACCACCCCCAAGTTTCTGCTGAATTGGTGCTGAACAGGAAGGCAGGCACTCTTGGTGGTCTTATAGAGCCCTGCTCTTATTAGCAGTGTTCTGATCAAAATGCCAATAAATAGTTGGATCAGTGGTTTTTAACCTTTTTTGAGGCCATGGATCACTTTGAGAATACACTGAAAACTCTGGACCTCTCTCCTTAGAAAAATGCTTATACACACAAAATGTCAAGTACAGTTTTAGACGAATTACAGACTCCCTGAATCCAAGAATAAGAACTAGTGAATTAGATAAAAACACAGAAGGTACACTTAATAAATCATGCATCCTGGGGTGCGTGGATACTCAAAATGATCTTGATAGTCTGGAAGCTGAGTTGAAATCAACATAATGAATTTGCCAGGAATGGAGGGTATGGTCCAGATTTAAGGATATAGAGTACATGTTGCCAATGCAGAAACCCTAGCTGGGCAAGGTTGGGAAGTAGGTGAGGTTAATCTGAAGTAGTATCTTTGGGTCTCTCCTTTCAGTGCCCTTCTTGGCCTTCTGGCATTATTTTCCAGACACCCAGGATTGTCATGCACCTACTGGCTCAGTGACCCATTTGGATCTGTGTCCCTCAGGCAGGATTCATTGCTCAACCTATCTCTACACTTGCTACCCTTTCAAAAGGTAGCTGTTCTGTGACCTGTTCTTGTCCAGTGAACATGATCTTTCATCATCAGGTGATGTCATTAAGGTTGATAATAAACTAGCTCTCTTAGGAAAATTTATCTTTTAAGAGGGGACTCTTAAATTTTTTTTTTTTTATTTTTGGCTGCATTGGGTCTTCGTTGCTGTGTGTGGGCTTTCTCTAGTTGTAGTACATGGGGGCTACTCTTTGTTGTGGTGCACGGGCTTCTCATAGCAGTGGCTTCTCGTTGCAGAGCACGGGCTCTAGGCACATGGGCTTCAGCAGTTGTGGCATGTGGGCTCAGTAGTTGTGGCTCACGGGCTCTAGAGAGAAGGCTCAGTAGTTGTGGTGCACATGCTTAGTTGCTCCACGGCATGTGGGATCTTCCCGGACCAGGGATCGAACCTGTGTGCCCTGCATCGGCAGGTGGATTCTTAACCACTGCACCACCAGGGAAGTCCCTAAGAGGGGACTCTTGAAGACAGGTAATTCTTTAATCCAAAGATACTAAAAATGGTGGAATTTCAAGCACTGGAACAATCTAGAGGGGAGATATTCCTGGAGAAAGAAGCTTTCTCAGCCCCTCTCAAATCAAACCATGCGGGTTACCATCTACTTATAAGGCCACTCTGGGTCAGTGCAACTTTTATCCCAGTCTCCTTAATCTTCTATTAGTACATCCATAATATACCATATATTTATGTTTGTGATGAATCCTGAGACTGTATAAAATACAGAATCGTAACAAAATTGTGTTCACTAAATTTTACTTGGGCAGGAAAATGGATTCCTATGTTAAAGAGATTTCCAATAAGGGAACAAAAGAAAGTTGGTTTTTTTTTTCTGCTTATTCATCAGTGGATCAGAAGATAAGTAATGGAATAGGTCATTACCCAAATATTCTGATAGCTTAAGCTTCGACCAAATTGTTTCAGCTTAATTCTCACTCAGATAAGGGACTACCTGATTTATTTTGCTACAGGTAGTTAAAAGTTAAGTGGGTAGTCCCAACCAAATCCCAAACCAGCCTTGGCTTCTTAACCATTCACTTCTCACCACCCAAAAAGACTTCCAGGAATTTCTCTCACCTCTTTGTTTCAGCATTTAGCAACTAGGATATGCTAAAGTCAGTGGAACAGCTTTGGGGCTGTCAGTCCTTATTCTCCCCAAATTCATCTGTTTATTCAGTCACCCACTGGACATTTGCTGAATGGGTACTATGGACAAGGTACTGTGGCTGATGGTACAATGGTGAGCAGAATCAGAGCTAGCTCTTGTCTTCATGTAATATACAGCTTCACTAACTATGACAAGTTCTTGCACGTCATTATCAACAGTAGTGTGCTGACTGAAGGGGAGGAAGGCTGGAATTTGTATGGCACTGTGGAGGGCCTCCAAATAATAGTGATCTATGATTAAATAAAGGACTAAAATATAGTAATTCTTTTTTTTCATTTTACTTGTTTTTAATCATCTATATTTTCCACAATAAACATACATTATTTTTGATAACTAAAAAAGAAAAAAAAATTCAAATGAGAGTTTAAAAGGAGGACAGAAATACAACACAGAGAAATTTACAAGAGGGAGAAAACGCCAGTTTGCTCCAGTCCCAACAAGGGTCCTCCTAGAGGGTGTCACTTGAGCCAATAGAATGAGACCCAAGTCCAGTTCAGAAGCAAAGGGAAGTTTTATTCTTTTTTTTTTTTTTGCGGTACACGGGCCTCTCACTGTTGTGGCCTCTCCCATTGCGGAGCACAGGCTCCGGACGCGCAGGCTCAGCGGCCATGGCTCACGGGCCCAGCCGCTCCGCGGCAGGTGGGATCTTCCCGGACCGGGGCACGAACCCGTGTCCCCTGCATCGGCAGGCGGACTCTCAACCACTGCGCCACCAGGGAAAACCCGGAAGTTTTATTCTTTGATCAAAGAATGAAGAGGTGCGAGCTCGGGCTCCAGAGCGAAGGCCTTGGGTAGGGCTGCTTTATAGGGCTCTTGTTCGCAGGGAGGGAGCTCACTTCTCGCAGGGGCGGGGTGCAGACACGGGCACAGACGCACGCGCAGCTGTGCTGCTTGGGGCTCCAGATCACAGTGCCGAGCGCAGCATCTCTGCACACGATCTGCTGCCGCCATCTTGAATTGAGTTCCGTGCGCGGCTTCTGCGCACGGCCCTCAGCTGAGGTGTCAGCGCAGCCGTTTTGCACCAGGAGCTCTGGTCTGAAGTGCTGGGTGCGAGGCCTCTGCATGCGGCCCCCTATGAGCAAGTGAAACTAGACTAAGCACAATGGAAAAGAGAGAAAATGTTCAGATTTTATTTTATTACCCAGATTCTATTTTTATTCTCCGGGTATTGTTAATAGGCTTTGCCGGTGACAAATCCCTGCTGTGTCTTTTGTCCTGCTCCTCATTCTTGAAGGGCTCTGAGGGGCGATGGTCCATCTTCTGTAACTGTTTCCTGCTGATCTGGGGCGTCGTCATGACCCTGGGTAGAAGAGCGGAACCTCTACCAGCCGCCTTTAGATGTGTTTGAGGGCCACGAGGTCTCGGCCCTGACTGTTCTTGTCCCTGAGTGACCACCATTTGTGTACCATTTTGGAGATAAGGACACCAGACGATTTCAAATACATGGCCCAGATATTAGCAAGAGAATAATGGTCACATGTCAAATTTTTCCTAAACATGCAGGTATCTAGGTCTTTAGCCTATAGGCAGAGTGCCCTGACGATATGCTCACTGCCAGGGCCTCAGTCTCCCTGGTCACATTTTAGTTGCTTTACGGAAGAGAAGCTTCAGGTGAGAGAGGTTCTCAGGAGCAGTTAGTCAAGGGGGTCCATTGCCCCAGGTTGTCTCTCTGGAGTTTGTGGCACGGGGGCCTCTTCACTCAAGTTCAATGTCCCACGGAGTGATCCCCTGCGGCTTCAGGGCAGAATGGGTAGTGAGATCACCAAGTGGGGCCCATTCCATCCAGGAGTGCGGTGATCTTGCAGGCTGCTGGTGTGCCAGGTTTTTAGGTTCACCCTGTCTCCCGGCCGGAAGGGGTGCAGGGCCAGATCAGTGGGTGTGGGGAGCACCTGTTACCATATCCCGTGAGAGCTTTCATGGTTTCTCCTACCCGAAGAGCACACAAGTTGTTCCATTTCACGGGGGTTGTTCCTTCTCCTGGGCTTGGGGAATGGGCCTACCATATATGAGTTTAGAATGTCATCCACATACTGATCTTTTAGGTCTTTTGTTAAAGTTTCCCCAAAGATGATGGGGGGATTTTTGAACCCTTGAGACAGGACTGTCCAGCAGTATTGCTGTTTTGTGTGTTTGGGTCCTGCCACTCAAAAGCAAAAATTTCTTGTCACTCTGGGGCTAATGGAATACAGAAGGAGGCATCTTTTAAATCTAACACAGAATACCAGGTCTTTGTGGACAGCAGAGTGCCCAGCAGGGTGTAGGGATTAGGGACTATTGGATGTATATCCTCAGTGACTTCACTAACTGCCCCAAGGCCCTGCACCATCCAGTATTCCCCATTGGTTTTTTTTTTTTTTACAGGAAGAATAGGGGTATTACAGGCTGATTGGCAGGGTCTAATAAGGCCCTAGTCAATGAGGCCCTAACAGGGGCAGTGCCCAACGAAGTCTCCCGACAGAGAGGATACTGTTTTCTATTGGGCCATATATATACTTTTCCAGTTATACAGATCAGAAGTGGTAAATGTATACCTGGATGAACCCTCCTTCTCCATTGGGGACCTGCCTCAAAAGGAGTACTTCAGGCTTCCCAGGTGGCACAGTGGTTGAGCGTCCGCCTGCCGATGCAGGGGACACGGGTTCATGCCCCGGTCTGGGAAGATCCCACATGCCGTGGAGAGGCTGGGCCCGTGAGCCATGGCCGCTGAGCCTGCGCGTCCGGAGCCTGTGCTCCGCAACGGGAGAGGCCACAACAGTGAGAGGCCTGCGTACCGCAAAAAAAAAAAAAAAAAAAAAAAAGAGTACTTCATACTTTTCCTGGCAGGTTGTTGGACCCTGGCTGGTAACTAGTCCCACTTTGTGTAGTTGCTGAACTGGGTTATAGGGGAGGGAGCTTGTATGGAAGGAGTCTCTGGGGCTTGGGGTCCAAGTTGGGACATAAGGAAGAAGGGGGCAGGGAGGGAGCAGTTGCAGGAGGATTAGCGAAGAGATCAAGAAGGTCCTCAGGAGGAGGGTCAAGCTGGCATTACCCTAGTGGAGGAGAGCCCACATCCCTTTTGAAGGCCTTTGTTCTGATATAAGGCCATAAAAAATGGACATAGGGAATTTCATCCCATGTCTTTCATATCTTTGGCATAGCAGGTCCAGTTGACAAGCAGTTTTATAATTTAGAGACCCAGCTGATGGCCAGATTTCCCCATCTCGCAGCTGATATTGGGGCCAGGCTGTAATACACAGGAAGATAAAACGTTTTCGGGCCAGGGTAATACCTGAATAACTCAAGTCCTGCAGGGTACACCCCAAGGGGCCATCCTTTGGTACTGTAGACATTTGGCTCTGCATACCTCAGGGGTTCTGTTGTGGATGTTTGCAACCTCTGGTGCGGGGTGGTGGAGTGACTTGCTGGCAGGCAAATGCCACACGATTTGACCCAAAAAAGATTTCTGGTTTAGGAAATTTGGAACCAGCACCAAACTGTTAATGGAGTCCTCAGAAGACCAAAATAGGAGGCGTCCAGCTGGCGTGAACTCTGATATAACTGGGGGTCTCCTTTGAATGATAACAGCCTGTGCTTGAGATAGTTAGTCCCTCCCCAGTCACAGTGTCCCACAGGAGGTGAGACAGGACTGCCTCTGGGCCCGAGCAGCTTAGCCACGTTAGTTCCTGACCACCGTGGTCCGTTAGTGGGTGGCACAGGTGTCAGAGATGGGGGTCTTCTCTTTCCTCCTTTCCGCCGAAAAGGAGGAGTTCCTGGACTTCCCTCCGGTGAGAGCTAAAAGCACGAGGAATTCCCACGCAGTATTCACCAGATCGCTGGGGCAGCTGGTATTCTGGGCTGATACTGGGAGGAGAGCCTGTGGAACCTCAGTTGATAAAGAATCACCCAACATTCGCCTTACGACCCAGAGCGGGAGGAGAGGTCAGGCAGTGGGTGTTTCCTGTTCTTGCCATCTGCTCACGGTGCTTCCTGGTAATGGGGTTCCTGGTCCTGCAAGCAGCTTGCAGGGCTCCCCGGCTACTTCACAGAAACTAGCCTGACCGGAAGAGGTCAAGTTATGGCTCACGGACCTATCTTGGGAACCTTTCACACTCAGGCATCCCCGGTGCCTTTTCTTGAACTCAAAGCCAGCGTCTTTCTTCTGTTTTGCCAGGTGGTCCTTATTACCTGGGATTTTCCAAGTCTTGTCTCCTGGCTCACAGGTCTGGCTACTTTCCTTTACCAAACTGAAAGTGGCTATGGAGGATGCTACTGTTGACCCCTGGAGGTCTGCGAGGAGGGCAAAAAGCCCCGTTGTGGCCACTAGTGCCTTGTACAGGGGTCAAGAGGACAGCACTACTGGTAAGACAGGGGCAAGACTGCCATGGCTCCCTCACGTCCACAGGTCCCCAAAGTCCCCAGCCAGAGGCAGCAGGGAGACACACATGAGTTTTGATCTCTGATCCCCAGTGATGCCACAGTATGATCCTCTCAAGGGGGTGCAGTCAGATGACTCTGAGGACTATGCTGTATGAGCACCACACCCAGGTATTGGGTTTCCGGGCAGAGTTGTTCTGAATTCGGCCAAAGGCTGCCGCTGTTCTACTGTGTCAGAGTGTACTCAAAGACCAGAGGCAATCATTCCCATGTGAACCTCTCAAAGCCTCCACCATTCTCCCGCTGTAGCCAGGGTGAACCCAGAGCTTAGTGGACAGGTGCAGGTGAAAAAACCATCTGGGTTGCCAACATTTGTTGCTGATCCTTTCGAGTCAGGTCCCAACAAGGGTCCTCCTGTCTGGTGTCATTCCAGCCACTAGAATGAGTCCGAGTTCAGTTCAGAAGCAAAGTAAAGTTTTATTCTTTGATCAAAGAATGGAGAAGTGCAAGCTTGAGCTCTAGAGTACATGCTTTTCCCAGAAGGCCATTGGCGGGGCTGCTTTATAGGGTTCTTGCCAGTGGGGAGAGGGGGGTGGAGTTCTTGCAGGTCAGGCACAGCTGTGCTGCTCGGGGCTCCAGATCCAAGTGCCAGGTGTGGCATCTCTGCACGTGGTCTGCCATCGCCATCTTGAATTGCAGTCTTGTGACACACAGCACACAAAGTTGAAGTGTCGGGCACAGCCTTTCACTCTAGGAGCTCTGGTCTGAAGTGCTGGGTACAAGGCCTCTGCACTTGGCACCCTATGAGCAAGTAAAACAACTTGTAGCTTTCAAGGCTTTCCTTCAAGGCTCTGTCCTGAGGCTGCCAGACGGGGACTGTCCAGGCCTCCCCATTTTCCCATGGATGCTCTTGGAAGTGGTGGATGGCTGCCCTAGAATTCCTGAGCTTTGTTTCCCTCTCTGACGTGGTTAAATTACTGAACCCACTTAACGGTACACACCGTAGGAGCGCCACCTGGAAAGTGGGAACATAGTAATTCTTGACCAACAACCAAGAAACTATGCATTTGAGATCTCCCATGTCCTTTAGAGTACCAAGTGAACTTTCCCCACAATATTGTATGCTGAGAAGTTAATATTTGCAGCTTTTACACTGGCCTGTAACTCAGGTTTGATGAACTTTCAGTAAGAACTAGAAAGGAGCTTTGAGATCAATAGGACTCGAACTTTTTCAATCTCAGTGCATCTGAGGGTAGTAACGCACACAATGACCCACTCCTGACAATGATGGGGTGGAAGTGGGAGATGATGCAGAATTATATTCTTGGTGGGGGAGACAGGAAGGGGTAAATGTAGTTTAAAAAGCTGGGTCATTCCTATAGAACGCCACCCAATCTCCAGAGGAGAATCCCTGAGTGAAGAGAGGTAAGATAATCTGCCTAAGATTTTACAGTCAATACTAGATCCCAAGTTCCCTGATTCCCAGTGTAATGCTCCTTCAACTGCACCAAACTACTAATTTCAATGAAACAAACCCAAGTTTTAGTAATAAAAGGTGGTTTTACAATGTCTACATGCTATAAAACAGGTTAGAGGGTCTCATAAAATGTTCAAACCAATCAATGAAGACTCAATCCCACTTGTCTTTGAAGCTTTGGTCTAAAAACAAAAAAGAATTCAGAGATGATAATGAAGGTTCTGGGAAACCAGAAAACCAACCAAAAAAATCCCCCAAACCCACGAATGTAAAAAAAAAAGCACAGGGTTTGGTCGGTGGGGTGTTACAACTAATGGGTTATTATCAAAATGCCACAGTACCTTCCATTTGGCCCACTGTTTTTGAGTAGAGGCAGAAAGAAAATGGATCAGGATCCAGGAAAGCTAGATTTTAGTGTTGGCTGTAGTGCTAGTTCTCAGTGTCAGCTCATCTGTAAAATGGAGATGATTTCTACCTTCTTAATGCCTACAATGGAGAATGGATGTAAAAATTTATAAAGTGTGGTACTCTACTTTTGTAGAACCCATGTCTACTGATAATTGATTCAGCATTCTTTTTTCTCTCAACCAGGGATCCTTAACCTTTTGGGAAGTCACAGATCCCTTTGAGAATCTGATGAAAGTTACTGAACCCTCTTCCCAGAAAAATGCACATAAAAATTTCTGCATTCAATTTTAGGCAGTCAATAGAACTGTGAAGCTAGAGTCATACACCCAAAGGAAAGCTCCCACACTATATCAAACTTGCTAACAGAAGGTTTTGGGGGTTTGATAGTGTAGAAGGATATGGCAACAGAAAGTAGAAGACGCTACCATGTAATGAATTCAGTGTAGTTGGTATAGTTAAATTGGGAAATCAAAACACTGGGGTCATACACTTAAGTTGTTAAGTCAAAGATTACAAAGTAAAATGAAGAATTATCTTGAATCTCATAGAACCTCACTGAAACTGTGGATTCCCTCCAACAGATACTTGAGAATGTAATTTTTTCCACTCTTCTATTTACCTGTTTCTTCCATCTTATATTCTCAGTTAAGCTCTACGATTAAAATTGTCATCTTTCCTGAGTTCATTTTGAAAGTAACTGCAAAACCCACTGAACTTGAATCAGCTTCATCTCTATTGGGTTTCCTACAGGGAACAGGTAACAATCTGATCATATCCGAGGCCATCAATATTCTTAGTTTACACAAATCAGTGATTGAAATGTTGTTAAGCCACTTCATTTAAAATGCCAATAGCCTACAAATTACCTGAGGCCTGGTTCCATCTGTATTATAAAGAACTAAGATGAATTTTCTTTTGCATTCACAAAGCCTATTACCTCAGACAATAAAACTCAGTACTTATGAATACCTTCAGTCCTAACAGGCCTTATTAGATATAACTTTACTCTTTGATCACGCTAAAAAGCATTAGAAAGAAATTATTTCCCCTGTCATTAATTCTGTCCCTGGCATTCAATAAACAAAGTTTAGTTCCATAAGAATATGCTTCCCTGATTAATAATTGTAAAGCTCAGCACTCAAAATACTTACTTACGTAAAAGGGTCTGAATATCAACAACACAGTTTGCGTTTACAAAACTCATTTTAGATACTGGTCATTAAGTCTCTGACCCCAAATTAATTGAAGTTTGTGGACTCACTTGGATTACTTATTTCAAGCAATATTTGCAGCATAAAGTTCAAATTAAAAAATAATTTGAAGAGTCACTTGGAGTTCATTAGATTTTATGACCAGTAATCATTTAAAATGTTTCCCTAAGTTGAGATCAAGTTTACACTTATTAATTTTCTTTTGCTCCACATTTAATTAGCAATTCAGAAGATTACTATTTTTAAAGATTTTAGCTGCAGTTCAAGCTTCACTAATTTTAATGACTTCAGAGCTACCAAAAACTAAGAAATTGTCTTTATAAAGGATTTAAAGGCTTAAGTGGGTGTCTGATTTGCAAAAAGAATTGGGAGATTCTCTCAACGTTTTATTTTTTTAGTTTCTGAAATACAAATCAAAACACATTTTTGTTACACATCATGATAACAAGCTTGACATTCTTTTCAATACAGGATGACTTAATATAGGTACTTTAAAACTTCCTTTTTAGAAACAATACACTTGGCCTTCCCTGGTGGCGCAGTGGTTGAGAGTCCACCTGCCAATGCAGGGGACATGGGTTCGTGCCCCGGTCCGGGAAGATCCCACATGCCGCGGAGCAGCTGGGCCCGTGCGCCATGGCCGCTGAGCCTGCGCATCCGGAGCCTGTGCTCCGCAACAGGAGAGGCCACAACAGTGAGAGGCCGGCGTAAAACAATACACTTTATTTTGGAGGGAAATAGCTCATCATTAAAAACATACATTGGTACACAGGCTATTATTTTTCATTATTTTAGTGTTTATGAATGCCAAACTTGGATAGCATGCCTGCCCTCTGAACTGAAAATTTCGTCCTCACAATATATAAGTATTCCTCCTATAACAAAAACAAATTAAACCATACTGTTGGAAAAAACAGAAATATTTGGCATAGGCCTCTGAGTGGGGTTGAAAAACGAGTTATGATGTGTTTCAACTGTATGGAAGAACATTCTAGAATCCACCTAGAAACATTTGGCGAAACAATTGGCCTGGTGCTATTGGGGTTGTTCTGCCTCAGAGGGGGATAGAGGGTGCATGGCAGGGTGTTGAAGACTCATAACAGCCACAGAATCACTTACTCAAAGTTAACCAAGATTCAATACAGAATAATATACAACAGTAGAACAATCTCAATTATTATTATTGTTATTCAATGCCTGGAAAGCAAGTTGTAAGCTAAGAAAAAAATACCTCAGCAGGAACAATAGTCAACATGTTTATAAGACTTGGAAGATGAAAAAACTTCATCATTCATAGATGACGTCTTATGCACAAGTACATTCGTTTCCAGGGCATTAGGGGACAACCACAAAACATACAAAGTAAGAGTAAATCCAAGCTGCTTAACTTTCCACCATTCTCTTGAGTATTAAACCCAGACCACCTTTGGCCACTTGCAGGGGTGTCTTTTCTTCCTTATTCTCAATGTAAATACTTGCTCCTTGGGACACCAGCAGTTTTGCTACTTCCACTCTCTCCTCATCACAGGCTAAGTGTCTGAAATCAAGGACCACAAAGAAGGATTAATCATTTGCAATTCTATGTAATGGTTAGGATTTCCTGACAGGTAGTCTAAACTGCATATTATTAGGTAGTGTAATATTGGAACGTTACTTAATCTGGAAAGGAAAATCGATTTTCATGGGGAAGACTGTTTATAAGTTAAAATTCATTGGAATAGTCTTATAACACCAGATCATAAATCACAATTCTGGTCCTACTACAACAGAAGTGATCTACATGCCAGCCTAAGGAATAACATCCTTATTTTATGAAGACTAGTGGTTTACACCAAACACATGCAATAATTCCAGGGGAGAACTTAGAAAAATCTCCATACACAACCTGCTAACAGCAATTTGTGTGGTTTAAATTTTGGAAAAGCAGTTTAAAAAGTTTTATATTATTTGATTGTTACAGACACCTTGTAAGTTAGCAAGGTACTATTATCACCATTTTACAGTTGAAATTGTGACAGAGGTTAGTCTTTGCCTATGATGACATGGCTGAGCAGTGAGGGGGAAACCTTGTCAGGCACTTAACGGTTTACCAGGTAGGGTATTAGACACTAACGTGTTATTTTATTTAAACTTCACAATGATCTAGTGAGGAAGGAATTATTATCCTCATATTACAGATAAGGAAATTAGACTCAGGAAAGTTAAGTAACTTCTCTGAGTTACTTAATACAAGTATTTAATATAGTTGTTTAAGTGGCTGAGTTTGGATTGGGTAAACAGCATGTAGCTATTCCTTAATCGTAGGCTCTGCTCAGGACCCAATACTGCCTGACTCCTAAATTTCCTCCAGGCCACCCTGCCTTTCTTATTTGGAGAAAATGGCTAGAATATGCATGTTTTTCTAGACAGAGTTGCTCAGAACTACAGAAAAAAATTGTAAAACTAAGAGTTAAGAAAACAATACTTTAAAAAAATTGAAACCTACTTTGGACTAAAAAGAAGATTCACAGAATTTCTGGTTCAAAAAAGTCACCATTCGATAAGGAAGAATAGTGGCCAAGTACTGTAGAAAAAATATCAAGGTAGAGGACGGCTTCAGGTCAAGCATAAATCAATTCCAGATGGATTTGAGTTAAATGAAAAACAATAACCAAACCAAACCAATGCAATGTTTTGAAAAAAACTACAATGAAATACAGGTGAATAGTTAACTAATTTCAGGGTGAGGAAGCACTTTCTAGTTATGAGGGAAGATTAATAGGTTTGACTGGATAGAGTTGAAATCTTTGGTTATTTCAAAAAAAAATCATAAACAAAATGAAAAGACAAACTGGGAAAATATTTTCAACTAACATGGCAGAAGGTTAATATTTGTACTATGTCAAGTCAAGGGTACATAAAAAAATCAGTAAAAATAAATTAATTCTCCAAAAGGAAACAGAGAAAGGGACACAAAAAGTTATAATTTAGAGAAGGAATATAATTAGTCATAGGCATTAAAAAATTTTTAGCTTCATTGATAATAAAAAATGTAAATTACAACTCTGAAATACCATTTTTCCTATAAGAAAAGGATATTTTTGGTGTTGGTGAGGGGGTAATAGGCACTCTCACACTGCTATTGGGAGGGTACAATGATACAACTCCTCTGGAAGCAATCTCGGAATATACAGCAATTGTCTTAAACTATGTGTATCTATTTACCCAGCAATTCTACTTCTAACTTCTATACTAAGATAATAATAAGCAGTATGGCCAATGATTTTTGTATAAAGTTGGTCAATATAGCATTATTTATAATAGTGGAAAACTCATAAAAGCTTAAATATACAGTAATAGAGGAATTATTAAATTATGCCATATCCATAAAATGGAGTTGTGGATAGCCATTCAAAAACGTTTTAGAAATATTTATTAACATTGGAAAATGCTCACACTATGAGGTGAAAAGAACAAGATATAAAACTACATACACATTATCGTCCCAATTTTACAAAAAAAAAGCATATGTAAAGTATGTATATTTGCATATAAAAGACAGGGAGGAAATACATTAAAATGTTATCAGTGGTTATTTCTGGGTGGCAAAATGATAGGCATTTTGAATTTTTATCTTTATACTTTTGTGTACTTTCAAATTTTCTTGCCATAAACATGTATTACATTTATAAGCAGACTAAAAAAGGAAATGATGTGTAAGAATTAGTGCAAGAGAATCCCGGGGGAAGATGGCGGAAGTGTAAGATGGGGAGATCACTTTCCTCCCCACAGATACATCAGAAATTCATCTACACGTGGAACAACTCCTACAGAACACCTACTGAACACTGGCAGAAGACCTCAGACCCCCCAAAAGGCAAGAAACTCCCCACGTACCTGGGTAGGGCAAAAGAAAAAAGAATAAACAGAGACAAAAGGATAGGGATGGGATCTGCACCAGTGGGAGGGAGCCGTGAAGGAGGAAAGGTTTCCACACACTAGAAGCCCCTTCGCAGGTGGAGACTGCGGGTGGCGGAGAGGGAAAGCTTCGGAGTAGCGGAGGAGAGCGCAGCAACAGGGGTGTGGAGGGCAAAGCGGAGAGGTACCTGCACAGAGGATTGGTGCTGACCAGCACTCACCAGCCTGAGAGGCTTGTCTGCTCACCCGCCGGGGCGGGCAGGGCTGGGAGCTGAGGCTCGGGCTTCGGTCAGAGCGCGCAGGGAGAGGACTGGGGTTGGCGGTGTGAACACAGCCTGAAGGGGTTAGTGCGCCATGGCTAGCCCGGAGGGAGTCCGGGAAAAAGTCTGGAGCTGCCGAAGAGGCAAGAGACTTTTTCTTCCCTCTTTGTTTCCTGGTACATGAGGAGAGGGGATTAAGAGCGCTGCTTAAAGGAGCTCCAGAGACGAGCGTGAGCTGCGGCTAAAGGCACGGACCCCGGAGACGGGCGTGGGATGCTGGGGCTGCTGCTGCCGCTGCCAAGAAGCCTGTGTGTGAGCGCAGGTCACTGTCTACGCCCCCTTTCCGGGGAGCCTGTGCAGCCCGCCACTGCTGGGGTCCCGGGATCCAGGGACGGCTTCCCCAGGAGAGCGCACGGCGCGCCTCGGGCTGGTGCAACGTCACGCCGGCCTCTGCCACCGCAAGCTATCCCCGCACTCCGTGCCCCTCCCTCCCCTAGGCTGAAGTGAGCCAGAGCCCCTGAATCAGCGGCTCCTTTAAACCCTGTCCTGTCTGAGTGAAGAACAGACGCCCTCCGGCGACCTACACGCAGAGGCGGGGCCAAATCCAAAGCTGAGACCCCGGAGCTGTGAGAACAAAGAAGAGAAAGGGAAATCTCTCCCAGCAGCCTCAGAAGCAGCGGATTAAAGCTCCACAATCAACTTGATGTACCCTGCATCTGTGGAAAACATGAATAGACAACGAATCATCCCAAATTGAGGAGGTGGACTTTGAGAACAAGATTTAAGATTTTTACCCCTTTTCCTCTTTTTACAACGAATTATCCCAAATTAAGGAGGTGGACTTTGAGAGCAAGATTTACGAATTTTTTCCCCCTTGTTCTCTTTTTGTGAATGTGTATGTGTATGCTTCTGTGTGAGATTTTCTCTGTATAGCTTTGCTTCCACCATTTGTCCCAGGTTTCTATCCATCCATTTTTTTAATAATTACTTTTTAATTTTAATAACACTATTATATTTTAACATATTTTATTCTATTTTACTTTATCTTCTCTCATTCTCTTTTTCCTACCTTCCCTTCCTCCCTCCCTCCCCCCCTCCCTCCTTTCTTACTTTCTTTCTTTCCTTCCTCTCTCCCTCCCTCCCTTTCTTTCTTTCCTTCCTCCCTCCCTCCTTCCTTCCTTTCTTTCTGTTTCTTTCCTTCTTTCTCTCTCTTTCTCTCTTTCCTTCCTCCTTTCTTTCTTTCCTTCCTTCCTCCTTTATTTCTTTCTTTCTTTCCTTCCTGCCTCCCTCCTTCCTTCCTTCCTTTCTTTCTTTCTCTCTTTCTTCTACTAATTCTTTCTTTCTACTTTTTCTCCCTTTTATCCTGAGCCGGGTAGATGAAAGGCTCTTGGTGCTGCAGCCAGGAGTCAGTGCTGTGCCTCTGAGGTGGGAGAGCCAACTTCAGGACACGGGTCCAAAAGAGACCTCTCAGCTCCACATAATATCAAGCGGCAAAAATCTCCCAGAGATCTCCATCTCAACACCAGCACCCAGCTTCACTCAACGACCAGCAAGCTACAGTGCTGGTCACGCTATGCCAAGCAACTAACAAGACAGTAACACAATACCACTCATTAGCAGAGAGGCTGCCTAAAAACATAATAAGGCCACAGGCACCCCAAAACACACCACCAGACGTGGACCTGTCCACCAGAAAGGCAAGATCGAGCCTCATCGACAAGAACACAGGCACTAGTCCCCTCCACCAGGAAGCCTACACAACCCACTGAAACAACCTTAGCCACTGGGGACAGACACCAAAAACAATGGGAACTACGAATCTGCAGCCTGCAAAAAGGAGACCCCAAACACAGTAAGATAAGCAAAATGAGAAGACAGAAAAACACACAGCAGGTGAAGGAGCAAGATAAAAACCCACCAGACCTAACAAATGAAGAGGAAATAGGCAGTCTACCTGAAAAAGAATTTAGAATAATGATAGTAAAGATGATCCAAAATCTTGGAAATAGAATAGACAAAATGCAAGAAACAGTTAACAAGGACCTAGAAGAACTAAAGATGAATCAAGCAACGATTAAAAACACAATAAATGAAATGAAAAATACTCTAGATGGGATCAATAGCAGAATACCTGAGGCAGAAGAACGGATAACTGATGTGAAAGATAAAATAGTGGAAATAACTGCTGCAGAGCAGAATAAAGAAAAAAGAATGAAAAGAACTGAGGACAGTCTCAGAGACCTCTGGGACAACATTCAATGCACCAACATTAAAATTATAGGGGTTCCAGAAGAAGAAGAGAAAAAGAAAGGGACTGAGAAAATATTTGAAGAGATTATAGTTGAAAACTTCCCTAATATGGGAAAGGAAATAGTTAATCAAGTCCAGGAAGCACAGAGAGTCCCATACAGAATAAATCCAAGGAGAAATACGCCAAGACACATATTGATCAAACTGTCAAAAATTAAACACAAAGAAAACATATTAAAAGCAGCAAGGGAAAAACAACAAATAACACACAAGGGAATCCCCATCAGGTTAACAGCTGATCTCTCAGCAGAAACTCTACAAGCCAGAAGGGAGTGGCAGGACATATTTAAAGTGATGAAGGAGAAAAACCTGCAACCAAGATTACTCTACCCAGCAACGATCTCATTCAGATTTGATGGAGAAATTAAAACGTTTACAGACAAGCAAAAGCTGAGAGAGATCAGCACCACCAAACCAGCTTTAAAACAAATGCTAAAGGAACTTCTCTAGGCAAGAAACACAACAGAAGGAAAATACCTACAATAATGAACCCAAAACAATGAAGAAAATGGGAATAGGAACATACATATCAATAATTACCTTAAATGTAAATGGACTAAATGCTCCCACCAAAAGACACAGATTGGCTGAATGGATACAAAAACAAGACCCATATATATGCTGTCTACAAGAGACCCACTTCAGACCTAGAGACACATACAGATTGAAAGTAAGGGGATGGAAAAAGATATTCCATGCAAATGGAAATCAAAAGAAAGCTGGAGTAGCAATTCTTATATCAGACAAAATAGACTTTAAAATAAAGACTATTAGAAGAGACAGAGAAGGACACTACACAATGATCAAGGGATCGATCCAAGAAGATGATATAACAATTGTAAATATTTATGCACCCAACATAGGAGCACCTCAATACATCAGGCAAATAATAACAGCCATAAAAGCGGAAATCGACAGTAACACACTCATAGTAGGGGACTTCAACACCCCACTTTCACCAATGGACAGATCATCCAAAATGAAAATAAATAAGGAAACACAAGCTTTAAATGATACATTAAACAAGATGGACTTCATTGATATTTATAGGACATTCCATCCAAAAACAACAGAATACACATTTTTCTCAAGTGCTCATGGAACATTCTCCAGGATAGATCATATCTTGGGTCACAAATCAAGCCTTGGTAAATTTAAGAAAATTGAAATTGTATCAAGTATCTTTTCCGACCACAATGCTATGAGACTAGACATCAATTACAGGAAAAGATCTGTAAAAAATACAAACACATGGAGGCTAAACAATACACTACTTAGTTACGAAGTGATCACTGAAGAAATCAAAGAGGAAATAAAAAAATACCTAGAAACAAATGACAATGGAGACACGACGACCCAAAACCTATGGGACGCAGCAAAAGCAGTTCTAAGGGGGAAGTTTATAGCAATATAATCCCACCTTAAGAAACAGGAAACATCTCGAGTAAACAACCTGACCCTGCACCTAAAGCAATTAGAGAAAGAAGAACAAAAAAACCCCAAAGTTAGCAGGAGGAAAGCAATCATAAAGATCAGATCAGAAATAAATGAAAAAGAAATGAAGGAAACGATAGCAAACATCAATAAAACTAAAAGCTGGTTCTTTGAGAAGATAAACAAAATTGATAAACCATTAGCCAGACTCATCAAGAAAAAAAGGGAGAAGACTCAAATCAATAGAATTAGAAATGAAAAAGGAGAAGTAACAACTGACACTGCAGAAATACAAAAGATCATGAGGGATTACTACAAGCAACTCTATGCCAATAAAATGCACAACCTGGAAGAAATGGACAAACTCTTAGAAATGCACAACCTGCCAAGACTGAATCAGGAAGAAATAGAAAATATGAATAGATCAAACACAAGCACTGAAATTGAAACTGTGATTAAAAATCTTCCAACAAACAAAAGCCCAGGACCAGATGGCTTCACGGGCGAATTCTATCAAACATTTAGAGAAGAGCTAACACCCATCCTTCTCAAGCTCTTCCAAAATATAGCAGATGGAGGAACACTCCCAAACTCATTCTACGAGGCCACCATCACCTTGATAACAAAACCAGGCAAGGATGTCACAAAGAAAGAAAACTACAGGCCAATATCACTGATGAACATAGATGCAAAAATCCTCAACAAAATACTAGCAAACAGAATCCAACAGCACATTAAAAGCATCATACACCATGATCAAGTGGGGTTTATTCCAGTTATGCAAGGATTCTTCAATATATGCAAATCAATCAATGTGATACACCATATTAACAAATTGAAGGAGAAAAACCATATGATCATCTCAATAGATGCAGAGAAAGCTTTCGACAAAATTCAGCACCCATTTATGATAAAAACCCTGCAAAAAGTAGGCATAGAGGGAACTTTCCTCAACGTAATAAAGGCCATATATGACAAACCCACAGCCAACATCGTCCTCAATGGTGAAAAACTGAAACCATTTCCACTAAGATCAGGAACAAGACAAGGCTGCACACTCTCACCACTCTTATTCAACATAGTTTTGGAAGTTTTAGCCACAGCAATCAGAGAAGAAAAGGAAATAAAAGGAATCCAAATTGGAAAAGAAGAAGTAAAGCTGTCACTGTTTGCAGATGACATGATACTATACATAGAGAATCCTAAAGATGCTACCAGAAAACTACTAGAGCTAATCAATGAATTTGGTAAAGTAGCAGGATACAAAATTAATGCACAGAAATCTCTGGCATTCCTGTACACTAATGATGAAAAATATGAAAGTGAAATCAAGAAAACTCTCCCATTTACCACTGCAACAAAAAGAATAAAATATCTAGGAATAAACCTACCTAAGGAGACAAAAGACCTGTATGCAGAAAATTATAAGACACTGATGAAAGAAATTAAAGATGATACAAATAGATGGAGAGATATACCATGTTCCTGGATTGGAAGAATCAATATTGTGAAAATGTCTCTACTACCCGAAGCAATCTACAGATTCAATGCAATCCCTGTCAAACTACCACTGGCATTTTTCACAGAACTAGAACAAAAAATTTCAAAATTTGTTTGGAAAAACAAAAGACCCCGAATAGCCAAAGCAATCTTGAGAACGAAAAACAGAGCTGGAGGAATCAGGCTCCCTGACTTCAGACTATACTACAAAGCTACAGTAATCAAGACAGTGTGGTACTGGCACAAAAACAGAAAGATAGATCAATGGAACAGGATAGAAAGCCCAGAGATAAACCCATGCACATATGGCCAACTTATCTTTGATAAAGGAGGCAGGAATGTACAGTGGAGAAAGGACAGCCTCTTCAATAAGTGGTGCTGGGAAAACTGGACAGGGACATGTAAAAGTATGAGATTAGATCATTCCCTAACACCATACAAAAAAATAAGCTCAAAATGGATTAAAGACCTAAATGTAAGGCCAGACACTATCAAACTCTTAGAGGAAAACATAGGCAGAACACTCTATGATATAAATCACAGCAAGATCCTTTTGGACCCACCTCCTAGAGAAATGGAAATAAAAACAAAGATAAACAAATGGGACCTAATGAAACTTCAAAGCTTTTGCACAGCCAAGGAAACCATAAACAAGACCAAAAGACAACCCTCAGAATGGGAGAAAATATTTGCAAATGAAGCAACTGACAAAGGATTAATCTCCAAAATATATAAGCAGCTCATGCAGCTCAATAGCCAAAAAACAAACAACCCAATCCAAAAATGGGCAGAAGACTTAAATAGACATTTCTCCAAAGAAGACATACAGATTGCCAACAGACACATGAAAGAATGCTCAGCATCATTAATGATTAGAGAAATGCAAATCAAAACTACAATGAGATATCATCTCACACCAGTCAGAATGGCCATCATCAAAAAATCTAGAAACAATGCTGGAGAGGGTGTGGAGAAAAGGGAACACTCTTGCACTGCTGGTGGGAATGTGAATTGGTACAGCCACTATGGAGAACAGTATGCAGGTTCCTTAAAAAACTACAAATAGAACTACCATATGACCCAGCAATCCCACTACTAGGCATATACCCTGAGAAAAGCATAATTCAAAAAGAGACATGTACCAAAATGTTCATTGCAGCTCTATTCACAATAGCCCGGAGAGGGAAACAACCTAAGTGTCCATTATCGGATGAATGGATAAAGAAGATGTGGCACATATATACAATGGAATATTACTCAGCCATAAAAAGAAATGAAATTGAGCTATTTGTAATGAGGTGGATAGACCTAGAGTCTGTCATAGAGAGTGAAGTAAGTCAGAAAGAGAAAGACAAATACCGTATGCTAACACATATATATGGAATTTAAGAAAAAAATGTCATGAAGAAACTAGGGGTAAAACAGGAATAAAGACACAGACCTACTTGAGAATGGACTTGAGCATATGGGGAGGGGGAAGGGTAAGCTGTGACAAAGTGAGAGAGAGGCATGGACATATATACAGTACCAAACGTAAGGTAGATAGATAGTGGGAAGCAGCCGCAGAGCACAGGGAGGTCGGTTCGGTGCTTTGGGACCGCCTGGAGGGGTGGGATAGGGAGGGTGGGAGGGAGGGAGACGCAAGAGGGAAGGGATATGGGTACAGATGTATATGTATGACTCATTCACTTTGTTATAAAGCAGAAACTAATAAAAAAAAAAGAATTAGTGCAAGAGGGCTGATATCAGGTAGAATACAAATGACTGCTACTTGTCACTTACAGAGGAGTGTTACCCTCAGTGTCTTGGATGTTTGTGGAAGCTTTGTAGTACAGAAGAATATGAATCATCTTCAAGTTACCCTTGGCTGCTGCCCGGTGCATTGCTGTAGCCTCATAATGGTCCTTAGCGTCTGGATTAGCCCCGCTTTCCAGTAACATGACAGCAATCTGGGAAGATGGAGAAGAAAACAATGCAGAGATCTATTTGTGTTTGCGTACAGGTTTAGAACTCAAAAGAAGCAGCCTAGGAATGGAACCCTACCTCATGCCTGTTTTTGGAAGCTGCATAATGTAGGGGAGTACAGCCATTTTGATTGACAGCATTCACTTGAGCACCTTTTCCCAGAAGAGCTTTTACAATCTCATCCCGGCCAGCGGAAGCAGCAATATGAAGAGGAGACCAACCTGCCTGTAAGAGGTGGGCAGAACAAAAACCAGGGGGAAAAGGCACAGGGATTAATGCTAACATTTAGGCCGGGTTTACAGAGCTGTGTGTAAATGGTTTAAAAAAATGTTCTTTCTCTTTCCCTCATTAAGCACTGCAGGATATTTGGAAACCAGATATATAAAAGAAAAGAAAAGCACCCATAATCCCACAACATGGAAATAATACGTAAGTCTAATTCTAATGTGTTTTAAGATTGGGATCAAGGATACCCCAATAGGGTATCAAGTTCCGTGAGGTGCATTTTCCACAATATCCACTTATCATTACGTTGTGAAAAGTTTTCTATGTCATTCTTTGGAATCATAACTTTATTGGTTGCATGTTATTATCATTATTATTATTATTATTATTATTTTGGCCACGCCAGGCGGCTTGCGGGATCTTAGTTCCCTGACCGGGGATTGAACCTGTGCCCTTGGCAGCAAAAGTGCAGAGTCCCAACCACTGAACCACCAGGGAATCCCCTGGTTGCGTATTATTTTATTAGGTGTATATATATATGCTGTATTCAACTGTTCCTCCATTAAACTGTTTTTACTTTTTTGCCATTATCAATATTATTTTATTGAGCATCCTCGAAAAGGAATCTGCCTATAAAAACATTTCCATCCTTATTCTTCACAAGTCTTATCCTAATATAACCAATACCATTACACCAAATCTTTATATAACAAAAAAAGATACTAGGCCCTCATTATTCAGGCAATATTCACCAAAAACAATTTCCAACATAATAAAAAGGATTTGTAGTCTCTTAGGGGTAATCATAAAAGACTTGATCTGCATGTTTACCTTAAATTACAGGCTATGAGTGGCAAAATGAACATTCTGAAATAATGTAACCACCAGTCCTGTATTTGGTCACTGGGGACATGCTGTAAGTTCCTAGTCATAAACGTTAAAATTTGTTTGTGAGCTTAATACTCGGGCTTTAGTAAACACCAGTCTGGAGTCTAAAGATAACTGGGGATTTATCAACTCTGCCTAGTACTCACATCATCTTTATCATTCACTGGCACTCCAAGTTGCAGCAAGAATTCAACAATTTCTGTATGTCCGGCTGAGCATGCCCAATGCAAGGCAGTTCTGCTGTCCTACACAGGAAGCAGAGAAGCAATAAGACCAACATTCTTGAAGAAAAATAGAACTAAGGCAAGAAAACAGAAAAAAAAATTTAATATTGGAGCCAGCAAACCTACGGTTTGGGAACAAGGAATGGAGAGCACTGGATCCTCAGGTAGGTAACCTTAAACCATATTACTTACATAAGAGAGACCAAGGTTTTAGTAACATGAGGAGAATACATTGATGAACGTAGGTAATTCTGGGCAGACTAGAGCCATGAAAGCAATAGAGCAAAAAACTGATTTCAGTGCTTTGGCAGAAATACAGCTTTGGCTATTTCTGTTATGTACGTACTTTTATGTCAGGCACTGTGCTAAGAGTTTTACGTGCATCATCTCCTGTAATCCCCATGATCCTATACAGTGGATATTATCCCCATTTTACAGACTCCTCAGGGTAAGCAACTTGTCAAGGTCGCACAGCTAGTAAATCGTGAAGTTGGGACACAAACTCGTCAGCTCTGAATTTTCTAGATGCTCTAGAAAGAACAAATGTATCTTCTGCGAAAGAAATGTTCATGAAACTAGTTGAGATTATAACCATTTAAAAAACATACCACACACAGAATTAGAGAGCAACATTACTTTAAAAAAATAATAAGCTAGGAGTTAGTCATGTTTCTCAAAGGGAATCTCTCTGTCTCTTTTCTTTTTTGCAGTGACTGCTATATTTTGTAGCCCTATGTAAAAGAAAATGGTATTTTAAAATTTATTACAAAAATTTCAAACTCATGTAAAAATACAGGGAACATAATATAATCCATATGCCTATCACCTACATCTTATAACTATTTTGCCATATTTGCCTCATCTGTTTTGCTCCTTGATGAGATTTTTAAAAACAAATCTTAAATATTATGACCTTTCATACCTAAATATTTGAGTATCTAAAAAATACTTTACTACATAGCTATTACACTGATTAAAATTAACACTAACTCCTTTATAACATCAAATACCCAGATTTCCCCAACTGTCCACCAAATGTCTTTTTGCAGTTGGCTTGTTTCAATCAGGATCCATACAAGCTCCATAAGTTGCAAATGTTTGTTATGTTTCTTAAGTCTTTTTTAATAGCTTTTTTTTTTTTTTTTTTTTGCGGTACGCGGGCCTCTCACTGTTGTGGCCTCTCCCGTTGCGGAGCACAGGCTCCGGACGCGCAGGCTCAGTGGCCATGGCTCACGGGCCCAGCCGCTCCGCGGCATGTGGGATCCTCCCGGACCGGGGCACGAACCCGTGTCCCCTCCATCGGCAGGCGGACTCTCAACCACCGTGCCACCAGGGAAGCCCTCTTAAGTCTTTTGATCTTGAATAGTTTCTCCCTTTTTCATGCCATTGACTTCATGAAGAATGGTTAGAAGTATTATTAAATCTTGATATTGTTAAATTAAATCTAAAGTATTAAATATCACCAGACCAAAATGAAGGTAAACTAGACAAAGGCATTTTCAGGTTGAGCAATAAAGAAAAGTTCCAGAAAAAAAGTCTCTGAACTTCTAATTCTCTTCCCAAACACACAAAATGGAGATTTGTAATTATGTGACACTGTCTTGCTAGTGCTGAGCACGGTGCCTGTCAAATAGGAGGCAATCTATAAATGTATGTTGGCTTACTGAGGGCACCGTGAATCCTTCTAGAAACTCAGGGTGAAAGCATGAGGGTCTTTTGAGCAGGAGGGCAGAAAGAAACACTTCCCAGGGTCCACTCACTTTTGTTCTGCCTTTGCCTAAAATGCCCCTTCATCCCAAAGGGAAATCCCACTCATCCTTCAAGATACAGCCAACCTTTCCTCCTTCGCAAAGCCTCTTCAGTTACGACAACATTCGGTTTTTCTAAGCGAGATTAAGTCAGGTCCTTCCATGATACGTTCTGAAAGCCCCACGTCAACTTCTCTCCCGAGTATTTACCACAATTTATAATCGGACATATGATTTGGAATTATTTTATTAACATCTGCTCCTTCCATTCGACTGTATCCTCAGCTCCCAGCTGAGGCGTTCAGTTACACGTGTTCCATTGAATAAAATCACTAATAAAAGCAAACAAACCCATTTCCAAAAACCAAAAACTTTCCTTCTCACTGATGTCTCAAAGACTGGGCATTTCTGAGAAATGCGCAAACGTTCTAGAAATATCCAAAATACAGCGACTAAGTACTGGGCCAAAAAACAACACTGGCGGTTTGTGGGGCTAGCTCCGGCCGCCCGGTCCCGAGTCCTGAGGTGACCCTGGGGTAAGGATCGGGCGGCGGGGGCGGAGATCTGGCCCTCTCGGAACCGGCCTCCCCATGGGTTGGGCTGGGCCGGGCAGCCACGTTGGTCTCCGCCGCTGCCGCCGCCGCCGCCGCCAGCGGAGAGGCCCCAAGCGTTCCTTTACCTGGTCAGTCCTAGTGGCCAGGGATTTATCGGCCAGGATCCTCTCCTTCAACTCCTCCAGCTTCCCGCTGTAGGCCAGGTTGCAGACCATTAGGTTAGACACACACCCCTCCATTTTGCTTTCACAGGATCTCGTGAAGCCTGAGCAGCGCCAGCCTAACGTCGCCAGCTCCGACTGCCAATCAAAAAGGAGGCATTAGAGCTCCTCCAGTCACCAACCTCGCTCGTTCCTTTGCGTCTTTCCCCATCGCAGGGCGCCTTTGGGAGTTGCAGTTTGAGCGCAGTTCCGGGCGGGGAGGAGCCTTTGCCGCTGTCTCCGTCTCTGCCATTAGCAGCGCGGAACTACAAGTCCCGGCATCCCTTGCGGCCGCCGTAGTCAAGTGGCCGGTGGAATTGGCCCAGGATGACAGCTGGAGAATGGAGTCAGGTACGGGGAGCGGCTTCGTGTAGAACCGGGGTGGGTGGTCGCTGTTGGGGCATTGAGTCGGTGACGCGAAGTGGGTGCGGGGTCATGGCAAGAGAGTTATGGGAGCCAGAAAGTCCTGTCCCACGGGGGCCCTGACCTGCAGTGGTAAGCGGAAGGGAAAACGGTAGCAGCTGAGTACTACCTCCTGAGCTCGAACCAGTGCCTGTGGCCATCCTCCCCCTCGCTGGTATCGCTGCCAAAGGAATGGAAAGAACTAGGGGTTAATTATTCTGACGTTTCGACAGAGTGGCATTAGGGCAGAATTCTGCCACAACAGTGATAGCATATGACACCGTAGTAAGGTGATGTGCCAGGGTGATGCCAAAGGCAGGGTGTGATGCCATAGGTCCCACTTGATATCTAAGAGATCTCGGGGAGTCCATGGCCTGGTGACATCACAACTTGATGAGGGTCATCTTGACACTGTGGTATGGTGTTGGCTCTTTAATATCACGATAATAACGGTGACATCGAAGTTTTGCTACAACTATTAAGCTAATAGTGTTTCTATTTATGGGATTCCTAAATAGTGCCATAGCAGAAGAGATGCAAGGCTTATCCTTTATAGGGCATATCCAGGCTGGCATCATACCAAAACCAGGTAACGATAAGAATACACTCAAGAAAGAGACTGACTATGTTTATATTTACCCTGTTATGGTGTAGAACAGGGCTTGGCAACCTTTCCGTAAAGAGCCACATAGTAAATATTTTAGGCTTTGGGGGCCAAAAGGCAAAATCGAGGATAATTTGTAGGTACTTACATGACAAGGGAGAAAACAAATTTCAACAAATTTTTATTGATGAAATTCAAGGTATAGTAATAATAATTGAGCATTTTTTTTTTGTAATATGAGACTACTAATGAGAATAATGGAATTCTTTGGGGGGGATAACATTTTGTTTATTTGGGGCTAATAGTCAGTGTTCCCTATCATCAAAATCATTTCAAATGTTCATCTGTTAATACTGATCTGTAATGAGATTTTACCCATTTCATCTTTGTAAATGTCTTTTCACACAAATAGGTATGACTCCACAAACATATTCTTGTTATTTTTTATTTAAATACATTTTAAATTTCAGAATAGCTTTAGATTTATGGAAAAGTTGCAAAGATAATGCAGAATTCCTGTGTACCCCTCACCCAGTTTCCCCTACTGTTCCTTTCCTATTTTTAACAGCTTTATTGGGATATAGTTTTCATATCATAAAATTCACCCATTTTAAGTGTAGTTAAATATTTTTAGTAACTTTACTGCATGGTGCAACCATAATCATAATCAGTTTCAGAACATTTTCATTTCCCCCCAAAGATCCCTCACGCTCATTTTTTTACAGTTAATCCTCGTTCCCACTCCCAGCCCCAGGGAACCACTGATCTACTTTGTCTCTATAAATTTGCCTATTCTGGGCATTTCATCTAAATTAAATCAAATAAGAAGTGGTCTTTTGTGCCTGGCTTCTTTCACTTAGCATAATATTTTTTGAGGTTCATCCATATTGTAGCATGTACCAGTACTTCATTAATTTTTATTGCCAAATAGCATTCCATTATGTGGCTATAAAACATTTTGTCTGTCTACTCGCTAGACATGTAGGTTGTTTCCAGTTTTTGGCTATTATGAATAATGCTGCTAAGGACATTAGCATGTGAGTCTTTGTGTGGACAGGTGTTTTCACTTCTCTTTGGTAGGAACCTAAGGGTGGAATGACTGCATGATATGACAAATTTATCTTTAACTTTATAAGAAACTATAAAACTATTTTCCAAAGCAGCAGCACTGTTTTGCATTGCCACTAGTAATGTATGAGGGTTTCTGTTTCTCCACTTCCTTGCCAACATTTGTTATTGTCTTTTTGATATAGCCATTCTGAATGGATGTGAAATTATATCCTATTGTGGTTATAATTTGTATGTCCTTAGTGACTAATGATGATGAGCACCTTTTCATTTACTTACTAGCCATTCATACATCTTTTCCATTTTTAAATTGAGTTATTATCTTTATTGTCTTTTTATTATTGAGTTGTAAGAATTATTTATATATTCTGGATACAAGTCCCTGTAGATATTTTCTCCCACTCTGTTGCTCGTCTTTTCATTTTTTTTTTTTTTTCCTGTATGTGGGCCTCTCACTGTTGTGGCCTCTTCCGTTGCGGAGCACAGGCTCCGGACGCGCAGGCCCAGCGGCCATGGCTCACGGACCCAGCCGCTCCGCGGCATGTGGGATCCTCCCGGACCGGGCCACGAACCCGCGTCCCCCGCATCGGCAGGCGGACTCTCAACCACTGCGCCACCAGGGAAGCCCTATTTTCATTTTCTTAATGATGTCTTTTGAAGTGCAAAATTTTTAAATTTTGACAAGATCTAATTTATTGTTTTTTTTTCTTTTATGGGTCATGCCTTTGGTGCTGTACACTTTTAAAAATTGTACAATTTAATGTTATTAGTATTTTAGAATTGTGTTACTATCACCACACTCTTATTTGAAACATTTCCATTACCCTAGAAAGAAACCTCATGCCTGTTTTCACTCTCTCCCCATTTCCACTCCCAGGCCTAGGCAACCACTAATTTATTTTTTGTCTCTATGGATTTTCATTTTAGGGGATTTTATATAAATAGAATCATACAGTGTGTAATCTTTTGTGTCTGGCTTCTTTCACTTAGCATAAGGTTTTTGAAATTTATCCAAATTTTAGTTTATATCAATACTTCATTCATTTTAATGGCTGAGTAATATTCCATTGTTTGGCTATACCATATTTCACTTATCTGTTCATGAGTTCATTGGCTTCTGCCTTTTGGTTATTATGAATAATGGCATTATAAACATTCATGTACACGTTTCTGTGCAGACATGTGTTTTCATTTCTCTTAGCACGTATCTAGGAGTGGAATTGCTGGGCCATATGGTAGCTCTATGTTTAACTTTGTGAGGAACTGCCAGACTTTACCAAAGTGGCTGCACCATTTCCCTTCCCACCAGCAATGTAGGAGGGTTAGAATTTCTCCACATCTTTACCAACACTTGTTAATGTCTTTTTTATTATAGCCATTCTAGTGAGTGTGAAGTGGTATCTCACTGTGATTTTGTTGTTTTGACCTGTGACAGCATGGGATGCATATAAAGCATGTTGACATTACTTATGATTCAAACAATGTTAGCTGTTGAAATGACTTTCCTGCAGTGTAAATTTCACATATAAGTGCTGTTTTGCCTTGTAATTTTAAGTTGAATTAATTAAGAAACATTATCAAGTCTGGAGCAAAAGCTAATTTCCAGGGCCATTCGGTGTTTGGTAGTAGTGGTTGAAGGCAGTTCTTCCAACAGTTAAAAAAATGTAAAAATCATTCCTACCTTCCTTACCATAAGGAAAACACATAATGGATCTAATTTGGCCTGCCAGATGTAGTTTGCTTATGGCTTGTGTGTAAAAGTGTCCTGTATTTAGCAGGTGTTCAATAAATATTTATCCAGTTGATTACAGAGGTACAGCAGGCCTGTTGTGTGGTATTCGCAAAGGATTGGGTATAGTAACATTTCACCATAATAATACATCAAGAAATTGGATTTGATTGTCGGAAACAGCTGGAAAAACAACTCCAAGTGCCTCTCCTACTGAGTGACTTGTTTGGGTAATCTTCCTTTTTAGACGGTGTGTTGTGCTTTTATTTTATTTGATATGACAGGGTGGTTAACTTTCAATTCTGAGTCCCTTAAGGCCAAGGGTAAGGTATTTGACTCTTTGAATGCTTTCAAAGGTGTCTTCCCTTTTGTCACTGTCCTTAAGTATGGAGGAACAGTGTGGTTACTGTTTATCAAGAAGAGTCAAAGGGGGGCCCTGTTAGGGACTGACTCCGTTGCTGTGCATACAATTGCATATTCCCTTTACTACTGGTCATATAGAGTCTAGGTTCTAGAACAAGCCAAGTTCACCTTCTGGCCTTTAGAATAACTAACGTTTACTGATCACATGTGTCAGGTATTGGGCTTATTTCATTTAATCCTTCACAACAACCCTATGAGGGAGGTACCATTATCCTCCAGTCCCCACCTTTTAAAAAATGAGAATACAGGCACAGGGAAGCGAAGTAGCATGCCTGAGGTCACACAATTTGGCAAAACTTGGAGCTAAAATTAAAATTCACTGCTATTCTACCCCAAAGCCCTAGCACTTAACCACTGCAACATACTGCTCAATATTGCTGAAGATGAAATTATGTGTAAATGCAAACCTCAGGCAATGCAATACTAATTCCTGTCAGAGCTCTTTGGGCTGTAACACTACCTATGATTCTTGGGAAATGACATGATTTTCATGCTCTAGAGCAACACTGTCCAGTAGAACTTTTTGTGATGATGGAAAAGTTCTATATCTATGCTGTTCTGGTAGGGTAGCCACTAGTCACACTGAGCACTTGAAATGTGTCCAGGGACTAAATTTTAAATTTAATTTTAACTATTTTTTATTTAAGTAGCTTCATGTGGCAAGTGTTTATCATTGTGGACAGTGCAAGAGAGAGGCAGTTTCCCCCTACTTGCTCCTTTCTAATTAGTGATCTAAACATTTTATTTAATGTAAATATTCTTTCCATAGCACAGCTGGAAACCAATATATTCTATAGTGAAACAAACTTGAGGAAACCCTACAGAGGTATATGACAGTTAACTGTATGAGAGTCACAGGAATAGGTTCTGGCTTATCCAGAATGAAACTTCTCCATTCCCACCACTTACTAGATAAAGTTTGAACAACTGGCCTGAAGACCCTTTGCGATTGATTTTTTCACTGTTTGCAGATGTAAGTTGTTTATGTGATTAATTGCAAGCAATTCACAATAGCCAGTTGCCTGGTTTAAGAAAAGGCATTTTAATCTGTGGCTCTAATATTTTTTAAGCACATGTTTTAATCTTACAGATAAAAATGTCCTTGGTATTGTGTGTCACTGACCTATGCAAATCTTCCCTGTTTAAATCTCTCTCTTCGTAAAGCTGGCATATTGTTATAGGTTATTATAATAAAACATTTTATTTACTTGCTCCCTGGGTTTTAGCTTCCACACACTCTTGTTTTCTGAGTTATTTGCTTTATAAATGGTTTACTTTTATTTATTTATTTTTGCGGTACACGGGCCCCTCACCGTTGTGGCCTCTCCCGCCGTGGAGCACAGGCTCCAAACATGCAGGCCCAGCAGCTATGGCTCACAGGCCCAGCGGCTCCGCGGCACGCGGGATCCTCCCGGACCGGGGCACGAACCCGCGTCCCCCTCATCGGCAGGTAGACTCCCAACCACTGCGCCACCAGGGAAGCCCTGGTTTACTTTTAAACTTTTTACTATAAAGAATAAGGGACTCACAAGAAGTTGCAAAAACAGTACCATATGCTCTTCGTCCAGTTTACCCCAATCATTACATTTTATGCAATTATAATACAAAGCAAGAAACAGGAAATTGACATTGGTAGGATGTGTGTGTACAGTTCTATGTTATTTTCTCACTTGCGTAGATTTGTGCAACCATAACTGCAATCAAGATACAGAAATATTCCTTCACTAGAAAGCTACCCCTTCATAGTCACAGCTATCCACAACCCCTGCCAAATACTAATTTGTTTTCCTACTCTATAATTTTGTCATTTTGAGAATTTTATATAAATGAAATAATGGAGAATGTGATTTTTTCCAATTTTTTCTACTTTGTTTAATGACTTCGAGATCCATCCAGGTTGATACATGTATCAGTAGTCTGTTCTTTTTTTTATTGCTGAGGAGTGTTTCATGCTATGGGTATACCACAGTTTATTTAACCATTTACCTAATGAGAGACATTTTGGTTATTTGCAGTTTGGATCTGTTGCAAATAAAACTGTTATAAACATTTGAGTATAGGATTTAGTGTAGACATAACTCTCATTTGTCTGAGATACATGCCCAGGAGAGTAATTGCTGGGTCATATGGTAAGTGTATGTTTAGTTTTTAAAGAAACTTCTCCGGAGTGGCTATATAGCATTTTACACTCCCACTGGCAATGTATGAGAGATCCAGTTTCTCTGCATCCTTACCAGCATTGTTGTTGTAATTGTTTCTTATTTTAGCCATTCTGATAGGTGCATAGTGCTATCTTATTGTGGTTTTATTTGCATTTCTCTAATGGCTAACGATGGTCAGTATTTTTTCATGTGTTTCTTTTCCATCCCTATAGCTTCTTTAGTGAAATGTCTCTTCATGTCCTTTGCCTATTTTCTTTAAAATAAAAAAAAATTATGAGGTAACAGTGGTTAATAACATTATATGTTTCATGTGTACAATATTTTATTTCTGTGTACACTACAGTGTGCTCACCACCAAAAATCTAGTTTCTATCTGTCACCATGCAGTTGACCCCCTTTGCCCATTTTGCCCTCCCTCCACCCCTTCCCTTCTTGTAACCACTACTCTGTTCTCTGTATCTATGTGTTTGTTTATATTTGGTTTCATTTGCTCATTTATTTTGTTTGTTTATACATTTCACATATAAGTGAAATCATACAGTATTTGTCTTTTTCCATCTGACTTATTTCACTTAGCATAATACCTCAAATTCCATCTACGTTATTGCAAATCCTTTGCCCATTTTATGATTGCATTGTTTGGGTTTTTTTTGTTTTTAACCTGTTGAATTTTGAGAGTTCTTTATATATTCTAGATATAAGTTCTTTGTCACATATGTAGTTTGCAAATATTTTTTCTACCAGTCTATGGCTTGTCCTTTCATCTTATTAATAGGATTTTTTCATAGAGCAAAAACTTTTAATTTTTATGATATCCAGTTCATCAATTTTTTTTCTTTTATGGATTGTGCTTTTGTTGCTATGTCTAAGGACTCTTCACTATGCCCTGGGTCTCAAAGATTTTCTCCTAGATTTTCTTCTGAAGTTTTTTTAGTTATATTTTACCTTCAAGTCCATGATCCATTTTGAGTTAATTTTTGTATTTAGTGTTGAGGTTTAGGTTGAGGTTAATTTTTTTAAACTATGGATGTCCAGTTGCTTCAGCTCTATTGAATTGCTTTTGTACTATAGTAGAAAATGAGTATGCTGTACTTGTATAGGCCTATTTTGGGGTTCTCTGTTCTGATTCACTGATCTGTGTGTCTGTCCCTTTGCCATCTCACACAGTCTTGATTACTATAGCTCTATAATAAATTTTAAAATCGGGTAGAGTGATACTTCTTCCTTTATTATTTTTCAGTATTGTTTGCTTGTCTTTCCCTATACTTTTCAGAATAAGCTTGCCTATATCTAAAAAAAGTTTGCTGGGATGTTGATAGGAATTGTATAAGAACTGTATATCAATTTGGGGAGAACTGAAATCTTTACTATGGTGAGTCTTTCAGTTCATGAACAGGGCATATCTCTCCATTTATTCACATCTTCTTTTATTTCTTTTGCTAGCATTGTGTCATTTTCAGCATTGTGTAGTTTTCAACATACAAGTCCTGTATATGTTTTGTTAGAATTATAATTATTTCATTTTTTGTGTGACTGTTAATGGTATTGTATTTTCAATTTTGGTTTCCATGGGTTCATTGCTAGTACATAGTAATACAATTGATTTTTATATAATTTGTACCCGGCAATGTTGCTGAATTTACTGATTAAGTTCTAGGAGGTTTTTTCTGTTGTTGGTTTCTTTGGATTTTCTTTGTAGACCATCTTGTCATCTGCAAATAGGGACAGTGATATTTCTTTCTTTCCACTTTTTATGCCTCTTATTTCTCTGTCTTCCCTTATTGTTCTGGCTCAGAATTCCAGTACTATGTGTAATAGCTGTGGTGAGAGCTGAACCTTTGCTTTGTTTCCAGTCCTAGGGGGAAAGCAGTCAATCTTTCAGCATTAAGTGTGATGTTAACTGTAGTTTTTTGGGGGTAGATATTCTTTTTAAAATTGAGGCAATTCTTCTCTAATTCCTAGTTTTCTGAGGATTTTTTTGTTTGTTTGTTTTTTGCGGTACACGGGCCTCTCACTGTTGTGGCCTCTCCCGTTGTGGAGCACAGGCTCCGGACACGCAAGCCCATCAACCATGGCTCACGGTCCTAGCTGCTATGTGGCATGTGGGATCTTCCTGGACCGGAGCACGAACCTGTGTCCCCTGCATCGGCAGGCGGACTCTCAACCACTGCGCCACCAGGGAAGGCCTTTCTGAGGATTTTTATCGTCAATAAATGTTGAATTTTGTCAAACAGCTTTTTCAGTATCCACTAATATGACCATGTGATTTTTTTATTACACTGATTGATTTTCAAATATTGAACCCACCTTGCATCCCTGAAATAAATCCACTTGGTCATAGTGTATAAATTTGTTTACATATTGCTGAATTCTATTTGCTAATATTTTGTTAAGGATTTTTGTGTCTCTCTTCATGAATGATATTGGCTTGTTATTTAATTTTTTGGTACTGTCTTTGTCTGATTTTCATATCAATGAGATATTAGCCTTATAATAAGAATTGGGAAGTATTTCCTCCTCTTGTATTGTCTGGAAGAGATTGTGTAATAGTCTCTACACTGTATTAATTTTCCTTTAAGTGGTTGGTAGAATTCTCTAGTATAACCAACTGGGCCTGAAGATTTTTTTTTGAGTTTTTTTTTAAGGCAATTTTATTTTTATTTATTTATTTATTTATTTTTGGCTGTGTTGGGTCTTCCTTGCTGTGCAGGCTTTCTTTAGTTGTGGTGAGCGGGAGCTATTCCTCCTTCAGGTGCACGTGCTTCTCATTGTGGTGGCCTCTCTTGTTGGGGAGCACGGGCTCCAGGTGCACTGGCTTCAGTAGTTGTGGCTCGCAGGCTCTAGAGCGCAGGCCCAGTAGTTGTGGTGCATGGGCCCAGTTGCTCCATGGCATGTGGGATCTTCCTGGACCAGGGCTCAAACCTGTGTCCCCTTCATTGGCAGGCAGATTCTTAGGCACTGCACCACCAGGGAAGCCCTGGAGTTTTAAAAGTACAGATTCAATTTCCTTAATAGCTATAGGACTACTAAAATTATCTATTTTGTATTGGGTGTTTGTTTGTGTTTTTCAAGGAATTGGTCCAGTTTTCAAAATTGTAAAATTTGTTTGTAATATTTCCTTTATCTTTTTGGTGTTTGCAGTCTCTAGTGATATCCCCTGTCTTGTTCTGATATTAATAATTTGTGTTTTCTCTCTTTTTTTATTTGTCATTCTCACTAGAAGCTTGTCTATTTTATTGATCTTTTCAAAGAATCAGCTCTTTATGTCATTGATTTTTCTCTATTAATTTTCAGTTTTCAATCTCATTGATTTTTGCTCTTAAATTGATTATTTCCTTCCTTGTCCTTGCTTTGGGTTTATTTTACTCTTATTTTTCTAGTTTTTTTTTAAGGTGGGAAATTATATTTTTAAATTTGAGACTTTTCCTCTTTTCTGAGGTAAGCATTTAGTGCTATAAATTTCCCACTCAGCAACGGTTTAGCTGCATATCACATTTTTTTTTAAGATGTTGGGGGTAGGAGTTTTGGGGGTAGGAGTTTATTAATTAATTTATTTATTTTGGCTGTGTTGGGTCTTCATTTCTGTGCGAGGGCTTTCTCTAGTTGTGGCAAGTGGGGGCCACTCTTCATCGCGGTGCACGGGCCTCTCACTATCGCGGCCTCTCGTTGCGGAGCACAGGCTCCAGACGCGCACGCTCAGTAGTTGTGGCTCATGGGCCTAGCCGCTCCATGGCATGTGGGATCCTCCCAGACCAGGGCTCGAACCCGTGTCCCCTGCATTGGCAGGCAGATTCTCAACCACTGCGCCACCAGGGAAGCCCCCTCACATATTTTTTTATTGTGGTAAAAAACACATAATATGAAATCTACCCTCTTAAAATTTTAAGTGTACATTACACAATATTGTTAACTATAGGCACATTTTTAAAAATTTATTTTAATATTATTTTTAGAAAAATTATTTATATTTATTTTAGGCTGCGTTGGGTCTTCATTGCTGCACGTGTGCTTTCTCTAGTTGCGATGAGCAGGGGCTACTCTTCATTGTGGTGCATGGGCTTCTCATTGCGGTGGCTTCTACTTTGCAGAGCACAGGCTCTAGGTATGCAGCTTCTGTAGTTGTGGCTCATGGGCTCAGTAATTGTGGCTTGCATGCTCTAGAGCTCAGGCTCAGCAGTTGTGGCGCATGGGCTTAGTTGCTCCATGGCATGTGGGATCTTCCCAGACCAGGGCTCGAACCCATGTCCCCTGCATTGGCAGGCAGATTCTTAACCACTGCACCACCAGGGAAGTCCTCCCCAGAATGTTGTTTTCGTCTTGCATTACTGAAACTCTATACCCGTTGAATAGCAACTCCCCATTTCTCCCTCCCCCTAGTCCCTGGCAACCGCCATTCTTTCAGTTTCTATGAGTTTGACTACTTTAGATACCTCATTTAAGTGGAACCATGCAGTATTTGATCTTCTGTGACTGGCTTATTTCACTTAGCACAAGGTCCTCAAGTTCCATCTGTGTTGTAGCGTATTGCAGGGTTTCCTTTTTATATGGCAGACTAATATTCTATTGTATTTATATACCATATATATACCACATTTTCTTTATTCATTCATTGATGGACATTTAGGTTATTTCTTCCTCTTGGCTATTGTGAATAATGCTGCAATGAACATAGGAGTGCAAATATCTCTTCCAAAGCCTGTTTTCAATTCTTTTGGATAAATACCCGGAAATGGTATTGCTGGATTATATAGTAGTTCTATTTTTAATTGTTTAGGAGCATCTATACTATTTTTCCATAACAGTGGCATCATTTTACATTCCTACCGACAGTGTAGAAAGGTTCCATTTCTCTACATCTTTGCCAACACTTGTTTTTTTTTTTTTTAAATAGCCATCCTTGCATTAGTAATGGTGAACACTTTTTTCATATATCTGTTGGCCATTTGGATGTCTTCTTTGGAGGGATGTCTATTCAAGTCCTTTGCCCATTTTAAAATAAAGTTGCTATTATTATTATTTGCTATTGAGTTGTAGGAGTTCCTTATATATTTTGGATATAAACCCCTTATCAGAGGTATGGTTTACATATATAAATAACGTCCTATACTGTAGGTTGCCTTTTCATTCTGTTGATTGTTTCCCTTGCTATGCAGAAGATTTTTTTTTTTTTTTTTTGCGGTATGCGGGCCTCTCACTGTTGTGGCCTCTCCCGTTGCGGAGCACAGGCTCCGGATGCGCAGGCCCAGCGGCCATGGCTCACGGGCCCAGCCGCTCCGCGGCATATGGGATCCTCCCAGACCGGGGCACGAACCCGTATCCCCTGCATCGGCAGGCGGACTCTTAACCACTGCGCCACCAGGGAGGCCCTATGCAGAAGATTTTTAGTTTGGTGTAGTCCCACCTGTCTGTTTTTGTTTTGGTTGCCTGTGCTTTTAGTGTCATATCCAAGAAATCATTGCCAAGACCAATATCTTGAACTTTTTTCCCCAGGTTTTTTTCTAAGTGTTTTATAGTTTTAGGTCTTCTGCTGAAGGCTTTAATTTTGAGTTGATTTTTATGTGTGGTGTAAGATAAGGGTCTAGTTTCATTCTTTTGCATGTGAATATTCAGTTTGCCCCACACCATTTGTTGAAGTGACTATCCTTTTCCCATTGTGTACTCTTGGCACCCTTGTTAAAGATCATTTGACCATATATGTGTGGGTTTATTTCTGGGCACTGTGCTCTGTTCCATTGGTCCATATGTCTGTCTTTATGCCAGCACCATTTTGTTTTGATTACTGTAACTTTGTAATATGTTTTGAAATTAGGAAGTGTGAGGTATCTAGCTTTGTTCTTCTTTCTCAAGATTGTTTTGGCTATTTGGGGTTCTACATGAATTTTAGGATTTTTTCTATTTCTATAAAAAATGCCATTGGGATTTTGATAGGGATCATATTGAGTATGTAGATTGATTTGGATAGTGTGGACATTTGAACAATATTGTCTTACAATCAATTAACATGAGATATATTTCCATGTATTTGTACCTTTAAATTCCTTCCAGCAATGTTTTGTAATTTTCAGTGTACAAGAGTTTCACCTCTTGCATTAAGTTTATTCCTAAGTATTTTATTCTTTTTGATGCTGTTTTAAATGAAATTGGTTTCTAAATTTCCATTTCACATGGTTCATTGTTAGCATATAGAAATATAACTGATTTTTGTATATTTATTTTGTATCCTGTAAAGACTTAATAGAGCATATGCTGAATTAATTTATTAGTTCTAACAATTTTTGTGGCGTCTTTAGAGTTTTCTACATATAAGGTCATGTCATATAAACAGAACTAATTTTACTTCCTCCTTTCTAATTTGAGTGCCTTTTGTTTCTTTTTATTGCCTAATGGCTCTGGCTAGAACTTCCAGTACTATGTTGAATAGAAGTGGTGAGAGTGGGCATCTTTGTCTTGTTCCTGAACGAGGAAATCTTTCAGTTTTTCATGACGGAGTATGATGTTAACTGTGGACCTTTTTTATATATGGCTTTTATCATGTAGAGGTAATTTCCTTTTATTCCTAGTTGGTTGAGTTTAGAATACTCAACTTTTTAACCTGAAAAAATGTTGAATTTTGTCAAATGCTTTTTCTGCATCTATTGAGATGATCATGTGATATTTTTCTCTCTTCATTATGTTAATGTGGTGTATCACATTGATTGATTTGCATATGTTGAGTTATCCTTGCATCCTGGAGATAAATTCTACTTTGTTATGTTGTATAATTTTTTAAATGTGCTGTTGAAGTTGGTTTGCTAGGATTTTGTTGAAAATTTTTGTATCTATATTCATCAGGGATATTGGCCTATTGTTTTCTTTTCTTGTAGTGTCTTTCTTCTGGTTTTTGCATCAGGATAGTGCTGGCCTCACAAAGTGAACTGGGAAGGGCTCCCTCTTTTTCAGCTTTTTGGAAGAGTTTGAGAAAGATTGGCTTCTGAAACTCTTTTTAAAAAGGAATGAAGTTAATTCTTTAAATTAAGAACTAACTTAGACATGAATTTAAAGTTAATTCTTTAAAATAAGTTAATTTTTCTTTAAATGTTTTATAGAATTCACCAGTGAATCCATCTGGTCCTGGGCTTTTTATTTGTTGGAATGTTTTTGATTACTGAGTTAATCTCCTTGCTACTTATAGTTCTGTTCAGATTTTCTGTTTCTTCATGATTGTCTTGATTAGTTATGTATTTCTAGGAATTTATCCATTTCTTCTAGGTTATCCAATTTGTTGACATATAATTGTTCATAGTAGTCAATATAATCCTTTTAATTTCTATGGCATTCATTATAATATCTCCTCTTTCATTTAAAATTTTTTTCCTCTTTCATTTTTGATTTTATTTATCTGAGTACTTTTTTAAACTACAGTAGTTAAAGGTCTGTACATTTTGATGATCTTTAAAAAAACCCAGCACTTAGTATGATCGATTTCTTTCTATTCTCTATTTTGTTTATTTCTGCTCTTAATTACTTCCTTCCCCTAACTTTGGGCTTAATATGTTCTTTTTTTCTAGTTTATTGAGATGTAATATTAGATTGTTCATTTGAAAAATTTCTTCTCTTTTAATGTAGGCAATTTTCACTATAAACTTCCCTCTTAGTACTGCTATTGCTGCATTCCATAAATTTTAGTATGATGTGCTTTCATTTTCATTTGTCTCAAGGTATTTTCCAATTTCCCTTTTGATTTCTTCTGTGACTCACGGGTTGTTCAAGAGTGTGTTTTTAAATTTCCACATATTTGTGAATTTTCCAGTTTTCCTCCTGCCATTATTTTCCAGTTCCATTCCATTGTGGTTGGAAAATGTAGTTGGTATGATCCCAACCTTTTAAAATTTGTTAAGAATTATTTTGTTATCTAGCATGTGATCTGTCCTAGGAAATGTTCTGTGTGTACTTGGGAAGAATGTGTATTTTTCTGCTATTGGGTGGAATGTTCTATATATGGCTGTTAGGCTCATATAGTGTTGCTCAAGTCTTTTGTTTTCTTACTGATCTCATGTCTGAGTGTTCTGTCCATTATTGAGAGTGACATGTTGAAATACCCTACTACTATTTTGTTGCTGTCTATATCTTCCTTCAGTTTTGTCGGTGTTTGCTTCATATGTTTGTGTCCTCTGATGTTGCATGCTTTATATTTGTGTTGTTATAACTTACTGGTGAATTGACTTTTTATCATTATATAATGTCTTTCTTTGTATTTCTTGGCAATTTTTTTAAACTAAAATCGATTTTGTGTGATATAAGTATACCACGCCTATGCTCTTTTAGTTACATTTTGCATGGAATGACTTTTTCCATCCTTTCAAATTCAGCTTATGTGTGTCCTTAAATCTAAAGTGAGTCTCCTGTAGTTTTCTGAGTACAGGTCTTTTGCCTCCTTAGGCAGGTTTATTCCTAGGTATTTTATTATTTTTGTTGCAATGGTAAATGGGAGTGTTTCCTTAATTTCTCTTTCTGATCTTTCATTGTTAGTGTATAGGAATGCAAGAGATTTCTGTGTATTAATTTTGTATTCTGAAACTTTACCAAATTCATTGATTAGCTCTAGTAGTTTTCTGGTGGCTTCTTTAGGATTTTCTATATATGGTATCATGTCATCTGCAAATAGTGACAGATTTGCTTCTTCTTTTCCAATTTGGATTCCTTTTATTTCTTTTTCTTCTCTGATTGCCATGGCTAGGACTTCCAAAACTATGTTGAATAATAGTGGTGAGAGTGGACATCCTTGTATTTTTCCAGATCCTAGAGGAAATGCTTTCAGTTTTTCACCATCGAGAATGATGTTTGCTGTGGGTTTGTTGTATATGGCCTTTATTATGTTGAGGTAGGTTCCCTCTATGCCCACTTTCTGGAGAGTTTTTTTATCATAAATGGGTGTTGAATTTTGTCAAAAGCTTTTCCTGCATCTACTGAGATAATCATACGGTTTTTATTCTTCAATTTGTTAATATGGTGTATCACATTGATTGTTTTGCATATATTGAAGAATCCTTGCATCCCTGAGTTAAACCCCACTTGATCATGGTGTATGATCCTTTTAATGTGTTGTTGGATTCTGTTGCTAGTATTTTCTTGAGGATTTTTGTATGTATGTTCATCAGTGATACTGATGAATGAAATCAAAGATGACACAAACAGATGGAGAGATATACCATGTTCTTGGATTGGAAGAATCAATATTGTGAAAATGACTATACTACCCAAAGCAATTCACATATTCAGTGCAATCCCTATCAAATTGCCAATGGCACTTTTCACAGAATTAGAACAAAAAATTTTACAATTTGCACAGAAACACAAAAGACCCTGAATAGCCAAGGCAACCTTGAGAAAGAAAAACAGAGCTGGAGGAATCACGTTCCCTGACTTCAGACTATGCTACAAAGCTACAGTAATCAAGACAGTATTGTACTGGCACAAAAACAGAAATATAGATCAATGGAACAGGATAGAAAGCCCAGAGATAAACCCACGCATCTATGATCACCTAATCTATGACAAAGGAGGCAAGAATATATAATAGAGAAAAGACAGTCTCTTCAATAAGTGGTGCTGGGAAAACTGGACAGCTACATGCAAAAAAAGAATGAAATTAGAACACTCCCTAACACCATACACAAAAATAACTCAAAATGGATTAAAGACCTAAATGTAAGGCTGGATACTATAAAATTCTTAGAGGAAAACACGGCAAAATACTCTGTGACATAAATCACAGCAAGATCTTTTTGACCCACCTCCTAGAGTAATGAAAATAAAAACAAAAATCAACAAATGGGGCCTAGTTAAACTTAAAAGCTTTTGCATAGCAAAGGAAACCATAAACAAGATGAAAAGACAGCCCTCAGAATGGGAGAAAATATTTGCAAACGAAGCAACTGACAAGGGATTAATCTCCAAAATATACAAACAGCTCATGCAGCTCAATATTAAAAAAAAACCCAATCAAAAAGTGGGCAGAAGGCCTAAATAGACATTTCTCCAAAGAAGACGTACTAATGGTCAATAGACACATGAAAAGATGCTCAACGTCACTAATTATTAGAGAAATGCAAATCAAAACTACAATGAGGTATCACCTTACACCAGTCAGGATGGCCATCATCAAAAAAATCTACAAACAGTAAATGCTGGAGAGGGTGTGGAGAAAAGGGAACCTTCTCACACTGTTGTTGGGAATGTAAATTGATACAGCCACTATGGAGAATAGTATGGCGATTCCTTAAAAAAACTAAAAGTAGAACCATCGTATGATCCAGCAATCCCACTCCTGGGCATATACCTGAACCGTAATTCAAAAAGACACATGCACCCCAGTGTTCATTGCAGCACTGTTTACAATAGCCAGGACATGGAAGCAACCTAAATGTCCATCAACAGAGGAGTGCATAAAGAAGATGTGGTATATATATACAATGCAATATTACTCAGACATAAAAAGGAATGAAATTGTGCCATTTGCAGAGATGTGGATAGACCTAGAGTCTGTCATACAGTGAAGTAAGCCAGAAAGAGAAAAAGAATATTGTATAATACCGCTTATATATGGAATCTAGAAAAATGATACAGATGGACTTATTTGCAAAGCAGAAATAGAGACACAGACTTAGAGAACAAATGTATGGATACCAAGGGGGAAAGGCAGGGGTGGGATGAATTGGGAGATTGGGATTGACATATATACACTACTATGTATAAAATAGATAGCTAATGAGAACCTACTGTATAGCACAGGGAACTCTCCTCATTGCTCTGAGGTGACCTAAATGGGAAGGAAATCCAAAAAAGAGGGGATATATGTATACATATAGCTGATTCACTTTGCTGTATAGCAGAAACTAACACAACATTATAAAGCAGCTATACTCCAATAAAAATTAATTTAAAAAGTTTAAAAAAAAGAATACCAAAAATAAATAAATTAAGTGAGTCTCTTGTGGACAGCATATAGTTGGATTTTGTTTCTTTGTCCATCAGCCCCACTACGTCTTCTGATTGGGGAATTTAATTCGTTTTCATTTAAAGTAATTATTGATAGGGAAGAACCTACCATTGCCACTTTATTATTTTCTGTCTGTCTTGTACCTTTTTTGTCCTCTTTAACTCCCTTGCTCCCTTCCCTTCTTTCATTCATGTTTTTAGTGACATGCTTTGATTCCTTTCTCATTTTCTTTTGTGTATATTCTATAAGTATTTTCTTTGCAGTTACCATGGGGCTCATGTAAAACATATTACAGTTATAATCATTTACTTAAACTGATAACAACAACTTCAATTACATACAAATATTCTACACTTTTACTTTTCCCCCCACCACACCTTATGTCATCAGTGTCACAAATTACATCTTTTTATATTGTGTATCTGTTAACATATTTTTGTTATAGTCATTTTTATACTTTTGTCTTTTAACCTCATACCAGAATTAAAATGCTTTACACACCACTGTTACAGTACTCAGTGTTCTGTATTTGCCTATATATTTACTTTTATTAGCTTTATACTTCCGTATGCTTTCATGTTTCTTTTCATTTCAATTAGAAAAATTCTCTTCGGAATTTTTCGTAGGACAGATCTAGTAGTAATGAACTGCCTCAGCTTTTGCTTATCTGGGAATGTCTATTTCTCCTTTTTTTTTTTTTTTTTGCGGTATGCGGGCCTCTTACTGTTGTGGCCTCTCCGGCCTGAGCCATGCAGGCTCAGCGGCCATGACTCACGGGCCCGGCCGCTCTGAAGCATGTGGGATCTTCCTGGACCGGGGCACGAACTCATGTCCCCTGCATCAGCAGGTGGACTCTCAACCACTGCGCCACCAGGGAAGCCCTCTGCTTCATTTTTGAAGGATAATTTTCTTGGTTATAGTGTTCTTGGCTGGCATTTTTTTCTTTCAGTATTTTGAAGGTATTATCCCACTCCCTTCTGGCCTGCAAGGTTTCTGCTGAGAAATACACTGATAGTCTTATAGTAGTTCCCTTGCTGTGAGGAGTTGCTTTTCTCTTGCTGCTTTCAAAATTCCCTTTGTCTTTAAATTTTGACAATTTTATTATAACATGTCTTAATTTCAGTTTCTTTGGGTTATCATTGGAGTCCATTGGGTTTCTGAATGTACATGTCCATTTTCTTCCCCAGATTTGGAAAGTTTTCAGCCATTATTTCTTCAAGTAAATTGCCTATCCCTTTCTCTTCTCCTTCTGGGACTCCCAAAATGCATTTATCAGTCAATTTGATAGTATCCCATAAGTCTTTTAGACTTCCTTCACTCTTTTTCATTCTTTTTTCTTTTGGTTCCACTGACTGGATAATTTTCAGTGACCTGTCTTTGACTTACTGGTTATTCTGCTTAATCTAGTCTGCTGTTGAACCCTTCCAGTGAAGTTTTTAGTTATTATATTCTTCAGCTATAATTTTCTGTTTGGTGCTCTTAAAAGTATATTCTGTCCCTTTGTTGATATTCTCATTTTGTACATACACCATTTTATTGAGCTTGTGGATCATCCATGATGACTATTTTGAATTCTTTTTCAGATACTTTATATATCTCTGTTTCTTTAGGATCAGTTTCTGGAGATTTATTTTGTTCTTTTTTTTTTTTGGTCATGTTTGCCTGTTCCTTTGTGTGTCATGTAACTTTGTGTTGGGGTCTGCATATTTGAGAACATAGCCACTTCTCCCATTTTTCATGGACTGGCTTGGTACAGTGAAAGACCTTCACCAGTCAGCATGACTAGAGATTCTGGGGTTTCTGAAACCTTTTTTTTAGTGGGATGTGACTTCTCTGGTCCTATGCATGCAATTTCTCAATTAGAGAGGCCTGCCAGTTTCTCTTTCAGGAGATTGTAAATCCTTGCTCCTACTGGTGCCTCTCTGTGCCAGTGCATGTTCTCTGGTTCTACAGGAGCAAGCTGCTCCACTCTCTTTTGTTCTCAGTGACCACCAGGCATCCAAAGTGAGCCAGCTCTCTATCAGCACCCCAATTCTGGTAAGACAGATACCAGTCCCTCGGGCAGCCCTTCTAAGAGCCAGAATGCTGGTGTACATTCCAGTCCTCTCCTTCCCTCTTGTTGAAGCATTTTTATAATGGCTACTTTAAAATCTTTCTTGGATAATTCCAGTATGTATGTTATCTCAATGTTGGTTTCTGTTGATTTTCTTTTCTTACTCAACTTAATATGTTCCTGGTTCTTTGTATGATGACTGATTTTCTATTGTATCCTGGACGTTTGGGGTATTATGAGACCCTGGATCTTATATCAATGTTTTCTTTTTAGTGAGTCAGCTCTGAGACTGCTCAGGTGCAAGAATGGGGGCATGGCTTCATTACTGTCAGGGAGGGGTGGGAGTCAGGGTTTCCCATTCACAATCCATTGATACTGAGGTAGGAGTAGGGGTCCCTCATTATTACTCGGCAAGGGTGAAATTTCAGGCTCCCCACTAGACCTCTGCTGACACCACCCTGGCTTAGAGAGAGAAGGACATCTTGCTATTGCTCATGGCCTCCTCTACCATCATGTTCTAGGGGCTTCATTACTGCCTGGAAGGGATGAATGTCCCAGATCCCCACTTAAGCCTTTTTTGAAATCACCTCAGGGAGTGGGGGAAGGGTATGTGTGACTCTTTACAGCCAGATGAAGGTAGAAGTCTAGGCTCCCCACTTGGTCTTTGCTAATGGGTGTGGGATGAGGCCACAGGTTTTTCTCTGGTGCTTGGATAGTGTATGGCAGTTACTGTCTTAAAGTTTTCTATCTTGGTAGGCTGCCCCACCCCTTTCCTATTCCTTTGGCTAGAGCTTTTGGGAGGACATTTTTGTCTGCATCCTTTGGCATTTCTGGGTTGCTGTCTTCTCCATCACCAGGTCCAGGAGGTATATTACTTAGAAACAAAACCCAGGGAACTCATTGCCAGGTCATTGCCTATGTCTTGAGATCCCTAGCCAAACTGTCTTCTCACCACCTTTCAAAGTTCATATATATATACATATATATGCACACATACATGTGCTATATTAATATTATTATATCATTATACTAATATGTTACTTATTATTATATATATTATAATGTCCAGTGTTTTTAGCTGTACTTATTGGGAAGAATAAAGAAATATATCTATTCTGTCTTTTCTTAGAACCAGAAGTTATATAAGTAGTTACTTAAAGAAAACATGGATGCTGTATTAGCTATAGCCTTTCTCCCAGTAAAAATCTAGTTAAGAATAGGTAAAATCACTCTCATCCCTACCTGCATTGGTATACTTATTTTTTTAGGATTTTTTTTTACTGTGGTATAAAGCACATAACAACAACAAAAAGAAACCCATCTTAACTAATTTTAAGTGTACAGTTCACTAGTATTAAGTATATTCACATTATTGTAAAATAGATCTCTAGAACTTTTTCACCTTGCAAATCTGAAACTCTGTACCCATTAAACAACAATTTACCTTTTCTCTAGTTCCTGATAACCACCATTCTACTTTCTGTTTCTATGAGTTTGACTAGTTTAGTTAGATATCTCATATAAGTGCAGTGATACAGTATTTGTCCTGTGATTGACATTTAACCTAACATAATTTTCTCAAGATTCATCCATATTGTAGCATGTGACAGGATTCCCTTCTTTTTTAAGGCTGAATAATATTTCATTGTATGTGTATACCACATTTTGTTTATTCAGTCATCCATCGATGGACATTCAGATTATTTACTTCTACCTTTTGGCTAGTGAAAATCATGCTGCTATGAACATGGATGTTCAAATATCTTTTTGAGACCCTGATTTCAATTCGACTCCTTTCGTTTTATTGTCTGTCTTTATGCTAGTATCACTGTTTTGATTACCATAGCTTTGAAACATGTTCTGAAATTAGGAAGTATGAGTCTTCTAACTTTGTTCTTCTCTTTCAAAATTGTTTTGTCTACTTGGGGTCACTTGGGATTACTTGTGAATTTTGGGATGAATTTACCTATTTCTGCAAAAAACTGCCACTGGGTTTTGAGGAATTGCATTGAATCTGTAGATCGCTTTCAGTTGTATGGACATCTTAACAATATTAAGTCTTTCAACTCATGAACACAGATGTCTTTCCATTTCTTTGTGTCATCTTTAATTTTTTCAGTAATGTTTTGTAGTTTGTCATTGGTGTACTTCTATATACTAAATAAAAGTTGAAGTAAAAATTCTTTGCTAAACCTTGCTTTTCCAGTAATTTCAGAGCAAAGAACTATGGATGGGGTACCATTCATCATTCCTACAGATTCTCTGCTGCTTGGCACAATTGCTGCCCATACCAGAGACTCTGCTTATTCAGTCATTGAAGCCTTAGCCAGCTCCTTTATGATACAATAGAATGGGGTCAGAGTCTGCATCCCATCTTTCTCTTTATTCATTCTCATTAAATTTCCCTTAGGACTAGTCTCCTGTAGTGACATTCAACCCGAGGCCCTGGCAGGTGTGCTTAAGGGTGGAAATCAGTAAAGGCAGAACCAGACTTTGAATGGAAAGAGACTTCAAAGTAAACCCAACCCTGAGCCCTGCCTCCTCCATGAAGCCTTCTCTGACTAAGTTATCCCATGCTCATCTCCTTTTTCAGAAAACCTCTGCTACGTGACTCTTTCTGGGAAAAAGACATTTTTATTTATTTTTAAAGATTTTTAAAAAAAATATTTATTTTAATTTTATTTTTGGCTGCATTGGGTCTTCGTTGCTGTGCACGGGCTTTCCCTAGTTGCGGTGAGCGGGGGCTCCTCTTTGTTGTGGTGCATGGGCTTCTCATTGTGGTGGCTTCTCTAGTTGCGGAGCACAGGCTCTAGGCACATGGGCTTCAGTAGTTGTGGCACGTGGTCTCAGTAGTTGTGGCTCATGGGCTCTAGAGTGCAGGCTCAGTAGTTGTGGCGCATGGGCTTAGTTGCTCTGCAGCATGTGGGATCTTCCCGGACCAGGGCTTGAACCCATGCCCCCTGCATTGGCAGGTGGATTCTTAACCACTACGCCACTGGGGAAGCCTCAAGACATTTTTAATCACTAGGTTTTTCAAATGGCTCGTTATTTCTCTAATTTAAGCACCATGAGTTTTTTTTTTAAACATTTTAACCACCCTGAGTGGAATTCTCTTACAACAAACAACCTCAATGAAACAGTCTACTCCTCTGACTTCTTGTACTGTGTTTATGGACATAATTTAATCTTTTTTGGTTAAGGATCATTATTATGACTGTCCGTTGTTGTATTGTGTTATAATATAGTGGTATTCTAAGGCCTATTGAAATGTGATTTAATGTTTGCCCTTGCACTAAATGGTCATAGGCCATTTAGTGTGTGTGTGTGTGTGTGTGTGTGTGTGTGTGTGTGTGTGAATCCATATTAGATTTTCATGGTTTTCTGTCTCGTTCCTTGTCAGTTGACCCTTCTGGCTGCTCTTGATCTACTTTTGTAAAATTCATCCCCATTCCCTAGCTCACTAGGCTCGACAGAGACTTCTTAACTAGGACTTAATGCCTGAAGGGAATGTTTTTCACGGATCTTAAGAGGCTCAGGATTTACCTTCTCTAGTCTGTTTTGTTTGTTTATCTGCAAGCTTGTTCTAGTTTGGGGAGCTTAGCTGTGGAACTAAGAACAAAATCTCCAGGAACAGGAACCACTGGAGTCCTTGAAGCCAAATCACCCTAATTTTCCCTTCTGTCAAGCTCCTCTCACACTGCATGGCTCTCCAATCAGTAGTTTCCTGCTGGGTCCAGTGGAAAGAACAGTTGGTGACAGGAAGCATTTTGAGGCTACTCTGGCCTATATCACTTCCTCTCATCAGAGAAACAAACTTCCAAAGGTGACACAAAAGAGCTTCCATTTGGGGCTCTCTGACTAGGAGTATTCAGGGCTCTGACAAAGATTTCAGAGTGAAGAATATTTAAAAAACTTTTTATAGTGGTCACAATGGATGGCAGAGGGTAGAAATGGGAGCAGCCTTCAGGGGCAGATATTGAGAAGTTCATAATGGAGAGGGAGACTATGGCGTGGGTTGCAGACACAGTTCAAAGTTCTAGAAGTGTGAACTGAATATAATGCATATTACATCACTAGAGCTACATGTAGAAGTCATAATTAGGAAAAACAAGGAAGGCAGTTATTAACTCTACTTCCCTGAACATATCTAGTTTTAGTATTTATTATAATGGAATTATTTCAACTTTTCAGATATATTAGAATTTGAGTGTATGTGCTAATCCTGACTCTGGTGAAGTGTAAGATATGTGAAACTGAAATACAAGCTTTGAAATTTAAGTACATTTTCTATTGGCCACACCCAGGCACAAATTCTAATTAAACACAGCTTTGAGGATATTAACACTTATTTAAATTTTACAAAGCACTTTCACAACCATTTTCTTATTTGATCCTCACTATAGCTTTGTAGGGAGGAAAGTATTATCTCCATTTTATGGATAAGGAAAGGGAATCTTTGCTTGAAGGCTGGCCCAAGGTAACTTGGCTAGTAAAAGAGCAGAAATAAAACCCAGCTCTTCTAATTCATAGGCCAGTGTTCTCTTTAGTATACTATGTTTTGTTTCATTAAGGTTTGGGGAACAAATTCAATATATTTCTCTGATGAAGTGACTTTCAAATCAAAATGATCCTGTATAAATAGATAACATTTTGGAATGCTATAAATGGAAAAATCCAATAAATTAGCCTTATATCTAAATAATATCTGAAGCCCCAAACTACTTGCACTTATATTTGATGTGTGTGTGTGTGTGTGTGTGTACAGGGATAAATTCATAACTCTATCTCTGCTCCTGATAACAAAATAATATTTTGTTGTTAGCATAATTTTTATTCGTATTGCCAATCTGTACTAGAAATAAATCCACTATAGGGACTTATCTTTTTCTTTTTTCTTGAACTGAGATTTTTTTTTTTTTGCGGTACGTGGGTCTCTCACTGTTGTGGCCTCTCCTGCTGCGGAGCACAGGCTCCGGACGCGCAGGCTCAGCGGCCATGGCTCACGGGCCTAGCCGCTCCGCGGCACGTGGGATTTTCCCAGACCGCGGCACGAACCCAAGTCCCCTGCATCGGCAGGCGGACTCTCAACCACTGCGCCACCAGGGAAGCCCGAACTGAGGTATTTCTTACAGACAATAAAGTACACAAATCTTAAGTGTACAGCTCAATGAAATTTTATGTACGTGCATCCTCCACCCATATCAAGATAGAACATTTCTGATCCCCCAGAAGGTTTTCTCTTGCCTCCTCTTAGTCAGTACCTTCTCCCAAGGGTAACAACTACTTTGACTGCTATCATCATAGGTTAGCTTTTCCTGATTTCAAACTTTATATAAATAGAATTGTATTGTATGTACTGTTTTGTGTCTGGTTTCTTTTGTTTAACATAAGGTATGTGAGATCCATCCATGTTTTGCGTATGGTATTAGTTAGTTCTTTTTTGTTGCTGTGTACCATTCCCATGTGTTATTCACCACAATTTATTTATCCATTCCCCTTGTCTTAGTCAATTCAGGCTGCTGTAACAAAATTCCATAGACCAGGGGGATTAAACAGCAAACATTTATTTCTCACAAGTTCTGGAGGCTGAGAAGCCCAAGAACATGGAACCAGCAGATTAGATGTCTGGTGAGGTCCCTCTTTCTGTATTGCAGACAGCCACCTTCTTGCTGTGTCCTTACATGCTGGAGAGAGATCATCTCTTTGGTATCTCTTTTTATAAGGCCACTGATCCCATTCATAACGGCTCCACCCACATGACCTAATTACCTCCTGAAGACCCCAAATACCTTCACATTGGGAATTAGGGCTTCAACATATGAATTTTGGGAGGACACAAATATTCAGTCCATAACATCTGTGTCAATAGACATTTGTGTTTTTAGGTTTTGATTATTATGAATAAAACTGCTATGAACATTTTTTACCATATCTTTTGGTGGACATGAGTGCTCATTTTTCTTGGATATAAAACTAAGAGTGGAATTGCTAGGGTAGGTGCAATAAGAAGACATTTTAACTGAATTAATTTAACTTAGAATAATTTAACTTAGTATTAATGAAAGAACTGATGGCAGAGAATAAGAAAACCCACTTTATGAAGAGCCACTTTTAGGGATTAAAAATGGATCTGTGTTTTGTTTAGCAGGTCAAGATTTTCTGCCTGTCATATATTAGAGAGTATTTTTGTTGTGGTTGGAGGGTTGGGTCTTTCATGCTTGTGGGTAGATAGATATTTATTTTCCTTGTGTCTGATACATAGAGTGCACATCAGGGCTGAGGAACCATTTTAATACAAGCTGTATCTTTTCTGGATGGGGTCAAATTGTCTTTTCTTGGGTAATGTGGCTCAAATGATCATAAAATAACATTGAAAAATCAAGTTCACTTTACAGAAATCTGCCTTAGGATTAACTTGGGAGTACATCTTTTGTTTTGGAAGTGAAGATACACATATAATTTTATGTAATCCAACAATTTAACTCTGGCAGTATAATTTTACATTACATTGGAGGTAAAGAATTTTTAAACATCATATGTCTGCTAGCAACATTTACTAATGAAGTGTGATGTTGAAAGGGTGTGTGGAAAATTCCTGTGGTCTGGGAAGTGAGTGAGGTGGTTGTAAACAGAGGAGAAAACTGGAAAAGTGCTCCAAATGAAGAGTACTCTTTCTGGAAAGGATTCAGGGTTTCTCCAGTTGTGCTGTACCACTGAGTGTGCTGTAAAACAGAGACTCACCTTAAACCCTTCCTTGACAAAGATGGTTACTTCAGGTTTTTGAGGCTTTCTGTTTTGTTTTGTTTTGTTTCTTAACAGAATTTAATTTGATAATGAATGTAAAAAAAAAAGCAACTACATTACAGGCAATTACTTGTTGCACAGCTTGGTTTCTGCAAATAGTGGAATACCTAGACTTCCTCTTGGATGTATTTGAAACCCTTCAGGGGCTCCATGAAGCCTGGGTTAAGTCCAGAATTTTTACCAAGGCTTCCAGGACCAGCATCTCTCAGCCCTGCCTGCCTCATCAACTTCAATCTTTGACAGTCTCCATGTGGCATCACTATTCCACGGTCTCTCAGCCCTCAGTGTTTTGGTACACGTTTCTCCTCGGCCTGGAACGTCCTTCCCCTGCCCAAATTGCCTAACTTTTATCCGTTAAGGCTAAGTCCTGCCATCATCTTTCTTCCCAAAGCCTTCTCTGTACCCTAGGCTGGCTTAGACAACCCTCTGCTGTTCTGCCCTAGCCCCCTGTGCAGACACTGACCATACTATATCAAAATGAACTCTCCTTCTCATTATCTTCCCATTAGACTTGAAACTGCTTAAAATATGTTGCTACCCCCAGGGCCTAGCACAGTGCTGGTCATATGATAGGCACTCAGCAAAGGATTGTTAAATTAATGTGTGGATGGACATATAAACCAGCTTTTGGACTTAGTCAGTGTGCCCATTCATTCAATAAACATTTGTTGGCCCTTAGGGGACAACTTACTGCAGGGCATTATGATCAGAACTGTAGGAGATACAGAGATGAACACTACGTGGGCTGAGATGGGAATTCATTCCAATAGCAGAGAGATGACATGCCTGCAAATAACAATAATCTAAAGTAAAAAGGGCCCAGTGCCATAAAAGAGATATAAATAAAGGACTATAGAGGCTTAGAAGAAGGAGCAAGTATTTCTTGGTGGGAAAATTGAGGAAGAAGGGTTCATAGAGAAGGTAGTATTTGTGGTAGGACTTATGTGCAAGTAGGACATGAATGAGCAAAGATCCTCCAGTGTATCATGTGGTTTATATTGGCTGAAAAGAGTAGATCTCATGAAGGAGTAAATGAGCAGTGGGGAACAATTAGAAATGTAGAATGTGGCCATATTGGAGAGGGCCTTAAATGCCAGGCTGATGAATTTGTATTTGATTCCTATCAGTTGGGGCGATCTGGGAAGTTGGTGGAAATTTCTGAGCAGCTTAGTGACATGGGCAGAGAAATCCTTTAAGATTAATCTGGCAATGGTGTATTTTAGTGTTTTCTTAGTAAATCATTATTAGGTAATTAATTGCTAAGCTAATAATTAGTTTTACTAAATAGGGTAGAAAAACTCCAAGGCCTGTAGCTCCTTGACCTTTTTGCACTAGTCCTTTCTCACTGGAAATGTAGATGAGGTAAGAAATCATATGACTAATTAGTTTTCAGAAATGAAAATTGAAATTGACAGAGGAAATAAAGTCAGAAATGGCTCATTAAAATGCATAGACATATAAAGTGATATTTGCTTAGGAACCGTGTCCGAAACATTGCCTACAGCTGTCTGGAAAAGTCCGGACACAGTATATGAATTATATTGTTAATATTTATTCCTTTGGGGGTAGTTTAGATCACTTCCAGTTAAAAATAACTATAGTGTTCTAACCTCAGACTGTCTACTCTTACTCTCCCCTATAAACAGTGGGTACTGAATTGTCAGTCTGCTTTATGGGATATTATATAACCAGAGCATCTGGTTTCTTGCCACCTTAGGTCAGGCCTTCAACACTTCATGCCTGGATTATTACAACTTTCTCATTGGTCTCCCTCTCTCCAGTGCTTCAAATCTAGCTTTTATCCTAACAGCAAGGTATAGTGGGATGAATACTGAATGGAGAGTAAGATTAACTCAGTTTGAATCCTGGTTATATTGTTCATTAACTATATAACCCTGGGCAAGTCATATCACCTGAGACTCAGTTCCTCAACTCTAAAATGAAAGTAATGATCCTTGCCCTGGCTATCCCAAGGGGCTGTCACAGGATCATGTGAAAGTGCTCTGAAAGCTGTTAATGGCTTTACTGAGACTTTGGACTATACTGCCTGGCTTTCCAGCCTCCACAATCCAGTCCCAAGCCACCTATCTAATCTCTTTGCTCAGTATTCTCTGGAACCTGTCCCTGTCTCTGACACACATGAGGTGTTCCTCTCATCTGGAATATTCTTCCCTCTTATATCTGCTCATCCATATCCAAGCAATAATTTAGGGACCAGTCCAAATCCTACATCGTCCTTGAAATCTTCCCTGATGACTCCAATGCTGACTGACTTCCCCCTTTTCTGAATTTTGACAGCACTTAGTTATTATCAACACTTGCCTATATACATTACCTTATATTTTTAGCTCTTTCATTTACCTAAGGCTCATATGCTTAACTAGATTATGATTTCTATGATGCCTTAGCTTGTTTATGTAACATTTAGTGAATGTTTATAAGGATGTTTCCTCTGTATTCCTCACCGAACCACGGACGGAACTTAATAAATAATTACCGCCTCAATTACTTAGAAATTCACATACAGGCTCTCTTAAGAAAGAGACAAGTGAACCCATCTTCTCTTCCAAGCACTTGGAGTACCCCTCCTAACAACCCACCCCACCTCTATCTCCTACAGAATCACAGAAATGCCATTAGAATAGGACTGTCCGATAGAACTGTGATGATGGAACTATTCTACAGCTGTGCTGTCCAATATGGAAGCCACTAGCTGCACGTGGCTATTGAGTGCTTGAAATGTGGTTAAGGCAACTAACTGAATTTTTGGTTGTATTTAACTTGAATTCATTTAATTGTAGGTAGCTGCACGTGGCTAGTGGCTACTGTACTGGATAGCATAGGTCTAGACCAGTGCTAAGAATTGTTTTCCAGCTCTTTATTTTCAAAATTCTTGGTTGTCAGAAAAGCAGGGCACTGGAAGGAAGAGAAATGAAGATGGGGGCAGGGCCTATGCACAGATGAGCAGAGGCTGGGAAGACCAGGACACTAAGTGGACCCAGGAGGAAGAGGATGAAGGTACATTTTAGGCTGAGTTTTGTTTTTCTGATTTCCTCCTGTTTTCCTAGGCTCTGCTAATCAACCTGCCATCTACCATGCCCATCTACATGATCCCTATGCAGGTTGATTTTCCTCTTTGCTTTTTTTTTTTTAACCTCTCATTCCTTTGTCAACCAAATCCATGACTCCAACAGGTTCTGGCTGGCTCAAGATTATTATCCCCCTATCCCCAACCATGTTTTTCTGCTACCATTTCATCACCCACACTTGAAAACTGCAACTTATTTTTGACTCTCTTTCTCACTCTTCCCAGACCCATCCCACATGCAGTTGCTTGCCAAATCCTTTCGGTGTTCCCCCATACAGGAGTTTCCTCCCTTCCCCCATCCCACTTATATCTTATTTCCATTAAGTTTCAGCTCTAATGCCACCTTTTCAAGGTTGTGGAAGATCCATTCATTCCCAGATTAATCATTTGTTGCCTTCCACATCACCTTCCTTTTTTTTTTTAAATTGAAGTAGAGTCGATTTACCATATTAGTTTCAGGTGTACAGCATTGTGATTCAGTACTTTTACAGATTATACTGTTAAAAGTTATTACAAGACAATAGCTATAATTCCCTGTGTTATACAGTATATTCTTGTTGCTTATCTATCTTATACATAGTAGTTTTTATCTCTTAATCCCATACCCCTAATTTGCCCTTCCCCCCTTCCCTCTCCCCTTTGGTAACCATTAATTTGTTTTCTATATCTGTAAGTCTGTTTCCATTTTACATATATATTTGCTTGTATTATTTTTTATATTCCACATATAAGTGATATCATACAGTATTTGTATTTGTCTAATTTATTTCACTAAGTGTAATATTCTCTAGGTCCATCCATGTTGCTGGAAATGGCAGTATTTCATTCTTTTTTATGACTGAGTAATATTCCATTGTATATATATACCACATCTTCTTTATCCATTCATCTGTTGATGGGCACTTGGGTTGCTTCCATATCTTGGCTATTGTAAACAGTGTTGCTATGAACATTGGGGTGTATGTATCTTTTTGATTTAGTGTTTTCATTTTTTCCAGGTGCATACCCAGGAGTAGAATTGCTGGATCATATGGTAGTTCTATTCTTAATTTATTGAGGAACCTCCATACTGTTCTCCATAGAGGCTGCATCAATTTACATTCCCACCAACAATATACAAGGGTTCCCTTTTCTTCACATCCTCTCCAACATTTATTATTTGTAGGCTTTTCGATGATAGCCATTCAGGTGTGAGGTCATATCTCCTTGTTGCTTTGATTTGCATTTCTCTGATAACTAGTGATGTTGAGCATCTTTTCATGTGCTTGTTAGTCATCTGTATGTCTTCTTTGGAAAAATGTCTATTCAGGTCTTCTGCTCATTTTTTAATTGGGTTGTTTGTTTTTTTGATATTGAGTTATATGAGCTCTTTGTATATTTTGGATATTAACCCCTTGTTGGTCATATCATTGGCAAATACTTTCTCCCATTCGTAGTTTATCTTTTCATTTTGTGGATGATTTACTTTGCTGTACAAAAGAGTTTAAGTTTAATTAGGTTCCATTTGTTTATTTTTGCTTTTATTTCTTTTGCCTTAGGAGACAGACCCATAAAAATATTGCTAAAATTTATGTCAAAGAGTGTTCTACCTATGAGCTCTTCTAGGATTTTTATGGTTTCAGGTCTTACATTTAGATATTTAATCCATTTTGAGTTTATTTTTGTATATGATGTGAGGAAGTGTTCTAATCTCATTGTTTTACATGTAGCCGTCCAGTTTTCCCAGCACCACTTATCGAAGAGACTGTCTTTTCTCCATTGTATATTCTTGCCTTCTCTGTTGTAGATTAATTGACCATAGGTGTGTGGGTTTATTTCTGAACTCTTTATTCTATTCTGTTTATCTATATATTTGTTTTTGTGCCAGTACCATACTGTTTTGATTGCCATAGCTTTGTAGTATAATTATGAAGTCAGGGAGTATGATACCTCCAGATTTGTTCATTTTTCTCAAGATTGCTTTGGCAAGTCATGGTCTTTTGTGGTTCCATATGAATTTTATTTGTTCCAGTTCTGTGAAAAAAAAAATGTCATGGGTATTTTGATAGGAATTGCATTAAACCTATAGATTGCTTTGGGTGGGATGGCCATTTTAACAAATATTAATTCTTCCAATCCAAGAGCACAGTGTATCTTTCCATTTCTTTGTATCATCTTCAGTTTCATTCAGAATGCTTTATAGCTTTCAGAGTATAGGTCTTTCACCTCCTTGGTTAAGTTTATTTGTAGATATTTTATTCTTTTTAATGCAATTTTAAAGGGAGTTTTTTTTTTACTTTCTCTTTCTGATAGTTCATTATTAGTGTACAGAAAAGCAACAGATCTCTACGTATTAATCTTGTATCCTGCAACTTTGCCAAATTCATTTATTAGTTCTAATAGTTTTTGGGTGGAGACTTTAGGGTTTTCTGTATAAAGTAGCATGTCATCTGCAAATAGTGACAGTTTTACTTCTTCCCATCCAATTTGGATACTTTTATTTCTTTTCCTTGTCTGATTGCCGTGGCTAGGACTTCCAATACTATGTTAAATAGTGGAGAGAATAGGCATTCTGTCTTGTTCCTGAATTTAGAGAAGAGGCTTTTAGCTTTTTACTGTTGAATATGATGTTAACTGTGGGTTTGTCATAAATGGCCTTTATTGCATTGAGATATGTTCCTGCTATACCTAATGTTTTTTTTTTTTTTTGTGTGTGTGTGTGTGTGTGGTACATGGGCCTCTCACTGTTGTGGCCTCTCCCACTGCGGAGCACAGGCTCCGGATGCGCAGGCTCAACGGCCATGGCTCACGGGCCCAGCTGCTCCGCGGCATGTGGGATCTTCCTGGACTGGGGTACAAACCCGTGTCCCCTGCATCGGCAGGCGGACTCTCAACCACTGCGCCACCAGGGAAGCCCCTGCTACACCTAATTTGATGAGAGTTTTTATCATGAATGGATGTTGAACTTTTTCAAATGTTTTTTCTGCATCTATTGAGATAACCATGTGATTTTTGTCCTTCCTTTTGTTAATATGGTGTATCACATTGATTGATTTGCAAATATGAACCATCTTTGTGTCCCTGGAATAAATCCAACTTAAATAAATCCAACTTGATTATGGTATATGATCCTTTTTATATATTGTTGGATTCAGTTTGCTAATAGTTTATCGAGGATTTTTGCATGTACATTCATCAAAGATACGGGCCTGTAATTTTCTTTTTTTTGTAGCGTCTTTTTGTGGTTTTGGTATTGGGGTAATGGTAGCATTGTAGAAAGAATTTGGGAGTGTCCCATCCTCTTAATTTTTTGGAATAGCTTGAGAAGGAGAGGTATCAGTTCTTCTTTATATGCTTGGTAGAATTTCCCTGTGAAGCCATCCAGTCCTGCAGTTTTGTTTGCTGGGAGTGTTTTTTTTTTTATTACAAATTCAATTTTGCTACTAGTGATCAGTGGATTCAAATTGTCTGTTTCTTCCTGATTCAGTCTTAGCAGGTTGTATGATTTTTGAAATTGGTCCATTTATTCTAGGTTGTCAATTTGTTGGCATATAACTATTCATAGTATTCTCTTATGATTTTTTTGTATCTCTGTGGTATGAATGTCATTTCTCCTCTTTCATTTCATATTTATTTGGGTCCTCTCTCTTCTTGGTGAGCCTGGCTAAAGGTTGATCAATTTTGTTTATATTTTCAAAAAAACAGTTCTTGGTTTCATAGATCTTTTCTATTGTTTTTTATCTCTATTTTATTTATTTCCTCTCTGACCTTTATTATTTCCTTCATTCTGCTGACTTTGGGCTTTGTTCTTTTTTTAACATCTTCATTGGAGTATAATTGCTTTACAATGGTGTGTTAGTTTCTGCTGTATTGTTTGTTCTTTTTCTAATTCCTTTAGGTGGCATGATAGGTTGTTTATTTGAGATTTTTCTTGTTTCTTGAGGAAGGCCTGTATTGCTATAAACTTCCTTCTTTGAACTGCTTCTGCTACGTTGCATAGATTTTGGAATGTTGTTTTTCCATTTTCATTTGTCTCAAAGTATTTTCTGATTTCCTCTTTGATTTCTTTTTTCTTTCTTTCTTTTTTTTTTTTTGCGGTACGCGGGTCTCTCACTGTTGTGGCCTCTCCCATTGCGGGGCACAGGCTCCAGATGCACAGGCTCAGCAGCCATGGCTCACGGGCCTAGCCACTCCACAGCACATGGGATCTTCCTGGACCAGGGCACGAACCCGTGTTCCCTGCATCAGCAGGCGGACTCTCAACCACTGTGCTACCAGGGAAGACCCGCTTTGATTTCTTCATTGACCTGTTGGGTTTTTAGTAGCATGTCATTTAGTTTCCATGTGTTTGTGATTTCCCCATTTTTCTTCCTGTCATTGATTTCTAGTTTCATACTGTTGTGGTCAGAAAAAATGCTTGATATAATTTCTATCCTCTTAAGTTTGTTGAGACTTGTTTTGAGGCCTAGCATGTGATCTATCCTGGAGAACATTCTATGTGCACTTGTAAAGAATGTGCATTGCTGTTTTTCATTGTAATGTCCTGTAGATATCTATTAAGTCCAGCTGGACTATTTTGTCATTTAAGGCCACTGTTGCCTTATTGATTTTCTGTCTGGATGATCTGTCCATTGATGTGAGTTGGTAAAGTCCCCTACTATTATTTATTATTGTCAATATCTCCTTTTATGTTTGTTAGTAGTTGCTTTATATATTTAAGTGCTCCTGTATTGGGTACATATATGTTAACAAATGTAATATCCTCTTCTTGTACTGGTCCCTTTATTATTATATAATATGCTTCTTTGTCTTTTGTTATAGCTTTTATTTTAAAATCTATTTTGTCTGATATGAGTATTGCTACCCCTGCTTTCTTTGCATGTTTCTGTTTGCATGAAACATCTTTTCCCATCCTCTCACTTTTATTCTATGTGTCTTTATCCCTGAAGTGAGTCTTTTGTAGGCAGCATATTGAAAGGTCTTGCTTTTTATCTAATCAGCCACCCTGTGTCTTTTGGTCAGAGCATGTAGTCCATTGACATTTAAAGTAATTATTGATAAGTATGCACTTATTGCTATTTTATTACTTGCTTTCCACTTGTTTTTGTAGTTATTCTCTTTTCGTTTCTTCTTTTTGCTTCTTCCCTTGTGGTTTGAGGATTTTCTTTAGCAGTATGTGTGTGTTCCTTTCTTTTTAGTTTTTGTGTATTTATTGTAGGTTTTTTATTTGTAGTTACCATGAGGTTCATATATGCTGACCTATAATTATATCTACTTGTTTTAAAGTAGTAGTCATTTAAGTTCAAACACATTCTAAAAGATCTACATTTTTTTACTTCCCTGCCCTACATTTTGTGTTTTTGATGTCATATTTTACATCTTCAATCTTATCCCTTTACTGTTTACTGCAGTTATAGTTGCTTTTACATTTTTTTTTGTTTTTTAATCTACATATTGGCTTATTTAAGTGTTTGATCCTCAATCCTTACTATATATTTGCCTTTCCTAGTGGGATTTTCCCTTTCCTATAGATTCTTACTTCTTTTCCATTTAGAGAAGACCCTTCAGATTTCTTTTACGGTAGGTTTAGTGTTGATGAACTCTTTTAGTTTTTGCATACCTGAGAAGTTCTTTATCTCTCCTTCTAAATGATAATCTTGCTGGGTAGAGTATCCTAGGTTGCAGGTTTTTCCCTTTCAGCACTTTGAATATATTATGTTACTCCCTTCTGGCCTACAAGGTTTCTGCAAAGAAATCAGCTGATAGCCTTATGGGGGTTCCCTCGCATATGACTCTTTGTTTTCCTCTTGCTGCCTTTAGAATTCTCTCTTTATCTATAACTTTTGCCATTTTCATTATGATATGTCTTGGTGTGGGTCTATTTGGGTTCATCTTGTTTGGGACCCTCTGTGATTCCTGTACCTGGATATCTGTTTCCTTCTTCAGGTTTGGGGAGTTTTCAGGCATAATTTCTTCAAGTACATTTTTGATCCCCTTTTCTCTCTCTTCTCCTTCTGGAACCCATATAATGCAAATGTTTGGATCTTAATGTTGTCCCAGAGATCTCTTCAATTGCTTTAATTTTTAAAAATTTGTTTTTCGGGGCTTCCCTGGTGGCGCAGTGTTTGAGAGTCCGCCTGCCGACGCAGGGGACGCGGGTTCGTGCCCCGGTGTGGGAAGATCCCACATGCCACGGAGCGGCTGGGTCCGTGAGCCATGGCCACTGAGCCTGCACGTCCGGAGCCTGTGCTCCGCAGCGGGAGAGGCCACAGCAGTGAGAGGCCCGCGTACCGCAAAACAACAACAACAACAACAACAAACAAACAAACAAACAAACAAAAATTTGTTTTTCTTTCTGCTGTTCTGACTGTGTGGTTTCCATTATTCTGTCTTCTAGATCACTTATGTGTTCCTCTGTATTACTTTGTCAGCTATTCATTCCTTCTAGTGTGTTTTTTATTTCAGCTGTTGAATTATTCATTTCTGATTGGTTTTTTTTTTTAATATTTTCTAGTTCCCTGTTGAAATGGTCACTGTTTAGATCAATTATTTTCCCTAATTCAGTTAACATTTTTATTACCAATGTTTTGAATTCTTTATGTGGTAAATCGTTTATTTCTCTTTCATTATTTATTTTTCAGGGGCTTTCTCTTGCTCTTTCAATTAAGAGTAGTTATTCTGCCTTTTCATTTTTGCTTAACTTTCTTGCCTCTGTGATATAGGTGGAACCGTTATCTATTGCAGTCTTGAAGGTGTATTTTTCTGTGGGACCACCTCTATACAGACTGTGTATGCTGGATGCCTTTGGGGGAAGAGCTGGATTTGATGTGAATGCAAGTCACATCTTTCCTCAGGGTGTGCTGGCAGCTATCACCTTCGTAGCTGGTGTGGCTGGAGATTTAAGGGCTAGAGCTGGAGGTGGGTGTGAGGTGGGACTTCCTCTCTGCTCAGTGGCTGTCACCACCCTCTCAGGGGTGGGGCCTGAGCTAAATCTGTTCCTTTTAAGTGTGTGTTTTTCCCTCTCCCCACACCAGGACCTTTGCCCCAGAGGAGGGGTGTGCTGAAGCAAGTGGGGCCTGTGCGCTGACAGAGGTCTAATGCACTGCCTGTATAGGTGTCTGTGGCTCCACACAGACATAGCCTCAGGTGCAGATCCCCTTTGTTCCTCACAGCCTCCACCACCCCTGCCCTGTTGTGGAACTGCCCTACAGGAAAGACGGTGCCTGTGTGGACTCTCCATGTATATTGGGAAGTTAGCTGTGATACAGCGGCCACTGTCAGAGATCTCGGGGGCTTCTGAGAAACTGCTTGAGTAAGAGCTAAGAGTAGCTCCACTCTGGGACTGGGTCACCCCTGTGTCCCATAGTCGAGTCTTTTCCTCTGTCATGGGCACCCCAGATCCAGTTCAGTGCTATGGCATGGGTTGAGTGGGGCTAGAGTATTCATTGAGCTTGGGCTGGCGGGCATGGCAAGGCAGTCATGGGAAATCCAGCAGCTGCTAGGGCAGACCTCTCTCTGCCCTGCCTTAGGGGCAGTTCCCCTTTGTCTCTCACAGCTGATCACTGTCCCCAGCCTCAGCTGCTCTCACCCTGTTGTGAAACTGCTCCGCAGGGCAGGCGGGGCCCTTGTGGTCACTCTGTGTGTATTGGGGTGGGGGTGTGAGCTGTGGTGGAGTGGCTGCCATCAGAGATCTGGGCGGCTTCTGGGACGCTGCTTGAGTAAGTGTCAACAATGGCCACTGCCGCCCCACCCAGGCTCCACCCCACGACTCAGTCACCTCTGCATCCCACGGTCAAGTTTTTTCTCTGGTCATGGCTACCCCAGATCCAAATGGTGTGCTGTGGCATGGAATGAGTAGGATGGAAGCATTGCTTGTTTCTTCGGGCTGAGGTGCATGGCTAGCTGGTCGTGGGAAACCCAGCTGCCTCAGAGCAGATCTCTCTCTGCCTTGCCTCGGGGACAGCCAACGTGCATGCACTCCTCACAAATGGAGTCCAGTCTTGTTGTCTGGCTGTCCTCCAACCAGCCGAGGGGGCTTGTCTCCTCCACAAAGAACCCCAGCTCTGGGACACCCAGTCTGTGGCTCAACCTGATCACTCCCCAGGGTGGGTGTCCACCCATGCAACCTCCCTTTTCCTCTGATTCCCCTCCCAGGGGCACGGGTCTCAACCTGATCACTTTTCTTCCCTTCCTACTGGATTATGTGTGGATTGTTCTTACAATCTTGGTTGTACAGGAGTGCTTCTGCCAGTTTCCAGGTTTTTAAAAATTAATTAATTAATTAATTAATTTTTGGCTGCGTTGGGTCTTGTTTCTGCGTGGGGGCTTTCTCTAGTTGCGGCGAGAAGGGGCTACTCTTTGTTGTGGTGCGTGGGCTTCTCATTGCAGTGGCTTCTCTTGCGGAACGCGGGCTTCAGTAGTTGTGGCTCGCGGGCTCTAGAGCGCAGGCTTACTAGTCGTGGCGCAGGGGCTTAGTTGCTTCTCAGCATGTGGGATCTTCCCGGACCAGGGCTCGAACCCGTGTCCTCTGCATTGGCAGACAGATTCTTTCCTTTTTTATTTTAATTAATTAATTTATTTTTAATTTTTGGCTGCGTTGGGTCTTCGTTGCTGCATGCGGGCTTTCTCTGGTTGCTGTGAGTGGGGGCTACTCTTCCTTGCAGTTCATGGGCTTCTCATTGCGGTGACTTCTCTTGTTGCAGAGCATGGGCTCTTGGCGCACAGGCTTCAGTAGTTGTGGCACATGGGCTTCAGTAGTTGTGGCCCGTCAGCTCTAGAGTGCAGGCTCAGTAGTTGTGGTGCATGGGCTTAGTTGCTCCATGGCAGGTGGGATCCTCCCGGACCAGGGCTCAAACCCATGTCCCCTGCATTGGCAAGTGGATTCTTAACCACTACGCCACCAGGGAAGTCCCTCCAGTTAGTTTTAGTGAGAATTGTTCCACATGTAGATGTATTTTTGATGCTTTTGTGGGGGGAAGTGGGCTCTATGTCTTCTTACTCCACCATCTTGATCTCTTCTCTCTCACTTTCCTTTCTTATAGGACTTATTGTTGTTAGTTGTTTCCAGACCTATCCTCTCTACTAGATTAAAATCTTTTAGAAGATGGAGGCTACATTTCAGTGATGTCTTATTCTCTGTGCTTAGCACATAGTAGGTACTCTGTAAAAATTTATGGAATGAGTATATTAATGTATATTCAGCCCTTACCATACCTGTCGGAAGTGAACATTTTCTTATGTTTTTGAAGCTGTGACCTGACAGTATGTTAAATGTGTATGCATTAAACTAGTGAATATAACAAAAAGGAAATGGACTGGCATATAGAGAACAAGCTAGTGGTTACTACTAGTAGGGAAGGACAAGATTAGGGTTGGGGATTAAGAGGCGCAAACTATTATGTATAAAATATAAGCTACAAGTACATATAATACAAAACGGGGAACATAGCCAGCATTTTATAATAACTATAAATGGAATATAACCTTTAAAAATTGTGAATCACTGTGTTGTACACCTGAAACTTAAATAATATTGTACGTCAACTATACCTCAATTTTTTTAAAATTCAAAAAATGTGTTGCTGAGAAAGCAGTTTTGGAAGCAGCAGTATCCTGGAGTGCTTTTAGAATAGGGTGATCTACAAGGAAGATACGCTGTGGTGTCTCAGGCTTTTACTGGCCCTGAGATTCTGTGACCTTTTGATTTCATTTTAGAGTGACTGTGTTGTTTGTGGGGCACAAACCCCACAGAATCTGGGAGCCTTGATGTACAAGCTTTGTTAAGCCCTATCAGAAAAACTGTTGTTTAAATTGATTTTTTCTTCATTTACTTTCAGTTTTACAAAACAATCCTTAGAAATATAGGCAATCACTGGAAAACAAATTATTAAAGTAAGTTATCAGCAAAAATGGCAGAGTGAGGACTTCTGAAAATTCTACCCATAATAAAAATGACAAGAATTGGCAAAAATGATCAGAATCAACTTTTGCAGCACTCTGGAAATTAACCAAAGGCTTGCACCAATCTGGGGAGTATTTATTCATGAAAAACAGCTGCATTTTTGGTAAGAATAGTAAGCTTTGTGGCGTTTTCACTTGCGCTATGCCCATCCTTTGCTCTCCAGCTCTGCAGTAGCCTTGAGAATCCACAGCCTGCAACCATAGGGAAAGCCAGCAACCTGGTAGCCCCTGGAGGACGCAGAACACAGTTGGAGCTCCTGTAAAGCCTTATTTCTAGAGAATTGTCATTATTTGATCTGTCTGACGAGTCCCCGGAAGACCCCACTTACAAGACTTGTATTTATTTGTCCTGACTTGGAGGTACAGAAAGCCTTCCCTGCCGGGGCTTTTTTGGAAAATCATTAGAGGCAATTGATTAACTTCACAGCTGTTTGAGGAGTAGATAACCAAAAAGTTTAAAAGGTAAAGCTGAGGAATAATATATCCATTGGGGCTTTGAAAAGTTCAGGCATATTCCTGGGAATCTAGAGGACCACATGCATGTTCAGGGCTATGTGCATTCCCAAGGCTGTGCACATGCTCAGGAAAGACCTGAGAAGGCCCTCAGCTCTCACTCTGGCTAACTTTGAGCTCTGTACAAGCAGAAAGGGAAAACTAAGGCAGAGTTAATCAACCACCTGGCTGACTGTTGAAGCCATGCCCCAACATGTACACAGAGCCACTTGGCCAAGACTGGGAGACTTTTTGGTTCCAGGAGTTTATGGAAACATTTTTATCAATTATTAGTTGACTCCTAAGCTAACCCAGCAGAGACTTCGGTGCAATAATTATTAAAGTAGAATGGAACAGAGTGAAGCCTGTTGTCCATCGGACCTTGTAGAAGCGAATTCTTGGTCCACTAAGCTGCAGTATTTGTAGCTCTGCCTGTACAGTTCTATGTCTTTAAACAGGCTGAAAGGGCAAGGAACTAATATGGGGCTGATGTCTTGTTTGTTAATTTTAAGGCAAGACAAAAGTCGTTTTTGAAAATTTTTTTCCAAAGGATTGCCAATTGTGAGAAGTGATTTGTTTGGAAATGCCATTTCACTTCTATGCCTCAGCCACATCCCAGCTGGCTTCTTCATCTCTTGGGGGTCTTCTTGTAGAAGACCAATTCCTCTCTCCTCCCCGGACTCCCATTTATATACTCCCGCCGTGTTACTGCTCTCTGCTTCCGTTAATCTCATCTTCTGTTCTGGCTTTTCATTTGTTTCATCCATGTAGCTTTCAACTCAGGCTGGCTATGGCCTGACACACTGCATTCTGGGAGTCTGTTTTCTAAGAGGAGAATCAGGCAGAATAGAGACTGTAATGCCCTTTCTGCTGGCCTTGGGGGGTGGTGTGGAAGAGCAAGAGGAAAATTCTTTGGCTACCATTTTGGTCAGAGCCATCTCAGATGAAGCAGTGCAGTTCTCACAGGCTTTAAGGGGCTGTACTAATTTGACCAGATAGCTGGGCAATGACTCACTGAGACAGGGTTGGCGATAGAAAAATGTTTCTTTTTTCAGCCAGTACTAAAAAAAGACCCAAGGCTTATATGCATACATGCTGTACATTCATCCAATGCCACCCTTCCTCATCCCTACCAGGGGAATGCCGGAGAAGTTGCCCCTTTCCCACACTCCTCGCAAGCTACTTATTTCCTGACTTCTTTTTTCTCTTTTCTATGCTACACTGGACGTTCATTTTAAGCTGATTTCTCTTGCCTGTGAAGGGTATAGAGTAGGGTGGGGAGGTACAGAGTGTGATTTATGCCACCTCAGTCCACCACCTCCTGGGATTGGCCTGACCTGGATGATCATTTTTAGCCTGCTGTTTCCTGGGCATGGGCCAGGGGCTGAGGCCAGTGGCAGAAAGGCTAAGATGGCACAAGCTCCCTGGCAGATTCGGCAGTGATGAGTTTTCACTGGGGAATGAAATGGCTGTCTCATTTCTAACATCTTTAGGTTTGAAATACTGCCAAGGCTGTAACCCTAATGATTAAAACATCTTGAGGAGAAAGGCTACTTAAATCCCTGAAAGATTGGACTTCTGGAATGTGTTTCAAGAAAGGCAGTATCCCTGGGTAGCTGTGTTTCTAAAATTTTAACTTCAAACAAATTATAACTTCAATTTATACAAATTATACAAAGTATAACATCAGCCTCCAACCACGTAACCTGTTTTCATGATCAGATAAGACTCATTTATACTTAAGAACATTTATTTCTATGAAAACAGCATGCCTTAGAAAACAAAGCCAAAAGAAAGCAATTTGTCCTTTCAAGTGAGCTTAAACACATCCCACAATGCCATTGTTTTTATAGGAAACTATTCCCCTGGTGCTCTTAGGGACTGGTCTGGGAGAGTCCCTGCAGCTACTTGTATCTGCACAAAATGGCCCCTACTCTGTCTGAGCTCCCCTCCCCATAGGGGCTGGGAGCCTCCAAGAGCTGAGAAGAGAAGGTGTGTGTTGAGTTGTCTCAGCTTTGAACTTGAAATATGATTTGTCATTGAAATAACACCATAAACTACGAAATATACTAACAATTTGATTTTTCTGGTTGCAGGTTAAGATAGATTTTTCTGGGCTGGCTTGGAAGCTTATTTACCTACAATATTCTTTCTCTCAGAAAATTACTTAAAGGGAACTTTTGCAATAAGACCCCTTCATAAATCAGTCTCGACTCTTTCAGCAGACCCTTTCTCCGCAGGTGGTACAAAAGTGAATATTAACATATCTCACATTACATGGCCATAAGTTATGAGACTGTGGCCTGTGAACTTATGAGATTTAATTGTATTTTGTTTGGTTGCTTTCTCTTGAGAGAGAGTCACTTGTGAATCCCAAGAACAAGTTATATTTCTCTGCAGCTTCAAGATTCTTCTTTGCAGAAGTTATAAGTGAATAAAATGGTAAATGAAAGTACTGTTAAAATATTTGGCTTTCCAGCTAAAATATTATGTTTTCACAGTTGTATAGTCTTTCAGGCTTATCATAACCCCCTTCTAAGCCACTGGCCGCTAGAAACCTCACAATATTCCCTGTGATGTGGACAGGGGTTAGGTATGCAGGTATTATTGTGCCACCTGCTACAGTCACACTAGGAAAAGCTGGAAAGTGACTATTTACAAAGAAAGCCCCATTGGGAAAAAAAGAGGTTTGACATAGCTGTGACCAAAAAATTATTCAGAGATGGTGCCACATGGGCCCATGAGAAAGGGAAGGTCAAAATATGTGGTCAAGAGGAAATCCCTCTACTAAAGGATTTTCAGGCCTTGTGAGTGTCTTTGTTCCTCAAGGAAAAGGATTTGCTTCTATTAAATTCTAGCCAGTGACCTTTTACCTTCAGGACAAAGGTAATAATCAGTAAACCACAGAAGCAAACCCTCTGTGTTAAATTCTGCCTAAGTTTCTTTCTTTTTCTTTCAGTTTTATCCAAGTATGAAAACCAGATTACTATTTTCGCTGACTACCTAGAAGAATTTCCAGATACAGATGAGCTGGTATGGATCTTGGGGAAACAGCATCTTCTTAAAACCGGTAAGGTTTGGTAGCATTGGACTGTGAGAACACAAATGAGGTGGGTGCCCAAGGTTAAGGTCCTATCCTGTTTTCCTCCTTGGGTTGATAAGGGTTAATGTTACTCCTAGGCGGATTTACCTGACAACCAGAGGAGTTTAAGCCTCAGGCCCCTTGCTTGCATGCAGGGTCCCTTCTAAGGTCCTGAGAGGCCCTAGCAGTGTGTTCACATGGCCATTGGTATTTGTACGATTTGAAAAAGTCATGTATTTTTGTTCTTTTCCTTAAAGGAGAACCCCCAGATTCTATAAGCCTCGGGTTTCAAAAAACATGGACCTGCTCCTGGTATCACTAACCAGTATCTAGTCTTTGATGACTGGGCTACATACTTCTCATTCCTCTCATGTCCTTTTCTATCTAGATGAAAAACACTGCCACCCAAGGACCTTCTAAACAGCCCATGGCTCTCAGAAACAATATCAGACACTGAGAAGTCTTATAGTTTTAGAGCTTTTGCTGACTGCAGAACTGTCTCAGTTTATTCTGATTTTGTATAGAACTTTTACCCACTGCAACTAGATGGAAAGGAGGCTTGGATTTTTCTTCCTTACCCTTATGCTCTTATAGATTGGGAAAGACCTTTTCATCTGAAACTGCTAACAACCCAGCACGTCGATAAAGCCTGAACTTGGAGAGAGGCAGCTCTGATTTTTGTATCTGAGGAGAGATCCTCTTTGGAGGCCCTAGCATGGAGGGAGGGACAGGAAGAAGCTGATCAAAAGGCAGGAGGGGGGACTTCCCTGGCGGCCCAGTGGTTAAGACTCTGTGCTTCCAATGCAGGGGGCGTGGGTTCAGTCCCTGGCTGGGGGACTAGGATCCCACATGCCATGTGGCATGGCCAAGAAATTAAAAAATTAAAAAAATTTTAAAAAAAGGCAGGAGAGGAAGTTAGCATCTCTTAACTCCATCTGAGTCTGACTTCATCCTTTTGATTGGAGAATCCTGAATAGTCGAGAACACCTAGTGATAGCAGTTAGGAGACCTTATGTATTCTGGCTCTTCTACCTTGGATAATTCACTTTCTCTTTCCAGATCTTAACTCCTTTCACCAGTAATTAACTGGAGGGGCACTAGAGATGATCTCTTCTAGTTCAGCATTCCATGACAACAGGGATCCCCAAGTTGCCAAATATGCCCATTTTCTTTTTTTAAACATCTTTATTGGAGTATAATTGCTTTACAATGGTGTGTTAGTTTCTGCTTTATAACAAAGTGAATCAGCTATACATATACATACATCACCATATCTCCTCCCTCTTGCATGTCCCTCCCACCCTCCCTATCCCACCCCTCTAGGTGGTCACAAAGCACCGAGCTGGTCTCCCTGTGCTATGCAGCTGCTTCCCACTAGCTATCGATTTTACATTTGGTAGTGTATATATGTCCATGGCACTCTCTCACTTCATCCCAGCTTACCCTTCCCCCTCCCCGTGTCCTCAAGTACATTCTCTATGTCTGCGTCATTATTCCTGTCCTGCCCCTAGGTTCTTCAGAACCACTTTTTTTTTAGATTCCATAATTATGTGTTAGCATACGGTATTTGTTTTTCTCTTTCTGACTTACTTAACTCTGTGACAGTCTCTAGGTCCATCCACCTTGCTACAAATAACTCAATTTTGTTTCCTTTTATGGCTGAGTAATATTCCATTGTATATATGTGCCACACCTTCTTTATCCATTTCATCTGTCTATGGACACTTAGGTTGCTTCCATGTCCTCAAATATGCCCATTTTCAAACGTTAGGCTGGAAAACACCTTTCAAGGTGAAATTATTATTAAAATGTCTATACAACTTTTCCCCAGACTTTCTAGCATATAGGCAAGCTGGAAGACATAGAGAATATCAGAGGAAGGAGTGAGTGGCGTGAGCATTTGAGAGGAGGGAATATAATAACAGCTAACATTTACCTCAGACTTACTGCATACTGTACCATGTAAGCTACTACTTTCCATGTAGTGTTATCTTGTTGAATACTCATAAGTCTATGAAGTAGGTACGATCATTCTCCCCATTTTACAGATGAAGAAACTGAAGCTTAGAGAGGTTAAGTGACAAGCCCACACAGTTGGTAAGTAGTAGAGTCAGGGTTCAAACCCAGGCAGAATATGGCTCCAGAAGTCTTGCTCTTAACCATTTTACGTCTGCTTCCCATAATGTGCTAGGCACCGGCAACATGAAGGGGAAGGAAAATCCAGACAGCTCAACTTTCTGATTTGTTCAAAGGAAAGGCAGGAGAAAAAATAGAGACTATTGGCTAAAATTGAACTTCCTTTTCTTCTTTTAAAGTGCAATGGCTATAAGTTCTCTATAGAATACAAATATAGATGTGTTGTTGAGAAGGGGGAGAGAGAAGACTAAGAAAGATGGAACCACATCTAAGTACAGATGACATGTGGATGCCAGATTTGTGGCCATCGAAGTAAATTTATGCCATAAAATACAAGAAAGCATGCTTTGGAAAAAAATATACAAAAGCATTTGTGATGTTATACACCCATTTAGATTACAAATGCCAGTTGCAGTAGGTAGTATTGATAAATTTCTTATACACTTAATTTGCTTAGCAGGGACATCTCCTTCGTAGTTAAACATTTGTGTGTACCCCCCCCCCCACACACACACACACGACCCATCCCTAGTTTTAGATAGCAGACAGTGGATGCTGATAAGAGATCCAACCAACCATCATCATTCAGGCAGGGGCTGATTGCCTTGTTAGCAGGTTATCCAGGATCCTTGCTTTTCCTAGTCCTTGTCTTTTGGCCATGTGACCCCAGGGTTAAGTACCTGTTGGGGCTTTGGCTCTCAGTGAGAAGGAGGCAGGAACCACTCAGCATCATTGTACTAGCCAGTAGCTCTGATCAAAACATAGGTGGGAGGAAATGCTGAAATTATTTGGCTAAAATGAGATTGGGTTTCCTATGAATTTCCCTTAGCCTCATAACAATGGAATTGTCTGGTTATTTGAAATTGAGTTTGCTGCTGGCTCAGAAATCAAAGGCAGATATCTTCAGATGGGATACAATGATTTAATTTTAATTTCACATTTAATTACAGAAAAATCTAAGCTGTTGTCTGATATAAGTGCTCGTCTATGGTTTACATACAGAAGGAAATTTTCACCAATTGGTAGGTATATCATTTATTATACTGTGCTTTCTTCTTTGTAGATAGCTTTCCTGAGGTTATCAGTGACATCATGGAAACCTCAGAACTAACAGCTCACTATGGCGAATAATTTAATGTGACAGAGTAGTTAAGTCTTATGCTTCATCCAGAAATCTCATTGCCGACGTGCCTCATCATGTATGGTTCCAGGGTGTTAATGTGTAATGCCAGTATACTTTTGAGCCCAACCACCTCCAAGTGTTCAGGCACTTAGAAGTGTTACTTGTTTTAATTCTAAGAGCAAGGAAAAAGTCAAGCTTTTAATTTGGACAGTATCTATTAAATTATAATCCACTGCTTTGTGGAGCTATTTGATTATTAAAGATGGCTGTACCTTGAAAGAAAGAAAATAATTCCTTTGCCTTTTTTTTTTCCCTGTGAGATGAAAACATCTTGCCACTGGGAGATGAATTATAATGGACTTTCTTGGAACTAATTCTAGTCAGTTAAGAGTACCAGCTGCTGTCTAGAAAAAAGGACAGCTCAATGAGCTAAGTGAATAGGATCTCTCCAGAGAAAATTTGTGAAATGTTTGCTAGGGTGACCTCTTCCTAGTCTCGTGGTACTGTAGGAAAGGATCACCAAACTCAAATGGTGGAAGCTATTCTCCTAAGAGGAAACCTGTCTGACTGATTTTGGTCGAGGACTGGACCTAGTAACTGGAGTGAAATAAACCTTTCTGATAAGTGCAAAGAGTGAAGTTCACACAGACATTTTTTCTTCTTTTTTTGCTCTCCACAGGAAGTACCTGAGCAAAATACACAAAAGAACAATCTTTAGTACCCAGTGATTCTAAACTGTTAAACTTTTTTCTGGGTGAAGAGATCTTTGCAAGATTTGAAACCATTTGCAGTTCAACTCTGACAGTGTTTTGGAAGAGATGATATTTTTTTTTATGTGGGCTTCCTTGCATCTTTTCCATACTAATCTGGTCCATAATCCCACCATTAGCAAGAGCCAAAGGACTCCCCTTCCAGCTCACAAATTGGCTCAACCTTCCCCATCTTGCTGTAGCAACTCTCCTTCAGTCCCCACAACAAAAGGAAAGGAGCGGCCACCTTGGCCCACTTGTCTTACGCGGTTGATGACCCCCTTTACAGTTTATCTTGTGAAACCATGCTTATAGCATACTTTTCCACTTCCATGTTGGAAATGAAGCAATGAAAGCAGAATGTCTCCTCTGCCATCTAAGTTATCTCATTTCACTGGTACCTTGAAAAAAGGATATTGAGCTCACCCTGGCCACGTTTATGGGATTTTTGTTACATCAAGTGTTCTTAAAATGGAACCCGTTGTCGTATTAACTGGCTTTGTGCCTTTTAAAAAGGTAGTACATTTCTAATTTATTAGTGGTATTTTTAATTATGACCATACTCATAACACCAAATATTTACATCGTCCTGAGTGGGTTGTAGAACACTTTTATACTCTCTCTTTTAATTCTTATAATATCCACTAATAGTAGGCAAGGCATGTGCTATTATCCCCAGTCTACAGATGAGGCTTGGATTAGGTAACTAGAGACTGGTCTTCTGATGCCTAATCTAGGACTCTTTCCTCTATTTTACATTCTCCCTCTTACTGTTCAGACATTCATAATGCATATTTAGAACAGTCAAGAGCCTTCCAGATTTCCTTGACCATTTTGATAATCAAGTTTGGTAGCATTTATTCCTTAACTAAGGTAAGATTGCCCTCCCCGAGAAGTGAGTTGTGAAAAGTCAGGTTCAGTCAAGCAGATGATGACATGGCATGGACTAAGTGTTGGTAGTCATACATGGTAGTCATGTACCAAAACTGCACGTATACCTGGATGTCTCTAGGCGGAAAACATAAGGGGCAGGTTTTGTTCATTTGTTTGTTTTCCTCTGGCCATAGAACCTGTTTTGGTTAACTCAGCATTATCTTTGCAAGTTCCACCCTGTAACAAACCCTGTTTGATGTCTGGCTATATCTTTTGCCTCTCTATTCCGAGTATGTGTACCTGTCTGTCTTGTATGATTCCCAAATATGCTGATGTTTCGGGAAAGGGCAGTTCAAGGAACTCATATTCATCCCCATTCATTTTGCCAACAGGGGGAACGGGCCCTTCGTCAGACGCTGGCTGGGGATGTATGCTGCGCTGTGGACAAATGATGCTGGCTCAAGCCCTTATCTGCAGACACTTGGGCAGGGGTGAGTTAAATTTGTTCTGGAAACTGCCTCGGAGACCTCTGCAGTTGCAGTTGCTGCTGGTAGTTTAGCACTGGTGCCGAGGGAACAGAGCTGCAGGTCCTGAAGTACTCTCTGCAAGTCCAAGTAGTGGGGCTGACAAGTTGGCAAAACCTCTCGTGAGAAGGAAACAGCCGGCATTTCCTTGTGACTCACCAAGCCGGAGACTTATTTTCCTGGGACAGATGAACGTTGAGGCAGGTGTATCATTTAGAGTTTCCATCTTCACTATTGTTCGCGTGAGTCCTTAAACAGGTCAGATAACAAAGGGAGCAGGAAGAAGGGTGTGGTGGTAAGTCTGTTTTTTGACCTCATTTAAAATATCTGCCTAGTGAAGGATGTCAGTGACCTAAAGGAAGTGCCTAATGAGGGAGCTATTTTGGTTTGGGTTCACTGATGATGTCCATTCGATGATGAAGAAATCCTTAAATCAGCTTCCTCAGGAGGCTGCTTCATTAAGAACCTTCCAGTAATCACAGCTGGAACTCTCGAGTCTTGCTTTCTTAAGACATGCGTGTGCTTCCCTGTCGGCATCTGTAGGCTGACCTTGGGTAGATGCCAGTTCAGGCACTTGGGGAAAAGTCTGGGTTGCCTTGGGGATGAGGGAGTGAAAGAACACCTTGGATGAGATTGGGCTGCTGAACTCATCGGCTGTTGCTCCTTGAGATTCAGAGGTACAAAAACGTCGCTCCCTGTCCGGGACTACGCAACCTCACACATCTTCCTGCGGTTCCCGGAGAAGATTGGGGAAGGGGCTGGGGAGGGTTTAGGGCTTCGTGCCTTTTTTTCAGAGTTTAGGATATCCTGTGCCTGTGTTCCCCGGGTAGTATCATAATTTCTGTTTTACAGATGAGGAAACTGAGGCTCAGGAAGTAAGGTGACTTGCCCTGGGTCAAACAGCAAGAAGGCATCGATTGATTTGGGAATAGAATGCAGGTCTTCTGACTCCTTGTCCAGTGATTTTTCTACTGTACACATACTTCTTGGAGCAGATCGTTCTTACTGATTAACTTTCTCATTTATGAAACACTTCAAGATGATTCTTCTGGAAGTGAATTTTGTGGAAAGCAAACTGGGGGAAAAAACCCACAGTCAGCAATCTCAATTGTCTTAATATAAAAGCAAGTAGCAGGAAGAATGTGGAAATAGATCTTGTAGCTAAGACGAATGAGAAGATGTAATTTTATAAAGAAGTATTTTGGAGTGTTTCCTATTCGGTTGTTTTACAGTTGAGGTGGGGTGTTCACTTATCACTGTCATCAGTAAATATTTAGTGGTACTTAGAAGCCAGCTAATCAGGATTTCCCCCAGACTTGGACAGTTTGGTAGCTGATGAAAAACAGTTGGGTGTTCTTCACCCTTTGAAGACTGCGGGATACGAAGTTTAAAACTTTGGTTTCAGAAATACTAGAAGCGAAGAGAACTAAAGACTCTGGAGACACTGGCCTTTGGCTTCAAGTCGATTTCAGCTGTGGTGAATTCAAGTGCTCTCTAAAACCTCAGGAGAGAAATTTCTGTCTTGGAAGCAAACTAAGTCTCAGAAATCTGTCCCATTAGACAGAGTTCGTAGAGCTGAGGGAATGGGAATAGTGCAGCCTGTCCACAGCAGTGACGACGAAAGTTCTTTTTTTTTTTTTTTTTTTTGCGGTACGCGGGCCTCTCACTGTTATGGCCTCTCCCATTGCGGAGCACAGGCTCCGGACGCGCAGGCTCAGTGGCCATGGCTCATGGGCCCAGCTGCTCCGCGGCACATGGGATCTTCCCAGACCAGGGCACAAACCCGTGTCCCCTGCATCGGCAGGCGGACTCTCAACCACTGCGCCACCAGGGAAGCCCCGACGAGAGTTTGTGCAGTTGTCCTCAGTAAGCAATAAGAAGCCCCTATAGGATTTGGGGGGGCTGTGCCTGAGGCACAGGTGGGATCCCCACAGATGTAATTATTTTAGTTTTGGTCATAAGGAAACCTGGAACACCTGATAACAAAGGTATTTTTTTTTTCAAAACTCATTGTGGCCTTTTGAAAAGCTTGTGTAAAAATGGCAGCATGCAATTTTAAAAAAAAAGCTTCCTTAGTTGCAAATTGTGTATATTCTCCTGGGAATAGGTGTGTGTCAGAAGAGCACTTCCCCCCATGAGACTCTGTTGGCAATGCTGCCAAAATATACAGACCAAAGCCGTTGCTGTCTATGTGGATATGAGACATAACAGCGTCTGGGTGAGACACGGATATACTGCCAGGTTTTGTGGTGACCTCCTGTTCACTGAGTAGCTGACCAGAAAGGCCTTGTGACACTGTCTTCATGTAATATTTATCCAACTCAAGCTCGTGGGATAAGTCAATTCCTTGGTCAACTTCTTGTTTTGCTTTTACTTTATACCCACTGAGTCTTTGAAAGAAAACAGTTTCCAGATGTCTTGGTCCTCAACGTTAAAGATACTTAGGAATGTTCTGACCTGATCGCTCCCACCTTCTACATGTAACTCCTTTGTTTTCCTTCTAACCTCGTAGTCACAGTAAGAGTGCAGAGATAACAAGCAGTTATAAAAACAATTTTAACTCATTTTTTCTTTTTCCTAAAAAGACTGGAACTGGGAGAAACAGAAAGAACAACCCAAAGAATACCAACGAATCCTACAGTGCTTCCTAGATAGAAAAGATTGTTGCTACTCTATCCATCAAATGGGTAAGGTCACATGAGTAGTTTAAAGGCTGTCTCTCTGTTCTGTAGTTCAATTAAGAGGAAAGGAACACTGTATGTGAAATTCAGCTTACACTGCTGTACTTGCTTTTCTTGTCCCCTGCTTTGTATGTGGCTCTACTAAGTCGTCCCATCTACTTATTTACGCAAAAAATTAGGAGTTTGTGGTTTGCTAACCTGTTTATTATTTTTCCACATAAAAACAGCACAGATGGGTGTAGGAGAAGGGAAATCAATTGGCGAATGGTTTGGACCAAATACAGTTGCACAGGTGTTAAAGTAAGTAAGAGAGTCTGGCATGCGCCTTATTCTACCATCTCCTATGCCTCCCTCCACCAACTCAACATCCCATCAACCCAGCTGTTCCTGCCATCCCACTAAGCCACCAAACATCTGTACCATTTTGCTCAGATAGTTCTTTGAAATGTGTAATGTGTGTGGGCAGCTGTCTTGCTAAATCACAGTTATAGTCATTGGTACCAGTCTATGGGGAGGCCCCTCAGGACTCATTCCGTATCCCACTTGTAGACTGGTGCTCACATGCTCAGCCGTCAGCCTGAGGGTCACTTTGAAGCCAAAGGGTTTACACTAAGCGGGGAAGCCTGAGGCAGCCTCGGCAAGACACAGACTCCCACCCTGTATGGTATAAAAAAAAACCTTCACTGATTCATTCAACATTTACTGGGTACCTCTGTTGCCCTAAGTACTGAGTGCACAGAAATAAACTAGGTGTAGTTCTTGCTTCAAGGACCTCACCACCTACTGGAGGAGACAAACCTCAAGGGAGTCTTAGAATCAGTTTGTCATCTCTTAGGAGACTCAAGGTACCCCAGCATGGTACTTTTGCAATTGTCCTGTTAAGTCTCAGAATTCACCTCCCACAGCAAGAGGCGACATGGAGAGGCCAGGACCAATGCTTTGGAAATGAATGGGGTGAGTGGCATCAGCACCTACACTTGCAGGCCATCTCACCTATTGTCAGTCTCCTTTCTGACAACCTGTCACCAAATGGGAACTCCATGAGGGCAGAGATTGTATTTGCCTCGTTCACTCCTGTAATATTAGCACATGAAACTGCCTGGCACATGTAAGTGCTCAATAAATACTTGATGAATGAATGAATGAAAATGGCAGATAGAATCTGGGGCTGGATTTAGGCATCAGAAAATTGAAACTGTCTAGCCTCCTTTGGTAGCTACGTCAGTTCCTGGGCTCTCTGGCGTGTGATGATGGGACCTGCTCCATGCAAAATACAGATGGGGCACTGTTTCAATTATTAGCCAACCTTCAATGAACTGGAATGCTTTGTAAATGTGCTTTTGAGGGGAGTAGTCTGGACTTCCTGGGGACCCAAGTGAAACCTGTATCTTTGCATTACTCTTTGCTAACAGTGCAGCCTCTCTGAGACCACTTTCTTATCTTGGTCCGTAGTGGTTTTTGGGGTGTTGTTGATCTGCTGAGTGAGGATCTGGTGGTATTTCGGGAGCCACTGTAGGAACCCAGGGCAGAAAGTGTAGAAGATTAGAATGGCTGTGCCGAGCCCAAAACCTAGCTTGATGTGGTTGGTTTATAAATGACATCCCTCAGAATTTGCTTCTTTCTTCTAAACTTTGAGCTTCCCAACAACAAGCAAATGGAAACATACATTTTTAAAGAATTTAAGTGGGTTCTGAGTCATCGTGATTGTTACTAACAACAGTAGATGATGATGATGTCGTCATTGTTATTTTGGGGGAAAGATACTACATTAAATGAAATTAAAATATAATGGTAATTAACCTCTTCTTGGGAGTTACTTTGGTTTGGGAGAGAATGTGTCTTTTGTCTTGTTTTGTTTTGTCGGCCATTGAGACTGGGCTTTACTGCAGAATTCCAGAGTAGCCAGGGTAAACATGTCTTCTTCAAACTGGCAAGAGGAGAAAGAAATAAGGGAGAAATAGACAAGGTACTTTACTCAGACATCAGATAATCTCTCTTTTAAAGGGGTTTTCTTTCTAACCTCCTCTGAAGTCATGCACTTCAGCATGCTCTGTCTTCAGCTGTTGACCAGCAAGGCCCGGCACTGAAGCCATCTGCGGCCCAAGTCTCCTGGGACAGCATCCTTACCGCATGTGGGAAGGGATAGAAGAGATCACCTCTCTCTCTCTCCCCCCCGCTCCCTGGATTTCCCTAGAACTTATTGTTTGTATTATGTATGCTCCTCAACAAATATATATATATATGTGTATATTAATAACAGTTTTCTTTTTTTGAAAAAGGGAGTAAGTCAGAATGTCTCTTATTTAAGAAACGAAAACAAAATCTCTTGGGAGAAGATGCACTGGTAACCTCTCTCTTTCGCCCAGTAGGAGTACCATCATTTTGCAAGGCAGCCTTTTGCATTTTGTAAAGCAGGCCTTATTTTTGAGGTGCGGAAACAGTGCCTCTGGCATTCTCAAAGTCCCTGGACATAGAATGTTCCAGAGCTCAGTCAAGGGAGCCAGACCTGACCTGAATCCCAACTTCTCTGTGGCTCAGTGTTCGGTAACTTCAGGAACGCTGGGCATACTTAGGTTGTACTGCTTCCTGCCGAGATGTCCATCTTCCCCAATTGTGACTTCAATGTATGTTGCTTTGCAGAAAACTTGCTTTATTTGATGAATGGAATTCCTTGGCTGTTTATGTTTCAATGGATAACACCGTGGTTATTGAAGATATCAGTGAGTCCCGGGCCAGTTTACCTTCTCGGGTGGCTGGGTGATGAGGTTCTTCCTCACCATTCAGAATGTGTGTGGGGCGTGGTGGGAGAGAAAGACAGAAAGCGAGGGAGAAAGAGAGAAAGAAGATACACACACACCCCCATTCCCCTGCCCCCCGACTCTCTGGCCTGCCCGTCTAGCAGGACAGGGGAGCACAGGGCTCCGGTTAATCATTCCCTGTGCCCCTTCTTCCCTTCCCTTTCAGCTTTCTGAAAGGGAGAAAACAATTAGAGGATCTCTGCTGCCCCTCAGTGAGGCACCAGACCCTTTCCCTGCAGGACTCCCCAAGTGCGGGTAATCAGTTAAACCACTGACAGGTCTTCTGTGGCGGCCCCCCTGTGCTCCCCGCCACAGGGTTAGAGGGACCAACAGATACAGTCCCTGTTTCCAAGGCCCTTGCAGTCTAGTTGAGAAATGAGATTCTCCCAGTGAGCCTATAATATCTGACAAGAGGTAAGTGAGTGTTCAGTTGCCAGAAGGAGGAGAAGTAAGGGCTGGAAGAGTGGCCTGGGCTTCCTGTAGGAGGTGGGGCAGCAGGGCCCCGCTGGCGGGGGGAAGGGCCTTCCAGGCAGCGGCTGTCACGTGAGGTCTCCTTTAGTCTTGCCCTTGGCACATCTCCTAGGGCTGGATGTCCCTTATTTACCCAGCCCTCTTGTCTTCTGTTTCTAGAAAAAATGTGCCACACCCTCCCCTTGAGTGCCGAAACAGCTGCTGAGAGCCCCCCTGAGTCTCTGAATGCTTCCACCCAGAGTAAGGGCCCCTCTGCCTGCTCTCCAGCCTGGAAACCCTTGCTGCTCATTGTGCCCCTCCGCCTGGGCATAAACCAAATCAATCCTGTCTATGTCGACGCCTTCAAAGTAAGTCGCACCTTTCCCCAAGCCGCTTGCTGCCCGCCCATCCCACCGCCATGTGAGCACGGAGATCCGTGAGCAGCAGTCCACACATGAGCTGAGAATCTTGCGTTCTCTTTCCCTCCAGGAGTGTTTTAAGATGCCACAGTCTTTAGGGGCATTAGGAGGAAAACCAAATAACGCCTATTATTTCATAGGATTCTTAGGTAAGAAAAGAGGAATCACAAGTAAGTCATCATGGGCTAGGGGAGGGTGGGCAGAAGGTCTGCACGGGAGACCAGGCAATTCCAGTTTTAGGGGGCCCTCACCTAGCCTGGAGATGCCGTGGCCTCTGGGCAGCTCATCTTGTCTCTGGCCTGGAGAGTAACGTTTACCTGTGCCTGACAGAGAGCAGATCCCCCTTCAGTGCCTCTGCTTCGTTGCCTCTTGATAAGATGGTTCCATGGCTGCTTTCCCACTGGACGGCCCCAAGGTCATAGCATTGCTTCAGCACCTGTCTCTCTTTCCTGTGGCGTCCAGGGTGGCAGGGCTTCACTCCCCTGGCCTTGCCGATACCCCTCTTACTGGGGCTCGGGCGTTCAGGCTAGGAGCCGTCCTCTGGCTTCCCAGGCTCATGCAGCTTGGGCTGCTAAGCTTATTGTTCAGAGCCCTGACTCTGGTGGGAATAAGAGGAGGTGAAGACAGAGGTATCCCTTTCCTGATACTGGAGGCTAAGCCTTAAAACAACTAACCTCCTAATGTGGATCCTGATGAGCAGCCCGGCATTACCTGCCTCAGTAGATGCCTCTGGAAACCCAGCCACCTTACTCACTAGCTGTGACCAGAGACATTTAAGGCCCTTGGCACACGAGGGGAGCTAGCCCGGTGCTTCTCAGACTTTTATGTGCGCATGAATCACCTTGAGAGCCTATTATAATGTGGGTTCAGCAGGTCTGGGGTGGGGCCTGAGAGCCTGCATTTCTAACTAGGTAGTGCCGGTGCTGCTGGTGCCACACTTTGAGTACCAAGGGCCTAGACACCTGCTTAGTGCCGCAGAGTAAGGGAGTGATGCGGTGAGGGAAATTGGATACGGGACACCTCTCGCAGGAGTGGGCTTCGAGGAAGCTATGAGCTTAGAGTGCAAGGGAGAGCCAGAGCAGGCGTGGGGAATGGCCTGAGGCATGTGCAGAGGACTGAGTGAGATGGGCTTGGTCACCTTCCCACTCATCTCCTCGGAGATCCATGGAGGTGGGGCGGGTGGAAACAGACCCAGCCCTGTATGTGGCCAGTCTCCCACTGGCTAGCTGTGTGCCAGCAGGAAAAGAGTGTCACCTCTTTCAGTCTCAAGTTCCCTTTATGGAAGATAGGGCTGACCCCCAGCTCACCATGTTGTCCCCTCACAGGAAAGCAGTCAGCAAAAAGAGCCAGCCTGACCCCAGCGCCTCTTTCCTCTGCTCGCTCTTTCTCTCTTTAAGGTAGGGTTTCTCCACAGTTGCTGGGGCTCTCTCGAATGCTGCCATCTACTGGTCAATCCTAAGAACTACAGCTTGGTGGAACATTTGGAAAGTGGAGGCTTTTATTTTTCTAAGTACACACCCCAGTATTTAGAGTGTTATAAATTTAGATGTTCTCTGTTTCTAAGCTTTTGGGTTCCTGTCAAAGAAAATGTAGCAAAAATCTATTTCCTATTGTCCGTGCTTGAGGAAAAGGTGGAAACACTGGAAAATAATTTTGGAGGGATCTCAGTGAATCCTGGGCACCCTGGCCTCCTTTATCCCAAGTTACCCAGAGAGAATTCGCCAAGCTGGCATAGCCTTCCTGTTTCCTGAGGCCACTGGGTCGGGGAGACATTGGTGGAGTTGGACTACTTTTGAAAGAGGTGTGGGCAATCCTCAGTTCCCAAGACAGAGGTTTACATAGTGCCCATTTGTCCGCTAATGTCCATAAATCCTTTGTTTAACCTTCACTTGAGGCTCCAAACTCCCCTCAACTCCCATTATCTGACTTACCCTCTTACTGTATTAGGCTCGGGTGGGGAGAGTCTGGATTGGCAGAATGTCTGAAGAGAGGGGACAGATGAGAACTGCCATTTTCTGAACAAGGGACTCTGCAGAAGGTTCTCTCTCAATCTCTCTCCCCCTCTTTCTCTCTCTCTCTCCATGTATAAAATATATATATTTATATTACTTGTCATTATAATATATTTCCTATATTATATATAAATATATAATTTATATTATATAATATATAATTATATATTAAAACATATATACATGTATAGAGAGATATAGATTAATATCAATAGTTATGTAGAGATGTATAGCTTTAGATAGATTGATTGATTGATAGAGTTAGCACAACACCCCTGTGAGGTAGAGATCATTATTTCTATTTATACCTAGTGGAAGACTTAGAGGGGTTGTTTACTCAAGGTTACTGAGCTCAAAAGTAGCAAAGCCAGGATTCGATCCCAATTTGGCCATCCCTGCCCACCACACCACATTGCCTCCCGAGTGCCCTCTTGCCCGGTGGGAAGCTGGGAGAAGCTCCTGGTGCACAAGACTATGGCCAGGGTGAGAGACTGGCTGGGAGATTTTTTTCTGCTTAGAATGTTTGTCCCCTGCGCTTTGGTGGAGGGTGCCACCTGGAGATACGTCGCATGAGCCCAGTGTCTGCAGATGGTGGACCTGCCTGCCACTTCTTCTTGGGCCTCATTAGAGACCTTGATTTAGTCCCCATATCATTTCTAGGACTTTTTTGATCTACCGTATCTCTTTTAAGCACTCTCAGAAATAGGGCAGCCCACAAAGCTCCACTACACACACACACACACACACACACACACACACACACACACACACACAGGAAAGGGCCAGAGTCAGAGAGGACACTGTTATTATTCCCAGTACCTTAACTCAAACCTGGCAGAATGCTCAGTCCTAATCCTGCTTTGGAGTCGCATTTTCTCGTGCACAGCTTCCTTCTCCCCTTCCCTTTCTGTGGTCTTAGGTAGGCTTTCCTCTAAACGTCCTGGTTGTTGCTCTTCATTGAGCCTTGAGACTTTTTTGATATAACTGGTCTCACCCTCCTGTGGTCTGGGGGAGTATGTACCTTGACTTTCCTAAAGCAAGCCATATGGGGGCATTGATTTCCATATGCTCTTAAACATATATTTGTAGGAAAATCATTTTGAGTCTCAGCAAGGTACATCTATGACTACCTTGCGTTTGTATTGTGTTTTAAGCAGTTCACAGAGGTGAGATCTTCTCATTCTGATAATACCCTGTGAGGTAACTGGAACAGACCCAGTGACCCCAGTTTAAAAGCAAGAAAATTAAGACAGAGTGAAATGGTTTGTCCTAGGTCTGCGACAGAGATAAGTTAAACTTGGCATCAGACATCAGAAACACTTTTTGCCAACAGAAGCACTTAGATGTACCCAGAAGAATCCTGGATGCCATTCCAGAGAGTGTCTTCGGGGTGTCCCTTCCCACCCCATCCTCCTGCCTCAGGCAGATCTCTCTCTTTGCTTGCTTAACCCAGTCTAGAACACAGAGGCCCAGATGGTTCTCAGGCCTGGACAGCGAGGTTGGGGTGACCCCTTAGGTACGTCAGCCTACTCAGTATGCTGCTGCTGAGCATTAGAGGGACTCTCAACCCTTTGAACATTAGATAAAAGTAGAGATTTTATTATCCCAAACTCCCCCCAGATCATTATTGGGCTAGACTTTTTCAATTTAATGAAGCAGCGTTTTTCTCCAATTTGTAACGGTCGACCAATCTCAAAGTGAGTTTTCCCAGCAAGGCGTATCTGTACTGATATTACTGTGACCAAGGCAGTGCTTTCTGACACGAATTACTGACTTGCTAACCATGACTAACTTGCTAGCAAATCAAGACCAGAAGTCAGCTCCCTGGTGTCTCATCCATGGCAGAGTCAGCATTCCCATTTCTTTTGGAGGCCAAGGCCTTTTTCCTTCCCAGATGTGCTCTTTGACCATAGGTCTAAGAACCAATGGTCTAGAGCAAGAGGCTTTCCAGTGTTGAAAGGGTCAGGAAGCTCCCTGATGGCACCTTGACTCATGGCCTGGTGATTCCACCTACCACCTCTTGGCTACTGCTGCTCACCGAGCCCGCCATGTCATCTGTGGTCGCTCATTCCCCCCTTTCCCCAAACCTGTGCCTTTCCCACTTTTGGACTTGGGCTTTGAGGACATATAAATGCTAGGGCAAGTCTTCGCATTGAATGATTGGCTTTGGGCGAGGGTGGCTTCCTTCAAGCATGGTCACCCTCCTTCCGGCTTTCTGTCATCTCATTCTCATTGTCACCAAGGGAGGGGTTAGGACAACCAGAGCGCCTCATCCCAAGGACAGCAGTGCGGCCAGGGCCGGTAGTTCTTCGAAGGTTAAGCATGTTTCATTCAAAACAGGCGATGAGCTCATTTTCCTGGACCCTCACACAACCCAGACCTTTGTTGACACTGAGGAGAATGGAACGGTTGACGACCAGACTTTCCATTGTCTGCAACCTCCACAGCGAATGAACATCCTGAACTTGGATCCCTCTGTAGCATTGGTGGGTATCTGAAGGTTGGGTGGCCCAAGAGATACAACGCTGCCCTATCACAGTTTGGCTCCCTGGAAGTTATCCAGGTTGTTAGGGAGGGCGGCAAAAGAATGTTTGCTCCCCCGCCCGCCACAAGACGTAGTGTCGTGTGGTGTAGTGGGGAAGGAATGGGCCCTGAAGCCGAGTTAGGATCGAAGCCGCTTACCAGCCATGGACTTAGGGGGAGTCCCTTAACTTTTCTGAACTTCGGCCTTCTCATCCCTCCAGTGGGCGAAATGGTAGTTCCTTCCTTGCATGGCTGTATGAGTACACTATGTGTAAGGCACATAGCACAGTGCCTGGCATGTTGTAAGCATTCTAGAAATGTTAGTCATGACCAGTGTTACCATCTTTCCCCCCTTTTCCTTCTTTCCCTCTAAATATTGCCATCCAGGCACCGGGAATAAGGTGAGACATAGGGAAGGAGGGAAAAGGAGGCAAGACCTCCTGGGTGGACAATGTCCATTCCTCTGGACATTGCACACAATCCAGGAAGCTGCAGGCTTTCCCCTGCTGGAAATGTGACTGCCGTCCACACATGGAAGGGACAGCTGCCTGGGAAGTAGCCCGTTGTTCTGAGGCCTGTCTGCATCCTCTCTACCAGTTTAACCTGATTGTTGGAGGGCAAGTGACAGAGAGCTGACAGAGTCCTCCTCTTGTTTTGGACAGTTCTTTTAGTGCTGTAGGATGGTTCTGAGGATGGGGAAGGAGGCTGATGGTTCTCTTTATTCTTTTTTTTTTTTTTTTTTTTTTTACCACCAGGGAAGTCCCTGACTTTTTTTTGAATTTTATTTGATTTGATTTTTATACAGCAGGTTCTCATTAGTTATCCATTTTATACATATTAGTGTATATATGTCAATCCCAATCTCCCAATTCATCCCACCACCACCTCTTTATTCTAAAAGATAATTTCCTTAAGGTTAAAGCCACCTTGTTAAGTAATGCCTCTAGCTAAAAGTACTATCTGGCTTTTGTTTGCTGGTTTTAATGGATTGTTTTTTATACGTAGGTATATTTGTGCACTGAATGTAATGGAAGTAACCCTGTGCTTTGGAGATTGGTTTTCAAGTTACTATATCTCACAGTGTGAAGGGAGAGGATCAGGGAGGGAAAGGGACAGGGTAAAAGGGAAAGGGACAGAATAAGAGAAAGAGGCAGAGAGAGAGAGAAAATATGAAGATGAATGAGCAGATGTGTGTGTCCAAGTGAGGCACTGATCTAGGAGAGAGATAAGCTCAGACACTCTTCCTCCTTGTTGCTGGGAGGACACATCCAAAGGAAGTGGCCCACATCCTACTTCACAACTCTGGGCCAATGGCACCATCTTGCAATACAAAGGGCCTGCCTGGGTGCCCCTGACCAGTTCTAAGTTGTCTTCTTTTGCTTTCCCCCAAGGGATTTTTCTGCAAAGAAGAAAAAGACTTTGATAGCTGGTGTAGCCTTGTTCAGAAGGTAAAGATGTATGTTTTTCTTAGTCTTAAAAAACAAGTGTTATTCAATATAATTCCTTTCCAAGATGGTTTTTCATAGTAACATAAATCCAGCCTGATATGACTTTATTGCAAGAGAAAGAAACTAGGATGTGGGGAATTGTACATAACTTTGGAGAAACTAAAGAAAAATTTTGGTTTGCAATATGCTTAGTGTGTCAGGTGAGCGATATTTTTAACTACTGAATGTTCCATCTCATTGAGCCCATGAGTCAATGAAATATTCAACTAATATTCTACCATTTTAACTTCAAAATGCCAATTTCATATAGCTCAGCCTAAATTCTTCCTTACTCTGTTTGTAACACAGAGATGGTTGAAGAAGCCAAACTACTTTTCTATTTGTTTCGTGTCCATTTACAGTTTAATGTGTTCCATTATTGTTTAAGGGGCTTGCCTTTCTATTAACTGTCTTATTTATATAAAATATAGGCACACTGCCACTTAAAGCAAACACAGTTTGCAGAAATCTGTGTAAATACGAAAGCAAGTTATTCTTTCTTTTTGGCATTTTATGTCAGAGGGTATTTATCATTTTGCTGGCTCACAACTTTTGTATCTGCCTCCTTCATCCTTTGCTTCTAACACATGCCAATTATGTGGAAGATATTGATCAACTCTTATTGAAAGAATGAGGGGAAATCATAGGGAGTAGTTTAAAGAGCCCTGAATGGGGTGGCAGGAGACATCATGTTCTCTTATCTGCAAAACAGAGGGGTTGGAGAGATGGGATCTCAGAGCCTCTTGTAAGTACAAGGAGGGAAGATTTTTCTTCACAGGTGAACAAATAATTAACACTAAAGTCCCCAGCTGAATCTGAAACCCCAGTTAATAATTGGCTGAGACATAATGGAGAATTATTTTCTAAAGGCCTTACTTACATTTCAGAATGCCGCAAAACTGTATATCACATTTAACGTTAGAAAGAAAATTTTCTGATAAGACTATGCTATTTAAATTAGGACATATATCATACATCTTAGATTGAAACTGAAACCATGCCAATATGTACCAATATTCTTTGGGGGCAGATTTAACTTGACTAACCAACATTTCTTTGGAGCCAACACTTCAGGAACATCTCACCCCTAAATTGAGTTGGTCCCATGCAACTGGCGTAACACCTCATGATGGAGCATGGGCAGTGAGTACTTGCCTTCCATCAGATCCTCCCCCCAGTGTCCTTCCTTCCTGGCCAACAGTATCTAGAATTGAAGAGAGCTGGGTCTTCAGATGGGTCAAGTAGAGGATGGGTGTATATGCTAAGTCTTTGCTTTCACCTTTCAACAACCAGGCCACTCTCTTAGGGTTTGGAGTCATATACTGCCAACTGGGCAGATATGTAGTGACTCTGCAGTGTTTACAACTGTTTCTATGTCTCCTCAGGAAATTCTAAAGGAAAATTTAAGGATGTTTGAATTAGTTCAGAAACATCCATCACACTGGCCTCCCTTTGTTCCTCCAGCCAAGCCAGAAGTGACAACCACGGGGGCAGGTAAGCTGTTGTTCAGAAGCTCTCTGGCCAGCAGACCCATGGATAGCAGTTGTTTTATGAGACATAAGCAATTGTGGGTCATGTTTTCCGTGGAAATGAAAAATTTCTACTCAGCTGCACTGATCAAGGAATGGTGCTTCTTCTGATGAACTGATATTTACCAATTTCAAAGAATGATAGTAAAAAAAAATGAGCTCTGTGCAAAAGTTCCATACAAAATCAGAATGACTAGAATTTCTTTTTTTCATGGTCTGGTTCAGAAGACAAATCAGAGGCCATGGGTAATTCAAAAGGTACCTTGAAGGTCTTACAGAGACTCAACTTCATCACTTTGAATAGGACCGTGTAACAAGTCCAGTTAGTTTCATTCTTTTTTTTAAATTGAAATATAGTTGATTTACAGTGTTGTGTTAGTTTCAGGTGTACAGTAAGAGTTTCAGTTATATATATACTTTTTCAGTTTATTTTCCATTATAGGTTATTATAAGATATTAAATATAGTTCCCTGTGCTATACAGTAGGTCCTTGTTTATCTATTTTATATATAGTAGTATGTATCTGTTAACCCCAAACTCCTAATTTATCCCTCCCCCCCCTTTCCTTTTGGTAACCATAAATTTTTTTCTATGTATGTGAGTCTGTTTCTGTTTTGTAAATAAGTTCATTTGTATAATTTTTTTAGATTCCACATATAAGTGATATCATATGGTATTTACCTTTCTCTGACTTACCTCACTTAGTGTGATAATCTCTAGGTCCATCCATGTTGCTGCAAATGGCATTATTTCATTATTTTTTATGGCTGAGTAATATTCCATTGTGTGTGTGTGTGTGTGTGTGTGTGTGTGTGTGTGTGTGTGTGTATCTCACATCTTCTTTACCCATTCACCTGTAGATGGGCATTTAGGTTGCTTCCATGTCTTGGCTGTTGTAAATAGTGCTGCCATGAACATTGGGGTACATGTATCTTTTCAAATTAGAGTTTCCGTCTTTTCGGGATATATGCCCAGGAGTGGAATTGCTGGATCGTATGGTAACTCTATTTTTAGTTTTTTAAGGAGCCTCCATACTGTTCTCCATAGTGGCCACACCAATTTACATTCCCAGCAACAGTGTAAGAGGGTTCCCTCTTCTCCACACCCTCTCCAGCATTTATTATTCATAGACTTTTTGATGATGCCCATTCTAACTGGTGTGAGGTGATACATCATTGTAGTTTTGATTTGCATTTCTCTAATAATTAGTGATGTTGAGCATCTTTTCATGCGCCTGTTGGCCATTTGTATGTTTTCTTTGGAGAAATGTCTATTTAGGTCTTCTGCCTATTTTTTGATTGGGTTGTTTGGTTTTTTGCTATTGAGCTGTATGAGCTGTTTGTGTATTTGAAAATTAATCCCTTGTCAGTCACATCATTTGAAAATATTTTCTCCCAGTCCATAGGCTGTCTTTTCATTTTTTTTAATGATTTCCTTTGCTGTGCAAGTGTTTTCAAGTTTAATTAGGGTCCATTTGTTTATTTTTGCTTTTGTTTCCATTACTCTAGGAGATGGAGCCAAAAAAATATTGCTGCAATTTATGTCAAAGAGTATTCTGCCAATGTTTTCCGCTGGGAGTTTTATAGTATCTGGTCTTACATTTAGGTCTTTAATCCATTTTGAGTTGATTTTTGGATATGGTGTTAGAGAATATTCTTATTTCATTCTTTTACATGTAGCTGTCCAATTTTCCCAACACCTTTTATTGAAGAGACTGTCTTTTCTCCATTGTATATTCTTGCCTGCTTTGTCATAGATTAATTGATCATAAGTGCATGGGTTTATTTCTGGGCTTTCTATCCAGTTCCATTGATCTATGCATCTGTTTTTGTGCCAGTACCATGCTGTTTTGATGACTGTAGCTTTGTAGTATAGTCTGAAGTCAGGGAGCCTGATTCCTCCAGATTTGTTTTTATTTCTCAAGATTGCTTTGGCTATTTGTAGTCTTTTGTGTTTCCATACAAATTGTAAAAACATTTGTTCTAGTTTTTTGAAAAATGCCATTGGTAATTTGATAGCGATTGCATTGAATCTGTAGATTGCCTTGGGTAGTATGGTCTCTTTAACAATATTAATTCTTCCAATCCAAGAACATGGTATATCTTTCCATCTGTTTGTGTCATCTTCAGTTTCTTTCATCAGTGTCTTACAGTTTTTGGAGTACAGGTCTTTTGCCTCCTTAGGTAGGTATATTCCTAGGTATTTTATTCTTTTTGATGTGATAGTAAGTGGGATTGTTTCCTTAATTTCTCTTTCTGATAGTTCATTGTTAGTGTATAGAAATTCAACAGATTTCTGTATATTAATCTTGTACCCTGCAACTTTACCATATTCATTGATGAGCTTTAGTAGTTTTCTGGTGGCATCTTTAGGATTTTCTATGTATAATATTGTGTCATCTGCAAGCAGTGACCGTTTTACTTCTTTCTTTCCAATTTGGATTCCTTTTATTTCTTTTTCTTCTCTGATTGCTGTGGCTTGGATTTCCAAAACTATGTTGAGTAAAAGTGGCGAGAGTGGACATCCTTGTCTTGTTCCTGATATTAGAGGGAATGCTTTCAGCTTCTTACCGTTGAGTAAGATGTTTAGCTGTGAGTTTGTCATATATGGGCTTTATTATGTTAAGGTATGTTTCTTCTATGCCCACTTTCTGGAGAGTTTTTATCATAAATTGATGTTGACTTTAATCAAAAGCTTTTTCTGTATCTATTGAGATGATCGTATGGTTTTTATTCTTCAATTTGTTAATGTGGTGTATCACATTGATTTGCAGATATTGAAAAATCCTTGCATCCCTGGGATAAATCCCACTTGATCATGGTGTGTGATCCTTATAATATATTGTTGGAGTCAGTTGGCTAATATTTTGTTGAGCATTTTTGCATCTATGTTCATCAGTGTTATCGACCTGTAATTTTCTTATTTTTTGAGATATCTTTGTTTTGTTTTGGTATCTGGATGATAGTGGCCTCATGGAATGAGATTGGAAGTGTTCCTTCCTCTGCACTTTTTGGAATAGTTTGAGAAGGATAGCTGTTAACTCTTGTCTAAATGTTGGGTAGAATTCATCTGTGATGCCATCTGGTCCTGGTCTTTTGTTTGTGGGGAGTTTTTAAATTACTGATTCAATTTCAGTACTGGTAATTGGTCTATTCATAGCTTCTATTTCTTCCTGGTTCAGTCTTGGGAGATAGTACCTTCCTAAGAATTTTTCCATTTCTTCTAGGCTGTTCATTTTATTGCCATATAGTTGCTCATAGTAGTTTCTTATGATCTTTCATATTTCTGTGGTGTTGGTTTTAGCTTCTCTTTTTTCACTTCTGATTTTATTGATTTGGGCCCTCTCCCTTTTTTTCTTGATGAATTTGGCTAAAGGTTTATCAATTTTGTTTTTCAAAGAACCAGCTCTTAGTTTCATTCATTTCTATTGTTTTTTTAGTCTCTATTTTATTTCTGCTCTGATCTTAATGATTTCTTTCCTTCTACTAACTTGGGGTTTTCTTTGTTCTTCTTTCTCTAACCTGTTTTAGGTGTCAGGTTATGTTGTTTGAGATTTTTCTTTTTTCCTGAGGTAAGCTTCTATCGCTATAAACTTCCCTCTTAGAACTGCTTTTGCTGCGTCCCATAGGTTTTGGATCATCATGTTTTCATTTTCATTTGTCTCTAGGTATATTTTAATTTCATCTTTGATTTCTTCAGTGATCCATTGGTTGTTTAGTAGCATATTGTTTAGCGTCCACATGTTTGTGTTTTTTGCAGTTTTTTTTTTTTTTTTTTGTAGTTGATTCCTAATCTCATAGTGTTGTGGTTGGAAAAGATGCTTGATATGATTTCAATTTTCTTAAATTTACCAAGGCTTGTTTTATGGCCTGGCATGTAATCTATCCTGGAGAATGCTGCATGTGCACTTGAAAATAATGTGTATTCTGCCGCTTTCGGATGGAATGCTCTTGTAGAGTATCAAGTTCATTTGGTCTAATGTGTTATTTAAGAACTGTGTTTCCTTATTGATATTCTGTCTGGATGATCCATCCATTGATGTGAGTGGGGTGTTAAAGTCCCCTACTATTATTGTGCTACTGTCAATTTCTCCTTTTATGTCTGTTAATATTTACCTTGTATATTGAGGTGCTCCTATGTTGGGTGCATATATATTTACAATTGTTATATCCTCTTCTTGGATTGATCCCTTGATCATTATGTGGTGTCCTTCTTTGTCTCCTGTAACAGTCTTTATTTTAAAGTCTATCTTGTATGATATGAGTATTGCTACTTTGGCTTTCTTTTGATTTCCATTTGCGTGGAATACCTTTTTCTATCCCCTTACCTTCAGTCTGTATGTGTCTTTAGATCTGAAGTGAGTCTCTTGTAGGGAGCATATATACAGGTCTTGTTTTTGTATCCATTCAGCCAGTCTATGTCTTTTGGTTGGAGCATTTAATCCATTTACATTTAAGGTAATTATAGATATAGATGTTCTTATTGCCATTTTGTTAATTGTTTTGGATTTGTTTTTGTAGGTCTTTTTTTCCCTTTTCTTATTTTTTTCTCTTGTGATTTGATAACTACCTTTAGTGTTATGTTTGGATTCCTTTTTCTTTTGTGTGTGTATATCTATTATAGGTTTTTGGTTTGCAGTTACTATGAGGTTTTTGTATAACAGTCTGTATATAAATGTGATTGTTTAAGTTGCTGATCTCTTAATTTCAAGTGGATTTTAAATACCCTGTATTTGTACTCTCCTCCGCTCACGATTACAGTTTTTGATATCATATTTTACATCTGATTGTTTTCTGTATCCTTTAACTGCTTATTGTGGACACAGGTGACTTTACAAGTTTTGTCTTTTAACCTCCCTACTAGTTTTGTCTGTGTATGATATACTACCTTTATTTGCCTTTACTGGTGAGCTTTTTCATTATATAATTTTCTTGTTTCTGGTTGTGGCCTTTTCTTTTTCACCCAGAGAAGTTCCTTTAACACTTATTGTAAAGCTGGTTTGGTGGTGCTGAATTCGTTTAGCTTTTGCTTGTCTGTAAAGCTTTTGATTTCTCCATCAAATCTTAAGGAGAGCCTTGCTGGGTAGAGTATTCTTGCTTGTAGGTTTTTCCTTTTCATCACTTTAAAAATACTGTGCCACTCCCTTCTGGCCTGCAGAGTTTCTGCTGAAAAATCAGCTGATAGCCTTATGGGAGTTCCCTTGTATATTATTTGTTGCTTTTCTCTTGCTGCTTTTAGTATTCTCTCTTTATCTTTAATTTTTGTAAGTTTGATTACAGTGTGTCTTGGTGTGTTCCTCCTATATGGGACTCTCTGTGCTTCCTGGACTTGGGTGCCTGTTTCCTTTCCCAGGTTAGGGAAGTTTTTAGCTATTATCTCTTCAAATATTTTCTCAGGCCCTTTCTCTCTCTCTTCTCCTTCTGGGACCCCTGTAATGCGAATATTAGTGCACTTGTTGTTGTCCCAGAGATCTCTTAAACTGTCCTCATTTCTTTCCATTCTTTTTCTCTTTTTTCTGTTCAGCTGCAGTGGTTTCCATTACTCTGTCTTCCTGCACACTGGTGCATTCTTCTATATCGTTTGGTCTACTATTGATTCCTTCTAGTGTATTTTTCATTTCAGTTATTGTATTCTCCATCTCTGTTTGGTTGTTCTTTGTATTTTCTCTTTGTTAAAAACTAGCTTCTCATTCTGTGCATCCATTCTCCTCCTGAGTTCTTTGATCATCTTTACGACCATTACTCTGAACTCTTTCTTGGGTAGATTGCCTATCTCCACTTCACTTAGTTCTTTTTCTGGGGTTTTATCTTGTTCCTTTGTCTGGAACCTGTTCCTCTGCTGCCTCATTTTGTCTAAGTTGCTATCCGTATTTTTATGTCTGTGGTAGGTTAGTTACGTTTCTCAACCTTGGAGAAGTGGCCCTCTGTAGGAGGCATCCTATGTGTTCCAGCAGTGCACTCCTCTCTTGTCACCCAAGCTATATGCTCTAGGTGTTCCCCCTAAGAGGGCTGTGTGGTTCCTTCTGTTGTGGCGGGCTGACTATGTGGGTGGTCTGCTAGGCTTAGTTGGCTTCTAGTCTGGTTGGTTGCCAAGGCCCTGCCTTGTGCAGATGCTGCTGGTTGCTGTTTAGTGGGGCCTGGTCATGAGGTGGCTGGTTGTGGAATCCAAGGGGGCCCCGGGGCTAGTGCTGGCTCACTGGTGGCCAGAGTCAGGGTCCCGAAGCCTCTGGGGCTGTTGCCCAACTACTGGCAGGGGTTAGTGCTGGATTACTGGCAGGCAGAGCTGTTTCCTGGAGTGTGGCTCCTGGGCCCAGGGATCCCAGAGCTCATTTCAAATCACTGGTAAGGGGGGGCTTGTTTCTGATACAGTTGGGTATGGGGTCTGGGGTGTCCCTGAGGTTGAAATGGCCTGCTAGTTGGCAGGGTCAGGCGCCAGCTGGTCCCAGGATAGGGTCTGGCCTGTGTTCTGGGATTGTAGTTTTCTTGCTTCTGGTGTCTGCCCCCTGGTGGGTGAGCCTGCTTTAGAGTCTTGTTCAGGCTTCCTTGTGGGAGGGGCCAGGGCCTGCCCACTGGTGGGTGGAGCTGGGTCTTGGCCCTCAGATGGGCAGGGCCATGTCTAGGGGCTTGTCTAGAGGCCGTGGGCTCAGGACTTCTTTAGGCAGCCTGTCTGCTGATGGGTGGGGCTGTGTCTCTGCCCAATTGGTTGTTTGGCCTGAGGTGTCCCAGCACTGGAGCCTACAGGCTGTCGGGTGGGGCCAGATCTTGGCACTAATGATCCAACATGTCAGCCACCAGGAGTGTTCATGTAGTTGAATGTTCCCTGGTATGTCTGCTACCAGGGTGTATTCCCTCAGGTGAGCTTCAGCCACCCCCCTGCCTCTCCAGGAGAGTCTCTAGGCCCAGCAGCTAGGTCTGGCCTAGGCTCCTATCAAATCACTGCTTTTGTCCTGGGTCCCAGTGCACATGAGATATTTGTGTGCGCCCTTTAAGGGTGTAGTCTGTATTTCCCCCAGTCCTATGGGGTTCCTGCAGTAAAGCCCCACTGGCCTTCAAAGCCAAATGCTCTGGGGGCTCCTCCCCCCAGTGCCAGACCCCCAGGCTGGGGAGCCTGATGTGGGGCTCAGAACTCTCACTCCTGTGGGAGAACTTCTGTGATATAATTATTCTCCAGTTTGTGGGTTGCCCACCCTGGCGGTATGGGATTTGATTATATCGTGAGTCTGCCCCTCCTACCTGTCATGTTGTGGATCCTTCTTTATGACTTTAGTTGTAGAAGATCTTTTCTGGTAGGTTCCAGTCCTTTTCATCAATGGTTGTTCTGCAGATAGTTGTGATTTTGGTGTGCTCATGAGAGGAGATGAGCTCAGGGTCTTTCTACGCCCACATCTTGGCCCTTAAACCTATTTTGATTCTTTATAGAGAATTGCTAATACTCAGCAGTGGTCCCGCCTATAAGTCTCCTCTACACAAACTTTTCTGTAGCAAAGCAATTAAAAATGTATGGTCTTAATTACTGAGTAACTTATTGACCGCTTGAGCCAAAGTGTCAAGCTTTTTTCTTCCTCTTTTCGATGATAGAATTCATCGACTCTACTGAACAACTAGAGGAGTTTGACCTGGAGGAAGACTTCGAGATTCTGAGCATATAGAATAGTGGGAACTCACCTTGGAGATCTGTCTTCCATCTGGCACCAGAAGAACATGAACTCATCACATAAAACTTTTCTAGTCAGCAAGTGCCTGATATGCCAACAGCATACAAACTTGATAGCAATCATGACTGAGCCAATCACCTTTTCTCAGAAAAAAACAAACAAGTGAACAATATACCCCTTTCCCAGAAAGAACTAAAACAATCATGGAATCTAGGAGCAGAAAGATTAGGAGTTGTCTCTTGCACTTCCCAGCTTCTTACGTGGCCACAGCGAATCTTCAGCTACTGAAATGAGGAGGTGGATGTCTGGAAGATAGACAGAAACTCCCACCTTGCTTCCAGCACCAGCAGATGAGAGATGGTTACCCTGTGCTTCTTCACCCTTTCAGGTTTGACCTCTCTGGGCTAAATACTAAGAAGCAATCTGTTCTCTTGCTCTAATAATAAAGTGATAATCATTGTATCAGGGGAAAAAAGTTCTTGTTAAATTATTTGAATATGTATTTAAATAATTATAATTGGGGCTTCCCTGGTGGCGCAGTGGTTGAGAGTCTGCCTGCCGATGCAGGGGACACGGGTTCATGCCCTGGTCCGGGAAGATCCCAAATGCTGCGGAGCAGGTGGGCCCGTAAGCCATGGTCGCTGAGCCTGCACATCTGGAGCCTGTGCTCCACAACAGGAGAGGCCACAACAGTGAGAGGCCCGTATAGAGAAAAAAATATATATATATAATTGATCTCAAAAAGTGTGTCAAAGACATTACATCAAATGTATACTTATTGATCTCCTTCCTATTTGAGAGAACCTTAACTATTTGATGGGTCACTGTCCCCATCTTTACTGATACTTTTGTCAGATGGTCACCCTGTCCTTAAATCATTATCACTTAAATCAGGGGTCTGCAAACTTTTTCTGTCAAGGGTCAGATAGGAAATGTTTTAGGCTCTGAAGACCACATAGTGTCTGTCACAGCTACTCATCTCTGCTGATGAAACCCCAAGACAGCCATAGACAATGTGCATGCACATAAGCCTGGCCATAATCCAATAAAACTTTATTTACAAAAACAGGCAGAGGGCTGGATTTAGCCCACAGGCTGTAGTTTGCTAATCACTGACTTAAATTGTTGATTTTTGTTTGGGAAATTAAAAATTGTGTTTGAATTTGACTCCATTTTGCTTGACAGTCATAACTGGAAAGAATTATTCATGTGGTGACATTAATCTGTGCATCAAATACAATTCCAAACCATTTCAGGACTGGCAAGCAACATACTAAATTTGAAAGCACATATTCGTCACATTGGCTTTGCTAACCACTCTCCTGTGTGGATGCACCTCATGTCCCAGTGGTATCTTCCCCTTTTCCTCTCCTTCTTAACCTATGCATTTCACCTCCATGCTCAACCAAGCCCCCAGGAAGGCCAGCAACTGCGGTTTGAAGGCTAGCACCAAACCAAGGTGGGGTTTTTTGTGTGGTATATTTAGGAATATTTGAACACTTGTTTCCTTAGATTCCATTTTTTTCTTTTCCAGTAGGTAATATATTCCAGCGGTTCAGAATTCGAAAGGTGCAAAATGGTATTCAGTGAAATGTCTCTCCCTTCCACAGGTCAGTTCTCTTTCCTGAGCGCTCCCAATGTTATTAATTTCTTCTTTATCCTTCCAGAGGATATATTTTATGTATATACAAATATATGCACATATATCTTAGATTTGATTTTAATGACTTTAAAATTTCTCTACTTTTGGTTTATCTGTAAATGATCCTGAGGCCCCAGAAATATGGAAATTCCTTTCTTGAACTCTAGCATGTGATGGGGCTAAAAACAGTTGTAGGCTTATCTTGAAGCATGTTGTGGATTTGTTGCCTGTTGGAAGACATTATCAACCCTTGACTTTAATTGTATTCTTCCGTGTCTCAGTGTTTTGTTATATAGCTCGACTTGCAGTGACAGGAACCCCCATGGCTCTGAGGGGGGCTTATGAATTTCAGTGAGATGGACTTCAGAAAAGTTTTCATCAAAGAAAGAATGTCAAAGGAGTCAAACATTCATATTGGATTCCTTTTATTTGCAATGTACAAAGCTGACACCATGCTTATTACTGAGGAGGTGAAGGTAACAATAGTTCAGATTATACTGATTATGCTTTTGTTGGCACACTTTACATAATATTTAAGGAAACAGAATCACCTGGAAGGAATTGCCTCATGTCACCATAGCTAAGTGTTCTGGGAAACTGATAATGAAATAAAGTGGTTAAAACAAATCCCCCTAAACAGAATATACTTTACAGTCTACTCAGGCTTGCTTTGGGTCTGCTAACTGCTAAAGAGAGGACTGTGCTAGATTTTTATGAGGCTTTAAAAACATATCAAAATGGTTTAACAGGCTACCTGTGAAAGAGCAACTGGATGGACATTTTAATGGAAAGTCTCTCACAGCCTCAAAATGCAAAGGAACCAACACTGCAGTGTCGAGTTGCCACACTGAACATATCTGAATGGCATTTGGAATACAAGGAGCTTCTGAGAAATTGGGACAAGGGATTTTCCTTTTTGTTCCTGGAATCAAAAGCAAAATTCACACCTCCTTACCCATCCTCCCCTCTCCCCCCGGCCCGGGAGAAAGGGCTGCAGTTCTCATTTCCCTTTATGGGTCTGACCACATTTGGTGCATCCTGTGCTCTACTCTGAATCAGGCCAAGTCTGCTGCCTGTGGCTGGGGAGGGAGCCGGCAAGGAGGAAGCGATTTGTCTACGACCATGTGAAGTTACTGAGCACCTCTCGGCTGCTGGTCTTCCAGCGTCCCTAAGCAATCTGGGGCCCAGTCGTGCTCACTCTCAAGGGAGTCAGAGCTCACCCTGGGACACTGGCTGTCACCTCATTCCAGCTCTGCTGCCTGCCTAGACACAGTGGGTCTCCGGGAAGAGTTGAGAGCTTGCCCTGTGCAGGCCTGAGCCATCCATAATGTTGAGCCAGAGAAATTTTTTTCATGTGGAAACACTGGGTTCTAGTTTAAGCCAAATGATGTGCGGTGACCTCTGGACATAATGAAATGACTCCTTTAGCTATCACGAAGAGCTTTCTGATCAAGAGAGTGAGGAAAGCTAGCATTCTAGGAAAGTGGTGGCCCAACAGGTCTTTCTGAGGTAGCCACGAAGAGTCACACAAACATCCAAACCAAACTGTAGCACCGAAATGGGACAGCAGATCTCAGCAAGGTGGGCTCACCCACGGGGCCTGAGGGTGGAGGTGATCAGTGTCCAGTAGTCCAGCCCAAACGAGGCTCCAATGTACAACTTGACAGATGGGCAAAAGGGCTTGGCCTTCCTTCTTCAGACCGTTCAGGTTTGTGAGGTGACCGTTGTGCAGGGCAGGGGAGGGCAAGGGGCAGAGTGGCAGGTGCCATCCTACACCCTTTTCATACACACCTGGCAGCGGCTGACCCGGGTGTGGAGCTGCCCGGCTTTCAGCGTCTCAGATACAGGCTCCTCCCCAAACTGCTCCCTCTCTTCCACCGTCGTCAGCCAGAAACTGTACTTGTTGGCAAAGTAGTGGCACGTGCCCCGGGCACCACTGCACTCGATGAAAGGAGTGGCTCGGAAATCCTCTAGGCAAGAGCCAGGGGAGACCAGGGACTGGCCCCCGCCCTCAGCGCCGGCGGCTGTGTGCTGAAACAGATGGGCGGTGGCTGTGAACGGGTCACCTTGGGAGGTGATGGACTCCGCTGCTCCGCCTCTCAGCTCTGGTCTCTTGGCTCAGCCCCCCTGTCTGGCCAGCGGACCAATAGCTATGTTTTAGGACCAGGGGCACTCATCCTCCCTTGTCTCAGCCTCAGAGCCAGGAGCGCCCCCTCCAAGCTCCCTAGGGCCCTCCTAACCCACGGCTCCTGGGCTGCGGCTGCATCCCAGCCAGTATTTCCCAAACTGCTGCCATCCCGCCGCGTCCAAGGTGTGTTAGGTGCCCCCCAAACATTTCCACTGACAAATCTGAGAAAGGCTGAATTAAGGAAACTGCCAACAGGGCTCAGGTTGCTGTTCTTCTCAGAGCCCTCTGTCTGCCCCAAGCTCTTGGCGGTGTGCTCCAGAGAAGGGAGAGAGCACGGAATAGTCCTCAAGGTCGTTAGACCATGGGCCCTTCCCCGCAGCGGAACTATTCATAGCTCTGGCTCTGAAGTCACCTTCACTGGAACTTTTTTTTTTTTTTTTTTTTTTTTTTTTTGCGGTACGCGGGCCTCTCACTGTTGTGGCCTCTCCCCTTGCATAGCACAGGCTCTGGACGCACAGGCTCAGCGGCCATGGCTCACAGGCCTAGCCGCTCCACGGAATGTGGGATCTTCCCGGACAGGGGCACAAACCCGTGTCCCCTGCATCAGCAGGCGGACTCTCAACCACTGCGCCACCAGGGAAGCCCCTTCACTGGAACTTTTACTGCAATCTGTACCATACCCTTTAGGGTGCCATTTAGTGTTTGTTACCTGCCGAGAACAAGTAGGCCTCGTATTTGGCCTAACGTCCTGGCCCTCGAGTCACAGGGCTCCCTCAGCACTTGATTTCAGAATTTCCCTCCCAGCGCTCCCTGCCCTCGGCCCTCATCCTGGTGGAGAGGGCGGTGTGGGACCTTACCATGAGGAAGGAGTACCCAATCCAGAGGCTGCGCCAGCCCATGGGGCACTGCGGGATGGTGATGTCCTGGCTGTGCACAGCAATGGCTTGTGAGGGCGCCTCACACACAGAGCAGCGGCTGATGTACTGGGGAATCTGCGTCTGGCCGACGGGCATCATGGGGATGGGCGCGGTGGTGGAGAGCCAGTAGGATTTATCGTTGCGCCGGGCATAGTGGCACACTTCGTTGATGTTGCAGTAGATGAAGGGCATGGTGCTGAAGCGGGGCAGGCAGGAGCCAGCAAACCCTGCAAGGAGAGAAGGTGGGCAGGGGCAGGTAAGTTCTGGCTGAGGGGCAGGGCTGCGATTGTCCCTGGAGCCACTACGACTGGACTTAGATGGTGGTTTGGGTTCATATCCAACTGCTTGTAGCAGAGCAGGGACGCCTTTCCTTCCTATCCTGGACCACTGTGCACACACTGAAGTCTATTTTCTATGCACCGGGGAAGTTTGATAATGAAAAGAATCTTTTTAGAAACTGAATGATGACTCCCTAATTAGTCCGCTTTGTCAAATCAGCATTTAATAGAGTGAGCCTGCGTTTCTCTGAAACACACACTTGAAGACAATTCAATTAATTCTTGGGTAATCATTGTTGCCGGCAGGTCATATTATTATTACTGCTACTAATCGCTAACGTTTAATGGATGCTTAATACGTGTCAAACATTGTTCTAAGCATTTTACATGGGTGATTCCTGTAATCCTTAGTCTACCCTATGGGACAAGTACTAGAATTAGGCTTGTTCCACTGAGAAGGAGGCGGACGCTTAGACAGGCTGAATAACGTGTCCAGAGGGAGCGGCACAGCTGGGGTTTGAACCCATATCTGCCTGACTCCAGAGCTGGTGCTTGTAACCCACTACGCGACATGGGCCCACCAAGGGTTGGGAGGGGCGAGGAGTGTGGCTCCTGGTCCTTGTGGGGACAGAGAACCAGGGCTGGATGTGCGAGCCGGTACCTACCCAGGTCCTGGTTGTGGGCTTTCTCCTGCCCCTCCACGAACAGCAGGCTATAACCCACCCACAGCTGGCTCATCCCGACGGGGCACAGGGGCACCTGTTCCGACTGGCTGTGCTTCACCAAGGTGTAGCCCACTCTCACACTCTGCCCAGGCATTCCAGCCCTCCCGAAGGGGCCCGGCTTCCCTGGAGCTCCTGAGATGGAGAGAGCAGAGATAACCAAGGACCCGCTGAATCAGAGGCAGTGCAAAAGCAGAGCTGGGGTTAGCGAGGCAAAAATCACACCCTCCTCTCCTGCCCGTGGCAGACGTGGCTAACAATCGCGGCACTTTCCCAGCGAGCTTCAGGACTGTTCTCTACTCGGGACAACTGATTTGCCATCTCTGATATAAAATGGAAGGTAGGTAATAGAACAGCCATATCTTATCTCAGATTCTCTTCTCCCTTGAACCACCCCCCTCCCATCCACGTCAGAATCCCTGGGTAGAAGAGGGGGTGTGCAGGGCAGGGGGCCACACTATAGTATAGAGTTATAGCTCTTAAGAGCTGGAAGAGAACCCAGAGAACTATGTGGAACAGTCCTTTGCCTTCTGAAATGTAGGGCTCTAATCCTTCACAGGCCTAGAATGGAGTGAACGGATTCGAGCCCAGTTTTCCAGCCTGCTAGTAGTGTCAAGCTTTACTGCCCAGTTTCCTAATTCCACGATTCGAGATTTTGACTCACCCTCAAGCCTCAAACCCTTACAGAAGCCCCCTGCCCCCTAGTGCCAACATTGCCAGACCTTCAAATCCTGGAGGGCCTTGCAGTCCAGGGAGACCAGGATCACCAAGAGCCCCAGGTGGGCCAGGGAGTCCACTGGGGCCATCTTTGCCGGGGATGCCAGGTAAACCTTTGAAGCCTGCCAGGAGAGAAGGCCCACAGCGGGGTACTCAATGTGCAGTGTCTGGAGGAGCCTTCCCTGGAAAAAGGGGACTCGTGTGTCATGCCCAGGACTCACCAGGAGAGGGCGAACTGGCCATCACCCTGGAGTGCACCGAGCTCAGGACAGCCTCCTGGGCTAGTCCTTAGTTCACGTCCGGGCAGCTCAGCCCTGGGACCCCACTCTGAATTTAGCCCTTCTGAGCTCCTTCACACCCATGTCCCCCTCCCTTCCTCTCATCTTCCCAGCAATGCTAGGGAGGACGCAAGGCAACTGCTGGGGTCCCATGTCAGAAATGAGGACACCGAGGTCCAGAGAGACTGCTAGCTTACTCCAGCTGGGGCAAAACTGGGATTGGAAGCCGGGTTTTCCGTCCCCCAGCCCTGGGCTTTCTCCGTTGCTCTCTGTCCCCCCACCACGCTCCCTCCTTCCCGCAGCAGCACGTTAGCGAGGGACGAGCTGTCTGGATTAGCTGCTGTGCTCTGCCCACACAGAGCACTTCGTTCTGTGTGCTTCGTTCTCTGAAGCCAAGTACAACTGCTGGACCTGCTGGTCCCCTCCTTCCTGGCGAGAAGCTTGGAAGCTTTGTGAAGGAGCTGAGGAAACGCTCGATGAAGGTGCCCCCTTGGAGCCGGGGTTCCCAGCCAGTTGCTTCAGCCTCCCAGCCAAAGCCGTCTCAGCTCCCCACAAAGTCCCTTTCTCTGGCGCCCTCCTCACCTTGTAGGCCTCCAGGGCCTTGGACCCCAGGGTCCCCCATGAGGCCAGGGATGCCATCGATGCCTGTTAGACCCATGGATCCAGGAGGAGCCTGGATGGCTTCTGCAATTGGTGTTTGTCCAGGAGCACCTCGGGGGCCAGATAAGCCTGTGGGCACGTGGGAGAAACGGAAATGTCAAGCGGAGGCAGAGGAGGTGGCCAGGGTGGGCTCCCGGAGGTTCAGCTGGCATCACAGCCGAGACCCCAAACCCAGCCAGCTGGCTTACTAATAGAAGCCAAACAAGCCAATTTGCTTATTAATTCATTGAAAAAGTATGTGAGTGCCTACTATGTGCCAGAGCCTGGTAGATCAGGGGATAGAGCAGTGAGTAAGACCTTTATGAGACGATGGTCTGGTGATAAAGATGAAAAATGCATAACCTGATGAAAACCATTAATCTTACTGCAAATTGTAAGAAGTGCTACAAAGGAAATGGACAGTGCATGGACAGTGGGAGGGAGCAGAGAGGGCTATGGGGTGGAGAACCTGCTTTAGAGAGAGTTATAAGTGGCCTCTTACAAGGAGTGACACTTAAGCTGAGACCAGTAAAGCATTAGAACAAGCTGGGGGATGGGGGACAGTGTTCCAGAAGTAGAACTAGCATGTGCAAAGGCCCTGCGGCCAGCCAAGGTGTGGTGTTTCTGGATAACTGAAAGAGGCTAGTGTGACAAAAGCACAGTGAACAGCAAAGGGGAAGGCCTGGTAATGAGGATGGAGAGGGAGGCATCACAGAGGGCTTCATGGCCATAGTTAATTCTTATGCCATGGGACGCCCATGAATGATTTCTGTTTTTACAAGACCTCTCTGACCACTGTCTAGAGAAATGATTGTTGGGGGAGGTGAATAACGGAAGCAGGGAGACCAGTTAGCTGTCACTGCAGTGATCCACATGAGAAATGTTGGTGGCTTGGACCTCAGTGGTAGAGGTGGAGGTGATGAGAAGGGGGCAGATGCAAGGCACGTTTATAGGAGACACAGCCCTCAGGGCTTGCTAATGGATTGGATATGTGTGTGAGGGGAGTGGTGATAAAGGACAGAAAGGATGGTTCTTCATTTCTGGATTCAGCAAATGGGTGAGTGGTGATCTGAGTGCAAACGCCGTGACCGCAAATGCAGAAACAATGCAGAGAGGGGAGGTCAGTGGCAAGATCCGTGGTGGCAAAGCGGCAATGGCCTTCAGTCCTGGGAGCTGATGGAGGCAGAGGTATCTCCAAGGTGGAGAAACTCCCTCCCTGGAGGAGCTTTATCCAGCTGCTTCAGCCATCCAGGCTTTCTTGGCATGCTTAGCAGTGACTCCTGAAGGAATGATACGCCCCAACCCCTCCCCTGAGCTCAGGATCAGCCCGGCACATGCTCTCAACTCACCTCTTGGCCCTGCCTTCCCCTTCATCCCCGGAAGTCCTGGGTCTCCAGGTGGCCCAACTTTGCCTGGAGTCCCCATGAAGCCAGGCTCACCTCTCATGCCTGGCAAAGTCCAAAGGAAAGCAAGTCAGGGCCTGGCACGGTGGTGCTGGTGGTGGTGGGGTTGAGACTAAGCAGAGGCGAGGACAGGAAAAGCATCATCAGACTGTCTCTCTTCACAGGGCTGCAGGAAGGGGCCATCTCTGACAGTGGAGTGGGAAAGGACCCAGTAGGCAGCCACGCAGTCATACCTTTCAGTCCTAGCTCTCCAGGGAGGCCAGAGAAACCTGGAATTCCTTGGTCTCCCTTGGGCCCTTGAGGGCCAGGAATTCCAGGGAAGCCAGGATCTCCCGGGTCGCCTTGATCCGAGGATGGCCCAGGGGGGCCTGGGGGCCCCGGGGGACCTGGGCGGCCTACGGATAAGATCAGAAGAGGGATGAGGGCAGAGGGAAGAGGAAGCGGCCATTGCTGAAAGCCTCGGGGCTGATAGGAAGCCAAAGGCTATTCCCAGGGCCGATAATGTTCCCTTGCCTTCTGTGGGGCCCCAGTGCCCAGACCTTCCCAAACCCTTTTAGCAAAATGCAGCCCATTCCAACCCCCTGTGTCCCTGCGGGAGGAGGGACGTGAGGCCTCACAGGCCCATGCACATCCAGCAGTGGGGATGGGGCTGGACTGTAGACAGGCCCTCCCCAAACTCCAGACAAAAGGTGATGGCCAGCCCTCTTTGGGCTTCCTGGCTTTACCTTGTTCTCCATCTAGGCCTGGTCGCCCGGGGTCACCAGGCTGTCCTGCTATGACTGAGGGCAAGGAGAGGCCTGGGGCGCCAGGGAGACCAGCGGGGCCCTGGAGACCTGGGAAACCTGCAAAGAATAAATAAAGGGGGCTGCAGGGGCTTTGTGTGCCTAAGAGAGGGCCAGGCTCTCTCAGAGAAAATGGAAGTTCACACAAGAAAATGGAAGCCCTTAAAGTAGGAGCCAGACCAGCCGAGGCCAGCAGAGGGCTCTTCTCCCTTTCTCCTCGGTTGGCAGCCATCGGCTCAGCGCAGCTGACAGCGGCTCAGAGACTCCTCGCTCGCAGCAGGCCCTGCATTGAATTGGGATGGATAGAGCTTCGGAAAGTTCTAGCTCCCCAACCTCGCTGGTAATGGGAATACTTTAAACAGATTTTCCCTAAATCAGGAAGAAAAGAAGGTATGACTGCAGCACCTGGAATCGAAGTTTCCTACAGTGTTTTTTTTTGTTTTGTTTTGTGGGGTTTTTTTGCGGTACGTGGGCCTCTCACTGCTGTGGCCTCTCCCGTTGCGGAGCACAGGCTCCGGATGCGCAGGCTCAGCGGCCATGGCTCATGGGCCCAGCCGCTCTGCGGCACGTGGGATCTTCCCGGACCGGGGCACGAACCTGCGTCCCCTGCATCGGCAGGTGGACTCCTAACCACTGCGCCACCAGGGAAGCCCATCCTACAGTGTTTTTTAAACCTACTGTCCCTGTTGCACAACATTTCATCAAGTTAGCCAGTCCTGTCTGCTGCTACTCCAAGGAGGTCACAGATCGAGGTGGGGCACAGGCCCCAGCCAGTCAGAACAGACACCCACTCCCCTGCTCGAGCAGAATGGAGGTGGCAAGGGTGCTATGACCCCCGGTGTTTTCTACAGCTAACTCCTGGGTCTTCCAGGCAAGCTGGAAAACAGTTTTATAGGTAACTCATGATATTAGCTGAATGCTTGCTGAATTGCCTGAATTCCTTCTCCCTGTTTGGCCAAAGAGAATAGCCATTTACTGGAGTACATACATAATACTCGTTTGCTCAAAGTTTAATACTGCTTTACATGTTTTCTGTTTGTGGAATGATTTCTATTATAATATGTTCAAAACCAAAAATTTCAACCGATTATAGTAGATTTATACAATATGCATACATTGAAAACATAGATGGTAATCTTGCTGGGAAAACACATCAAAGCCATGTATACAAATGTAGAAATCTATTTTATTCTTGGAACATGGAAGAAATGTACTTATTACTTTGGTATATTCTAAAAGATAGTCAAATGAAGAGGAATAGATTCGAATTGGTTGACAAACTGTTTTGGTGGTTGAGATTCTTGTTTGTGACAAGAAAATCCCAAAATGTGATGTTGAATTTTATTTTTCTGACAAGAGAAGCTGAAAATATTAATGGTGAATTTCTCATATTTTGCTAAGAAATACTAAATCCATCATAATTTGTAAAGAAAGATGGCAGATTGGTTAACTTGGGTGTCTTTAGCAGCTCATTGATGAATTGAATACTGAGGAAATATAAAGGAGGAAAAATAAATTTAAAGAAAAGTTTCTATTTACTAGAAGCCTGGAAAAGAAACAAAGGAAAAACAAAAAGCAAAACTAGTTACAAAACCACTTGGTGCTACTTTTAGCATTGTCAGTTAGGTCTTAATGAATCGTTGAAGTATTTTTCTTCTTCACAAAGGTAAAAATCTGAAAGGAAAGACATATTGTATTTTTGTCCTGAAAATATAACTTCATATATCTATACATATATATGTGCTGAAATTACGCAAAACCAATAAACAAGACACCACATATAGTAGAGTAAGTGTGGACAGCACATGGATTGTAAAAATGTCTGTTTCCATGGCAATATTTGGAGCCTCCTTCTCTTTTCACCTGTTTCTTGATTTTATAATTACACCAATATATCATTAAACCTGCAATAAAGGTACTACTGACATCAAGTAGTAAAAAACAAAAAAAAGCCAAAGTACTTCTTTAAAAATGAGACATTTTTAAACATTTTTGAATTTTATTTTATTTTTTTACACAGCAGATTCTTATTAGTCATCAATTTTATACACATCAGTGTATACATGTCAATCCCAACCTCCCAATTCATCACACCACCAACCCCCACCCCTCCGCCGCTTTCCCCCCTTGGTGTTCATACGTTTCTTCTCTGCATCTCTGTCTCAATTTCTGCCCTGCAGACCGGTTCATCTGTACCATTTTTCTAGATTTCACATATATGCATTAATATATGATATTTCTTTTTCTCTTTCTGACTTACTTCACTCTGTATGACAGTCTCTAGATCCATCCACGTCTCAACAAATGACCCAATATCGTTTATTTTTATGGCTGAGTAATATTCCATTGTATACATGTACCACACCTTCTTTACCATTCGTCTGTCGATGGGCATTTAGGTTGCTTCCATGACCTGGCTGATGCAAACAGTGCTGCAATGAACATTGGGGTGCATGTGTCTTTCTGAATTATGGTTTCTCTGGGTATATGCCCAGTAGTGGGATTGCTGGATCATATGGTAATTCTATTTTTAGTTTTTGTAAGGAACCTCCATACTGTTCTCCATAGTGACTGTACTAATTTACATTCCCACCAACAGTGCAAGAGGGTTCCCTTTTCTCCACACCCTCTCCAGCATTTGTTGATGGTAGATTTTCTGATGATGCCCATTCTAACTGGTGTGAGGTGATACCTCATTGTAGTGTTGATTTGCATTTCTCTAATAATTAGTGATGTTGAGCAGCTTTTCATGTGTTTCTTGGCCATCTGTATGTCTTCTTTGGAGAAATGTCTATTTAGGTCATCTGCCCATTTTTGGATTGGGTTGTTTGTTTTTTTAATATTGAGCTGCATGAACTGTTTATATATTTTGGAGATTAATCCTTTGTCCGTTGATTCGTTTGCAAATATTTTCTCCCATTCTGAGGGTTGTCTTCCCGTCTCGTTTATGGTTTCCTTTGCAGTGAAAAAGCTTTGAAGTTTCATTAGGTCCCATTTGTTTATTTTTGTTTTTATTTCCATTACTCTAGGAGGTGGGTCAAAAAAGATCTTGCTGCGATTTATGTCAAAGAGTGTTCTTCCTTTGTTTTCCTCTAAGAGTTTTAGAGTGTCCGGTCTTACATTTAGGCCTCGAATCCATTTTGAGTTTATTTTTGTGTGTGGTGTTAGGGAGTGTTCCAATTTCAATCTTTTATATGTAGCTGTCCAGTTTTCCCAGCACCACTTATTGAAGAGACTGTCTTTTCTCCATTGTATATCCCTGCCTCCTTTGTCATAGATTAGTTGACCATAGGTGCATGGGTTTAGCTCTGGGCTTTCTATCTTGTTCCATTGATCTATGTTTCTGTTTTTGTGCCAGTACCATACTGTCGTGATTACTGTAGCTTTGTAATATAGACTGAAGTCAGGGAGTCTGATTCCTCCAGCTCCGATTTTTTCCCTCAAGACTGCTTTGGCTATTTGGGGTCTTTTGTGTCTCCATACAAATTTTAAGATTTTTTGTTCTAGTTCCATAAAAAAAAGCCATTGGTAATTTGACAGGGATTGCATTGAATCTGTAGATTGCGTTGGGTAGTATAGTCATTTTCACAATCTTGATTCTTCCAATCCAAGAACATGGTATATCTCTGCATCTGATGGTATCGTCTTTAATTTCTTTCATCAGTGTCTTATAGTTCTCTGAATACAGGTCTTTTGTCTCCCTAGGTAGGTTTATTCCTAGGTATTTTATTCTTTTTGTTGCAATGGTAAATGGGAGTGTTTCCTCAATTTCTCTTTCAGATTTTTCATCATTAGTATATAGGAATGCAAGAGATTTCTGTGCATTAATTTTGTATCCCGCAACAGAATTCATTGATTAGCTCTAGTACTTTTCTGGTGGCATATTTAGGATTCTCTATGTATAGTATCATGTCATCTGCAAGCAGTGACAGTTTTACTTCTTCTTTTCCAATTTGTATTCCTTTTATTTCTTTTTCTTCTCTGATTGCCGTGGCTAGGACTTCCAAAACTATGGTGAATAATAGTGGTGAGAGTGGACATCCTTGTCTTGTTGCTGATCTTAGAGGAAATGCTTTCAGTTTTCCACCATTGAGAATGATGTTTGCTGTGGGTTTGTCGTATATGTCCTTTATTATGTTGAGGTAGGTTCCCTCTATGCACACATTCTGGAGAGTTTTTATCATAAGTGGGTGTTGAATTTTGTCAAAAGATTTTCCTGCATCTATTGAGATGATCATATGGTTTTTTTTTTTTTTTTTGAGTTTCTTCGTGAGGATTTTTTTTTTTTTTACAAATTTAATCAGTTATACATATACATATGTTCCCATATCCCCTCCCTTTTGCGTCTCCCTCCCACCCTCCCTATCCCACCCCTCCAGGCGGTCACAAAGAACCGAGCTGATCTCCCTGTGCTATGCGGCTGCTTCCCACTAGCTATCTACCTTACGTTTGGTAGTGTATATATGTCCATGCCGCTCTTTCACTTTGTCACAGCTTACCCTTCCCCCTCCCCATATCCTCAAGTCCATGCTCTAGTAGGTCTGTGTCTTTATTCCTGTCTTACCCCTATGTTCTTGATGACATTTTTTTCTTAAATTCCATATATATGTGTCAGCATACAGTATTTGTCTTTCTCTTTCTGACTTACTTCACTCTGTATGACAGACTCTAGGTCCATCCACCTCATTACAAATAGCTCAATTTCGTTTCTTTTTATGGCTGAGTAATATTCCATTGTATATATGTGCCACATCTTCTTTATCCATTCATCCGATGATGGACACTTAGGTTGTTTCCATCTCCGGGCTATTGTAAATAGGGCTGCTATGAACATTTTGGTACATGTCTCTTTTTGAATTATGGTTTTCTCAGGGTATATGCCCAGTAGTGGGATTGCTGGGTCATATGGTAGTTCTATTTGTAGTTTTTTAAGGAACCTCCATACCGTTCTCCATAGTGGCTGTACCAATTCACATTCCCACCAGCAGTGCAAGAGTGTTCCCTTTTTTCCACACCCTCTCCAGCATTTATTGTTTCTAGATTTTTTGATGATGGCCATTCTGACTGGTGTGAGGTGATATCTCATTGTAGTTTTGATTTGCATTTCTCTAATGAGTAAAGATGTTAAGCATCCTTTCATGTGTTTGTTGGCTGTCTGTATATCTTCTGTGGAGAAATGTCTATTTAGGTCTTCTGCCCATTTTTGGATTGGGTTGTTTGTTTTTTTGCTATTGAGCTGCATGAGCTGCTTATAAATTTTGGAGATTAATCCTTTGTCAGTTGCTTCATTTGCAAATATTTTCTCCCATTCTGAGGGTTGTCTTTTCGTCTTGTTTATGGTTTCCTTTGCTGTGCAAAAGCTTTGAAGTTTCATTAGGTCCCATGTGTTTATTTTTGTCTTTATTTCCATTTCTCTAGGAGGTGGGTCAAAAAGGATCTTGCTGTGACTTATGTCATACAGTGTTCTGCCTATGTTTTCCTCTAGGAGTTTGATAGTGTCTGGCCTTACATTTAGGTCTTTAATCCATTTTGAGCTAATTTTTGTGTATGGTGTTAGGGAGTGATCTAATCTCATACTTTTACATGTCCCTGTCCAGTTTTCCCAGCACCACTTATTGAAGAGACTGTCCTTTCTCCACTGTACATTCCTGCCTCCTTTATCAAAGATAAGGTGACCATATGTCCGTGGGTTTATCTCTGGGCTTTCTATCCTGTTCCATTGATCTATCTTTCTGTTTTTGTGCCAGTACCATACTGTCTTGATTACTGTAGCTTTGTAGTATAGTCTGAAGTCAGGGAGCCTGATTCCTCCAGCTCCATTTTTCGTTCTCAAGATTGCTTTGGCTATTCGGGGTCTTTTGTGTTTCCATACAAATTGTGAAATTTTTTGTTCTAGTTCTGTGAAAAATGCCATTGGTAGTTTGATAGGGATTGCATTGAATCTGTAGATTGCTTTGGGTAGTAGAGTCATTTTCACAATGTTGATTCTTCCAATCCAAGAACATGGTACATCTCTCCATCTATTTGTATCATCTTTAACTTCTTTCATCAGTGTCTTATAATTTTCTGCATAGAGGTCTTTTGTCTCCTTAGGTAGGTTTAATCCTAGATATTTTATTCTTTTTGTTGCAATGGTAAATGGGAGTGTTTCCTTGATTTCACTTTCAGATTTTTCATCATTAGTATATAGGAATGCCAGAGATTTCTGTGCATTAATTTTGTATCCTGCAACTTTACCAGATTCATTGATTAGCTCTAGTAGTTTTCTGGTAGCATCTTTAGGATTCTCTATGTATAGTATCATGTCATCTGCAAACAGTGACAGCTTTACTTCTTCTTTTCCCATTTGTATTCCTTTTATTTCCTTTTCTTCTCTGACTGCTGTGGCTAAAACTTCCACAACTATGTTGAATAAGAGTGGTGAGAGTGGGCAACCTTGTCTTGTTCCTGATCTTAGTGGAAATGGTTTCAGTTTTTCACCATTGAGGACGATGCTGGCTGTGGGTTTGTCATATATGGCCTTTATTATGTTGAGGAAAGTTCCCTCTATGCCTACTTTCTGCAGGGTTTTTATCATAAATGGGTGTTGAATTTTGTCAAAAGCTTTCTCTGCATCTATTGAGATGATCATATGGTTTTTCTCCTTCAGTTTGTTAATATGGTGTATCACACTGATTGATTTGCGTATACTGAAGAATCCTTGCATTCCTGGAATAAACCCCACTTGATCATGGTGTATGATCCTTTTAATGTGCTGTTGGATTCTGTTTGCTAGTATTTTGTTGAGGATTTTTGCATCTATGTTCATCAGTGATATTGGCCTGTAGTTTTCTTTCTTTGTGACATCCTTGTCTGGTTTTGGTATCAAGGTGATGGTGGCCTCGTAGAATGAGTTTGGGAGTGTTCCTCCCTCTGCTATATTTTGGAAGAGTTTGAGAAGGATAGGTGTTAGCTCTTCTCTAAATGCTTGATAGAATTCGCCTGTGAAGCCATCCGTTCCTGGGCTTTTGTTTGTTGGAAGATTTTTAATCACAGTTTCAATTTCAGTGCTTGTGATTGGTCTGTTCATATTTTCTATTTCTTCCTGATTCAGTCTTGGCAGGTTGTGCATTTCTAAGAATTTGTCCATTTCTTCCAGGTTGTCCATTTTATTGGCATAGAGTTGCTTATAGTAATCTCTCATGATCTTTTGTATTTCTGCAGTGTCAGTTGTTACTTCTCCTTTTTCATTTCTAATTCTATTGATTTGAGTCTTCTCCCTTTTTTTCTTGATGAGTCTGGCTAATGGTTTATCAATTTTGTTTATCTTCTCAAAGAACCAGCTTTTAGTTTTATTGATCTTTGCTATCGTTTCCTTCATTTCTTTTTCATTTATTTCTGATCTGATTTTTATGATTTCTTTCCTTCTGCTAACTTTGGGATGTTTTTGTTCTTCTTTCTCTAATTGCTTTAGGTGCAAGGTTAGGTTGTTTATTCGAGATATTTCCTGTTTCTTAAGGTGGGATTGTATTGCCATAAACTTCCCTCTTAGAACTGCTTTTGCTGCATCCCATAGGTTTTGGGTCGTCGTGTCTCCATTGTCATTTGTTTCTAGGTATTTTTTAATTTCCTCTTTGATTTCTTCAGTGATCACTTCGTTATTAAGTAGTGTATTGTTTAGCCTCCATGTGTTTGTATGTTTTACAGCTCTTTTCCTGTAATTGATATCTAGTCTCATAGCATTGTGGTCGGAAAAGATACTTGATACAATTTCAATTTTCTTAAATTTACCAAGGCTTGATTTGTGACCCAAGATATGATCTATCCTGGAGAAGGTTCCATGAGCACTTGAGAAAAATGTGTATTCTGTTGTTTTTGGATGGAATGTCCTATAAATATCAATTAAGTCCATCTTGTTTAATGTATCATTTAAAGCTTGTGTTTCCTTATTTATTTTCATTTTGGATGACCTGTCCATTGGTGAAAGTGGGGTGTTAAAGTCCCCTACTATGATTGTGTTACTGTCGATTTCTCTTTTTATGGCTGTTAATATTTCCCTTATGTATTGAGGTGCTCCTATGTTTGGTGCATAAATATTTACAATTGTTATATCTTCTTCTTGGATTGATCCCTTGATCATTATGTAGTGTCCTTCTTTGTCTCTTCTAGTAGTCTTTATTTTAAAGTCTATTTTGTCTGATATGAGAATTGCTACTCCAGCTTTCTTTTGGTTTCCATTTGCATGGAATATCTTTTTCCATCCCCTTACTTTCAGTCTGTATGTGTCTCTAGGTCTGAAGTGGGTCTCTTGTAGACAGCATATATATGGGTCTTGTTTTTGTATCCATTCAGCCAGTCTGTGTCTTTTGGTGGGAGCATTTAGTCCATTTACATTTAAGGTAATTATTGATATGTATGTTCCTATTCCCATTTTCTTAATTGTTTTGGGTTCGTTATTGTAGTTCTTTTCCTTCTGTTGTGTTTCTTGCCTAGAGAAGTTCCTTTAGCATTTGTTGTAAAGCTGGTTTGGTGGTGCTGAACTCTCTCAGCTTTTGCTTGTCTGTAAAGGTTTTAATTTCTCCATCAAATCTGAATGAGATCCTTGCTGGGTAGAGTAATCTTGGTTGCAGGTTTTTCTCCTTCATCACTTTAAGTATGTCCTGCCACTCCCTTCTGGCTTGTAGAGTTTCTGCTGAGAGATCAGCTGTTATCCTGATGGGGATTCCCTTGTGTGTTATTTGTTGTTTTTGCCTTGCTGCTTTTAATATGATTTCTTTGTGTTTAATTTTTGACAGTTTGATTAATATGTGTCTTGGTGTATTTCTCCTTGGATTTATTCTGTATGGGACTCTCTGTGCCTCCTGGACTTGATTAACTATTTCCTTTCCCATATTAGGGAAGTTTTCAACTATAATCTCTTCAAATATTTTCTCAGACCCTTTCTTTTTCTCTTCTTCTTCTGGAACCCCTATAATTCGAAAGTTGGTGCATTTAATGTTGTCCCAGAGGTCTCTGAGACTGTCCTCTGTTCTTTTCATTCTTTTTTCTTTATTTTGCTGTGCAGCAGTTATTTCCACTATTTTATCTTCCACCTCACTTATCCGTTCTTCTGCCTCAGTTATTCTGCTATTGATCCCATCTAGAGTATTTTTTATTTCATTTATTGAGTTTTTAATCGATGCTTGATTCCTCTTTAGTTCTTCTAGGTCCTTGTTAACTGTTTCTTGCATTTTGTCTATTCTATTTCCAAGATTTTGGATCATCTTTACCATCAATATTCTGAATTCTTTTTCAGATAGACTGCCTATTACCTCTTCATTTGTTAGGTCTGGTGGGTTTTTATCTTGCTCCTTCTCCTGCTGTGTGTTTTTCTGTCTTCTCATTTTGCTTATGTTACTGTGTTTGGGGTCTCCTTTTTGCAGGCTGCAGGTTCGTAGTTCCCGTTGTTTTTGGTGTCTGTCCCCAGTGGCTAAGGTTGGTTTAGTGGGTTGTGTAGGCTTCTTGGTGGAGGGGACTACTGCCTGTGTTCTGGTGGATGAGGCTGGATCTTGTCTTTCTGGTGGGCAGGTCCACGTCTGGTGGTGTGTTTTGGGGTGTTTGCGGACTTTTTATGATTTGAGGCCGCCTCTCTGCTAATGGGTGGTGTTGTGTTCCTGTCTTGCTAGTTGTTTGGCATAGGGTGTCCAGCACTGTAGCTTGCTGGTCGTTGAGTGAAGCTGGGTGCTGGTGTTGAGATGGAGATCTCTGGAAGATTTTCGCCGTTTGATATTATGTGGAGCTGGGAGGTCTCTTGTGGACCAGTGTCCTGAAGTTCGCTCTCCCACCTCAGAGGCACAGCACTGACTCCTGGCTACTCAATTTGGGATGATTTGTTGTCTATTCATGTATTCCACAGATGCAGGGTACATGAAGTTGATTGTGGAGCTTTAATCCGCTGCTTCTGAGGCTGCTGGGAGAGGTTTCCCTTTCTCTTCTTTGTTCTCACAGCTCCTGGGTCTCAGCTTTGGATTTGGCCCCGCCTCTGCGTGTAGGTCACCGGAGGGTGTCTGTTCTTCGCTCAGACAGGACAGGGTTAAAGGAGTAGCCTCTTCAGGGACTCTGGCTCACTCAGGCCGGGCGGGAGGGAGGGGCACGGAGTGCGGGGCGAACCCGCAGTGGCAGAGGTCGGCGTGACGTTGCACCAGCCCGAGGCGCGCCGTGCGTTCTCCCAGGGAAGCCACCCCTGGATCCCGGGACCCCGGCAGGTGATCATATGGTTTTTATTCTTCAATTTGTTAATATGGTGTATCACATTGATTGATTTGCATATATTGAAGAATCCTTGCATTCCTGGGATAAATCCCACTTGATCATGGTGTATGATCCGTTTAATGTGTTGTTGGATTCTGTTTGCTGGTATTTTGTTCAGGATTTTTGCATTTATATTCATAAGTGATATTGGTCTGTTATTTTCTTTTTGTGTAGTATCTTTGTCTGATTTTGGTATCAGGGTGATGGTGGCCTCATAGAATAAGTTTGGGCGTGTTCCTTCCTCTGCAATTTTTTGGAAGAGTTTGAGAAGGATGGGTGTTAGCTCTTCTCTAAATGTTTGCTACAATTCACCTGTGAAGCCATATGGTCCAGGACTTTTGTTTGTTGGAAGATTTTTAATCACAGTTTCAATTTCATTACTTGTGATTGGTCTGCTCATATATTCTATTTTGTCCTGGTTCAGTCTTGGAAGGTTATACCTTTCTAAGAATTTGTCCATTTCTTCCAGGTTGTCTATTTTATTGGCATACAGTTGCTGGTAGTAGTCTCTCAGGATGCTTTGCACTTCTGCGGTTTCTGTTGTAACTTCTCCTTTTTCATTTCTAATTTTATTGATTTGAGTCCTCTCTCCCTTTTTCTTTATGAGTCTGGCTAATGGTTTATCAATTTTGTTTATCTTCTCAAAGAACCAGCTTTTCATCTTATTGATCTTTGCTATTGCTTTCTTTGTTTCTATTTCATTTATTTCTGCTCTGATCTTTATGATTTCTTTCCTTCTGCTAACTTTGGGTTTTGTTTGTTCTTCTTTCTCTAGCTCCTTCAGGTGTAAGGTTAGATTCTTTATTTGAGATTTTTCTTGTTTCTTGAGGTAGGCTTGTATAGCTATAAACTTCCCTCTTAGAGCTGCTTTTGCTGCATCCCATAGGTTTTGGATCGTCGTGTTTTCCTTGTCATTTGTCTCTAGGTATTTTTTGATTTCCTCTTTGATTTCTTCAGAGATCTCTTGGTTATTTAGTAACATATTGTTTAGCCTCCATGTTTGTGTTTTTTTACGTGTTTTTCCCTGTAATCCATTTCTAATCTCATAGTGTTGCGGTCAGAAAAGATGCTTGATATGATTTCAATTTTCTTAAATTTACTGAGGCTTGATTTGTGACCCAAGATGTGATCTATCCTGGAGAATGTTCCATGCGCACTTGAGAAGAAAGTGTAATCTGCTGATTTTGGATGGAATATCCTATAAATATCAATTAAATCTAACTGGTCTATTGTGTCATTTAAAGCTTTTGTTTCCTTATTTATTTTCATTTTGGATGATCTGTCCATTGGTGTAAATGAGGTGTTAAAGTCCCACACTATTATTGTGTTACTGTCGATTTCCTGTTTTATAGCTGTTAGCAGTTGCCTTATGTATTGAGGTGCTCCTATGTTGGGTGCATACATATTTATAATTGTTATATCTTCTTCTTGGATTGATCCCTTGATCATTATGTAGTGTCCTTCCTTGTCTCTTGTAACATTCTTTATTTTAAAGTCTATTTTATCTGATATGAGTATTGCTACTCCAGCTTTCTTTTGATTTCCATTTGCATGGAATATCTTTTTCCATCCCCTCACTTTCAGTCTCTATGTGTCCCTAGTTCTGAAGTGGGTCTCTTGTAGCCAGCATATAGCATATATATGGGTCTTGTTTTTGTATCCATTCAGCAAGGCTGTGTCTTTTGGTTGGAGCATTTAATCCATTCACGTTTAAGGTAATTATCGATATGTATGTTCCTATGACCCTTTTCTTAATTGTTTTTGGTTTGTTTTTGTAGGTTCTTTTCTTCTCTTGTGTTTCCCACTTAGAGAAGTTTCTTTAGCATTTGTTGTAGAGCTGGTTTGGTGGTGCTGAATTCTCTTAGCTTTTGCTTGTCTGTAAAGCTTTTGATTTCTCCATCGAATCTGAATGAGATCCTTGCTGGGTAGAGTTATCTTAGTTGTAGGTTCTTCCCTTCCATCAGTTTAAGTATATCATACCACTCCCTTCTGGCTTGTAGAGTTTCTGCTGAGAAATCAGTTGTTAACCTTATGGGAGTTCCCTTGTATATTATTTGTAGTTTTTCCCTTGCTGCTTTCAATAATTTTTCTTTGTCTTTAATTTTTCCCAATTTGATTACTATGTGTCTCAGCATGTTTCTCCTTGGGTTTATCCTGTATGGGACCCTCTTCACTTCCTGGTCTTGGGTGGCTATTTCCTTTCCCATGTTAGGGAAGTTTTCGATTATAATCTCTTCAAATATTTCCTCTGGTCCTTTCTCTCTCTCTTCTCCTTCTGGGACCCCTATAATGTGAATGTTGTTGCATTTAATGTTGTCCCAGAAGTCTCTTAGGCTGTCTTCATTTCTTTTCATTCTTTTTTCTTTATTCTGTTCCGCAGCTGTGAATTCCACCATTCTGTCTTCCAGGTCACTTATCCGTTCTTCTGCCCCAGTTATTCTGCTTTTGATTCCTTCTAGTGTAGTTTTCATTTCAGTTATTGTATTGTTCATCTCTGTTTGTTTGTTCTTTAATTCTTCTAAATCTTTGTTAAACATTTCTTGCAGCTTCTCGATCTTTGCCTCCATTCTTTTTCTGAGGTCCTGGATCATCTTCACTATCATTATTCTGAATTCTTTTTCTAGAAGGTTGCCTATCTCCACTTCGTTTAGTTGTTTTTCTGGGGTTTTATCTTTTTCCTTCATCTGGTGCATAGCCCTCTGCATTTTCATCTTGTCTATCTTTCTGTGAATGTGGTTTTTCTTCCACAGGCTGCAGGACTGTAGTTCTTCTTGCTTCTGCTGTCTGCCCTCTGGTGGATGAGGCTATCTAAGAGGTTTGTGCAATTTTCCTGGTGGGAGGGACTGGTGGTAGGTAGAAGGAATGAGACGTTGTAAATGATCACATGAAAATGCAAGATGGCATGTTTTCCCAACTCATTCCATTGTCAGAGACGTAAAAAAAAAAAAAAAAACCTCCAATATACGAATGCAGCCTCTCAATATTTAGTGCAAATATGAAAATGTTTGGCCTAATTTAATGTTATTTAGATGAAGGTATTGTAGGGTCAGGGATTGCTCTTAGGAAATTTTCTTGGGGGTAAATCTTCATTGTACACTGATTTCTTTAATCAAATCAGAGATTCGGTTCATGTTGGGGATTTCCTATATTCTTTTAAAACAAATTGTTTTAATTAGATATTGAGAAGAACAGAAGAATATTTATAAATCATATGTTAAAAAATCATCCAGATACAATGAACATCTGTGTTCCAACCACCCAATTTAAGGAAAAGAATATAGCGATAACTTTGAATTTCTTTGCATGCCCTTCACAGATTCCACCACCTTCCCTCCCTCGCAGAGGCAACCACTCCTGAAGTTTGTGTTCATCATTCCCTTTTCATCACAGTTTGACCATGCATATTTGTATCCCTAAACAACATATTGGTTGGAGTCATACCAAATGTATTCCTGTGTAACTTCCTTTTCTTCCCCCTCTCTGTTATGTGCCTGAAATGTATCTACCTTGACATGTACTGTTTACTGCATTTGTGATTGTGATTTTATTACCTCAGATAGCCAGAGGCAATGAATAATTTAATGACCAGGAATTCATAGTCAAGGTTTAAAAACAGAACACGCATCATGCCTGTGCTTCCACCCAGGACCCTTCTTCTCTATCTCCTGCCAAAGAAGCCACACAACCTCCCTATAGGCTCAGACCCTGTTGGAGGCCTCACTCTGAAGAAGCTGCTGGCTTTCAGAAAAGTACAGGTTGGTCCAGACAAAGGAAGGAGTAAACACAGAGATAGCAGATGCCCCGATATGAAATACAGCTGGCGGGGCTTCCCTGGTGGCGCAGTGGTTGGGAGTCCATCTGCCAATGCAGGGGGCACGGGTTCGTGCCCCGGTCCGGGAGGATCCCACGTGCCGGGGAGCTGCTGGGCCCGTGAGCCATGGCCGCTGGGCCTGCGTGTCCGGAGCCTGTGCTCTGTGGTGGGAGAGGCCACAGCAGTGAGAGGCCCACGTACCGCAAAAAAATAGTGCAGCTGGAAATGAATTAATGCATGAATATAGTTCCTGGAAAACCTACACACACATGCACATAAACACATAAAATAACGTGGTGGGACATCAGGCCTCAGAACTATAAGGAACAGAACATTTTGAAAACATGATTTCCCCAGGTAACATGTGATGGTATAATGGCCAGTGTTTCTTGACCAACTACTATGTGCCATGCACTGTGCTAAGTGATTCCATATACATTACCTCACTCCTCATTGATTCCTCACCAAACCTATGGGGTAGATTCTCTTATTCACCTTTTATGGAAAAGGAAACCCACGTTCCTTTGGGATGGAGGGGCACGTAACTTCCTTGTTCAAGGTCACTTAGCTAGTGAGAGGGAGAGCTGGAATTTGAATCTATCAGTGTAACTTCAGAGCCCATACTCTTAGCTGTGATACTACACTAAATTCATTTCTTGTTCTACGTTGAGTGGGAGGTATATGTGTCTCCAGAACATTTCTAAGGAGAGTTAATGAATCAGAATTCATTCAGACTATTTGAGAAGTGGGGAAATGGGGGCTCAGAAGGGGACTTCAGACTATGTGATGAGTCAGGGGCCGAGATTAAGACGAAACCAGATTTCTAGTAAACCTAGTAAATCCTAATCAAGTGCTTGCTGTGTGCCTGTCCTAGGGAGACATTTATCCTCTTAGACTTGGGCTCCTTCCAGCAGCCACACTGTCGTTCCAGGGCTCTGGGACTGCCAACCGCACTGGACACCAAGGAACTTCTGGTAAACCTCTCGCTATGTGGACAAGCACAGTCCCTCAGGACCATTAAACCCAGGCTTAGTTTATGTGGCAAAGTGAGAAAGAGAGGCCCTGAGGTTGATAAGGGAGAGTGGGAGGGAACCTGGAGGCTGGGGGGGTGGGACTCACTGAACTGCTCTCTGACACCCCTTCCCAGGAAAGCCCTAATTGTAGCCTACCCTCTTTTTGTCGGTAGTCAGTTCCACTGGGTTCTGAGATTCCCAGATATGCAAAGACACGCACCGCTCATCCCTGTGAGCCACATGGCCCTGAGGAAACCCAACCCTGGCTGCCCAGCCAAGCCTGACTTGGCCTCACTTACCTCTGCTACCTTTTGGTCCTCTCACGCCTGGCTTTCCTGGGGCTCCGATGCCAATTCCTGGAGAACCTTTTTCTCCTTTGGGACCAGGCAGGCCAGCTGGCCCAGGCACACCAGTTATACTAGGTCCTAGGAGGAGATGCAGAGAGATGCGGGGACAGAAGTCAGTGGGGGTGAGACCTTTGTGCCTAGCTCACTTGCAGGGGGCCTGCTTGACAGACACTGGAGGCTGAGGATTGAAATGACAGGAAGGAGAGCTCGTTCAGGTAGAAGGACGAACCGCATCCTCCTTCTTCCCCACATCAAGGCATCCCAAATTGGGGGCTGTCAAGGAGACCTAGGAGTCTAAGGATATGGGATACAGCACAGCCAAGAACTCAAGGCCAGCCTCTGTCAGGCTTCCGAGAGAGCGAGTGCTCTCCTCTTTGCCTTTGAGGGTCTTGCTTACCTGGAGTTCCATGGGTTCCCTTGGTTCCTGGCAGCCCATTCAGTCCATGTAAACCAGGAAGTCCAGGGAAACCTGAGGGGAGAGAATATCAGAAATGGCTCCAGCCACTCTGAATCATGAAGGGTCAGCAAAAGGTCCTGCCCCCAGAGGCACTGCAAAGTCCTCATTTCAAAGGTCATTATTAAATAAAGGGCATTATTTAATGCCCTAAGGGAGACTGGACCACACCTAGTCTCCACCCTCCACCCTAAGTCTTCCTGCCTCTTATTAGAGACCAATATAGCTTAAGAGCAGGGTGGTAGATAATGAGGTATCTCCAAGAAGAAATCAGAGTGGCAGTGCCAAGACCTGGAGCTGCCAGCTCCCAGAGACTTGCTGCCCAATCTCTAAGTCAGGAAAAGGCTACATATGCCAGGGCAACGACCTTCCTTCCCAACTCTGCTCTCCATGGATCCCATGTTCTCCTCTTCCCATTCATGTTTGCACTCCTTTCTTCTTCTTCCTCCTCCTTTCCTGTTATCCCTCATGAAACCCAGTCAATGACTCCCCTGGATACGGCTTAATCCCAGCTTAGGGTCTCCTAAGAAAAAGTAGTTGCCATCCTTTTTTTGAGGAAAGGACCCTTTTCCCCACTGCCTACTCCCAACTCTCATACCTTTGGTTCCTATTAGGCCAGGGGGTCCCAGGGGCCCAGCTGCCCCTGGATGGCCTGAAGAACCTGGAAGCCCTGGATTTCCTCTCATGCCTGCGACCCCGGGGAGTCCTAAAAGTGAAAACAAGGCAGAAGTTCAGAAGGGGTTGTGACTTGAAGCTGTTCTGAACTTTTTCAGAGTAAAGTTGTCATGTGGCATGGTACCTGGGGAGGCAGGAAGGCCAACATCTCCAGAAATACCAACTTTCCCATCTTCACCTCTGTTTCCTGGGAAACCCACCTCACCAACTGGTCCATCTTTTCCTTTCACACCTACAAAATGAAGAAAAATGCTGAGTGATCAGGCCACAGTTCAGGCAGTGTGTTCCTCCACGGGAGAGGGGGAGCAGGAAGGTGAAGCCATTTTGAGTTGCCATGGGAGCTGGATCCAACAAAGATACTCTGAAAGGGATTGTGACAGCTGTCTTCATATTTGAAAGATGCTTCCCAATTGAAAAGTAAGTAAACTTGTTCTGAGTGTTCCCAGGAGTAGGAGCGATGTATGGAAATGTTCACAAAGTATTTAGTTTAACTAAAAACTAAGGGGGTGGACACCATTATCTTAAAGGTCTTAGACTTATCCCGTAAGTCTGTGAGTCTTGAAGGAAAAGTAGGCTGGTTTGCTTGGGAAAACTGTTGACTGCCTCTGAGTGGATACATGTCAGGTAGGAATTTTTCTGCACTGTATAGAAGTTGCAGAATTTGGGGTTGGCCCCCAAAATTCCTTCCGATCCTCAGTTTTGAGGAGTTTGTGAGACATGGGAGACAAAAGTACAGCAGCCTTACCTTTGAAACCAGGCTCCCCAGGTTGTCCCTTGGGTCCTGGGCTACCAGAAATTCCAAGTGTCTGGCCTTGATCTCCTGGGGATATCAAGACATTGTTCAAGTGGTCAGGAGAAGCTACAGCTCAATTTGCAGCACATAGATCTTTTGACAGAAAAAAAAAATCATAGCCAGAGAGGCTCCTTGACACAGTTACCCCGTGGGTAAAAGGTTATGCTTTTATGCCCCAATGAAGGGCTTGGATGCTACCAGACTATTGGCATGAAATGCTGCTACATGCAGCATATCTCCATTGGGAAACACATCACTAGGCTCAGTATGGGCAGAGAAGATGAGAGGAGGGGCCCTAAAACATCACCAGAAGAGGAGACTGTTTAGAGCTGAGGTTCTCCTCTGCTGCTGAATCTGGAAGGCAGCTGGGTCAAACCACTGTTTGTCACGTATCTTTGAGGAACAAAGACTGCAAAGGGGGTTCAGCCGAAGGGGAAATGTAAATCGATTCCTTTTCCTCGAAACACAATGTCTCCCCCAGGGAGAGCCCTGAGCCTGTTAGAAATCCACCTTGCTCTGGAAAAACGCATTAAAGGGGAAAATGCTCCTTACCTTTTAAACCTGGGAGACCAGATGCTCCTGGGAGCCCAGGAGCTCCATTGAGACCCTGTGAACCCTTCAAAGCAAGACGGGAGTCAGTATTTCTGCCCAGCGCTCAGGGCCTCCCGCCCTCTCTTCCCCATCCCTTCCCTGAGCCACTGCTGGAGAGATGTCCATCGAGTAGTCTGTGGCAGGGGCAGACAGGTGGGGGGCATCCTGCAGAGGGGAAAGTGATGAGCAAGAGGGCGGAAATGCGTATTTACGGGTTACAGGGGAGGGATTCGATCTGCAGATCAATCCTGGTCTTGTCATTCATAACTTCCCAATGCCTATCAAAATTGGTATCTTGGGAAATCAAGGTGTGAATGTTCTAGCAAGTCTCTTAGGAAATACAAAACCTAACAGTCAGGCCAGGCATTTGATCTGCTCTGCATACAGTTGGCTATCACCGCCCATGCCAAAGCTCTGGAGCCATTATGCATGAGAACAAGCGTGGCCTCACCAACGTGGGGCTAGCTCTCTGCCGCGGGTTCCACAAGGAACAGAGTCTTTCTGCCACCAGGTAGTGGGCTGTATGCATACAGGTACTGGAGTCTGAATTTGGGCTAATATTTCCATGATTTTCACAAGAAAAACTGCCTTCATTGGCTAATGTCCAACATACTATCTGAGTCTGGGAAATGGGCGTGTCAGCTGCCATTGGTACAATTCTTTCCCTGGCATCTGGTATGGTTTTGATTCATTGGAGATGTACCCAGTAAGGACATATGCTACCTAGTGCCTTGGGTAGGAGTCCAACTTGGGTCACTCTGGTCACTGGACCACGACCCAGGACACCCCCTGCATTCACCTGGCCTTTTCTGCGTATTGCCATATCTACTCATTCTGAGCCTCTGCTCATGCTGGGACCCCTCCCAGAATGCTGTCCCACTTCGATTCCATCCTTCCTAGTGTGTAAGTAGCAGGTTGAGAATTGTTTATTTTGCAGTTGCTTCAGGGGTGTGTGTGTGTGGTGTTTTCTCTCCACAAGCTGGACTGACGCTTTTAAAGGACAGGGACTTTGTCTGCAGGGAACACAGGTGTCCTGTGATCCAGTTTATTTAGTCCCTTCAATACTACTACTATTATTGCTACTATTTATTCAGAGCCTACCATGTGCCAAATACAACGTAACTGCTTTACACACATCAGCTCACTTAACCCTCACTATGGTCTGAAGAAGGTTTGGAAATTATTCCCATTTTTAACAAATGAGAAAAGCGAGGCTCTACCAAGTTAAGCGATACGTACAAAATCACAGAGCTAATGAGTGATGGAGCTGAGATGCAAGCCTACGTCTTCTCATTGCTAAGCCTACTCTACCACCCAAACTTTTAAGAACCCAGAGAAACTGGTTTTGATTCTTTGTTGTCTCCACAAGAAGCAACAACTGGCAAAGACCTTGCTGAAATCAAAACATCAAATAGTCTGTACCGAATTCTTCTGCTGTCCCAAACTCAATGTGGGATGCTGGCGGTGGGATGCAGACCAAAAAGCATGCAAGGTGGTTCTTGTTTTCAAGTCCTAACAGTCTCGTTGAGGAAATCAGACCCACACAGAACCAACTAGGATAAGTGTAAGCAGTGAGAAGTGTAGGGTGCCAGCAGGGTGGGAGCTCAGGGACTCCTGGAGGGGCGGGTGCCTGGGCTAGGGCCTGAAGGACAGGCAGGTAGTCAGCAATTTTGAGGAGGACGCTCTGCCACGTGGGGGAAGATAGCATGAACAAGGGCCCCGGAAGGAAGAGGGGATGTTTGGGAAAGGGTGAGAAGACCTGGCAGACTCAAGGAGGGGCATTGTCTGGGGTGAGCTGGGGGAGGGAGCTGGGCAAGGGGGCTGGGAAGTGGGCTCGGATCAGAAAGGTGGGCAATAGGAACACATCCCCCTGCTATGGAGGCCGTTCCGTGGTGGGGAGATAAAGATGTGGGCCGACTCACACTTTCTCCTGGTATTCCTGGGAAACCTGTGATTCCAGGGGACCCCTTCAGGCCTGGTAAGCCCCGTAGTCCTGTGGAGCCAGGGGAGCCTGGTCTCCCACTAAGTCCCTTGATGAGGCTGGGGAAGCCAGGAGCTCCAGGCAAGCCTGGTGGCCCAGGGCTGCCAGCCTCTCCTTTGTCACCTGGGAAAGAAGCAAAAGTCTTGTGGAAAGACTCTAGGCAAGAGAAAATCTTCTCCCCAAGGTGCACGTGCCCTGGGTCACAGGCGGCCAAAGCGCAAGCTTGGGGACAATTAGCTTAGGGGGAGGAGTGGGGATAGAGGGAGGTACCTCACTGGGAAAGCCACTCAGTGCCCATCCCCACTGTCTGCCAGGCCCTTCCAGGGATACAGCCGCCTGTGGTTCAAAAACGGAGTTCCACAGTGGCAATGAAAATTGGCAGGCTCACGGTCCAGGCCGCCCTCAGGCCCAGGGAAGGCAGCCTCCGTGGATCCCCAGCTGCCACCCATACTGCTGCTCTGGGGGTTCTTGTTCTGAGGGGCCTTTTCTCAGGAAAGAAGTTGAATTTGGTCATAAAAACTGTCTTGGGCATTTCTCCTGCCCATTCCCTGCCGCAGCACCTCTGGGCCCAGGAAATCCAATGGATCCAGCTAAGCCCTGAGAGCCTTTGTCTCCTGTGAAGTGCAGGTTCCGCACTGGAAGTCTGGGGCTGGGTACTCCGACGGGCCCCGGGTCGCCTCTGTCTCCTGCAGGGATGGAGATCATGAGAGCCGTGTGAGCAGGAGCTTAGACACGAGGTCAGGCACGGGCTGACTGCTCATATCAGCTCTTCCTGCCCCACCCCAGGCCCCCTTTCTGGGCTCTTCCACCTTCTTCCCCGCCCCTGTTTCCCCAACTTTGCATTAATGTGCACGCCCTCTCCCTCCTTCGACAAACTCAAGGTCCACCTGCAACTTTAGACCCTACTCAAAACCCTTCTCCACTGAGCAATGGGAATGTGTGTCCAGGCCTCTAACGTGCAGTAGTAACTCAGAGTGATTAGGTCTTTTGGTTTAAAAGGACTTCATTCAGAAACCTCAGATCTTATTATCTAACAGAGGGTTGGTATAAGCCACAGGAATGACAAAGTTGATAAACAAAATGGACCATGGGAAGCATGGGTGGCAATTCCAGAATTCAATTCCCCAGCTCACCTTTTTCACCAGGGCTACCAGCCTGTCCAGATGGTCCAACTCTTCCCGTCAACCCAGGAATTCCCTTTAATCCACTTGCACCAGGAATACCAGGGAGACCTGGAATCCCTGGAAAACCTATCAGTCCAACAGACCCCTTCTCACCTGTTGAGAAACAAGAATTTCTATTATTATCCCTGTTTGACATATAAGAAAATGGAAGCTCAGAGACGTTAATTAACTCACCCAAAGTCACACAGCTAGGAAGTTGCAGAGAAGGGATTCAAACCCAAGTTTCTCTAACCCCAAAGCCAAAGCTCTTAGTCAGTACATGTTATGCTACTTCCCTGAACAGGGACATTGTACTAAGCACCAGAAAGGAAAGAAGAGGTGGGAACCTCTCTTATGATTTGCCAAGTTAGAGCTCATGTTTGGCACAGGAGGAAAAAAAAGAAGCCTATGGCCAGGAGGCAGGGAGATGAGCTCTAGCCTGGTGCTGTTGCTAACCAGTTGTGTGACCTTGGACCAGTCACTTTCCCCCCATGCCCAGCCTCTGGTGTCTAGCAGGACAGTCACAGGAGTTGAGAGTGATCAGGCTCTATGGTAGAAGTTGTGCAAATGAGTAACCCTGGTGTGGCTGTTCCTGTCTTGGGCTCCCTGCCCATGCTATTCAGCCCAGTGATCCACCCAGCAGGCAGGGAAGGCGACTCACCTTGGGTGGGGTTCCTCCTTTAGCACTAGCCTTGTCCAACTATCTTGCCAAGAAAGCCCTGCCCACCTCCCTCCCCATTCCCCTTTCCCAGGCAGAGAGGAGGGTGGGGGCGAGCTGGGCAGCATGGCAGCCCCTTTTTGGCCCCCACTGGTGCCTTCCTGATACCTTCACTTACCCTTCGGACCTGGCAGGCCTGGCAGTCCAGCGGCCCCTGGCAAGCCGGAGTTCCCCAGGAAGCCAATTAGCCCTGGAGATCCTGGAAGGCCTTTCAGCCCAGGCAGGCCTCTCTTTCCAGCTGATGCAGGGGGACCTATATCGCCTCTTGGACCTTTCTTTCCAGGATGTCCTGAATCAGTACAGGAGAGAACACAGGACAGCTGTCAAGTGAGACTCTGTCCAGATCTGGGCCGCTGCCCATTCCCATGGCTTCTGGTTGGTTGGCTTGTTAGCGTTTATAAACTGCCCTTTAACAATGGCTTAGGCAGGCTGCTAACAGACAGAGTTCTTAGTTGGCTGAAGCATTAGCACCTACCACCCAGGGCGCCCCGCCAATGGCGACTTCTTTCAACATGGCACTGTAGCTGGCGGGGGCGGGGAGGGGGGAGAGCAAACCCCTTCTGATGATAACTCTTCCCCCTTCATGAATGTGGTTCACACTTTAGCCTTTGAATGGAGCTCTGGGAAGCCAGGGTGGCAACTGGACTCTAGTTTCCTGGTACTTCCAGTTTGAATCACTCCACAATGGCTGTTTCCTGAGCCAATCGGTGAAGTAGAGGTTAAAGCCAAGCCATTGTTTCAGCCTCCCAGGGAGCCATGGATACAGGGCTGCCCTTTTAATCCCTCATGCAAGCAGTTAAGTCAGCCAGTTCCTTGGCATTAGGGTTGAAAGACCCCCTAGGGCCAAGTACTGTAGAAATCCCCAAGGCCCATCTGGTATCCTAGGTATTCTGAAACTTCTTTCACCAGGCTTTAAGTTGCTCAATGGGATTAACCTCCTGAGCTGCTGCCAGAGTGGAATGTTCAGGTACAAAGCAAGGAAATTAAAAAACCAAAGGATTAAATCAGTGACGACAGAGGTATTTGGGCCCCCAAGGACCTAAATGAATGGCTGACTTGGCCTTCTATGGATTGAAAAGCATCAAGTAGCTGCGAGCCCCAGGATTCTAATGGGAGGCTGTGAAGGGGATTCCACAACAAGGGAAGGAAATTCAATGGGGGCCAACCCCACAGCATGAGTTCAGGGACCCCTGGCCTTGCCAGGTTATAGTGTATAGTAAGATAATTCCCCAAGGGGCCAAGCTAGTGGGAGTGTTAGTCTGTGAGCTTGTGTGCTGTCTTCTCACCTGGACAGCCTATGTGAAGAGCCCAGAAACACAGAAGGACAAAGGGGATAAAAAGAGATATTAGTGGCTCTGCAAAAGCTCAACTTCAGTCACGTGGCTGGGAGTCGGGGCGGACAGCAGGGTGAGGAGGGGGGTGTGAGAAAAAGGCAAGCTGCAAACAGTAGTCTGGAACCAGGGGCCGTGAGGCCCCGCTGTGGAGTGAAAGACACTCTGGCCCTGGGTCCTCAGAGGCCTGCTGGCCCGAGAGGCAGGCTGCCAGCACGGTGGTCACCCGCTCTGCCTGAGCTCCTCGTCCGGCCCCAGTGAGGGCGGTGGAGAGGGGCGAGGCCCACGTGCACAAGGAGGGCAGGAAGGCAGGAAGGAGGCTGAAGCCTGGAAAGGGGGACGGAGGCCATGGGGGAGGGGCGGGGAACGATCATATTTGGGGGTCACATTTTGGAGGCTAAACTGCAGCAATGGGTTTGGCTTGGCACTGCGAGGGTGACTTGAGATGTGAAACTTGAGAGGTTAGGAAAGTCAGTCTCCTTGTCAACTCTGACCCTGCCACACTGCTGCTACTACCCCTCAGGGTGCCGGGTTGAGGGGGGGGAGAGGAGGGGAGGGCTTAGCTTAAGTCTGTCAAGAGGGGGCTCCTCCTCCGAAGGACCTACCTGAAGTGCCTGGAAAGCCTGGTGTTCCTGGGAACCCGGGTTTGCCCTTGATGCCGAATAGACCATCAGATCCCCGGAGGCCTGGTTGTCCTGCGCGGCCTGGTATTCCAGGGCTGCCCCGATCACCTTTGGGGCCCAGCAAGCCCGACTTCCCGAGCAAACCTAAGGAAAGGAAGGGCCAGACAATTACAGCCTGGACTGATAGCAGGGGCCGATTACCAAACCAACTTCCAGCGGAAGAGCCTGCCCAGGATGCACCCCACGTGCCACTGTCTTGTCAGCTCAAGCCTTGTTGCTAATCACAGGCTCTGCAAGAAATCTGACTATGGATTATAGATACTTCTGGAATTACTAAGACAGGAGAATGGACACAGGTGATTTAAGAAAAAGTTCCACAAAGGGAAGGACAGAACAAAATGACTTTTTATTTCAAGCCCCTAATTAATCCATCACCCCAGAGTCATGCAGGTATTCATGCAAGTATAGCAGTTACTGAAAGGCTTTCTGTAGACTGTCAAATAAGTGGGGCAAAGAGAGTCACCCTTGGGTCCTGTAAAGCCAGAGTCTCCAGGAAATCCTCTGTCCCCTGGCAGTCCCTGTAGGCCTTGCTCCCCAGGAGCACCATTTTCAGCACCAATGATGTCACCAGGGGCTCCCTTGGGACCTGGTAAGCCGGGACTGCCAACTTTCCCAGGCAAGCCATCTTTTCCAGGGAGCCCAGGAAACCCAGGCAAGCCCTTCTCTCCACGAGGTCCAGGAAATCCTAAATGTAAAGAGGCAAAAATAAAAGGCCATGGAGGTTTAGAAGTGTAGGTTTGGGGAGAGGACTCTGACACAGGTTTTTTCCCTACTACAAAAGCTAACATATTAGTAATGTGTGTCGCTTCCCTTAAAGGTCAGGAGTCTCTGGTCCTGGGAAGACTTGCCCAGTGGCAGGGACTGCCCCATGTGCCCTGGAGGAGGTTCTAGCTCAGCGGGCAGAGCTCAGCAACCCACTCCTGGGGAGCCTACAGTGGCCAAAGAGCACAGGTTACGCCCAGGACCTCCTGTCAAAGGCCTGGTCTCTTCTGGAGTCGTCTAACTCCTGCTATCACGCCTCCCTCTTTCTGGGTGGCAGAGGGACCTGCAGCACTGATAAGCCCGAGGGAACGTGACCTAAGATGAGCCTCATGCCGTAGAGCAAGGGTGGTTCTCAAACGGAGCATGCATCAGAGTCTCCTGGGGCAGGGGTGCCTGGGAAAAGCCAGATTGCAGGGCCCACCCGCAGAGCTTCTGATCAGTAACTCTGCCAAGGGGCCAAGGCACTGCGTTACTACCAAGTTCCCAGGTGATGCTGACGCTTCTGGCCGAGGGAACAGTTTGAGAACCACTGGTGCAGTGCAGAACAATGAAGCTCAGGTTGGAATGACAGGGTGTGAGTGAAGGCTTTGAAATACGACAACTTCCCTCTCACTCATCTGAATCTCCTTCTCTGACCTTTAAGGAGTTGATCCAGGAAACTGCCATAGAACTTGCAGTCAGACCACGTGGCAGAGTCCTAGCTCTATCACTAGTGACCTTGTGATCTCAGGTGAGTCACCTTCCATAGGAGCCTCAGTTTCCTCCTCTGAAAGTGAAGACGTTGGCCCAGCTCCGCACAAATGGCCGTTATTGCTCTGAGATGCTGGCATTCTATAGCTCTGAGCTCTCTTGCCTGAGTATGAAATTAAAACTGTCCCACTTACACCAGAGCACAAACCTAACTTCCTATAGTGGGTGGATGGCTACCACAATCCAAACACACATTCACACAAAAGGAGAAGCAGGTGAGGAGAAGCTCCTTTTCTTACCTGGCAATTCATGGAGGTGAACCAATCCTGGACTTCCGGGCTCTCCTTTATTTCCATGCAATCCAGGCTGGCCTGGAGTCCCAGGGAGGCCACGGGCCCCGTTAGGGCCTGAAAACCCAAATGTGAGTGGTAAGGGGAAAGGAAAGTCAGTGTGGCTAGCTATGATTTGTGATATCCAGTCAAGAATCCTAGTCTCGGGAATTCCCTGGTGGTCCAGTGGTTAGGACTCCGTGCTTTCACTGCCAAGGGCGTGGGTTTGATCCCTGGTTGGGGGACTAATATCCCACAAGCTGTGTGGTGCGGCCGAAAAAAAAAATTCTAGGCTCTTGGAGACCCTCTCTTATTCTCACCTCCCGACACAGCCCTCTCTAGCAGCCATTCTATTTCCTCAATCCTCAAGGCCACCCTCTCAGAAGGAATGTGGATCCCCAAATGCTACCGGGCTATCCTCAGCTTCCTTTGGTGCATGGCCCTTACAAGTGTGCTCAGTGGCTTTTTCTGGCCTCATTCCATACCTGGGAATCCGGGAGCTCCTGGGAATCCTGATGGACCGTATGGCCCAGGAATAATACAAGGCAAGGTGATACCTGTAAATGGTAACATGTGAGCAGGTGGTGAACCCCCTGAGTCACAGACGATTTCCCCCTAGCATGCTCCTTTACTCCCACTCCATCGAATGGAACAGCTAAGTTATTCTCCCCACCCAGAAGCTGGGAGCCCATGCAGAAAAATCATAGCATCAGAAGCTCTTGGGAGTTACTCCTAGTGCAATTTCTCACAGATAAGAATGCCCCTAGTGTCCAAGTCAGGACATCTCATTCTAACAAAGTTTCCTGTTGTGTAGGAAGAGCAGCAAACAGCAGTTGCCTATTCACCCTGCCTTCAGATGGAACCCCTCCCTAGGATGCGTGCTTGGTGTTAGTTATTATTATGCCCACATCACTAGATTGGAGTGTTTGAAGCCAATACCTCTCAGGTTCAGATGACTGCTCTTTTCTTGGAATGAGGCTTTTCCCAAACCACTGGGTTCTTTTGACACATGTTATTTGAGATCTACTGAAACCTACTGATTGTCCTTGGTCAGATGGACCCATATGTCTGTACCAGGTAAACACTGAAGGCCACTCTCTTGGCCATGGCAGACAGTGACCCTTCCCTCACCTCCTCATTTGAAACTGTCAACTCTGCTACTCAGGGAGAAGGGGTAGTCAATTTCACTATTCAAGACATTGAAATTGACCTGCGGAGCCCTTCCCCTGGCAAATTCTTCCTTGCTCACTAATAGTGCGAATAAAGAGTCTATAAGATCACAGGGGGGAGGTTTAATAAAATACCAGTGAACAAATTGTTAGTTGGCTCCTTCAAACGCCATTTATAAGCAATTGCTAATTAAAATCAGTCTTGCCTATTCATTAAAACAATCCCCTGAGATCTACTTTAAGCCAGAGTCCACAGTTCTAATAAACTGCTATAGCTTTTGCCTGTACGTAAAATAAATCACAAATTGCATCTCTTAAAGATATGTATACAACCTATGATTCAGACTGCTTACTGAACTGGCTAGCATTCCTCCTCCAGTCCCGCTTCCATTTTCCAATTTAAAGGCTTGATGGCATTTTAGCCCACCTGTTCTAGTCCTAAATCAAAATTTGGAATTGAACAGTATAATGTATTGGTTAAGAGGTTGGGCTCTGAAGCCAGACAGAGCTGAGCTTGTATTGTAGTTCTGCTACTAACTAGTGGTATGAGCGAGATACTCAACCTCTCTGAGTCTCACGTGTAAAATTGGAGCTACTTACGTCATATGGTGCTTGTGAGGATTATATGGAATAGTGTTAACAGCACTTAGCACAGCGCCTGACACCCTGGTATGTGCTCAGTGAATACTAGTGTTTTAGTATCTTACTTAAGGAGGAGTATTCAGAAGAGCTCCCGCAAGGCCATCCCCTGGATTCTACCTCAGTCAGGTTAGTGACACTACTTTGTAGCCTGGGCAGCAACTCTCTGCCTTCTAGACCTCAGGCTCCTATAGTTATATTTCCACAGGTGGAAAGATGGCCACAAGCCTGATCTTCCTCCATAGGTAGTCATACCCATCTCCATCCTGCCAGATGTTGAAATGATGGAGCTATTTTGGAGGGCTATTTCCCTACTGTGGAAACATGCTTTATGAGCAAGCATCTCATGATGGATGAGATGCTTCATGGGGAGAGGGCTGCCAGTCCTGTGCTCAGCTTTGGACTAGGCTGAAGAACTGCCTCGCTAGATGGTATCATGAGAGGGACCCTGCAGAAAACCCTCCTGCCCCAACTATTTCAGTAGCTGATTGACTCTAATGTGTCAAACACTGTAGTTCCATTGCTTTAAGTCTTAAAAAACAAACTGGATAAAATACAAATATCTCTGGGCCAGGTCCAAACATGAAGCCATCCATTTTCAATTGATCATTTCTGTTTCATAGATTATTTTCACCTGTGACAGCCAGAGCAAAACAAAATCTTTAGAAGATGGGGCCAAGGACAGGCATCTGGAAAGGTTCCAGGGCAGGAAATATACTTAGAAAAGGGAAGATGAGTAGAACCCAGAGGAAATCAAGGACATACTTCCCTTTGCCTCTGACCAGTCCTGTACAACACAACACATTTGTGTATTGCAAGCAGAGGGTCAAAATGGTGAGAAGGTAAGGACTTCACGTCATACTGCTATCTGACTCTTTTACTTTACATTCCTGTCTTTTACTTTACATCCCTGAATTCCGAGCCTTCTCCCCAACAAAGCAGAAACCAGCTCTACCCTTGTTCTGTTTTATAAGTGCAACAAATGACCTAGAAAATTCAGAATTTTCCCCATTAATGACAAAATTCATCTTCAGAATAAAAAAGCACCTCTGGTTATCAAGATTCTAACATCTCAGCTGATTCTGGTTCCAGTGAATAAATATCAGACATGTGTGGCTCCTTCCAGGTACCTCCCAAGGCAAGTCATGGCCTCAGTTAAGTTCATAAATGAAGATGCTCAAGGAAGAGATCAGCCAAGCCATCAACATGCACAGTGAAGAAGGCCATCCCCTTGCAGAGACTGCATGCCCACTTCCTCTCTCCTCCCTCCCAGGAGAGGTGTGCTAAGGAGACTTTGCAGCGGTGTCAGCGTGAGTCTTTGCGCCCCAGCCTTAGGATCACCCCTCCCCAGCCCGGGCCTCCAGTGTGGTGCTCAGGCCATGGTGAGTGTCTGACATTAAGTGAACAAAAAGGAAGGGGGGTGGTTTGCCATCACTGGTGTTTGAGAACCTCTAGACCTAACTGCCTCTCACCTCCCTCTGTGTCTAAGTCTCCTTGCCCAACCTTCTCCCTGCAGCAGCAGTCACCTAGACCAAACAAGTAAAGAAGAAAATTAAACAGGGACAGAAGTTCCTTGAGGCCCAAGGGAAGTCTTGTCTGTAGCCCACCGATCAAATTCCCTGTCTGGACTGAGTCGAGAAAGCTGGCATCCACACTGGATCAAGGACACAGTAGCCGCTGCAGTGATAACCAGGGTGATTGATTACTATGAGCATCTGGATCAGAGCCTCTTTGGAAGCAGCCAGTTGTCTCCTTGCCCAGGATTTGTAATAATTCACACTATTAGGTTGAAAGGCTTCTGTTGACTTCATTCCCTTTCCTGGCAATGTAGTTGTCCTAGCCTGAGCCACCACCAGTTGGAGTGAGTACATTTAGGAACAGCATCTTCATCTTTCATGGCAACAGCAATGACCATAATGCAAATGTTTAGGGCCCACAGGTTAAGTGTTTTTACAATTGTGTGGAAAGAAAGCTAGGTTTGAGGAGTTATATTTGGTGGCTGTAGAGAGAAAAAGAAAGCTAATGCTCTTAATTGAAGTAATTTTTGGGAAAGTCTTGGTATTGCAACAAGAACATTTTCTGCATAAGGCATCTCCCAGGCTATAGCTTTCTAGATCACTAGTTTCCTGAGAAGTTTCTGGGTCCAGGGATAGTGAAGTTTGGGACAGAAATGTTCCTGTGGGCTTCCTTCTGTTTCCAAGCAGTTGAAATGTTGATAATATCCAGATTTGAGCGTATCTAAGTATATAGGCACCATGTTAATATAACTCAGTTTAAAACCTAGTTGCCTGCAAAATGGGTTGAACTAGAACGAAGACCCAATTGGCGGAGGGGCGGTGGAATGACCATGAATAATGTCTCTGGGAACAGAGCTGGAAGCAAAGCTATAGCTGACACCAGGACTTCCAAAGGGCCGAATGGTTTTGTTTGACAAAATTCCTCACAGCCTTAATAGGGATACTGACTTGGACTGAAATACTGACTTGGGTTTAAGAATCTGGAATCATCCATTTTTAACTTGTACTGTAATCCTTATTATACCAATTCACAAAAGTACATTTTAAAAGAAATAAATTTTTACAAGACCTGGTATCTGTCTTCTTTTTTGTAATTCTTCAAGGTGATGAGGTGGAAAGAGGAGAAATAGGTCTAAGAAAAAGGTCCTTGGTTATGGAAAAGGCCCTTTCCTCTGTAAATGTATATTAGTCTCCTGTGGAACACTGCACTACACTAGGCAGGTTGAGAAACACTAAAAAGGATTACTTCCTTAGTATCCAGAGGCTTACAATGCATTTGGAAAAAGTAAAAGCATTAATGGAAGAAAATATATAATCTAACTGGCAAAGACATACTATAGGGGTCATGAGAAAGCTTAGTGGAAGAATTAGGGCCTATATCGAACCCTGAAAGTTGGATGGGATGTGAGTACATAGAGAAAGGAGGAAGCATATTCAAGAAAAAGGCAACATGGGCAAAATCTTGGAGTTAGAAATGAATATATGGTTTATGGGGACAGTGAAAGATACTGTTGTCTTAGTGTTTTGTTTTGTTTTAATCATGAAGAGTATGAGATAAAGTCAGGTTAGAAAGGTTGGTTGTGTCCATGTTTGGAGACTTCTGAATTCTAGGCTGAGGAGTTTGAACATTGTCCTCTATTTAGTAGAGAACATTTGTGGCTTTGGACTAGGGGAGTAACATGATGGAACCAGCTCTTTACAGATTATTAAATTGGCAGCAGTGTTCATAGTGGAATTGAGTGGGGAAAGTCTAGAGGCAGGAAATGAAAAACTACTTAGGATGTTGTCATTCTTCCATCCATCCATCCATCTATTCATCCATCCATCCATCTATTCCAACAAGCATATAGGTGTTAGCTAGGCATGAGATAATGAGCTTAATACCAAGAAGAAGAAGGGGAGAATATAAGAGGCATTGCAAATGAAGAATATGAGACGAATTTCAAGTTTTCAAACTTCAGACGACTACAAGAAGTGTGGTACCACTAATGGGAACATAGAAGTTGTGGAAACACAGAAGTTAGGATGAAGAACTGTTCTAGCTGTATGCAAGAAGGCAAGTTAATAGCATAGTACCTTGATCTATAAGCAGGGCTGTCACTCATTATAATTACTAAAATTCAAGTACAAAGAGAAGTTACATAAATGGGAGGGATTTAAGGTATGAAATGGAGATCAGACTAGATAGAACTAGGGTCTCTTCTCAATCTGAGATCTCATGAATTAAGGAAAGGTTCTTCCCTACTGATGATATTACCATACAACTTAGAGGATAGCTTCCTTGTCCAATTTCCACTCATTACTTCCATGGCACTTGTAATAAATGGTCATCCAGCTTCTGCTTGAAATCTTCCAGGGATTATGAGCTCATAACCTCCCAAGGCCATTCTGTTATACTTTCAGACTGCTCTGTTAGAAAGTTTTTCACTTAGTAGGGCTGAAATCTATATTGTTCTGTGTAACTGTACCACAGTATGACCCTTTTTCCACATGAAAACCCTCAAGAGGATTGAAAGTAGTGATTCCAGTTAGCCTTCTTATGACACATTTTACGCATCTGGGTCATATCTACCCTCAAGGAGTCAGTTTTCCAAGCCCAAAGCCAGATGATTCCCCGACTCACCTGGAATCCCAGGGGGGCCTGGTTGCCCTGGGAATCCATCTACTCCTTTATCTCCAGGAAGCCCATGAGGTCCAGAAGATCCTGGTAGCCCAATTCCTGGGGGGCCAATTGGACCAGTGTGGCCTTTTTCACCAGGAAGTCCTGGTAACCCCTTTTCACCTGGGAAGCCCTGTCCACCATCACCCTAGACAACACATAGGAAAGGATGAAAGCATGACTTAAGAGACTTATCTGGAGAGCCCTCTGACCACAGGAAAGAAACACCTAACCAGTATGAGCAGGGCTTTATTTTTTGGTTAAAATTCTCTGTCACTCTAGTTTTTCAATCAATTCTTCTGAGTCGAGTTAATGGGAGTGAAGCTTGTCAACCCTGAGTGATCTGATAATGCAAAAGGTTCTAGATTGGTGGGGGTGAGGGGGAAGGACAACTCTGGTTGGGGGGGGGTCATAGAAAGCAGCTGGATTACTTGCAAGGGAAAGCTCCTGAGAAGCAGAAACATTTTAAGTGATGTGGTCAGTTGTCACTAGCGTTTATCAAGTGAGCCAATGACCCATTCTGAGAAAAAGATCCCTATTTTACAGAAAGGAAAAGCACAGAGCCAAAAGTGTCAGTGGCAGAGGCAGGAAGTAGCCATCAGATACTCCCCACCCACCCACCTGCCAAGTCAGGTGTGAGGATTTACAGCACTATTTACCCAGGAACAATCGACTTACCTGAAAGCCTGGCAGGCCTGGTAAACCTGGTACTCCGTCCTTGCCTGGGGCTCCTGTCTCGCCAGGGAGCCCCTGGGGACCAGGATCACCCTGATCTCCTGGCATCCCTGATCCTGTACTGAGAGTCGCTTCCCCTTTCTTTCCTTTGGGGCCTGCCAGACCTCGAGGCCCAAATACACCCTGACAAAAAGACAGAAGGGAATGATGAGGAGATGCAGACTTCATAAGATTCTGGCACCTCGCATAGGTCTGACCTAAAACAGGTCCTTGGGTACATTTTGGTGCAGTTCTGGACACTGGATTATATCGTCATCTTGGATTATAATTGCCCATTTATTTTCTTACCCTTTCTAAATTTTGAAATCTTTGAGGATGGGAACCTTGTCTTCAGGGCCTGGCACAGTTCTAGGCAAATGTAAATAATTTTGTGGAAGGAAGGGAGGGAGGAAGGGAGGGAACATAGGTAGGTTAAAGCAGAAAGGGACTTTCAAGATACCTAGATAGACTTCTTCATACTACGGATCAAAACCTTGAAGGTCTGCTTTATCCCCATCTTTCTTTTATGTGTTTTAGGAAAGTGATTGGTGAGGAGTGAGGGGCATTTAAAAGCTCCCATTTGCTCCCTCAGAGCCAAAGTTTGGTAAGACTTACTGGATCCCCTGATGGGCCCTGTGCACCCCCAGAGCCTGAATCTCCTCTTGTTCCTTTCAGACCCGGAAGGCCCAGGAGACCTGGTGGCCCAGGCAGGCCTGGCTCCCCAGGTGGTCCAATGTTTGGGACACCACCATCACAAGCACAAAAACCTGAGTCCCCTGGAGGAAAAAAAAAGAGACAACATTAATCTAAGTGGGCCATCTTTCCAAGAAGAAGGAAGACCTGCCAGTGGTAATTTGTGACCTGAACAACTCCATGGAGGGAATCAGAAGGCCTGCAGAGAACAGACTCGAATGAACTAGGTTCACTTTCCATCAAAGTACATCTGTGCTAGTGATTTGGATTTCAATCTTCTGGGGTGGAGCCCAGCCATCAGTGAGTCTAATGTGCAGCCAGAGTTGAGAACCACGGACCTATACTAACCAACTGAGAGTCTGGAATCCAAGCCACTTGAACATCCTATTCACCAAAATGTCTTTCCCCTGTCTTTTGTACACAGAGACAAATGCCAAATAAATTGACGACAGAGATTTCAGCAAAGCATCTTTGAAGAGATAGCAAGGAGTCACTAGCACTATAGCCCAGCCACTTATACCTTCCATGCTTATGGTCTAGGAAATGAGACTTTGGATCAACAGAGGTGACTCTGCGTTTCCCTAAGATCCTGAAGGGCCTCCTCCTACCTTTAGAAAATCGATAATCCCTGAAACTCTGAAAGAACAGCCTGTTCTCCAAATAACCATTTCTTGAGTGTGATCCATGAACCTCCTGCATGAGTCACCTGGGATGCTTGTTTATAAGGCAGCTTGCTGGGCCTCACCCCAGGTCCAATCAATCAGGCTCTCAGGTGGCCACATCCAAGAATCTAATTTGTAGTAATTTCCCCTAGGTGATTCTCATGTCCAGTGAATCACTTGAGAACCACTATCACTATTCCAGTCTCAGAGAGAGAGAGAGAAAAAAAAAAAAACCTTCTGGTCCCATGGGAATATAGGAGGGGAGGCATTAGAGTTGGCCCTGTTTTTAAGTATGAGAATGGTATCAAGAAGCGCACTAGCTCTGCAGTGAGTCAGGGAAGGGCCAAAGTTGAAATCCTAGGTCAAGACTTGAAATTTAATATTCTTTGCCCTCAATCATCTTCCCTGGATCTAAAAATTAGAGATGGGGCTTTCCAAAATTTCTGAACTAGCTCCTATACTTAGGTAGTTCCATTTTATGATAGGGCAATGAGAAAGGAGAGGAGTGAGTTAAAACCTCTCTGTTTGAGGTCGAGGAGAGCTATAAATTCCTTGAGAGAATTCCTTGAGAGATCTCAGGTACCTGAAACTCCCAGGTATACCCAAACCTCTCTTCAGCCAGTACTTTTACCTCTTCCTCCACCCTGCCCTGGGCTGGAACTATAATGAAGTGATTTATTTGCACTTTAGCATCTGCCCCTCAGAGTATGAAATGGACGAATGACCCAAAGACAACAGGAAGATGGAAAGTGCAAGGCAGCAGAAGGCTGGGGCAATCAATCAATCCTTCAGTCAATCTGTGGGGACCGGAGTTGTTTTCCAGGAGCCAGTTGACTTTTTCAGAGTTCCAGGTCTTGACCTCTCCTTCAGGCTGAAGGTAATCATAAGTGACTTCTTGCCTTGGCCTTGCAAACTGAGAGGGGCTGCAGAATGTGCAGAGTAGCTTCTGCAGGTGGAGGGGCAGGTAGAGTAGCCTGGGGGCCACTTTGTCCTGTGTGACCTCAATCGCCAGCCTCAGTCTTAGAGCTCCAAATATAACACTTCCAATAGTCGTATAATCACATCCCCACTCAAGATCCAGGATTGGTCTTGTTCAGGTTCCCAAGGCTGTTAGTTTGCTTCTTCCCAGAGGGCCTTCTCCAGGGAGTTTGGGGAACAAAGAAACCTAAGGGGACAAAATCACCTTTGATTCCTTTGAGGCCCGGGTTTCCTTTTGGACCTCGTTCTCCTCGGAGACCAGGCAGCCCTGGCTCTGTGCTCTGTAGAGTTCCCGTCTCAAATGCTGGACCTTTAGGAAAAAGAAACATAAAAGATTGGCAACTTACAGGCGCCTGGGCTCATGTGACTCAGCATAGCAGCTCAGTCACCCAGGGACCTTGAGCCTCAACCAACAGAGCAGAGACACCCTCCCCCCAAAAAATCCAAGACGAGGACCCAAAGTCTGTAACAGGTCCAAACTCTGTTGGTTCAATTCTCTCTACTACTACTACTTATAGGATGTCTACTATGCTCCAGGCACTGGACTAGACATTGGGGATATGGGAATAACCAAGGCAGCTTCAGCAACTCAGCAGTCCCCATGTCTAACCCAGGAAGTCCTCTTAGGACAAAAGAGGAGATGGGTACAAGCTGCAGTGGTCAGGGCTTGCAGGTTACAAAGAAACATGTGGAGCATATTTCTAGCCTTTTGCTTAGAATCTAGAATCTCATGCTCAGGTAGATGACCTAAGGAGAATAAGCCCTGTGGAGGCTTTTAGCAGCCACTTTGAGGATCCAGGCTTGGTTTCCCATTTCTTGGACTCTCAGCCCACCCTGCTGGAGCCCTGAGGACCAGGGAAAGCTTGAAAGAGCCAATGCTGCTCCTTCAGAAGCTGCAAGACCACAGGCCTAGGGGCTGAGAACAGTGAACGGGGAAACGGAATGACTACGAAGTCAGAAGGCATTAGGTAGTGTCTGATCATTGAGATGGCCCTCACTTGTCTATTCCTTGATGCATACTCTGATTGCTGTGGTCCCTAACCTGTGAGATGCTCCCTCCCTCAAAAATCAGTACTGTTCTGCAATCTGGATCACACCTGGATCTCAAGACCAAAGAGAGAAACAAACAACTTACCGGGTAGGCCTGGTAGGCCTGGCAGGCCTGGCAAACCATCTCTGCCAGGGAGGCCAGCTGCCCCAATTGTGGTGTGGCCGGGGTTTCCTTGGTCCCCCTTCAGGCCTGGAACTCCCTGGAGCCCTAGAGCACCGGGGCCACCTGGAAGGATAAGCCCACACAAACATGTTCATCACATCACCCTCCTCTTCAGGGGATTCCAATCAGTGCCGATGTTAGACACTAGCTCCAAGGAAGAATTTGGGAAAGCATTTGCCCTTCTCCTGCAGCTGAGTTAGAAGGGTCCCTAGGAATCAGCTAGCCTAACCTCTTGGGAAATGGAGGCCCAAAGACGTACAGAAACATGGTCAGGGGTGCAGAACTTCTAAGTGGCACACCTGAGAGGGAAACCTGGGTCTCCAGCCTCCCATTTCTAGATTTTTTCCACCTCGGTGCTGAGATCAGCTGTACCTCCTCCAAGGGGCCATTTTAAAAGCACAGGTATCCTTACAGAGGCCCATCTCCAGAGAATTTAGAAACTGCTGTCTTTAAAAGTAATGTCTGAGGCTTTACATTTGGAATATCACTGCCTCCCAGACTCTGGCATGCCCTTTCTCTATTTACTACTATAGAGTGACATATGGGTGTGTTCCTCCAATGATTGTGTCAAGGATGTCATCCACAGGATCCTGGGTTAAGCACAGAGTGAAGGTCTGGGTACAAACTTTCATCTGGGCTTTTGTTAGCTCCTTCTGGCAAGCATCAACTGGGATGGCACATAAACAGAAGGGTGACAGGGCTCTGGCAGGCCAACACAGGCCCCCTCATTGATGGTCTGGGATTGCCTGTCTAGTTATGGTACATTATTGAGGTCAAGGGAAAGCTGCTTACCCAAGCCCTATTCTCATATACATTGGTCTTGGGCTTGCAGCAGGGAGCCTACTGACTATAGCCTACCTTTCTTTTGATTTTGGCTGGGTATGTACCCAGACCAGAGTATAGAAGGGGATGCTGAGCACCAGAGTGGAGATCTGTGCATGGGGTGGGTTAGTTTGTTTTACCTGGTAAAGCTGGTAATCCAGGGGCACCAGGGGGTCCAGGCAGGCCCTGGATGCCTTCATCTCCTTTAAGGCCTGGGAGGCCTGGCATACCGGGGTCTCCAGGATAACCTGGCATTGCAACAACAACAAAAAAGGCAGTAAGCAAACCGAAGGGAGGCCAACAAATGCCACAAAATGCCTCAAAAGAGTTGCAAGGAGATGTCCTCAGGTTAGAAGCACCTTTCTTGCCCTTCATAGGTTTCCCAGATGCTAATGCCCTCACGTGATAATGGGCCTATTTGAGCTAAGGCTCTCCTACTGTTCAGTACTGGTCTGGCCAGGGCTTACCTTCCATGGTAAGATCTGATAAGTACTAGGAAGGTTCTTCTACTACTAGTAATCTTTTGTCATGCCTCAAATCTCTGCCATTTGGGTTAAGGTGTTGAAGCCTACTCTTCATGTTACACAGGTTTCTCGAGTGTGGAACACAGAAAGCCACTGTCAACCATTAACACCTCAGCTTTAATGAGTTTACCAGACAGGGCACCGGCCTGAGAGGATGTGAGGAGAAGGAAGTTAGGAGACCCAGCTGGAAGAGGCACTATAGGAGAAGCCTTTGGTCAAGCGAGAAGTAGCTGGAGACACTGACATCCAGATCTCTAGAGAAGTCAAAGGGAAGAGTTGGGCACACACAGTAACTAGAACAAGGAGAGGTGAAGGCAAACTTCCAAAGCGTCACACCATTGAGGGCTGTCCTAACCAAAAGATACTTGCTCCCCTAATGAAAGATACTTTTCCACTTCCCATGAAATTGTCAAGCTCAAGCATGCATGGGATCATGTACATGAGACCCTGTGTGTCCCAGAGTATCAGGCTGAAGTTAGCCTAGCTGGGAGGGTATGAATCCTTCCCTAAGCATCACTAGGAGAACCATTTTTAGCAAATCCAGACCCAGGCCAACGCAAATCCTAGTCTTGGTGGACCCAACACAAACATGGAGTATGGAGCTTGGCTTCTTTGCCTAAGACATTGGAGTTAGATTCATTTCCCAAGTTTAGGATCCATGAGTGGCCCTTGTGGGGATCGGGTTTAGCAGCAATCCAGTGGCTGACAAAGTATCCTCTTAACAATTGCAGGGGATATAGAATTCAAGTTCCTATCTTTTTTTTTCCACTCCAATCAATGAAAAGTTGCACCTGAGATCACAGCACCATCTGTATCGATGAAAACATCTGGGCCTGGCAGGCCAATGTCACCCTTTTCACCCTGCAAAGATTAAATACATTAAACACAAATATTTCTGTGACCTCATCACATAAGATTTATGTTCCCTCAAAACCATTCCCTGGGACAATGGAAGGTTCCTCCTTCTGTAACCCCTGATTTCCAGGGCCAAATAATCCATAGGTTAATTTCAAAGTCCAATAAATTTAAGATGAAGGTGACACAAGGCAGCCCAGAGGCCTGACACTCAATTGAGAACCTGTCAAGGACAAGGGATCCCAATTTTATCTTGCAACCTGACTCCAAGACAGTCTGCTTCTGGGCCTGGGAAACATATTGCAGGAATAGACAATACGGCTATACCCAAGAGGTGTTAAGGAGGGAACAGAGTTTTAACTTTTTTTCCCCACTTTCAGCAGGCTTGGGACTCTGCTACTGTCATGGCCCCTGTTAGTGGGTGATGTCAGGCAGAGGAAGTCAAAAGAGTCCTAATTCTCTCAAAAGGGAGACTCAGGTACCAGAATCAGACAGAGTGGCATATTCAGGGTTGGGAGGTAGGAGCTGTCTGCCCCAGGTGCAGGCAATAAGGGGATGCATTGCTTGAGAGAATTTAAAAACAATAACAAAACCCAAAAGTTGGCAATTCTAAACAATGTCAATAATAAAATATTTCTCCTTGTAGGGATGGATTTGCTTGTATGCATTTCGTGTGAAAAGGGTGACATCTAAAATGTCAAAATACTAAAAAATACTCCATTTCTTCATATAGGCATTTGCTATGATCTGAGTGTTTGTGTCGCCCGAAAATTCATGTTGAAAACCTAATGCCTAAGGTGATGACAATATTAGGAGGTGAGGCCTTTGGGAGGTGATTAGGTCATGAGGGCAGAGCTCCCACCATTGTTAGTGCCCTTATAAAAGAGGCCCAAGAGAGCTAGCCTGCCCCTTCCACCATGTGAGGACACAGCAAGAAGTAGGCAGTTTGCAAGCCAGAGGGGGAATGTTCACCAGAACCTAACCATACTGGCCCCCTGATCTCAGACTTCCAGACTCCAGAACTATGAGAAATAAATTTCTCTTTTTTATAGGCCACCCAGTCTGTGATATTTTGTTATAACAGCCCAAATGGACTAAATAGCATTTATACTAATTCTTCACCCTTCCATCTCCTCAATCCTGGATTTTCACTTCCCAACAACATTACCTTAATTCCTGGGAATCCATTAAGCCCAGGGAAACCTGAAGACCCCTTCTTGCCCTGTGACAGAAACATAGTTACAACTGAATTGAATGTCTAAGAGCATAAGAGGGGGTGGTTTTTGGATTAGGCCAGGGCAAATGGCACAGGGATTTTGGCCGGCATTCCAGGATATATATGGATCATACCTGACTCTGGAAGCCGTAAAATGTTCCAGAAGGCAATATGGCACTTAGGTAGCCAACTTGCATGTTAGGAGGTACAAAGGCCACAAGGCTAGAGATGAATACAAGCAGGCTGGCTTTGCTAGGCCCTGATAACATGTTAAAGGAGTACGACTGCATCATAGCACTGAACACTGGACACTCATCTTCTTGGGTAAAAACAAAAGAAGTGAGTGGCTGAGATTCTATCAAACAAAGAGAGGTGGACAATTTGAATTGTAAGCAGTGTTCCCCTTTGGATTGATGATCATGTTAAGTAAAGCAAGAGGGTCTTCTGATTTGGATTTTATACACTGAGGCTTTAATGATATTAACCAAAATACCTGACTCCCTGGAGGGCCATGGACTCCTTCTAAACCCGTGGGACCCTGTAAAGAGAACAGAGGTACCTTAGAAAGATTAATAGCCCATACTAGACAAAGCAACTAGACTTACTTAACAAAGCTCTCCAACTGAGATCAGGATTTAGCAGCTGCTAAAACCAGGTAAGAGAATGTTCCTAGACGTGCCTTAATGACTTCTTTCTAAGCACTAATCCATCAGGCTGAATAGGCACACAGGGAATTTTTAAAGAGCTAAATAAATGGAAACATTTTAAGTACTAGGTGGAATTGGGTAGAAGGGCTGGGTGGTATTATACTTAGTCTGCATTAGTTCCAAGTCATGAGATTTTTAAATAGATTGTGGGAGGGCCTCTCGTCTCTCTCCCCCAATGCATTTTTGTTGGTGATTTTGTGTTTTCAAGACAAGGGAGTAAAGGAAAGTGAAGAAAGAAATGGCAGGGTAATGGATGAACATTGCTGAATACTCAAAAGACTCCTGACAAACTTCATGAACAAGCTAAAAAGACAACTAATTCTCTGAAATGTTGCTTCTTTAAGGCTAAGGTTGGCCAATTACTAACAACGTAAGACCTAAGAGCCTGAAGCTAGGAATCAGAGAGGCTAACAGTTATTTCTCCACTTGAAGTGAGATTATTATTGGAAACTGTTGACTCCAAACATTACTCACTATGTTCTAGAACTTCTCAGGTTTGTTTCTGTCCTATAAAAATTGCACTTGGTCCTCTTTCTTCCATTCCTGCAAACTGCCCCTACCCCACCTTCCCTCAGGATAGAATGGAATGAAAGTAAGACATGTCATTCTTTAGCCCAGAAGATAATTATAGTTGAGGACAAGGAGAGTAAAGGGGCTGAGGAACCACCTGGTGTAGGGGGTACAGTAAGTCCCCTACATGCGAACGAGTTCCATTCCAAGAGTGCGTTTGTAAGTCCAGTTTGTTCATAAGTCCAACAAAGTTAGCCTAGATACCCAACTAACACAATTGGCTATATAGTACTGTACTGTAATAGGTTTATAATACGTTTCCATCTTTGAAAGGTTCACAACTTGAAGGTTTGTATGTAGGGGACTTACTGTACCTCATTCCTTATTCAAAGGAGCCACTAAGTCAAGGGAATGTGGCAGAAGGGAGAGGAAGAGGTCTTAGGGACCTGCCCGAGGGTTGAGAAAGAGAAACAAGAGAAGCTTAGGAGGCCATCAAGTTACATAACAGAGATGCAAACAGGAAACAAAAGGGACCGGGTGACTTGACAGATCCAGGCAAGCAAAATTCCAGGTTCATACCCTAGGTCCCGGCAAACCAGGGATTCCCTTTTCTCCCTTTTCTCCAGCAATTCCAAAGCCCTAAAGGAAAAAGAGACCACAGATTATAACATTCATTTCCTCACAGGTCTCCTGGCTCCATCCAAATTTGGCAAGGTGGTAATTTCCAATCAGCTCCACTGTCCCACTGGGGAAGCTCACCATGCTGAGCGTCTCATCACCGCCTGGGAAACACATAGGACTTGAAGATAATTTGAACCATTCATTAAAGGCTTCTTTTTGGTTCTAGAAGTAATGTCTTCTCCCCAAAAAACTATTACAAGTATTTATGGAAACACGAACTAACAGCATAGAAATAATGACAGATCTAACCTCATTGATTTTACAGATGCGGAAACTAACACTCAGAAGGGCCAAGCATCTTGCATGACTTAGAGAGTCAATGAGACAGTCAGGGCTTTAGCTTCCATTCCATGGCTGTTCCAGAGAACAGGCTGCTTCCCACTATCTAGGAGCTTGGGTCAAAGATGACCCACAAATGGAGAACTGTGTTAATCCTTGGGGATTGATGCTAGAGAGAAGAGCTTTTGCCCTTTGGAGACATGATGACTGCAACATCCTCTGCAGTGGGAAGGAGTGTTTCTATCTAGGCATGATCTAGAACTGTGCGGGCTTTAGGAACACTCTCAAAGGGACTGCAAGATGGTCACCAACCCCTCTTGTCCTGCTCACAGAAGGTGAGGGCTTGCAGCCACAGACATGACTTGGGGATTCTCTAGGAACAAGCAGAAATCCAAAAAGCAGAGTGAATGAGAGAGCTTCCTCCTCTCTGGGTCCAGGGCAAGCATATTCTGGGCCCCGAGATACAGAAGAATTCATTACCAGAGTGGATAAAGTCTTTCATGGCAAATGTAATCGAGGTCACTTTGTTGTTACTGTTTAAAATGGGACTTCCTGGAGCACGGATGTTGGCAAATAGCATTTAGGCCTATCATGAGAGTAAAGGAGGCAGTGAAGTTCTCTCAAATGTAAGCTTGTGAAAGACACTAAATGTTATGGCACATCTCCTGTTGTCCTCTTGATGTGACCTGGCTCAGCTGATTGTAAAAGCACTGCTCCAATCCCATTTGTAGTTTTCTTCCTCTTTCATACTCAGAGCATTCCCGTGGGTACAGTTGGCTGTATAGCCCTTAGTTTTCTAGGCTCAAGTTTTTACTTTCTTTTGTTTTTAAAACGTGAGTTGTTTTTATTGTTGTTGTTGTTGAGGAGGGGAGTGTATGCCTGTGAAGGGTCCAACTCAAAGCAGCCTTTGGTTCCTACTTGCCTTCCCTCTTTTCTATATCTACAGTTAGGAGTCAAATTGCTCAGACCTCATGCTGAATAGGATTTCTATTTGAAAGGCCCCTGTGTCAAACTGAATGCAAACTTAGTTCTGCAGCTCGAATTGGAAACCAAGGCATGCTGCCCCCTGGTGGCGTGTATCTATTGGCGGCTGAAGTCAAACACTTTGCGGAGCCTTCCCTGGCCTGTGCACAGAAGCTACGGCAGCCCACGCTGCCCCAAACTCTTCAAGCACTAAGCCGGGGTTCCGGATGAAAGTCTGTGAGAGAAGGTCTGTATCACATTCACTTCTGTCTCCTCCAAGGCATGTTACTGTAGCCTGAACACATACAAGGTGGTCCAATACACACTTGTTGAATTAAATGGAACAGTGACCCAGGGAAAAAAACTGTTCAAAAGCGTGAGAAAAAGAATGTCCAGGTACCATCTCACAGCCTCCACCTGTCTTTTCCACAGATGTAAAGACAAGGGGGCCTTGTCCTTCTTCTCCGGAAAGCAGAAAGAGCCTCTGGACTCTTGCTTTCTCAGAGAGAGGGTCTGAGAGCTTGAGCTACAAGGTGAGCAAAAAAACATATACAAAGTTTAAAAAGGAAAAAAAAATTGTTAAAAAGCAATTTGTGTGTCGGGGTTAGAGCCAGTAAAACATAAATGACTTGGCAAGATATTGGGCTGTAGGCTCAGCTTGTCTCCCAGCACAGGGAGGCCCTGTACGAGGCCCTGCTGAACAAGCTGTTCTAACAAGATGTCTTGGGCCCCTGCCCCGTCCCAGTCGGTCGCCATCATGAGCTGATCAGCACCCACTGCTCTCTTACCCCTTCTCACCCACGGTCAGGAACACCTCATTAGAGCACTAGCTTAGCTGTTTACAGGTGTGGTCTCTAGGGCTCTGGTCTCCTGGTATTTTGGGTTCATGGATATTAGTGGCTCTGCAAAAACTCAACTTCAGTCACGTGGCTGGGAGTCGGGGCGGACAGCAGGGTGAGGAGGGGGGTGTGAGAAAAAGGCAAGCTGCAAACAGTAGTCTGGAACCAGGGGCCGTGAGGCCCCGCTGTGGAGTGAAAGACACTCTGGCCCTGGGTCCTCAGAGGCCTGCTGGCCCGAGAGGCAGGCTGCCAGCACGGTGGTCACCCACTCTGCCTGAGCTCCTCGTCCGGCCCCAGTGAGGGCGGTGGAGAGGGGCGAGGCCCACGTGCACAAGGAGGGCAGGAAGGCAGGAAGGAGGCTGAAGCCTGGAAAGGGGGACGGAGGCCATGGGGGAGGGGCGGGGAACGATCATATTTGGGGGTCACATTTTGGAGGCTAAACTGCAGCAATGGGTTTGGCTTGGCACTGCGAGGGTGACTTGAGATGTGAAACTTGAGAGGTTAGGAAAGTCAGTCTCCTTGTCAACTCTGACCCTGCCACACTGCTGCTACTACCCCTCAGGGTGCCGGGTTGAGGGGGGGGAGAGGAGGGGAGGGCTTAGCTTAAGTCTGTCAAGAGGGGGCTCCTCCTCCGAAGGACCTACCTGAAGTGCCTGGAAAGCCTGGTGCTCAGCAGAAAGAGAACTCCCGCCTGTCCAGTAGTTGCCTCAGATCCACTCAATAGGTACCTCAGGATTCACCGCTTTCTCCCCTTCTCTCTCCCATCATCTGCCATGTTGCCTTACCCTGCGTTTGCTGGTGTCTTGGAGGGCACAGAGGTATATGACTCTCTTTGACAATCTCCACGGGAGCATCTGTGGCCTACACGTGAGTGTGCTGCTGGGACAATGTCATGAAATGTGTGAAGCTGGGGCTGAGCCAGAAAAGCAAGGATGCTGGGTCAGTGCAGACGGGGCAAGGGAAAGAAAGTGAGGTCTAAATCACTCAGGTTGGCCACTTGTCAGCAGCTCCTGCAAAGATCTGGGCTAGGATGGAAAGAAAACAAATGGTTGAAGGGAACATTTCAGATTCCCTAGAGATTTCCACCCTCAGCGCTGCCTTGTTTCTCAGTAAGTGTGGATAATTGAAAGCCGACGTGAGGACTTCGGATTTGAGAAGTGTGTTTCCTCTGAAAAGCCCAGAGCATCTCAAACACGTCACCACCTTTCTTCTTACAACTATTCTGGCAGAAGTCACAGAAGTTACCTATAAATGTTCCCATTAAGCAGATAGAGATATTAGCAGCAAAGGAGTTATAGGATTTGGCCAGGGTTGCATGTGGAATCCACACCAAAGTGGCCTGAGAACTCTGGTTTCTTGATTCCCACTCTCTGAAAATATGCTGTACCATATAAAGGAAGCTTTTTTTCCACCTTGGATGTCTTTACAATCAACTGGGGTTTCTATTTGTCAGGCCACGCTATGAAACACTGGAAATGCTGAGCTTGAAACGGTATTGCAATTTATCACTGTTCATTGCTGTCAGTCAGTGTGTCTTTCTTTCACAGGGCAAAAGGGAACGGGTGAAATTGCAGAAGGGGAAATCCTCTGAGGTAGAACAGGGAAGGGAATGGTAAGGAGGGAGGGAGCGTGAGCCAGGGAACTGCAAAGCACCAGAGATCACGCAATCCACAACCACCATGACAAGAATGAACTGAACAGTAGGGGGCAGTATGGTATGAGGAAAAAGCCTGGAGTTGGCTAGTATTCAAGAAAACTGAATTTCAGTCTCAGCTCTGCTAATAACTTGCTGGGTGACTCTGGACAAGCCTCTTTACCCGTTCAGGCCATGGTTTCCTCATCAGTCAGGGATATAAACCCAGCCCACATTGCTTACATCATAGGGATGATATGAGGTGACTAGAATTTATGTGAAATGCTCACAAAGAAAGGTGCAGACTTTATTCCCCAGCCCACTTGCAAAGTACTCTATGTCTGTGCTGTCCAATCGAAAGATAATGTGAACTACTATGTTATTTTAAATTTTCTAGTAGCTTCATTAAAAAAGTAAAACAAATAGGTGAGGTTCATTTAACAACATTTTATTTAACGAAACACATCATAAATATTGTCATTTCAACACTGACGTAAAAATTGTTAATGAGATCATTTAGATTATTTTCCTCACACCTAGGTTTGGAAATCTGGTGTGTATTTTACACTTACAGCACATCTCATTTCAGACTAGCCACATTTCAAGGGATTGGTAGCTGTTATGTGGCTAGTGGTTATCATATTGGACAGCACAGATGTATACTTTATAAAGAAACCTGATGAACATTGTGAGTTGGGCCTCAAAACAGTAGATATGACCATTGCCACATGACATATATACAGAGAGGTTCAGATACTTGAAGGCCCAGAGCTGGGGCTGAGGCTGAAGTCCAGGTGTCCTGTCTCCAACATCAAGATTCTTTCCCTTTGATTCATTAGATACTGAGCTGATTAAAACCAAGGCCATTGAATAGATGGTTCTCTGTTGCCCCTGTGTCTCTATGGAGTAGTAGGGATCACTGTGGAAGCAATCTGTGCCACTGGCTGTACTGGCTGTGTTTTCTGGCCACCTGGAGAGACCCAAAGTGTTTCAAAGAACTGCAGGGAACCACCGGAGTCATCTCTCCCCACTTTGCAAGCAAGCCGGGGGCAGGCCTAGTCATCTTTGATTCATCCATTTCCCTCCTGACTCCTACACCCAATCCATGGAAATCTCATCAGCTCCTTCAAAACATATCTTGTAGTTTAAGAGATACATCAACCAAATGTAATGTGTGAGCATCGTTTGGATTCTGATTCAAAACCAGGTAATTATAAAAAAGTTATATTTATGAGACAATCATAAACCTGAATTCTGACTTAACAGATATTGTCATTTCTGATAATTAATTAGTGGTGATGAAATCATCATTATGTTTTTAAAAAGTCCTTATCTCTTAGAAATACTGAGGTATTTGTAATGAAATGCCACATCTGTTGTTGGCTTCAGATTGGCCATGAGTTGCTAATTATTGAAGCTAGGTAATGGGTACACAGGGGGACCATTATGCCGCTCTCCCTATTTTGTATGTGTTTGAAATGTTCTGTAACAAAAATTGTAAACTTTTTACATTTTGAATCCATGCACTTCTCTCCATTTCCACTGCCATCATCCTAGTCCAAGCCACCACCATTTCTCACCAGGATTGTTGCAGTAGCCTCTGTTTGCTGCCTTCCCCTCCCCCCATCCTCCATGACCCAGCCCCCCAACTCCCACTACCACCAGAGAGATCTTAAAAATACAAGTCAGGGCCTTCCAATGGCTTCCCATTACATTTAACATAAAAGCCACATTTGACCTACAAAGGTCTCCATGATCTGGCTCCTGCCTCTCTGTCTGGTTCTTGGCCTCGCTCACTCTTCTCCACCCGCTCACCTTCTTGCTGTTCCTCTAAAGCACTGAGCTTGTTCCAACCTCAGGGTGTTGACACTTATGGTTCCCTTGGCCAGAAACACTCTTCCCGAACTTTCACATGACTCGCTCCCTCATAATAAGCGATCCCTCAGAGAGGCCCTTCTTGACCACTCTGTCCAAAGGTGCCCATTCCATTCCCCATCCACACTCCATCACTTTTACCCTTTTTTATCTTCTATGTATCACTTACCAATATATGAACTTGTTCTCCTTCATTTGTTTACTTGTTGATTCTCTCCCCTCCCTCATCCCCCCCAATTGGAATGTACTTTCCTCAAGGACAGGGACTTTTACTTATCTGACTGTTAGTTGCTGTTGCAGCCGTAGAATCAAGCAGAAGGCCTTGCAAATAGGGGCCCTCAAAAAGTATTTGTTGGGTGAAAGAATCTAAGATACAAGGGCACATAGGAAAGTGAAAATAGGATCACTAACACTAACTACCAATTACTCAACAATTGATACGTGCCAGGCATTTATTAAGCCCTTTTCATGCATATTATCTCATTTAATTCTCATAACCACCCCCATTATTATCCCTTTTTTGGTAGGTTAGGAAATTGAGGCTCAGAAAAGTTAAGAAACTTGTCCAAGTTTACATAGTTAGAAACTGCTGAAATCAGAAGTCAAGCCTAGGTCTGTTTTACCTCTAGAGCTTGAGATTATAACCTCTAAGCTATATAGTCTCATAAAGAACCTAATGTCCTCATGGGTTTGAAAAACAAGACATTTCCTTAAATGCCTTCTAACAATGAAGATAGTGAAATTCTCTACAATAACCATAGGAAGGAGGTCCTCCTGTTAGCTTTCTATTGGTATAGCTTTTGTCCAATCAGATCCTTGAATACATGTTGACCAAATAGGGAGACTTACCGGGAGACCTGGAGGACCACTTATTCCTGGGAAGCCCTGAAGCCCTGGTTCACCCTGGAAAATCAACCAAAGCTTAGTGAGTAGCAGCAGGAAGCAGTGAACATAAAGGAGATGGTCCCCTTGAGTTATTTGGGCTGGGCAGTGGGAAACCATAGGGCATCACAATTGGGACACCAGAGGCTGGTGCAGATTGCCTAGTTTCCACAACTAGTAACTACACCAGGATGTCTTAGTTTACGGAGCCCTTAGTAGTGTGGAAAGGACCAAAGTCCATGACAGGCAAAGAAAACTATCCGAAACAGAGTCTCAAATGCTCAGGCTAATTGGGAGATAGAAAAGATGATCATCTGCTTTCTTTCTACCGGAAGAAGCTGTTCAGTGCGATTTCCTCTAGCAAATTACTGGCTGCAAATACATCAGTGGTTTTGGGAAAAGAGTAATAATTACAGTTTGCAAAGGGCAACATAATACTCTAATCTCTTTCCTTGATATGCTAATTTATCTATAAGTGCCATGAAAGGGTTCCCTAAGGTTTGGGAATGATTAGGGAGGCAGGCAATTTTTCATATGCTCCCAAACTGTTCCCAACTCAATAATTACTTCCTGTAAACCTGGAGAAGGCCTGGAGCTGTTGCTTCCACAAAGACAGAATTAAAGAAATGGGACTAAACACCTTCCCCTGCCTGGGTCCCTTGACCATAGGTGCAGGATCACAAAACTTAAGGAATCCCCAGGAAGGGAGGGAAGTCAGGTTATTGAAAGATATCTGCACACCTTAGCAGCAAATAGTCATTCAAATACAACCATGTGTACACTCATATCAAAATACAGATTATAAAATATCTCGGTTAAACAGGTCTACAGCTTCAGCCTTGGTAGTTCAGATCAGGCAAATTAGGGCATCTACTGCCACTTGGTGACAGTATACACTATTTGCAGGGTCATGTTCTGAGGGCAAATAATTTCTTTAAACAGATAACTTGAAAGCAACCATTATACCCTATTGTTCTGTCACAGTGTTTTGGGGACAACGTAAGTATTGACAGGGTTGGTAGTCAGGAGGAAGAAACCCCAACTATTAAATGTTTGTTTTAAGTTATTCAGCGTTTTGATAACTGAATCTGCAAAACAAACACAGAAAATAGCACTTGAATGAATATTCAGAAACCCAGGCAAGCTCATATCCATATTACCCAGAACCCTCTATCCTTCCAGTATACTCTGGTTATTAGAGTTGAACTCTGGTATTAATAGGAAAAGGCTTATTAACTTCTTGTTCTCAAATGTTCACTACCTTGGATCCTTTCTTCCCTTTTGGAAATCCCATGAATTCCAGTTCCCCAGTAGATGGTGGGGGTCCTGCAGGGCCAGGCAGGCCAACATCCCCCTGTAAGATCAAAGGAAACATTAAGCAAAGCAGACACCACACAGATATTTCTCCGGAGGGTAGGTTTGTCCTCAGGATGTAATTCACAAATCAACTGTCCATGACTTTAGCCTCTTCACCCTCACCTTTGCATCAATGAGGAAACAAAGCTAACAGTCTCAAGGGGTGAAAAGAATTATAAGCCTGACCAGATGCATTTTGTATCAGCACTGCAGAGGGAGGAAGCAAGATGGATGAAAGTAAATGGCAGGTTCACGGTTGCCATGGTCATGCATGAAAGGGTGTTTAGAAGAAAGCAAAAAAGGATTTGAGCAAGGTAAATGGCTACCTTTTGGCAACAGTGATCAGACTCTAACTGGTCCAATCGTTGCCAAGAGCACAAGCAGAGGTAGTGAAGTCTGTGTTGGAACACTGAAGACTGGATTTGCTCCTTGAAGACAGTGCAGTCTACAAGAGGCAGCTGCCAAGGATGGGGAGGGCAAGCTCCCAGTCTCCCTTGAGGCTCCTAAATCACTATACAGTTTGTATAGAGGGAAATAGGAGAATGAGGGAAGGGAAATAAAAGGGAATGATGAGAGAGGGTTAAGAAGGAGAGATAGAGGAGATAGAGAGAGGAGGAGGAGGAGGAGGAAGGATGGAGAGAAGAGAAGCAGAGAAAAGGAAAGAGAAGGTGACACAATATAATACAAATCAGCAGGGAAATACCCAGGTGGAAGGAAGAGAAAATATATCTCAGGAGCATATGTTTGTGGGCTTCCTTGGTGGCGCAGTGGTTGAGAGTCCGCCTGCCAATGCAGGGACACGGGTTCGTGCCCCGGTCTGGGAAGATCCCACATGCTGCGGAGCGGCTGGGCCCGTTAGCCATGGCCACTGAGCCTGTGCGTCCAGAGCCTGTGCTCCGCAACGGGAGAGGCCACAGCAGTGAGAGGCCCGCATACCGCAAAAAAAAAAAAAAAAAAAAAAAGAGCATATGTTTGTAAGACATGTACATTTCACAGGTAGGAAGCAGGAAGACTACAATATTTTGAAGGAAAAAGACCACAGTAGCCTATGCGTGCACATGCAGCCCTATCACAAGCAGGCACATGTGTGCAGCTAGACACATTTCTAGGAGCATATGGACTGCAGAGCGTATGTTCCAAAATTTATTTACCTTGACTCCTTTCTCTCCTTGGAAACCTAACCCCATATTCCCCTGGGGCAAAGGGGTGTAGGGAGGAAAAACAAAATCAATTACTAAACAACCTCCAGGAACTTAAATTGGAATGCAGTCTTTTTTACCAGAAAGTATGTTTAATCAGACCAGAATATCTCTGGGGAAACTAGAGTACTTAGTGGTAGGAGGTCAAATGCCCCAAGACAAAGTCTACTTACATCAGGACCAGGGAAACCAGGGGGGCCTGGAGGACCCTAGATGTAAAATGAAAGGAAAGAGCGCTTTTTAGTTTCAGCCCCGAAGAATCTAGGCATGTTGAGAGTCACTGAAGATAAGTCCCCCACCCCCTTGATGTGGTCTGGCTTTGGTGTAGAAGATTCTAGCTCCTTCTCCCTGGGTTCCTTTTTTTAAAATCTCCTTTGAAATTTCCCCAATTGACCTGATAACCACATTCATGCTATGGTAGTGAAGACTTCCTGTGTCATTCTTCCCATTAGGTCAGCACTTTTTAAATGATGACTTTTGGTGAAAGTAAACCAAAGTAATCAGTGGTGGTGGGATTTCACACATTGGAGAGAGAACAATCTGGGGATGTGGATTTCCCAGAACCACACAGATGACTGGCTATGCTCTTCCTATAGCCAGTGATGGGAAATAGGTAGGTGGGAAGAGCTCTCCAAGGTGAAGTGTTGAGAAAGATTTTGAAGCTGCCTCTGTGCTCAGGGTGGGTGATAATGATGTGATTAATTAGCAATGTCTGTCGTGGGTAAGGGGAGTGGAAGGTCACAATAGATGTGCCGGGTATTAGCCATCCTTGGGCTACACTTTAGGTTGAGCTACACTAGGAGGTTTTGGAGGCACAGAGTGGATGGTCAGAGAGACTCTGATAAAAGAAGATAACAAATAGCTCCTTACAAGAGCATGCTTCACTTTAACCTCCAAGAATGGAAGTTGCCATTCTCTGCTAGGAGGGCCTACATTTACATAGGCTTACATTTAATCCATGGCCTGGTAGGGAAAGCATTCATGTGAATGCTGTGAACATGTGGTAGATTTAGCTGGGTCTTACTTGCAGTCCTGGTGGTCCTATGGGTCCCACAGCTCCTGAAGATCCGGGTGCTCCTTGTGGGCCCTAGAGAGGCATGTTTTTATCAAGGTCAAAAAAGTATGGCAGTTTCTCAAGAAAAATATATACACAAGAATTGCACAAGAATGTTCATAGCAACTTTATTCATGATAGTTAAAAACTGAGAAAACACGATGGCCCAAAACCTATGGGATGCAGCAAAAGCAGTTCTAAGAGGGAAGTTTATAGCAATACAATCCTACCTCAAGAAACCAGAAAAATCTCAAATAAACAAGCTAACCTTACAGCTAAAGCAATTAGAGAAAGAAGAACAAAAAACCCCCCAAATTTAGCAGAGGAAAGAAATCATAAAGATCAGGTCAGAAATAAATGAAAAAGAAATGAAGGAAACAACAGGAAAGATCAATAAAACTAAAAGCTGGTTCTTTGGGAAGATAAACAAAATTGATAAACCATTAGCCAGACTCATCAAGAAGAAAAGGGAGAGGACTCAAATCAACAGAATTAAAAATGAAAAAGGAGAAGTAAAAACTGACACTGCAGAAATACAAAGGATCACAAGAGATTACTACAAGCAACTATATGCCAATAAAATGGACAACCTGGAAGAAGACAAATTCTTAGAAATGCACAACCTGCCGAGACTGAACCAGGAAGAAATAGAAAATATGAACAGACCAATCACAAGCACTGAAATTGAAACTGTGATTAAAAACCTCCCAACAAACAAAAGCTCAGGACCGATGGCTTCATAAGTGAATTCTATCAAACATTTAGGGAAGAGCTAACACCTATCCTTCTCAAACTCTTCCAAAATATAGCAGAGGGAGGAACACTCCCAAACTCATTCTATGAGGCCACCATCACCCAGATACCAAAACCAGACAAAGATGTCACACACAAAAAAGAAAACTACAGGCCAATGTCACTGATGAACATAGATGCAAAAATCCTAGCAAAATACTAGCAAACAGAATCCAGCAGCACACTAAAAGGATCATACATCATGATCAAGTGGAATTTATCCCAGGAATGCAAGGGTTCTTCAATATATGCAAATAAATCAATGTGATACACCATATTAACAAACTGAAGATTAAAAACCATATGATCATCTCAATAGATGCAGAAAAAGCTTTCAACAATATTCAACATCCATTTATGATAAAAACTCTCCAGAAAGTAGGCATAGAGGGAACTTACCTCAACATAATAAAGGTCACATATGACAAAATCACAGCGAACATCATTCTCAATGGTGAAAAATTGAAACCATTTCCATTAAGATCAGGAACAAGACAAGGTTGCCCACTCTCATTGCTATTACTCAACATAGTTTTGGAAGTTTTAGCCACAGCAATCAGAGAAGAGAAAGGAATAAAAGGAATCCAAATCAGAAAAGAAAAAGTAAAACTGTCACTGTTTGCAGATGACATGATATTATACATAGAGAATCCTAAAGATGCTACCAGAAAACTACTAGAGCTAATCAATGAATTTGGTAAAGTAGCAAAATACAAAATTAATGCACAGAAATCTCTTGAATTCCTATACACTAATGATGAAAAATCTGAAAGAGAAATTAAGTAAACACTCCCATTTACCACTGCAACAAAAATAATAAAATACCTACGAATAAACCTATGTAAGGAGACAAAAACCTGTATGCAGAAAACTATAAGACACTGATGAAAGAAATTAAAGATGATACAAACAGATGGAGAGATATACCATGTTCTTGGAGAATCAAGATTGTGAAAATGACTATACTACCCAAAGCAATCTACAGATTCAATGCAATCCCTATCAAACTACTAATGGAATTTTTCACAGAACTAGAACAAAAAATTTCAAAATTTGTATGGAAACACAAAAGACCCCGAAGAGCCAAAGCAATCTTGAGAAAGAAAAATAGAGCTGTAGGAATCAGGGTCCCTGACTTCAGACTATACTACAAAGCTACAGTAATCAAGACAGTATGGTACTGGCACAAAAACAGAAATATAGATCAATGGAACGGGATAGAAAGCCCAGAGATAAACCCACGCACATATGGTCACCTTATCTTTGATAAAGGAGGCAAGAATATACAATGGAGAAAAGACAGCCTCTTCAATAAGTGGTGCTGGGAAAACTGGACAGCTACATGTAAAAGAATGAAATTAGAACACTCCTTAACACCATACACCAAAATAAACTCAAAATGGATTGAAGACCTAAATGTAAGGCCAAGCACTATAAAACTCTTAGAGGAAACTCTTAGAGGAAAACATAGGCAGAACATTCTATGACATAAATCACAGCAAGATCCTTTTTGACCCATCTCCTAGAGTAATGGAAATAAAAACAAAAATAAACAAATGGGACCTAATGAAACTTAAAAGCTTTTGCACAGCAAAGGAAACCATAAACAAGACGAAAAGATAACCCTAAGAATGGGAGAAAATATTTGCAAATGAAGCAACTGACAAAGGATTAATCTCCAAAATATATAAGCAGCTCATGCAGCTCATACAGCTCAATATCAAAAAACAAGCAACCCAATCCCAAAATGGGCAGAAGACCTAAATAGACATTTCTCCAAAGAAGGAATACAGATTGCCAACAAACACATGAAAAAATACTCAACATCACTAATCATTAGAGAAATGCAAATCAAAGCTACAATGAGGTATCACCTCACACCAGTCAGAATGGCTGTCATCAAAATATCTACAAAGAATAAATGCTGGAGACGGTGTGGAGAAAAGGGAACCCTCTTGTTGGTGGGAATGTAAATTGATACAGCCACTATGGAGAACAGTATGGAGGTTCCTTAAAAAACTAAAAATAGAAGTACCATACGGCCCAGCAATCCCACTGCTGGGCATATACCCTGAGAAAACCGTAATTCAAGAAGAGTCATGTACCACAATGTTCATTGCAGCTCTATTTACAATAGCCAGGACATGGAAGCAACCTAAGTGTCCATCGACAGATGAATGGATAAAGAAGATGTGGCACATATATACAATGGAATATTACTCAGACATAAGAAGAAACGAAATTGAGTTATTTGTAGTGAGGTGGATGGACCTAAAATCTGTCATACAGAGTGAAGTAAGTCAGAAAGAGAAAAACAAATACCGTATGCTAACACATATATATGGAATCTAAAAAAAAATTGGTTCTGAAGAACCTAGGGGCAGGACAGGAATAAAGATGCAGACGTAGAGAATGGACTTGAGGACATGGGGAGGGGGAAGGGTAAGCTGGGATGAAGTGAGAGAGTGGCATGGACATATATACACTACCAAATGTAAAACAGATAGCTAGTGGGAAGCAGCTGCATAGCACACGGAGGTCAGCTCTGTGCTTTGTGACCACCTAGAGGGGTGGGATTGTGAGAGTGGGAGGGAGGCGCAAGAGGGAGGGTATATGAGGATATAAGTATACATATAGCTGATTCACTTTGTTATACAGCACAAACTAAGACAACAATGTAAAGCAATTATACTCCTATAAATGTTAGAAAAAAGAAAAAATAATAATAGTTAAAAATTGAAAAATGTCAGATGAATGGCTAAAGAAGATGTGGTATATTTATACCATGGAATACTACTCAGCCATAAAAAAGAATGAAATAATGCCATTTGCAGCAACATGGATGGACCTAGAGATCATCATACTAAGTGAAGTAAGTCAGAAAGAGAAAGACAAATACCATATGATATCACTTATATGTGGAATCTAAAATACGACACAAATGAACTTATCTACGAAACAGGAGCAGACTCACAGACATAGAGAACAGACTTGTGGTTGTCAACGGGGAGGGGAGTGGGGGAGGGAAGGATTGGGAGTTTGGGATTAGCAGATGCAAACATACATAGGATGGATACACAACAAGGTCCTACTGTATAGCACAGGGAACTTTATTCAATATCCTATGACAAACCATAATGGAAAAGAATATGAAAAAGAATATATATATATATATATCTCTATATCTATCTATCTATCTATATATATATATATATATATATATATCTGAGTCACTTTTCTCTACATCAGAAATTAACACAACATTGTAAATCAACTATACTTCAATAAAATTTTTAAAAAATGGAAATATCTCAGGTGTCCACTGATACTAGGATTGATTTTAAAAACTCATACATCTATATGTAGAATAATACTCAATAATAAAAAGCAACAAATTATTGATATATGAAACAATGAGGATGAACCTCAAAAGTACTGTTCTAAGTGAAACAAGCCTGATCCCGAAGGCTACATATTGTATTATTCCCTTTGTTTGAAGTTCTAGAATATGGAACACTTATCTATGATAGAAGAAAAATCAGAACAGTGATTGCCTGTGATGTGCGGCGGGGCAGGGATTGACTGGGAAGGAGCAGGAGGGAACTTTCTGAGGTGATGGGAATGGTCTACACCTTAAGAGGGTTTGAGTTACACAGAGTGTGCATTTGTGAAAATGCAGCAAAGGCACATTTAAGATTTGTGTATTTCATTATATGTAAATTTTACATACAAAGAAAAACTGTAAACAAAATTTGAAGTCTAGCTAATGGTAGGCATGCTGTGGTATTTAGGGGTAAGAGTACTATTGTCTGCCATTAACTTTGAAATGCATCAAGAATAAGATGGCTTGATGGATGGAAGTGTGGTAAATCAAGTAGAATAAAGTATTCATGGTACAGGTGTTCACTGAAAACTTTCTTCAACTTTGCTCTCTATTTGAAAATTTTCATATTAAAGTGATAAAAATAACCAAAAACTTAAAAAAGAAAAAAGTTTTATTAATATCAGATAAAGTAGACTTTGAGACAAAGAATATTACTAGAGATAAAGAGGGGGCATTTTGTAACGGTAAAATAGTTCAATTCATCAAGAAGACAAATATATCTATATCTGTCTTAGATGTGTATGCACCTATTAGCAGAGCTTCAAAATACATGAAGCAAAGACTGATGGAACTGTAAGGAGAAATAGATAAATTCACGATTCTAGATGGAGATTTTAACATTCCTCCCTCAGTTATTAATAGAACAACTAAACAAAAAAATCAGTGAGGACAAAGAAGGTCCAAACCACATTATCAACTACCTTGACCTAATGGATATTTTTTAGATCACTATACCCGCCCCAGCCAGCTGAATACATAGTCTCTACAAGTACATATGGAACATTCACCAAGATAGTTCCATAGGTTGGGCCATAAAATAAAACTGAACAAATTTAAAAGCATTGAAATAATCCAGAATATGCTCTCTAACTGCAATAAAATCAAACTAGAAATCAATAATATAAAGATATCTGGAAAGTCACAAATTTTGGGAAATTAAACACAAGTCTCCATGGGTCAAAGAAAAAATCCGAAGGGAAACTAGAAAATATTTTGAAATGAATGATGACAATATTGAAAGTAAGAGAACAAAATCTGAAGAGAAAGATGGTATGGGAAAATTCATGGCCCTGTTAAAGCTGGGGAGCAGCAATAAGGTGATATGTGCTTAGGTAAGGGATGGAGAGGCTAAGTAAAGTTGAGACTTAGACAGGAGGGAGAGAAAGTAGGGGTTCAAAGGTTTCACAGGAATACATGAGAGTAGAACATTGCTCTGATAATAACTAATAACCTGTGGTCTTCTAACTGATCACAAATCTCTTATCCAGCCAGGAACCCCCCCTCCCCAAATCTAAGTGGTTTATTTATCATATCTGTATATGCAGACAAACACTGTACTTCTGGGGGCAGGGAAAGGCATCTCTAAGAGAAGTTATGCAGCAAATACACTGGATGTTATTCTACAGATTTAGTTAACACACCATCTAAACCAATGCTGTTTCACTCTAGACCTCTATGCCCTTGGTCCTCACTCATCCCTGTTTACATGTGTGCTTGCTCACACTACTCTCTGTTTAGAAAGCTTCCTCCCATTGCCAGCCAGCCGAAATGTCAGGTACACTTTTCAGAGGCTACCTTCTCTTAGATATAAAGTTTCTCATGATGTAGCCTTAGGTGGACAGCATCTCTTTCTTGATGCTGTCAGTGGAATCCTTACGCCACATTCCTACTAGTTTTTCACACGCTGGGGTGGGAGGTGGCTGTGTGTGTGCAGAGACCATGTCTGAATTGTCTCAGGGATCACTCCTAGCCCTTTGCTCAGTATCTGTTCTGCTCAGTATCTGTTCTGGAATGGAAGAAGAAAGGAAGGAACCGTGATACAGGAAAAGAGGAGGAGAGAAGGGGCCTTTATGAAGCCACTTCAAAGGAAAATGATGACAATGTGGAAAGTCAAGGAAAAACAAAGCTCTTATTAATACAACTCATGGCCTTTCATGGACTCACTCTTATTGAGTCCCTAAAAATTTTTTCTACGTGGAATACCTTTTAAAGAAGAGTGTTTTGCTTCTTTTATTTTACCCACAGTACTCTGAACACACAGAAAACACTTAATAAATGCTTGCCAAATGACAGGCAAAATTCTTTCCCATCCAGGGAGGATGCAGGTCCCTGGCCGAGAGGTCTGAAAGCCAGCCTGCCATGTCACTGAAGGTAGACAGTCCATCCTCTCAGTACTTTCTCATTTGGAAAATGTCGGTAGAGTGATCTATTCTACTTTACCTCTCTGGATTGTCCTTGAGAAGGTCTACAAAGACCTTCGAACACCGTAGAGAGGAATGAAAAGGGGTCATTGGTACTGTTGACTAGACAAACATTGGGAGCTCAACACACAGGTAACAACTTACAGTGATTCCATCCAGTCCAGGCAGCCCAGGCTCCCCCTGAGAAACAGACAAAGGCAGGACATTGAAGAGATGAATACATTAAACTTGTGGTATTTCACAGATAACTGACCTAAGATGCAATAGGCATAAAAATGCATCACTGAAGCTTGGGCCTCTTCTGTCAAGGTCTTGTGTTTTAAATAATGCATGAATTGGAAAGATTCAACCATCTACTTTTTTTTCTTAAGAAAAATCTAGACTCTAGAAGAAAAATATTATAGCCTTGGTTGAACAGGAATTCATATTTTACTTGGATTAATTAATTTTCACCTTTGCTAGGAACTTATCAATTAGAAACTGTTTCTGCGGGCTGGTGATTTTCCTGCTCTTTTTGGAGGAAAGCAAAGCTACGTTCTGGTGTGCCTTTATCCCCAGAGAATCTGTGCCCATATGTATACAACGCAAATCAGACATTTCAAGGGAGAATCAATAGAGCATATAGTCTCTGATTACATTTTAATTACTTTGCAGCATCTTAAGTCACCGTATGAATCTGTAATATAACCATCTTGTGGAAATTGCTGTGTTCCGCTGGGTCCAGGGTCTCTTTGGTTTTTGGCAAAACCATTTAATCAATGTTTGCTACAACAATGGTCACATTTTGACACCTGCTAGTCTTATCCCGCTTGGCTTACAGTGAAAAATCAGCTCTCTGCAACCTGGGAAGAGCACTGCCTGGGTTTTAGCTCTTCGGGAAGCTGGCTTGTGCCTGTGAGCAAGTCACATAGCCTCAGGCTACCTCAGTTTTTCTATCTGTAAAATGAGCAACATGAATCTGACAATCATGAGGTCCTTTCCAAGTCTAACGTTCCATCTTCAGCTATGGCTTCTATAGTCAAGAACCGAAACACTGTACCTTCTTCAGTTCTCAGCTACCCACACCCATCACTGCCTTCCAAGGTGATTTCCAATATTTCTGGCTCTGTGCATGGGTGGAAGACAGAAAGGTGCCATCTTCAGCTGAGTGAGTTTGGGTGCATTTCCCCTCAGATGTTGCACTCATAGATTCCTGTCTGCTCCCAGGGAAATGATGGGCTCCCTTCCCACTCTGCAAGGGATTAGGGTCAGTCATTTGGCACCAGAGTTTACTGAAGGCCCACAGGATACCAGGCAGCATACACCAAGAATACAGCCACAAGAATACAAAAGGTTCTTGTCAATTCCAGGAAGAGATGAAAGTTTCCAGCCAGCTTCAGAGTGGATGGGCAACTTTTGTAGATAGTCAGGGGCCCAGCGAGGGTGATGGCTGGTATGCAGGTACAGAAAAGGGCGGAGCCATGATCCTGGGCTGGTGGCCATGTTAAGATGGGCAGAGACATACATGGCTACAAACCAAGGTATGCAGACATCAAAGATTCTGTAGTAGACAAAAGGTATCTGCCTCCAGGAAGTGTCTCGGCTTGTCAAGGAAAATGACACCCATGCAAACTGTTTGTTTGCTGATCTGTCCCCTATTTTTGGCCTAGATCTTACAAAGCAAATCTTTTTGACAGTATGGTTGCAAACGTTTCTGTCAATGTTTCCACCACAAAAAGCTCTGGATTCTTTTTTAAATCCAGCTTGGTCTGCTCCTTAAATAGAGACGCAGATGGTAGTTCTGGAAATGTTTTCATTGGATGTGGGGCTCCATTCCGGGGAACTCAGCTTATAGCCTACTCAGCTGTCTGCCTTAGAGGCTCTTACCTTCATTCCTTTGAAATCACCTTGGGCAAGGATAGGTTCACCTTTAGAGCCTTTCTGACCAGGAAGCCCCTGAGCAAAATAAGAAAATTTTGTGAAGAAATGCACGCAGGCACACACACACACACACAGTATTGTTAATAGTATGATCTGATCAGACAGAGGATGGAAAAGCAAGAGCCTAAAACCATGTGGCTTATTCTATGGCAGAGTTGGCCATGCTAAGGGGGCAAAGTACATCCCCTGAACTGTGCTGTGTCTCAGAGCTGCATGCCTGCTCCCCCAGCCTCCAAGTCAGACGTCTGTAAAGGGATTAGAAAGTAGACTTTGAATCTATTCAGAGTACCAATCTGAACATCCACATATAATACACATGCCGTTTATAAGCCTATAGCTCACCTGCTCCATATCTCACAGGTACAAGTCACTGACAGGGACTAGGTCTAGGACAGAGGTTAGTGGACTTTTTCTGAAAAGAGCCAGATAGTAAACAATATAGGCTGTGTGGGCCATATCTGTGCTCTGTTTCATATTCTTCTGTTTTTCTTCACAGTCTTTTAAAAATGGAAAAACAAGCCATGGGACAAGGGTCCCATGGGCCAGTTTGCAGACGCCTGGTCTAAGATATAGCTACAAAACCATCTCCATCCTGTGCTTCTACCATACAACTTCAGTTTCTACACCTGTCTAAGAGGCTAGTGTGTCTCACTGTTAACATGGAAAACAGTTCAAAGTATGCCCAACCCATCTAGTCAGCCAGACTTTTTAATGTCTCAGTGGCAGATGCCACCTAATATCTGCTAGATGTTGGCCTCCTGGGGAAAATCAATATCCCTATACCTAAGGGGAAGTTGGGATTAGTGTTGGGAGTAGGGCTAAGCTTTGGGGACTGAAGCGTTGACTGAATGATGGATTCCTGAGTTCAAGGTCCATAGGTATAATAAAAGTACAATGTGGTTCCAGAAGCGCAAACCAGTTTCTTTCCTAACACTTCCGATTTCCCCTTATTCTCATGGCCACTACTTTCATCAAAGAAGATTCAAAGGATATCCATTCAGTATTCGGCAGGGTTAGTAAGGTTCAGCTTAGTAAAATACACACCCAAGTTCCTATTTAGGCTTAAGGGGAGGTTTAGGGACAGGATTAGGTTTTACCCTGGTTCTTTGGCTGTCAGGGGCTGTTTATTACCTCAAAATTTCTTTTCTCCCTCTTGGGGGCAGTGATTCCTTACTTTGCTGGATTTCCATTGTCTTAACACAGATGTGATTTGTTTTCCTCCCCTGTTGCCATAGCAGTGTTTGGAGGCCTTTGTGACTCAAACAGCTCATACTATGTTGGTAATACATCTTTCTCCCCCACTCCCTGATGTATATTGCTTTGGTCCATAGTTGTGAAGGTCCTTATGCCAATCTGGTGCTTGTGCTTTGTCCGTCTCACCTTCTCACGTATGCACTCACACCCACAACTTGGTCACTGAAGGCAATGCTCTTCCAGTAAAACGCCAATTAATTCACCTAGCTATGGAGTCTAACAGATAGTGCAATTTCTAGCTAAATGTATCACATCAGTACCCTTATTCTCTTAGATTATTTCAAATGAGGTTGAGAATGGGCTTGAAATGTGTTATTCTTCTCTTTTCAGCCACTCATAAAAGTAGCCTTGCAAGGGCATGGTATCTTTTAGAGATCTTTTAGATCCCAATATTTGAGCTCTATCTGGATGAATGGAATGAAATAAAAGTGATGACACCAAGATACAATAAACGTCTTAACAATCCCAGAACTGAGGGTTGTGATGTGGGGAGCGGATGGGAAGAGGGAAAACTACGTCAGTGTAGAGCAGGATTTCCCAACTATTTCTCACTATTGATACTTTGGGACAGATGATTCCTTGATGTTGTGATGGGGAGCTATCCTGTGCCAGTAGCACACCCCCAGTTATGAAGACCAAAAGTGTCAATAATAACTGTCAAATGGGGCTTCCCTGGTGGCGCAGTGGTTGAGAGTCCGCCTGTCGATGCAGGGGACACGGGTTCGTGCCCCGATCCCGGAAGATCCCACATGCCGCGGAGCGGCTGGGCCCGCGAGCCATGGCCGCGGAGCCTGTGTGTCCGGAGCCTGTGCTCCGCAACGGGAGAGGCCACAGCAGTGAGAGGCCCGCGTACAGCAAAAAAAAAAAAAAATAAAAAAAAAAAATAACTGTCAAATGTCCCCGGGGATGGGGGGCAGGGCAAAATCACTGCTGGTTAAGAATCGCTGGTAGAGACCAAGCTTGCCAAGCCCTTTGGGTCACTGTTAGTGCTCCCATGATCCCATGTAAGCCTTCCAAGTACTGCATCTCACAATATCGTCTAATGTGGGAAAATGTCAAATAGCCCAAGTGTGTACTTTGCTCTAAAATTTACTAGTCTTTTCATAATCTTGCCAACTCTAAAAGCATCATTAAAAACAACCAAATCCTAAGTAGTGTAGCATGTGTACACTTCCCTGCAACTGGTATTCTTCTTTAGACTTTTAATGTTGTGGTGTTGCCAGCATAGACTCCTGCATTGGACAAGGGTCTGCAGTGGTTGCCCCTCGGCTACTTAACGAGCTCTCCAGAGAAACAGAAGATAGGGCACACTTGGAGGCAAGCAAAGCCATTTGAAATAATGTATAAAGATCTGGCAGCATACGGGTTGTCCGAGAAGCCCGGGATAGCCATCAGGGCCTGGAAATCCAACAGCTCCTTGAGTTCCATTACAGCCATCCAGGCCAGGTGGGCCTCTGGGTCCTGGCTGTCCAGGGTGGCCCTGTTCAAAGAGAAAGAAGGGATCAAGTCAGCCACAGGACTCTTAGCTATTCCGACAAGCTCCACAGTGAGAGAAGTCAAGGATGCTGTCAAACTCTGGCTCCTTGTCCACTCCCTTTGCCCCATCACCTCTGCTGCCATCGCTGTTCACTATACTCAGGTGTAGGTGGCTGATGACAGCTCAGTGTTACCCCTCTGCAAAAGATTGATGCTTTAATAGGATCCAAGCTGAAACCAAAGGGATCAAACGTGAAGAGATGGGCTACACAGGGTGCTGCAACTTCACCTTCCTTCAGTACAAAGATGTACTAAGATGTACTAAGATGGGGCTTAGCTGCCAGGCAGCTGGACTTCTACCAACAGGGAAGCATGCCAGGCCTTGGGAATTCCTCAGAACAGACTGGAACCTGGGCAGCCTGGCACGGCTTTCTGTATTGGAAGCTCTGCATGCGAAATGAGGCTGGATTTTGGTCAAGAGCAGAAGGAGTTTCCATAGCACCACCTCTCCTGAATGCTGCTTGGTCAAAAATAAACAAGTCAAGGAAGAACCACACTTTGAACCTTATTTTGTCATTTTCTCACGTCATGCTATTGCTTCAGTCAGGGAACTGTATCTTCTCTTCTTCATACTCATTACTGAGGCAGTTGTTTTGCTGGGGAATCAGTAATCATTCACATACAGTTGGTGTCTGAATTCAATAATTCTGTGCTTCCTTGGTGCATAGAATCTACCTCTTTGTAGGAAATATATCTTTTTCAATCTATCAAAATCAGGTTGTGTGTTGGGTATGGAGCAAAGAGATGACCTGAAAGACCAAAAATCTAGATGGGTCAATAAAAGGTAGACTCCCACCTTCCCATACACACTTTTAAAAGCCATATATATTTTTGTGTATATACACACACACACACACACACACACACACACATACACATATATATATACATGTATATACATATATTTTATTTGGCTTTAAAATATATATAAAATATATATTTGGCTTTAAAATATATATACATATATGTATATATATTTAATGATTTGGGGGAAACATGCCATGTGTTCAAAAAGCAACTTTTCAAATTGTTAGAGGAAACAACCTTTTGTCAAATGCTTATTGTGAGAATGCTCCATAGAATTCTGTTTCATTTTCATTGCTATTATAGTTGTAGGAGATAGATGATCTGTTAATGCAAGAGTATGAGTCTAGACTGCTGGACTCATGGAATGCAGAGTCCAGAGGAGTGGTCAATAAACATATCTTTGCAATAAACCTGTTATAAGCTGTGCCTCTCCAGACTCAGGTGAGGAGTTTTAGTTGCACTGGGGAAACTGAGACAGCTTACTAGAGTCATCAACATTTTATTACCAAATGAGGTGGCTATTCCTGTTTGCCCTGAAGATCTACACTCTACCTTCCCTAGATCTGTGCCTTGGGAGGCTGACCTTCACGGATGGTACTGTCTAGGCTCCCTTTCCCTCTGCCTTCCAGTTATATTTGGTCACTGGGAGGCACAAACAGGAGATGGGAGAGCACGAGAAGGACGAGCACAGATTGTTTATTTCTCCCATGCCCTCCCTCCTTGGCTATATTTCTGGCAATGGCCACATTCCTCTATAATCTTAGCTCCCACTGGGCAACTGTTATTCCATGGCTCCAGTTCTTACAGGGTTCCAGTATTATCATTCCTCCTTTCCCCTTTGGGACTAGGGGTGGTAACAGCTTTGGGCTGGTTGCTTCACCCTGCACTGTTGTTTCCCTTAACCCTGCTTGCATCCTTTAAATAAACGCTTCACTTAACTCTATTTAGTCGACCCCTTCAGGTGGAGTGTCTATTTCTTCCTGGGATCCTAATCACCATTTTAAAATGTCCCGGCCAAGTTTGCTAGGGGTTATCTCTCAACTGGGTAACAGAGATGAGTTAAGACAAGACAACAGGCTGGCTCAGTACTAGGGATCTTCCTTAGTCCTGGGACCTTGGTTCTGCCCTTTCTGGGTAGAGATAATGACTTTACATATGTGTGTGCCAGCTCTCCAAGGGAATGCAGCTCTTTGAGGGAGAAAACCACGGTTCTATATAATCACAGGGGATTAAACACACAGAATAGGTGGATCTGCTGTATTCCAGAAAAGCAATGTTCCTCAGAACCCAGAGTGCAAAGGAAAAGTTTCCATTTGGTGAGTGGTACGTGGTCATTTTGAAGATATAAACCTCGTGTGTTCATTTACGAGTCTCTAGGCGGGGAAATGTTTGAGATTGACTCCATGGGAAAAGCTAAACATAGATTGCAAAGGACAACTTGAAAACTTCTGCTTCCAACTTATTTGAACTGAAAACATTGGCTCAACCTACATTTCTTGTGGGTGCCACAGCCCAACTCACAGCTGTGACATCGTTAAAAGCCACAGCCCTACCGCCCCTCGTCCATATTGTTTTAATGTTGAATATCTTGATGACTGCTTGTTTGTTCACTCTCAACTGGTGGCCGTGCCCCTTAGTGCACAGACTTGGATGCTCTTGCTCATTCATGTGGAAAGTGTCTACATGACAGCAAAAATGGAGTTCTGGGACCAAAACCAGTGACACAGATGTGAGCAGTCCACCAATATCACGAGGGGAAACCAGATTTGTGCAGTGATCCAGTTTAGTAAGATGTGTTTTGGGGAAGCTGTTGGTTTTAGCCAAATGGCTTAATAAAGTGCTGCTGAAAGTTGGGCAAAATAATTAGTCTGACTGGGCCGAGGGTATCTGTGTTTTCCTCTGTCTGAGGGAGTCTTGCCTGTCTGAGAACTGCTGCTTCTATAGGCACTAAAGGTTGGAGTCAGTCCCCCCAGTATTTCTGGAGTTCCTACTCTATGCTGAATTTAGCTCTGTGGTCTCTGAGGCCTCTGAGAGGAGCAGAAGACAGACTCTGTGCTTTCAAGGAGCTAGATAAGGCTATCATACAAGACAGTCAATAAATACCATGTACCATATGTAATAAGGAGCTAGAGTGTGTGGGACAGACACCAAAGACTCCTGGAAGAATAGAGATGGAAAGGAGAGGTAAGCTGTCAACAGGAGGTGCTCATTAATACATCATGAATAGCTGGAAGAGAGGGAGGGAACAGGGGATAATAATTTCTTAGAGTAGTGAGGCTTGGAGCCTGAAGCTAAAGTGACTGAAAGTCAAAAGGAAAAATGTGCAACCTTAGGTCAAGGGAAGGGCCAAGCGAAGGGCCAAGGGAGTGGGGACTTCTACTGGGAGCAGCACACTCATTTGGAGGAATCTGGACAGCTGCGACTCATTCTCCCAAGCAACGAGGCCCTCAAAGAGAAGTGGTCAATTTCTAGAAGCCCTCTGGCTCTGTTGGCCACAAGTTGGGGGCAGAAGTGTCCAGCTGGACTCTGGAGTGGGTTCCAGCTCAGAACCGGAATCAGCCTCTGCTTCACAGGATTCATTTCCTTCCAGCCCCCATTAAAAAGAGACTACAGGAGAAAGGGTATAGTATTGTTGTGAGCTTCAAATCCTCCACTCATCTCTGGTGAAGCCAGCTCCACAGGATGAATGGAAGAGGTGTCCTCCAGTTTGCTAGTTTCCCTCACCCACTGGTTCCCACAAGATACACATTCTGAGTGGAGACTCTGGATGACGTGGTCATAGAACACAGCCATGAGAAAACCCCAGGGGATGGCATAAAAGGGTGGCCAACCCCGTCCACTTATTTCCCCACTGGCCCCTTCCTGGGCATTTTGCAGGCTCTGCAGTTGAATAACAGGCAGAAATATTATGGCTGATTTGTTGATATGTATAACAAATACAAGGTAAGTGAGCCTTCTATTCTCCAAATCCACAAATGTATACGAGATCTGGGGATAAAGTGAATCAGATGATAATACCTTTGAGGGCAGAGCCATATGCCTTTTTTGTATTCCCATAGTAGAGTGCTAGCACATAGCGGGTACTCAAGAAATACCTATAGATTGGCACAAAGAAATCCGAACCCCCTTAGCTGATACTAGATGATTATGTAGTGTAACACAAGAAGCTGTTAAGTCAAGAGTTTACCAAACTGCTTTGATATGATTCAAAAGAACCCCTTAGAGGTTGTTTGAAAGATAAAGGCATGATGTAGGACTTTCCTCAAATGGAGGAGCTCCATTTTTTCCTGTTCTATATATGATGAGCTTCTACACAAGATTTGGTTCTTCTCTTAAGGTTGAAAACCACTGCTAGAGGCAAACACAGTCCAGGCTAAAGATTAAATATATAGAGAAGTGCTGAAGGATATAACTAAAAAGTGATAGAAGTAAGTTCCAAATACTGTATCTTAAAGGCTGGAGAAATGTTACCATGCAATCTCCAGTGGCAGGATAAGTAGGGATATTGGGTGAAAATGGAGAAACTAAGGGATTGGGCTGGATGGAATGGGAAAAGGAGATGTCTGCAAGCTCCAGACTCCCCACTTATCTCCAGCAAAGCCAGTTCCTCAGGATGAATGGAAGAGGCTGTCTCCAAGTGATCTTAGGAGTAGCCACTTTGTAAAAACCATCAACAAAGCAAAAAAGCAACCTAATGAATGGGAGAAGATATGTGCAAATGATATGACTGATAAGGGGTTAATATCCAACATATATAAACAGCTCATACAACTCAATATCAAAAAAACAAACAACCCAATTAAAAAATGGGCAGAAGAACTGAATAGACATTTTTCCAAAGAAGAAATGCAGATGGCCAACAGGCACATGAAAAAATGCTCAACATCACTAATCATCAGGAAATACAAATGAAAACCACAATGAGGTATGACCTCACATCTATCAGAATGGCTATCCTCAAAAAGAACACAAATAACAAATGTTGACAAGGATGTAGAGAAAAGAGAACCCTCCTACACTGTTGGTGGGAATGTAAATTGGTGCAGCCAGTGTGGAAAATGGTATGGAGGTTTCTCAAAAAAATAAAAATAGAACTATCATATGACCCAGCAATTCCACTCCTGGGTATACATCCGAAAAAAACCCAAAACACTAATTCAAAAAGATACATGCACCCCAATGTTCATAACAGCATTATTTACAATTGCCAAGATATGGAAGCAACCTAAATGTCCATCAACAGATGAATGGATAAAGAAGATGTGGTATATATATACCACAATGGAATACCACTCAGCCATAAAAAAGACCGAAATTTTGCCATTTAAAGCAACATGGATGGACTTGCAGGGTGTTATGCTAAGTGAAATAAGGCAGACAGAGAAAGACAAATACTGTACGATGTCAATTATATGTGGAATCTAAAAAATACAGCAAACTAGTGAATATAACAAAAAGGAAGCAGACTCACAGATACAGAGAACAAACTAGTGGTTACTGGTGGGGGAAGGGAGGGGCACTATAGGGGATGGGGGAGTGGGAGGTACAAACTATTGGGTGTAAGACAGGCTCAAGGATGTATTGTACAACACAGGGAATATAGCCAATGTGTTGTAATAACTAAATAAAAAGCAACCTTTAAAAATTGTATTTAAGAGTCAAAAAAAACAACTAAAGGGAAATTCACTCTGAAATAAGGCTGAAGAGAAATTATTAAAATTAAATGTATTAAGGTATCACTAAGTATTTTTCTATCTAATTTCATGTACCCTCTTAATTTCTTATAATGAGGATGTATGTGCTCTAATGTGGCACTGTCTTCACACCAGTCCCTCATCCCCAATGAAAGCTCCCCTCAAGCCATAAGACCTAACTCATTTTGTCTAAGATACTGATGGTCTTTTATGCCTGCACATGTCTCTGCATCACCCAACCATATGGTTTAGCTCTGCCCGTAACTGAATCCCAAGGAAACTGTGGATGAGCACTGCCCTTTAAGCTTTACCATGCACATCTCAACACTTGGCCCTGAGCATGTGTGCCTGAGACAGGATGTTGTTAAGGCCAAAGTGCTTGAGCTATGAGGCAGAACCTAGAGGTTGTATTAAAAATGCCTCTATGCAATGGATAAACAACAAGGTCCTACTGTATAGCACAGGGAACTATATTCAGTATCCTGTGATAAACCATCATGGAAAAGAATATGAAAAAAAATGTATATATATATGTATAACTGAATCATTTTGTTGTACACCAGAAACTAACACAACATTGTAAATCAACTATACTTCAATAAAATAAATTTCAAAAATGCTTCTATGAACACACTCACCGGAATCCCATTGATGCCAAGAAACCCAGGAACTCCCATGGGACCCTAAAAAAAGGAGTAGGGAGAGGAATGTAAGAGATGATATAACTGATCTCCATTAGATGAAGTGGGTTTGTTCATGTGATTCATGACCTAAGCTGTTAAGAAGTATTTTGTACCTCCCTCCCCACATTGCATCACCTTGCTCCCTATTCCACTTCCAAGTGATCACTAGCCTCTACCTAAGGTCTCGGACAGTTCTTGTCTTAGACAATGTGGTGTAAGACCTAAAAATAAGGCTCAATATTACATGCTGCCTTGACATCTGGGAAAACTGGGAGGGCCTCAAATGGCCTAAGCAAAAGTTCACTTCTCCACTCTGCTTCTGAAGATAAGGTCTCTTGGGCAAACGACCCTTCTTATTAAATAGACCAGGTGCAGTTCCCGCTTATTCCTGAGTAGTGGGTTTCCATCCCCTGCTGGCCCACTGAATTATTTAAACAAGCCAGTTATACCCTCCCTCGAGAATTAAGGGGCGCTCACCCTGTTGACATGACAAAAGTCTGCTTCTCACAGCCCCTTCTGGCTCCTTCTGTTTCAGAGCGCAAGCCCTGTGTGGCCCTGCATGGGGTGTGATGTCCTCCTCCCCTGTGCTGTGAGTGTATGTGACTAATAAACCTGTTGGTGATCTCTTCTGTCCAGTGTCAGGTGTCATGACTTTGGCCATCCCCAGGACCCTAGAGTAGGAATCCCTCCCTCACCAATGGGGTGAGTAGGAGGTGATTAAAATCGGCAGATAACATAAACTGAACTGCTAACCTCAGTCAGCCAGCCACCATGACATGATCAATCTTTCTTGCATCTCTTTCCCTATATTTGTGGCCCAGCTGGTTTCCAAGCATTCTGACCCCTTGAATCCTGTTCCCCTTACTTGGATTCCTTTGCTGCCCTGTTGATTGGCCTTCTGACCCATGCCCAGTTCAAACCCACATGACTTCCCACCACAGTCAGCCCACTTGTCTAGCAAATAGCTTATACATGCACTTTCTGACTTGCTGGCTATGGGAATCTCACCAAAAATGGGCTGTAGCAGCACAACACCCAGCCTGTCTCTTATTAAAGTATGTAGCCTGGCACCAAGGTATTTGGGATTAGTATTCTTTCCATAAATAAACAGAACTGAGATTTAGAACCTTTTACCTTCACACTTACAGCCCATGAGTGAAAGGAAAAATCAAGCTTTGGTGTTCTTACCTTATCTCCTTTTTGTCCATACGGTCCCAGAGGTCCTGGGGAGCCCCTTTCTCCTTTCAACCCTGATAAACCACTAGGGCCAGGAAATCCTTGAGGACCCACTGGACCTTGAATTCCAATTGGTCCTGGTCGCCCCTAAGATGGACAGAAGGAGTACGATTAGTCAACAGAGGACTTACCATCCCCGCTTCCCATTTTCCCATGCACAAAGAACACTGTCATCACTTCACTAAATAATTTTGGCTTAGAGACCTATGAAGCATGCCAAAGTTCCAGACATGGATCAGAACGGGCTATTTTAGGGGCTGCTAAGCTTATTTGGATAGAACATATTTTATAAGCACATTTAATAAGATTCATGTGCACCAAGATCCTTCAACTTTGTACTTCTTAGGAGATTAGTTATTCAGGCTGGATAACATTGTCCTCTTCCTAGTTAATGCTAGGCCATCCATCAGGTTGTTAAAAGAGTGAAAGAACAGAACTCTGGAGAGCATCAGGACGTTTTCGAACCCATGTCCAAATGGCCAACCGCATGCTTGCAGTGAAGTCCGGAAATGGCTGTGCCTGGAGAACACTGCCTCGGTGGGCCAGAGGGAGGAGAACCCAGAAACCCACGGTTGACCAACCTATCAGCTTATCTTTGACGGCAGTTCCCAGAACCCCAGCACTGCAACTAGAAACAGACACTCACAGCGAACACACACACATTGTTTATTTGCTCCCTCTCTATGCCCCGGCACCCGCGCCATCGGTACAGTGTTGAATGTGTAAAATCCAAGAAGCCTGAGAATATCCATTAAGTATCAATTATGATAGCAAGAGGGAGCAGCCTGAGGATTTTGAATGCCCTGGTGATAAAGTGTCTGTAACAATTAAGTCTGAGAGTTCAGGCTGACATTTTCAAGCTGACCGAGATAGAGAATTAACCCCAGTCGGTGCAACAGAGGCCGGCTAGTCTGTTTAGAACAAATCCCAGAAGGGACTGAATTTTCTTGGCAGAAAAATGAAAACCATTACTAATGTGCATTAACTCTCAGAGAACACAACACCATATCAGGTAGAAAGCCTATTTTCATAAACACTTCCATCTCTGCCCCTTAGCCCCTTTTACCGACTGTCCGCAATTTCCTACAAACCTGTGCAAAACTCTGAGAAAATTCCATTAAACATGCCCTTTAATATTCACCTTCAAGATTTACTTTTGAAAGGGCTGAGGACAGATGCTTTATGCAGTGGTTAGAGTCACGTACTGGAGACGCAAGTGGATGCCAGCTATGCGGGGCCTTCAGACTAAAATTTCCAGTGTCAATCAGGCCCATGAAGACCTGGGACTCTAGCAAAGAAGTAAAAGATGCTCTTCCCAAGGAGATGCAATTCTCTGCGGGTGCCACTCACCAATCAAACGTTCCCGACCCCTAACACGCAACCTACAGAGGGTGCTAGGCTGCACAATGCTTAACAGGCTTATTTCTGGGAATGATGGGGTGGGAGGTTAACTTTTACTTTTTATGCTCTTACCTCCTATTGGTTGAACTTCTGTTTACAATGATTCTCTTATTTATTACTCTTATAAATTTTCACTGTATATATACACACACACACACACACACACACAACTAAAAAGTAAAAGAGCAACACTTAAAAAAATAGTGCTGGGTTGTGGTTGAGGATTAACAAAGAAGTCTAAAATGTGGGCCTAGCTTTCAAGACTAATGTACACAAAACCACTGCAAACAGTTCAAGTCCGGAATGGAGCAGAAGTGCTGCGGGAACACAAAGGCAGGGTTGGCCATGGAGGGTTTGTGGAATGCTTACATTCTGTCCACGGCTCAGGGGAGTCACGGCCCACACTGGAAAGGCTGAGTGGGCCCCAGCTGAAGTAGGCCTGGAAAGCAAGGCAGGGAAGTTGAAGACTTGATGTGGCAGGAAATAGGGAACCCTTAGAGGTTTGGGGACACAGGAGGGATGGGAGGAAGGCAGTGTTTCAGGGCTGAAACTCATCAACAAGTGTTCGGGAGAATCTGCACATGTGCGCGTGCACGTGCGTGCACGTGCGCGCGTGTGTGTGTGTGTAAGCATGAGGCCAGGGCAGCCTGCCTGAGGCTGGAACAAGGGAGACAGATAAGAACCAGCTGTTGGGGGAGGAAAGGACTGGTTGGTGGGAGGATGAGAGGTACGATAGGTTTGCCAAGACCATGTTATTACTAGCAAAGGAGATGCAGTCAGGGCACTGAATGCTTGACCCAAATCTGAGCCCTGCCCAAAGCTTTCGCGCATCAAGGGAGGGGAGGTGAGAGCATGATAAACCGTTGAACAGCTACTGAGAGGGCAGACTGTGGCGTGGCCCAATTCCCATCTTGCTCACATCACTAGAGCCTGAGCAGTGCCTGGTGTGGGCATAGGGGCTGGCACACTCCAGCCCTGGTCTCTTGCCTTTGTGAGTGCACACTCAGCAAGAATAAGCAAAGAGACATAGGAGTGAGGCAATTCTTGGGCTGCATTTAACAGGAAATCTGATTCCATCCAGAAAAGGCAGGCTTCCATGGCCCGCTCCCTTTCTCTTGGCTGGGAGGGCAGGCTGAATTTACCATAGCCACACAGATGACTCCTCCATTCCAGTCAGAGAGCTTAAAGTGAGTCTCTGAAAGAGCTCATGGACTCTTTGAATTCGAATTCTTTTTCCAAAGGGGCAATTGAAACGGTACCCCTTGGAGGAAGGTGTACTTCTGGGCTGGTCTCAGCTAGAAACCTCTTAGACAGAAGCAGGGCCTGCGGGATGTCTTAAGTCCTCTGAGGCGCTGTTGGCCCAGAACTTCCTCTTTATTGTGGTGCCAGGCCCTTCTGGAGCCTGCAGTCCTAGGATACGAGACAAGGAGGCTTCCTATCCACTGAGGTCCTCTCTTTCATACAGTGGCACAGAGCACCATGAACAGACGAAGATGGCAAAGAAAAAAATTGAGAGAGACATTTCTTTCTTGGGCTGTTCTGTCAGCCATCTCTAGCTATGCTTACTCTGTGCGTATAGCTGTATGATCTTTTCCCTCGTCTCCAATGCATAGGCTTTCTGTCACCATGTCCAGTGGACTGCTGACGCTTAATACTAAATCAATGATGAAGTGCTTTTTTTGGTTTGTTCGCTTGTTTTCCTCCAAAGAAGCTATCGGTGGCACTTTTCATAATGGCCAGCAGAGGGCAGTGTGAGAACATAGCGGCTACAGATAAGCAGGTGGGTGGGTGGGCCTCTCCCTCTACCACTACAGAGAAAAAGAAATCAAACCAGTATCAGAGAAGTCACGGAATGTTGGAGCAAGAAGGGCCCTTAGAGACCGTTCCATCCAGGCTCTATTTTATACACAGGGGGAAAAAGGAGACCGAGAGAACGGGAAGGACTTGTTTAGGTCACGTAGCTAGTGAGGAACAGCATGGGACTCAAACTAGACCACTCGTTGCCAGTGTGTGGCTCTCTCCCTGTTTGCCAGTGGCAGATGTCCTGGGGGGTCCTTGAGGCTGCCCCCCCCCACACCCCAGGCCCGCCCCTGGGACTGTCCCCATCAGTAGGCTGCAGTAGCCAGATGCTCACACATCATTTCTCTCTTCCTAACTGATCATTTCACAGAACCAATCTGAAACATCATCACTGTTTGGACTGCTAGCAGAATTTCAATGGGCTTGGACAAATGCCCTGCCCTGATACATGTCATTTATTTTGGCAAATAGAGCCAGACAGGGCAGAAGGGACTCCTCCAAGTCTTTCCAACAAGCTCTCCTGCCTCCATCCGCTTGGTATTTTAAATATGCACATCAGGGTCTAATTCTCAAGAGAGTGAGCTGGGACTTGAGCCTAAGGCCCAGGCTGGCTGCCTCCTGCTGACCACAGTGGGTTGGGGTCAGCGTGTAGTGGTTTTCTTTTAGATAATGCTTGGGACAACACTGGCTTTTTTTAAATATATATATACATTTATTTATTTATTTATTTATTTTGGCCGTGTTGGGTCTTCGTTGCTGCGCACGGGCTTTCTCTAGTTGCGGCGAGCGGGGGCTACTCTTCGTTGAGGTACACGGGCTTCTCACCACGGTGGCTTCTCTTGTTGTGGGGCATGGGCTCTAGGTGCATGGGCTTCAGTAGTTGCCGCAGGTGGGCTCAGTAGTTGCGGCTCACGGGCTCAGTAGTTGTGGCTCGCGGGCTCTAGAGCACAGGCTCAGTAGTTGTGGTGCACGGGCTTAGTTGCTCCGCGGCATGTGGGATCTTCCTGGACCAGGGCTCGAACCTGTGTCCCCTGCATTGGCAGGCGGATTCTTAACCACTGCACCACCAGGGAAGTCCCCACTGTGTAGTTTAATTTCACCTCCGATCAGACCACACCCGAGCCCCAGCCCCAGATAACTGGGGTAGCTGACCCAGAAATGGGCCTGCATATAAAGTAGTACACATATGCAGAAATAGCATCTAAGAACCTTAACAGCACATGTCTCCAACCAAGTAGAACTATGAAACTAAGAGGGGAATGACTTTTCATTACGAAGCCCATTTCTGCCTTTTTATCCCTCCCTCAAGGTTCCAGTGTCCTTGTCCCATAAAATTAAAATTTGTTCTTAAGGAAGAATCTGAAATTCATTCCCACTGAGGCATAAATGACTGACAACAACTTAGAGCTTTACTTCTCCCCAGGGGATTTGTATTTTAATGGAGAGCAAAGTGTTAAGCTAGGGGATGCAAATGATATTTATGAAGCACAGAAGGGAAAAGCGGTGTGCACAGGCTTTATTAAGGATCTGGCTATACTGAAGGAGGTGGTGGAGTGCTGTTAGGTGGTATAATGGTGCAGGGTCTGGAGTAGGACAGACCTGGAGTCAGATCTTAGTGCCATTTAATAGCTATGTGACCTTGGGCAAGTGACTTAACCACTCTGAGTTTCTAAGGGCTCCAAGAAATAATAGCTCTAGTGTAGGGTTATTGGGAGCATTTGAGTCAGTGAATGTAACATACCTGGTAGAGAGCATGAACGTATCTGTTTCCTCTCTTCTTTAAGGCATGTTTATGGTAAAATGGAGAAGTTATAATTGGGTACTTAATGCTCCTTCTCTTAAGTATAAGTGAGCAATGCACAGACAACATTGTGAAACTCTCTTTGGGGCAGAGATGTGTGCCCAGGAATCAATGGGCACTCCACATCTGGGAGAGTATTTCCCCTCTTAGCACTGATGTCCTGGATTTCTTGGGCACTCAGTTCTTCAGGGTCTGCTCATTCTCCTCAAAGGGACCTCATCTACAAGCTAATGACTCCCCAGTCTGAACCTCCAGACCAGATTCCTCTTCTCAGTGTGTCAGATCCTTATAGCCAATGGCTTACTAGACCTCTCCACCTGGATATTCCAACTCAAACTCAACAAGACTAAAGCTGAACCCATCATCTTTTCCCCAGCCTCATTCCCCAAACCAGATCCTTCCTCCTGAGATAATGGAACTAACTCTGTAAATAGCAGTCCATCTACAAAGCTGATAAAGCCAAAAACCCAAGGGTCCTCCATGACCTCTCTCTTCCCCTCATCTTCTACATCCAATTCACCAGCAAGGACTGTCAATTCCACCTTGAAAATATAACTGAAACCTGTCCATTTTTCTCTGCCTCTATGGTCTTAGTTTAGGACTTCCTTGTCTCTCCCCTAGAGTGGCGCCACAGCCTCCCAATTGGTCTGTCATTCTTCAGTCTAGATTTAGTCTCTCCCAGCATCCTGCCTCAGGACCTTTGTACATGCCTTTGTTCTCCTGGCTAGCTCCTATTTATCATTCAGGCTCCAACTAAGATATCAGCTCTTCCAGGTAAACTTTCATGATTACCCCCCCCCCACAGAATGGGCTAGATTGTCTATTTGTGTCCATACCACCACCCCCCAAGAGATTGAACTCCTTGAAGACAGGGCCTGTGTCTTACTTCCCACTGAATCACTTGTGCTAACTACAGTGCCTCATACACAGTGGGTGCTCAGTAAATGTTTGCTGAATGGAGAAATGAACGAATGAGTACACGCACCAAGAAGCCAGAAGGCCAGGTGTATCAGTATCTTCTTTGGAAATCTGGATGGCTGCACTAGAGTACGAGCAAGAAACATCTGATCACAGATCAACAGAAAAGAGAGCTGCACCAGACTTAGACAATCATCCAGTTCAGGATGGAGAAGTTGAAGCCCAGAAAGGGAAAGGGACTAACTCAAGTTCATACAGTATCACCTCTGGACACATCACAAGTGGAAGGGAGTGGATGGGACAGCAAGACCAGAGACAGGGAACCCAGTGAGGAGGTTGTGATCTCAGGGAGAGAAATAATGGTGACCTGAACTAGGTTCATGGCAGTGAAGACAGGGACAAGATGGATTTAAGAGATATTTCAGAGGCTAAAAATGATAGGACTTGATGCTAGATTGGAATTGGTGGGTAAGACAGGGAGGTGTGAAGGAGGACTCCCAAGTCTCTTGACTGGATGACCGAGTGGATCTCCTCATTGACATGAGGAAGCTTAGGGGAGGAAGTTTTGGGTAGAAGATGAGAGTTCACCTCTGGAGAGGTGGGGATTAAGATACCTTCGGACCATCTTGGGAGATGTTCAGCACCTGTTTCTGTCACTAGACTGGAAAGTCTGAGAGGGCAGGGAGCTCAACTGACCTTGTTTGCCCTGGTATCTCTGAGAGATGCAGTGTCTGGTGTGCAGTAGACCCTCAAAACATAATTGTGTGGGAAAGGCACAATTGTGGAATGAATGAAAATATAGAATTAAATATGCACGTGGGAATCCTTGAGAAGGCCACTTCCAAGTCTCATTAGGGGCAAAATGAGATTAAAAGACTCTGCTGCCATCCCAAAATATCCCTTGTGGCCTCTCGTAAAAGGGGAGCAGAGATCCCTGACCTCCCGCCTAGGGACCAGGTGGCTTGAATTCTACAATTTGTCCCTAGTTTTCAGCTGGAGTTCCCATCTCAGCTATGAGGCCAGGGTGGAGGGGGTGTAAGAACTTAACAGATTCTGGCCTAAGTAGCTGGGATCCCTCCCTAGCCATGAAATATGTGGTAAGAAGGAAACTAACGATGATACCCCCCAAGGGCAGATTACTTAAGAAACCTCAGAACACTATTCCTTTCACCATTCTTTTGGAGCATCACAATACACCTGTGAAGTAGGTGGAGGGCACCAAGCTACAAAGTGGTTAGCCAATGAGGCTTGCTAATTTCACACAGCTGGTCAGTGGCAGAGTGAATATCAGGGCCTCCCCATCAACTCTGTGCTCCTTCTATTGCGACAAACGGAAACAGCCATCCGTACAGCCCTACAATCCACTCTCCTAGTAACAGCACTAATGGGCTAGTGCTGTCTGCAGAAGTAAATAAGGGAGAAAGAACACCAGCAGGTGAAGAATAGGTCTAAAGTCGGCAGATAGGGCCTCCCTGGTGGCGCAAGTGGTTGAGAGTCCGCCTGCTAATGCAGGGGATACGGGTTCGTGCCCCGGTCTGGGAGGATCCCATATGCCGCGGAGCGGCTGGGCCCGTGAGCCATGGCCGCTGAGCCTGCGCGTCCGGAGCCTGCGCGTCCGGAGCCTGTGCTCCGCAACGGGGGAGGCCACAACAGTGAGAGGCCCGCATACCGCAAAAAAAATAAATAAATAAAAAAATAAAGTCGGCAGATAAAGACTCATATTATACAGATGTACAGATCCATTTTGTGGCCCAGGAAGCCCTGGTTCAGCTTGATAATGTTAGCAGCATCTACAATTTGCCAGCACAGCCAGTGACCCTTCCCATCTTCCAAAAAAAAAAAAAAAAAATAGGTGATTAGTGTCTACCAAAGAACGAACCCCCAAAATTCTCAGTGTCTGCCATAGCTGAGAAGCAGTATCAGAGTCTCGCCCTCAACACCCAAATGAAAACACATTTATTTTCTAGTTCTTAAGCTATAATCAGTGTTTGAAGCAGCCAGCCCAGGCATGAAGACATGCATCTACATGTTTTGTTTGCAAAGACACACACACCCATCCCATTGGCTGTTGTCAGCATGTTTAAATTTTTGGAAAGACACCTCCCAGAGTGCTAACATTTAACTCTTGTTAGGCAAGGCTTTGCAGCCCTCCCTTCTACCTGTTTATTCACATTTCTCTTCTAAAACATAATAATAACCTTCTTTTCACCAAACACATACTAAGTGCCGTCTCATTTAACCTGTCTCCTTTAATCCTCTAAACAGCCCTAACAGGTGGGTATTAGATGCATCTTACAGATGAGGAAACTGAAATATAGACAGGGTAAGGAATTTGCTTGAATTCACACAGTAAGCAACTGGTGAAGCCAATTTTGGTGATACCAAATCCTCTGCTTCTTCTACCAAGCTTATATTGCCTCTCTGCATTGAATAATGCTCTGAAAGTATTAATAGAAACACAAACCCACTTGAAGAGGGGCAGTGAGAGCTACTGTGGGCAGAAAATATTTTCATTTTCATTGATACTGGAACAATTTATCTCAATTTTCCCAATCTTTTCACTGGAACAGGTACCATTTAATAGAAACTCGCTTAACAGAATTAAGTCATAAAAGGCACTTCAAGGGATAGCACATCCTAGACCTTAAAAAGATGGAAGGTTCCTTCTTGTTCCACAATTAAAGTGGCCTTATTGATTGGTCTGTGGGCAATGGACAGTCTACTAGGTTCTCGTAGACAAATTCTGATGTGCTACGAGTTCCTAATGCTAGCATATTCAATTAGGGGTGGAAGGGGGAATACAGGCACAGTGTACTAATTTGATGATCATCGTGGTGAGCAGAAATTGGTAATTTTTTTTTTTTTTTTTTTTTTTTTTTTTGTCGTACACGGGCCTCTCACTGTTGTGGCCTCTCCCGTTGCGGAGCACAGGCTCCGGATGCGCAGGCTCAGCGGCCATGGCTCACGGGCCCAGCCGCTCCGCGGCATATGGGATCCTCCCAGACCGGGGCATGAACCCGTATCCCCTGCATTGGCAGGCGGACTCTCAACCACTGCGCCACCAGGGAGGCCCAGAAATTGGTAATTTTGTCTTTAAACATGTCGTATTTTCCCTTGCTCTTGGGAAATGCTAATAATTGTTAAAATAGGATGAAGCAGAGATGTCTGCTAGATAGAGGCAAATAAGTTGATGAAGAATTTTCAGGTCTCCCTTTTCTCTATAACATGTTCTTAAAACTACATCAGAAACCAGAAAAATCTCTTCTTTTGTGATAATAGTATAATTGGGATAGTCAAGAACCCCAAATCAAATGAAACTGGAAATATGACCAATAGTTGGCCACAAAAATAAAAACAGAACAACCAAACACCTCTGTGACCATTACAAATGGTTGAATGAGTCCCCGTAGCCCTTCAAATACACATGCAGACTATACAAAGAGCCCCACTGTACTATAAAGTGTGTGCTGAGATTCCAGACTGCATGAGGAAATAAATACAGTTCTATCTACTTAGGATGAATTTAACCTAAAACTAATACACACGTTGGAAAAATTTGAAATACTTAACTTACCATAATTTTGTTTTCGTTAGAATTTGAAGGGCAACTTGTGTATGATTTGATGGGACAAGTCTCTTAAGAAAGCCTTCTAGTAAACAGAAAATTTGCCTGTTTAAAGCAGAATCATAGGATTAAGTTTCTATTTCCTGCCCTCACTTTCTGACTGTGTGATCTTGAGAAAGCCAATTCATCTCTCGGCCTTAGTTTTCTCATCAGCAAAATGGGGATATTACTTGCCCTGCCTATTTCCTGAATTGCTTTGAACATCAGTTGAGACAATGTATGTGAAAAGGGGCTGAGGGTTCATTCCATGGACTAAGTTTTGCTTTGGGGGAAAAAAAGCCCTAGTAACCAAACTCCCAGTGTTCAAAAACCCCTGTTTGCTGGGCTCATAGGGCTGTAAGCTCTTAAATAAATACAGGCTCACGAGGAGGAGATTTCAATAGACAAAAAATTGAATGAAACAAGGAGCAGAATGTAAAGCTGTGAAAGGTAGGAGCAAATTAACGGTCCAGCACAGGGTTGTCATTATAGTTTAGAAAGAATGTGGACCTACCCTCTTATCCTATTATTGTAGTTTAAAAATATGTGGTTTACAATGTTCATTGCAGCTCTATTTACAATAGCCAGGACATGGAAGCAACCTAAGTGTCCATAGACAGATGAATGGATAAACAAGATGTGGCACATATATACAATGGAATATTACTCAGCCATAAAAAGAAATGAAATTGAGTCATTTGTTGTGAGGTGGATGGACCTAGAGTCTGTCATACAGAGTGAAGTAAGTCAGAAAGAGAAAAACAAATACCGTATGCTAACAAATATATGTGGAATCTAAAAAAAAAAAAAAAAGGTCATGAACAACCTAGGGGCAGGACAGGAATAAAGACTCAGACCTACTAGAGAATGGACTTGAGGACACGGGGAGGGGGAAGGGTAAGCTGGGACAAATTGAGAGAGTGGCATGGACATATATACAGTCCCAAATGTAAAACTGATAGCTAGTGGGAAGCAGCCGCATAGCACGGGGAGATCAGCTTGGTGCTTTGTGACCACCTAGAGGGGTGGGATAGGGAGGGTGGGAGGGAGGGAGGGAGATGCAAGAGGGAAGAGATATGGGAACATATGTATATGTATAGCTGATTCACTTTGTTATAAAGCAGAAACTAACACACCATTGTAAAGCAATTATACTCCAACATAAATAAATAAATAAATAAATAAATAAATAAATAAATAAATAAATGTGGTTTATTTTAAAACACATGGTTTAATTACAACCTGGAGCCAATCTTTTTTTTTTGTTTTGTTTTCTTTTTTCTAGCAAAACATAGCCATGGTTTTATAATGAAAAAATCAAAGTGAAACAGGTCTTGCCAGAAATTCACTTTACAGCAATTTTTGCTGTAGTGTACCTACTCCATTAGAAAAGGGATATTGTGGCATTTTTCTCTGACATAATAAATTACCCATCATTGATATACCACACAACCTTTGGTCCAATACTGAGCTGGTGTGAGCTGATTGCTTCTGGATCACTGTTGGCTTCCCCAAGTCTCTGGTGAGAAGCCCTCAAGTTTTGGGGGTGCAAGGTAACAGAGAGTAACCAATTACTGCTCCTTAAACAGAAGGAGAAAAAGGAGGATAGGATGAAAGAAATCTGCTAGGACCCCATTGTCAAAGAACTCAGGGAGCTCTGAAAGGGGAGGGGAGGGCAGGGGAGCGAGAGGAACAATTTACTCATATAGTCTCCCTGCTGTTCTCCTACAGGCCCACACCCCTGCATTCATTTAGAACCAGAGGAGCATTCATTTCCACACCCATGCAGATAAAGAGATAGGCATTCCAACCCCAATACACATGCCCGCAGGCACAGGAGTCTGCTAAAATGGTAGGGCTTGCTGGTGCTCTGGCTTAGCCTACCCTACACCTCCCAGCCTGCCGTGGATTTGAATTCAAGAAGATGGGATGACTTACAGCTCCCCCTGCCAGCTGTATGCAGTAGTCCCTATGGACAAGTCCAGTCATCCGCACAGAGGTGAGCAGGCCAAAAAGGAGAGGGGAAGGGGGTCTAGAGGGCGAGAAGCTCCACATTTCTGATATATTTTCCTTTTACGTGGTGGACAATGGGAAGCTGAGATGAAATCAAGCTCTGTGTGCAACAGGAAAGATGGGCTGTGCTGGTGGAGGCTGCTGTGGTATAGGTGACAAGTAGAAGCTCCAGAGCTATTAGTGGCATCAGAAACAAGCTACAATCTTGCTTTGGAGAGGCGCTTCAGATTTCAATTGTGTTTGCACATCCACGACTCCATTGAATGTTCAGAATATCCCCATCCTCAAAGTACTAGAGAAGTAATTGAGACCAGAAGTGAATTAACTTGTCCGTGGCCACACAGCTTCTGAGCAGCAGAGCCAGACCTTCTTAGTCCCAGTCTGGTGCTTTTTCTGCTACTCCCTTTATAAAGAGACAGGTCAATTCTGGGTCCCAAATTCCCACAAAAATGTCATGTAACTCCACCCAAAGCCCTGGATCTGGAGCTTATTGAATCCTTTTGACTCTTCCCTTCATCCATCTTGCTGCCCATTGGCACACTTATTAACCAATTAAGTAGATGCACAAAGGACAGAGAACTCAAGTCAATCTACATCGTCCCTTCATAACTCATCAATTGAGAAAACAGTTGTGGAGAGCCTACTGTGCGCCAGCCATGGTGACACATGTTGGGAGCACATAGATGAAAGTAACACAGTCCCTGCCCTTGAGGCACTCTCAGTCCAGGTCAGAGAGACTAGTTATGTACACACATCAATATACCATAAGGCAGAGGAAGGCAGAAGGGATAGGATTCTGAACCCAAGGGCCGTCGATAGATCTGTCTTGAAGATAGAGGAGCACATTTTACCCCTCCAAACTAGAGAGTGGAGAAGGATGCATGAAGAAAAGGAGCCAGGATGAGTTTTGGTAAGAAAGAGGGAAGTGGAGAAAGTCCATTTCAACTTGACCTGTTTTCTCAATAAATGTAGGAAGTGAGGTTGCAGGTAGAGAGTGAGGATATTTGAGGTTGAGGACGACTGGCAAAGGGCGGGGAGGAGATGCTGTGGAGGCCATGGCAGGAAGTCAATTGTTAGAAAAGTGTGAAGGGCTGCCAAGCAGCTCTGAGGGCTCTGTGGACACTAGAGAACGTACTTTTGTTGGGGAAGCTTCCTCAAACTGTACTTGGCAGCCCTGGCAAAGCAGGTAGCGGGGTTTGCCAGGGTTGGATGCTGGCACATACATCAGAAGTACTGGGGGTGAGGGAGACGGGTGGGTCCAACAGGAGGATATGAAAGCACTGTTGACACAGCTGATCTTGGGGGCCAGGCTGGAGAGTGAGCCGGAGGGGAGCTAGTCATTCCTGATAAACAGATGACTTCCTAGACCATTTGGGCCTGGCTCAAAGGGAGAAGGCTAGACTAGCTATAGCTAGGAACTATGCCCATCATTTAGTACTTGAGTCAAGGCTGTCAAGACAAATCTGGAGTCAGAGAGAACAACCTGGTGATCCAGATGTGGAGAAATCCACCAGACCATTAGCGATGTCACGCCACATCTACACGACCTTGCTGTAGTATCCAATTCAAAGGGAGATGGTTTGGGCTGATGCAAAGATAATGGTGCCAATGCCCAGGGCAGAGTCAATGGCATGTGTGGGTTGGGAAGCAGGTAGCTCCCATGTTCACAGTTCACTGAAGACATGTTTTGTCTGAGTTCTTGGTCCTCTATACCTTCTCCACTGCCACAGTGTCATTTACATTTTTGTTATACTTCACTCTGCCCAACTACTCCCTTAGAGATAGGAGAAATGAAAGCACTTTAAACAGCTTAAAACAATAATCTGGTTCCCAGAGAAAGCAGAGTTAGGGATAAATCAGGAGAGGATTCTGAGAGGAATCCAGGTGGAAAATTGGGGAGGGAGGAAGCAGCAGCTGGAAAAGAAAGCAAAAGGAGCCAAACCCTAGGACCTGGGGGACAAAAGATATGAAAACGGAGCTGGCCTGTCCAGGGGCCTGGCCCGGGGAGGTTATCTGGGCAAGAAGCCCCATGGCCCCCCCTTACCTCTCCATCCATCACCGCTTTTTTCATTCTCTGGTTTTATGAGGATTTTAAAAGCTTTTAGATCTGGTGCTGGCAATCTTTCAGAAAAAGTTAACAGAGAATTCTGCAGAGATAAAGTCCCCGGTGAAGCCTGTAGCCAAGAGTAGCAACAATTGCCCCCTAAAGCTGAGTGGTAAACAGACCTTCAAGTGCTTTCCCCTTCAAGGCTTTGAGTGCTGCAGGTCCTTTGGCCTAAGAACCTAGCAGCTAATCACTTCTCTCAACTTGCTGACTGACAAAGAGAGGTTTCTTTGTTAGTCTAGTTTCAACCAGTCTCTGGAACCCAGCAGAAGGAAAAAAAAGTGAGGAGGTGTAAAAGGGGGGCAGGGGAAAGTTCTAGTAAGTCATCTGGGAGAGGGACGCTCTCCCAAAGGCAAAACAAAGGAGCATGATTAGGGGAAAGGTGGAAATCAAGGTACAGCAAGGCTAGCTTTCAATGAGCATGGCCAGGTAGGCTGCTCCAGGGCTCAGAGGGACCCTCCTATCCCTTGAGACCCTACTCCTGTTAACTACCCTCTCTTCCCTTTCTATCTTCTAGACTGGTTGCTTTCTGTTGGTCTTCAAGATGTGCTCTCATCTGCTTGATGCTAAAAAAATAAAGGAAAATCTTTCCTCTGCTGCTCTGACCACTCCATCTCTCCATCACACTTCCAGAACAAACCTCTTGATAGACATCACTCATTGCCGCCACTCTTCCTCTCCTACCACTCTCCCCACCCCCAGGCCATCTGGGCCGACCAACTCTTCTGGCTCGAAAGTCCTCTCTGGAAAGTAACCAGTGATCCCTGCTAAATTTGAATCCCATAGGCCTTCTCTGCAGCTTTTGTCATTGCTAAGCACTCGTTTCCCTTCTGAAACCCTCTCCTTGGCTTTCATTGCTCTATACGCTGGACTCTCTAGTCTTTTATCATGTCGCCATCTTCTTTACTGGTCCCTTCTATTCTGCCCAGAGGCTCTTGCCTGTCTCTTGGTGATTTCATCCACCACCTACAGCTTCTACCACCTCCTCTATAAAGATGAAGCATCGCTCTAATTTATTTCTCAGGTCCTGTCAATTTCCCAAGTCCATGTCCACGGCACTATTATTGGTCCTCTTAGGGACCAATACCAAAGCTTATCTCAGTCCCTCATTAGCTCTCCCGTGGATAATGACAATAGCCTCTGGAGTCCTCTCTGTGTCCAGTCAAACATTGCCACAATCTAACACTCTGGACAGTAATCTTCCTAAGTCTGATCCTATTGCTCCTCCGCTCAAAACTGTAAATCACTCCCCATTACTTTCACAGCTAAATCCGTACTCCTTAACTGGGCATTGATGGCCCTTCATTCAGTTCCCACCTGTTTTTGCAGGCTTATTTTCCCCCTTAACACCCTTACCTGCCCTAGACTCCAAGTATAACAGTCTCCTCGTTGATTCTTAAATCCACACTGTACTCTTTCTCACCCCTGGGCTTCCAACCAAGAGGTTTCCTTGCCAAAAATACCCTTCTCTTCCAGAACTCTCTACCAAGGTTCTAACCATCCTTCAAAGTTCAACTCAAATCTGACCTCTTCCAAAAAGACTTCTCGTATTTCCCTGCTTGGAGTTAACGTCTCCTTTTTCTAACACTTGAAACAACTTTTTTTGGTTTGGAATTCAGCTATAGAGAGCTGGATTTGTCACACCCCTCAGTTCATGGCAAAATAGAATCATTAGTCCATATAAGGCCCCTCCTTTTATTTTTAAATTTTCCTTCATCCAAATCTCCACTCTCATTCTTGTCCCCTCACAGGAAATTTCTCAAATGTATTTGATGTCAGTCCAAGATATCCATCTATATCTAGATCTACACCTACACCTACGTGTACATCACCTACATCCACATCTATATCTGTCTCCTACCTTTGGTGTGTATGTGTTTTTTTTTTTTTTTTGCGGTACACGGGCCTCTCACTCTTGTGGCCTCTCCCGTCGTGGAGCACAGGCTCAGCAGCCATGGCTCACGGGCCCAGCCACTCTGTGGCATGTGGGATCCTCCCGGACTGGGGCACGAACCCATGTCCCCTGCATCAGCAGGTGGACTCTCAACCACTGCGCCATGAGGGAAGCCCTGTATGTGTGTATTTAAATTCAAGCAAATGTCACTGGGCTATATAGAGATCATTCTATTTCTCCTTTCATGAGAATGTTTTTAAGATCTATGTTGGTATTTGCTCCTAATCCTTGTTAGTATGCATAGTATGCATTCAGCTTGCTTTCTATGTATATTCCCTCACTGATGGACAACCTAGTTTGCAGCCAATCACTTAACACAAATGATTCTGTGATAAACAAATGATTCTATGATAAATATCTTCATAAGGGTTCCATTTTAGAACTATGGAGAATTTGGCCAGGATATATACTCAGGAGTGAGGTTGCTGGGTTGTAGGAATATATACATAGCTACCATCAAGAAGTGCCACCATATTGCTCTTCAAAAGCTATTCCAGTTTACACTCCCACCAGCAATGCAAGAGAATTCCTTTTGCCCCCCACATGCTCACAAATGTTTGGTGTTATCTGACTTTTTAATTTTTGTCAATTGGATGAGTACAACTTGTTCTCTGTTATTTTAATATGCATTTCTCTGAATACTAGAGAGATCGATCATCTCTTCATATGCCTGTTAGCCAATACAGTTTTCCCTTCTGTGAGCTGTCCATACTGTAAATGTGCTTTGCCCATTTGTCTATTGTGTTTTCTGCCTTTTTCTTGATAAGTTACCAGAGTCCCCCGGACATTCTAGATATCAATGCCTTGTCAGTTTTAGACATTGCAAATACCTTCAAGTCTATCATCTGTCTGTTAACTTTGTCTATGGTGTCCTTTCATTGAATTGAAAATCTTAGGTTTGTTGTAGTAAAATTCATGACTTTTTTGACCTTATGTTTTGGACTTTGGGGTCTTAATTATGAAGTCCTATACCATTTCAAACTATAAAGAAATTGTACATTTATAGTTTTACCTTTCACATTTAGGCTTCTAATCGACTTGGAAGTCACCTTGGTAGGTGATGTGAAGTAGTGATGCAACTTCATTTTTCTCCATATAGCAGTGCTTCTCAATCTTTTCGATGTCATGGCGTAGAGAGTATATGGTAGTATGCGCCAAGCATAATGTGGTAAATGGATGGGGCTGCTTATAGCCAGAGATGGAGGCCACCGGAGCTCTGGCCACTTTAGGTCCTGCCTGGCCATCCTAAGGGTCAAGGGGATCAATAGCTCTACACCTCTATAACCCATTTGTGGCTTTCAGTATGACACACTGATTGGGAAGTTTTGCCACATGGTGACCCACTCCTTCCAATACCAAATGATCCATCCTTCCCTTGCTGCGAAATTGCGTTGTACTTATTATCATCTGTTTCTGTGCTCTATGTTCTATTCCTATGGTTTATTGACAGTCCTACAGTTTATGATGATGATGATGATGATGTCTCAAACTGTAGAAGAGCACATCTCTCATCTGTTCTTTTTCAAAATTGACTTAGATATTCATAGACATTTATTTTTCTATATACATTTTAGAATAAGTTTTTCAAGTTACTTAAAACATCCTGCTGGTATTTTGATGGGAATGGCACTGAATTGATAGATTTGGGTAAAATTGACATCTTTACAATGATAAGTCATCCCATCTGCCAACACGGTATATCCCACCATTTATTCAGGTCATTTATGTTTCATTAATGGAATTCAAAATTTTTATCTGGAAAATGTCTGATATACTTTTTGTTAGGTGAACTACTAACAAAAAAAGTTACAGGTTTTCTTTTTGTTGTTATTGTGAATAGTAATTTTCCATACAGAACTTTGTACCTCTACTGTATATTCAGAGTGTGCATTGAACAACTAGAATTCTATGTCTAAGGGTCAGTTTCTCTAACCAGACTTGGAGCATCTAAAAATGGGACTTTGCTTCACCTTTTTTTCCACTACTGTGCTTTGCCATAGTAGGTGCTCACTTAATATTGGTTGAACTGAATTGAGGGGTCTGTGAAGTACTGCAGAATGTTTTAGAAACTACCATCCATGTAATTTTCTGACAAAAGTGCCATGTGATTCTCATTTAAAAATAAATAGCTATGTTACTTCAAATTAGATATTGGAGGAAAGAGAGGGAAGGAGAAAAAGAGATTAACTAATGCAGAGATTTTTTTAAATTAATTTTTGTTGGAGTATAGTTGCTTTATAATGTGTTAGTTTCTACTGTACAGCAAAGTGAATCAGCTATATGTATACATATATCCCCTCTTTTTTGGATTTCCTTCCCATTTAGGTCACCACAGAGCACTGAGTAGAGTTCCCTGAGCTATACAGTACATTCTCATTAGTTATCTATCTTATACATAGTATCAATAGTGTATATATGTCAATCCCAATCTCCCAATTCATCCCACCCTCACCCCCTTTCCCCCCTTGCTGTCCATACATTTGTTCTCTACATCTGTGTCTCTATTTCTGCTTTGCAAATAAGGTCATCTATACCATTTTTCTAGATTCCACACATATGCATTAATATATGATATTTGTTTTTCTTAATGTGGAATTTTGACTTTTGAACCATGTTATTGTTTTGCCTATCCCAAAATTATATTAAATTATGAAAGGTGGAGGGGGAAGGATCTCTGAAATTGAATATAAACAATAACAAATGAGTAATTGTGGTGGGTAATAAATGGGAGGGGACATATGGGGGACTTCTGGGGTGAGGATGATGTTTTATATTTTTATCTGATTGTTAACATGGGTGTGTTAACTTTGTAAAAATTCTTTGTGCTGTACACTTATGATTTGACTACACTGTATATTAAATGTAATTTAAAATTTGTTGTAGTATATATAATATATAATTTAAAAGCTGTGAAAAATAAAAGTGAGACATGATAGGAGGTTCACATGTAATATAAATGCCTATAAAACACAATATAGTATCTGCACATAAATAATAACACCCAGCATTCACTGTATGTCAGGCCCGTGCTAAGCACCTCATAAGGATGCTCTCATTTAATGCTCAGAAAGTCTTATGAAGGAGGTACCATTATCATCCACACTTTCTATATAAGGAAAATGAGACAAAGAGAGGTTAAATAACTAGCCATAGTCATACAGTTGGAAAGTGGGAGAAGCCCTATTCAAATTCAGACTTCCACACTCTTAACTATTATGCTGAACTGACATTCAGCAAATAGTACTATTAAGAGCCTCTGTGAGATACATAGAAGTAATGAATTAACTTTTTACAGCTTGGAGCCCTGAAGAAAAAGTGCCCTCTGACCAAGTTATTTGCAGAGGACCATATCATGGTGAGGGGTGCTCTGTTGACCCTCAGCTGCCATCATTTCTAAGGGGCTTGACCTGAAAGCTCTGGAGAAGAAAAGGATTCTAGCTCTTGTTGTCTTCTGTCAGATTGCTCTACTGGTCTTTCCTACATCCTTTCCAAAATGATGTATCAGACTAGAAACAATTTTTAATATTTTAGTAACCTGTTTTGGGGAATAATCTTAGATCTATAGAGAAGTTGCCAGGGTAGCAAAGAGTTCTCATATACTCCACACATCCATCACCTGATTTCCCCTAATGTTCACATCTTACATAACTATTGTACATTTATCACAACCAAGAAATTAACATTGATATGAGACTGTTAACAAAACTCCATTCTTCATTCAGATTTCATCAGTTTTTATCCTAATGCCCTTTTTCTGTCCCAGGACCCAAACCAAGACACATCACTGCATTTAGTAAAATGCATTATTTTTTAAAATTGTGGTAAAATGCATGACATAAAGATGTACCATTTCAACCAATTTTGTGTACAGTTCTGCGGCATTAAGTACATTCACGTTGCTGTGCAAACATCACGACCAACCATCTCTAGAACTTCTTCATCTTCCCCAACTGAAACTAGTAAAATGCATTTTTACAACAACAAAGAAAACCTTATTGCCCAGAGTAGCTGACATCAAAGAAAAACAATACCACCATGCAATTAATGACGAGGCTGTAACAAGACCAGACAAAGAGGTTGATTTTTGTGGAAACCATGGAAACCACTAAGTATGAGCAGTACATATAGGAAACATCTAGATTGGGTTAGTGGTATGCCCTCTTAATAATCAAAACCTTTGGCAATAATAAGCTGAACAAGCCAACTGGGTGAAATTCATAGCCTGAAAAAGAGGCTGCAAATGGTTTTGAGACAAGATAATTCTGTGAAACCGATCCAATAGCAAAAACATTACCAGGAAGAAAGAGGGGACTGCACTCCTGTTTTCAGAAGAGAACCTCAAACTGGTCACTTCACTCACATTGTTGGCAGTTACCCAGCAATGCGCATGACACCTGAGTGAGTGATCAGACCCCAGCAGACCACCTCGTACTCTGTACCATGCAGCAATTGTCTGAAGACTGCCCAGCCAACCATCTGGTATCGGAGATAATCCTATAGTTTGTAAAGGGCTCACATAGCTATTGTTGCAAATATTTGACTGCATAAGGAAGGAGGAAGATGCTCTAGAGTAGAAACGTGTTAGATGCTCTCAATCAGTGCTTCTGAAAATGTACCGTGCATACGGATTACCTGGGCATCCTGTTCAATTTCAGGTTCTGGTTCCAGAGGTCAGAGGTAAGACCCAAGATGCTGCTTTTCTAACAAGCTCCCAGGTGATGTTGATGCTACTGATCTGTGGGCTGCTCTAAATTAGTAGTTCTCAGCTTGGCTGCATATTGGAATTACCTGGAGGGCTTTAAGAACTACTGATGCCTGGGTCTCATTCTCAGGCAGTCTGATCTAATTAATTGGTTTAGGGTATCCAGTGGGCTGAATTGCGTTCTCCTAAAATTCATAATGAAGCCTACACGCCCACCCCCCATAATTATACTGGAGAAACAGGCTTAAGGAGGTGATTAAAGTTAAACGAGGTCATAAGGATGGAGCCCTGATCAGAAAGAACTGGTGCCCTTATAAGAAGAGGAGACACCAGAGTTCTCTCTCCACCATGTGAGGACACAGTGAGAAGGTGGCCATCTGCAAGCCAGGAAGAGAGCTCTCACCAAAACCCAACCATGCTGGCTCCCCGATCTTGGACTTCCAGCCTCCAGAACTGTAATCAAATTTCTGTTGTTGAAGCCACAGCAATGATATTTTATTATGATAGCCCAAGCTAAGACAGGGTGTGGCCTGGCCATTGGGAGTTGAAAAAGCTCCCCACATGATTCTAATGTGCAACCAAAGCTGGGAGCTTCTGCTTTACATAGTAGTTGAAGTGAATGCAGTGTCAAAGTTGCATCACCCTTGCACCTGTGTGAACACAAAAGCTACCACATGTGTTTGGAGAAACATCAACCTACATCACCGCTTCACTGCAGGATAGACACGAGCCCCCTTACTGCTCAAACAACTTAGTCCTATCCATCAAACACATGAATGTCCTCCTCCAAAGTTGGGGCAGCTTATGTGACATTTAATGAAATGACAGCTGTCATATTTTCTCTTTTAGTTCTCTTCAGAAGAACGGCAAAGTTATGATCTGTATTTTCTGTTTGTGGACTTAACTAAGACATGTGATCCCCTTATCTGAGTGTGCATACGGGAAGCCCTGTGAAAAATGGGCTCTTCAGATGTGTTCATCAACGTTTTTTGCTTCCTTCATGGGAGAATGAGAAGTGAGGTATCAAACACTCTTCTCTGATTACACCAAACAGGGCTCCGTTGCCACAATGTGTTATTCAGTGTTCACTTTTAAGCAACATTCTCAGAGTTATAGTGCTTAGAATCAACATTGAGTTTGGTCAGAGAAGATTTAATTTGAAAGAATTTTACAGCAAAATCAAAGGGTTGAGAGAATCAGAGTCTCTTGTTGGTCATCGTTGTATCGTTGGTCACTGATCATAAAAACATGCAACTGTGAGTTCAGTTTGCTTAGGCTCTGCTTCTCTTTGAGCTGTCCAGTAATGCCACAATTCCTCAATTCCCAGGCCCAGGGCACCTGGAAACACACACCTGAGCATCTGACCTGCCGAATGGCATAGCTATTGACCAACTGATCTACAGGGTAGCCCCTAATAATGGAACTTGCACAGTTGCAAGGGTTTAACAAGAATCTTCAATGGGAAAGTGCTTTGAACAAGGATCCAGTACTAGGTGAATATGATCAGAGCATGGTGATTAGACCTTGCGAATGAGTGTGCTGAAGGCTGGTTCGACTGTCCTAACCTGCAGGCTGATTCAACCATCCTGACCAACACTCCTTTTCCACATACAGATCATCAAGAAATAATAATGAAAGTTCCTAACGGCTTCCCTGGGTTCACTCTTTTGCTAGTTAGCTCCAGGCACTCATCCAAAAATGAGCCAGCTCGGACAGCCATGGAGCTGGGTTTTGACCCAAAGCAAAAAGATGTCTGTCTTTAGACACCACTTCGGGTGTCCCCTTGGCCCATTAGCAGATGGTTAAAAAAAAAAAAAGGCATTCCTGGGGGACCATCATGTACTACAAAATACAGGACGCTCACAAATTTTCTCCCAACCTACTTGGCAGAAGTAGGGTCTTCTTCTTTAAATTATCAGAGAGAGAAGTTTGCTGAGGGTAAAATCACTCCCTCAGTACACGTGACAATAATGAAACTCACAAATTCTCCCAACAAGCTTAAAAGAAGATTCTTTTAACAGAAAGGTGTGTGTGTGTATGTGTGTGTGTGTGTGTGTGTGTGTGTGTGTGTCCATCAGTCCCCGCGTGCATAAACAAACAGGTCAGTCCGATAACACTCCAAAAGCCTTGGTCCAAGAAGCCTCCTTCACCAGTCTGCATTTTGCTCCTTGCTACCTTCAGACTCTTCCAACAGAAGGCTCGCTGCTGTGAGATGTTTACTTGTCATTAATTAGCTTAATTAAATGGTATACTGAGCAGAGGGAACACCGTGTTATTGTAAGGATTCACAAGAGTCCCATGGAAGGAACTCCAGGCCCAGTGGGTGAGACTGAAAAGCTGTACATGCCCGAACCTTCTCCCATCCACCCCTAAAAAGCTGTGGCTTATTGGCCATTGTCGTCTTATTTAGCAAAGCAAAAGCTCCAGACAGCTGAGCTCAGGGTGAAAGTGACCATCTGCCCTAGTCACACAGAGAGGACAGGGGGTTGCCTGTGAAATTAGCTTTTGTGGTCATCTCCACATGTGCCACTTCAAAAGACGGCACCGACTACATATTTCAATACGTAGGTGGTATTAGCGAGCAAGCCTTGCACCCTATATAGTCAGGCCACTCAAGATGGCTGTTCTCTTGCTCTTTGTACATCCCCTGCTCGACCAGTTCCTGCCTCACCTACACCCTACTCACAAGAACGTGCTTGCCCCCTGCCCTAGCTAGTGATTGTTCCAATCCTTAGGCTCGAATGGCTCCACCTGCTATTTTATTAAAGAGAAACATCAGCCCTCGTGATGGTCATTAACCTCAGGCTGTGCCCAAGCTGCTGGTTTCCCTGGTAACTGATGAGCCAACCTGACATAATTCCCCCTATTAATGGTAGCTGCCTTCTCCCCCAGGAGTGAGGATGACTGCCATGTCTTGCCTGCCATCCACAGTGGGGGGTGTCACTCCAGGCCCTTTTATTGAGGACGTGTAATGTCCCCTACCCAATAAACCACTGACGTCCCTGTTGCTGTCTCTGGGCTCTTTCTTTGGTCTCAAGGCTGGGCAACTACAAGGCTTACAGGCCTGTGGGGTGCAGCCCAACACACTCTGTCCTCAAAAGGCACAGATTTTAGCAGAGGAAACAATATGGTACTTCAGCTCCTGTCACCTGGATCCAGCATAGGTCCAAGTGACCTGAAGAGAGAATTCAAACTCCGCAGTCTAGTATACCTCTGGGCTGCAACTCAAATGTATTCTAGATTTCTCAACAAGTAAAAGGCTGGCAGAGGATGTAAGAATTGAGAGGTCGGTGTAACCTTTTGACAGAGGCTCAAACCAACATTTTAATAGACTGCATAGAAGCAGCCAAGAGGGAGATAAACATGTCAAACCCAAGCTGCTGCTATCTCTATTCCTTTCTCCTCTCTGTTTCTATGGTGCGGATCACTTTGGTGCTTCTGCACAACATGGGGAAAGAATTTTCCTTCATTTCCTATCTCAAAACAGGTCTGGGACTGCTAACTGCCCCATCTCCATTTTCTTCATTTCTTTCATGTATGATAGAGTCAGATAGAACTGGGCTGGAATTTCAGCTGTGTCACTTCCTAGCACTTATTATCTGTGTGATCCCGAGCAGATAACCTCCTTGTGTCTTAGTTTTCTTCTCTTCAAATTGAGGTTAATGATAGCACCTACTTGTCTGGGTTGTTGTGAGGATTAGATGAGATAATACATTTGTATCAGTTAAAGTTCTTAGCTGTAAGCAATAGAAATCAAGTCTGCACATATTAAGCAAAAAAGGGATATACTGGAAGGATGTAGAGCAGGAGAGGGCAAACTTTCTGGAAAGGGCCACGTAGTAAATATTTTAGGCTTTGTGGGCTGTATGTATGGTGTTGCAACTATTCAACTGTATGTATGTTGCAACTATTCAACTCTGCCACTGTAGGCCCCAAACAGCCAAAGACAATACATATTGAATAAATGCATGGGTGTGGCTGTGTGCTAATAAAACTTTATTTGGAATAAAAGGTAATGGGCCAGATTTGTAGTTTGACAATCTGTGATATGGAGACTTCCAGAATAGACGGAAGGGTGGAGAAGACTTTGGAACCTCAGTAGCAGGAACAGTCTGGTCGAGGTACCATAACCACAGCCATGGACTACCACTGTAGTTGAATTCTGTCTTGTCATCTTAGCTTCAGTTGCTCCAGATTGAAAGTTGCAGGGAAAGTGCCCTATTGGCCGGGCATAGGTCCTGTGCCCACCCCGTAGCTACCCAGGAATGGGGAAAGAAAGTATCTGGTCTCCTTCAGCTTCCACAGTAAGGGGGGAAGCCCTGCTCCACAACAAGACTCATGCAATGGGGAATTCTTTCCAACTAGAAATGGCATTTGGGTGCTGACTGATTTTAAAACGACGTATATTCACTATGCCCCAGAAAGCGCTTGGTGGTTTTAACTATGCCCCTGCTATACTGCCTTTATTATTATTAGAGCACTGGCACAATGCCTGATCCATTGGGGTGCTCCATAGGTGCTAGTCCTTTCCTCTTCTCCTCTCCCTGTGAACTTTCCCATCACTCACTCTCCATCCCTCACTCTTGAGACGCCACATGGAATGGTGCTCAGGGGTAGAGATTCTGGAGACCACTTGGGTTGGAAACCTTACTGATACTTCCTAGCTCTGTGACTTTGAGGCAAGATGCTTTATTTCAGTTTCCCACTTATAAAATGGAATGATGATTGTAATAGCACTTGCCTCACAGAGGTTGTCATAAGGATTAACTGAATCGATGTATGTAAAGTGCTTAGAACAGTGCCTGGTACATAAATGTTTACCATTGTTATTCTGTCTGTTCTCAGAGCTGCTCTACTCCCATTCTTTCAACTCCCCAATCTGTGACTCCTGTCTGATTGTTTTCCCAAGCTTCATCCCCCATTTCTCACTGTCCTCAGATGATTTCTATTGGGATGCTGGGCTGTCATCTGAACCAGTTTACAGTTTCCAAGAATCATTGCCCTTCCTCCACTACCCCAAACTTGAGGCCTCAGAGTTGCCATTGATTCCCCTCCCTCCCCTTCATCTGCTATTGATCACTGAAACCCACTCACGCTTCCTTTGAAATGTTATTTGCATCTGTTCCCTTTTCCATTGTCATTACATTTGTACTTCAGGCCTGAGGTTTTGAAGTAGCCTATTAATTTGTCTCCCTGCTTCTACCACCTGCCCTTGCCCACACCACCCTGGCCACAGCCAATTCATCTTATGCACGATGACCAAATTCAATGAAAAGATTAAAGTCTACAGGCTGTTATACTACTCAGAAGTCTTCAGTGTCTTTCTCCACCCAGGGAAGGGGTTCTTAAACTGGGGTCTAAGAATGGGCTTCAGAGGGTTCATCACCTGTTCCACCCTTTTTGAAATTGTACAAAAAACTTAAGCATCTGTACATGGATTTCTGGGGAGAGAAGAGGACATGTAGCTTTCATCAGACTTTTAAAGGGCTCTGTAGTCCCAAAATGTTTAACTGATGCTCTAAGGCAGTGGTATCCAGAGCGGGGGCACAGGCACCCCAGGGGGAACACAAGATGATTTTTGGGGTATGAGAAGGAAATATTAGAACTTTTAAATTTTTATTACATCATCCTTTATAATTTTTGCTTATGCTTTATAATGTACTAGTGCATTAGTATAAGTATACCCTTTACAAATAAATATATGTACGTTGGGGGTATGTTAATGTATTTTTCTGATAGGAATGTATGATCAAAAAGGTTTTGAAGATACTACTGTAAAGGATCAAATCAAGATTCTTCTGCTCTTTACTCTGGTCTGAAGCTTTTTTTTTCTACCCTTATCTCTTTTACATAACCCCTCCACATACATTTATAGGCTCATCCCCACCTCTGGACCTTGGTTCGTGTAATTCTCTTTGCACAAATGGCCCTCTTCCTTCTTCTCTTCATATTAAAATTATATGCATTTTTCAAGGCCCCAGGAAAAGTCTCATCTCCATCAAGAACCCTATCCTGACTAATCCATCTGCTACATCACTGCAAAACTCTATCTGGAGCACTAATTATGTCACTTAGCACGTGGTCCTTAAAGGTTTACATTGCAGATTTTGTTGACTTATCTCCAATAACCAGAAAACAAGCTCATTAAAGGAAGACTATGGAAATATTTTCCATATCCTCTACAGGACCTAGCACAGTGCTAGAATTAGCGCTTAACAAAGATTTGCTGAAAAAAGCAACAAACTGCTTGGGATGCACTGGGATATAGAGTCCTCTGATGGTTTTACCAGTGATAAGGCTGTTGGCTGGCAGATAAGTGAACTCATATGAAGCAGGGACTCTTTAGTGCTTGCTGATTATCTAGGAACTATCTGATTATCTATGCAACTATCTATGCACCTATTATTAGGTGTCAAAGGGTAAAAAGACTAAGCAAACAAAATCCTCTCCAGTCACCGTAGAGAGCTTTATACTTTCAGTCCGTTTCCCCAGGGGTCCCAATTTTCTCTTGAGACTAATTTGATAAATGCATTTGAGGGGAAAAGTATTAATGACTGATAATGTATTTGATGCCTGATTGCATTCCAGATAATGATTGCACTCAGAGACCCTTCAATGGAGTGATGAATGACTGTCAGTGTAGATACTAATAGGATTGGTTAGGGAGATCTGGGCCTGGCATTTCATCATGTCCTTTACATCACATCCCAAAAATGAATAGGGAGAAAAGTAAAAAATGATGCATCCGGATATTTCACCATACAAAGAGGTGAAGTATACAAGGTCAGAGTAGGCACTAGAGCCCTGTCCTTTGCCTTCCTCTGCAGTGCTTTCTGCCTTCCATGACACTCCGCCTCCTCCCTTTCTAGAGCCTGCAGTGTATATCTAACATACAATTCATGTTTAAAATGCCCTCCATTGCACAGTTCAATGTAGGCTGCAGTGACATGAAAGATATGGAGCTGGAAACACTTGAAAATCCAAATAACTCTAAATTTGAGGCTACATTTATTGCAGCGGGTCAACTTCCCTCAGGCTGTGGAACCATGCAAATGAAACTACAGGAACACAGAATGGCATCCCCTTCCCATCTCTCTTCAGCAGGAAGTCCAGAGGATCAGAGAGAGAGCGCCAGCTGGCCAAGCCAGGAAACTGTAAATTTCCAAACAATTTCCAATTAGCTTTAAAGTATCTGCTCTCTATACAGCACTGCCTTCTATTTCAAGTCTTTTGGGTGGTGGTAAAGGAGCTCTGACAGCTGGAGGTGAAAATTAAGACCCCCAACAGCTCCCTGAGAAGGGGACAAGTGAAAAAAGTAGCACTTGGTGTTTAAAACTTCTCTCCACTACAAAGTGGCGGATGTGCAGTGGGCAAACATCCTGAGATGAACTCTTTACCTATCTCAATTCCTCTTGGCTAAAGTCTATGAAATAATTAATTCCAGCCCCCTTGTCATCACTTACATGATCTAGAGAAGTTCATGGGCATTGATGACAAGGCTGTCAACCTCTCCCTACAGCGCCATTTCTTTGTGCGCATAGGCTCCCCTTCCAGTCTGCTCAATCTCTGGAGGACAGAAGCCTTTGTCTCCGAAATCCCTCCCTCCACAATACAATCAGGGCTTAAGTGACTCCCTGGGCCTGTAGAACCAGTCACAATGCCCCACGCTTCCTGCCCTGAGAGCCCAGAATTCATGACCGTGCAGATAAATGAATTATACACTTGGCCAGAGATTAAGCCTGGTCCTTTGTACAGCAACCTCTGAGGTCTGGGGGAAGATTTGACCTGTCAGGATCTGTGTTCATTCTGCCTTGATGAGAGGCAGAGCAAAACGGTCCTGGCTGTACAATCCCACACCCTGGGGTGTGATAATCAGCAAATTGCAGACAAGGAATTGGCTATTGCCCGATGCTGATTGTCCGGGGCCCAGGCTGAACTGTTCAGTGGTTGGCAGGCTGTTTTTCTGACTCCAGATGGCAGACCTGTCTCTTGCCAATGAAGGAGAGCATCCTGAGTGGCGGTGCCAGCTCCAAAGAGGTCACAAAGGAGTTTCAAGAGACTGCATGCACGGAACTAAGTCTATCCAGAAACCCACATGGGGACTGAAGCAGGAGGGAAACATGGGTCTGAACTCTGTTGCCTTGGCTTTAAACCCAATGATTTATGTAGAACTGGGAGACTGAGATAATCAACAAGAACCCCTGCCTACAAATTGCCACTTCGAACCCATTTCTTAACATGTCAACTGAGTAGCCTGAAAATGTGAGCCACTTAAAAACCAGACATATGCAGATTTCCAGAAGTTTTTGTATGCCAAATGGGAGCTGTTTGTTGTCTAAAGGGTAACACTCTTGTCTTGGCTGACTCTTCATGTCTCTGCTCAAATGTCTCTGGCTCAGAGAGACCCATCGAGATGCCCTGATCTACAGCAGATACCCTTGTTATAATCTCTAACCACACACGTTAATATTCTTTCATGGCACTTCTCATAATTTTTAATCATCTATATTTAATTTACTCATCTGTTCAACAAATATTTATTACACATTCACTGGCTCAGTTCTAGGCGCTGCAGCTACAACAGTGAATGAAACAGGCAAAAATCCCTGCCCTCGTGTAGCTGACATTATAGAAGGGAGCTAGATATACAAAAGTTATATTATATAGTAAATAAAGGCCCAAACATGAATTCTCATGTGAAAATATTTTTGCAAGAAGTTATATGCTGCTGAACATATATCCCTATAACGTACAGTAATGAAGTAATCATTTTTTTCTTTTTTTTTTCTAGTTCAAATAAATCTGATCTTAACCCATAAAAAAAAAGTGGTCACATCAGCAAAGGAAATAATCGTCCTTATAGCTATTTCTACTATCTGTCAAATAACAAAAAATGCTCACTTTGCATTGTGTTTATACCTCTATAATAACATTTACCTCTGTAAATTGTGATTGTTAATCTCTTGGTCTCCTTCTGTCACCAGGTAGTGAGGTGCTTGAGGGTGGGGTCTCTGTCTTGTTCATCTATGTTTCCCTAGAACCTAGCCACATGGCCATGAAATATTTGTTGAAATGAGAATCCTGGATCCTGTCATAGGTACTGTGACCACTGAATGATTTGCACATAAAAGCCCAGAAACCAAGTAAAAATAGAGAATGCATATATTCCCGTGGAGTCCAGGCCGGGCTGGGGCAGAACTGGAACCCCCACTTCTTTCCCAAGCTGGAGAAGGTCCTGATTCACAAGCAACTTCCTCAGCCCTTGGGCATCATATCCTAAGATTTGTGGGTTCCTGTGGGCCCTATCTTTTAGAAAACTCATTAATTTATTAAGGTATTTATTAGAGTTTACAGTAAATCTTTTATGTAACGGGGACTCTTGGAGTATGGACTGTGCAAATTTACAGAATTGTATGGTTCATTGAGGCCTAATGGGAAAAACCTTATTGATGCAAATCTCTCTAAATTGTCAGAGGCAACCTTCCTGTCTCATAAGGTAGACGTGGAGATGATAGAAAATCTTTCTTTGCTATTTGAGAGCTCAGTGGCTTCTGAGTTATTCTCCAGTAGATCATTTCCCATTGTCTGAGTCTGTATTTGTTAGAGCTGCAGGACATGGACTAAATGGGAAGGGGTCCCAGGATGCTACCTGGAAACTCCATTTTTTTTTTTCTGGGCTATATCCCTGACCTCTCAGGTCATTTCCCTCTCATATGTGATTCTTCCTAAAAGAGGAGTACCACAGATATCCCAGAGAGCAAAGGTTCTGGCCTATCAAGATTTTACTGAACATTTCAGTGGGATATCTGTAATCCTATGGGTACACCTATTTAAAGGGAATGATTTTTACTCTATAATATTCTTCCCTAAGATGCCTGGAATATGGTTGCAACAAAAGTACTCCTAGACAGTTATAGTTGACATCAGGGGACTTTTGTAATTTGGTTTGAGTTAACACACTCCGAGTCCCAAAGAACATGACACGTTGGTTTGCTAACATGCAAGGGGAATAATTAATTCCTGTCTGGGAAGAAAAAGAGGTGAAATCAATCAACTGTACATGTTAAATGCACAATGCTTTGAGGCCAGAATGTCCATTTTATACAGCTCACACACTCCTCTAAGTCTTGTATCAATAGATGTGGTAACATTCGTGGGCACTCTGCATATAGCTACCTCTATTAGTTTTGCTTATCTTGGGGAACTGTGCAGAATAGAAGAGGGGTCAGAGGTGTGTATATGCCAGGATCATGGGACTAGGATGGAAGGAGTATGTGGGGAGAGGGGAAGTTAAGCTTGGAGAAACCACCAGTGGGGTAAAATATTTTGTTTACTTTACCTTATCTGTGCAAATCCTGAACTTTTTTTTTCAGTGAGATAAGTTATTTTTTCCATTTTTATTGGACTATAATTGTTATATATAGTTTCTGCTGTACAACAAAGTGAATCAGCTATATGTATACATATATCCCCACATCCTCTCCTTCTTGGTAGTGTATATATGTCAATGCTGCTCTCTCACTTTGTCCCAGCTTCCCCTCCCCTCCCACCATGTCCTCAAGTCCACTCTCTACGTCTGTGCCATTACTCCTGCCCTGCCACTAGGTTCATCCATACCATTTTTTTAGATTCCGTGCATATGAGTTAGCATACAGTATTTTTTTTACTCTTTCTGACTTACTTCACTCTGTATGACAGATGCTAGGTCCATTCACCTCACTGCAAGTAACTCAATTTCACTCCTTTTTATGGCTGAGTAATATTCCATTGTATATATGTGTCACATCTTCTTTGTCCATTCATCTGTTGATGGACACTAAGGTTGCTTCCATGTCCTGGCTATTGTAAATAGAGCTGCAATGAACATTGGGGTACCTGACTCTTTTTGAATTATGGTTTTCTCCGGGTATAGGCCCAGTAGTGGGATTGCTGGGTCATATGGTTGTTCTATTTTTAGTTTTCTAAGGAACGTCCATACTGTTCTCCATAGTGGCTGTATCAATTTACATTATCACCAACAGTACAGGAGAGTTCCCTTTTCTCCACACCCTCTTCAGCACTTATTGTTTCTAGATTTTTTGATGATGGCCATTCTGACCAGTGTGAGGTGATACCTCACTGTGGTTTTGATTTGCATTTCTCTGACGATTAGTGATGTTGAGCATCTTTTCATGTGTTTGTTGGCAATCTGTGTGCCTTCTTTGGAGAAATGTCTGTTTAGATCTTCTGCCCATTTTTGGATTGGGTTGTTTGTTTTTTTGATATTGAGCTGCATGAACTGCTTGTAAATTTTGGAGATTAATCCTTTGTCACTTGCTTCATTTGCAAATATTTTCTCCCATTCTGAGGATTGTCTTTTCATCTTGTTTATGGTTTCCTTTGCTGTGCAAAAGCTTTGAAGTTTCATTAGGTCCCATTTGTTTATTTTTGTTTTATTTCCATTACTCTAGGAGGTGGATCAAAAAGGATCTTGTTGTGATTTATGTCATAGAATGTTCTGCCTATGTTTTCCTCTAAGAGTTTTATAGTGTTTGGCCTTACATTTAGATCTTTAATTCATTTTGAGTTTATTTTTGTGTATGGTGTTAGGGAGTGTCCTAATTCCATTCTTTTACACGTAGCTGTCCAGTTTTCCCAGCACCACTTACTGAAGAAGCTGTCTTTTCTCCATTGTATATTCGTGCCTCCTTTATCAAAAATAAGGTGACCATGTGTGTGTGGGTTTATCTCTGGGCTTTCTATCCTGTTCCATTGATCTATATTTCTGATTTTGTGCCAGTACCATACTTTCTTGATGACTGTAGCTTTGTAGTACAGTCTTAAGTCAGGGAGCCTGATTCCTCCAGCTCCATTTTTCTTTTTCAAGATTGCTTTGGCTATTCAGCGCATTTTGTATAATCCTGAACTTCTTAACTCCAGTGATAAAAAAAAGCAACAATGGAAAATGGTGCCTCAGGGAAAAAGCAAACCCTCACCATGTTTTGTATAAACCCTTCCCCAGATCTGCCAGGGAAGCTTTCCAAAAGTTGGATGGCTTAAGAAGGCTCTATCCCTCTTGAGAGCACACTTACAAAGAATCCCCAGTGTTGGTTCTGCTAATTGCTCAAGCCACTCTGAGTCTCACAGGGAAGAAGAAAAACGGAAGGGCACCTCAGAATTCAGGGGGCTTACTTCCTGAAGAGAGCTGTATGCAAAGTTCTGCTCTGATGGACTGCTATTTGAATTGGACTAAGTTGAGGGTCTATGCTATCTAGAAGAGTCTGTGTTAGTGCTCCACACTAAAATGTAAAGCAGCATTTCTCAAGGTGAGGGCCAGGATGCCCTTGGGTGTTGAAAGAACTTGAGAAAGGACTGATGGTTCCATAAAGAGACTCATCAGATAAATAGACTTCTCCCATGCTTGCATATGGCCTACCAAACAACACAGCATTCAGAGCCTCTTTCCTCTTCCCTGCTCTTCTTTCCTCTTTCCTCTAACTTTGTTGAGATCCAAGTTGTGTATGTACCCTGAATCTGCTTTTCAGTTCTCTCCTGTCATTGGTATGCCAACCTCACCCTGTTAAAAACCTCTGACTGTTTTTCTTGCCCATGTTCATTTTTCACACTTCCTCCTAATTATCTGGCAGCCAGCATGTTCGGCTTCTCTTCCAACACTAAGCTCTTAGGACAATAATCAACCATGGCCAAAACCCCTATGATATAACAACAGATGTTGTCACAGACCTATAAAATCAGGTTAAATGACAAAACCTTGATAGAAATTAGGTGTCTTCAGTATTAGAGAGACAGCTGCCAGAATGTCATCCTAAGGCAGGAGGAAGGGGTAGTGGGGCATTTCTTCCAAGAGGTAGTAAAGACAGTATCCTTGTCAGGGATTGAGGAAACTTGGTCTCAGCTCTACCATTAACTTTCTGTGATCATAAGTGAGTACCTCCTTTCCTTTGGATTTCAGTTTCCTTATTTGAAAAGAAGGCTTATGAGTGACATCAATCCTCTTTCAAAGAGGGACACCCAAACAATCAGTGGTTTGAGGTGGTACACAGATAAATTTATTTTATTTTAATAGTTTTTTATATATTCTATCTTAAATTTGGAAAACACTGGTCTTCCATTTCTAGTTTTATTTTAAAATAAATTTAGCCAGGTAAAACCATGAGCCAACCTAAAGAAAAGCATTTAGCAAAATAATGAGTACTACATACAGCAAGAATAAAGGTATTATGCAAATTTGGACTTGGATTTCGTGAGGGATGGCCTAGATTATTCTTACTGGCTCTAGCATTTTGGGTCAATTGAACAATAATACCCAACAATTTACAGCATTTATTATGTGCCAGTGTACTAAGAACTATATATATTAAATCATGTAATCTTCACAACAACCTTATGAGGTAGGCATTATTACCTCTATTTTACAAATGAGGAAACTGAGGGACTAAGAACTTGCCTAATGTTACACAACTTAATAGTCAGATCCAGGGGCTTCCCTGATGGCGCAGTGGTTGAGAGTCTGCCTGCCGATGCAGGGGACACGGGTTCGTGCCCCAGTCCAGGAGGATCCCGCATGCCACGGAGCAGCTGGCCCCGTGAGCCACGGCCGCGGAGCCTGCGCGTCCAGAGCCTGTGCTCCGCAATGGGACAGGCCACAGCAATGAGAGGCCCGTGTGCCGCAAAAAAAAAAAAAAAAAAAAAAGTCAGAGCCAGGATTCGAACTCAGGCAGATTGGATCCAGAAGCCATACTCTTTAACTGCTATACCAGTGCTTCTCAAAGTGTGGTTCCTGGACCAGCAGCATCCACGTCACTGGGGAGCTCGTTAGAAGCTCAAATGATCAGATCCTCACCCCAAACCGACTGAATCAGAAACTCTGGGAGGGGAGGTCCAATAATCTGTGTTTCAACAAGCCCTGCAGGTGACCTCTGACACACACTCACATTGGAACATGTATTACACTGTAACGCACTGTCCTGAACCAATGGCAGCAAGTGTGGAATGATGGGAAACTAATTTGGATTTCAAATTGAGGTAGAGTGAAGGTTTATGCAAGAGTGGAGAAACATGGAGATGCCTGATAGCAGAAGGGAAGGAGCCAGATTATGGAAAGATTATGGAAACAGAGGAGAAGTAGAAGAAAGCAGAGTAGCTTGGGGTCACAAAGGAAAACGAGGATGGCTATCTCTTGAGCACTGGAAAAGACAGAGATGGACCCAGGGAAGAAGAAGCTGATGCTTTCAATTTTTGCTCATATGACCAGAAAAATTGATTAATAGATTTTAGTGATGGTGCAGGGGAACTGACCAGATTTTGAAGAAAGACATGGCTGATTTAAACAACCTGCTGTGAGCCACTGACATGGGTGAAATAATGTTTACTCACAGTGCTTAGGTCAGAGTAGCAGCTGGAGAAGAAGATCCTCCAATAAACCAAGCCCAGTGATTATTAGGTTTTGTGGCAGCCCTGAAAATGTGCCACACAGTTCTCTTGCTTTGGGGAGCATAATTGACAGATGGTCCTAGCTGCTGACCCTCTGAATCCATCGCTGCATTTGAGCTGAGGTCATGCTTCCAGCAGGCAGTTCCTAGCCAATGGTTGAGCATGGAAAGAATACTAATGTGGGCCCCTTCCATGAGACAGAGGACTCCTCTCTCATGGGCGACTTTGGCTTGAGGACTCCTTATTGGCTTGGCTGAAACATTCTCAAAACTGTCCTGCAATCTGAGATTCTACTTGTCCAATCCTCTTTCTTTTCCTCTCTCTTTCACAGGGGTTGGCCCCGCACTATGATCTAACAGCCCTTACTTCCTTTGGCTCCCTTCCCAATTTTCCTCATGGGAACTCAGCTCAATAAACCTCTTGCATATCTAATGACATATTAAATTCTGCTTTATAGAGGTCCCAAGCTAATAAAGGATTCTTCCCCAACCATGATTTGCTATATGAGCAAAGATATGGACTCTGCAAGTATCTCAGGGTTGGATGGTTTGAGGATAAGGGTAACACACATTCTAAGGAGGTAAAGGGGAGTAGAAGTAGAGATTCCTTAACCCTAGACATTTACAACAGAGGACCTGCAAATTCACATTCATTCAAATTCCCTCATAGAGAAAAATGTCAGGAATTTATAAATTAGCAGTTGGAAAGCTCACAATTATATTGGTTTTGGTCTCCATGTGAATTCCACAGGGAAAGCTCTGATACAAGGCCTTGAGCTTAATAGTGTGGAAGGAGTCTGTGATCTGAGTAGAATGGGTGGATCCTAGTGTGGGATGAGATACCTTCCTTCATTATTGATTGGAAGGTATCTGATTTCATGTGAAAATGAGGCTGGTGGTGACAGCAAGATGAGAAAGAAGAATGATCTGGCAGAAGTTGAAGGAGCTAATGTTGGCAGTGAGACTTTCCTTTATTAAGAGTGTACACTTAAACTACATATACTCTTTGAGAGGGGCCTCTTTGAAGCTAAATAACACCAGGAGAAGTAACATCTTAGGAGCCAACATCTCAGAGGGCATAGTCTGTGATACAGTTGGAATAGAGCTCATTAGAGATGAGTTATGGGGTCTCACTGAAAGAGGAGCTGAGATAATATGAAAAAAACACAAATTTTTACAACTTTCCCTTTTCTACTTTTACGCTGTAAGGGAAGACACTCACATCCTCTTCTCTGTCAAGAAACCCTGAGTGTCCCCATTTACCACTGCAACAAAAACCCACATGCAACATCATTTGCAATGGTGAAAAACTGAAACCATTTCCACTAAGATCAGGAACAAGAAAAGGTTGTCCACTCTCACCACTATTATTCAAGAGTTTTGGAAGTTTTAGCCACAGCAGTCAGAGATGAAAAAGAAACAAAAGGAATGCAAATTGGAAAAGAAGAAGTAAAACTGTCACTGTTTGCAGATGACATGATGCTATATGTAGAGGATCCTAAAGATGCTACAAGAAAGCTACTAGAGCTAATCAATGAATTTGGTAAAGTAGCAGGGTAAAAATTAATGCACAGAAATCTCTTGCCTTCCTATACACGAATGATGAAAAATCTGAAAGAGAAATTAAGGAAATACTCGCATTTACCATTGCAACAAAAAGAATAAAATACCCAGGAATAAACCTACCTAAGGAGACAAAAGACCTGTATGCAGAAAACTATAAGACACTGATGAAAGAAATTAAAGATGATACAGACAGATGGAGAGATATACCATGTTTTTGGATTGGAAGAATCAAGATTGTGAAAATGACTCTACTACCCAAAGCAATCTACAGATTCAGTGAAATCCCTATCAAACTACTAATGGCATTTTTCACAGAACTAGAACAAAAATTTTCACAATTTGCATGGAAACACAAAAGACTGCGAATGGCCAAAGCAATCTTGAGAAAGAAAAAGAGAGCTGGAGGAAGCAGGCTCCCTGACTTCAGACTATTACTACAAAGCTACAGTAATCAAGACAGTATGGTACTGGCACAAAAACAGAAATATAGATCAATGGAACAGGATAGAAAGCCCAGAGATAAACTCACGTATATATGGTCACCTTATTTTTGATAAAGGAGGCACGAATATACAATGGAGAAAAGACAGCCTCTTCAGTAAGTGGTGCTGGGAAAACTGGACAGCTACATGTAAAAGAATGAAATTAGAACACTCCCTAACACCATACACAAAAATAAACTCAAAATGGATTAAAGACCTAAATATAAGGCCAAACACTATAAAACTCATAGAGGAAAACAAAGGCAGAACACTTTATGACATAAATCTCAGCAAGATACTTTTTGACCCAGCTCCTAGAGAAATGGAAATAAAAACAAAAATAAATAAATGGGACCTAATGAAACTTCAAAGCTTTTGCATAGCAAAGGAAACCATAAACAAGACCAAAAGACAACCCTCAGAATGGGAGAAAATATTTGCAAATGAAGCAACTGACAAAAGATTAACCTCCAAAATTTACAAGCAGCTCATTCAACTCAGTATCAAAAAACAAACAACCCAATCAAAAAATGGGCAGAAGGCCTAAAGAGACATTTCACCAAGGAAGGCATAGAGATGGCCAAGAGGCACATGAAAAGATGCTCAACATCACTAATCATTAGAGAAATCCAAATCAAAACTACAATGAGGTATCACCTCACACCAGTCAGAATGGCCATTATCAAAGAATCTAGAAACAATAAATGGTGGAAAGGGTGTGGTGAAAAGGGAACCCTCTTGCAGTCTTGGTGGGAATGTAAATTGATACAACCACTATGGAAAACAGTATGGAGGGTCCTTAAAAAAACTAAAAATAGAACTACCATATGACACAGCAATCCCACTACTGGGCATATATCCTGAGAAAACTATAATTCAAAAAGTCATGTACCAAAATGTTCTTTGCAGCTCTATTTACAATAGCCCAGAGATGGAAACAACCTAAGTGTCCATCATCAGATGAATGGATAAAGAAGATGTGGCACATATATACAATGGAATATTAGCCATAAAAAGAAACGAAATTGAGTTATTTGTAATGAGGTGGATAGACCTAGCATATGTCATACAGAGTGAAGTAAGTCAGAAAGAGAAAGACAAATACCGTATGCTAACACATATATATGGAATATAAGAAAAAAAAACGTCATGAAGAACCTAGGGGTAAGACAGGAACAAAGACACAGACCTACTAGAGAATGGACTTGAGGATATAGGGAGCGGGAAGGGTAAGCTGTGACAAAGCGAGGGAGAGGCATGGACATATATACATTACCAAACGTAAGGTAGATAGCTGGTGGGAAGCAGCCGCATAGCATAGGGAGATCAGCTCGGTGCTTTGTGACCGCCTAGAGGGGTGGGATAGGGAGGGTGGGAGGGAGGGAGACGCAAGAGAGAGGAGATATGGGAACATATGTATAGCTGATTCACTTTGTTATAAAGCAGAAAGTGACACACCATTGTAAAGCAATTATACTCCAATAAAGATGTAAAAAAAAAAGTCATGTACCACAATGTTCACTGCAGCTCTATTTACAACCTAAGTGTCCATCAACAGATGAATGGATAAAGAAGATGTGGCACATATATAGGATGGAATATTAGCCATAAAAAGAAATGAGATTGAGTTATTTGTAGTGAGGTGGATGGACCTACAGTCTGTCATACAGTGTGAAGTAAGTCAGAAAGAGAAAAAGAAATACCGTATGCTAACACATATATATGGCATGTAAAGAAAAAACGGTTCTGAGGAACTTAGGGCAGGACAGGAATAAGGACGCAGACGTAGAGAATGGACTTGAGGACACGGGGAGGGCGAAGGGTAAGCTGGGACAAAATGAGAGAGGGGAGGGATAGGGAGGGTGGGAGGGAGACACAAGAGGGAGGAGATATAGGTATATGTATAGCTGATTCACTTTGTTATAAAGCAGAAACTAACACACCTTTGTAAAGCAATTACACTCTAATAAAGATGTTAAAAGCAAAACAAAACAAAACAAAAAAAACCCCTGAGTGTCTGGTCTGCTTCTTTGTAGACCCAAGGTATGGCAGGAACCAAGCCAATCTTGTAAAGGAAATTACAAGTCACTAGCTGAAGGGTGTGTCTTCCTATGGAAACTGGGGGATCAGGCCTCTAGTGCTCATGCCCTCGGAAGAGCTGAGATGCTTCAGACACACTGAAATTTAGTTTACTGAAAGGATTATAAGGATCTAATTGGAAAAACAAGAAGGGGATCTTTGAGACAGAACCAAAGTGTTAAAAAGAAAAAAAGGAAGGAGGGTAAACTACTCTAATAAAACTTGCTGCTTAATGGGAATGTTCCACAGCAGGGGAAACTAGGATATAAACATACCTCTAAACAGAGGCACTGAATGTCTGTTCAGAAACAGATGCACCTGGCAGTTAAATGATAATGCCATTAACCACAATTATACCCTTCTCCTGATTGTTCATTTATAGTCATTATACTACTTAATAAATAATAAATGTGATTCTCACTTTGCAAATCATTTAACATTGCCAACCTAAAGAATCATTTAGATTGTAAACACAATCTAAAGAACGGGTAACTCCAAAGGTGGAAGGGGGGAGGTATAAGTTAGGAGTATGGAATTAACAGATACACAACACTATATATAAAATAGCTAAACAAGAAGGATTTACTGTATAGCACAGGGAACTATATTCAATATCTTGTAATGACCTGTAATGGAAAAGAATCTGGAAAAGTATATATATGTATACATATATATGAGCATATATATGAATATATATATATATATATATATATATATGTGTGTGTGTGTGAACCACTTTGCTGTACACCTGAAACTAACACAATATTGTATATCAACTATACATCAAAAAAAATAATAAAGATGGAATAACCCAGACTCCCAGGTTCCTGCTACTGCATGATTAGCATAGCAGGTTTCACTCTTCTCTATTTAAAATGTGAGGGCTCACCCTTAGAAACTGCCTGACAATGATATCGTTGTTATTAAACTTAATAAACACAGTTTATTAAGGCATAGGAGCAACCCCTCTTGAGGACACAGGCTGTATTAAGAGGAGCAAATTATTAGGTGGAGAGCAACACATTAACAAAGGCAAACATCCAGGAATTTGCTAATGATAAAAATAAAGATTGTATTTGTTAATCAGAACTAAACATTCCAGTGGGTCCTGCTAAGCTAGGGTTGGTCGTTTCAATTAATGGGCTGCTATTTCTTTCTTCCAGTCAGGTGGCACTGGACACAGATGTCTGGAAAACATGTAAATCTGACTCATGGGAAAATATACCGAATAATCTGTTTGGATGTGGCCACACCACAAACCAATAGATGGGCCCAGTTTAATAGGCCTATCCAGTCTCATTTGTCCAGGAAAGTAGACATCATTTCCAGTAAACTCAAGAGCAATGATAATCCTGCACCAAACTTCCAAAGTACAATTACCACGTGGTAGGCTGGAGGCGGTGTCTCTCTTGCTGAGTCTGTATGAGTCAGGAGGCCGGGATCTAGTCCTGTTTTTGCCACCAACTGACTTTCTAACCTTATTTAACTCGCCTCACTTCTTTCAGCCTCAGTCTTCTCATGTATAAAATAGGGGATTGGATTGCATGCTCTTTAGGGATCCTTTCAGCTCTAGAGCTGTGTGTATTTTACCGTGTTTTTGTTTCTTACAAATCGATCATGTCCACACGGCAAAAACTAGAGAGGGAAAATAAGTTTCATCTTAAATGTTGTCAGTTAATTGTCTTACTTGTTTGATACTGGCTGCCTAGAACACTGTGTTGAGAAGAATTCTGAGGCTAGGTCCAAGCTCAGTGGGAAAGAAAGCCAAAGACAAAGGAATGGGTGGGAAATGACAGCTTTCGTGCCATGGATTTACCAACCCTGACATACATAATACCACTTGGGCAAGTGGATCATATTCTTTAGAAGCCTCCATTCTCACCAGTTCATGGACTGGGGTTTAATATTTTTTCAAATATTCCCAAGACTTATCATGAATGCTATTTGCACTATAAGAGCTATGATAGAAATTCTTGACTAATAAATGCTTATTATTACTTAGTTATTACTGGTACTAGTTTTAGTAATAACTAATAATCATATATTATTTACTATATCAAGAAAAATATTGTAAATTTGGAAGCAAGAAAGGCAAGTCCAGGAACAGCCATAGCTGATTTTCAACTCAATGAGTTGTATAATGAAGAGCTGCCACTATTTTTAATTCAGACAGATGAATAACTCTCTGCAGTCAATGCTATGAAATATAGATGAGTCAACTATTAAATGGCAAGGAAACACTTTGCAAATTAAGTAAACAAGCTCTTTTGTTGGTGTAAAAAATGTTTAATGTGAAATGATGAAGGTTGATTCTGTGTGATCTGTGTGATGTCTTAGAATGCCCTACACTGATACTGTTTTCACAGCTTAACATAGTGCAGCTAAAAGCATATTAACATTTCAGACAGAAAGAAAGAGGAAATCAGTTCAATGGCTTGCCACTTTTTAGTGGCATTAATAAGAACTCAGGAGTTGTACATTTTGAAAACCTCAACCCATCTAAGGATATTTGATTGTATCCCACCCTCTACGTCAAAGAAAGAGCATTCCAACTGAGCAGTGTTTACCAACCACTTCTTTAATCTTCTCCAAATTAGCAACCGTCGTTAGCGCAGATAATGGCCTTCTGTAAGGAGCGAGGCAATACCATTGTTATCGTCTAGCATTATGCTGCCCTATATGGTAGCTTCTAATCACAAATGGCTATGACATTTAAATTAATAAAATAAGATTTAAAATTCAGTCCCTCAGCCACATTAGCTACATTTGAAATGCTCCAAAGCTAAATGTGGCTAGAGGCTACCTCATGGGACACCACATTTCCATCATGGCAGAAAGTTCGATTGGAGGGCACTGCTCCAGAGAGCCTGAATATTACAGCTGGAGTGGGTAGGGATTTCAAATGGCTTAGAGAATGTTTCCATGAGGATTCAGAGTTGGAAGAAATTTTAAAAATTCAAATTCATCTCTTTTATTTTATAGATGAGGAAACTGAGGTCCAGTGAAGGTCACACACCTAATTGATAGCAGATTGGGGGCTACAATCCAGGTTTCCTGATTCTCAGGCCCCTCCTCATTCCATGATCCCAGTAATATACCTAGAGTATTTTCCTGGTTACTCTAGTAGCTTGGGGTCAGCTCCCACCAACATCAGAAGCTCTGTTCCAGTAGCCAGATGTGCCCATCATCTCCCTGCTACTCGTTATAGAGAGAAAACATCAGGAGAACACTGAATAGGGTTGGAGGTGGGGGAAGAGTATGCAATTATGCAAGTAAATACCTAATTCCAGAATGAACAGTAAACATTCCAAATGATCTATAAATATTTAACCAAAGTCATACATCTGGGCGCCAAAGAAGGGGGTTTGTTCTTGGCATTTGCGATTAAAATGGATTAATCCCCTGACACAATGTTAATACTAACCTTTCTTGAGTATAAACATGTCCTGGGATACTCCACACTGAGTGTAAATGTATAGGAACACATTATTCACTGGATAACCAGCTCTTGGCGAAAACACAATGGTCTATTCTCTGAGCACGTGGATAGGGATATTCCATCAGCGAGGGGTTTGTTGGGTCCTGTTTTCCATGGGCAGGGGGGAAAGGAAATGGTCTTGTTTACAAGGATGATTAGGCTGTCCTCCAGACGTTTGGCTACTGGGATTCATTTGGCTGGGTCCAAGGCTGGATTCAAAATCTCCCATGGCAGTTCTGAAATGATACATTTTCACTGGCTGCCATTCATCAACTACCCAGAACCAGATGCAGGGGCTACAGAGATGGCAGGGCCCCAGCACACTATTTCTCAGAGGACTCATATAGCTTTATTTATTTATTTCTTTTATGGATTTTTTTTAAACATCTTTATTGGAGTATAATTACTTTACAGTGTTGTGTTAGCTTCTGCCGTATAACAAAGTGAATCAGCTATATGCATACGTATATCCCCATATCCCCTCCCTCTTGCGCCTCCCTCCCACCCTCCCTATCCCACTCCTATAGCTGGTCGCAAAGCACGGAGCTGATCTCCCTGTGCTATGTGTCTGCTTCCCACTAGCTATCTATTTTACATTTGGTAGTGTATATATATCCATGCCACTCTCTCACTTCGTCCCAGCTTACCCTTCGCCCTCCCCGTGTCCTCAAGTCCATTCTCTACGTCTGTGTCTTTATTCCTATCCTGCCCCTAGGTTCATCGGAAACATTTTTTAAATAGATTCCATATATATATATGTGTGTGTGTTAGCATACGGTATTTGTTTTTCTCTTTCTGACTTATTTCACTCTGTAGGACAGACTCTAGGTCCACCCACCTCACTACAAATAACTCAATTTTGTTTCTTTTTAATTTTAATTTGAGTATAATTGCTTTACAATGGTGTGTTGGTTTCTGCTTTAAAACTAAGTGAATCAGCTATACATACACATATATTCCCATATCTCCTCCCTCTTGTGTCTCCCTCTCACCCTCCCTATCCCATCACTCTAGGTGGTCACAAAGCACCGAGCTGATCTCCCTGTGCTATGCAGCTGCTTCCCACTAGCTATCTATTTTACATTTGGTAGTATATATATATGTCCATGCCACTCTCTCACTTCATCTCAGTTTACCCTTCCCCATACCCGTGTCCTCAAGACCATTCTCTACATCTGCGTCTTTATTCCTGTCCTGCACCCAGGTTCTTCATAACCGTTTTTTACTTTTAGATTCCATATATATGTGTTACCACACGGTATTTGTTTTTCTCTTTCTGACTTACTTCACTTGGTATGACAGACTCTCAGTTCATCCACCTCACTACAAATAACTCAGTTTCGATTTTTCTTATGGCTGAGTAATATTCCATTGTATATATGTGCCACAACTTCTTTATCCATTCATCTGTTGATGGACACTTAGGTTGCTTCCATGTCCTGGCTATTGTAAATAGAGCTGCAGTGAACATTGTGGTACATGACTCTTTTTGAATTATTGTTTTCTCAAGGTATATGCCCAGGTAGTGGGATTGCTGGGTCATATGGTAGTTCTATTTTTACTTTTTTAAGGAACCTCCATACTGTTCTCCATAGTGGCTGTACCAATTCACATTCCCACCATGGGTGCAAGAGGGTTCCCTTTTCTTCACACCCTTTCCAGCATTTATTGTTTGTAGATTTTTTGCTGGTGGCCATTCTGACCGGTGTGAGGTGATACCTCATTGTAGTTTTGATTTGCATTTCTCTAATAATTAGTGATGTTGAGCATTTTTTCATGTGCCTCTTGGTCATCTCTATGTCTTCCTTGGTGAAATGTCTATTTAGGCCTTCTGCCCATTTTTTGATTGGGTTGTTTGTTCTTTTGATATTGAGCTGCATGAGCTGCTTGTATATTTTGGAGATTAATCCTTTGTCAGTTGCTTCATTTGCAAATATTTTCTCCCATTCTGAGGGTTGTCTTTTGGTCTTGTTTATGGTTTCCTTTGCTATGCAAAAGCTTTTAAGTTTCATTAGGTCTCATTTGTTTATTTTGTTTTTATTACCATTTCTCTATGAGGTGGGTCAAAAAGGATCTTGCTGTGATTAACGTCATAGAGTGTTCTGCCTATGTTTTCCTCTAAGAGTTTGATAGTGTCTGGCCTTATATTTAGGTCTTTAATCCATTTTGAGTTAATTTTTTTGTATGGTGTGAGGAAGTGTTCTAATTTCATTCTTTTACATGTAGCTGTCCAGTTTTCCCAGCACCACTTATTGAAGAGTCTGTTTTCTCCATTGTATATTCTTGCCTGCTTTATCAAAGATAAGGTCACCACATGTGCGTGGGTTTATCTCTGGGCTTTCTCTCCTGTTCCATTGATCTATCTTTCTGTTTTTGTGCCAGTACCATACTGTCCTGATGACTATAGCTTTGTAGTATAGTCTGAAGTCAGGGAGCCTGATTCTTCCAGCTCCGTTTTTCTTTCTCAAGATTGCTTTGGCTCTGTGGGGTCTTTTGTGATTCCATATACATTGTGAAATTGTTTTGTTCTAGTTCTGTGAAAAATGCCATTAGTAGTTTGATAGGGATTGCACTGAATCTGTAGATTGCTTTGGGTAGTAGAGTCATTTTCACAATGTTGATTCTTCCAATCCAAGAACATGGTATATCTCTCCATCTGTCTGTATCATCTTTAATTTCTTTCATCAGTGTCTTATAGTTTTCTGCATACAGGTTTTTTGTCTCCTTAGGTAAGTTTATTCCTGGGTATTTTATTCTTTTTGTTGTGATGGTAAATGGGAGTGTTTCCTTAATTTCTCCTTCAGATGTTTCATCATTAGTGTATAGGAATGTAAGAGATTTCTGTGCATTAATTTTGTATCCTGCTCCTCTACCAAATTCATTGATTAGCTCTAGTACTTTTCTGGTAGCATCTTTAGGATTCTCTATATATAATATCATGTCATCTGCAAACAGTGATGGTTTTACTTCTTCTTTTCCGATTTGGATTCATTTACTTCTTTTTCTTCTCTGATTGTTGTGGGTAAAACTTCCAAAAAAATGTTGAGCAGTAGTGGTGAGAGTGGGCAACCTTGTCCCGTTCCTGATCTTAGAGGAAATGGTTTCAGTTTTTCACCATTGAGAATAATGTTGTCTGTGGGTTTGTCATATATGGCCTTTATTATGTTGAGGTAGGTTCCCTCTATGCCTACTTTCTGGAGGGTTTTTATCACAAATGGATGTTGAATTCTGTCGAAAGCTTTTTCTGTATCTATGTAGATTATCATATGGTTTTTATCCTTCAATTTGTTAATATGGTATATCACATTGATTGATTTGCATTTACTGAAGAATCCTTGCATTCCTAGGTTAAACTCCACTTGATCAGGTGTATGATCCTTTTAATGTGCTGGTGGATTCTGTTTCCTAGTATTTTGTGGAGGATTTTTGCATCTATGTTCATCAGAGATATTGGCCTCTAGTTTTCTGTTTTTGTGACATCTTTGTGTGGTTCTGGTATCAGGTTAATGGTGGCCTCGTAGAACGAGTTTGGGAGTGTTCCTCCCTCTGCTATATTATGGAAGAGTTCGAGAAAGGAAGTGTTAGCTCTTCTCTAAATGTTTGATAGAATTCACCTGTGAAGCCATCTGGTCCTGGGCTTTTGTTTGTCGGAAGATTTTTAATCACAGTTTCAATTTCAGTGCTTGTGATTGGTCTGTTTATATTTTCTATTTCTTCCTGGTTCATTATCAGAGGTTGTGCTTTTCTAAGAATGTGTCCATTTTCTCCAGGTTTCCATTTTATTGGCATATAGTAATCTCTCATGATCCTTTGTATTTCTGCAGTGTCTGTTGTTATTTCTCCTTCTCATTTCTAATTCTGTTGATTTGAGTCTTCTCCCTTTTTTACTTGATGAGTCTGGCTAATAGTTTATCAATTTTGTTTATCTTCTCAAAGAACCAGGTTTTAGTTTTATTGATCTTTGCTATCATTTCCTTCATCTCTTTTTCATTTATTTCTTTTTTTATTTTTACTTTTTTATTTTTTTTATTAGTTTCTGCTTTATAACAAAGTGAATCAGTCATACACATACATCTGTTCCCACATCCCTTCCCTCATGCATCTCCCTCCCTCCCAGTCTCCCCATCCCACCCCTCCAGGCAGTCACAAAGCACCGAGCTGATCTCCCTGTGCTCTGTGGCTGCTTCCCACTATCTATCTACCTTACGTTTGGTAGTGTATATATGTCCATGCCTCATTTATTTCTGATCTGATCTTTACGATTTCTTTCCTTCTGCTAACTTTGGGGTTTTTTTGTTCTTTGTTCTCTAATTGCTATAGGGGTAAAGTTAGGTTGTTTATTTGAGATGTTTCTTGTTTCTTGAGGTAGGATTGTACAGCTATAAACTTCCCTCTCAGAACTGCTTTTGCTGCAACCCATAGGTTTGGGTCGTCGTGCTTTCATTGTCATTTGTTTCTAGGTATTTTTTGATTTCCTCTTTGATTTCTTCAGTGATATCTTGGTTATTAAATAGTGTACTGCTTAGCCTCCATGAATTTGTATTTTTTTTTACAGATTTTTCCCTGTAATTGATATTTAGTCTCATAGCATTGTGGTTGGAAAAGATACCTGATATGATTTCAATGTTCTTAAATTTACCAAGGCTTGATTTGTGACCCGAGATATGATCTATCCTGGAGAATGTTCCATGAGCACTTGAGAAGAAAGTGTATTCTGTTTTTTCTGGATGGAATGTCCTATAAATATCAATTAAGTCCATCTTGTTTAATGTATCATTTAAAGCTTATGTTTCCTTATTTATTTTTATCCTGGATGATCTCTCCATTGGTGAAAGTAGGGTGTCAAAGTCCCCTACTATTATTGTGTTACTGTCAATTTCCCCTTTTATGGCTGTTAGTGTTTGCCTTATGTATTGAGGTGCTCCTATGTTGGGTGCATAAATATTTACAATTATTATATCTTCTTCTTAGATTGATCCCTTGATCATTATGTAGTGTCCTTCTTTGTCTCTTGTTATGGTCTTTATTTTAAAGTCTATTTTGTCTGATATGAGAATTGCTACTCCAGCTTTCTTTTGATTTCCATTTGCATGGAATATCTTTTTCCATTCCCTCACTTTCAGTCTGTATGTGTCCCTAGGTCTGAAGTGGGTTTCTTGTAGACCGCATATATACGGGTCTTGTTTTTGTATCCATTCAGCCAGTCTATGTCTTTTGGTGGGAGCATTTAATCCATTTACATTTAAGGTAATTATCGATATGTATGTTCCGATTATCATTTTCTTAATTGTTTTGGGTTTGTTTTTGTAGGTCTTTTCCTTCTCTTGTGTTTCCTGACTAGAGAAGTTCCTTTAGCATTTGTTGTAAAGCTGGTTTGTTGGTGCTGAATTCTCTTAACTTTTGCTTATCTGTAAAGGTTTTAATTTCTCCATCGAATCTGAATGAGATCCTTGCTGGGTAGAGTAATCTTTTTTTTTTTTTTTTTTTTTTTTTGCGGTATGCGGGCCTCTCACTGTTGTGGCCCCTCCCGTTGCGGAGCACAGGCTCCGGATGCGCAGGCCCAGCGGCCATGGCTCACGGGCCCAGCCGCTCCGCGGCATATGGGATCCTCCCAGACTGGGGCACGAACCCGTATCCCCTGCATCGGCAGGCGGACTCTCAACCACTGCACCACCAGGGAGGCCCCCTGGGTAGAGTAATCTTGGTTGTTGTTTTTTCCCTTTCATCACTTTAAATATATCCTGCCACTCCCTTCTGGCTTGCAGAGTTTCTGCTGAAAAATCTGCTGTTAACCTTATGGGGATTCCCTTGTATGTTATTTGTTGCTTTTCCCTTGCTGCTTTTAATATTTTTTCTTTGTATTTAATTTTTGTTAGTTTGATTAATATGTGTCTCGGCGTGTTTCTCTTTGGGTTTACCCTGTATGCTACTCTCTGTGTTTCCTGGACTTGACTGACTATTTCCTTTTCCATGTTAGGGTAGTTTTCGAGTGTAATCTCTTCAAATATTTTCTCAGACCCTTTCTTTTTCTCTTCTTCTTCTGGGACCCCTATAATTTGAATGTTGGTGCTTTTAATGTTGTCCCAGAGGTCTCTGAGACTGTCCTCAATTCTTTTCATTCTTTTTTCTTAATTCTGCTTCCTGGCAGTTATTTCCACCATTTTGTCTTCCAGCTCACTTATCCGTTCTTCTGCCTCAGTTATTCTGTTATTGATTCCTTCTAGAGTATTTTTAATTTCAGTAATTGTGATGTTCATCACTGTTTGTTTGCTCTTTAATTCTTCTAGATCCTTGTTAAATGTTTCTTGTATTTTCTCCACTCAGTTTCCTAGATTTTGGATCATGTTTACTATCATTATTGTGAATTCTTTTTTAGGTAGGTTGCCTATTTTGTCTTCATTTATTTGGTCTTGTAGGTTTTTACCTTGCTCCTTCGTCTGTAACATATTTTCTTGTCATTTCTTTTTTTTTTTTTTTTTTTTGATGTGTGGTGTTATATTCCTGTCTTACCAGTTGTTTGGCCTGAGACGTCCAGCACTGGAGTTTACAGGCAGTTAGATAGAGCTGGGTCTTGGTGCTGAGATGAGGACCTCCTGGAGGCCTCACTCCAATTGATATTCCCTGAGTCTGAGGTTCTCTGTTAGTCCGGTGGTTTGGACTCAGAGCTCCCACCACAGGAGCTCAGGTCTGACCTCCAGCCTGGGAACCAAGATCCCACAAGCCAGTCTCTGGGGGTTCCTCCTGTCCCCTTAGGTGTCTGTGGTCCCCCACCGTTGCCTGGTAGGTGCCCTAGTTGTGAGGAGACGTAAATTCCACATCCTCCTAGTACTGCTTTGGATAGTTTTAAGGATAACTCTCAGAAGATAAGGGTGGAGTATGGAGCTGAAAACAGGAATGGTAGGAAGTCTGTGTATCGGTCTCCCATGTGTCCTCCTTCACCCTAAGCAGCCTGGAAATGATTGTTCCTTTACCTGCTGGTCTTGGAGAGTCTCCTGAAGAGGCAGAGCATGGCTGTTGCACATACTGGGGAGCTCCTTCTACTGCATGAAGCCCGTGCTGGCAGGTGCCATTGTGGAGGCTCCTCCCTCTTGCCTCAAATTGGTTTTTAAAACAGGTTACCTCTGCAAGTAAATACTGAAATGGGAAGTGCAAGGAAAAACCAACTTGCAGTAAAAAGAGAAGTTAGTCTTCAAAGCCTTGAGCTCTCTTTGTGAGGTTCTTTTAACCTCTCTCCTATGGTGTCATTTCTCCACCAAGATTGTCATGGCTCTTCCTTCCTGAGAGTATTGGAGGTATTGGGGACTTAATGTGTTAGTTCTGTTTATATTTAAAAATATGGATCTGACGAGGGAATGTTTAAATGAAATACATTCATCACTAGTGATGGAAATTCAAGCCTAAATGAGGAAATAGAGGGAATTTTTTTAAAAATGCATTTTGAGGAATAAGGGGGTGTTCCTACTGTATTTGGCAAATCTCACCATGTTTGGTGTGGTCATCCCTGCAAGGCTGACTCTGTCTGTGGTTGTCTAGCTCTCTTACACAACTAATGTGAGGCAGACAAACATAAAGACAAAGCTTCTAAAAAAAGGAATGATATTGCTTCCATTTGCTTTACAAAGGACCAGCCAGGTGATGGGGTTCAGGGCATGCTACCCCCAAACATGGCACCTCGGCATATTGAATATTTTAAGCTGAAGGAGTTTGAGAAAACTGCAGAAGTAGGAAGGTCACTCTAACCTTCCCCCCACCCTTCTCCCCTGAAACATGTCATAAAACCCTTATGTGAGATGCCTTCCCCATATCCAGAGGAAAGGAGTATCCTTGTCTCCGAAGACAAAGAGACGTGAAGAAGAATCTGAACAAACAGGACTTGCTAAGTGTTCCCCAGTTTACTACACTTATCTCATACTCCTTAACCTATCATACTTCTCCACAACTGCCCACTCTTCATTGAACCTAGCATAAAAATATACAAGTATAACTGTTCCTTCCGGTCTCCAGTTCCTTATGAAGGTTCTCATATCATGAAAACTTAAAAGTTAATTTGTATGCTTTTCCCCTGTTACTCTGTCTCTGTCAGTTTAATTTCTAGACCCAGCAAAGGACCCTAAGAGGGTCAAGGAAAACTTTTTTCTCCCCTACAAGAGCTAATCATGGATTGGCAGTTAAGCTGTCTTTTTGCTCCTATTAATTCACAGTGAGGGTCCTTGAAGGCCTCTCACTTTAAATACAACTTTGTCTTTACAAAGACTGTCTCTTAAAAGCATCAATTGCCCTTGTTTTCATTTGATTATCTAAATAAAAATTTAAAAAACCATCTTTAAAAACCCTTCTTTATAGAGGCAGAAGATATTGGAATCTACATTTTATAAACACTCAGGTACACTCAGTAGCTACTTGTTTAAAAAAATGAGTAAGCAACTGCAGCCAATGTTTACTTAGTCCAGGAAGACCCATAAGACAACCATAACCATAATAAATGATAGATTCTAGTGGGTAAACAAGGTTAGGGAAACAGAAGTGGTTCTACCACCTAACATCAAGCCAAAGCACTAGACTAAGTCAGGGACGGAATCCATAGCAAAAGAGAAATGAAATCTACCTGATGAAGTTCTCAAATGAGGTTCCTGCATCCTACTTCTTAGAGCTTTGATTCTTAGAGTTTTAGCTGCACATTAGAATCATCCAGGTTCTACCCTAGAGAGTGTGATTTAATTGATCTGGAGTTAGACCCAGGCACTGGTGTTCTTAAGAAGTTTCCCAGGAAATGCTGATGTGCAGTCTGGGTTGAAAATCACTATCCTAGAGTACAAGGTTCTGCTTAGAGTTGTCATTCATCTGAGGCATTACGAAGAGCTCAGGGCAGTGGTTTCCAAACCTGGTTGCACATCAGCTTCCTCCTGTGAGGTTTTTAAAAATACAAATTCTTGGGACCTATCCCCATAATTCCAAATTCAAAATTTTAGGAGTTGGTCCCAGGAATCCCCAATTTTACAAGCTACTTAGACAATTCTTATGCAGCCAGCCTGGCAGATCCTTGTTGGAGGAAGTGCATTTGAGAAGTACTGAGTTAAGTCTTCCGTATATCTGTGATGGTAAAGAGCAGTGGCTCTCAACCCTGGATGCTTGGATGCCTGAATCTCACCTCCAGAGAATCTAATTTAATTGGTCTGGGGTGGACTCCAGGTACCAGTATTTTTTTAAAAGCTTCCTGTGATTTGTGTGCAATCATGTTAAGGAACTACTAGCTCTGAGCAAGAGTGGAAAAAAAAAGTAGATCATTTGTTGGCAAATTTTCATGTCCATGGCAGACATCACTAATCAATTCTGGCACTCTTTCCTGCAGAGCTCATATGTGGCCTCATAATTTTTCTCAGTATATTGTTCTAGGCAGCCACTCATACATGGAGTGGGCATGAAACTACTGTTTGCCATCTTTACCTTAAATCCTGCCTGGCAGAGACCTAATAACCTCTGGAGAACACTTCCTGGCTTTTGCTTCTAGTATCATACTTAAGTATCCAGATTGTTGTCCACCAGGACACTCTTTTGAAACAGGAGAAGGTGGAAGCCAGAAGTGGATGCAATAGAGAGATCCCTCACCTAGCTACCTCTACTACCCAGTGAAGCACTTTCAACCCCAGCTTCTGCTACAAGTTGAAAGCCTTATGCAGAGGAATTTATCTTATTGGGTTCATGGAGGGTCTCTGTATGACCTCCTGGTATCAAGTGTATAGGAAAGGCCAAGCATAAAGGGAGTTTCACTCAATATTTGCCCTAAATCCAAACTAGAGTTCTTATTTGTACATCCCAATCTATTTTCCATAAACATTCCACCTCTTGATGGTTGCCTTATCACAGGACTCATACCCAGCACTCTGAACCTTTGTCCCAGGCTATGGTATGTGGGAGAGCACTTGAGCTTCAGAATGAGGCTCTTCTCTTGCTGTGCTGCTTCCTGGTTTGGAGGAGAAGAAAGGCCAAGGGGGCCAGAAGTTTCAGCAGTTTCTTCTGTAGCTGATAATTAATGTGGTATGTGAGGAGGGCAGAAATAACATTTTTTTCTTCTAAAAAAGGGCCTCTTCCCCTGGGGCCTGTTGTTTCCACAAACGCAGCACAAAGAATTGTAGGAAGACAGACCTTTTTCCCTCGGTAACATGCAATAAAGCACCTTTAAAGGCAACAGATCACAATTCTGATTAGGACTGTAGAGGTAAGTGCACATTGAGCTTGCCAAGGATCCAGAAGTCTGCAAATGAAGAGAGCTTTGTGGGAGGCAAGTAGCCTGGAATTAAAGGAAAAAGGCAGGCTTTGGAGCCAGAATATGTTGAGTGGCTCTATGACTTATTATCTATGTGACTCTGGGCAAATTACTTAACCTCTCTTAGCCTCAGCTCTCTAACTTACAGAATGAGGGATTAAATTAATACCTTCCTTATAGACTAGTGGAAAAGATTAAATTAGGTAATGATAGCTTTCTATAAGTCCTCCTGGAACAGACCAGTATCTGGCAAACAGTAACTATCAATGGATGGTATCTAATATTATTATCCGAAAAGGTCATTAAACTGCTCAAACAGTCAATTCAAAATCCATATTAGGAATTCTCAAGGTATTATTCCTGGACAGTCAGCTTCAGAATGACCTGGGGGGAGCTTCAAAAACACAGATTCCTGGGCTACATGCTAGATCTAAAGAATCAGAATTGAGCTTGGCTTTAGGAATAAGCAATTTTAAGAAACACTCTGGGTGATTCTGCTTCAAATTTAAGTATAAGAGTCACTGATCTATCTAATAGGGCCAATTATATCTGGCTTGTTCATCTTACAAAAAATACAATTAATTCATAGGGGGAAAATTATGTAGAAGTACTTGAGGAAAACAACATTGTAATCTTTCTAAGTAGTATTAACTAATATCATTTAGATGACAGGAAAGAAATGGAGTTAATTTCAGGATTCCAGGTTCAGGGGGAAACCCAAAACATTGGGAACTTTCTCATTGCTTCCTTCTTTATGTATAAGTGGCCTAAGATTTAAGAAAGGTATGTTCTGACTGGACTCCACAAAGATGCCAACATTGTTTTTAACTAATATTTTTTTAATATATACTATAAGCTGGGTACTGGTGGTGACACAGCAGCAGTCGATAAGATAGACGAGGTTCCTGCCTCACTAAGCTTACATTTTAATTGGAGGAGACAGATAGTAAACAACTGTAATAGTTGAGACTAAAAGATCATTCATTCATTAGTTCATTCACCCACACTCTTTCTTTCAACAAACATGGAGCTTACATCTAGAGGAAGAAAAAAAAATCCAAGTAATTACAAGTTAATAAGTGCTACAAAGAAATGCATGGTGCTAAAGGATTATGTGCCTAAGGGAGGATACTACCAAGGGAGGCCTAATACAGGGGTGATTTTTAGTGAGGAGGGTGGGGGCAGGAGTGGGAAAAGAAATAGCTGATGATAAACATTTCAGGAAGATGCAGCATGTTGAAGGCCCAGAGGTTGAAGAGAAGATGGAAAATATCACAAATGTTTGATATTTGAAAATATCAGGATGGCTTCTGAGGATAGTGCTATAGGTTGAATATTTGTGTTGCTGCCAAATTAATATGTTGAAACCTACTCCCTCAATGTGATGGTATTTGGAGGTGGGGCCTTTGGGAGGTGATTAGGTCATGAGGGTGGAGCCCTCATGAATGAGATTAGTGCTCTTATAAAAGACACCCCAGAGAGCAACCTCACCCTTCCACCATGTGAGGACACAGTGAAAACATGGCCATCAATGGATTTCGAAGTGAGCTCTCGCCAGACACCATATTTTCCAGTGCCTTGATCTTGGGAAACCATCGAAGGGGTTTCCAATCAGGAAAGTAATAAAACGCAGATGCCGCATGTAATAGAGGACAAAATGACAAATAATAAAGGACACAAAGGCGTGACTCAGAACTGTGCATACTACAGAGGCAAAGGTGAGCTGCTATGGCTGGGGAGGGGATTGTTGAAGGCAGACATGAGCTGGACCTGATAAATGGGAGAGACTTGAAGTTCATGAGGTCCTTCATTTTGGATGGAGGAAAACACCTGAGTGGAGTGGAAAGCTTACAACAAACATGGCCATGTGGGAAGATGGAGCATGAGGGAGCCATCCTTCTCTTTCCTTGGTGGAAATATCTGTTTTTTTGTTGGTATTTTTATGTTGGAAGACTGTAATGATAGAATTCTGCAAAGTCACTTTGTGGGATGGGTGAATGGGTGAAAGAGGAGATACCAGAGTCACAAATCAAAAGCAATCTGAGAAAAAGGATTAGGGGAAGAATGGAGTTCGTAATGGCCTAAACTCTCTGTTTTACAAATGAGCAAAAAACAAGGTATTCCTCAGTCAAAACACATGAAGATGTTGAGAACCACCTTCCTGTAAAATATAGGTTTTGAAATGGGAAGAGATAATGAAAATAGCCTGAGAGCTCCATGAAGACAGATCCTTTATCTATGCCGTTCATCAGTGAGGCCTTAGCATTTAGTGTACTGCCTGGCAAATGGTAGGAACTTAGTAAATATAGTGCTTCTAAGGCCAGACACAGATATTAAGTGTAAATTCTGTGTCTAGAGTACCTGAAGGTATGAAGGGCCTAGGTTTCCTATAAGCACAGTTGCGGGACCAGGAGGTGGTAGTGGTGGTGATGGTTAGGGGATAGAATTTGTTGTTTGTCATCAACTTGGCTCAATGTCTGCAAGAGTTTCTTATTACTGCTATAACAAATTACCATAATCCTGGTAGCTTAACAACACAAGTTTATTGTTTTACTCTTCTGTAGGTCACAAGTCTGAAATGCATTTCCCTGGGTTAAAATCAGTGTTGGCAGAATGGCATTCCTATCTGGAGGCTCTAGGGGATAATCAATTCCTTTCCCTTTCTAGCTTCTAGATGCTGCCCACATTCTTTTGTTCATGGCCCCTTCCTTCTATCTTTAAAGCCAGCAACATTGCTCAAGTCCTTCTTACCTCACATCACTCTGACACTCTCTCTTCAGCCTCCCTCTTTCCACTCGTAAGGACCTTTTTGATTACATTGGGCCATGCCAGGTAATCCAGGATAATCTTCCCATCTCAAGGTCAACTGATTAGCAACATTACTACTATCTGCAACCTTCATTCCCCCCTGCCATATAACATAGCATGTTCACAGTGTTCCAGGGATTAGGATGTGGACATCTTTGGGAGGGGGAGGCATTATTCTGCCTATTACAAGCTCTCACCCATAAAGCTGGTAAATGTACTCTACTGGGCCTTCTTTCAAGCCCAGAGCATATAAATTACTTAACACAATATACTGACCATATAGTAAAAGCTCTCTTGTATATATAATACTCCCTTGTATAATAAGTAATTGATTGGTTAAAGTGAAGAATCATATAAAATGATACATATGGTCCTTAAGCATTTTATTTCAACCTAAAACACACAAATGTATATTCATTCAGCAATCTGGTGATGTGATGTAAGACCAAGCCCCTCTTTCTGAGTGTGGGTCCTTTGGCTGACATTTCTGACTCTTTCTTGCATAAGTTACATCCCAAATGCATCCCATTTGATTTCCAGTTTCATGTTTCCCCCTGCCTCAACAATAGAGCAGTTTTTAAGACTTTTCTTTATCAAGTCTTTCCAAAGAATCGAACTTAGTTTACATGGAAACAGTAGCCTCCCTTTTATGCTCATATTTCATAAATTTACAATGTTACCTAGTTACATTAGCAAGTACAACTGACAAAAATGGGTTTGGTGATGAAACAACTAATTCTTTTTCTTTCAGATCAAGCTAAATATATTTGTGACCTTATATGAGAGAAATGACATTTAATTCAGTGGCTATAGGGCAGTATGCTCCATAAACGGTGCCAGCTGATAATGAAAACAACTAATTCTTGATAAGCATCAACTTGACACATGGGAGCAGAAGTATAAGGGTCAACTGAAGGGTAACTTACTGCCCATGACCTTTCTCTGTGCCCTGAGCATTAGTCAGTATATATTTCAGTAGGAAGGGAAAGCATCAACTCAATCCACCACATCAGTTAAGTAGATGTCAGTGATGGGAGCTTTCACTATATTTAAGAGTTTACTGAAAAAGGAATGCCCAATATATACCACATAGTCTCAATGTACTCTGGTACTGATTTCCTTCTAGAAAGTCCCCCCACCCAAAATGTGCATCAGCTAATGTTAACAATGGTTAATATTTATTTAGTGCTTCTTATGTGCCCAGAATTTTGCTAAGAACTTTATATTTTATTTAATCCTCATGACAACCATATGAGGTAGGATGGATCATGCCCATTTTATAGATGTGATAAATAAAACTTAGAGTTAAGAAACTTGCTAAATGTCACACATCAAAAGACATTCAAGCCCAAGCAGTCTAGCTCTAGAGCCCACACTGACTACTATTGTATCATGTTGTCAACTATTAGACACGCAAGTCAGGGATCATAGCATGTGGTTCCACCCTGCCAGCTGTCTCCTTGCTTCCTCTTCATATCCCAATGGTGGACCATACCAAAGTGAGAGACAAAATATCTACGGTGATGCTCCTAACCAGACTTCTTTGCTTCCTTATCTCCCTAGCAATGAGCCAGCAAGATAATCAGGGACCACAGCTGGACACTGTTTGAATTTACTGAGGTTCTTTATCAGTAGCAGAAATTTGTTTCTTCCAGCAGCTGCACTTTTATTTATTTATTTATTTTTTTGCCAAGCTGGTCCTTATTCACTTTTCCTCTGGATTTAGCTATATTCTCCAAAGGCCCAAGGACAACCAGCATTCCCTCTTAGTTCTACCACTATAGAGGCTACTCACTTACCTTCTGCCTCCAGAAATCACTGCAAGTAATCTGTCTTCCAGTCTTCCATGGAAGTATGGAGAAAGAGATCAGAACTCAGACTCCTTGCTATGGCTAAGGCACATTAGCCCTTAGACTCAAAAGAGATTAGACGGAGCCTCACTGAATGATATAGCCAGACAGCCATAGCAACCAGCTGCTGGAAGTTAGATTACAGGGAAAAAAAAGATAAGCAGAGAACCGTGCTAAGGAAAAGGGAGGGGCTTTCAGAGACTGGGGTCATGGAGACCTCTGTCTAGAAGGTTCATATAAGGCAAACACACTGTCAGTGCACGCTGGCCAGAAACCCTGTGGAGGAGAATTTAAGGGCAGATGGTACCTTCTACCTTTAGGATTCCAAAAGCCAGACTTAGCAGTGCAAGTCTACCAAAAGCCAGAGACACAGGTTGCCATGGAGACTCACACCTGAAAAAATCTTGCAGGCTATATCAAAGATACCAGCTCAAATCTCTTCAGGTTAGGTTTGAGCAGCTTGGACTAAAATTCTACCTAGACCAGACTGGGCAGGATGGGGCAGAGGCATGATTTGAGGGCAACTAAAAACTCTATAAAGGCAGTCAGGTAAGGGCTAAGACAACACTAGCCTGGACCTATTAACATCTAAGTAAAGCTCAGAGTCAGCAATAAGCATGTTGACAGATTTCAGATGATTATAATATTCCCATTCTTCAAAGAACCATAGTATATTGGGGTTTGAGGCCACTCTAGTTCAACTAACATGTGATGTTTAGATTTTTTTAAAGATCTATTTTTATTAAAAATGGAGAAATAGGTATGTCTGTTTCAGGGATGGGAGAATTTGTGTCTGCATGTTTCAGTAGGAGGAACTTCCAACCTCCCCCCCAAACAGGTCCAAATGGAAGAGTAGATTGTGACAGCTGTGAAGGAGGCAAACCCTAGGGGCATAAGAGAGAACAGAAAAGGACCAGGCCATGAGGATTCATCCCTGAAGAGAAAAGAGCCATGGACCTTTACCTAGCTGTGTCTGTTATGGGATCGTGGAATTTAGTGTGGCAAAAAAGCAGAGAGGACTAGAAGTCATAAGAGTTGGGTTTGCATTCCAGACCTGCCCAGATTTTCCATGTGACCTTGAGCAAATCATTTAAGTTCTCTGGGTCTCGGGTTTCTCATCTGTAAAACAAGAACAGTCATATCTGCCCTAGCTACCTGTGAAAAATTGCATTATTAACCGCAATTCTTTGCCCCTGCCATCTCCCATCCGTTGACTCGGGGTTTGATCATGGAGCTTGCTTTGGCAAATTGGACGATGTGGAAATAACAGTGAGCCAATTACGAGCCCAGGCCTTAAGAGGCATTACTGTTTCTACTCACTCTTGCATCTCTCTCTGCCTTACCATGAAAATAACACGCTCAGGTTAGCCCATGGTTCTAGGAGGAGGATGAGGAACACGTGAAGCACAGCCATTCCCAGCCTAGACCAGGTAACCCCTAGGCTTGCCACAGACTCCTGACCAAGCCCAACTTAGACTGGCCTACGCCCAAGAAACCTACAATCTGGTGAGAAATAAGAAATCTTTTAAGCCACTGAGCTTCGGAATGGTTTGTTACATAGTGACAGTTATTTTATATAACTTGTAGAGGTGATATGAGTCTCAAATGTGATAATATATGAGGGTACTTTTACAAAATATCCAAGGTTTATATAAATGCAACAGACTGTTTTAAGAGTGTAGTAGCTTGAAGGGCTAGAATGCTAGGGTAAAGTGGAATTTGATCATGTTCTTTTACTGCAGGTTTTAATTGAAAGGGTCCCCTTGGCCACAAGTAAACTAGGGGGTCTAAGTCTCAAGGTTCCACTCCAGTGACCTCAACCTGAAGTCATCGTTGCCCATGAGTCCCTGTTCAGGCACTTGAGGAAGAACAACAAAGCCTAGAGTAGAAGGAGATAGAAAAAGGATGGCTTAATGAGAAGCCTTGCAGAATTCTTCAGACAGCAGAACAGGATGCCAACAGCTCTTCACTGTGTCTCTTCAAATACTTGCTCTGCTCACTGAATCAGCCATAAAATTCACCGATGTTGGTGGAGTCATGTGGGCTGTGGCCAGCAGGCTTGCTGAGCAATAATTCTGTCAGCTCTCTATTCCAAGCAACTATCTCTGAGAGTTCCAAAAGCTAAACACAGGAACACCACACCAGCCACAGGCCTCATTAACCAATAAACCCTTGATGGAAAGCAGGATCTCACACGGTTGTTTCTGGTACAAAACTTCCCTAAGGGAGGGGGACAGATGTACTTAAAAAACCCACTGGGCTGACTAAAGATGCTCCCATCCTTCACAATTTACTTCAGAGTTTGGGTCAGGCCAGTATTTCTACCCAGAAAATAAATATTAGAAGGGATATTTAGAAGATCTTGGCAAGAAAAGTATAAGTAAATATAAGAGCACAGGCAGGGGAATTTTGAGAAGTAATATTAACTGGGCTCAGTGGACTAGAGAGTAAATTATTTACACTCCTAAGGATTCAGGGCAGACTCAGCCATTTAAGGGAAGGAGGAACGACCATCTGCTGCTTCAGCTACAAGTGACCAGCTTAACAGGTTGCACGCCTAGGCTTGAACCACAGCCAAAAATATGAATCACAACCAGATACAGCCTCAGAAAATTCCACCTTGGGGGTCTATAAAGGGAAAAAAAATGTGTGCTCTCTTTATTGACAGCTGGGATTGCTGGTTCTCACTGTATGCAGCTGTCCAAAGTGAGTTCTCTCCTTCATAGAGAATGCGAAAAAATGAACTACTTTAAACCACTTTATTTCTACTACATTTACCTTGTGAAATCCATCTGTCACCCATTCACTCTGAGCAAGGGAAAGCCTATGGTGGATGAATTCCCTTAGTATCAGCTGCCTTCAGGGATACCCAAGAACATCTGAAATCTAATTAATCAGTTTACCCTTCCTTTAACCACAATGCCAAAATAGATACGTTTTGATCAAATCCCTTATTACCATCTTACTATCATACTCTAAGCTTGGCAACCCACATCCGATAGGTCCTTCAAATTTGCCTTTTCTTTAGATGCATCTCTGGATTTGTCCTGCTCCTCTCCCCTTCCACTGCTCTGCCCTATAATAGGCTCCATTCCCCATGCTTTGCTTACTGTAACAGCTGGTGAGATTCCTGGCTTTTAGGTTTTCTCTACTTTCCTTCATGTTGCACTCAGGTCGTCTTTCTCAGCTACCGTTTTGAAAAATCTATTCATTCCCTTTCTTTTCAAGGAATGAGAACGACCCATTTTCTTATAGCACTGAAGCCTCTGTGTGACAGCCCTGTCGCTCTAACTTCATTCATTGTGTCAACCACTAACTTCAGGCGCATAAGTAGAAAACTAATTCCCTCCTTTGAAACTGCTCATAACATTTCCTTTGGCTGGAATGCTCCTTGAGACCTCCTCAACATTCCTGCCACTCCATGTATGCATAAGCAGCCTCAAGTTTCTATCTTCTCATGAAAATTCTCCTAATAATACTAATGAGATGAGTGGAAATCTAATTGGAAACAAACCAAACAACAACAAAAGCAAGATGAGCCGGAGGATTCTCAGTCTTCTTACTACTGGGTTATTGGTGGTTTCCTCAGCAATGCCTTATTCACCCCATCCCTCCTTTTCTATTTCCACAGGACCATTTTGTTTCAAGATTGCACACTTTACCTCTACTTGCCAGTGGTTCTCAACCTTGGCTGTGCATTAGAATCACCTGGGGAGGTTTTAAAACACTGAATACCCAGGTTGTACCCTAGACCATTAAATCAAGATCTCTGGGGATAGTGAGTCCCAGGTATCAGTACTTTAAAAATTGTTCTAGGAGATTCTGAGGTTGAGAACCACCAATCCAGATAACCAGTATAATCTCCTGCCAAGTTTCCTCCACTTCTGGGTTTTCTTAACTGTACCACATTTTACTGCTGTTTAAATTCTCAGTTCTAAGTGGTTCATTCCCTTACTCAAGATCTTTTAATGGTGTATCTATATCTATATATCTATTTCTATCTATTTACCTATATATACATAAACATAAGTATGCTATATTAAATGAAAAAACATAGGTTAGAGAAGAATATAGTATGTTTAAATATCAATTTTATGTGTATGTTAGTTTTCTATCATTGCATAGCAGATTTCCACAAACTTAGCAGTTTAAAACAACACAAATTTATTAAATCACAGTCTCCATGAGCCAGGAGTCTGAGCATAGTTTGACTGCTGCTAAGGGTCTCTCACTGTTTTAAAATATCGGTTTTATTATCAGTCAAGTATGGTGAGGCTAACAGATCAGGGGATGACTGCCATTGAAAAGATAATTTGTTACTACAGGTCCCAAGAAGAGGGGCACAGCACACCACACAGAGCCACAGGGGAAGTACGAGGGTTGGCCAGGAGGCAGAAGGAGTGAGGGAAAAGCATGGGCAAGGGCCTTTATTGTAGTTTCTATGGGAAAGGCAAGGCAAGGCAGCGTAATCAGGCTTAAGACTGGCTAGTTTGAATAATTTCAGTGGGCTCTGGGCTATAGAAGCTGTCACTAGTTGTCTGGTACTTGGCCCTGGGATGATTAGGGCAGAGGAATATTGCCTTCTGGAGTGTAAGAGCCAAATAGAGGCGGTGGTTCAGATACTGGGTCTGGATTGGTTGGTTTGCATATGAAAGGCACCCCTCTGGGCCAGTCATTTGCTATCTTTAAGAACTGGCTACAGAAAAGAAGAAGATGTAGTCAATACACTTAGTAGGTTGAAATTACAGCATCAGCCAGGGCTGTGACCCAAGCTCACTACTTATTGTCAGAATTCAGTGCCTTGTGGTTTTAAGACTAAGGTCCCCGATTTCTCCAGTCAGTTGCTGGCTGACTGCTGGTGGTCAGTCTCAGCCCCTAGAGGCTGCTCTCAGGTCCTAGCCACATGGCTCTCTCACAACATGAAGATTAGTCTTCAAAGCCAGCTGGAAATTCTTATATAATGTAATGTAATTACAGGCGTGACTAGCTCACCACCTTTGGCATATAACATGACTTATCAAGGGAGCCATAGCACATCATATTCACAGGTGTGCTCACACTCAAGAGGAGGGGATTATATAGGGCATATAGCCAGGAAGCAGGCATCTTAGAATTTTTCCTTCTACAAATATGGAATATCCAATAATATGGAATTATTTATATGTATATATTTGCATGGTATAAAAGTCTGGAAATATATATCTATATACATGGAGAGAGAGAGAGAGAGGGAGAGAGAGAAAGAGAGAGATGTTAACATGAATAATCTCTGTTGAGGGGCTTTCAGGTGGAATTCTCTTTTTTTTAGATATTAATTGTTAGCACATATATTACTTGGGAGGCAAGGAAAGAAGGAAGGAAAAGGGGAAGAAAGAACGAACCTTCAGCTGCTTACTGAACTAAGCATAAATTCATCCTGTCAAAACAGGTTCCCCATAACATAATCCCAACTCTGTTTAAAGAATCATTTTCCAATACAGCCTTCAAATGACCCCATATTCTAGCCAAATGATCTACCCTGGCCCACATTTTACCCTGTGCTTTTCTACCTGTATGGCACACTCATATTATTTCAATGCTTCATTCTGTCAAAATCTATCCCTCAAGGCCCATGGTTATTTTCTCTGCAAACTCACCCTTGACTCCACCAGCCTTGAGGTGCTTCCTCTTGATTTTGGAATCCCTGAGCAATAGAGCATAGGGGTTAAGCTCCTAAACTCTAAGGTTGTATTGCCTAGATTCCACTCCTGGCTCTTGATACATTCTAGCCAAGAAATCTGGGGTAAATTGTTTAACCTTTAATAAGTCAGGACCACAGCTCAGAAGAGATAAAGCAAGTAGGAGAAGAGGGGCTTTTATCCATAATCCAAGGAGAAAAAGCAGAGTGGGAACATTGGAATTGAAATATCTAAGTCAGCAACCCAAAGGAAACCACATATGTCTTCAGAAAGAAATCAACTATGTGGGACTGATAGTAGGATGGTGGTTCAAATGAGTGGAGCTTTGATCTTCAAGTCCAAAATGTAACCTTTGCCTTGGAAAATTCCCCAGCCAAAGTCACAGAAACTAAACAGAAAGCAAATGCTCCATGAAACCAGGCAATGCCATCAATGACACTTCCCAGGCCATGTCTCCAAAACAGAGAGTTCTTCCTATTTAGGTCTCTATGCAGTGATGTATGAGTATGTTAATTGCAAGTGAGGAAATTTCATTTGTTTTTTGAGAATTGAATTCATCCAAGAAAAACAAACATCCTTTTTGACAATTTTCTTCTCCATTTATGCCAGCTCAATTATGAGAGGCAAAGCACAGTATTTTCCAGACCCGTGCTTTAAAGAATCCTAGTACCACACCCTCTATTTAGCTCTCTGTCCTGGCACAGTTGGATACACTAGGATTTCCAAACCCTGCCAGGCTCCCTGGGAAATGAAGGATGTGCCTTGACTCCACCAAATAATATATGAAATTGGCATCCATCTGATAAACCAGTTTAGCTCACCCTGGACTTGGATTCTGTTTTACAAATCCTCATTTTCTTTGCCTATATAATAATTGGGAGCCACATCACTGAAAGATACCACTTTATATTCCAAAGAAATAGCTGTATGATTAAGATTTACCATTTATTTAGCACCTATTATATGTCAGACTCTTTGCATGCATGATCTCAATTAATCCTCACAATTCTACCAGCTAGGTAGTCTTATTGCTTTGTGAAGGATGAGGACCCACTTGGGGGAAGCAAAATGGGAGGCTGAACAATATCTTTCACTGATCTCTTCTTTCTCTGATACCGTGGAATAACTCATGCTAAGCCCTTGGCTCAGGATACCCCAAAGCAACTTCCTCCTGCTCCTGAGACAAGTGACTCTTCTTAAGATGGCAGACCACGCTGATATTTTAGAAATGTCTGCTGCTAGGCTGCTAGGTGACATGGGGAAGTAGATCACAGGAATCAGAAGACTGAGGGTTGCAGCTTCTAACTGGCCATGGAGCCACAAGCAAATTCCTTTCACTTTCTGGGGCTCTGTTTCCTCAGCTGTAACATGAGAGGGTTGGACTAGATTTATGGCTTGTAAATTTTCAAAAGCTATGGAACTTTAGTTACACAAACAACATCTTATAGAAGTTCAAAGCAGTGTCATTGGTTGAAAGGGATAGAGGCAAGAAGGGCAGAGAGGCAGCATTTCAGGCACTTTGCTGAATCTTAGGGCTTGAGGATCCACAGTTTGAAAACATGGTTGTACTAGGTGATAACTAAAGGTTCTCTCCAGCCCTAACATTTGATGGTTCATAAGCTGGACACCCTATTCTTAGGTTTTATTATATATTTCCCTTCCCCAAGCTGAAAATAGAACATCATCCAAGATGGGGACCATGCTATGCCCATCTTATTTCTACTCTGGTACCGAGCTCAATGCTGTACACAGAACAGGTGTTCAGTAAACACTTGCTATGTACCTGTTGGTTCAAAGAGAATGTTTGCTCTGGGGTGTCTGTACCTTAAGGTGAACAACCTCTTTTGTCCGTAGAGTGGCTCTCTGAAGTTTCGGGGGGGAAGTGAGCCTCAAAGTCACTCATTCTTATTCTCTTCAGTAGCCAAAACTGACAATTGTGGGATCTGACATCCTTGGTTACAGGTAAGGGCAGGACACAGTGCTTTATAACAGGAACACTTTAAAAAGCCTTTAAAATCTACCATGACAAGGGCATAAAAAATGACAAGAATGTATTAGACATGGGTTCCCAAGAAAAAAGAGGTCTTGGGAGGAAGGTAGAGCCTCTTTAATAGAGGGTGCTGGGGGAGGAATATTGTTGGATGCTAATTTGCTATTTGAAAATATGTTCTGGTTATATAAGATGACATCTGAAGAGGGGCCACACTTGAGAAATGTGAGCAAGATGAAGAAGCCCAAAATACAGAGGCAGAGAGAATTGTAACACGTTCAATAGGGTTAGTGTTATATTTATTGATTTGCTAATACTACTCTATTGCCCTGCCTGACTGGTGGAGGACAGATAGCTCTTGTGCTTTAGGTTTAATCCACTGAAAAGAAAGACACAAAGACCTAAAGCTGAATTGTCCTTTTGTATATTATTGGGTGAAACTCTCAACACGTTTTTTTTCTCAAAGACCGCAAAAAATCCTCTTTGATTTGCCTCGTTTGTGGCAATTCACTGTTTGGATCCAAAACACTTCACAGATCTGGAGCCAACCAGTTCAAATAATGTTATGTTTTCCAAATCCATAAAAAAAGAGGGGTCAGAAAGACAGGCGCTCAGATGGCAAATGTTTGCAATTTTTAGTGTTAATAGTCATTGACAGTTCAAGCATTCACCCCAATCTTTTTTTTTTTTTTGCGGTACGCGGGCCTCTCACTGTTGTGGCCTCTCCCATTGTGGAGCACAGGCTCTGGCCATGCAGGCTCAGTGGCCATGGCTCATGGGCCCAGCCGCTCTGCAGCATGTGGGATCCTCCCGGACCGGGGCACGAACCTGTGTCCCCTGCATCGGCAGGCGGACTCTCAACCATTGCACCACCAGGGAAGCCCCACCCCAATTTTTTGATAGCATGGTCAGTGAGGGGTTTGTTAGAATAAATGGAACAAAGTTCTAGTTTTTGGAGCTCATATAGCATCAAGCTTTAAATACACCTCCATATCTAACAGAGGTTTCCTTCTCACCTTCACCTGGAAAACAACTTAAGTTGTTAATGTCCATTTCTTATTGGGTGAAAACAGACACCCAGTCTCATGAGTTATCTTCCCTTTACATTAACTCTCCATCCCTACCCTTCATTTTATCCAAACTTCAAGGTCTTACTGAAAACAAAATTGCACCTGACAAACAGCATTTTGGTAAGTCAAAAACCATCTCTTTCCAATTGGCCTAGATGGTACGCTCTGGGTCTACTGGATGTCCAATGGGAAACCACATTAGATAGGGCACAGCAGGTCAATGAGTGTGTTTACTGAATCTACTCCATTATGACTTCTGTGGACAGGTTCACAGTGGGAGAGCCCAAGAGTAGCCAGAGTGGTGGTTGTCCCGTTCTCTCAAAGATATGGGGAAGGTTGAAATAGGAGTGGGGATCGAAACCTAGTTTCCCTAAAGCTGAGTTCCTCTGCTGAGTTTATGATTAACCTCTCTGTCCAAAATTGTATTCTCTTTCTTGTTTTGAACTTGTTCCCCTCAAGATTGAGGAGTATCAAACAAAAGGGGGAATTGAAACCGCGTACAAGCCCCTGTGTCCCTGTCCTTTGAAGTAAAAGGGTTTTGCTTTAGTCTCCCAGGCCTCTCCTGAGTCTCAAAAGGCTGGCTCAAGAGTTAATGATTAGGAAATGTGAAGATGTATAAACAAAGATTACTTGTTGGGCCAGGAAACTGGTAACAATTTAGACTATAAATCTTCAACATCGCAGAATCACTGAACTCCTAGTTCCCTGAAAGATGGAGATACAGGCCTGACACACATTCCTACATTGTTTATACAGGAAGCAGACCCCCACCAGATGAAAATTGCTGACCACAAGCATGTATACTCCAGACTGGTTGAAACCAGAAGGTTGGTGATGCTCAAAACTTAACCTTGATGCCAACCAATCTGAGAATTATGCATGAGCTGATCATGCACCCTGCCACTCCCTCCCTCACACGGCCTTCAAAAACCCCTCCTGAAAGGCATCAGGGAATTCGGGTCTTTTGAGCATGAGCTGCCCATTCTTCTTGCTTGGCACCCTGCAATAAATGCTGTACTTTCTGTCACCACAACCTGGTGTCAGTAGATCGGCTTTACTGCATGCAGGAGAGTGGACCCAAATTTGGTTCCATAACGAGGAAAGAATCTTCCCCTGAGGTCACAGTCTGGAGTCCAAATCAGCACTAGATTTGGAGATTCTATCTCAACTCCTTCCACCAAAGCATTTCTTTAGGTTGTTACTTTGCTATATGAAACTCCTATGTATGTTATACTTCAAAAATCACTATTATTTGGTGTAAAGAATAATGGTGGTGGTGATGCTAATAATAGAGAAGCAGTGTGATTACAGGAGGAGAGAGCTTTTTGGGGAGAAAGTGGAAATATTCTACTGCAATGTCTGTGCAGAAGGTTATTAAAACATTACTAACTGGAGAGCACCCAGGCCTGACTTCCTGTAGATTTTTTTTAGTCTGAATTGCTCAAGACAGCACACAGAGCTAGTGCAAAATGCTCTATGGGAAGACTCAGTGGGCCAGTCATATACTTGGTTTGTACGGCACCTTGAAAGAACTGCCATTTTTCAGCAATAGTTTCTTGCCTGACAAAACCGGATCAATTGCATGTCCACCTACCATCTCTTGCAAATAACAGATTGTATCTATCATGTGCTAAAATTTCCTCCATCAGGAAGAAGGCTCTGATGTTCCAGGGCATGCAATATGGATGCCCCTGTGAAAGTTAGTTTCAGCTGCAGGTGTTAGTGACTTTATTAGGAAAGAAAGAAAGTGAGCTGTTTCAGGACTAGGGCATAAACACATTGAATGACCCCACTTTCTTGGCCAGGATAAACATAGGCATAAGTCAAACAAAATGTTAAACTCCACCTTTAGCTTGGTGTCACTGATTGGGGAAATGGAGCAACTCTGGCAGTTTGATATAAACTCAAAATTATATGGAGGTATGGGGGCTGGAAGTCAAACAACCTTAAAACAAATTAACCAGATTTTAATTTTTTTTTTTTTCAGTACGCGGGCCTCTCACTGTTGTGGCCTCTCCCGTTGTGGAGCACAGGCTCTGGACGCGCAGGCTCAGCAGCCATGGCTCACGGGCCCAGCCACTCCGCGGCATGTGGGATCTTCCCGGACTGGGGCACGAACCCGCGTCCCCTGAATCGGCAGGCAGACTCTCAACCACTGCGCCACCAGGGAAGCCCTAGATTTTAAATTTTTGAGTATGAAAAACACTGAGGTGTGTCTTATTCAGATTGTTTTTAAGCCAGGAATCATAATGTTATTCAAACTGGATTGGACCTCTCCTGCACTGATAGGAGCCTGAACTTGAAAAGTGGTGGCTAGTTGTCCCCCTATTTTGGTTCTCCCATTCTTCACTAAGTAGTAAAACTCTGACATTTTAACTGGACACATAGCCACCCAGAATAAAGACTATGATTCTTTTTTTTTTTTTTTTTTGCCGTATGCGGGCCTCTCACTGTTGTGGCCTCTACCATTGCGGAGCACAGACTCCGGAACCGCAGGTTCAGCGGCCATGGCTCACGGGCCCAGCCACTCTGTGGCATGTGGGATCTTCCCAGACCGGGACACGAACCCGTGTCCCCTACATCGGCAGGCAGACTCTGAACCACTGCACCACCAGGGAAGCCCAAGACTACAATTCTTGATCTCACTTTCAGATGAGTATGACCCTGAAACTATATTCTGACCAACTGGATGCAAGGGAGAATGATGTCATGTGATTTCTAAGTGTCTTTAAATGGAGGGGCATACTATTTTCTCTTAGTCTCCAAACCTGCTAGTTGGAATGCAGATATGATGGCTGGAGCTAGAGAAGCCATTGTGGATCATAAATTGGAAACCATATGTTGAGAATGGGAGAGCATCAAGACAGAAGGAGCCTGGGTCCCTAGGGATCATGGAGATGCCATACAAGCCCTCAACTACCTATATGGACTTTTACATCATCTCGGACATTGAATTTTTCACCTCTAGAAGTTCTATTTTGGTCTTTTTAACGTCTTCCATATCTTTATTTAACGTGCTTAATCCTTCCTCTAGCTTCTTGAACATATGAAAAATAGTTATAATAACTGTTTAAAAGTCTTTGTATACCAGTCCCATTATCTGTGTTATTTTTGTGTCAGTTTTAATTTATTTCTCTCCTTATTATGGGTTATATTTTCCTTCTTTTGGATGCCTGGAAGTTTTTGATTGGATGTCAGATGTGAATTTTACCTTGTTGGATAGTCTGAGGCTTTGTTCTGGAACACAGTTAAGTTACTTGGAAACAGTTTGATCCCTTCAAGGCTCTTTTTTAAACTTCATTAGGCAGGTCTAGAGCAGCCTTCAGTATAGGGCTAATTTGGCACCACTACTGAGGCAAGACACTTTTGAGAACTCTGATACACTGAATTATGAGATTTTCCACTCTGGCTGGAAGGAACAGGCACTATTTCTAGTCCTGTGTGATGATATCTGTTCCTTTTGGGTGGTCCTTTTCCTAGTCTCATGTACATGTGTTGACCAGTATTCAGTTGAAGAGTCAAGGGGGACTCTGCAAATCTCCAGAGTTCTTTTTCTGTACAGCTTTCTCTTCTCCAGTACCTTGTCTTGCAAATTCTAGCTGCCCTGGTTTTCCCAACTACCGGTTCCATATACTCATCCACCTGGCCCTGCCTGGATTCCCTCTCCCTGTATCACTGACTGGAAACTCTTTCCAGGCAGTAAGCTGGGGCAATCATAGGGCTCACCTTGTTTGTGTCCTGTCTCTCAGAGATCACTGTTGTTTCTTGCCTGGTGTCCGATGTCTGAAGACTATTGTTTTCATTTTGTCTGGTTTTTCACTTGTTTCAGGCAGGAGGGTAAATCCAGTCCCTGTTACTCCATCTTGGCCAGAACTAGGGACTTTTACATCAGAGAGAAATAAATGACTGTATTGTTTAACCCACTGTTATTTTGGGTTTTCTGTGATTTGCAGCCAAGTCTAATCCTAACAAATACAGGGCTGATCCTTGATTTATTTAGAGCAGTTTCTGACTTTAATATAGAGAAGCTAAGATTTTTAGAATAACCAGAGACTTGAATAGCGCCTGAGTAAGGTCAAATACCTGGATGAAAACTGAAAGTTCTGTCATTTCCCATGAGAAGAGTGGTGCTTAAGCAGCCAAATCAATTCCAGCTGGTGCCAGTTGACAAAATAAAGTACATTTTTTTACTTAGTATGATTAATTTCTCATTCATGGAGACAGTACAATTGGAGAGACATTTATTCCATAAACTTTCCCTGAACACCCATGGTAGCCTAGGCACTAGGCTATATTCTAGGGATACATATATGTATAGACTGGGACATAGGCTTCCAGCAGCAGGTCACAATTTAGATAAGGAGCCCCTTATTTAGATACGATCTCTTGTCATGTGAATAGCTCATGAATTTGTCTAAGAGGCTTAGTGCCAGCTTTTTTTTCTTTAATAAATCTCATCTTCTATTTTTTTCTTTTAATTAGGGAAAATGCCTTTGCAACCCATGGTTCTGCAGTGAACCATGTAATTTATATTTTCAGTAATAAGGTAATTTATACTTGTGGCATAAAGAAGCTTCTCCTGGAACAGGATACTCACATATACTCAAAACTTTACCAGTATCAGTGCAATGGAGAAATATGTTGGATACCACCCTAACAAAATGATTGAGTTTACCATTATCAATACTGGTAAAAATGACATGTTCTTCCTGCTGTGAGGCACTGAGAAAGATATAACATTATGGAAAACAAAAAAGTTTAAGCTCAATGTTTTCATGAGAAATAATCAGAGGAATCAAATTGAGAGACATTCTGCAAAACATCTGGCCTGGACTCTTAAAAAAATGTTGATGACATAAAAGACAAAAGAAAAAAAAGTGGGGTGTGCGGTTCTAGATTAAAGGAGACCAAAGATACTGACAATTAAATGCAATTCATAATATTTTATTGCATCAAAAAAAGCTATAAGGACATTACTGAGACAATTGGTGAATATAGACTTTATACCTGTCTGTGGTATCAGAGTTGTATTTCCTGAGTGTGATGACTATATTGTAGCTATATAGGATAGTGCCCTTGTTCTTAGGAGACTCTTACTCAAGTATTTAGGGGTGAAGAGTCAAGATATCTGCAAATACCTCTCAAATAGTTCATAAAAATAGAGTAATAAAGTAGATGTGGGAAAATATTAAGAATTGGTAAATCTAGGTGAAGGCTATATGGGCGCTCATTGTTCTATTCCTGTAACTTTTCTGAAGGTTTGAAAATATTCAAAATAAAAAGTTGGTGGGAAAATGAAAAGCTTGACAAGCAGGGGAAAAAAAAGTTTCTCTCATTCCTATGACAAGTGTTAGCTTTGGCTTTACTGGCCATTCATGAATGGCCAGACCTGGACTTGCAGGCAGTAACCAGAAGCTCCTCTGTTCCCCTGGGCCTTCCCTTAAATTATCTCACCGGCTGGAGTATCCTAACCCATTACCTTATACTCCCTTCCCCCTCCCTTTTTGACATACTAAAACCAAGCTCCTTGAATAATGCCCATCCTTGAATTCTCACTGAGTTTATATACGCTCAGGAAAGCAACCGATTCAAAGTTGGTATTCTGCTTTTAGTGGTGCGTTGGAACTGGTCTGCCTTGGCTTGTACTGGCTAGCATTGGTTCACAGAAGCCAATCACAATGGTAGTTTGAAATCAGCCCTGGTGGAAATATTTACGACATGACGTCTGCACATGCTACAAATCAGGGTCCCTCTACTCCCTCTCCCAGAGCCAGTGGCTAAACATTTACCAGAACACTACTGACTTTCAGCCTTACTGTATGAGAAGTGTCTTGCAGACCTTGTAATTGGTTTACAGCCTTACTAAAGAATCTTGAAGTTCTCTGAGGCTTGCTAACAAATATCCCATAGATTGTTCCCTGGTGTCCTCTATTTGGCCTAAGAGTAGGCTTTGACTAAACTGAAGATGTACATAAGAAGAAGGTTGTCTACAGTAAAAAGAAAAAAAACTGTTGTCAATGTTCTCAAAAAAAGCCAAAAGGCTTTTGACTGGGTGGCGATTTAATAAAGCGGAAAAAGAGTGTGGATGAGGGGACAAATGGCGCTATCACTTACTGACTGTATACACTTAGGCAAGGCAGTTAACCTCTCTGAGCCACAATTTTCTCATCTGTAAAATGGGAGTATTAATCGAAGTACTCTCTCATGGATAGTACTTTTAGGGGATTCTAATATCTGTCTTTTCACGTTGAGACGTATAATCAGTCACATATAATCATCAGAGCTAATGTTTAATGGGTGTTTACTAGAAGACAAGCATTGTATTAATTTATTTAGAAATATAATCTCACTAAGACTTCAAAATTCTATAAATGTGGAATTATTAATACTCCCCTAATCTTAGAATTGTGCCCCAAAGCGATGTAGTGTGTGCCTAGTACATGTTTATTATTACTGATAATCCCTTGTATTTGAGAATAATTGAATTTAGTCTGCAGAACAAGCTGGTGAGCAAACAAGGTAAGTGTTTATAGCCATAACTAAGACTGAAATTAAGTACCTTGCTAAGAGGCAGCAAAATAGGGAGTAGAATTAAGCCCCTTGAATTCCCAGCCCGTGCTCTGCTTCCTGTGTGACTTTGGTCATGACACTACCCATCTACCGGCCTCAGTTTGCTGAGTCTGGGTGACTAATGCATCCCAGTGTGCACAGAAATTTCTCAGTTTTAACACTTCAACTCCCACATCTTGGGAAACCCCTTAGTCCTAGATAAACCAGGATGATTGGTCACCCTACTTGAGTCCGCCCTCTCATTCACAGAATGTATCCAGGCCTCTTCCCAAGAAAACCTACCTGGCTCTGCTACCTAGCTATCTCCTCATTCCTTCAGATCTCATTAGCATCCTATTTAGGAATACTTTCTCAGTCTTTTTTTGTGGGCTCTTCTTCCTCTGCCTGTCCAAAATTTCCCCCACAATTCCACCTCTTGGTGATAACCACTGCTAACTTTGTGGTGTATGTTCTTCCAGTATTTTTTTTTACAGTTAGATATATATTATAATTATCATCATTACAAACTTGAGATCATACTGTATAAATACTTGTTGCCCATAATTCCCACTTAACATTATATCATAAGCATTTTTCCAAGTCATTAAAGATTCTTCAAAGAAATATCTTATCATCGACTACATTATTCCACTGCAAGGGATATACCATATTTCTTTACTTAACCATTCTCCTACTGTATGACATTTAGGCTTTTTCCACTTTTTACTGTTATAAATAGGGCTCTGACAAATATCTTCATTCATAAATCTTTCTGTACTGCTTTATTTCCTTCAATTACATTTGTAAGAGTGGAATTACTGTGTCAAAGGCTGTGAACATTTTTAAGGCTATTGATACACATTGCCAAAATGCAGAGAGGAGTAATTGGGAAGGGAAATTGGCAGCATTAATTTGGAAGACACATTTGGAAATTGTTTGAACAGTATCTGGGTGATTGTGGAACTTCATTTTATAAATGGCTCTGTGGAAAGAACTTAGATTACTTTGGAAAGCACTTTAAAGTTAACATCTAAGAAGGTGAAAAAACTGTTAATAAAAAGTTTAGTCAATGTATATTGTATTGTTTGTTTTAGGTGGCATTTTATAATTAGATGAAAAAAGAATGATACAGCAGGGATCCCTTTTATAATCATTATGTAGACTGTACCTGTGTCCATTATACAGCACAAGCCTTAATTTTATTATTTAGAATTATTATAGTCCTACTGTAAGTGTATCTTTGCTAATATGACAAATTGTTGGTCATATTTTAAATTTATTTGATATAGTGTCCTTGGTTTGAAACATAGCTCCAATTATAACATTATTCTTTAAGGAAGTAATGTTCTTTGGATGTTATTTCCAGGATTGCATTTACAGTAAAAAGTGGGCACCGCTTATACCACCGTTCTTTCCTTCTTCCACTGACCACTAGAGGGAAGAAAACATTCAGAGGCAGCTCACAGCATTATCTCCAGCCTCCAAAAAGAGCAAGGTGGTTTCCAACAGAGGCCACCCATCTACCACACTCTTCAGCGCTTTCCTCCTGAGCCTATTTCTGTAGCACCCAGACTCCATCCTTGCAAAATGGGGCCACCTTTTAGAAGAATTGTTGTTATTTAATTTACCAGAAGACTACAGAGCTCTTTAGGGGACAAAGAGCCACCTCCTCCTGCTTGTCATATTTTCTTTATAGATCAAGGGAAGCAGATAAGAAATTTAAAGGTACAGACGGGCTGAATGGATACAAAAACAAGACCCATATATATGCTGTCTACAAGAGACCCACTTCAGACCTAGAGACACATACAGACTGAAAGTAAGGGGATGGAAAAAGATATTCCATGCAAATGGAAACCAAAAGAAAGCTGGAGTAGCAATTCTCATATCAGACAAAATAGACTTTAAAATAAAGACTATTAGAAGAGACAAAGAAGGACACTACATAATGATCAAGGGATCAATCCAAGAAGAAGATATAACAATTGTAAATATTTATGCACCAAACATAGGAGCACTTCAATACATAAGGGAAATATTAACAGCCATAAAAGGAGAAATCGACAGTAACACAATCATAGTAGGGGACTTTAACACCCCACTTTCACCAATGGACAGGTCATCCAAAATGAAAATAAATAAGGAAACACAAGCTTTAAATGATACATTAAACAAGATGGACTTAATTGATATTTATAGGACATTCCATCCAAAAACAACAGAATACACATTTTTCTCAAGCGCTCATGGAACATTCTCCAGGATAGATCATATCTTGGGTCACAAATCAAGCCTTGGTAAATTTAAGAAAATTGAAATTGTATCAAGTATCTTTTCCGACCACAATGCTATGAGACTAGATATCAATTACAGGAAAAGAGCTGTAAAACATACAAACACATGGAGGCTAAACAATACACTACTTAATAACGAAGTGATCACTGAAGAAATCAAAGAGGAAATTAAAAAATACCTAGAAACAAATGACAATGGAGACACGACGACCCAAAACCTATGGGATGCAGCAAAAGCAGTTCTAAGAGGGAAGTTTATGGCAATACAATCCCACCTTAAGAAACAGGAAATATCTCGAATAAACAACCTAACCTTGCACCTAAAGCAATTAGAGAAAGAAGAACAAAAACATCCCAAAGTTAGCAGAAGGAAAGAAATCATAAAAATCAGATCAGAAATAAATGAAAAAGAAATGAAGGAAACGATAGCAAAGATCAATAAAACTAAAAGCTGGTTCTTTGAGAAGATAAACAAAATTGATAAACCATTAGCCAGACTCATCAAGAAAAAAAGGGAGAAGACTCAAATCAATAGAATTAGAAATGAAAAAGGAGAAGTAACAACTGACACTGCAGAAATACAAAAGATCATGAGAGATTACTATAAGCAACTCTATGCCAATAAAATGGACAACCTGGAAGAAATGGACAAATTCTTAGAAATGCACAACCTGCCAAGACTGAATCAGGAAGAAATAGAAAATATGAACAGACCAATCACAAGCACTGAAATTGAAACTGTGATTAAAAATCTTCCAACAAACAAAAGCCCAGGACCAGATGGCTTCACAGGCGAATTCTATCAAGCATTTAGAGAAGAGCTAACACCTATCCTTCTCAAACTCTTCCAAAATATAGCAGAGGGAGGAACACTCCCAAACTCATTCTACGAGGCCACCATCACCTTGATACCAAAACCAGACAAGGATGTCACAAAGAAAGAAAACTACAGGCCAATATCACTGATGAACATAGATGCAAAAATCCTCAACAAAATACTAGCAAACAGAATCCAACAGCACATTAAAAGGATCATACACCATGATCAAGTGGGGTTTATTCCAGGAATGCAAGGATTCTTCAATATACGCAAATCAATCAATGTGATACACCATATTAACAAACTGAAGGAGAAAAACCATATGATCATCTCAATAGATGCAGAGAAAGCTTTTGACAAAATTCAACACCCATTTATGATAAAAACCCTGCAGAAAGTAGGCATAGAGGGAACTTTCCTCAACATAATAAAGGCCATATATGACAAACCCACAGCCAGCATCGTCCTCAATGGTGAAAAACTGAAACCATTTCCACTAAGATCAGGAACAAGACAAGGTTGCCCACTCTCACCACTCTTATTCAACATAGTTTTGGAAGTTTTAGCCACAGCAATCAGAGAAGAAAAGGAAATAAAAGGAATCCAAATCGGAAAACAAGAAGTAAAGCTGTCACTGTTTGCAGATGACATGATACTATACATAGAGAATCCTAAAGATGCTACCAGAAAACTACTAGAGCTAATCAATGAATTTGGTAAAGTTGCAGGATACAAAATTAATGCACAGAAATCTCTGGCATTCCTATATACTAATGATGAAAAATCTGAAAGTGAAATCAAGGAAATACTCCCATTTACCATTGCAACAAAAAGAATAAAATATCTAGGAATAAACCTACCTAAGGAGACAAAAGACCTGTATGCAGAAAATTATAAGACACTGATGAAAGAAATTAAAGATGATACAAATAGATGGAGAGATGTACCATGTTCTTGGATTGGAAGAATCAACATTGTGAAAATGTCTCTATTACCCAAAGCAATCTACAGATTCAATGCAATTCCTATCAAACTACCAATGGCATTTTTCACAGAACTAGAACAAAAAATTTCACAATTTGTATGGAAACACAAAAGACCCCGAATAGCCAAAGCAATCTTGAGAACGAAAAATGGAGCTGGAGGAATCAGGCTCCCTGACTTCAGACTATACTACAAAGCTACAGTAATCAAGACAGTATGGTACTGGCACAAAAACAGAAAGATAGATCAATGGAACAGGATAGAAAGCCCAGAGATAAACCCATGCACATATGGTCACCTTATCTTTGATAAAGGAGGCAGGAATGTACAGTGGAGAAAGGACAGTCTCTTCAATAAGTGGTGCTGGGAAAATTGGACAGGGACATGTAAAAGTATGAGATTAGATCACTCCCTAACACCATACACAAAAATTAGCTCAAAATGGATTAAAGACCTAAATGTAAGGCCAGACACTATCAAACTCCTAGAGGAAAACATAGGCAGAACACTCTATGACATAAATCACAGCAAGATCCTTTTTGACCCACCTCCTAGAGAAATGGAAATAAAGACAAAAATAAACACATGGGACCTAATGAAACTTAAGAGCTTTTGCACAGCAAAGGAAACCATAAACAAGACGAAAAGACAACCCTCAGAATGGGAGAAAATATTTGCAAATGAAGCAACTGACAAAGGATTAATCTCCAAAATTTATAAGCAGCTCATGCAGCTCAATAGCAAAAAAACAAACAACCCAATCCAAAAATGGGCAGAAGACCTAAATAGACATTTCTCCACAGAAGATATACAGACAGCCAACAAACACATGAAAGGATGCTCAACATCTTTACTCATTAGAGAAATGCAAATCAAAACTACAATGAGATATCATCTCACACCAGTCAGAATGGCCATCATCAAAAAATCTAGAAACAATAAATGCTGGAGAGGGTGTGGAAAAAAGGGAACACTCTTGCACTGCTGGTGGGAATGTGAATTGGTACAGCCACTATGGAGAACGGTATGGAGGTTCCTTAAAAAACTACAAATAGAACTACCATATGACCCAGCAATCCCACTACTGGGCATATACCCTGAGAAAACCATAATTCAAAAAGAGACATGTACCAAAATGTTCATAGCAGCCCTATTTACAATAGCCCGGAGATGGAAACAACCTAAGTGTCCATCATCGGATGAATGGATAAAGAAGATGTGGCACATATATACAATGGAATATTATTCAGCCATAAAAAGAAATGAAATTGAGCTATTTGTAATGAGGTGGATGGACCTAGAGTCTGTCATACAGAGTGAAGTAAGTCAGAAAGAGAAAGACAAATACTGTATGCTGACACATATATATGGAATTTAAGAAAAAAATGTCATCAAGAACATAGGGGTAAGACAGGAATAAAGACACAGACCTACTAGAGCATGGACTTGAGGATATGGGGAGGGGGAAGGGTAAGCTGTGACAAAGTGAAAGAGCGGCATGGACATATATACACTACCAAACGTAAGGTAGATAGCTAGTGGGAAGCAGCCGCATAGCACAGGGAGATCAGCTCGGTTCTCTCTGACCGCCTGGAGGGGTGGGATAGGGAGGGTGGGAGGGAGACGCAAAAGGGAGGGGATATGGGAACATATGTATATGTATAACTGATTAAATTTGTAAAATAAAAAAAAGGAAAGAAAAAAAAAAGCACTATAGAAATATAGATTATACTTGACTTTAAATAAAAATCTGAATAAATACTAAAAAAAAAAAAAAAGAAATTTAAAGGTAGAGTGATAGGAGCTATTATTCTATTTGTGACCACTGAAAATGAGAATGTATGAGGTAGTCAAGACAATGTCTCTGATACTGATACTCTCAGCCCCACCTCAGACTCTCAGCATACTCCACCTACCACAAAGTAGAAAAAACCATGACCCCAACTTCAATAATTCTCTGGCTAAGCAGCAAGTCAGCTTTATCACTAGGATCGTTTTATCCTTGTGCCTAAGTCTCCAAGTGTGTGGCCTCTGGTTACCAGCAGTACTATAGTGTTTGGGAGGCATTCATATGATGCAGTGGTTGAGGGCATGTATGTTGGACAGATCTGGGAGTTAATCCCAGGTTCACCACTTTCAAGAACTATGATCCTTTGTTTCCTTAAATTTTAAAATGGGGAAGATAATGCTACTTACCCTTATAAGATAGTGGTAAGAATTAAATGAGATAATGAATACACAGTAAAGCCCTTAGCAAAGTGTCTGTTTATATGATAAATAAATAATGGCAATTATGCTCATGGCTCAAGTTTGGGTCTCTGGTATTTGCTCCCGGATTGTGTTGGGGCATCCTACTCTTTGGACCTTTGCTGACTGCTCACCCTGCTCCTGTTTGGATTGGATGCTGAAAGTGACTTAAAGCCTAACCTGATAACCCTGCTTGAAATCTATATTCCAGATTCTCATCTTAACCTGCTAACTCTAAAATAGCTCATGGGTTATACTCTCAGCTATATTTGGGCCTTTGACCTCTATCCAACCACATGGGTCTGCCAGGACTACTTGATCTCCTCAGGCAGGTCAGACCCAACTGGACACTGTGCCACTCCTGGCTGTGCTCAATATCTTCCAAGTCAAGTTTTGCTTTTTGATGACAACAGGGAATCAGTGTAGTTTCTTAAAGAGGGAAATGCTGTGACTGCTGTGAGGAAAGCAACCAGAGATTTAATGCCAGAAGGGATCTTTATGCTTTTAGTTGATTAACCTGGCAAGAGTTTGCAGGAACTATTTAACTTGATTTGTATACTACCTGGCAAACTATCATTCATTTCCTTGCATAATAAATGCTTTTTTCTGACTTCCGGGTAAGATGGCGGAAGAGTAAGACGCGGAGATCACCTTCCTCCCCACAGATACACCAGAAATACAGCTACACGTGCAACAACTCCTACAGAACAACTACTGAACGCTGGCAGAAGACCCCAGACCTCCCAAAAGGCAAGAAACTCCCCACATACCTGGGTAGGGCAAAGCAGAGAGATTCCCGCAGAGAGGAGCGGTGCCGAGCGGCACTCACCAGCCCGAGAGGCTTGTCTGCTCCCCCGCCAGGGCGGGCGGCGCTGGAGCTGAGGCTCGGGCTTCGGTCAGAGCGCAGGGAGAGGACTGGGACTGGCGGCGAGAACTCAGCCTGAAGGGGGCTAATGTGCCACAGCTAGCCGGGAGGGAGTCCGGGAAAACTCTGGAGCTGCCGAAGAGGCAGGAGACTTTTTCTTCCCTCTTGGTTTCCTGGTGCGCGAGGAGAGGGGATTAAGAGCGCCGCGTAAAGGAGCTCCAGAGACGGGCGCGAGTCGCGGCTGAAAGCACGGAGCCCAGAGACGGGCGTGGGACGCTGGGGCTGCTGCTGCCGCCGCCAAGAAGCCTGTGTGCGAGCGCAGGACACTGTCCACACCGCCCTTCTGGGAGCCTGTGCAGCCTGCCACTGCCGGGGTCCCGGGATCCAGGGGCGGCTTCCCTGGGAGAACGCACGGCGCGCCCCGGGCTGGTGCAACATCACGCCGACCTCTGCCGCTGCAGGCACGCCCCGCACTCCGTGCCCCTCCCTCCCGCCCGGCCTGAGTGAGCCAGAGTCCCCGAAGAGGCTGCTCCTTTAACCCTGTCCTGTCTGAGCGAAGAACAGACGCCCTCCGGCGACCTACACGCAGAGGCGGGGCCAAATCCAAAGCTGAGACCCAGGAGCTGTGAGAACAAAGAAGAGAAAGGGAAACCTCTCCCAGCAGCCTCAGAAGCAGCGGATTAAAGCTCCACAATCAACTTCATGTACCCTGCATCTGTGGAATACATGAATAGACAACAAATCATCCCAAATTGAGGAGCCAGGAGTCAGTGCTGTGCCTCTGAGGTGGGAGAGCCAACTTCAGGACACTGGTCCACAAGAGACCTCCCAGCTCCACATAATATCAAACGGCGAAAATCTTCCAGAGATCTCCATCTCAACACCAGCACCCAGCTTCACTCAACGACCAGCAAGCTACAGTGCTGGACACCCTATGCCAAACAACTAGCAAGACAGGAACACAACACCACCCATTAGCAGAGAGGCTGCCTCAAATCATAAAAAGTCCGCAAACACCCCAAAACACACCACCAGACGTGGACCTGCCCACCAGAAAGACAAGATCCAGCCTCATCCACCAGAACACAGGCAGTAGTCCCCTCCACCAAGAAGCCTACACAACCCACTAAACCAACCTTAGCCACTGGGGACAGACACCAAAAACAACAGGAACTACGAACCTGCAGCCTGCAAAGAAGAGACCCCAAACACAGTAACATAAGCAAAATGAGAAGACAGAAAAACACACAGCAGGAGAAGGAGCAAGATAAAAACCCACCAGACCTAACAAATGAAGAGGTAATAGGCAGTCTATCTGAAAAAGAATTCAGAATAATGATGGTAAAGATGATCCAAAATCTTGGAAATAGAATAGACAAAATGCAAGAAACAGTTAACAAGGACCTAGAAGAACTAAAGACGAATCAAGCATCGATTAAAAACACAATAAATGAAATAAAAAATACTCTAGATGGGATCAATAGCAGAATAACTGAGGCAGAAGATCGGATAAGTGAGGTGGAAGATAAAATAGTGGAAATAACTGCTGCAGAGCAAAATAAAGAAAAAAGAATGAAAAGAACAGAGGACAGTCTCAGAGACCTCTGGGACAACATTAAACGCACCAACATTCGAATTATAGGGGTTCCAGAAGAAGAAGAGAAAAAGAAAGGGACTGAGAAAATATTTGAAGAGATTATAGTTGAAAACTTCCCTAATATGGGAAAGGAAATAGTTAATCAAGTCCAGGAGGCACAGAGAGTCCCATACAGAATAAATCCAAGGAGAAATACACCAAGACACATATTAATCAAACTGTCAAAAATTAAACACAAAGAAATCATATTAAAAGCATCAAGGCAAAAACAACAAATAACACACAAGGGAATCCCCATCAGGATAACAGCTGATCTCTCAGCAGAAACTCTACAAGCCAGAAGGGAGTGGCAGGACATACTTAAAGTGATGAAGGAGAAAAACCTGCAACCAAGATTACTCTACCCAGCAAGGATCTCATTCAGATTTGATGGAGAAATTAAAACCTTTACAGACAAGCAAAAGCTGAGAGAGTTCAGCACCACCAAACCAGCTTTACAACAAATGCTAAAGGAACTTCTCTAGGCAAGAAACACAACAGAAGGAAAAGAACTACAATAACGAACCCAAAACAATTAAGAAAATGGGAATAGGAACATACATATCAATAATTACCTTAAACGTAAATGGACTAAATGCTCCCACCAAAAGACACAGACTGGCTGAATGGATACAAAAACAAGACCCATATATATGCTGTCTACAAGAGACCCACTTCAGACCTAGAGATACATACAGACTGAAAGTAAGGGGATGGAAAAAGATATTCCATGCAAATGGAAACCAAAAGAAAGCTGGAGTAGCAATTCTCATATCAGACAAAATAGACTTTAAAATAAAGACTACTAGAAGAGACAAAGAAGGACACTACATAATGATCAAGGGATCAATCCAAGAAGAAGATATAACAATTGTAAATATTTATGCACCAAACATAGGAGCACCTCAATACATAAGGGAAATATTAACAGCCATAAAAGGAGAAATCGACAGTAACACAATCATAGTAGGGGACTTTAACACCCCACTTTCACCAATGGACAGGTCATCCAAAATGAAAATAAATAAGGAAACACAAGCTTTAAATGATACATTAAACAAGATGGACTTAATTGATATTTATAGGACATTCCATCCAAAAACAACAGAATACACATTTTTCTCAAGTGCTCATGGAACATTCTCCAGGATAGATCATATCTTGGGTCACAAATCAAGCCTTGGTAAATTTAAGAAAATTGAAATTGTATCAAGTATCTTTTCCGACCACAATGCTATGAGACTAGATATCAATTACAGGAAAAAAGCTGTAAAACATACAAACACATGGAGGCTAAACAATACACTACTTAATAACGAAGTGATCACTGAAGAAATCAAAGAGGAAATTAAAAAATACCTAGAAACAAATGACAATGGAGACACGACGACCCAAAACCTATGGGATGCAGCAAAAGCAGTTCTAAGAGGGAAGTTTATGGCAATACAATCACACCTTAAGAAACAGGAAATATCTCGAATAAACAACCTAACCTTGCACCTAAAGCAATTAGAGAAAGAAGAACAAAAACATCCCAAAGTTAGCAGAAGGAAAGAAATCATAAAAATCAGATCAGAAATAAATGAAAAAGAAATGAAGGAAACGATAGCAAAGATCAATAAAACTAAAAGCTGGTTCTTTGAGAAGATAAACAAAATTGATAAACCATTAGCCAGACTCATCAAGAAAAAAAGGGAGAAGACTCAAATCAATAGAATTAGAAATGAAAAAGGAGAAGTAACAACTGACACTGCAGAAATACAAAAGATCATGAGAGATTACTATAAGCAACTCTATGCCAATAAAATGGACAACCTGGAAGAAATGGACAAATTCTTAGAAATGCACAGCCTGCCAAGACTGACTCAGGAAGAAATAGAAAATATGAATAGACCAATCACAAGCACTGAAATTGAAACTGTGATTAAAAATCTTCCAACAAACAAAAGCCCAGGACCAGATGGCTTCACAGGCGAATTCTATCAAGCATTTAGAGAAGAGCTAACACCTATCCTTCTCAAACTCTTCCAAAATATAGCAGAGGGAGGAACACTCCCAAACTCATTCTACGAGGCCACCATCACCTTGATACCAAAACCAGACAAGGATGTCACAAAGAAAGAAAACTACAGGCCAATATCACTGATGAACATAGATGCAAAAATCCTCAACAAAATACTAGCAAACAGAATCCAACAGCACATTAAAAGGATCATACACCATGATCAAGTGGGGTTTATTCCAGGAATGCAAGGATTCTTCAATATACGCAAATCAATCAATGTGATACACCATATTAACAAGCTGAAGGAGAAAAACCATATGATCATCTCAATAGATGCAGAGAAAGCTTTTGACAAAATTCAACACCCATTTATGATAAAAACCCTGCAGAAAGTAGGCATAGAGGGAACTTTCCTCAACATAATAAAGGCCATATATGACAAACCCACAGCCAGCATCGTCCTCAATGGTGAAAAACTGAAACCATTTCCACTAAGATCAGGAACAAGACAAGGTTGCCCACTCTCACCACTCTTATTCAACATAGTTTTGGAAGTTTTAGCCACAGCAATCAGAGAAGAAAAGGAAATAAAAGGAATCCAAATGGGAAAAGAAGAAGTAAAGCTGTCACTGTTTGCAGATGACATGATACTATACATAGAGAATCCTAAAGATGCTACCAGAAAACTACTAGAGCTAATCAATGAATTTGGTAAAGTTGCAGGATACAAAATTAATGCACAGAAATCTCTGGCATTCCTATATACTAATGATGAAAAATCTGAAAGTGAAATCAAGGAAACACTCCCATTTACCATTGCAACAAAAAGAATAAAATATCTAGGAATAAACCTACCTAAGGAGACAAAAGACCTGTATGCAGAAAATTATAAGACACTGATGAAAGAAATTAAAGATGATACAAATAGATGGAGAGATGTACCATGTTCTTGGATTGGAAGAATCAACATTGTGAAAATGACTCTACTACCCAAAGCAATCTACAGATTCAATGCAATACCTATCAAACTACCAATGGCATTTTTCACAGAACTAGAACAAAAAATTTCACAATTTGTATGGAAACACAAAAGACCCCGAATAGCCAAAGCAATCTTGAGAACGAAAAATGGAGCTGGAGGAATCAGGCTCCCTGACTTCAGACTATACTACAAAGCTACAGTAATCAAGACAGTATGGTACTGGCACAAAAACAGAAAGATAGATCAATGGAACAGGATAGAAAGCCCAGAGATAAACCCACGGACATATGGTCACCTTATCTTTGATAAAGGAGGCAGGAATGTACAGTGGAGAAAGGACAGTCTCTTCAATAAGTGGTGCTGGGAAAACTGGACAGGGACATGTAAAAGTATGAGATTAGATCACTCCCTAACACCATACACAAAAATTAGCTCAAAATGGATTAAAGACCTAAATGTAAGGCCAGACACTATCAAACTCCTAGAGGAAAACATAGGCAGAACACTCTATGACATAAATCACAGCAAGATCCTTTTTGACCCATCTCCTAGAGAAATGGAAATAAAGACAAAAATAAACACATGGGACCTAATGAAACTTAAAAGCTTTTGCACAGCAAAGGAAACCATAAACAAGACCAAAAGACAACCCTCAGAATGGGAGAAAATATTTGCAAATGAAGCAACTGACAAAGGATTAATCTCCAAAATTTATAAGCAGCTCATGCAGCTCAATAGCAAAAAAACAAACAACCCAATCCAAAAATGGGCAGAAGACCTAAATAGACATTTCTCCACAGAAGATATACAGACAGCCAACAAACACATGAAAGGATGCTCAACATCTTTACTCATTAGAGAAATGCAAATCAAAACTACAATGAGATATCATCTCACACCAGTCAGAATGGCCATCATCAAAAAATCTAGAAACAATAAATGCTGGAGAGGGTGTGGAAAAAAGGGAACACTCTTGCACTGCTGGTGGGAATGTGAATTGGTACAGCCACTATGGAGAACAGTATGGAGGTTCCTTAAAAAACTACAAATAGAACTACCATATGACCCAGCAATCCCACTACTGGGCATATACCCTGAGAAAACCATAATTCAAAAAGAGACATGTACCAAAATGTTCATAGCAGCCCTATTTACAATAGCCCGGAGATGGAAACAACCTAAGTGTCCATCATCGGATGAATGGATAAAGAAGATGTGGCACATATATACAATGGAATATTACTCAGCCATAAAAAGAAATGAAATTGAGCTATTTGTAATGAGGTGGATGGACCTAGAGTCTGTCATACAGAGTGAAGTAAGTCAGAAAGAGAAAGACAAATACTGTATGCTGACACATATATATGGAATTTAAAAAAAATGTCATCAAGAACATAGGGGTAAGACAGGAATAAAGACACAGACCTACTAGAGCATGGACTTGAGGATATGGGGAGGGGGAAGGGTAAGCTGTGACAAAGTGAAAGAGCGGCATGGACATATATACACTACCAAACGTAAGGTAGATAGCTAGTGGGAAGCAGCCGCATAGCACAGGGAGATCAGCTCGGTTCTTTGTGACCGCCTGGAGGGGTGGGATAGGGAGGGTGGGAGGGAGACGCAAAAGGGAGGGGATATGGGAACATATGTATATGTATAACTGATTAAATTTGTAAAATAAAAAAAATAAAAAAATAAAAAAATAATAAAAAAAAAAAAATAAAATAAAAATAAATGCTTTTTTCTTTTATCAACGTTTGCCCTGTGGGCCTGCAGTCTAGAGAGATTCTAGGCCATATATCTTAATGTGTGCTCTATAATTCTGCATTCTACCCATTCACTGAAGCCACCAAAATAACTACTGTCATTTACTGAGCATGTACTCTGTTTCAAGGCATTGCATTATACATTTAGCATGTATATGCTATTTAGCCCTCATAGCAGGCCTGTGATGCATGTGTACCATTATTATTTTTTGGCCACTCCACGTGGCATGTGAGATCTTAGTTCCTCAACCAGGGATCGAACCCACGCCCCCTGCATTGGAAGTGTGCAGTCGTAATCACTGGACTGCCAGGGAAGTCCCGCATGTATTATTATTATTATTATTTGCATTTTACAGCTGAGGAAACTGACGCTCACAGGGGTGAACTGCCCAGAGTAACACATTTAGCACGGGGAAACCAGACTGGAACTTAAAATCTAAGCTTGATGTCAAAAGTTTTCTTCAGGGCTTCCCTGGTGGCGCGGTGGTTAAGAATCCGCCTGCCAATGAGGGGAACGCGGGTTTGAGCCTTGGTCCGGGAAGATCCCACATGCCGCGGAGCAACTAAGCCTGTGTGCCACGACTACTGAGCCTGAACTCTAGAGGCCGCGGGCCACAATTACTGAGCCCCCATGCCACGACTACTGAAGCCCACACGCCTAGAGCCTATGCTCCGCAACGAGAAGCCACTGCAATGAGAAGCTCCCGTGCAGTGGAGAGTAGCCCCCGCTCACCGCAACTAGAGAAAGCCCGTGAGCAGCAATGAAGACCCAACGCAGCCAAAAGATAAAAAATAGAAGTTTTGTTCTTATCACTATGCTAAATGATGGCTTACTGTTAAAGTTTTATAAGTCTTTTAGGCCTTCAATGCAAGGTCAAGTCACTAGCTGAGAAGAGATTTTGACAGGGGAACTGTGTGCTGTATATTAGTATGTATATGAAGGCGGTGTGGGCAGGAGGAGGGCGGTTGCTAGGGATACCAAAGCCATTAATTCCAGGAGGGATAAAGGAGAGGAGGGCAAGAAGTGGAAGAGAGAAATAAGAAAGTTACGACTTTTCCCTTTGGTGTCCCTGTTGGTGGAACCGATAATGGACCATGGTACAAATAAAGGACCATCAAGGGGATAGAAAGAGATATATGGGTTTGGGGCCCAGAGAGATCTGCCTTTGACTCTCAGTTCCACATGAAAGAACTTTCAGTTCTTACACGCTGTGGGAACTTGGTAAATCACTTAACCTCACTAAATCTTTGTTTTCTCATTTGTAACATGGGGTTTAAAATAAATACTTACTCCCGAAGGCTACTGTGAAAATTAAATGAGACAGGGTGATGAAATGTAATGGAAGTAGATAGTTGTGTTGGTCTTGGGCAGCCTTGTGAATGTACTAAAAACCACTGAATTGTACTCTTTCAAAGGGTTAGCTTTCTGGTATGATATATATATATATATCTCATTAAAATATTGAAACAACATACAAAAAATACCTAGTACAATGCCTGGTACATAGTAAATACTTCATAAGTGGTGACAACTATTATTATCTCATTGTTATGTGTTATCACTTTTAGGACGGCGACCATGAAAAATATGACAATCATTTTATCTGAGAGTTCTGAAAGCAATGCCTATATCTTAGTAGTAAAAATATGTCTCTGTGAGCACATTAGTCGACATGAGGAGATGAGTGGGTGGTTTCTGGACACATTTAGATCACAGATGGGATTACTAGGCTAGGAGCTCATTTGGCATCTATAGAGGGCTCAGGGGACTCGGGCAGCTGGGTCACCTTTCCAGAATGAATTACAACTTCCCCCCTTGGGCTCTATCAACACTTCTTTCAGGAGCCTTGGCTATCTGTGGGCCCAGATGGATATTTGAGGATCTTTGACAAATAATAGTAGAACTGCCAGAAGTCACCAACAGCACAGCCAGTTGGAAAATCATGGTGGCCTTTATGTCACTTGTATGTCACTTGTGTATTTATTCAGCACCTACTGGAAGGCTTAAAAAACAAGACTGTTGAAAAGGTTTAGAAAATTTAGAAACTAAGTTAATTTTTAGAAGATCTTTGAGTTGATGGCAAGTTCAAACCCAAAGAAAATTAATGCTGATTTGAAAATAAAGTTGTATTAACATAATTCCTTTTGAAGTCAATGGTTAGGGTTTTGTGGATTAAAAAAAAAATGTCTTTGGTTGTTAATGTAAGCCAGGTTACAATTTTTCTCTGCACTTGGCCAGGTCCCATCTGGCAAGTTACAGATAGGCTGAGCCATCTGTAAAGCAGGTTGGTTACTGCACATGGGCTATAATGCAAGTGAGCAGGAGTGTAGGTTTTAGATGGTCAGGGACTGAAAACATATGGGTTTTACTTAATAGCATTTCTTAGGGTCCAAGCTATGGACATTTTGTTTGGAGTAGGTGGTGAAGGAAAGAAAGGAAAGGCTAGTCATTACTTAATGCCACAGCTGGCAGTAGTTAATGGCATGAATATTATAAAAACTAGACATTCCATTTTTAATGGAAAAGACAATCTTGGTTCAAATAGCCTATTTGGTTATTACCTCATTTTCACTAAAATGCTGACAAAATATGTTATTACAATGATCAGCAACACTTAATAGATGTTTTGAGTGTTCACAAGTTTTCTAATAAAATTTGAGTTATGTACTTTTTCTAACGGCTATCCCTAAGGGGCCAAATTCTCAGGCTAACATAAACGCCACTTGCAAATTTGTACAGATGCTAATAGGAGCTGATTAGTGTACAAAGTTGCTCAAAGTTCAAGATGACTGAAAATGAAGTTCAATCAGTTCTGTGAGTCAAGTGAATTTATGTTGCTTACTCTGTCAAACCCAACAGATAAGCTTTGTTCATGCTAACATTTGGTCACAGTCCCAATTCTCCCCATACCTGGGAGAGGAGGAATTGAGATGATTAATGGGTGAGAACTGCTACTCCCTACCTTTTATGGTCTCATCATTTATGAAGAGGGGAGTGGAAATGGCTAAGATGTGACTCCCTTCTGGATGCCTGTTCCCATGAGACTCTAGCCACCCACCCCCACCCCCGATCAAGCTCTTCCAAACTTATTTCTCCTCTAAGGTCCTGCTCTAGGCTTGTGCCCTCGTCAAGTACTCTCGTCCATAGCAAACTGTTTTCTGGATATATACCCAGATTTGGATATATACCCTGCTATTGAATAAAGCTAAACGTTGATCCATGCTCAAGGCTCATAGCCCAGTAGGGGAGGATAATAATAGCAATAACATCAGTGGTAATAGTTGTAGTAGTACTGGTAACAGTGACCAGTTATTAAGTGCTTGATGTGTGCTAATCACTTTACACACATGATCTCATTTATTCTTTACAATAAATATTATTCATTACTTTATTCATTCAACAAAACAAAACAAATCAGACCAAGTCCCTCTCCTCTTGGAGCAAAGCTTTCTACATTGAGGTAGGAGGAGAATCAAAGGAGTGGTGTCCTGGAAGCCAAGCAAAGAAAGTTTTTCAAGAAAGAGGGAGTGAAAAGCCATTTCAAATGCTGATGGCAGGTCAAGTAAGATGAAGACTGAGACACGGTCGTTGCAATTAACAAAGTGGATGTCACGGGTGACATTTATAAGAAAGGAGTGGTGGCAAAGAAAGCCTGATTAGAGTAGGTTTGGGGGAGAATGTGAAAAATGGAGATTTTGAGTATAAACAAATATTTCAATGAGTTATGCTGTAAGAGGAACAGAGATACAGGGCAGTAGCTATAAGAGAAGGTGGAGTTAATGGAGGGTTTGGGGAACTAATAGCTAATAATTAGTAGAGCACTTACTTTGTGCCAGACACTATGCTAATGGATTTATATGTTTTAGTCTATATATTATAACAACCCTGTGAGATAGGTACTATTACTCCAGGTCACAGATGAAGAAACTAAAGCTTAGAATGGTTACATCACTTGCCTAACACAGGATTTCTCAACCTTGACACTATTGACATGTTGGACCAGATAATTCCATGTTGTGAGGGACTGTCCTGTGCATTGTAGGATGTTTACCAGCATCCCCGTCCTCTACTGATTAGATGCCAGTAGCACCCCACCAATTATGGCAACCAAAAATGTTTCCATACCTGGCCAAATGTTCCCTGGGGGGCAAGACTGCCCCTGGTTGAGAACCACTGGGTAAAGACCACACATCTAGTAATTGATAAAGCCAGATCTTAAGAGATGGGCTTATCTGGCTCGAAAACCTGTGCTCTCAACCACTGTAATTTCTTGTACTACCAAAATGGGAAATTTCCCCTACCCTGTTCTGGGTACCTGTGAATCCCTGGGAAGTGGGAAGAATATCTGGTCACTGGGGTAAGGGCATTCCTGTTCACAAGTTCCATGGTTCAGTACACACACCCCTGGCCTTCATAATCAAGGAAAACTCCTTGGAGCTTAAGTCTCTTCCTCTCTGTGGACCCCCATACGTAAGATGAAATGGTTGGACGACATGATCCCCCGAGGTGCTCTGGCTCTGCCATCCTGCAGTCTAGGTGCTCAGGTTTTCTCATGAGGCAAGTGCTTTTTTTGCGAGGGGGCGGCCAAGGTATATTTGAGGACTTTCAGTTTGGAAGCTGGTCCAAAGTTCCCAGGTTGTGTTTGTTTCCGTGTTTGCTTCTTCCCAACTGGCTTCTCCCATCGCTAAGGGCCGGGGGCCCCTCGGTTTGGGCCTTGAATGCGGTGGGGCGGCAGGTCGGTGGTTCAGGGCCGCCCCGGGCCTCCCCCTCTGGCTGTGGAGGAAGTTGTGTGTCTCCTCCGGGCCGGTCCTCCTCCCCTGGGAGGCAGCCTTGCGAAGAGAGCCAAGCGGCCCCCTGGGAGACCCGGCCCCCATGCGCCTGGGGCGGACTGGGTGTGGGAGTGGGTGCTGGCTCGGGGCCCTCGGGGAGTGGGGTCTTCTGGGGACCCCGCGAGGAGCCCGTGCCACTCCCGGGTGGGCAGGCTGGCGATGAGCTTCCCCTCAGGGATCTGGGACACTGGGGCCTGGGGGCAGCTTGTCATTAGGCTGTTGATGAGCCTGGGGGAGACGGGGGGCAGGGGCTCTGCTACAGCGCCTGCTCTGCTTCCTCCAAGGGACCTGGGAGGCCTTCAAGCCTGGCCCCTCATTTCACATGGGCTGGAGGAGACTGGCTTCCATCCTGCTCTTAGCTAGAGCTAGGCTTGGGCTTGATTTGGAAGGTAAACTCAAAGAGAGATTCGTGTGTCTTACTCCGGTGCCAGTCATTGGAACCTTGGCCCCAGGTGCCAGGACTGGATTCATCAGGCATTAAGCTCTGTCACATGCCTCAAAAACCAGCCCTCTGTTAGGCATGGTGGGACTCCCGGTATTTCTGCACTGAGGAGCCTCTCTGAGTCTGTTTCTGAGGGGTGGTACCCTTGGGGTTTCTGGGGATCAATATTAATATCTCTGTGGATGTACAGCTTTAGGTACATTTCTAAATTCATGGAGTGTCTGCCCGGGTTTTAAGAATAACAAATGTTGCTCTATATGAACACGTGTGGCTTTTCTGTGTGTGCTCAGTTAATCATTCTTCAACTGAATTGCAAAGGCTGTGTTTAACCCCTGGCTCCCCTCCCTTCCTGAGCTTTGTGAAGTTTAAGGCTCTGTTCTTACAGCACAGGGGCCCTGTCTGGGGAGCCTGTTTAGACCTGTCTCTTCCTTTTGTTTGCTTTCTTTTTGTCTCTCTCTGGGGAAACCTGGCTCCTGAAACCTGGTTACCCCTCATTCCATTCAGGGCCTCACAGCCTGTTTCTCCACAGCTCCCTGCTTTGCTCAGAGCTTTACTGGCATTCCCGCAGCAACATGTGAAGGGGGCAGCAACCACTGATTGGTGTCAACCCCAAGAGGGAACCCAACCAAAGCAGTGGAATGCCAAGTTGTTCCAATTACTTGAACTAGAAAAGACATGTACAGGGCCAGAGACCATGGTTTCTTTGATATGGCTGATAACCAAACATATACATTAATCTTCCTGGGGTCTAAAGGAATGAACATTTTTTCCTCTGGGTTTTCAAAAATTAAGGAGTAAAACTAACCTTGTAAAAACTGTAAAAGCTGTCATAGCAAAGCCGAGTGCTTAGTTAATTCCACAGAGCCTGCTAAGGTCCTAGCTGGTAATTCCGGGTAAGGGAACCATTCTAAGGTATTCTGTAGATTTCTCCACTGATCAAGCTTTAAGATCTGTCTTATATGAACCAGTGACTTCCTTCTTTCATGATTCCTCAAACCCCGCCTTTCACTCATAACTCCCACAACAAAATGCATCAAGTAGGAAACAGATGCTCTTTCAGAACCCACTGAGGTGGCCTTTCTCACTGGGCATTGTAGTAACTGTAGGGGCTTTTAGCGTGCGATGGAGAGAAGCACCTTACTGTCCTCTCTGTAATCAAAATAAGGTCACCTCAGTGCTGCTGATTCCACTAGGTTTGGGGATGAGTTTTCCTCAGTTGGGATCAGTAGAGACTAACCAATGGGGATACTGGTTTCCAAGGAGTTAGAGGAATGTGGTGGAAAGGAACTAGTACCATCGTTCAGTTAATAAAAAACAAAAAGGTGATAACTTCAATGAAGACGAGCCTTCATCGTCAAATCACTGTTTGAATGTGTATGCATCTCTGCGTGTGCTCAAGGTTGGAGAGAATCATTTAAAGAAAGATAGGATCTGAGCAGCAGAAAATGCAGTTTCCATTCTGCTGTGCTAGGGGATTTTGGACACGTCACTTAACCTCTAAAAATAGAGAGCATTCTATCCACCTATCATGTCTCTCACTCTAATCCACTCTGTACAGCCCCCATCAAATTAATCTTCCTAAAGAAACATTTTTGTCATAATATTAAAAAAAATAGTTTGTTTAATCACTCTAGTCTATACCAATACCTCCTTCTGAGGACTTGTGCTCTGGCACTCAGACTTTCAACCAGATGATGTAGTGCTGTATAGTTAAGGGCTGCTGCTGGCTGTGGTGTGTGTATGCGTATGTGTGTAGTCTCCCTAACTCTGGTGCTTGTGATATGTCTGCATTCTCTGGAGTGCCTGCACCACCCCCCAGAGTGTTTCCTTAAATGTTTGTGTAGTGGGCTTGAACCTGATGCAACACAATGAGAAAAACAAAATGCAGAGCATAGTCTAGGACCTCTACCTCTATAAGTATAGGTGGTCATTAAATAATTGGCCATTTGCTTTATGTGTTAAAATAAAAGCTCTTTTGAAAAGATGACAGTGAGGTAAATTTCTGCAAAGCAATGCACATTTTTTCCCATCGACTTCTGTAGCTTAAGAGAGATGCCATGCAATTAATTTTGTTAAACATTCTTGGAAGACTTCCATTAATGCAAGTCTTCGCAGAACAGACACCATATTATTTCCTTGACATATACTTGGTAGTTTCATCTATACACATTTCTAACACCATTGCAGAGAACTTCCATACAGCGAGTGGCCTACATAAAGGGACTGACCTGTATCAGAGCTGTAAAAACTGATGTGACACCTCACAAAACTTGTAATCACAGATGAAAACCAGGCTTTCCTTATGCATGGATTTCAGTTCTTGTGACTTTTAAAAGACAGGGATATTAGGAAAACATTTTAAAACCCAGACAAGGATATAAACAGATGCTATACACATGGTCAGGGGTTACTTCTCACTGGGGCAGGGAAAGGACGATTGATTTGTTGATATCTGGTCTACATCTTCTTGGCATCTTTTCTTCTCCACTATAAGTATTCCTCCATTCACAACAATCTAACCAAGATGAGCTCAGCTGATTATGGCCATGAAATTAAGAGGCCATTTGACATGGTGGAAAGAACACTGAGCAGGGGGATAGAATACTTGGTTCAAATCTCAGCTATGCCACTCGCAAGGGACCTTGGGAAAGTCTCTTAACCTCTCTGAAATGGCTTCTTCTAAAAGTCTTTACATTTAAAGAGAGTGAAAGAGCATTCACACGCATGGTTTATAAACCATGATATGCCACTTGGGGCTTGGATTCAACCTCCCAGGCTTGAGATTTTATGATTTTTAAATTTCTTTGCTGTCTCATTTCTCCCAGCTCCTGAGATCCCCATTGCTTTATTTTATATAAAGTTGTCAAGGTGAGGCTCTAAAGTTGGTGGCATGGCTGTTCGATAGGGAAAGAACAAGAGATTTGGGGACAGTTATTTTTTTCTTATTCAAGTTCTTTTGCCTCTGTTCGTGGGTCCCATCTATTTTAAGTATGGTCTAGGCCGGTGGTCTCCAAGTCTTTCTGATCACACACCCTTTTCAGTTAAAAAAAGTTAGAGCATGCTTTATATATATACACACTATATTATTAATGATTATATAAATTATATACATGTCCTACTCTGCATATATACATACCTACACATATATTATGAAATGCACACAATAAATAGAAAATGTAAAAGGATGAGCTAAAGATGAAATAAATAGCATGTCAAATGTCCTGTTCATTGTGATGGCTTCATTGTATTATTAGTTAATATTTCAAGGCACCATATACACTTAGGGAAAGATCTTTCATTACTGAGAATGGGTATAAATCCATATTTCATTTAGTCTTCTTGATTATTCTTGCATTACTTTTTTGCTGACTTCTTCTCAGGTATGATTAGGTTGCTGTGCTTTTTACCGCACAATGAGGCTGATGGAAAAACTCATTCAAGGAGTAAGAGAAGTGTGAGCACTGCCATTTTCATATGCTTACATTATTGGTATTATCTTCAATACATGGTTTATTTGCAGGAATCTTCTTAAGCCACTTGTCCATTTTGTGAGGGTTAATGTAGTTAGATAATATAATCCATAAATCCGCTTAACTGTGCCCAAGGAGGTAGCAATATCTCTGGTATACACAGAGGAAAAAAAAAAGTAAGGGCTCCAGGGTCAACCCTTCCACCTGTGGGCTCCCATTCTTGCCTCAGAATACCTTACAAAGCATATGCAAAAGAGGGTGCCAGTGACAATATGTGTATTGCATATTTGAAAGGCTTAATAGTAGTGCTAATAATAGCTAATATTTAGATAGCACTTGGTGTACTACACACTGTTTTAAGCACATTACATAAATTAAATTGTTTTAATCCAAATCTTAATTTCTTTCTAGATGTTTTCAATTAAAATGGAAATAGAAGTCGTAATATTTTCTTTCACACTGATTTTACAATGGACTGATTTGCATGTGCCAACCTCCCCCTCCCCCCAAACCCACCAATTTTGGAGACCACTGATCCAGGCTTTGAGATTTAGACTCTCTGGAGAAATGCAATGCTTCTGTAAGTACATCTCAGCCACTCTTTCCGATCTCCTGCTGCTATAATTTCACAAGTGCTCATAGAGGACAGAAAACAGGGACTGGTGACACAGGAAGCAGTCCCAGGCAACTGAAAGCAGAGGGCAGTAACTGGGTGAGGAAAATGTGAATGAGGGATGGAGAGCTAGAAATGCTAGAGCCGGAGGGAGGGAAGCTGGGAAGGAGAAAGAAGGAAGTTAGAGACCAGAGAAGAATAAGGAGAGGAGAGGAGAGGAGAGGAGGGTACATCTGTGGAGGGAAGATGAAGGCAGATTCTGGGAGGAGAGACTACGTCACACGTTAGCAGGCAAGATCCTCACCCATGTCTTGATATCCAATGTCTCTGACATATGGATGAGCAGGGCAGGACAAGGAAACTGAGCAGTCTCTAAAGATTTGTACATGCGACTCTTCCCCAGAGGAGAGGCCTAGGCAATTTATTCAAGCAATGCAAAGATGGGGCCATGCTTAACCTAAAGAGTATGTCTCTAAAGCTAGAACTGCAGGCAGGCCAGGCAGGGAAGGTATTTGGGGTGTGTGTGTGGTGAGTGGACATCCCTGTGACTCTCTTCAAATCACACCAGCCAGATGGCCAAGGAGGAGAGCACGGCACATTCCTGCAGGGGTGCAACTTCAGCTGTTAGGCGCTTCTAGCATCGGCAGTAAAAAGCCACAGCAAGTGATTTACGTCTGAGGCAGCTGCTAAGACACCACTCCAGAGGGTAGAACACTGTCAAAAATGGCCCTCCGTATCTCACTGCCATACTAGAAAGCACGATAAGACACTTTAGGGGCAAGGAACTGTCATGGTACAGTAACACGGGGTCTGACTTCGATCATCAGAGCTGGTGGGTTCTTTGAGATCACCCTGCCCAAACCCCTCACTCTTTTGACTGGTAAACTGGGACTCTGAGAGGGGAAAGCAGCAGCCCACTGTCATCCAGTTGGTAAAGCTCAGGCATGGCACTGAGGTCTCTGGCTACCTAAAGCAGTGCTCTTGACTCCACAGCTGCGTATTAATCTCCTCCTCCAGCTCCTTTGCTCCTCTTTAACAGAAGCCTCCCTCACTAGTACGGATAATATATTCCATAAATCCCACACTGTCCCGATATGATCAAAGAGAGAATTAAGATAACCACAAACATCTGCTGGGCTACGATTGCATCTTGACTCCGGGCAGAGACACTAACTTTTAACATTACCATCAATTATCCTTGACCCAAGCAACTATATTTAAAATACACAGGGCTCTTTGATTTTTTTACTTCCCTCCCCTACTGTCACCCAGTGGCTACTTCCCTTTGCAAACACTTTTCCTCTCCCCCCACAAGGAAGAGGAACAAGGGAAACACAAGACCATCAACTTTGCGTAAGGTTAAGAGGTTTTAAGCAAAAGGTTTGGTGGAAAGGAGGGTGAAATCAATGTCAAAAAGAAAGTTTGTGATTATCTTTCACTCACGATTATTCATGAATGTCCGCACCTTGGAAAAAGAATGAATTGTTGGTAGTAAAACAACAGCATTTTGCTAAGTCCCTTGCATTGGTAGGCACAGAGTAAGAAGCAATCAGGCAAAAGAAGCTTTCAAGGTCAAAAACCCAGGGGAGTTAGGCAGAGCAAAATCCCAAAGCAAGCTATGGGAACCAGAGTGTGGGCAAGAGCTGGGATCCTTACAGCTAACAAGACCTAAAAAAGATATGGAAGTGACTGCCCTGGCTCTTTGCCTTCTTTTAGCAGAATGGATTCCTCCCTAGACAAGAGAGTCTCATCTGCTTCACAGCAACCTAAGAGCTAATCCAGGAGAGCAGGGCTGGAACCATACCCAACCAAACTGGTTGGTTGGTTGGTCAGTCCTTCATGAAACAATATGTACTGCCTACTGTCCCTGCAGAGTCTAAGGAGACCAAATCTCTGCCCTTTAGGAATTCATAAGATAGTGGAGAGCAGATAAGTCATTAGATTGCTGTAGTTCAGCATGAGAAGAAGGATGAGAAGAGTAGATAACCTTCTATCACGGAAAGCTTCTGAGGAGGTGAAGTCTGTGTTCTGTTTTAAAGGATGGGTAAAGAGAGGCAAGTCAGCAGAAAAAGGGTAGAGCCAGTGGAAGTACATATAAAGTAGAAGAACATGTAAAGGGAGTAGCAGGTATAAAACCTGGAATGTATTAAATAACATAGCAGGTTCTGTGAACTATAAATACTTCGGTTTATGTGTAGGGTTTTGTTTTGTTTCTTTTTCCAAAGAGGGAGGCTCCTAGTGATGAGAGGTAATGTTGGAGAGGTAGTCAAGGGCCCTGTCATGGAGGACTTTGTAAGCCTGCTAGAGTTAAGATTTTATTGTGAGATTTGTGGGGAGCCATTGAGAGATTTTTAAGCAAGAGTTTTGTGATCATATTTATGTTTTGGAAAGATGATGACAGCAGAGTGGCAAATGGACGGTAAATAGTGGGACTGGGGGTTGAGAGACCAGTCTGGAGGCTATTATGGCAATTCAGGAAAGAAATTATACAGGCCTGGATTGGAGAAAAATAGGCATGGAGAAAAGTGGATGGATTTGAGCTCAATTTAAGAAGATAAATAGGGCTTCCCTGGTGGCACAGTGGTTGAGAGTCCACCTGCCGATGCAGGGCACACGGGTTCGTGCCCTGGTCCAGGAAGATCCCACATGCCGTGGAGCGGCTGGGCCCATGAGCCATGGCCGCTGAGCCTGTGCGTTCGGAGCCTGTGCTCTGCAACGGGAGAGGCCACAACAGTGAGAGGTCCGTGTACCGCAAAAAAAAAAAAAAAAAAAAAAAGAAGATAAATAGATGGGATTTGATGATGAATTGGAGGTAGAGAAAAGCAAGAGAAGACAAGACTGACTCCTGGGTTTCTGGCTTGAGCAATGGAGTGCTTGGTGGGGCTGAGATGGGGAAGACATAGGTAGGACTTAGGAAGGAACATGTCTGGTGGGAGTTGCTGGTTGAATTCTGTGTGATGCCTGTTTGTGGTGCCAGTGAAACTGCAAGCAGAGATATCCAGCGAGAAACTGATAATGCTGATCTGAAGCTACGGAGAAAGGTCTGAACTAGAGATAGAGACTGAATATCTATCATCGTATGGATGGTAGCTGAGATCTCTGGAATATATGAAACCACCCTGGGAGAGGCCTACAGTGAGAAGAGAAGTAGGATGAGGATAGAACGCTGGGGAGTCCCAATCAGAATAGGAAAGAACCAGGAGAGAAGAGCACGATGAAATCCAAGGGAATCAAGAGTTGCAGGAAACAAGGGGGTGTCTCGTGCAGCAAAGTCAAAGAAGATAAGAATGAAAAATGTCCATTGTTTTTGGTGACAGGAAGGTTAGCAGTGACCAGCGTTAGCAGTGAGGCCAGCCTTCAGAGGGGCAAGACACCTGATCGCAGGCAGCTGGAGCAAGGCCCGGCCACCCAAGGAAGTCATGTGCATTATGAGCTTTTGCTTTGGAACTGGCTAAGGACAGTGGCTGGTCAGGGCACCCAGAGAGAAGGAAAAGATGTTTTACTGGAATTGCCTAATTCAGGAGAAAATGGAACAACCTCTGGGTACTCTCGGTAGCCATGGCACCAGTCAGCTGACACAGGGAATGCCAGCTGTTGGCAGGAGGAGAGCAAATTGAAGGGCTGGCGGTGAATGCATCTGGGCTCTGGAATTCATGGGAAACACACTTTGTGACAGAGAAGCAGCAGGATGCAGGCAGGAGATAAGGATTAAGAAACCTGGGCTGTTTCTCGTGAAACTCAGCTAGTCTCATAAACTCTCTAGCTAGGACATAGCTTCCACAGCCATAAAACAGGGGCCAACAGCCCTTACCTAGGTGGGGAATCCAAACATTCCCTTAAAACAGGGAAAACTCTGAAATGCTATTAAGGAATAGTAGACTCAGAACAAAACAAGCAGTCCTGCCTGCTCCCAACTCAGACAAACACCCGCCGGTCATGCAGAGACAGCTTTCAAATCCAGTAGGGAAAAGAGGGCAAGGGATGGAAATGTCAAGCTACAATGATTTGATCAATCCAATGGCAGAAGAAAAAAAAATACCAGGGAAGAGAACAACTCAAAAGAATGTTTTTTCCAGATAATGACACTTACCCCCAAGAAAGAAAGCTTGAAGTCAAACATTAAATCCAAATTTAAATGTCCAGGGACGGGGGAGAAACACCTTTATTTAGCATTACTAGGCAAGTCATATTTTAAAGTTGCCATTCTCCTAAAGTAGGCTAAAATAAGGTTTAGCCACTGACAGGCTAGTGACCTTGGGCAAATCACTTATCAGTTTATTTGTTGCATACACATAATGATACAGACCCTGGGAAAAGATGCTTTGGAAAACACAGAGCAGTGCAGCAATGCTAGGCAAGGGCTTTTTACCAGGTATGGCATGCCTTCGAGAAATCAGTTTGAGATGGCTTAAGCCCAAAAGGGTTGGATCACAGTTGCGCAGGAGTGCTAGGTGTTGTGTAAATGTCTTAATCAGTTCAAGAGGCCTTTGGCAAAGGAAAAATACACACTGCCCAGCAAGCTATGTGCTTGATGTCTCCCCAAGGCAGGAGGCAGGCCCTGCAAAGGGCTGCAGCATATCTCAGGGGTGAACCAATGTTCCGTTCCCCTCCCAGCTCGCAGAGCTGGAGAGGAACAGCTTGAAATCCAAAAGGGGCCCTCTTCTCAGCTAAGGAAAACAGTCTCAAATCTTTCTGACATCTGCACAAAAGGGGTACTGAGGGGCTGCCCTGCAGGGTCAACAGTGCTGGGTCCAGTTTAAACAATCCTGCTTGGCCCTGGGAACGCGGGAGGGTAGGGAAGATGAGTAAAAAGGACCTAGCTGTGTGGGCAGCTTCAAGCATCCATGTGCACAGGATCGGCCCCATGTGCACTGGCCTCCTGATCTACTTGGGAAATAGTACATTCCTGCTCTTGCCTCATGAAATACAGCTTGGTCTGGTTCACAAACCTTGACAAGCGTTCCCAGAAACTTCAGGCTTCACAAATAAAGTTTTAGGAGCATAGTTGACTGGGTGGACACCGAGTCTTTTAAATATTGACGAAAAAAATCTGTGCGGTGATATTCTATTTTTCTCCATCCCACGCCCCTTCAACCACTCATGTTTTCAAAGGAGAAGCCAGATTAGGGCTCCAGATGTTTGGAATCCAAATGAGAGCTCCTCACAGAGGAAATCTACCGCCTTCTATCTTCAAAGATCAAAATCTCAGCCAGGGGTGAAACAATGAGGTCATCATAGGCATGTTTCCCTGGTGTAGGACTGACCTCTGTTCAGAATATATAAGAATTTCTAGTTTTAAAGGCTCCCCAGCCCCACAAACAGTTCAGAGTTGTTTCTCAGTTCCCTGGCTGCAGGGTCTCTCACGCTCCATCAGGAAATGCCCTTTTGTGTCGAACTTCAAATCTCATCTGCTTCCACTTGGGCCATTTTTACTTGCTGTATCTTTGCAGGGGTAAAGTAAATCAATAAGAATCACCCCTTAGGAAAGTGGGGAGAGGATATGTCCAGGAAATTCATGGAGGAAATACAAACCTGCAATGAATATGTGAAAAGATGCTTAAACTTACATGTAGTCTGGGAATTGAGATGATTTTCACCCATATTAACAAAAATATCAAGTGATGGCAAGGGTATAGAAACATGGGCACTCTTGTACAAAAAAGCTGATGTAAATAAATTCGAATAGATACTCTGTGGGGTAATTGGTCATTGGCTTTTAAAATTAAAAATGCTCATTATCCTTACATCTGGCAATTCGGATCCTTAGCATCTACACTAGAAATGAGCACAAGGAGGACTGTTCAAGGATTTCTACTGTAGCACTTCCATTTTTTAAAATAGCAAAAATTTGGAAACAACCTATGTGTTCATCAAAAGGGAAATGTCTAGATTAAACTTCGGGGTGGAGGAAAAGATCTTAAGGACATATGTGACCAAACCAACCAACCAAAAAAGGCATAGAATATATACTTATGATTATAGTTTGGGAAAAAAAAACCCAGAAAATGAAACTATTGTTATACGTATTCATACATATCTTTGATCATGCACAGAAAAAGACCAGAAAGACAATAGTGGGACTGAGAGAACATCAAGGGAGACTTTTGCATTGTCTGTGTTGCTTGCTGTTATTTAAGAACATATGCATATATCTGTTGTAGAACTATATTTTTCTAAAGTGTTTCCTAGATATAGATCAGAAGAAGAACGTGGGCCTCGGTGGCTGTAGTGAACACGACTTCCCTGGGAGACAGCAGTGGGTAAAGTAAATAGGCGAGAAATCAAAAGACCCAGGTAATAGCCTGAATCTGTCATCAATTTTCTGTGTGACCCGGGAAGTCATTTTCCTTCTCAGAGACTGTTTCCTCTACCATCTGTGGATAAGATGAGAAGCTCACGAAGATACCTTCGCTTCCTAATATTATATGATTCCCTAAGTCTGTGCCTTTAATGTACAATATGTCTGGTCCCTTTTGATGAAGCGATGGCCTTTTATACTTTTCCTTCAAATTCTGACATAGTTTGACATTTCACTGTACTGCAAATGGAAGATAATGAAAGAGGAGGTGGAGCGGTCACTCTGTTCCCTGTTCGGCTATGTTTTTAAGGGTTTGGTTGACCTATTTATGCTACCTTCCTTTGACAATGTAAGCTCTTAGGCTTGTTTGAATGTGATGAGAGTGCAAATACTATTCTGCAAGTCGGAAGATCTCAATTCTACAGGGTGGCCATAAATTTTGAAAACGTAGATTGGATTTTATTTTTTTTATGGATTGATCCCCCTCCCTTGAATACTTTTGCTGAGTTATACTAAAGATGCAGGTTTCTTCAGTGCAAATCAAAAATACAAATCATCTGGGGCAACACACCACATATGCATATACGAGGATTGATAGAAATGCTGTATCAAGGCACTGTGTTCATTGCAATTTGTACAACAATTTGAACTGGGCATGGCTATTAAAGGACAATACATTGAATAAAATCACTTAATGCTTTGAAACATGTCCTATGCCTTAATATAATATCTATAAATCACTATTTATGTATAGTCACCTATATTTCTGGACTTTATGGCTACCCTGTACCCTTGATTTTGGATGAAGCACATCCCTAGTCTGTAGATAACTATTGGACCACTTGTCCCCCAGAGTGGTAGGGAAGAGCCTACCTATAAATGAGCTATGAAAATTGACGTGCATCTACAAACATATCATAATCTGGTTCTGCACAACTTAATTGCCTTTTGGAAATACCCCAGATGAAACCTTGAGGAAACTTTGGTATTGAGTCAATGAAAGAAACCTCTTCCCGGTCCGTCCGAGACTTTGACTAATCTAGTTCTGCCTGTCATTAGTCAGCAAAGCTCCTTCCAGCTGGTCTTCATCACTTTGCTTGTTCCATGAGGTCATAAGAGTAAATTCTAAGCAGTTTAATTCCTAAGAAAACACACACACTTCAGATATCGGCTCCTGTGACTATCTGTCTTTCAACAATGAAGGAAGCAACTTACTCGGGCTCCTTTCTCAGGAGAGCATTTACAGCCCCCAATGCAGTCTTGGCCTCCACATGGCTTTCCATAGGGCTTCTTCTGTCCCTATTAAAAACAAGAAAAAAGAAAAAAGTTAGTGATCCATGTGAAGCAAGAAGCAATGCTGCCCAGGGAGCATACCCCTTAGCCACACTCCTCCTAACCAAATAAATCAGAGCAGCTTAATCACCTCACTTGGCGGTGTCATGAGTCACATGAAATAAAAAGTCATCTTAAGCTAGCACCCTTTTAGGTCAGGTCTATATCTCACTATATAGCCAGTTTGGTAGCTGGTTGGGGAACTGTGACTTAAATCTCCCCCCACAGGTAGAAATTCCAGCCACAAAATACAAGAGCATTTCTTTACATGGGGCTGGAAATAGACTCTAGCTGTATCCCTGAGCCCCACTGGACTTATACATTTGCACTCAATGAGAAAGCAGCAGCTGTAGCAGAGAACTTGAGAGAAATTCAAGTGCCAGAAATGTAATGATAGGTGAAAATAGCCACCCTGTACTCTGCCCTCAGAATTGTTCTCCTCAGGGTCCCACTTTCAGCACAGCATTCAAACCCCTGTGCCCAGTTAGTCAGATCCAAGTTTCTCAGGTGATACACTATTCCCTAAACTCTCCAATCCAACTTCCTTTTCCCTTCTCTGCTTTTTTTTGGGGGGGGAGGTGCGCGCTGCATGGCCTGCAGGATCCTAGTTCCCCAACCAGGGAACGAACCAGGGCCCCGGCAATGAAAGCGCCGAATCTCTATCCCTGGACTGCCAGGGAACTCCCACCTTCTCTGTTTTATGATGATGATTATGACAAGCTGAATTTCTCCAGAGCCCCCCGCATGACCTGACATGTGCTGACCCTCTCCAACCTGTTCTCCTCACTCTCTCCCTGGCTCACTCTGCTTCAATCACACTGGTATTCACTCTATTCTTTAAACACTTAAGCCTGTTCCTGCCTCAGGGCCTTTGCCCCAGCTGTTACTTCTGCCTGGAATGCTCTTCCCCTAGATGTTTTTGATCGCTGGCCTCTTTTTATCACCCTAGTCTCAGTTCAATTGTCTGTTCTCAGAGAGGCCTTTCCTGACCACTCAACCTAAAGTGGCCCCCAGTTACTTCCAATCATAGCACTATGTTACCTTTTCAACATTAAACATTCTGTCTCCCCCCATTAGAATGTAAGCTCCATGTAAGTAGGGACCTTATCTGTGCTGTCCAACACTGCATCCCCAATGTCTAAAACAGTGGATGGCATGTGAGAAATGCTTGATGACCTCACAGAGCTGGGATCTGAATACAGGTCTAACTCCCAAGCCTTGACCTTAACCCTTATGCCTTAGTGTTTTCTGTCTCAATGCAGACTCAAAAGTGAGGAAACTGTCATTCTGACCCTACCCACCTTGGAAAAAAAGCAACATATAAATTCTAACTATTACCTGTAATAAGAACTTTATCTCTGGGATGGATTTAGTATCATCGAACTTTTTTTGTTTAATGTTGGCTGTTTTGTTCAAAAGAGAAAGGCATATTTATGAGCCAGCCTCACACTTAATCATTCTTGCCTCTTTGTACTGTGAACCTTTTCCTAATTCCCAGGGAGCACTGTGAATTTCTCAGATGGTCTCTTATCTCTTTAGACATTCCCACAACCCTTTATCACCACAACACCTCGGTAATAAGGTAGTGATGGCAGAGCTATGACAAAATATTGCTATTTTAGATTCCAAACACCTTCCTGATATGAAAGATATTTTATCTCTCTTATATGCCTTTGACATGGTAAGTGCTTTTGTACACTTTCCAGTTTGCCCTCCACTTTATGGTATACAGGACAGGCAAGTTTTCATAAGGGTGAGCTCAAGAGGTGCTGTGGAAGGTGAAAGCTGGGGGCTGGAATGGAATAGAGAACAGGGAGGCAGAGCAACATCGAATTTAATCCTCACCAGTGCTGTGCCCCCTTGGTCTAATGTTGAGTGCTATATTTCTCAGGATAATGGATAATTTCTATATTCTTTTCCATATAGTCCTGTATTTTCCAGCAGTCTTCAATGAATACGTATAATTAGTAAGGACAAAAAACCCAGTCTGTTTCCAGATGATAAATTCACCACCTTCAAGGGAGAGGACTCAACAGGCATTGCCAAAGTGGTATCTGTTTAGAGCTATGGCCTAATTCGAAACAATGCCCTTTAGGTGTCCCATAATATGTGTCCATCATGGACCAAAAGTTTCCAGATCTCTAGCGTGGAGCAAGGAGGCTGGAGGCAGGGAGCTGGATAAGACAGGGGGAAAAAATCCCAATAACAGGAGCTGAACAAAAATATAAGGAGCACAGGCTGAGGTTTCTTGGGAACTTGGCATAACAAGGAGGCAAAGACACCCAGCTAACAGACAGGAAGCCATCACTGTCTTCTGTCACTGAGGAAAGTAACCAGAGAAGCCCCACTGGCCACAAGGCAATTTCCTGTAATGCTGGCCCTGGCAGTTCCCCCAGGAGTCTTCAATTACACTGGGCGGGGGGAGGGCAGGGATAAAAGGAGTGGCTTCCAGGGAACATGGCAAGACCAAGAACAGAGGAAGTCTCTGCCCTATCCTGGCTGGTCTGGGGACACGCCAACCGTTGCTAAACCAGGCCACATCACTTGTGTCATTCCCACCCTGGAATGCTTTCTCCCTTCCATGTATATGTATGCAATGCATATCCAGTGGTTAGGACTCTGTGCTTCCACTGCAGGGGTCCTGGGTTCGATCTGGGGAACTAAGATCCCGCAAGCCCCACAGTGTGGCCAAAAAAAAAAAAAAAAAGCACTTATTATGCCATAATTGTATTGCAAAGAAAAAACAAAAGTCGTTCATAATGAAACAATATGTATTTTAATATGTAAATGCTCATACATGGCTCTATTAGATGTAGGGACATCGCTGGTGGCGCAGTGGTTAAGAATCCACCTGCCAATGCAGGGGACATGGGTTGGAGCCCTAGTCCGGGAAGATCCCATATGCCGTGGAGCATGCATGCATGGCGCGTGCATGTGCCACAACTACTGAGCCTGGGCTCTAGAGCCCATGAGCCACAACTACTGAGCCCGCATGCCACAACTACTGAAGCCTGCACACCTAGAGCCCGTGCTCCACAACAAGAGAAGCCTGCCTACCACAACAAAGAGTAGCCCCTGCTCACAACTAGAGAACGCCCGCGTGCAGCAACGAAGACCCAACACAGCCAAAAATAAATAAAATAAATAAGTGAATTAATTTAAAAAAAGAAGATGTAATGAAGTCATCAGAGGCTAGCAGCTTGATGCAGAATCACCAGGAATGCTACAGTCTGCTGAAGCAGAATGATTCTGGAATGTGGTATTGCTGACTCAAGTACCACAGATGGAGTTGCTGTTAGTGCAGTGATTCTCTGAAATGGTGAATAACTCATGGTAAAGCTCTGTTTTAACAGTGTCAGATTTCTTCAAAACACCTTTCACACCAAATCTCATTTGATTTTCTACCACAAATTTGACATAGGTGTTTTAGAGGTACAGGTATATGTAGCAACATACACACATACACAATATTACAATGTTTTCTTTATATCTTCACCTATCCCCCTAGACAGTAAGTTCCTCTGAGGTGATGTTGGTTTGTTCACTATAAAGCAAATCAGTTTAAACCCTCTAAGCCTCAATTTCCTCAACTATAAAATAGGGATTATAATATTTTAGTTCATTGGGTTTTGGGAGGTTAAAGATAATGCCCCTAGCAAAGTGCTTGCCACATATAGTATGCTCAATATATGTTAGCTGGTATTATTTATAACTATAGCATCTAGTACTGTGCCTGCCTACTAGGTGATCACTGGATGACTGATTTGCATTTTAAAGATGAGGAAATGAAGGCTCAGCTGTTAGTGACTTCCTCACCATAGGAAGTTAAGTATCAGAGTTGGGATAAGAAACCAGCTATCCTCTCTCTGCCTTGTTTTTTTTTTCCCACTAAACCCACTGCCACCAATTCCAGAAATCAGCTTGAAATTGGGAAGTCAGGAAAAGAAAGATGAGTGTTGGGAGGTGTCTTTTTTTTTCTTTCTTTCTTTTTTTTTTTTTTTTTTTTTTTTTTTGCGGTATGCGGGCCTTTCACTGTTGTGGTCTCTCCCGCTGCGGAGCACAGGCTCCGGACGCACAGGCCCAGTGGCCATGGCTCACGGACCCAGCCGCTCCACAGCATGTGGGATCTTCCCGGACCAGGGCACGAACCCATGTCCCCTGCATCGGCAGGCGGACTCTCAACCACTGCGCCACCAGGGAAGCCCTGGGAGGTGTCTTTTTATTCTTTTGCCTTTTTTATCAAGATGGGTTTACTGACTTTACCATAACTTGCATTGTTTGTACACTTACCATAACTTGCATCATTTGTACACTTTGTAAACAACCGTCCTATAGATATAATTCTCACAACTACTTTTGAAACAAAGAAAATTTATATATAAATTTTCCAGATTAAAAAAAAAATTAAACCTGAGTCTCAGAGTTGGTATTACTTGGCAGTTACGTGACAAAGTGAAGACTCAAAGCCAGGGCCTTTCTTTTCAGTGCACAGGTAAACTTCTAAAAAGAAAAATAATACAAGATGCTGAGGTGCCCTTTTACAATCTTCATTCCCTGCTGGTTGCCACAGGGTCCAAAAACCGAGAGAGGCCTCTTTGGCTGGATCAGAACTAGTCCTGGGGCCACATTCATAATAATGGGTACCACTCATGGAGCATCTGCTATGTGCCTGGCTAAGTACTTCACTTTTGCTATATCACAGAACTGTCCCAACTGCACTGTGTGGTAGGCACTATTACCACTATCATTTCACAGATGAGAAAACTGAAGCTTAAAGGGGTTTACTAGTTTGCCTACTCAAGGTCATACAGCTAGGGAGTGGCACAAATTCAAACCCCAGTTTGACTCAAAATCTTAGCGCCCTTCCATTAAGCCTAGCCCCCTGTAGCATCATCCTAGGTTTCTGTACTTTGTGCTAATAATACAGAGAGTCTGGCTTCACTTTGAGCAATTCCAAAACAAAACCTATTCATTGAAATTTAAACACACACACACACACACACACACACACACACACACTAAACCAACCTTAGTCTTCTCCCATGTTTAATGTGCATTTGCCTTTTAAGAACAGTTCCCTATGAGTTTATGAATGAAAGGCTCTGGGAAGAGAAGAAATGGATCTGTAGGAGCTGGCTCCCTACCAGGTGAGACTTGTCACCCACACTTTATTTTAAGGATGAAGCTGACACCAGACATTGATGAGTAGTTCAGAAAGGCATTTCCCTCCGTCTGTCCAACTGTGTTCACACACGTACACAAACACAACAGATGGGCTCAGGGGGTGGGGAGAGGAACACGCATTTTGGATTTCACTTGGAGAAGCCCTAGCCAGCCAGAATGAACCAGGGCCTGAGGGTATGTACTGTCCAGCTAGACCTTAAAGTGAATTCACCAAGCAAATGTTTAAGACACACAAACATAAAAACTAAATCTTGTCCATAATGTTCTTAGAACAGCATTTCTGAAGGATATATGAGAAAAATATGTGAGAAAGAGACTGGGAGAAAGTGAGGAATCTTTGAGCTTTAAAGCTGGAAGGGGCCTGAGGACCAGAGGTCACACAGTTCACATGTAGTTAGGGTAGCCAGTTTTAACAAATAAAAATCCAGGATGCTGAGTTAAATTTGAACTTCAGAAAAACAGTAAGTATATCCCAATTAGCATATTTTCTTATAAGTATGTCCCAAATTAGCATAAATATGTTCCATGCAATATTTGGGACATACTTACACTAAAAATCTGTTTGTTGTTTACCTGTAATTCAAATTTAACTGGGCATCTTATATTTTATCCAGAAATCCTACAAGTAGCATCATGACACACTTGTGTGACAAGTTCAGATGTGAGGAGTGTCAAAAGTAATTGTTAGTAATAACATTTTAAAGTACAAACTCTGCAACTTACTCTTAAACATATTAAGAGGGTATTCACGTTTCTTTCTGTAATTGAGTCACTCTTACTTATTTGCCTTCTAATATGGTTTCTAAAGCAGGAAGGAAAGGTACAGTTATCACTAACATTGGAAGGATTAGATTCATTCATTTACTCAACAAATGTGTATTGTGTGCCTGCTGTGTATGAAGCACTGTGCTAGGTGCTGGGGGTAGGATGATAAAAAAAAAATTGAATATGACTTTTTCATGAAAGTTCATAGTAGTTTTATTCCTAATAATCCCAAAGTGAGAAAAGCCCAGACTTCAATCAATAGGTATGTAGATAAACAAACTGTGGTATATTTGTACAATGGAATACTACTCATGAATAAAAAAAATGAACAAAGTATTGATACATGTAACTGCATGGATGAATCTCACAGATACTGTGTTAAGTGAAAGAAGCCAGGCACGTAAGTGCATATTCAGTATGAATCCACTTATACGAAGCTCTAGAATAGGCAAAGCGAATATATGATGATAGAAATCAGTGGTTACCTCTGCAGGGTTGTGAGAGTGAGGTTGACTGGGGGCATGAGTACTTCCTCGGATAATGGATATGTTCTATATCTTGTTTGGACAGATGTTTATGAGTGTACACATTTGTCAAAACTCATGAAACTGCACATGTATAATCAGCACATTTTATTGTCTGTAAAATATAATTTGATTGGGCTTCCCTGGTGGCGCAGTGGTTAAGAGTCCGCCTGCTGATGCAGGGGACATGGGTTCATGCGCTGGTCCAGGAAGATCCCACATGCCACAGAGCGGCTGGGCCCATGAGCCATGGCCTCTGAGCCTGCGCGTCCGGAGCCTGTGCTCCACAATGGGAGAGGCCACAACAGTGAGAGGCCTGCATACCGAAAAAAAAATATATATATATATATAATTTGATTAAAAAGTAAGCATAGTACTTGCCATCATGGAGCTGATATTCTCATATGGGATACAGATAAATACTTACACAAATATTTGAAGAATAATCATTGTGCAAAGTGTGATGGAGAAAACCAGGATACTCTGAAAGTTTACAATGTTCAAGTCATTAAGATATAAGCACTACTTCTTCATTCAACAAAGATTTACTGAGTGCCTACTCTGTGCCAGGCACTGGATTATGCCCTGGGAGTACCCTGTTAGACAAAATAGAGTTGCTCCTTTGCTCTATGTTCTTGTACAGGAGACAGATGTTGGAAGAGTAAATAATAATCTTTTAATTATAATTGTGCTATACGATACAAAGGAGACCAATGGAAGGATATGAGAACATACAACAGGGACACTTGGCCTCCTTGATGGGATCAGAGAAGGTTTATTTAAGAAAGTGCAGTTAGGGGGACTTCCCTGGTGGTCCAGTGGTTGAGACTCCATGCTCTCAATGCAGGGGGAATGGGTTCGATCCCTGGTCGGGGAAGATTCTTCATGCCGAACAGCGTGGCCAAAAAACTCCAAAAAAGTGCAGTTAAACTGACGTCTGAAGAACAGGAAGCATCAGCTAGGTCAAGGGATGGGAGTGAGGCAGAGAATCTTCCAGACAGAGGGAAAAATCAATGCACATGCCCTATGGTGAGAAAGAACGTGGCAGCTAGGAGAAGCTAAAGAAAGCCAGAGTGACTGAAACAGGAAAGTAAAGGGGAGAGTGACAGAAGATTTTGCTGTCTAGGCAGGCAAAGACTTGCTCATGCAGAATCCTGTGGGCCATGTTAAGGAGGTTTGGTTTAATTGTCAGAGCAACAGAAAGCCACTGAATAATTTTAAGCAGAGAGTAACATGGTCAGACTAATATTTTAGAAAAAATTTTCTTCTGGCAGTATCGCTAGTGGACAGGAGCGGGTAATAGTGAGTGGGAGACCAATTAAGAGACTGTTGGAGAGGGATTTCCCTGGTGGTGCAGTGGTTGAGAATCCGCCTGCCAATGCAGGGGACACGGGTTCGAGACGTGGTCTGGGAAAATCCCACATACCGTGGAGCAACTAAGTCCGTGCACCACAACGACTGAGCCTGCGCTCTAGAGCCCGCGAGCCACAACTACTGAGCTCGTGTGCCACAACTACTGAAGCCTGCGTGCCTAGAGCCTGAGCTCTGCAACAAGAGAAGCCACTGCAATGAGAACCCTGTGCACTGCAATGAAGAGTAGCCCCTGCTCGCTGCAACTAGAGAAAGCCCACGTGCAGCAATGAAGACCCAAGAACGAAGACCCAAAGCAGCCAAAAATAAATAAATAAATAAGTAAATTTATATATATATATATATATATATATATATATATATATATAAAGAGAGACTATTGGAGAGAAGATGGTGGCCTGAACAAGGGTTATGGCGGTTGGATGAGGAGAAGCGAATGAACCTGAGACATATTTAAATAGAGGGGACATGACCAGAAAGGGACAAGACTAGAACAAGGCTTTCTCACACCAAGTCTACTTCACTGATTTGAGGACAACCTTCAATGCACACCTGCTATGTATTATCACTGTGTTGGGCACAATGAAAGAAAGACAAATATTTAGGAGACTTTTATTACACTCAAGGAGCTTAAAGCCTAATGACAACTATGATCAAAAGAAGAAAGTGAGAAGTATTATTGGAAAAGGTAAAGAGATACTTTTCTAAAACTTAGATGTGATTATGTCCTGTCTTCTCTCAAAAACCCTTCATGACCGTCTCTTACCTGCAAACTTCTAAATCCAGGCATAACACTTAGAAGCCCCTTTAAATAAGACTCAACCACCATTGCAGGCCAAGCTATCACCTCCAATATTCTACTCATAGAGTTCTATTTATCAGCTATTCCATTTTCATGGAATGCTTTTCATATCCTATCCATTTCTCTGGAAATCCTAGTCACATATTTTCTTTCTCTTTTTTGTAACAATTTTATTGAGATATAATTCATATACAATATATTCATTCACACATCCTTTCTTAAATTTTACCTTCCCTCTTTTCCAACAATAGCATTATTTATGTTTCATTATGGTATTCATTGCTCACTCTAACAGCTTCTCCTTTTGACCGCTTCAGAGAAATTGTGGTGACAGTTTCTAATAAAAATATACAAGATTATTTTGAGTGGCCAGGTGGATCCTCAGGTTCCTCAGCTGTGCAAAGCATGGTGGGGCTGCATGTCCTACTTTCTGTGAGCCTATTCTTGCTACTAGACTTTAGGCATACAGTGTCATGGGCTTTAGTGGCCTGTCCCAGAGCCTTATGGCTTATTTATAATATGATGTCTTCAGGGAAATCATTCCAAGTTGAAAAAAAAAATCCCTTAGGGTTTCTAGTTGGTAGCCTAAGTTAGGATGGAAGAGTCAATACGTTCTCTAAGAGTTGAACCTACAGGAAAAGGAAGGACTGGGATTCCAGGACAGAGTATTCGACTTGCTGGAAATATCCTGACGGACTGTCTCATCTATTATTGAGTCCAAAGGATCAAGGACACTTCCATTTCTGTCTTTTGTACTTGGAAGAGAGAATTTAACCAATGCTCAGTTGAGACAGACAGTGAGTCCATGTGGAATTCACCAGCAGTAGCAACTACCAGAAGGATATAGAATGGGAAACAAATGCAGGTTGTTTCTATAATTTTTTAGCTAGATATTTAGCTCATGATATAGACAGTCTCTAAGGCATACTGATATAGATGAGAATATAGATGTTCTGCTTGCTCAGGAATGAGGAAAGAGGACACAGGGAGGAGGATCTAAACCAGGGAAATAGAACGGTTCATAGAAAATCCATCCCTCATGACTAGAAGGAAAATGAGAGGGAACCTCTCCCCAAACTACAAAACCCAGTAAATAGAAGACTAGGACCTCTGTCTTCATTTGCCAAGAACTGCATGTTACTTTTACCTAATTTTATGGCTGTAATTTTAAGCTGTAAATCCTTTCAGAAGTTGTTTTTAATTTTGCTTGCAGGGTGAGCAAGACAAACTAACTTGTCACATATGCCTACATTTCTAAAATTAGGAGAAACAGCCCTAATCCCTTCTCATATGCAGAAAATAGAAACTAGTCGAGTAATCTACTTGGTTGGTGGGAACAGACTTTAAAAAAGAAACATGCCAAAAAAAATAAAATAAAAGCATGATATGTCATAAGCAAAGTTAAACTCCAATTCAAACTTTTTGGCCTTAGCCAAAGCCCACAAGCAAAGGAGTGGGCCAGTATTTCTGTCTCTGATTCTGTTTCATGGCTTTGAAACTCATCTGCTTTTTGTTTCCAGGCAAAGTGACATGCAACACTCATTTCAGAAAGCCCATCTATAGCAAGGCCTCAGCTACACCTTTGGTAAGTGCTTTGCAATATACAACCTACCAAAGCTCACTGAGAAGAAACAGATAATCTGAATAGTCCTATATTGATGTTAAAAATTGAATTTGTAGTTAAACCCTCCCCACAAAGAAAATTCCTAGGCCAGATAGCCTCCCTGGTGATTTCTACCAAACCTTTAAGGAATAAATAATACCATTCCTACACAAACTCTGCCAGAAAACTGAAGATGAGGGACTACTTCCTAACTCATCCTATGAGTCAAGTATTACCATTACAGACTAATATATTTTGGGAAGATAGACACAAAAATTCTTAACAAAAATTTAGGAAATTGAATCTAATAGTATGTAAAAATAATGGTACATTATGACCAAGTACAGTTTATCCTAGGAATGGTAAGTTGGTTTAACATTCAAAAGTCAATCAATATAATTCATCATATTAGTAGATCAAAAGGGAAAAATATGATTATCTCAATAGATGCAGAAATACAATTTGACAAAACTCAACATCTATTCCTGATAAAAACCCCAAGCAAACTAGAAATGGAAGGGAATTTCTTCAGTCTGCTAAAGAGCATCTATGAACAAGCCTATAGGTAACATTATACCTAATGGTGAAAGCCTGAATGCTTTCTCTACTAAGATTGGAAGCAATGCAAATATGTCCACATTTACACTTCTGTTCAATATTGTGCTGGAGGTTCTAGCCAGTGTGATAAAGCATGGGTGAAAAAGGCATCCAGATTTGAAAGGAAGAAGTAAAACTGTCTTTATTCACAGATGACAATGTAAAAAATACTACGACATCTATGAAAGAAGCAACAAGAACTAAGTGAGTTTAGTAATGTTCAATGACACAAGTTTAATACACAAAAATCAATTGTATCTCTATATGTTAACAGCAAACAACTGAAAATTGAAATTAAAATATAATTATAATAGCATCTAATATATGAGACATTTAGGAATAAACCTGACAAAATATTGGCTAAACCTGTACACTGAAAACTTAATTGCAGAGAAAATTAAAGAAGACCTAAGTAAATGGAAAGCCATTGTTAAGAAATCGACTTCTACCCAATTGATCATCATAGATTCAATGCCATTTTAAAATTCATACAGAAATACAGAGGACCTAGAATATCCAAAACAACTTTGAAACAGAAAAACGAAACTTTAAGACTTCCAGGACTTGATTTTTGAAAGTATTATTATGAAGCTATAGCAATCAATACAGTGTGTTATTGGGACCAATGAAACAAAATAGAGAGTCCAGAAGTAGACCCACACATATATGGCCAATTAATTTTCAACAAAATGGCAAAGGCAATTCAGTAAATAAAGGATAGACTTTAACAAATGGTACTGCAACAACTGGATATCCTATGCAAAAGAAAAGAAAGAAAGGAAGAAAGAAAGAAAGAAAGAAAGAAAGAAAGAAAGAAAGAAAGAAAGGAAGGAAGGAAGGAAGGAAGAAAGAAAGGAAGGAAGAAAGGAAGGAAGGAAGGAAGGAAGAAAGAAAGAAGAAAGGAAAGGACCTTGATCCGTACCTCACACCATATACAAACATTAACTTAAAATGGATTGCAGGTCTAAATTTAAGCCCAAACTTTAAAATTTTCAGTAGAAACATAGGAGAAAATCTTTATGACAAAGATTTTAGATTAGGCAAAGATTTCTTGGATACAACACCAAAAGCTTGATGTAAAGAAGAAAAAATTGAGAAATTGGACTTCATCCAAATTAAAAACTTCTACTTTTTTTAAATTAGTTTCTGCTTTATAACAAAGTGAATCAGTTATACATATACATCTGTTCACATATCCCTTCCCTCTTGCGTCTCCCTCCCTCCCACCCTCCCTATCCCACTCCTCTAGGTGGTCACAAAGCACCGAGCTGATCTCCCTGTGCTATGCGGCTGCTTCCCACTAGCTATCTACCTTACGTTTGGTAGTAAAAACTTCTACTTTTTGAAAGATATTCTTAAGAGAATGTAAAGACAAGCTCCAGACTGAGAGAAAGTATTTGCAAATCATGTATCTCCTAAGGGACTATAATAGAGTCAATACCATAAATGAATATAAAAATAAATAGGCTGAGTAAAAGAAGCCAGTAAGAAAGCATTTATATTCTTTATTTCCATTTACATAGAATTCTGGAAAATTAAAATTAATTTATAGTGACATAAAGCAGATTTGTTATTGTCCAGGGACAGGGGGTGATGCAAAAGTGTTAGGGGAGAGATTACAAAGGGGCATGAGGAAACGTTTGGGGATGATGAATGTGTTCATTATCTTGATTGTGGGGTATGTTTTTATGGTTGTATACATATGTCTAAACTTAAAATGTACACTTTAAATACATGCAGTTTACCGTACGTCAATTATACCTCAGTAAAGCTGTTAAAAATACTATTAGGGTACTCAAAAGGGTTCAAGAGCCAATCTGAATACACTTCCACTGGCCAAATAAGTGCTGATTTGTATATCAATAATGATAACTGCAATGAATGAAATGCTTAAAATATTTAAAATTCCATGAGTTCATAATGGTACTCTCCTCCAGACCCCCAAACAAAAACCCCTCACTAGTCACCTTTGGAGGATGCTAGAGAATTAAGTATTTTTTAAATTGGTAGAAAAAAAAATGGGGGTGGTGGTGGTGGAACTAAGCATTTATCCTGCCTTTACTAAATGAACTATAACTCAGGGTAACCGTAAAAATTCGTGAAGGAATGTTTCCCCTAAAATAAAAGATGGAATTACAGAATTAACATTTGCAAGCCCCTATGAGGTAAAGGATTGAGGCAATGCATATCAACAACTACTGACATCACAGAGAAACAAGCATACATTGCAGACATTTTACACCTCCTGATGGGAAGGATAAAATACGACCTGATGAAATATGATGAAACAGTCTTGGAGAGAGAGGAAGGGAGGGGGAGAAAGAGACCGAGAAGGAAGACAGAGATAGAGATAGAGGTAGACATGAGAGAGGGGGAGGGAGGGAGAGAGAAAGAATCTGACCAAATGTCTAGATATAACTACCAATGCTTTACAATAATGCAAGAGCAAATGCAGGAAAGGGCAACCAACAAATCAAACCCGTGGGCAACTGTTATAGGAACAGGTGACTCAAGAGACTTACTACCTAATCATAATGTAGGGGCTTTATTTGCATACTCAATTGTAAGGAAGCAAAACAGTGAGAAAATATGAACACTGACTGGCTATTTGATTATATTATGGAATTATTGTTCATTTTGTTTTTGGCGTGATAATGGGATTTTGGATGTTTTCATGACTTATTTTTAAGAGATACATAATGAAATACAGATGAAATGATCTCTGGAATTTGTTTCAATATAATTGAGAGTGAGAAGTGGGGATAGATGAAACAAGAGTGTCTGAATTGGTCAATTTGAAGCTGAGCACTTGGTACATGGGAGGAGTTTCATTGTACTATTCTATTTTGTATATGTTTGAAGTTTTCGATAAGAAAGGATTTTAGGAAAGGAATTTAGGTTTCTGAACTGGTGAATGGATGGATGAAGGTGAATGATTAGATGTGGGAGATGGAGGAGTCAAAGGTGACTCCTTCAGCTTGAGCAACAGGGAGGATGGTGGTGCTATTTGCTGAGATGGGGAAGCATGGAATAGGACCAATATGTGTGTGTGTGTAGAGAATGAGTTCTGTTTTGGACACACTGAATTTAAGGTAACTGTGAAAGCCAGGGAGACATATCTAAGTAGTCAGATATATATGTACTTAGAGCTTGGAAAGATTTGGGCTGAAATATAATTGTGCAGGAATGACATTGTGCGTGGAGAGAAGAGGTCCCTGGGAAAAGGCCTGAGGAACACTCACATTAAAGATCTGAGCAGAGAAAGTCAGGTCTAAAATTGTATGGATACAAAGCGGAATGGGACAAAGACTGCCTTTGGGGAGCTCACACTTTAGCCAGTGAGACACATTCACTTAAGTTCTATAAGCCTGGTACTGGCTCAGATACTGGGGAGAAAACAAACTTCTAAAAATATTCACATGCTACCTTGCATGGTTCTCCAAGTATTTTATGGACATTAATTAGTCTTCTCTCCCCCAAGGCTGTAAATGACTCCAGTGCAGGGAGTAAGAGAAGAGCTTGCGTTTTGGGGAATAAGTGGAATTCAGCACATTTTAAGGACATAGGTCTTCCTTAAAATACCAGGTGAGCTTTTCTGATGGGTGCTACATGCAAGTTAGGCACTGATAGAGCCTGAAAACTGAAGAGGCAGTCCTGAAAACCAGGAGGTGGGAGCCGGGGGACAGCTTACTGTCCCAGCCCATAGATGCACTGTCTAGTTTGGCTCAAATCAAGTTGTCAGAGAGACAAATGCGCTGACCAGGAGCATCCATGTGCCTGGTTTTCACTGCACAGTGACATCAAGCAACTTCTCCACACCTAACCTGAGCTCCAGAGATTAGGACAAGATTAGGGAAAAGCTCTGGCAACATTGAGGCTTCTTAGATCATCATCACTTTGTCATTATACACCATGTAGAAAGCCAAGATTCAATACATGTTTACTGAATTAATAAATTCAATCAATAGATTTAAACAATAGCCTAAAGAGAGAAGCAGAATCTATTTTTTGCCTAGTGGCAAGCTTTCTCCTTCAGAATTAAGTATATTGTCCATTTACAGACAAAGTCTGAGTGCCATGAGCATTATTAGCAGGTGTAAAGGGCAGCAGAAAATACACCTGTGTACTCTTCTTGTGGCTTTATTTTCCTACCTTGTCCTACCTTTCTCAATGTGCTTTACCATATTTTGCCACATTGTACAAATCTCTTTGTACAGAGATCTCTTCTCTATATTCCCAGAGCCTAGTACTGGGCCTGGTATGTTAGTAGGTGGCCGTATTAGTTAAGGTTCTCCAGAGAAACAGAACTATGAGGATGTGTGTGTGTTTACTGTATGTATGCATGCAGGTATGTACGTCTGTACATATGTCTGTACATATATATACATATTTTTTTGCGGTACGAGGGCCTCTCACTGTTGTGGCCTCTCCTGCTGCAGAGCACAGGCTCCAGACATGCAGGCTCAGCGGCCATGGCTCACGGGCCCAGCCGCTCCGCGGCATGTGGGATCTTCCTGGACCGGGGCACGAACCCGTGTCCCCTGCATTGGCAGCCGGACTCTCAACCACTGCACCACTAGGGAAGCCCTGTCTGTACATATTGAAAGGAACTGGCTCATAGAATGGGGACTGGCAAGTCTGCAATATGCAGGGCAGGCTGTCAGGGTGAAGACTCAGGGAAGAGTTGATGTTACAGTCTCAAGTCCAAAGGCAGTCTGGAGGCAGAATTTCTTCTTTCTTAGGAGATCTCAGTCTTTTCCTCTTAAGCCCTTCAACTGATTGGATGAGGCCCACCCACATTATGGAGGGTAGTATGCTTTATTCAAAGTTTATTGATTTAAATGTAATCATGTCTAAAAAATACCTTCATAGCAATATCTAGACTGGTGTTTGAGCAAATATGTGGGCACCATAGCCTAGCCTAGTTGACACATAAAATTTACCACCACAGTGGTTAATACATGTTTATAAAATAGAACTGAAATCAGTGGACTGTCCACATTTGCATATCTACTTTTGAATATCAAGTAGCAAATGCAGTGGGCACACAGGCATTAGGGAACACAGGTCACTGGTTTATTTCTAACTGGACAAAACAGTTTTTCAATAAAGCCTGTGAAACATGAAATGGAAGTAATTAAGGTACAGATGAAACTTATTTTCAGATTCCCTCCAATATTTTAATCATTTTTAAACTGATGAGCCACTACATTATTCATTCATTTAGAGTCAAAAAAGTAACATGAGCTGGAATTCTTGGAACTGGTTTCTAGTCCCTTCTTTACCATTAACTGGCTTAAGTGAATTTGGGTAACTCACTTTACCTCTCTTGGTTTCTGCTTCACCAACAGCAAAACAAGATCTCAGACATTCTTTAAAGCAAGTGTGGTATAGTAAATTGAAGCCTTCAGAGAGATCTGGGTTCAAATTTTGGTTTATAACACTTACTAGTTCTGGGCAAGTTGCTTCTGAGCTTGTTTCCACAGCTGCAACGTGGGAATATGGATACTTACCTCACAATAGGATTGTTATACAGATCGAATAAGACAAACTGAGTGCACAGTGTACAATGGATGTTAATTACTTTCACTGCCCCTTCGCCTTTCAGCACAAATACTATATGATTCTGTTTTGTGTAGGTGGAACGTTAATCCCTCTTAGAAAAATACAGCTTCCAACCAAGAGACTAATCATAAGCAGGAAATTCAAAAGACACATTTGAGATTATAGAGTCTTGAGCTGCTTTTGTTATGGTGTAATTTCATTTCATTTGGAAAGAATCTTTATGATCATTTGATATTCTTTTGAATCTGGCTAAAGTCCCATGAGTCTTTAACTCCCATGGGCCACATCGATGACTTGGAGGGTGTGGGAAAGCAGGGAAGGGCAAAGTCGTGGGTATTTCTGCAGCAACAGACAGAGGGTTGAGAACTTGCTGTGTGGCAAGCACTATGCTTGCATGATCTCATTCAACATTCATAACAAACCAACAAATGCAGGTACTATTAATATCCCCATGTTTACAGCTGAGGAAACTGAGGCTCAGAGGGGTGAGGTAACTTGCCCAAGATTGCACAGCTAGGAAACATGGAATTGGAATTTATTCCCACATCTGTTTGATTCAGAACACGTGCTCTTAACTAGTGCACTGTCTCTTCTTGGAAAGTGTCTGTTATATAAAAAACACACAGGCTTTTGACATTTTAAAGAAACTTTTTGAGTACAAAAATTAACATGTATATATAAGTGTGTATGTATGTATGTGTGTGTGCATATCTGTACATGTGTACACACAATTTAAATAGTTAAAAATTGAGGTGTTGGGGCTTCCCTGGTGGCACAGTGGTTGAGGGTCCGCCTGCCCATGCAGGGGACATGGGTTCGTGACCCAGTCCGGGAAGATCCCACATGCCGTGGAGCAGCTGGGCCCGTGAGCCATGGCGACTGAGCCTGCGCATCCGGAGCCTGTGCTCTGCAGTGGGAGAGGCCACAACAGTGAGAGGCCCGCGTACCGCAAAAAAAAAAAAAAAAAAATTGAGGTGTTAAGAAACCAACATACTTCATTTCTCTGGAGATTAAGATCACTTCCAGAGTTCTACAATGGGGTGCAGGGGTAAGTGGCAAAGTCAGTAAAAGGGCTGTGCCTCTACTTATCTGTGATATTGACTATACATAAAATTTAGCATGAGACTTATATAGGGTATTCCTAGTAGCTGCCATGTATTTAGTGCCTACTATGTGTCAGGCACTGTGCTAAGTGCTTTGCATGTATATGCCATGTAATCCCCCAAGCAACCATATTCAGTAGATGAGAAGACTGAGGCTCAGAGGTTATATCACTTGCTCAAGACCATACAACTAGTAAATAGCACAGCTAGGATTCAACTCAAACTTCAAAACCTTTGTTTTAAACCACTATGCTAGATTTCCATGAAAAGCATGCCATTTCCTCAATAAATTAAACATAGGTTTATCATATGACCCAGCAATTCCACTATTTGTTATATACACAAAAGAATTGAAAACTAGTGCTCAAACAAAAATTTATATACCAGCCTTCATGAAAACTATATTCATAATAGCCAAAAGGTGTAAACAATCCAAATGTCTATCTACAGATGAATGAATGAACAAAATGTGGTATACACACACACACACATATACACAATGGAATATTATGCAGCCATAAAAAGGAGACAAATTCTGATACATACTATAACATGGATGAACCTTAAAAATATGCTAAGTGAAAGAATCCAGACACAAAAGGCCACATATTGTGTGATTCCCTTTATATGAAATATTCAGAATAGGCCAATCCATAGATACAAAAGGAGATTAGTCATTGCCAGAGGCTGAGGAGAGGGGGGAATGAGGAGGGACTGCTTAATGGGTATGGGGTTCCCACTTGGAATGGTGAAAAAATTCTGGAATAAGATAGTAGTGATGGTTGCACAACCTTGTGAATATACTCATGTCATTGAATTGTACACTTTAAAATGGTTACAAATGGTTAAAATGGTAAATTTTATGTGATGTGTATTTTACCACAATAAAAATCAATCAAGTAATCAGTCCACTGGTCCCTGATTTTCCCTGTGTCTAATTGTGGGTTGTGTCCTGTAAAGCATTTAAGTGTCTCTTCTCTGCTGGCCCATCAACACTCCGGGCTCATTTTCCTCTCTTTGCCATAACTCTTTCTGTCCCTTCCTGATTCTTCCTGGGACCTGCAGTCTCCTCCCTCCTCCCTACCAATTCGAATGTGACCCGCCCTTCCATGAAGACTTCCTGATTATTTCTTGTCTTCTGCTTCTAATCAAGAAACCCAGAATGACCCAGGTAAGCCCACTTTGTTTTAAAATTAATATGAAATGTTAACATTACATGACTGTTTCTAAAACAACACCTTTTGGCTCTTAGGCCTGTGTCTTTTCTATTAACACCTCACTGTCTCCCACAGCACTTAGAGATGTCACCTGAACTGGCATATAATTATTTTTTTAATTAATTAGTTTATTTATTTATCTTAGGCTGCATTGGGTCTTCGCTGCTGCACGCGGGCTTTCTCTAATTGCAGTGAGCGGGGGCTACTCTTCACTGTGGTGCGCAGGCCTCTCATTGTGGTGGCTTCTCTTGTTGCAGAGCACAGGCTCTAGGCACACAGGCTTCAGTAGTTGCAGCATGTAGGCTCAGTAGTTGTGGCTTGTGGGCTCTAGAGCACAGGCTCTGTAGTTGTGGCGCATGGACTTAGTTGCTCCGTGGCATGTGGGATTTTCCCGGATCAGGGCTTGAACCCGTGTCCCCTGTACTGGCAGGCACATTCTTAACCACTGTGCCACCAGGGAAGTCCTGGCATATTATTTTTTATACATACATATGTATATGTTCTCGGAGGGGTTCCTGTGGGTTAGCCTTATTTCTCTGGTAAGACACTTCTTGATGGTAATACCTGTTTCTTACACGTCTTTGAATCACCCAACATGTGCTGGCACATGATAGATGCCCAATAAATACTTCTGATGCGTGACCTACAAATTTCCACAATCTGCCTCAAACCCATTAGTGACATGTAAAATAGGACAATAGAATCCATCACTTCCTCAGAAAGGAAACATCTGTTTATTCTACTGCATTTTAGTTTCTAACAAATTAAAATCAGATGAGCTCTCGCTAGCGAAGCAAGGAGCAGACAGACGCTTTTCAAGAAGAGACAATGTAGTGTACTAGTTAAGAGCATATGTTCTGAATCAAAACAGACATGGGAGTAAATTCCAATTCTGTGTTTACTAGCTGTGTAATCTTGGGTAAGTTACCTTACCCACCCTGAGCCTCAGTTTGCTCATCTGTAAATGTGGGATATTAATAATAGTACCTCCGCTTGCTGTGTATTGTGAATATATCACTTATATGTGAAATCTAAAAAAATGACAGAAATTAAGTTATTAGCAAACAGAAATAGACTCACAGACAAAGAAAACACACTTATGGTTACCAAAGGGGAAAGGGGAGGAGGAAGGATAAATTAGGAGTTTGGGATTAAAATATATACACTACTGTAGATAACAATCAACAAGGACCTACTGTATAGCACAGGGAACTTTACTCAATATTCTGTAATAACCTATAATGGAAGAGAATGTAAAAAATAGAATATATATATATGTATATCAATCACTTTGCTGTACACCTGAAACTAACCCAGCATTTTAAATAAACTATATTTCAATAATTTTTTTTAGAAAACAAAGTAAAAAAATAAATGAGATAATGCAAGCATAGTGCCAGGCACATAGCAAGTACTCAACATACATTACTATTTATGATTATCAATTGCTTTCCCAAAACTCCTTCCTAAGGACACAGCTTATTCATAGACTTAGGGCTCAGGGAAGCATTCAGCGTAGTTGTCTATATGCTAGTTTTCTATCAGTTCAACCATTGGATCCTAAATGGTGGCATCAGGACCCAAAGATATACATTAGGAAGGCTCAATAATCACATCCAGAAAAATGCAGGCTGATGCTCTGATACTGTAATTATGACCTAATAAGTCCAATTAACTGTGCCAGCCAGATTCCTTTTGGAATAACTGCAGCATTCCTAAGCCTGAGAACAAAAGTGGGACTTGAAAGAAGGGCTAGTTTGCATCCTGGCAGATGAACAAGGGATCTGCTTGTGGCTTACCAGCTGATAATAGAGAAATCAGTGCACGGGAATGAGATGGCATTCCCAGTGTTTAACCACAAGAATAAGCCTTTTAATTCCCTAAGCCCCATGGATCTCTTGGACACACGGTTATTCATCAATTTTCTTCCAACATCTGATTGCCCATGCATGCCAAGACAGTTGCCCATATTTCAGTAGACTGGCTCATGCCTGGGCACAGGGATTTGAGGCTGAAGAGTGAAGTTACATGAGGTGGAAAGAAATAGGGGAGTCAGAACAAGAAATAGCCTTGGGAATCAAAGAGCTGTAATCTTTGTAAAGAATTAGCAATGCACACACACAGCTCTTTCAGACTGGTCTTGTTCAGGAATCCAAACCTCTGACAATATTGCTAGAGGGTATAGAAAGCCATTGAGAAAGATTTCTGTGATTGCAAACCCACTGTTGGTAGACAGTTGGCTGCTCTCGTAATGCATAATCTCCACTGAATGATTACTTTCCTAAGGTCAGATATATTTGTTTCCCCTTTGGGTGCACTGTGTCTAGCTCTTCTGTCATTGGCTTTGGTCCTCAAAAGCCATGGTTAGAAATGAGTTTGCAATATTGTAAGCAAGCTAATAAACAGAGCTTTGTTTCGTCTGGACCTAGAATTGGTTATATCTTTATTTGTTTTCAAGGCAGGTAAAACTCTGACTGAGTTTTTAATTTATTTTTTATTTTTTTAATTGTTTTTATTTTTTTTTACAAATTTAATCAGTTATACATATACATATGTTTCCATATCCCCTCCCTTTTGCGTCTCCCTCCCACCCTCCCTATCCCACCCCTCCAGGCGGTCACAAAGCACCGAGCTGATCTCCCTGTGCTATGCGGCTGTTTCCCACTAGCTATCTACCTTACGTTTGGTAGTGTATATATGTCCATGCCGCTCTTTCACTTTGTCACAGCTTACCCTTCCCCCTCACCATATCCTCAAGTCCATTCTCTAGTAGGTCTGTGTCTTTATTCCTGATCTGACTGAGTTTTGAAAATAACAACGGAAATCTGAACTGAGTTTGGACTATGTATAGCATGTGAAAGGATGAGGGGTGGGCAGGAGAGATATGATTTTTATTGTCAAGCTAAGCTTCACAAGATTTCAGACAGCAACATGGGATACCCTGCTTGACTCATGCACTTTCAAATGGCTGTCTCTGATTTTCCACTCAGAGACAACTTCCCCTGTGGCCACACACCTGTCCCCTCCATGCCAAAAAATGTTGGGGACCAGAATTTTTTCATCACTACCTCTGACTTGGGGAAGTTAGTGGATTCCGGGGAGAAGCTTTCCGGAAAACTAGGAGTGGACTTCAGAGCAACTCAGAGAGCCTGAGGCTAGAATTGTACTTTCTAACTGAATCAGACCCATGGCTTCTGAATCTCACACAGCATTCCTGTGTTTTGTTTTGTTTTGTTTTTAACTTCTAGAAAGAACCCTACAATTAATTGAAAACCAATATTAAGACATGTAAAATGCCCCCACTCGTATTCTGCTTCATCTTACCCTTGCCCTTTTCATCCCCCTTTCCTTTTCGATCTGCTCTTCTTTTACCACACCTGCTCCCTCCCTGTCTCTTACTCTTTCCAGAGTAATTACTCTCTCAGAATGCAGTTCTCAGCAGCCTAGTCCAGGCCCCAGCCTCCAACCTCCAAATGTTCACAGCTACTTGTAATGGGACCCAAATTCTAATCTTCTTCCACATTCTTGCAGATAACCCTCTCCTAACCATAGCTTCCACTAAAAGTGGACAGGCCTCTCCTCTTGTGGGTGATAGCAATCTGCTCAGGAAACAACAAGATTTTCATCTCAAAGCCAGGAGTACACAGGCTTCAGAGATCTTCACATTTTTTCACAGCCTCTGTCCTGAACTGCTCTCTCTGACCTGCCTTGCACTCTTACCTCTTGGCCTCCTTTTAATCTTTTTGGCTTCTGACCTCATGACTCATTTTCCCCACTCACAGTCTTGCCTTGGATCTTATTCTTGCTACAGCTTCTCTGTTTTTGAGCTATCTGATTTCCTCCACAATAATGATTCCAACTCCTTTTATTGCTATGTTGCACTTGACTGCCTTGGATAAACACCTTGTTCAATTCTCCTCCAAACTCATGCACAGGACCCTGAAACTCTGCTCAAATCCCACCCCCCTAAACCTGTTTAGCTATTATTCCTGGAACTCATTTAACACTTACCATATACAGCCTTGTAATGCAATATTTTCACATTCATTCATTCCATAGATATCAGATGCTTTTTACGTTCATGGTATACTGGGAATATGCAAATAAAGTCATTCTCCAAGGCAACACTGGGGAATGCAATAGAACTTTCTGCAATGATGGAAATGCTCTATATCTGTGCTGTTAAATTTAGTAGCCACTAGCCACGTGTGGCTATTAAGCACCTGAAAGGTGGCTAGTTCAACTGAAGAACTGATACTTAAATTAATTAAAATTTAAATAGCCACATATGGTTTGTGGCCACCATATTGGATAGTGTAGATCTAGTGTATATATCTAGTGATGGACTTGCTTGTGTTGAAGAGCATGTGCATTTTTTTTGTTTTCTTTTTCGTTTCTTGAGAGTCAATACATGGGATGATTTGGAAAAGTATACAAATTTTTTTAACTTTTTATTTTATATTGGAGTATAGCTGATTAACAATGTTGTGCTAGTTTCAGTGTACAGCAAAGTGACTCAATTATACATATACATGTATCTATTCTTTTTCAAATTATTTTCCCATTTAGATTGTTACATAATATTGATCAGAGTTCCCTGTGCTATACAGTGGGTCCTTGTTGGTTATACATTTTAAATATAGCAGTGTGTACACATCAATCCCAAACTCCCACTCTATCCCTCCCCCCAACGCTTCCCCCTGGTAATCATAAATTCATTCTCTAAGTCTGTGAGTCTGTTTTGTAAATAAGTTCATTTGTATCATTTGTTTTTAGATTCCGCACATAAGTGATATCATACGATATTTGTCTTTCTCTGTCTGATTTATTTCACTCAATATGACAACCTCTAGGTCCATCCATTTAAATTTTACTAAATATCACCAAATTTTCCTAAAATGGTTGTCTGTGTTATCCCAAAATAGAAAAATAACTTAAATATCCAACAAGAGGGAATTCCCTGGTGGTCCAGTGGTTAGGACTCCATGCTTCCATTGCAGGGGGCATGGGTCTGATACCTGGTCAGGGAACTAAGATCCTGCATACCGCACAGCATGGCCCCCCCAAAAAAATAGCCAACAAGAGACAAAAAGATACACAAATTATGATTATATGCATACAATGGAATACTAGATAATAGTTAAAATGAAAGAAATTGAATTATAATATATTTGAATCTTAAGACATAATGTTGGATGAAAACAGCTGTAAAATTATGTATCATTTACATGAAGTTTATAAATATGTAAAACAATATTCTGTTTTTGAGGAATGTACTAAAAGTATAAAGACATGTATAGCGGACTTCCCGGGTGGTCCAGTGGTAAAGAACCCATCCTGCAATGCAGGGGACGCAGATTTGATCCCTGGTTGGTGAACTAAGATCCCATATGCTGCGGGGCAACTAAGCCCACATGCGCCACAACTACTGAGCCTGCATGCCTCAACTAGAGAGCCTGTGTGCCACAACTACAGAGCCCACGCACCCTGAGCCCAAGCACCACAATTAGAGAAAGAGAGAACCCGCATGCCACAACTAGAGAAGAGAAAACCCACACGCCACAACTAGAGAGAAGCCTGTGCACCACAATGAAGAGCCCGTGCACCACAATGAAAGATCCCGCATGCTGCAACGAAGATCCTGCATGCTGCAACTAAGACCGGACACAGCCAAAAAAAAAAAGACATGCATAGGAATGATAAATATCTGAAATAGTTCATTAAAAAATAAAGTCCTTTCTTTTCCAGTAACTTAAGATCTACTAATAGAGGGGAGTAGACAGGAAGGCAGATCAAACTTGTATATTTACACAAATAGCTATGCTTTATGAAGGACATGAGAGGAGAAAAATGGCCAGAAGCTTACAGGAGAACATTTCTCATATTTAACTTTGTATAGTTAAACAAATTTTTTTTCTATTTTTTTGGCCGCACTGCACAGCATGTGGGATTTTAGTTCCCCGACCAGGGATCAAACCCGTACCCCATGCAGTGAAAGTCTTAACCACTGGACCTCCAGGGAAGTCCCTAGAACAGATTATTTTTTAATTGAAGTATAGTTGATTTACAATGTTAGTTTCTGGCATACAGCAAAGTGATTCATATGTATATATATGAACACACACACACAAGGAATCAAGGATGGTACGCAGGTTTCTCCTCTAGCAACTAGGTGGATGGTAGGACCATTCACTAACATAAAGAACAATGGAGCAGGACCAGGTTGGGGTTTTGTGGGGAGAGTAGAGGGGGATGTCTTTTGTTGAGTTTGAGGTTCCTTTGAGACATCCAAGAAGAGCTATCAAGTAGACAATTCAATTGCAATAACCTCCTAACTGGTCTTCCTCCATCTGTTCTTGCCTTCCTACAATAGCCAGTCATCCTTTGAAAACATAAGTCTATAATGTCTGTCCTCTGCCCCAACTTCTCCAAAGGCTCCCCATTTCACCCAGAATAAAAGCTAAAATCCTTACAATGGCTTACAAGACTCTATATGACCTACCTCCTCCCTTTTTAAACTCTCTAAGCTGACCTAAAACTCTACCTTCCATTTATTTCATTCTAGCCACACTGGCCTCCTTGCCACACTCCTACTGCAGGGCCTTTGCACTGGCTGTTCCTTCTGCTTGGGACACTTTTCCTCCAGATATCCACAAGGCTAATTTTCTCATTTTTTCAAGTGTTGACTCAAATCTCACCTTTTCAGTGAAGCCTCTCCTGTCCACCCGATTTAAATACTGCTACTTCATTCCCAGAACTTTCAATCCTCCTCACCCTGCTCTACCTTTCCTTTTTACTGTAGCACCTCTGACCCTCTGGCATACTATATAACTTAATTATTATATGTATTGTCTGTTTCCTCCCCTAATGTAAGTGAAGTAAAAGCTGTTGTCTGTTTTGTTTCATGGTGAAACCAAAGTGGCTAGAAGAGTGCCTGGCACATAGCAAGCACTTGATTAATACTTGTTGAATGAATGAATGCCAAAGTGGGTCGGGAACTCAGAGCTAAGGTCTGGACTAGAGCTATCACTTTGGAAATCATCAGCATATATGAGATCACTAAAGCCATGAAAATGCTTAAGACTGATTAGGATACAAAGAAAAGAAAAGAAAAGAGGGCCTAGGGCCAAGCCCTAGAGCACTACATAATTTAGAGGTCAGAGGAAGCTGAGCCACTGGAATAGGAAAGCACTTCCACACAGGAAGGAAGAGAATACACAACTTTGTTGAGAGCTGATGAGAGGTTCAATAATAAGAGGGATAGAAGTCACCACTGAACTTGGGAACAATTTATTCAGAGATAGCGCAGGCTCCGTATCTCTTGCCTAGATATTTGCAGCGGTTTTGCAATATCACCTTGCCCTCTGCCTCTCCCTTTTCTTTTATATCCAATATACCAAAACCAGATTAATATTCCTACAAACAGATCATTCAGTATTTACTGGGCAAGTATGTCCTTGGGCATGCGAATGAACCTCATTGCTACCCAACTTATCCATCTAGAAAATGGGGATCAGAATGACTGCTCTGCTTCATAGGATTAGCAGGAAGAACAAATGAAATGATGAATGTGTAACGTCTGGGTCTTGCATCCGTGCAATTTGACGTTACTTATGTGGAATACAGTCAGACTGGTCTAGGCCTGCCTTCCTTTCCTGGCATTCCTGGGGATGTCTGAAATAAAAACAGTTGTTTATTCCACAAGCTTGCATTAAGAGGCATAAGTAACAAGATTACACAGTGCACACAAATGTTAGGTGAATCTGTGTCAGGACCACGAGAATTTCCATGCCGTATTATCCTTTCTATCACCCCCCCCACCATTCCCTTACCATCTACCAGCTTCCATGTTCCTCCCCCGTGCTGGAGGTGGTAACTTCTCTGCTCCCAGCTTCTGAGCTTACTGAGTTGGAACTGACCTGAAGGAACTGACTTTGCCTCCCCTAAGGCCCCCAAATGGGGTTGAAGTTTGTTTCTTCCCCGGCTCCCCCTGAAGTACCCACCAAATCTTGGAAGCAGGCAGGAAATGTTGATCTCCTTTCACAGCCACAGGCCAAGTTGCCGGGGGATGACATAAGTGACGGTCTGGAGGGGTGACGTTATGGGAACTCAGGCCAAGATGAGACCCACTCTGCTTCCAGAGACCACACAGTGATTTGCAGTGTCCCCCTAGCCTCCTAAGCAGGCCTTCTAGCTTGTTCTCAAGCTAAGACTTACAGGTTGCTAACCCTCACTGGTTTCTCCAGTGGGAGGGAAGCTCATTGTCTTTCCCTGGCAGTTTTCCCTTTTCTTCTTTCCCTCATTCAAAGTGTCACAGCCTCTTCTGGGGATCACCTCTCTCTACCCCCGACACCTCCTATAAATCTTGGTCTTGGTTTTTCAATTTATATTAACACTAGAGTTAGCACACATGATAATAAATTGGTAAGATTCACTTACCCTCAAGAAGTGTATATCTCAAGGGAGCAAAATCATACATATCCACTCAACAATTTTTATTTAATACCAACTGTGTATCAGGCATTTTTCTGTTGGGTTGGCCAAAGAGTTCTTTTGGAAAAACCCAAAAGAACTTTTTGGCCAACCCAATAGGTCTCGGTGATAGATCAATGAACCAAAAAGACAGATCCCTGCCGCGCTTCCACTGCAGGGGCTGCGGGTTCCATCCTGGTTGGGGAACTAAGATCCCGCATGCTGTGCAGCGCAGACAAAAAATAAAAACAAAACAAAAAGACAGATCCCTGGCCTCATGGAGTTTACATTCAGTTGAAAATACAATGGACTGTGATACATATATCAGAATACAGAGTAACACATGTTAATTGCCATAAGTAAGGTGCAAAGACAACTGTGTGTTTTCAGATTTAGCAGTAACCAGAGAAATAGCAGCACAGGGCAAGGGGACAAGCACAAGTTTCAGGGTTGACCTGGATCCAAGTTCCCTTTATGCTGCTTGATTACCTGTGTGCCTTGGGTAGGTAACTTAACTTTGCTGGGACTAATCTTTAAATTGAGGATGAATGCTACATATCTTATAGGGTTTTGGAGAGATGTTTTAAATCATGCAGAGCAGACATAGAACATTTAGTTCCTTTCTCATTCTAGACAACTAACTACACCCATATCTCATGCCTTTAGGATTTTCAGATTTTTGAACTAAAGGTCTGAAAAATAGGCAAAATATTTAATGTTTGTGAATTTCATTTTTTTATCTGTAAATTGGGGATTAGAATAATTACTTCCTAGGGTTATTTGAGAATTAAAAAGCCTCTAGTATAGTGCCTGGTTCATAGCAAGTAATCAGTAAATGGTCATTGTCTTCCTTTATTATTCTTTCTGCCTTGTCCAGGTCACCTACATAGACTCATATCCAATGTTCGAAAGGGACTTAAAAAACTCAACTATCAGGTATTTGTTGATGAAATCTACTTTGGCAGGGTTATTGTCAGGATTAAAGGAGATAAGTCATGTGCCTGGCCTAGTATCCACACATAATAAATCTCATATTCCCCATCCCCGAGAAGTCTAACTGAAAAAATATCCAAGCCCAAGATGCCACAATGGGTGATTCAGAAGGACTGGTCATACTCCATCAAAAACCACATGAGGCTCTCTTTTATGAGTAAGCAAAAGAGGAGAGTAGAAGAAGCAAAATAAAGGTGGACTAGGAGAGCAGCAAGAAGTACTCAGTAGGTAGAAGTTGGGAACTTTGGGTGATAGTTAAGAACATCTAACTTTTAAAATGTAGGGCTGGTAATTTTTGCAGTTGTGATAACAGTACTATAGTTGTGTTTAAAAAAAAGCCTCCTTATTTTTTAGAGATACACACTGAAATATTTATGGATAAAATTTTAAAAGGTATTGAAATTTTTGATTTAAATTGCACTAAACTTTAAAATTTTAGGAATATGAATACTTTAGCAGTAATCTGGTTTTCTAAGCAAAGCACATATGGGCCCAGTTGATACATCATAAACATGCACGCTTATTTACAAATTATATTCTAAGCAAGGACATTCTCCATTTCCTACCCTTTTTCAATTCAAAAACACACTATTAACTTAGTTACCCCAGATTTATTGAGCACCTACTATATATGTACAACGGTTGGGGTTTGTCAGTGTACCCATAAACTACAAGGTACACTCAGTTCAGTTTAACAAACATCTGCTATGTGTAAGCCACTAAAATATGGCTCCTGCCTTCATACCATATAAACCAGCAGGACAGCAGTGTAGCATTATCTGGGAGGCACAGATAACAATCTAGGGCAGCGAAAAATTGAGGTTGAGGTTCTTAAGGCTCATTTTTGGTTGGATAGGATGTCTAACTACAGAATGAAAGCTACTGCATATAGAACAGCCCCTCTCTTTCAAGAAAAAAAACCTAACAAAAACACTATCTAAAAATAAATATTCCTAGCCATAGCAGTATAGCAGTATATAGGTTTGAGATAAACAGGATTTGGTGATTGGAAGGGAACCTGGCTTTGAGATTTGATTTCACTGATGAATTAACTCTTAGTTGAAATAGAAACCAGAGCATTAATAAAAGTTTAGAGTGACTGAATGCCAGAAGTGACTGAGGCACCAAAAAGATTGCAGATTGGTTTTATCCTTCCATTCCAAATTAGGATGAGAATGAACATAATTTACCAGTTATTTTTGGCTGCAGAGGCAAAAAGCCAAAAATGGCAGGGGTGGCGGGGGGAGGGCAAGGACTGGGGAGAGTTAAGTTGCTGACATTTAAACGTATCTAGCTGTTAACCAAGGGTGGTCCAATCAAACAATAGTGAAATTGATTAGAAAACTTAACTGTCTGTTATCAAATGGTAGGGGTAAAATACAATAGCTTGACTTACTGATTAGGGAGGGTGGGAGGGAGACACAAGAAGGAGGAGATATGGGGATATATGTATATGTATAGCTGATTCACTTTGTTATAAAGCAGAAACTAACACACCATTGTAAAGCAATTATACTCCAATAAAGATGTTTAAAAACATACGATAGCTTGATTTTTGTTGTTTTCTTTTTCATGAATGTTATATCTGTAAAGATCCACTTTGCCGACAGTAGCTGGTATGTACTGCATCCATTTAATCAAACTCCAAGGATAAAATCAACTCCATTCCAAAAAGTAATATTTCTGGAAGCCTCAGATCTGCATTAAAAGTTCCAGGATAAAGCTCTGTGTCTAAAGTCAGCCCCTTGAAACACCCAAAACATTAGTTTCCATTTAGAGTGTACTTAGAGGCAAAAGTTGACTCTGCTTTTTACTTCAAGGGAGCAGACTAAGGATTTCGAAACACTTCGTTTGGTAAAGTAGTGATCCCAGATAAAGAACAAAGCAGCCCAGGACCTCTCTCCTGGCCACCACAAATAAACAAGAAAGAGGAACAGCTTTACAAACAAAACAAACCGAACTATCCTCCCCTTCTGCTTTCTTCATCCTACTTGGCAGAATATCAGAGTTTTGGGGAAGATTTTGGAATATATAAGATTTGTGCTTAAGATAAAACTTAAATTTTGCTGAGGTTTAGCAGTAACTCCCTTCCAGAAGGCACTTTTTTAAACATTTCTGAAAGATAGTTTAAACTTCTCTTCAGCAATTTAAGTCACACATTAAAAGCCATATTATCAATAATTCATTTCCAGTGAATGTTCTTTCTCCTAAGAATGCTTTAAATAAATACCATATTATATGATGAACCATCGTTTGTTTCTGATTCGAGATCATCTGATTTCAAATTGGTAAATTTATATGCAACTGGGCTTTTTGGGGTTCAGACAGTTGCTTCATAAATCATGTCCCTGTGTAAAAACCATATCCATTTTCCTCCATCAAGAGCAATGAGACTTTTACAGGAAAGAATCCAGGCAGAAATGCCAGTATTTGAGTGATGATTTATATTTCCATTTTACATAGAAATTAACTGCACACTGAGCCTGTTACCCAGATGAACACTAACCATGGGGGGTAGGTGGCGGGATGATTGTGCCTATATTACTAATACGTCCCACCCTGGATTAAGTTTCTACACCAAGCTAGAATACATCAAAATCATATAGGGTGGAGACATGTTCCTAACTGCTGCCCTCTCAAGGTAAGTTTTTGTTCCCTGGCTTTGAGCCCTCCAAGCAAACAACAGTTGTCCTACTTGTTTGTAATCCATACTTAACGAAAACCTCAAGTACTATGTTCCCTTCTTCATCTCTCCCATCCCATGAGACTTCATTAACCAAATCTGTTTTCAGATGATTTTTAGTGTGTAATAATGAAGAGTGCATTTTACCACTTATCATCCACAAATGGGCCAAAATTACCAAAAGAGTTGAAAGTCGGCATAATTATAGTTTATCTCAATAAAACACATGTAGTCATCTTCTGGAACTGACAGAAGGGCATGAGTTATAGCACCATCTGGAATTGTGGACAAGGCAGATACATGTTGAAGCCTAAATTAATAAAAGCTGAGCAATAGCTAACAGCCCAAGCATAGGAGATCAGCATTAATGAGATTAACTCTTAGGCTACTGTCATATGTTTACTCAACTTAATCACAAGGCCAGGTGTGAGCTTTTTTATCCTCCCTTATGCACAATGGACACATTAAACGGAGAGGGGTACAGTATGGCTGGGGGTGATATCTGGTAAATACAGGTGGGCCAATGCGGATTCTATGGATTGGTGATTATTGCCCTGGGTCAAGAGATTTGGGAGGAATCTGTGATCGAGGCTGCAGTGGCAGCAGTGGCTGTAGTGGCACTCTGCTGCCTTCAGTGGCATATGATGCTGATTTTCATCATCTTTATCACAGATGTGCAGCATCTACCTAAAATCAAGTGGTTCTCGACTCTTGAGGCACATTACAACCACTTGGGGAGCTCTGAAAAATCCCATTGCTCAGGCGCCACCACAGATGAATGAAATCAGAATTTCTGGAGGTGCGGCCCAGACATTTGTATTTTTTAAAGCTCTGCAGGTAATTCCAATGTGCAGCCAAGGGTGAGAACTACAGGTTTAAATGTTGTGATTCACAAGGATTCAAAGCAACACAATAGCGGGAAACAAGGAGCCAGTCTCCCCATTCCATGGCACCGACACTTAACTGGAGGGTCAGTTGACTCCCTGTCCTAGGATTGCTACCTTACAACTAGGGCTATGAGGACATTGGCTTCCCCTTGGAGAAAATAGTCAGCATTGGATGGGCATTTACACTGAGGCAGGCACTGTGTGTAAATCACTGCACGTGCTCTGTCTCATTTAAACCTTGTGACATCCCTACAAGTATATATATATATATAAGGTATATATTAGTTATTGCCTTTTACTGAGGAGGAAACTGTGGCACAGACAGGTGAAGTGATTTTCCTAAGGTCATGCAGCTAGTACTCTTCACTCCTCTGAAACTAAAAAATACTTTGTCTTTCACAAACTGTCCAGAGTCCTGGGTTCTCTTTGGTCACATTGTTTTCCCAGCTAAAAAGGTTTCGTCTCCCTGGAAGGAGCCCGACATTCTACCTCACCGATATTGATGCATTAGAACAAAAATTTCAGCAAAAATCCATCAAACATCACCCATTTCCATATATGCACTTTACCACAACGTTAAGCAACCCCTAACTATGAGTTACGTTTCCCCAAACATTTTGTGGTTATCCATCTTTCAACTGTGGCCTTCAGGTAGGGAATCAAACTCAGGAAACGTGGTAGAAGAGGATCTGTCAAGAAAATCCACAACTGAGATTAAGAGCCAAAAGCCAAGATTCCAGAATGGTCAGCTACTTTACCTTACATTTCGGTGACTCTGATTGGCTCCTATTCCCCAACTTAATAATGAGCATCTATTTCAAAAAGAAACATTAATTTCCCAGAGTCAATGATCTCGCATTGTTATTATGACCGGTGAATTTTTCTAGGGTATTGTTTCACTAAAATCAAAACTGAGTAGAGGGAATGAACAAATTCCATTTCTAACAGCGTCCCACTGGGCTGGACATGTGTGAAGGATGGATGGCCCCAGGATACCAGATCAGACTGTTGTATGGTGAGCTGCAGTGAGGCAGCCCCAAGCAGGGAGGGCAGAAGAAAACCCATTAAAGCGGCTCTGAAGCCCCACTTCAAACAATGGGGCCGAGCTGCAGGCAGCAGGAAACAAGCAGCAGGCAGGCCAGTCTGGCTACAGCAATAAGGGAGTGCAGGAGGGGGTTGTTTTCCGAGCTCCAGGATGACCTCAGGTCTCGGAGGCAGAGTCCCAATCAACCACCCTATCAGCACAGCTGCAATTGTAACTCAGAAACAGTCTTTGTGTGTACAGTGGTCTACGGACTGGAAAGGGCTGAGACTGTCACCCTGGTCTTTTGAGCCCCATCTGTACTCACAGATAACAATCCCCATTAGTAATATTATCTTCAAATGCGTGTAGAACATCAACATAAATATAGCTAACATACCATTTCCATGAATACAAATGGAGTGGCAGGACCTGTACCAGGAGGATAATAATCTGTGGTATCTTTTCATTCTGTAAATAGATTTCTTTTACAGTAGAGCCATTTCTGAAAAAAAAATCTATCTGCATATAAGAGAAAAAAATTAGAAATATGCACACTAAAATGTTAGCCATGTTTATCTCTGGCTCTTGGAATAACAGATGAGTTTTTAACCTATTTTCTTTTGTTTGTTTGTATTTTCTAAATTTCTGAAAATAAACATATATTCCTTAGGTTATTTTCTAAATTTTAAAAGGGTTTCTGGCTGTTGTAGATTTTTTTTTCAAAAATAAAAACAAACAAACAACGTATAAGTGCCTTAATTTGTTCTCAATCTCAAAGATATCATTTGAGAAAAGGGATTTGCATTTCTAAAGATAGAGCATGACACAATATATTCCTGTACCCTTTGGGGGGAAAAAAGATTCTATAAATAAGTCACAAGAGGCCCTTGACAGGGGCTCAATATCAGTAATAGAGCCAGGCCTAAACTCTAAAAAAAGAGTTGGCCAGAATACCAATTCTATTGAATTTTAGAATCCTGGCATATAAGAAGCATTCATTTCTTTTGCTCTTGACTCTTGGAATCTTACCTTGAAACAATACCCAGGGTTTGGTTTGTCATTCTCTACAATGATGGAGGTGGTGGTATGCTAGAGTCAGCTCATGTCAGCTCAAGACTCTGGATTGTACACATCTCTTCCCAACGATGCATTTAGTGACATCACTTTGATAGCTTGAAATCAGATTTGGTGGGAGTATTTATACCGTGGAAATTGGCAAATGCTACAAAACAGGGCTTTCCCCTCCTCCCATAGAGAACTGGTTGTTAAACATGGGAATATCTAACTTCCCCTCCTAATTCAGCAGAGCCATGGTTTGTCCAATGCTTTCACTGGGGAGTGAAAACTTTTATTTGTAGGAAAGCAAAACTACACTGCCATAAAAACTGCAGAGGTTGGGTTCAACCCACGTTTGAACTCTGCCATTAGTGAGCTGGAGTATCTTGCTCCCCTTCCTGTGCCTCAGCTCTTTCCTCTCTACAGTGGGAGGACCAGACTATGATGTCTAAGGTCCCTTTTAGACAGGGACAGGTTATGATCCTAAGCTGAAGAGGTAGTGGTTAGAGGTTCAGACTTTGGACAGATGACAGCCCTTGGTTTATTTTTCTCTATTTCTTTTTTATTGAACGACAGCCCTTGGTTTAAATCTTCGCTCTGCATTCACTAGTATCTGTGTGACCTCAGGTGAGTTACCTAACCTCTCTGAGCCTCTATTTCCTCATCTGAAAAATAATGATAATAATAATAATGCCTTCATTATAGGGCTGTTATTAGGATTAGATGAGATCATTCTCAGCAGTCATAGTAGAGGGCACCAGTAGATTCTAACTATTACTATTGAACTTGTTCTCCCTTGTCCCTGACACAAAAATGCCTTAGAACTATAGGGAAAACTTGGTTTGCTAAGATATCTATGAGATGTTGCCTAGGCTCCCTCAGATATTTATAATCTATAACAGAGTAATCAGCACTGGAAATAGTGGTAGAGCGTCACTTGCAGTATAAATGTAGATAATAAAAGGGGGGATAGAGGCCTAATATTTATTGTCCCCTATGCTAGGCCTTTCATACACGCTTTATCTTGTCTAATGCTCACACTCCCTGGGCAAGCCAGGTGCTTTTCTGTTTGTCTGGGGTTTTTCCCTTCTACAGATGTAGATACTGAAGTTCAGAGATATTAGGGAACTTGCTCAAGGATCTACAGCTAATAATTGGCAGAGCCAGAAATCCTCTCTCCCAAAGAGATAGGCCCAGATATCACCTGAAGGTATTGGAAGACTGTATTTTTTTCAGAAACACTAATATCAGAGCAATTCTGTTGATTAGAAGGCACAGGGGTAGATAAAAAGGAACTCTGGAACAAAAATGCTGTTAAGAGATCTGAAAAGTAAAATCTGCAATATGTATGGAGTGGTGGAGTGTGGTGGTAGCTAAGTCCAATAATTTTCTGTAAAAACTTGCCTAAATCAAGAAGAGTATTTTGGATAATTTACAGTTTCATCTTCTCCCTAAATATTTTGCGATAGGATCCTTCCTATACATTCTACTAGGGCAGTGGTTCTCAAAATCTGGGCCTCAAATCGGCAGCAACAGCATCCTAGAAACTTGTGAAAATGCAGATTCTCAGGCCCCCATCCCAAACCTACTAAATCACAAACTTGGGAGCAAGCACCCTTTTCTTAAATCCTCCCATGTCCCAGGTGTTTATGAGGCACACTACAGTCTGAGAACCAGAGCTGTAGGTGTAAGTGGAAAGAATGAAAAACAGAATTCAAGTGTCTAAAGAAATCTTTATATACAAATATATTGCCCTAACATGCTGATGGGTGGTGACAATGTAGTAAAAGGGCTACAGCTTCAAGAAAGATTTAAATGATTCATTGTTTTATACATAACAACTAAATCCTGCCGAACACTGAGCTTCACGTCTTTTTGCCACACATCCTACTCTCCCAAAAAGCACCTATAATTGATTTTTTTTGAAAGAGTGGTTTCTGAAAAATAAATGATGTTCAAAGGACCTTGATACTTAGTATTAACTTTGTTTCTAGTTTGGGGGCAGTGAGGGCCTGGAGATCACGGAGAGTTGACTGTCAAAACTAACCCTTACCTTTTCGAAAGCTAGAACTCAAGGTTTTAGCCAGCAGTGAGAAGGGAAAGTTTTGCTTACATTACAGAGCCTGGGCAGGGACAGTCAATCCCTCTGAAATGGCTTCTGTTCTGGCACTTAATTCTACATTTCCTCCACAAGGAATTCTGCTGCAGCCAAGGTTAGCCTTAGGGCGCCCAATAAGCTCTCAGGTGCACATCCTAGCACCCTGACTTTGCTTCATTTCAAATCACATTACTGTTTTCCCCCAAAGAACTGTGCCCTATTGACAGTTTACGATTCATTACTAAGTTGAAATTAAATGAATCTGGGTTCTGGAAAGGTATAATACCCACTGTTAGAAATGTTAACATTGGCTATTTTGGGGGAGAGGTGGTGGGATGGTCTTTTCTTCTTTATATTTATCTGCATTTTAAAATTTAAAAATAAGGTATTTTTTAAAATTATTAACTTTCTTTTCTTTTTTTTAACATCTTTATTGGAGTATAATTGCTTTACAATGGTGTGTTAGTTTCTGCTTTATAACAAAGTGAATCAGTTATACATATACATATGTTCCCACATCTCTTCCCTCTTGCGTCTTCCTTTAACCAGTATAATTTAATTTTTAAATTTAGGGTTTAAACATAAAAATAAGCAGTATTCGGGAATTCCCTGGCGGTCCAGTGGTTAAGACTCGGCACTTTCACTGCCGAGGGACCGGGTTCGATCCCTGGTCCGGGAACTAAGATCCCGCAAGCCACGCAATGTGGTGGGAAAAAAAAGACAAAAAATAAGCAGTATTTTTAAAAGGAGATGACTGTGTGTGTGTGTGCGTGTGTGTGTTGGAAGGGTAGCTGGGAAGAGTCTCACAGCCACACCCTGAGCAAATAAAAATAAAACCTGTGGTCTATTGCTGAAGTTCATGACTGCATTGCCCTGTGACAGATCCCACATAGTGATACACTCACAGGACTGTACCTTGATCTTTTTTTTTTTTTTTTTTTTTTTTTTTGTGCGGTATGCAGGCCTCTCACTGTTGTGGCCTCTCCCGTTGCAGAGCACAGGCTCCGGACGCGCAGGCTCAGCGGCCATGGCTCACGGGCCCAGCTGCTCTGCGGCATGTGGGATCTTCCCGGACCAGGGCACGAACCCGTGTCCCCTGCATCGGCAGGCGGACTCTCAACCACTGCGTCACCAGGGTAGCCCCTGTACCTTGATCTTAAACTCAGATGTTTCAAGATGGAAAAGGAGACTTTGCTTGTAGAAGGGCAGGAAGAAGGGGAAAAATCAAGAACAACAAAATAAAGTTATTTCCAACTGGGATAAATAGTGATGCTATGTGCAAAGAAAAACCATTGAGGCTGTATTTCTTCAGGTTGCAAGAAATAGAAATTAAACACACGTACACAGAAGCAAGAGAGTAAAACAAGCTACCCATATATTCACTGCCCGAGGCTTGTAATCAGAGATAATTTCTGCCAGAGAGCACAGCGTCCTTTGTAAATTGCCTGGATAATTGACATCATATTACAAAACCTCGTCTTCCTTGATCAACATGGCAAGGTTTTGGGTACATAGGAATCTTGATCAGAACACTCTGGCCTGCATTCCTTGCTTTGGACTTGGGTGAACACAGGCATTAGGAGGAGTATTCATAAGCCTGTCATGAAGTGTGTGTTTGTCTGTGTGTGTGTGTGTGTGTGTGCGCACGCATGGGGCACGTGTGCCCTCATGCATACATGCGTACTTCTAGATAGAAAGGGAGGGACACACTTGACCTGTAGAAACAAATTCTAAAAATGTGTTAATGTGAATGCAACCCAACATTGTACCCTGGAAGGCGTGAATTGCAAAGTGCTTCCCTCAAAAGTGGACTTTCACTTTGCCAGGAAGCAAGGAGCCAATGTGCTTTGTACCCATGCTTCGCAGAATCCTCGTGACAACTTTGAGGAAGATAGTAATCTCTTAATGGCCAAAAAACCGTATTCTGAGAGAAATTAACCACAAAAACGTCCCATGTAGAGAGCATTTACTATCTATCTGGCACTGGGCTACATGCTTTCTATGTATTATCTCACTGGATCCTCACTAATCCAATCCAGGTTGAGAATATTCTGGAACGTTCAGTGGTGTGCCAGGTAGTCCCTGAAAGCCACAGCAGTGTAAACCTGGTACACATATTTGGAGCACCAACTTTAACTTCAAACATTATTTTCTTTATTTATTCATTTTTTGGCCATGCCACAAGGCACGTGGGATCTTACTGCCCTGACCAGGGATCAAACTCGCACCCCCTTCAGTGGAAGCGTGGAGTCTTAACCACTGGACCGCCAGGAAATTCCCTCAAACATTATTTTAAATATTCAAACAAAAACAGTTACATTATGGATGAGACTACAAAGCAGGTCTGGATTTTAAGATAAAGCATGAGCATCAAACTTATGGAAGGCGCTTTGGGCCACCATGCTAAAGCCCCTAAAAGGTATGTGCTTACTGCCCTCTGTCATTGGCATTACACTCTGTTATACTCCTTCTAAACAAGGTAGCAGGCAATTTTTGTCTATCATTTCATGTGATTTGCTAGAACTTGGGTTCCTTATGAGAATGTCTTAATGAAAGGAATATATATGGTTTTCTTTCCTCTTATCTATTCCCTCCCTGTGGAATCCCATTATATAGTTTCCTTGGCATCAGAGTGATAGGCCACTGGTTGAAGAGATGATGAGTTTTCTGGCAGGCAGGCTGAGCTACACAGGGTAGTGGTGGCAAGAAATAAGAAAGACCAGACAAGGCCACAGTCCTCAGTGTTTGGTCCCAGTGCCCTTCCCTCTAAGGCTTGTGTTGTACTGCTCAGGGCAGTGAAAAGCCAGGTCTTTTGAGAAATTCCTTCTCAGTGGTAGTCAAGTAAGCCTCCTTCTCTTTGCCTGATTATCACTTCCCAAACAATCCCCCAAGTCATCTTCTCTTTGTATCGTGGAAGACAATGAGAAAACAGGCTTCAGTATACAGAATACCTCCTGGCCAGCTTTGGTAGATGGCCGTCAATTCTGCCTCTACGGCCCTGGGATATATGTGAATCAACCTACCGTTCATTTATGAGTCTACAAATATTTGAATACCTGTATGGAGGCTTTGTGTTGAGTCTCAGGAGGATGAAAAGAAGATTAGGAGAAAAGGCTAAAGGAATTCGCAACACCAAAAGATCACTTCCCACTGAGGTGGCATTTAAGTGGGCTTTAAAGGATGGGAAGAATTTCATTAGCTAGAGATTATAGGGTGAGGGAGAGGCATTCCAGGGGGAAGGGACAGCATAAGCAAACATTCGGTAGGGGAAGGGGTGGTGGGAAAGATTGACCCAACGAAGCACAGGGAATAACCAGGAAATTCAAGATAAGTACTCCAGGATGTCTGAGATTAGGGTATATTTTGGAAGGGGTGGGAAAGCAAGCTAGAAAGATAGAGCTTGAAAGGGTTTTAGTGTCAGACTCAAGGGTTTGATTTTATTTAATTGGCAGGGAAGCGCCATTAAATGTTTGGATAGAAAGCAAAGCTATCAGAGAAGTGATTTAGAAAGATTAATACAAGGGAGTGGGAAAACAAGAGAAACATTGCAGATGAGACAGGGTAAGGTGCTATACAGGACGCAAAAGGAATGTCAAGATATGGTCTCTTCCCTCAAGAAGCATATACTCAGATAAACTGAAACCAACAAACTTCATGAAATAATTCCGGGCTGCTTAGTTCACTTCTACCGTATAAGTGCTTTATTGTAGGACACTGGCTATAACAACTTCTGAACACACATTTCCCCCTAAAAATGTTATTTTCTGTGATAACAACTATTACAGGCATATTGCAGCCCTGACCTTTGAACCTTATGACTTGGAACCCTTCCCTCTTTCCTCATATTAACACATCCTCATTCGTCAGAGGGGAAAGGAAAGGCTTTCCAACAATAGCCTTTTTTTAGGATGGTCTTTAGATTCTCTTTCCTCACTTCATTTAAAAAACTAGACCTTTATAGGGTAGCAAGACCTCCATGCTACCATTAGCCACCCCCTCCCCACTCTTAAATCACCTGTGCTAATTTGCTGACCAGACTTCTGAGATTACAAGCAAATATCATTTAGGAAGAAAAACATGCCATCTCTATGGCAACCTGAAAGTTTGAGAGGGAGCCCACCTTGAAAACACCAAACAATGGTCTCTTTGAGAAGTCTCCAGGGCCTGGGTTAGACAGCCTCTCTTAAGAGCTTAGCTGTTGTTAGTGTATCCACTTCTCAAACCCCCAAGTATAAGCCCTAACTCTTGAAATTCCTATGCAAGTGGGCTCTTTTCTTTCCACACCTCATTGACATATAAAGTTGTGACGCTAAGAAAAAAAAGCAAATTCATTCATATAGTGGATAATTATTGGGTACCCGCTGTGTGCAAATCATGTGCTAAATGCTCTAGTGATGATATAATAAAAATGGCAAGGTCATACCCATTGAGATGTCAGGATCTATCCAGAGAGACCCATGGGAGGCTGTGACCAACATTATCAGGCACCCATTTTGCAATGACCTCCGTAGGAGATGCCAGCATTGCAGAGATCATATGTTTGGATTTTCCAATCCAGTGCTAATGACATTCTCTCTTCTATCCCACCTAAACCACTGAAAATGTACAAGAAATTTCAGTATTTTAGGATCCAAAGTATATCTTCCAATTATTTCTTATACCTTGAAACATATAAAGGTTCTTTGACAGAAGAGGTTGCCTGGATTTTGGTTCAGAAAATAGAATACCTGTATTTGTTTCTTCGTTCAACACATATGAATTGAACTCTGCCACGTGTTATGCACTACTATACAGATACAGTGGTGAACAGGGCAGACAAGGACACTGGCCTTGTGGAGCTTATGTTCTAGGGAGAGTACTCAGATAATATGTAAATACAGACAGCAGATGGTTTCAGAGAGTGGATACAGACAATGAAGTAATCACAGTGTGATGTGATAGAGCACGGCAGGGAGGCACCTACTTTATATAGGTGGACAGGGGAGGCTTCTGTGAGGGAATGACATTTGAGTGGACATCTGCATGATGTAAAGAGTCAGTCATGAATATCGCTTAGGGAAGAAAGTTATGGAGAGAGGAAATAGTGAATACAGAGTTTCAGAGGCAAATAATATTATTAACTCTGTGACAGGCACTGTTCAAATGCTCTACCTGTTGAAGTCATTTACTGATAATTCTCACCAGAATCCCCTGAGGTGGATACTATTAATAACCCCAGTTTTCATAGGTGGAAACTGCATGATATACAGAGAAAAAGAGACAAAGAGAGGTTTCAAAACTAGCTTAAAGTCAATAGCTATTATGGGGGAGGAATGGAGCGAGGGTTTGGGGTTAGCAGATGCAAACTATTACATATAGGATGCATAGACAACAAGGTCCTACTATATAGCGCAGGGAATTATATTCAATATCCTGTGACAAACTGTCATGGAAAAGGATATGAAAGAGAATGTATCTATATATATATACACAACTGAGTCACTTTGCTGAACAGCAGAAATTAACACAACACTGTAAATCAACTATATTTCCATAAACTAAATTTTTTAAAAAGTCAATACCTATTAAATGACATGACTAGGATTGAAATCTAGGCAATCTTGCTCCATAGTCTGTACCTAAACCATACAAGGGGGAGGTGTCCAAGCAATATAAGAATCTACCCTTAAGAGTTGAAATTTGCATAACACACACTGAAAAGTCTTACATAGCAACCTAGGAAGTTATGGGGCTAACCCAAGTAGCTGGGATCCTAGGAAGCAGGTGGGTATGAATAGTGAAATAACTCACTTTATATTGAATCAGATTTAAAACATGGGATTTTGATCTATGGAGTTGTGACTCAGCACCCAGATTTAAACTTTTCTATTGATAAAACATTCAGAAGTATCATAAAAAGGGCAGGAAATAACAGTGTAGGAATATTAACCCTCTTCATAAACAACAACCATAAATCCAAGTTTCCATCACCTACCTAAGACCTCTCCAAGAAAAACAGTCTGATTAAATAAGTGTGAAGAAGCTGGCAACACGTCATCAATGTAGACAAGTCAGTTCAGGGGTATAACTATCATTCTTCATTTCCCTGTAATTTTTTTTCTTTATTAGTTCCCATTTGTTTATTTTTGGTTTTATTTCCATTACTCTAGGAGGTGGATCAAAAAAGATCTTGCTGTGATTTATGTCAAAGAGTGTTCTGCCTATGTTATCCTCTAAGAGTTTTATAGTGTCCGGTCTTACATTTAGGTCTCAAATCCATTTTGAGTTTATTTTTGTGTATGGTGTTAGGGAGTGTTCTAATTTCATTCTTTTACATGTAGCTGTCCAGTTTCCCCAGCACCACTTGTTGAAGAGACTGTCTTTTCTCCATTGTATATCCTTGCTTCCTTTGTCATAGATCAGTTGACCATAGGTGCGTGGGTTTATCTCTGGGCTTTCTATCTTGTTCCATTGATCTATGCTTCTGTTTTTGTGCCAGTACCATATTGGCTTGATTACTGTAGCTTTGTAGTATTGTCTGAAGTCAGGGAGTCTGATTCCTCCAGCTCCGTTTTTTTTTCCCTCAGGACTGCTTTTGCTATTCGGGGTCTTTTGTGTCTCCATACAAATTTTAAGATTATTTGTTCTAGCTCCGTAAAAAAAATGCCATTGGTAATTTGATAGGGATTGCATTGAATCTGTAGATTGCTTTGGTAGTATAGTCATTTTCACAATCTTGATTCTTCCAATCCAAGAACATGGTATATCTCCCCATCTGTTGATATCATCTTTAATTTCTTTCATCAGTGTCTTATAGTTCTCTGAATACAGGTCTTTTGTCTCCCTAGGTAGGTTTATTCCTAGGTATTTTATTCTTTTTGTTGCAATGGTAAATGGGAGTGTTTCCTTAATTTCTCTTTCAGATTTTTCATCCTTCATGTATAAGAATGCAAGAGATTTCTGTGCATTAATTTTGTATCCCACAACTTTAACAAATTCATTGATTAGCTCTAGTAGTTTTCTGGTGGCATCTTTAGGATTCTCTATGTATAGTATCATGTCATCTGCAAACAGTGACAGTTTTACTTCTTCTTTTCCAATTTGGATTCCTTTTATTTCTTTTTCTTCTCTGATTGCCATGGCTAGGACTTCCAAAACTATGGTGAATAATAGTGGTGAGAGTGGACATCCTTGTCTTGTTCCTGATCTTAGAGGAATGCTTTCAGTTTTTCACCATTGAGAATGATGTTTGCTGTGGGTTTGTCGTATATGGCCTTTATTATGTTGAGGTAGTTTCCCTCTATGCCCACTTTCTGGAGAGTTTTTATCATAAGTGGGTGTTGAATATTGTCGAAAGCTTTCTCTGCATCTATTGAGATGATCATATGGTTTTTATTCTTCAATTTGTTAATATGGTGTATCACATTGATTGATTTGCGTATATTGAAGAATCCTTGCATCCCTGGGATAAATCCCACTTGATCATGGTGTATGATCCTTTTAATGTGCTGTTGGATTCTGTTTGCTAGTATTTTGTTAAGGATTTTTACATCTATATTCATCAGTGATACTGGTCTGTAATTTTCTTTTTGTGTAGTATCCTTGCCTGGTTTTGGTATCAGGGTGATGGTGGCCTCATAGAATGAGTTTGGGAGTATTCCTTCCTCTGCAATTTTTTGGAAGAGTTTGAGAAGGATGGGTGTTAGCTCTTCTCTAATTGTTTGATGGAATTCACCTGTGAAGCCATCTGGTCCTGGACTTTTGTTTGTTGGAATATTTTTAATCACAGTTTCAATTTTATTACTTGTGATTGGTCTGTTCACATTTTCTATTTCTTCCTGGTTCAGTCTTGGAAGGTTATACCTCTCAAGAACTTGTCCATTTCTTCCAGGTTGTCCATTTTATTGACATAGAGTTGCTTCTAGTAGTCTCTTAGGATGCTTTGTATTTCTGTGGTGTCTGTTGTCACTTCTCCTTTTTCATTTCTAATTTTATTGATTTGAGTCCTCTCCCTCTTTTCCTTGATGAGTCTTGTTAATGGTTTATCAATTTTGTTTATCTTCTCAAATAACCAGCTTTTAGTTTTATTGATCTTTGCTATTGTTTTCTTTGTTTCTATTTCATTTATTTCTGCTCTGATCTTTATGATTTCTTTCCTTCTGCTAACTTTGGGTTTTGTTTGTTCTTCTTTCTCTAGTTCCTTCAGGTGTAAGGTTAGATTGTTTATTTGAGATTTTTCTTCTTTCTTGAGGTAGGCTTGTATAGCTATAAACTTCCCTCTTAGAACTGCTTTTGCTGCATCCCATAAGGTTTTGGATTGTCGTGTTTTCATTGTCACTTGTCTCTAGGTATTTTTTGATTTCCTCTTTCATTTCTTCAGTGATCTCTTGGTTATTTAGTAACGTATTGTTTAGCCTCCATGTGTTTGTGTTTTTTACGTTTTTTTTCCCTGTAACTCATTTCTCATCTGATAGCGTTGTGGTGAGAAAACATGCTTGATATGATTTCAATTTTCTTAAATTTACTGAGGCTTGATTTGTGACCCAAGATGTGATCTATACTGGAGAATGTTCCATGTGCACTTGAGAAGAAAGTGTAATCTGCTGATTTTGGATGGAATGTCCTATGAATATCAATTAATCTATCTGGTCTATTGTGTCATTTAAAGCTTCTGTTTCCTTATTTATTTTCATTTTGGATGATCTGTCCGTTGGTGTAAGTGAGGTGTTAAAGTCCCCCACTATTATTGTGTTACTGTCGATTTCCTCTTTTATAGCTGTTAGCAGTTGCCTTATGTATTGAGGTGCTCCTATGTTGGGTGCATACATATTTATAATTGTTATATCTTCTTCTTGGATTGATCCCTTGATCATTATGTAGTGTCCTTCCTTGTCTCTTGTAACATTCTTTATTTTAAAGTCTATTTTATCTGACATGAGTATTGCTACTCCAGCTTTCTTTGATTTCCATTTGCATGGAATATCTTTTTCCATCCCCTCACTTTCAGTCTCTATGTATTCCTAGGTCTGAAGTGGGTCTCTTGTAGACAGCATATATTTGGGTCTTGTTTTTGTATTCATTCAGCAAGCCTGTGTCTTTTGGTTGGAGCATTTAATCCATTCAATTTTAAGGTAATTATCCATATGCATGGTCCTATTACCATTTTCTTAATTATTTTGGGTTTGTTTTTGTAGGTCCTTTTCTTCTCTTGTGTTTCCCACTTAGAGAAGTTCCTTTAGCATTTGTTGTAGAGCTGGTTTGGTGGTGCTGAATTCTCTTAGCTTTTGCTTGTCTGTAAAGCTTTTGATTTCTCCATCGAATCTGAGTGAGATCCTTGCTGGGTAGAGTAATCTTGGTTGTAAGTTCTTCCCTTTCATCATTTTAAGTATATTATCCCACTCCCTTCTGGCTTGTAGAGTTTCTGCTGAGAAATCAGCTGTTAACCTCATGGGAGTTCCCTTGTATGTTATTTGTCATTTTTCCCTTGCTGCTTTCAATAATTTTTCTCTGTCTTTAATTTTTGTCAATTTGATTACTATATGTCTCGGCATATTTCTCCTTGGGTTTATCCTGTATGGGACTCGCTGTGATTCCTGGACTTGGGTGGCTATTACCTTTCCCATGTTAGGGAAGTTTTCGACTATAATCTCTTCAAATATTTTCCCTGGTCCTTTCTCTCTCTCGTCTCCTTCTGGGACCCCTATAATGCAAATGTTGTTGCATTTAATGTTGTCCCAGAGGTCTCTTAGGCTGTCTTCATTTCTTTTCATCCTTTTTTCTTTTATTCTGTTCTGAAGCTGTGAATTCCACCATTCTGTCTTCCAGGTTACTTATCCGTTCTTCTGCCTCAGTTATTCTGCTATTGATTCCTTCTAGTGTAGTTTTCATTTCAGTTATTGTATTGTTCATCTCTGTTTGTTTGTTCTTTAATTCTTCTAGATCTTTGTTAAACATTTCTTGCATCTTCTCGATCTTTGCCTCCATTCTTTTTCTGAGGTCCTGGTTCATCTTCACTATCATTAATCTGAATTCTTTTTCTGGAAGCTTGCCTATCTCCACTTCATTTAGTTGTTTTTCTGTGGTTTTATCTTGTTCCTTCATCTGGTAGATAGCTCTCTGCCTTTTCATCTTGTCTATCTTTCTGTGAATGTGGTTTTTGTTCCACAGGCTGCAGGATTGTAGTTCTTCTTGCTTCTGCTGTGTGCCCTCTGGTGGATGAGGCTATCTCCCCCTGGAATTTTTCATCTGCAATACTTATCTACTGAAATAATAAGAGCAGAAGTAGCACCTTTCATCTGAAAAAACTAAAAATGCCTGCAAACATTAACTCATTGTCCTCATGATATTAAGAACAAAGTGTAGAAACATCTTTTCAATTCCATTTAGGGAGGAAAAAAAAGAAGGGTTTTGAAGTTGAAATACTTTTGTCCACACCACCTCATACTAGATTGTCCTTTGTTCCTTTTCAGTTGTATCATGCTTTTAATATTATATTCTGAAGATACATAACTCTATACAGAGAAGTCTAGAGAATTCATTCAGTGAATGCTTACAATGATGGGAAGAGAGCTTGAAAATACACAGACTGGGACAAGAGAAAAACGAATGTTAGAGCTGGAAGACATCTGGTAGAGTTTTATCATTACACACCCTGGGAACTAGACTATACAAGATCCAAAAACCTGCAACAGATAGGCTAGGCCTCCTCTATTGGCTATTTCACAGTCCCTAGCCCAAAGGTTGGTGACTTCTCAATAAAGACATGATAAAATGATTTAACTCCATGCCAGTTTTGGCCCTAAAATGTCATTCCAACCTGGAATTTGGTAAAATTCCACTTGCACCCCTTGCCTCAGTTTCTATCCCTGACAACCACTGATATAGATCAATGACAACACATGGAGTGACCCTCACTCTTAAATACAGCTGCTTCTGTGGTTTCTCATTACCTTACAGGATGAAGCCCAAGTCCCTTACTATGGCATACAAGGCCCTCTGTGTCTGCTTCTCCCACCTTCTCTTGTTACTTTCACCAACCTCGTTTTTCACTAAAAATTCCCCTCTTTCATCCCCTTCCTTTTCCGTACACTGTTATTTCCTTCCTGCAATGCCACCCTTTCTTCCTCTCTTTGCTCTGCCTCTCCCCCTTCTTGTGGATAATTCCAGCTCGCCGACTCATCTTGGGAACTTTTAGAAGAGTAACTCTGGCCATTAGTATATGATGGCCCAGAATAGGGTTAGCTAGGAACTGGGAAGGTCCCTAGTTAAGAAGGTATTTTATAGACTTCTGTCATAACACATAGACCTGTTAAAAACAGTAGTAGGCTATATATAAACAATTTGTCACAAATAGTTGTTAAAGTACCAAAGTTTGCAAATGATTGAAGCAGATTCAAGGATATTCCTATATAGTATCACTAGCACTCAGGTTCCCCAAGAAGACTTGCCTGATACCTCCCACACAATTTCATGTGTCCCAGATTTCTACCATACCCCTATGCATAGCACTTAGAACTCTTCCTTGAAACTATCAGTTTTCTTGTCTGTCTTCCTTACTAGAGTATGAGTTCCTCAAGGGCCAGAAGAATATATTTTCATTTCTGTATTTCCAGTGCTGGGCACAGCATGTGGTACAGCGTAGGCATTTGCTGAATGGGAGCGTGAACATTGATAAGTAAAGGAGCTAAGAAAACACTAAGGATTCATTCTGCTTCACCTATAACATTTGAGCAGACCTAAGCTCAATGGATAATTACTTTTAAAAATTTGTCTCATCTTCTCATTCTATTGGTTATCACGGAACTCAACCAATATTCCTTTCTACTTGGGAGGCTGCAGACATAACAGAGCAGAAGTCTTTCTACAGCGATCCTTTCCTTTTGAATTCGAAGAGCTGACAATACAGCATAAATTGAAGTATGAGTAGAATAAAGTAGCTGAAATGGAAAGTTAGGAGTCCAGATTCTTTCAAGAGGGTAGCGTTTCTAGACCAGGCATGGGGAGAGGGTATCATTTGAAGAGAACTTCAGAATGCTAGGACTTGAACCTATACTAAAGATATACATTTTGAACATGGTTCAAGACAGAACAGAATCTCAAACCATTCTGGAAGCAGCTTTATCCACTTCATTCTAGCCACAGCATTCGAAAGATACTATCTCCAAGTCCTTGCTAATCAGTGATTCCCTCCCTTTTTTGTATTAACCTCTCATTCTCTACTGGCTCCCTCCCTACCTCCCCACAAATGCCCGTGTCCTGCATCATTTCATTTGATTCTCAAACCAACTGCATGCAGTATGCGATATCATTATCCTCATTTGAGAAGTGAAAAAACTGAGGGCCAGAGAATGAATTACCCAGGGCTACACAGCTAGCAAGTGACCAAATCCAGAATTCTAATCCAGATCTGTCTGACAGACACCAAAGTCCTTGTTTTAAACCACTCTGCTAATTTTGTCTTCTTATCTAACTCAAGCAAGTTGCAACTGCAGGTTTTTTCCCTATTATCCTGTCTTCCCAGGTAATGGAGGACAACTGTCTACACTATCCATGTAATACTCTACCTTGTACCGGGAGATTCATGATCATGTCTCTCCTCAATAATTTCTTCTTAAAATTAAACCCAGATGGTTTAGCCTTTAGACTCTATTTAACAGATCTCTAATTAAATCAGCCAAACCTGGTAAAATTTATTAAGTGCCTACTAGGTGCCTGTTCTGTGTTTCAGAACTCAATACAAGTTCTTGGCTTGAAGTGAGAATGGTGTAACCATATGGAATGCAAGATGGTGGGAAGTAGGTACGAGTAAGCAAATGTACATTATTTATTTCAAATGCTCACATGTTCAGGAAAATTAAATGACAGAGGTTGTAATCAATTGCCTTTGGGATGTACAAGTTTCAGGGAAATACTACCTGCATAACATATTTGGAGTTAAGGAAATAAAAGAATCCCCATGTATATATCTTCCTTGTGTGGAGTCAACAGATGTGATCCAGAAGTGCTATATTCAGAGCAGCTGCTGGAAGACTGGACACAGCTGGACAAAAGTCATTAACTTCAAGAGCAAAGTATTTCAAAGCACACCAACAGCTGTGCCAATGAAATTTGGAGGCAACAAGATGTTTTGGTCTGTGTGGTGGCTACCATCAAATACCTTTACCCAACTGTTAAATAATCCCAAACTCCAGAGACCTATGCATTTTTCTTCTAGTTCAACTGCTTGGGTCCCCACATCCTTTCATTCATGCCAACTATTAGTCTCACTTTTCCATTCTGTTCAACTACAACTCTCCTCAACATGAAGTTCTCAACCGATTCATTTTGTGTCTCCTCTGCACGTGGTGCTGTTGGGAACACAATGATACATCATTTAAGGCAGCAGTACTAGGCTCTGTCTCTCAGGAGCTTACAAACTGCTAATATTTGGGAGACAAGAATGACTCACATGAGAAGATTATTAGAATTTACTGCCTTAAAGTGTAACATGCCAAATGAGAATTCAGACAGGTGTATAGGATTTCAGAAGAGGCAACAGAAAGATCGATGTTTGAGGGTAAACATAGCCAGGGCAGTTTCAAAATGGAGTTGTCACCTGAACTCCTGAAGGACCAGTGTGTTGTGATTTAGGAAGGAAGGGGAATTTATAAGCAAGGAGGGATGAGAATGATTCATGGGAGAGAGAAGAAATGGATGAGTCTGGAAAACTAGTCTGGGGCCAGATCAGGAAGGTCTTGTATTCCTCGTAAACGATCTGACTGTCATCCTATAGGAAACTGGAAAGCCAGGGCTATCAGGATGATAGTCTATAAGATATTGCAAACATTGATTTACCATTTTTAATTTTGTGGAAGCCAGTCCCCACGACCTTTCCATGTAATATTTAATTATTTTTCTGCTATCACTTTTAATTCTTTTTTTGAGGATATCTCCCCCTCTGGTTGATTAAAATAATATATTTATGGTATGAACCCCCAGGTTCAATGCCTTTATCCCTTAGTTGTCACAACCTGAAAAGTTGCTAACGTCTATCACACTGCATTCCGTTTAATTAACTGCACAAATAGATTGATTCTCTAACACAAAAAATTATCTGGAGAGAGAAATAAAAGGATAGGAAAGGAAGCTATGAGAAGCAGAAGCCAGAAGACAAATTTATCTCACTCAGGAAGCCATACTGGTTATCATAACAATAACAAGTATTTATAGAGGGCTTTCATCCTGAAGAATCCCAGAGCCTCAGAGCAATGAACACTTGCAGTAAATAGAGTAAAGGAGCTACTCAGCCATCCAAGAGAGGAAGCCCTCTCTCCCAGGCCCAGTGCACTAAATCATTCCAGGGACAGCATTTGATTTTAGCCAAGGGATTTTTTTTTTACATCTTTATTGGAGTATAATTGCTTTACAATGGTGTGTTAGTTTCTGCTCTATAACAAAGTGAATCAGCTATACATATACATATGTTCCCACATCTCCTCCCTCTTGCGTCTCCCTCCCTCCCACCCTCCCTATCCCACCCCTCCAGGTGGTCACAAAGCACCGAGCTGATCTCCCTATGCTATGCGGCTGCTTCGCACTAACTATCCACTTCACGCTCGGTAGTGTATATATGTCCATGCCTCTCCCCCGCTTTGTCACAGCTTACTCTTCCCCCCTCCCCATATCCTCAAGTCCATTCTCTAGTAGGTCTGTGTCTTTATTCCTGTCTTACCCCTAGGTTCTTCATGACATTTTTTTTTCTTAAATTCCATATGTATGTGTTAGCATACAGTATTTGTCTTTCTCTTTCTGACTTACTTCACTCGTTATGACAGACTCTAGGTCTATCCCCCTCATTACAAATAGCTCAATTTCATTTCTTTTTATGGCTGAGTAATATTCCATTGTAAATATGTGCCACATCTTCTTTATCCATTCATCCGATGATGGACACTTAGGTTGTTTCCATCTCCAGGCTATTGTAAATAGAGCTGCAATGAACATTTTGGTACATGTCTCTTTTTGAATTATGGTTTTCTCAGGGTATATGCCCAGTTGTGGGATTGCTGGGTCATATGGTAGTTTTATTTGTAGTTTTTTAAGGAACCTCCATACTGTTCTCCATAGTAGCTGTACCAATTCACATTCCCACCAGCAGTGCAAGAGTGTTCCCTTTTCTCCACACCCTCTCCAGCATTTATTGTTTCTAGATTTTTTGATGATGGCCATTCTGACTGGTGTGAGATGATATCTCATTGTAGTTTTGATTTGCATTTCTCTAGTGATTAATGATGTTGAGCATTCTTTCATGTGTTTGTTGGCAGTCTGTATATCTTCCTTGGAGAAATGTCTATTTAGGTCAATAACAAAAAAACAACCCAATCCAAAAATGGGCAGAAGACCTAAATAGCCAAGGGATTTTAAAGGAAGCTGGATGGAACTTCCAAGTCAAAAAACCTGGACAGCATGCATAAAGAACATCCCAGAATCTTTTCACAGGAGAGAGCCTGGGAGCAACTGGCATGCCCATAGTCATCTTAAGTTTCATGCATTAAGAGCACAGCAGCTTCAGGGGCCAGTGAAACTTCACTGATTTGATATAAAAGAAGTCACAAATACCATGAGATATTGTTTTATATCTTGAAACCATAGATTTGCCTTACTGACACACAATTATAAATAAATTAATATAATACATATTTGGTGGGAGGATATTAGAGAAGGGCTTACTATCTCTTTAGAAATTAAAACCACACCATTAATAATGAAGTGTATATTGTTCTGGTCACATTTCTGGATCTAAAATAAGTAGCATATGATCTTAGCCAAAGTCATTTGGCATCTCTGGATCTCAGTTTCATCAAACTACTTGTGTGTGTGTGTGTGTGTGTGTGTGTGTGTGTGTCTGTCTGTCTGTCTGTAGGAAAAAGGGAGGGGGGAAGGAAGGAGGGAGGGGGAGAGAGAGAGAATATGTATTACATAATTCTAATAACTTTTCTCTGCCTGCATGGAGTGGTCAAAGGTCACTTGGCTCAAGGACCCCTTTGGAGACCTGAGAAATACAGTCTATTAGAAAGCATAGAGCTCCCCACTTAGGAGTTTAAGAAAAAATTCAAAAAGAGAAGCAGATTACAAGACTGTAGAACTTGAACAAATGGGTAAAATCTATAGATATACTGATGTTTGAACATGGGAATAAACTAGACTGTAAAGGTCACTTAGGTCCAGTGGTTTTCCAATGATTCCTTGGAGTATCAGGCTTCCTTGAGAGCATCTCAGGGTCCACCAATGGGGCCAAAATGGCTGGCCTCCCGATCCAATGCTGAAATGTCCTCTACAACAGTGGTCCCCAACCTTTATGGCACCAGGGACTGGTTTCGTGGAAGACAAATTTTCCACGGATGGGGTGGGGTGGGGTGCTTCAGGCGGTAACACGAGCAATGGGGAGCGACGGGGAGCGGCAGATGAAGCTTCGCTTGCTCACGCGCCACTCACCTCCTGCTGTGCGGCCCGGTTCCTAACAGGCCGTGGACCAGTAGTGGTCCACAGCCCAGGGGTTGGGGACCCCTGCTCTGCAACATCCTTTCTGCTTTTGAAAAACATTCAGCCTATGTTGGAATAACTTCAGTTACTGGGAATTCCTTCCTTCTCAAGGTGGCCTAATGTACCTTTGGAGAGCTCAGACTACTAGACAGCTTTCCTTCATGTTGAGCTGAAATTTATTTCCTGTAGCTTCAATGTATTGATCTCAGCTCTAGTCCTTGTGGCAATATGGCCCACGGTTACTCTCTTTCCCCCCTGCCGGCATGACCCTTCAAATATTTAAAGACCGCTAATCTGCCCCAGAAGTCCCCTCTACTCCAGTCTCAACAGCCCCAGTTCCTTCACCTGTGCCTTCACTTCTCAAGCCACTCTCTTCTGAACACAAGTCAATTGCCTTACATATGTGTTAAACCTCATGACCCAGAACTATCCTTAAATTTTGAGGTATGATCTAACTAGTACAGAAGAATACAGGGCAATCAAGTCTCTTGGTTTAGAGACTCTGCCATGTTTACTTCTATTTATGTGTGTCATATTACAGTAGCTCAAAACAAGGAGAAACCTCCTAAAACCCAGAGTGGCTGAAGATAATTGTATTCAATAGTAGCACAGGGGGGCATGAACTGCAGCTGGACGTGACATGGGCCTATTGGAGGAGCATAAACATAAAGTGGGATTATTATTTGGTAGGTATATTGTAGCAGGATTTTGGTGGGGTAAGCAGTTTCCCCATTCCCTTTGAGCCATTGAGTCTATGATTCCATGAATCAACTGACATCCTACAATCTCTCATACATGTCTACATCTGGGATGATCAGAACCCCTTCAGAGGTTTCTCACAGTAGAGTCAATATAGCAAGGAATCTAGTGGGCACTTACTTAGGAGTGTTAACACCCCAGCTGAGCTTGTGGTTTCATACAGGAAGATCTTTCCCAAGTACGGAAGCAGGTAATACAAATAAAAAATAGCTGGGGCCTATTTTCAGCCTCCAAACATCGGCATAACTTCCTCATACCCCATAACTAGTAAGTAGAAGAGCAAGGCTCAGATACTGGGTGTCCAGACCCCAAACTACAAGACTTTATCTTCACAGCTGTGAGCTTATCCCAACTCCAACCTCATGTACTTCCACGTTCACTTTTGAGACATCTGCAAGTCTGTTACCTGTAAAGGGGGCCTTCAACAACCTAAGTGTCCATCGACAGATGAATGGATAAAGAAGATGTGGTATATATATATATATATACAGTGGAATAGTACTCAGCTGTAAAAACGAATGAAATATTACCATTTGCAGCAACATGGATGGACTTAGAGATTATCATACTAAGTGAAGTAAATCAGAGGAAGAAAAATAGCATATGATATCACTTATATGTGGAATCTAAAAAAATGATACAAATAAACTTATTTACCAAACAGAAACAGACTCAGAGACATAGAAAACAAACTTATGGTTACCAAAAGGGAAAGGAAAGAGGGGAGGGATAAATTAGGAGTTTGGGATTAGCAGATACAAACTACTATATATAAAATAGATAACCAACAAGGACCTACTGTGTAGCACAGGGAACTATATTCAGTATCTTGTAATAACCTATAATGGAAAAGAATATGAAGAAAGGGGGCCTTCAAGGGCTCTTCACCCACATCAGACATTCTGTATGGGTTTCAATGACATAATAACCCACATTTTATTCAGATCAATTTGTTCTGAGCCTTTAAGTTGTGCTTTGACTTGACAATTCAGATAGGGAGCTCTCTTCAGTCAGGCACATTTTCCTCCCCCATCATGGCAGGCTCCTGACAATCCTAATTAAGACTGCAGAATGCAGAGCAAATTAAAGGACAGTTTGCCGATACCCTTGAAGAGACTCTTCTCTCTCCTTCCACAATCAATTCAAGGAAGTTTTATTGAGCACTTGTTATGAGATGATAATATCTGAAAATCACTAAGAACTACCCATTGTATAACAAAAGGGGAAAAAAAACCCATAAGTTTCTTAGTGTTATACATGTTGTATAGGACCTTTTTTTCTTTTTAACATCTTTTTAGGAGTATAATTGCTTCACAATGGTGTGTTAGTTTTTGCTTTATATCAAGGTGAATCAGTTATACATATACATATGATCCGATATCTCTTCCCTCTTGCATCTCCCTCCCTCCCACTCTCCCTATCCCACCCCTCTAAGTGGTGACAAAGCACCGAGGTGATCTCCCTGTGCTATGCGGCTGCTTCCCACTAGCTACCTATTTTACATTTGGTAGTATATATATGTCCATGCCACTCTCTCACTTCGTCCCAGCTTACCCTTCCCCATCCCCATGTCTTCAAGTCCATGCTCTACATCTGCATCTTTATTCCTGTCCTGCCCCTAGGTTCTTCACAACCATTTTTTTTTAGATTCCATGTATATGAGTTAGCATACGGTATTTGTTTTTCTCTTTCTGACTTACTTCACTCTGTATGACAGACGCTAGGTCCGTTCACCTCACTACAAATAACTCAATTTCACTCCTTTTTATGGCTGAGTAATATTCCATTGTATATATGTGTCACATCTTCTTTATCCATTCATCTGTCAGTGGACACTTAGGTTGCTTCCATGTCCTGGCTATTGTGACTTCGAGCCTAACTTTGAGCCTTATTTGCAGCCATCAAGCCACCTCTGCCTTCCTCCTCCCCAGCATGCACACATAGCCCACATGATGTACACACACCTGACTACTTGCCATTCCCTAAACATACCGTGTAGTGTGTGTGTGTGTGTGTGTGTATGCTATTCACTCTGTGTGGGAAACCTCTTCTACCTGGGGGTTCAAAGTCAACTTCCAAATTTAACCCTAACTTCTTTCTGTAGCCTTTCCTACCTCCTCATTTCTGAAATCATTTAATCACTCGACTGCACTCCCGAGGCAACACTGTTACAGCATTAAGAAACATTTATTAAAGATACTTGCTTCTGTAGAGAATAGACTTGTGGGTGCCAAAGGGGAGGGGGGTGAGGGAGGGATGGATAATTTGTGGTTAGCAGATACCAACTATTATATATAGAATGGATAAACAACAAGGTCCTACTGTATAACACAAAGAACTATATTCAATATCCTGTGATAAACCATCATGGAATCAATATCCTGTGATAAACCATCATGGAAAAAAACATGAAAAAGAATGTATGTATACGTACAACTGAATCACTTTGCTATACATCTGAAAGTAACACAACATTGTAAATCAACGACACCCCAATAAAGTATTTTTTTAAAAAGATACTTGCTTATGATCATATGTATTTCCACCAGACTCAAAAGCAGAGGCTTTGTCTTGCCTATCCTTATATTCCCACAACTAGTATAGTGTATGGAACAGAGTAATGTTTGGAAAACGTTGAGGAATGGAAAGAAGGAAGGAAGGAAGGAAGGAAGGAAGAAATCCCTCCCTTTACTAGACCTTGAGCTCCTCAGGGTAGGTACTACATCTTATTCATTTTTGTACCCGCAATGGCTTATACAAAGGAGACCTCTGTGGAATTGAAAGCAGGTTAAAAAATGACTCCTAAATACAAAATCATTAAATAAATAGCTGCCTCCCAAGTACTTACAGTCTAAAAGTTGAAAAGAATAGTTTAACTGGGAAGCAATTCAATAACAAGACAGACAACCCTAAGTGCTCTAGAAATTCAGAGAAGGGAGAAGTAAATGAGGGCTGGAGCTGTGTAGGACAGCACTTCTCAAACTGTAATGCACAGTGGGGAGTTTGTTAAAATGCAGAAGCTGATTGTTGGACTGCACCCTGCAGGCCTACAAGGCCTGTACTTGCCCAGCTTCAAGACGGTAGAAAGAGCCCAGAGTCAGCGACAGAGACATCAATGGTTTAATGGATGGGGGAGCTTACGTGTCTGAAGCAAGGTCCTGGAGCAACACCCCACTGTGTGCGGCCAACAGTGAGCAGGACATGGTGGCAGTCTTCGCTACTCGGGGGCAGGGGGAAGGTTACTAGCTATAGGGGCAATTGACGTTAGGTTGGCTCATTGGTTACCAGGGAAACTAGCAGAGGGGCACTACCCCCTTTGATAAGGTATCATGGTGGAGATGTTCTGATCTAAAGGTTAGAACAATCACTAGCTGGAGCCGGGGGCAAGCACGTAGGCATTTACTGATTAGGCTCTATGATTAAGAGGGAAGGTCGGTCATGTGAGTAGGGCATAGGTAGAGCAGGGACTGGTAGAGCAGGGGATGTACAGAGAGCAAGGGAACAGCCATCTTGGGTGGCCTGATCATAAATTTGTTCAGTAGGTCTGGGAGATGCCTGGAAATCTGCATTTCTAATGGGATTCTAAGCGATGCTGATCCTGCTAGTGTGGGGACCATGCTTTGAATAGCAGTGAGGATGTAGAAAGCCTTCTTGGAGGAAGCACTTCTTAAGCTAAGTGCATTTCCTGGCTGTTTTAGTCAGGTTAAATAAAAGGGGACGGGCAAAAGGCAGGAAGAATATAAGTCAAGTAACAGAGGCAGGAAGATAACGTTTTATTCACAGGAGAGCAAATGGAACCATGTAAATAGAGCAGAGAAGTCTCATAAGGGCACGAATGGGAAGGGTAGAGAGATGAGGTCAGGCCACATTATTAGCTGCATCAAAGCCTCCTCTGAGGATTCTGGACTTTCCACTGTAAATTCTTAAGAACCTGATGTATCATCTTCACACCTTATACTGTTATAGAAGTGTTCAGTTTATAAAACACATTTCTTACTCATTATTGTCACCTGATCCTCACAACAACACTGGGAGTTAGGTCAGGTGTTTTGTTTTCATTGCTATTTTACAGGATGAGGAAACTGAGGCTCAGAGAAGTGAACTTACTTTCGGAAGTTTATCCAAACTTGGATTAGAGACAGTAGCCAAACCAAGTTTTTATGACACCCACTCCAAAGTAATTTTTCATCACATCACACTGCAGATTGCCACTTTAAAACAGAGGGTCCTGAGAAGGGGCACTTGTGAAATTATCTTCACATTATTCCAATCTTCTCTTTAACTGCAGCTCATTATCTGGCTAAGAAAATCTGCCTTTAGAGTTATAATTCTCTGACCTAAAAGGCTATTAATTTCCTTCTATTTAGTCATTGAAGGATTTCTCCCTGCCCCCTCCATTCTCACTGTATGTTAAAGAAGAATGAAATTATTGGAGTAAGAATATGAGGAGGCACCTGCTAATCTATTTTGTTTGAGAAAATTAAATGGAACCAGTTGGAGTCTCTTAATGATAGCATCAGAGTCTCCTCCCAGAGGCCTTCTTTCGTAGTTTCACTTGCCATGCATCTTTTGTTTGTATCTCCCAGCCTGGAGAATTGATCACTCTGTTATTGCCTATTGTGACCTTACAGGAGTCTATTATTCACAAATTTCCCATCTTTACTGACTTTTTTTTGGAGATTTGCAGGGCTAGGGGACTGATGGTGTGGCATCACAGTCATACTTTCTGATGCTTTCTTTTCAGTTGCAAAGAATGAGTTTTGCCGTGTTGGAATTAAGCGGGTCTAAATTCCATCTAAGCAGCTCAAGAATTAAGAAACACTTTTTCTAGAAAGGAGAAGAGACAGAGAGTTGGACTCAGTTGAAAGGTCTACAGAACTTGTATCATCAAACAGGTGATACAAACTTAGGAGGTTCTCAACCAGCATTTCAAATTTGACTAATTTCTAATTTATCGGTTGAATGTTCAGACAGTACCAAATTGAGTTTATTTGTGTTTATCTTGTTACTAACTACTTAGGCAAGAAAAATTTACTGGCTGTGTGACCATGGGCTCGTCTCTTAACCTCTCTGAGCCTCAAGCATTATTAACTGAAAAGGGGATAATGAATTGTGTCAATCTTGCAGGATAGCTGTGAGGATTAAATGGTATAATTTACACAAAGCACTGTCCGGCACCAAAGTAGGAACGCAGTAAATGATGGCTTATGCTCTCACTCATTGTCATGCTTTCTCTGAAAAGAACATGAAAGGAAACAGACCTGAAGAACACATCCCTCTGCCTTTAAAGGCAGGCAACTAAAGAACAGAGCTGTTATCTGATAGACTGTAACTTTATAGAGTCAAGGCAGATCCTTTGGATCAATGACTCCCACTTCCTAGACTGACTCACAGTAAGAAATGCATTTTACATAACTTCACAAAACAATTATTTCCAGTAATGCAATACGAAAGTTTCATTCATTTCTACTCCTGTCTTGTCTATTCCACTCTATTGTATTAGGAAACAAATGCTGGTCAGGATCCATACAATTGATAAAAAAAATGGGTTTCATTCAACCTGCAGTTTGAAAAATACTGATTTAGATGTCCCAAACTCCATTTCCATCAACCAAGAAAAGAAAGAGATCTCACTGGTACTATCTAGATTATCAATACTACTCATCCTTCAAATTTTAGCCAAAACGCTTCCTCAGAAATCATTCTCTGACCTCTCCAGTCTAGAGCATATTCCTTTGTTATATGCTGTCTTAGGACCGTGTTCTTTTTCTTTAGAGCATTTACTACAGTTGAAAGTTATATATTTATTTGTGATGTTTTGATTAACATATATCATCCCCAATAGAATGGAAGGTCAACTAGGTCAGGAAATTTGCCCATCTTTTTCATTAGCATATTTCAGTATCTAGCCCAGCCCAGCACCTGGCACATAGTAAGAACCCTATAAATATGTGCTGAATGAATAAGTGGATGAACAAACTAATAAATGAATGAATGAAGATGTTCATAAACCCATAGGTAAACCTGGTCAGTCATCAACCAGCTATGAAATAATTAGTTGGCTTTGCTTTCCAAAGTGAAAGATGTGCTGAAGTTCTGTTAAAAACTGTCTCTTCTAGTAGACTGTAAGCTCCATGAGTGCCAGGATCATGTCTGGTTTTGCTCCCCATTGCACCTCAGAACCAGTAGAGTCCATAGTAAACAGCAAATGCTTCAAAAAGAGTTGTTGCGTTAGTAACAAATTTAGAGATGGGGCCTCTGGAAAATTTCCAAGTTTTATGAAAGGTTTTTAAGATGAACCTAATGATTGCAAATGGTCTCATGCATTAAGCCTTTAGCAGCATCACAGAATGTTAGAGGTGGAAGAGACCTTACACGTCAATAAGCAGTCAGCTAACATTTTTTTGTAAAGGGTCAAATAGTAAACGCGTTTAGCTTTGTATGCCATACAGTCTCTGTCACAGCTACTCAACTGTGCCATTGTAACTGCAAAACCGACCATAGATAATACCACATGAATAGGCATAGCTGTGTTCCAACAAAACTTTACTTATAAAAAACTGGTGGTGGACTACATTTGGCTGCAGTTTGCTGACCCTAACTAACTCTAATCCAACCCATATTTTATAGGAGAGAGCAGAGAGGGACTATATCTCCATAGGGAAGTGGCTTGTTCAAGGTCACAGCACTAATAAATGACAAAGTGGGGACTTTCAACTTCTAGCTTCAATTCTCATGACATAGCAGCCATGTTTTAGGGTCTGCCTGCTTCAGTCCTGGTGTTGGTCCTACACTGCCTTGTTCATTGAAGCTAACAGGCTTTGCCTTAAATTTGATTTGCATTGGTGGTTTTCCATTTTTACTTTTTATTCTATCATCCATGCAGTCTAACATCCTTGGGAGAGATCAGTTTCACAGGGAAATTATACAACTCCTATTTTATTAGATGTAGGAGTTCTGTCTCCTCACATATCCAGAGAGGGTATGTACTAGGTTCTCTCAGGCAAAATATTCTGACTTGTAAAGTATTAAGGGCTGGAGGAGGCTAGGAGGTGAGGGCTCTGTCATATCATGTCCTACCATACACCTACCCGACTCTCTCATAAATCATTCAGTAGCAGGGATTCACTGAGCTCCTACTGTATATGCAGCACTACATTAGGTTTGGGAAGGAAGGAATGATTGGTAAGAATGAGAATATTAATAGCAGCTAACTTGTATAGGTTCTGATTATATGTCAAGCACATTATATACAGCTTCCCTAAAACCTCATCACAACTCTTTAAGGAAGGATCAGATAGACTAAATTGCTTGGATTGGAACCCAATTTGGTTCACGTTGAAACCCTGGGCTCTCTTTACCACTATCGATGTTCTCAAGGCCATACATTCCTGAATACCCTTCTAAGGACTGGAGGTGAAAAACACAAATCACCTAGCCCAGCACACAGTATGCACTCATCTGTTCTCATTACTCACCACACTCCCTCGCCCACAGACACAGTCTCTGACCACACGGAACCTCCCAACACTTCTAGAACTAGCACTGTGCCTTTACAGGTGCTTCTATTCTTCTTGGAATGCTTCCCACCACATGTCCTCTGCTCTACCAAGCCTCAGCTCAAATGTCACCTCTTCTGTGACACTTTCCTGACACCTCTGGAGACACCAAATCAGTTTCCCCTCCATGCTTTCCCCGTCCAGCACTTTGTTCAAATCTCTATTATTGGATCTAGTAAAGCATTTGTTCTCTGGTTCATCACACTAAAAACTCTACTGAGACAGGGGCTGCCTTACTGATTTCCTTTTTTAAATAACATCTATTGTGTGTTTTTAATACAGAGAAGTATAAAAAAGGGAAAAAAGAACCATAATTCATCTCTCAGAAACCTTTTTTGGTTTTTAAGAAAACACAGCAATACAGGAACATATTAGGAAAATTCAAACTGAATAATAAAGGTACAAAGTGAAAAGTAAAACTCTTCCACTAGCCAACCCTCACCCCAAAAGAAATCTTTGATAACAGTTGTTTACATAGCCCACCAAAAATATATTTGTACATATATGTCAGAATACATATATAGCATCTTATTAAAACAGGTGTTTTTTCCACAAAGGTTTTTCTAAACACGATATTATGTATCTTAACTTTTCCCCTTAATTATATACCTCAGAAAGTTTTTTTGAATCATCATTAGATCAACCTAATTTTTAAAGTAACCACATAGGATATTATTTGGGATGAATGTGAGTTAGTTAACCAGTATTCTATCTGTGGACATTTATGCTTTTCTTGATCTTACTGTTACAAGTGACACTGCAATAAAAATCTATATGGTAACTTCTTGTGAATGTGGGGAAGTACCGTATTTCACTGAATCAAAGGTGCATCCCAGTTGCACAAATATTAAGATATGGATAAAATGCACATCTATAATATAAGTGTGCATCTTAGAATTAATGAAATATGGTATATTTGTGGGATATCTCCAATGAGTGGAATTGATGGGTCAAAGAGTACGTGAATTTACATTTTTGACATATGTTGCCAAATTACCCAATAAAAGGCTACATCAATTTCCACTCCCACGAACAAGGTCTGAGATCTACGATTTTCCCACATTCTTGCCAACACTTGGCAACAGCCAATGTTTTAATTGCCAAAGAAAGAGACTGTACCTAACTTACATTCATGAAGTACAGTTTGAGAATCACTGCACTAAATGCCTCTCAAACTTTCAACCTTGAGATACTCTGACTTCCTGTGAAATTTCAACAACTAATTGGCTCTAGCAAATTAGAAGTTTTCAAGTAAAGCCATTCAAAGGGAAAGTTTTCCATTTGGAGCAGCATCTCTGAGCCAAAGCACAGCAAGACAGACAATAAGGCCAGATGCAGGGCTGGAGATTTTATGCACGAAAAACACTCCCTCCTTCGACAGGAGCAGCTGAAATCACTCAGATCTGAAACAAGAATTCAGCTCTCTCTGCCTTCTCTCCTAACCTTGCTTAGTTGATTGCCTTCTTAGATTTCTGCAACATTGTTTCAGCCAGCCCCCAAAACTGCCCCCAATCATGCATCTTCTGGGAAAAGATCTGTCTTCTCTAGGTAAATGCTGTCTCATTTTATCCATTGCTCTGGACATCTAGATAACAAAAACCTGCACTTGAGAGCAAGGCACTTTTAGCTGACTTAAGAGCTTTGAGCTATCATTGTGGTTGTTGTCTCCTTGGCGTTGAGGTGGGTGATTTCTCAGCTTCCCATAGGTACGGTTGATACCAAGAGTGAGATGGCGAGTGCAGTTCCTCACTTGGGAGAAGTGAGCTCATTGGGATCTTCAGCAGAGTGTCCACATAATCCAACGACCCAGAGAAGAGCAGACACACAAAAGCTACTTATTTTATTCAACAAATATGCACTGAGCAACTACCAAGTGCCAGGCTAGTGGTGCAGCACTGAACCCCCAGGCTCCTGCCTCTGTGGAGCCTACATTGTGTATGTGGAGGGAGGGGGTATGGGGGGTGTAGAAAGGACACAACAAAGAAACTAACTAAAATATATAGTATGGCAGATGGTGACTAGTGTTATGATGAAAAGTAAAGCAGGGAAAGAGGAAAAGAAATATCAGGCGTTGGTTAAACTATCATTTATTTTGCCAGGCCCAGTGCCAAGTATGTTCCATACATGATGAGATGAAAGACAGGGAGAAGAAGAACAGGATGGGGGAGGGAGGGAGCCACTCCACTTAGCTTAAGCTTGTCTTTAGAATCAGTTTGAGGGCTGACACTGTCCACCTTCACTACAGAGTAGTGGACACACAAAGCAGAGAGAAGGGAAAGTGAACCACTTCTCAGGTTTTCACACTTTGAGGTCTTCCTCATAGTACATCTTCTGAATTTATTTTGCTGGCTGTTGCAAGATCAGAAACACTCCTTTTTTAATTAAAAAAAATCTGGGGGGGGGGCACACCACACAGCATGTGGGATCTTAGTTCCCCATCTGGGGGATCAAACCCCCACCCCCCACATTGGAAGCGTGGGGTCTTAACCACTGGACCACCAGGGAAGTCCCAGAAACACTCGTATTCTGATATTAAGCACAGTACAGCTCCCAAAGGCAAACCTATACTCTTTAGGATTATATAATTTCTTTTCTTCCAATCACACAAATAACTAAGCATATAGAGAAGAGCTTGAATGCAAGGCGTATGTATGGTGAGGAGTTGCACGTGTCAAAAAAAATAAAATGGGTGAGTGCCATGGAGAGGTATGGGTTAGATCAATGTAGACCATGACAGAGGCGCTATTTGGAAAAAAGACCAGCATGGGAGGTGGAGAAGAAGAGCGCGTGACTAAGTGTAAAAGATGGAAAAAAGAGAAACAACAAAAGCCGGGGTAGGGGTGGCCGGGGAATCAGTTGAGCTGCCACTGAGATCATGGGAAACAAGTAAAAAATGAAATCTCTGCTTTACTTCCTCTGCACAGACTTAAATCCCCACCCTCAAACAAGCATTGTACAAGACAAGCTAAGGGGTTGGTTGGTTAAAGCGCTTTTCAAGTGCTTTGCAAAATCAAGGAAACTAATGGTCATTTTTCTCATTGAGCAAGGCTGGGCCTCTCAACATCAAAGAATGGCCTCTCTTTTCAATGAGGCAGCTTCCCACAGCAGTACCTGGCTCCCTTAATCTCAGTAACTACAATAAATGCACAAGCCCCCTTTTGTGTGGAACTCCTATCTAATCAAACTAATCGCCAAACAGATCTTTGCCTAACATATCTGAGTAACAGAGCCAAAGTCTTTACCCCAGCAGAGGCCCCCAGTAAGCCCCTGTGAATGAGAGGAAGGGTGGTCAGGACTGCCTGGTACGGGAAGTGGCTTCCTCAGTATCCAGTGAAAACTCTTGATATTGACAGGAATTAAATCAGATATACGAACAGGCATCTGAAGGACAAGGATATGGTCCAACTCTCTACATCTACATTGACTGGGACCAGGCAGATCCAGATACTGACAAATTGAGAATAGCAGAGATGCCTCAAAACCTGTTTCCTGGGAGGGGAGCGGAGGAAGTCTAATAGTGTTGGGGGAAGGGGCTGCTGTGTAAGCTGACACGGAGGCCCTCAATTTAAAGATGATAAAAGCTCAGTCTCTAAGGAGGGGCTAAAGAGGCCCCTTTGTGTAATCTAACTTGTCTAGCAAAACAGTCAAGCCAAACCAGGGCTCCAGTGATTGGGAGCTATAAATGGCTACCATTTATTGAGTGTTTATGGCAAGCCAGGTGGGTAAAACATGCTTTGCTCAGATTAACTCATTTAGTTTTCAAAACAAGCCTATTAAGTATATAGTATTATTATTCCAATTTAAGAGTTAGAAAGTTTTGGCTCAGAGAGGTTATGGAACTTGCCTGAAATCATAACCAAGTGGACAAATTGGGATTCAAACCTTGGCCAGGTCTAGTCAAATCCAAAGCTTATGTTCTTTCTACTACTTGATACCACCTCTCCCCAAATTTAATGGATTTGCATAATTTTTTAAAATTTATTTATTTTTTATTTATTTATGTTTGGCTGCATTGGGTCTTCATTGCTGCGTGCGGGCTTTCTCTAGTTTCAGCGAGCGGGGGCTACTCTTCATTGTGGTGCGCGGGCTTCTTATTGCAGTGGCTTCTCTTGCTGTAGACCACAGGGTCTAGGTACGGGGGCTTCAGTAGTTGTGGCTCGTGGGTTCTAGAGCGCAGACTCAGCAGTTGTGGCACACGGGCTTAGCTGCTCTACGGCATGTGGGATCTTCCCGGACCAGGGCTCGAGCCCGTGTTCCCTGCACTGGCAGGCAGATTCTTAACTACTGTGTCACTAGGGAAGCCCCAATTTAATGGAGTTGATACAGAATTTTCTCTCATGTATATTTTTCTCCATGACTGGTGTTTCCTTATTCTGGTCCTGAGCTTTAATGGAGGGGCCTTCAGAAGGTTTATACCTCACCTCTGTAATCTTTCACTCTTTAGCCATGAGACCTATTGAGAACTTGAGAACCTGACTGGATTTAAAATTTAAAACTCACTTCTCTGAGAAAGCTTTCAAATTCTAGAATGCCCTGGCTGGAAGTCCCTTATGTGGTCCCAATCCCTGCAATGTGGAGGGGTGACCTAAAGTTTTGAGAGGGGAAGTGACCAACCCAAGGGCAAGAAGCTGCAGAACGAAGTTTGCATCAGGACTAAACCCAGCTCTTCTGAATCCCAGCCCAGCACTCTTTTCCCTATAGCCTCCTTCTCCCTGTTTCTCCACCCTCTTCCTTGATTAAGCTCTCCTTCCCTGATTAAGCCCTTTATATATCCCTCCAAAGTCCATCCTACACACATCATCTTGTTCATTACTATCCAAAGCAAGGCCTCTACATTAGTCAAGCCTGTTACCTTATGCCCACTTCACTGCTCATTTACTGGAGATTCCCTTCAGACATATGCATAATGTTTGTGGTTTACCATTTTTTCTAACTAGCTTAACCTTCTCAGATCCATCAGCGCCTTTAAAAATTTTTCTTTTGTATTCTTCCGTATCCCACATAGGCCTTAAAGGTGCTTAGTAAACATGGGTTAAATCAACAAATATTGTCTCCTTGGAAAAAACAAATGTTTGCTAAAATAATATATCCTCCCCTGAGAGAAAATAAAACCTGGTAAAAAGACTCCTTATCAGTTCTCATTAGAATTTGACAAAGTATACACTAGTTAATTAGTCCTTCGAAAAGGCTTAGATAGGAGCTTGTGGATGCTATTTAACCCCAAGTCCCACACAGACCAAAGGCAGAGAAGTAGGAAAATATTTTAAGCAAATTTTGTTTTCAAGAGTACGGTTCTGTGAAAACCAAACATGGCATATTTACAACATTATATGTTTAACTGCTGTAGCAACCGAGCCAGACTAGAAGCAAAAAGATCCTGAAAACAAGGCAGTTCATCTTCGAAGCAGCTCACTAACTGCTGAATTCTCAAAACACCTTTTTGAGGTAGGAAAGTATCATTATCCCACTTGAACAACCGGGAAACTGAGACAACCAGGCTAAGTGACTTGTGGGGTGGTGGGGAGGGAGCTAAAGTTATCTGAGGTATATATACCTGGAATGGATATTCTACACATTTGTTTACTGTTCATAAATCACTAATAGGCTGGTCCCTAAAATACAGGTGTGCTTGACAGTTTCATCTTCGAAGGTAATTGTCAAAAGGGTATAAATCAAATCCTATTTTCAACACAGAGAGAAGGTTCCTGGTGGTGAGTGAATTCTTTAGTAAACAGCCCCCTCATTTATCTATTTGGTAAATAACCTCCTGCCTTCTTAATCACAAAGTGCCTGGATGAGCAGTCTGACCAAAGAAAAAGAGCTAGAATCTACCACTATAATTCACAAAAGAGCAGCAATTTCGGGTGTTTTTTCGAAATGTTAATAACTACTTCATTCATTATACTGATGAGAACTTCATGCTTGCTCAAAGGGTGGAAGTAAGGGTTGACCATCCATGACACAGAGGATTGTTATTATCAGCCCTTGGCGGAATTTCATTCAGCTATTTGAAATCAGGAGAGAGCTCTCTGATCCGTTTTAAAAAAGCTTGCAGCCTCTTTAATAAAATTTACAAAAGTATTTTCAAAGCATTAAGTAAGTAAACTGGAAAGAAAGTGTAATGAAGTTGACTTTTCTGAGTTGTCTGTCCCCTGGATACCATTACCACCTATCTAAGTTAGCTCAAGGACTTAGTATCATTTTAAGTAATCAAGGGGAAGGCTCCAGACTCTTTAGTCTAATTGCCATCTCCAGGGAAGTGCCTTCTTCACTCAGCTAGGCTGAAGGGGAAGAGCGTCTCTAGGGATTAAGACATGAATGATTTGGATGGTAGATTTTTCAATCATTTTGATGGTGCTTGTCTCAGGAATTAGGGAGCCCCCCCAATTTGGTTTGTAGTGAAAACGCTGGTCTGGGTGGGCAGGTGTAACAATCTACCTCTTTGGGGAACACCACTAATCTGTGATGCCTGGTATGCTTCTTCTTAACATTTCAAGGGCTACAAATTGCTGATCGCAAGAATCTAGACTAATTTGACTGGAAGATGTAAGAAAATAATATTATCTTCAAAGATTTTTTTTCTGAGCTGCCTGGGGAAGAGAATTTTTATCATCAGAATCAGTGGGAGTTTAGAAACTTAACATGGTATCTGAGATTCTTAGAAAATTCTTGCTTTTAACATCCTTATTTGTATTCTGGTATAGAGTAGGTGCCCTTACCTATTCCAACACTATCTTTTCTTCAGGTATCTTAATATACCAGTCAGGCCTCTACCTGGTTTCCAGCTTTTGTGGCTTTCCCTTTTGGGGCCATTTGCTTACCACCTGCAGCTTCAGTCAGGCTCCAACCCCTAGGATTAAGATAAATAATAGCTGAGAAAAGAGGAGCATTTAAAGAACCCTAACTCAACTTTCTAGTCTATAGTCATCACAGCACCACTGTCATTGCCAGTCTGGCCCTAATTCTGTATCCTAGTCCTCATAATTTGATGGCTCTGCTATTCAGTTCACTTCAGCAAGCTTTAATGAGCATCTGTTATGTGCCAGGTACTCTAGTTAGGCCTTGGAAGTAGCTCAGTTTAGTCAGGTCCAGACATGTAATCTTAAAATATCATAGCATTTTTTCAGAGCTAGAGTTATGCCTAGGGTGCTGTGAGGGTCTAAAAGAAACCTGGTCACTATCGCATATGCTTGTTAATAATAGAAACTGGATCCTTCCACCCCTTCCTGGATTGTTCATGTTGCCTGAGTTTTTTAGTTCCCTTAGCTTAGTACCCGATTTGTAGGGTTGGAGCCATGCTCTGGGATGTACATATATATATATATATATATATATATATATATATATATATACATATACAGACTCCTACTTCTCCCACAGATACACTCCAGTCTCCTTCTTCAGAACTAGACACTGTTAAAAATTTTCTATGTGTCGTGTATGTGAATTTTCATCTGATGTCAAAGCTTATGAAGAAAAAAGGTTGAGAAGAACGCTCAAACCCTGGGTTTCTAAACCTAATGAAGCATCAGAGTGATGAGATTCTTTTCAAGTAATAAATGTTTATTTTGTCTTACAGTTTCTGTGAGTTAGGAATTTGGGGGCAGCTTATCTTGGTGGTTCAGACCCTTTGTCTCACATTAGATTGCCATCAAGGTGTCAGCTGGGGCTGCAGTCATCTGTAGGCTTACTTAGGGCTGGAGGCTTCCCTTTCAAGGTGGCTCACTTATAGGATTGACCAGATGATGCTGGTTGTTGACAGGAGATCTCTGTTCTTCCCCATGTGGGCCTTTCCACAGGGCTGCTTGAGTGTCCTCCTGACATGGCACCTAGCTTCCCACAGAGTGGGAAAAGAGGTCAGAGTGGAAGCTGCAATGTCTTTTAGACACACACTGTCACTTTTGCCATATTCTCTTGGTCATACAGATGGATTCTGAGTCAATGTGGGAGATGACCACACAAGGGTGTCCATGGCAGGAGCTGAGAATCACTTGGGGTCCTCTTGGACACTGGCTATCACAGATATAGAGCAAAGCAAAAATGGGCAGAAAATGAATTGGTGGGAATGGGGAGGTGGTGGAAATCAGAGAAAAAACAGCACCCTTCATTGACCACCCTACTTAAAACGTTGTGTGCATTCTTGACATTCTGTGCCCCACGACTCGGCTTTATTTTTTTTTCCCATAGGACTTAGTGCTACCTGACATATTACATATTTGTTAACTATTTTATTTGCTGATTCCCCTACTAGAATACAAACTCCATGAAATAAAGAACTTAGTCTGTTTTGTTCCTTGTTGGTACCCAACAATCTTTAATTAAATGTTTATGTATTTGAATTAAATATTTATATATTTATGTATTTGAAAAACAATTGAGTTTTTCAAAGTTCCGGATTCCCTGATCCTATCCTTAGAAATTCTGATCTGGAAACCTGGAAATCTATATTCTTCTAAACCCCTCCTGGGTGATTTTTATTATCATCTGGGTTTCTGAATCAGTGCTCTAAACAATAGGGAGGTTGTGTTTGATACCCTAAATGACCTGTCCCAACTGGAGGGTGCTTGGAACTGGAATAGACTATTGGATGGAGAGAGAGAGACAGATAGAGATAGAGAGATAGATAGAATCGATAGCTGTGGATACTAAGAAGAAATCTAGTCTACCAGGCAGCACAAGATTTCATTTATGCAGCATTTACTGAGTGAGTATCCACTATGTGTCAAATAGTACTACAGTGAGGGATGAAACAAACAAATGTCCTTGGAATCAAAATTAAAGCTGAACGTGAAGATGGCATGAGGGATAGCACGCCAGAGGCATGAGGCAGAGCACAGTAATAGGCATACAAACATAATATACAGAAATTGAAGTAAGCAAGTAATTGGTATAGGCGGTAGGGAAGGAAACTTACTTTTATTTTTAACTATGTTCATGTATTGGCTTTACAATTAATTTTTTAAATTTTCATGCATGAGGAATTCCCATGAGCACATCTGGGATTGCAAATAATACCCCCAGCATTACCTGTAACCCTGCTTCCTTCATCTCCCACTCAGAATGCAGGTTAGTATCAGTGGCTTTATTATAAAGCAGCATTCACCAAAGTTTTTTTAAAAATGTATATACTGAAGGACTTTTCAGACCCTTTGATATATTAATATCCATTATAAATCTCAATGCAGAGGGAGAACCTACTAAACATATTTCCCAATTCATATGGCCTCAGACCCAGTTTTCCTCTAAGAAAGTCTCCAGTGCATGTGTTACATATATGGAACATCCTTTAGGAAACAACGGTTTACAGCAAAGTTGGAAGTAACAAGCAACACATGCAATCCTCCACATACTTTCTCTCCTCTTATTTGGCCTCAGATGCAGAGAATTCTAAGAAAGACTGTGATGATGCCTTAGGCCAGGGTTGGCAAACTATGGTTCAGGGGTCAAATCCAGCTGCCACCTATTTTTTTGTAAATATATATATATTGGAATACAGCCACACTCGTTCATTTAAGTATTATCCATAGCTGCTCTTGCGCTACAACAGTTGTTGTAGTTGTGACAGAGACTGTATGGCCCACAAGCCTAAAAGTATTTCCTACTTGGTCCTTTACAGAAAAGTTTGCTGACCTCTGCCTTAGGCCATCACACAAACTTGATTGAAGGAACTTGGGTCCCTGAATGACTGCATGGAACAGAGGCTCCTATTTCCTCCATGGACCCTCACTGGACCTTTATCATGTTAAGCCCTTGAAATCTGGGGTTTGTTTATTACTGCAGTTGGCCTAACATATTGTTAAGGGATGTGCTAGATATTCTTCTTGCTCTTCCAGATTGACTGTCCACCTTTTTCTACTCTGTTTTGTGCCCAGGGAGGATGCCTACACTTTTGTGACTGGTCACTTTATTAAATTCTCTTTTATTAGTCTTTTGAGTGTGCCATATGCTTTTTGCTGAGATCCTGACTGATACAAGGAATAACCTTGAGTCTGCTTTATTTATATTAAGAAATCCACACATTTTATATGTTACTATTAATATATTACTTGTAGTGCATTTCATAGCTGATGGAGACACAGTAGTAGTATTATAGCACACACAGGTAAAAAAATACTAGATTTGTCTCCATATCACATTTAAAATAAGTTAATATTTTTAAAAAGCTCTCAAGGCTGGGTGTTACAGAAAGAATATCCCCCAAGGATTTGGCAATGAAGAGTCTTCTATTTGCTCTGCCCTGTGACTCCCTTGGTATCCTCTCACTTCATTATTGCCAATGAGCAGAGGTCTTCAGAGCTCTTTAGAAGGCTGAACCTGGTGGTCTGTCTTACACATCTCTCTGCCACCAGTATTTGATAATGATCTCAAGAATCCACCCACTAACTAACCCAACACACTAAGAATTCAGCATGGAATCTCCTGGGTTTATGCATTATTGAGATTTTTCAGCAGGGGAGTTTGTGCTCAACACTCAGTTAACAAGGTAAGGCTGTCAATCTACTATTTTAAGAACACAAGCTAACAGAGGCCTTAATATATTTAATTAACATAGATTAAATTTAAGGAGGCTATTTTTTACTTCTGCGAATCAAGAATGTTGTTGATATTCTTTCCTATATAAATTGCTCTCTACAGCTTAAGGGGATTATCTCAGTAAACTAGTTCATAAATAGCTGGCTTGACATTTAAGAAAAAAAAAGTTTAACTGAATCACTTTTCAGCAACTGGATTTCTTCAGGGCTGGAGACATAGATCATGCACTGGCCAGAGTGAATAGTGAGGTCTCCATTGACCCACAGGTTATTTACTGAGCTTTATAATAGACAGGGGATTGGATACACTTTGGACTTAGGAGTTTTTCCACAGGCAATAACATCAATTTCAATCCAGAACAATCTGTAGTACTGATTAACTTTTGGGATCTCTTTTTACCACTACTGATCTGTCTCATCTTTTATTCAACAGCTCCCTGAAAGAAATTGAGGCAACTCTGGAACACCTGAGGCAAATCCTACTTACAAATTCTCTGCAACACTGTTACCTCCTCAGTTTACAAACTGTCCTTAGAGAATGGGGAAACTGCCCAGATTTTCAGCTCTTTCTGAAACTGCTCTGTAAAGGACACTGAACCAGAAATCAGGAGCTCAGCGTTCCTGAGTCACTGAGTAGCTGTGTGTCCTTAAACAAATCACCAAACTGGTAGGGGCACCAGTTTTCTCATCAGTAAAAAGAGAATAATATTCATCTACTTCAAAGGGTTCTTGACAGGATTCAAAGAGATATACTCATGTAAAGCATTTATTACAATGCCTAGCACATAGTGAGCACTACTATTATTGGAGTATTGTTTTCCATAAAGTAGATCAACTCTGCCTATGATTCTATTTTCACCCACTCTTCAATGTAAGCCATCTGTTGTAAAAATGCCCAGTTCATAACTATACCTTTAAACTGTGCCTTCAATTGTAAGTGTATTATTAAATTATAAGTTGTATTATTTATTAATGTTTTACCTATGTTTGTCTTTCTCTAAAATTCCTTGAGAACTGTAGGTATGGCTCATGTCTTAAGGATTGTGACTCATATCCCTACAAGGACAGTCAGATAACATAAATGAGTTAAGCAGGCTGTGTAGGCATTGAAGTCTTTGAGAGCCTATGCTCTGTCTAAAGCAGAGGCTCATTAAGTCCAGCTGAACATTGCCATGTGGGAAAACATGCCAAGTGTAGCTAGATTTTGGCATATATTTTAAAAGAAGCTGAAAAATCTGTATCTTTTTAAAAATGTAAATTGTCTTTCTGTTTACATGTTGAAAACAAATTAATTTAAAAAAGTTGTACAGACCAAACAAAAAACAGCAACACCTTCAGACTATATTTGGCTGCATTACTGACTACTCTGTGTGACTTTGCACACTTAACCTCCTTGTACCCTAGTTTCCATAACTGCAAAATGCGAATAATAGTACCTAACTCATAGGCTCTTATGGGGGTTAAAAGAGGTAATGTATGTAAAGAAAATAATTACAACAGTTCTGAGCACTTAGGTAGCATTTAGTAAATGTTAACCATTATCACATGCATTTCAAAAGTTACTGGTGAGGAGCTTCAAGATGGCAGAAGAGTAAGAGGCAGAGATCACCTTCCTCCCTACAAATACATCAGAAATACATCTACACGTGGAATAACTCCTACAGAACACCTACTGAACGCTGGCAGAAGACCTCAGACCTCCCAAAAGGCAAGAAACTCCCCACATACCTGGGTAGGGCAAAAGAGAAAAGAAACAACAGAGACAAAAGGATAGGGACGGGACCTGCACCAGTGGGAGGGAGCCGTGAAGGAGGAAAGGTTTCCACACACTAGGAAGGCCCGTTGCAGGCGGAGACTGCGGGTGGCGGAGCGGGGAAGCTTCGGAGCCACAGAGGAGAGTGCAGCAACAGGGGTATGGAGGGCAAAGCAGAGAGATCCCCGCACAGAGGGTTGGTGCCGACCAGAACTCACCAGCCCGAGAGGCTTGTCTGCTCACCTGCCGGGGCGGGCGGGGCTGGGAGCCGAGGCTCGGGCTTCGGTCAGAGCGTGCAGGGAGAGGACTGGTGTTGGCGGCCTGAACACAGCCTGAAGGGGGCTAGTGCACCACGGCTAGGCGGGAGGGAGTCCGGGAAAAGTCTGGAGCTGCCGAAGAGACAAGAGGCTTTTTCTTGCCTCTTTGTTTCCTGGTGCGCAAGGAGAGGGGATTAAGAGCACCGCTTAAAGAAGCTCCAGAGAAGGGCGCGAGCCGCGGCTATCAGCGCAGACCCCAGAGACGGGCATGAGATGCCAAGGCTGCTGCTGCCGCCACCAAGAAGCCTGTGTGCGAGCACAGGTCACTCTCCACACCTCCCCTCCCGGGAGGCTGTGCAGCCCGCCACTGCCAGGGTCCCGTGATCCAGGGACAACTTACCCGGGAGAATGCACGGCGCACCTCAGACTGGTGCAACATCACGCAGGGCTCTGCCGCCGCAGGCCCGCCCCGCACTCCGTGCCCCACCCTCTCCCCGGCCTGAGTGAGCCAGAGCCCTCGAAGCAGCTGCTCCTTTAACCCCGTCCTGTCTGGGCGAAGAACAGACGCCCTCCGGCGACCTGCATGCAGAGGCGGGGCGGAATCCAAAGCTGAGCCCCAGGAGGTGTGCGAGCAAAGAAGAGAAAGGGAAATCTCTCCCAGCAGCCTCAGGAGCAGCAGATTAAAGCTACACAATCAACTTGATGTACCCTGCTTCCGTGGAATACATGAATAGACAACAAATCATCCCAAAATGAGGAGGTGTACTTTGAGAGCAAGATTTATTATTTTTTCCCCTTTTCCTCTTTTTGTGAGTGTGTATGTGTATGCTTCTGTGTGAGATTTTGTCTGTATAGCTTTGCTTTTACCATCTGTCCTAGGGTTCTGTCTGACCATTGTTTTTTTTTTTTTAGTATGGTTTTTAGTGTTTGTTATCATTTGTGGATTTGTTTTTTTTTGGTTTGGTTGCTCTCTTCTTTCTTTCCTTTTTTTAATTAAAAATATTTTTAATAATTATTTTTTATTTAAATAAATTTATTTTATTTTATCTTCTTTTTTTTCTTTTTTTTTCCTCCCTTTTATTCTGAGCCATGTGGATGACAGGCTCTTGGTACTCCAGGCAGGTGTAAGGGGTGTGCCTCCGAGGTGGGAGAGCCAAGTTCAGGACATTGATCGACAGGAGACCTCCCAGCTCCAAGTAATATCAAACGTCGAAAATCTCCCAGAGATCTCCATCTCAATGCCAAGACCCAGCTCCACTGAATGACCAGCAAGCTCCAGTGCTGGACACCCCATGCCAAACAACTAGCAAGACAGGAACACAACCCCACTGACTTGCAGCAAGGCTGCCTAAAATCATAATAAGGCCACAGACACCCCAAAACACACCACCAGACATGGACCTGCCCACCAGAAAGACAAGATCCAGCCTCATCCACCAGAACACAGGCACTAGTCCGCTCCACCAGGAAGCCTACACAACCCACTGAACCAACCTTAGCCACTGGGGACAGACACCAAAAACAATGGGAACTACAAACTTGCAGCCTGCAAAAAGGAGACCCCAAACCCAGTAACATAAGCAAAATGAGAAGACAGAGAAACACACAGGAGATGAAGGAGCAAGGTAAAACCCACCAGACCTAACAAATGAAGAGGAAATAGGCAGTCTACCTGAAAAAGAATTCAGAAGAATGATAGTAAAGATGATCCAAAATCTTGGAAATAAAATGGAGAAAATACAAGAAACGTTTAACAATGACCTAGAAGAACTAAAGAGCAAACAAACAGAGATGAACAACACAATAAATGAAATTAAAAATTCTCTAGAAGGGACCAATACCAGAATTACTGAGGCAGAACAACAGATAAATGCCCTGGAAGATAAAATAGTGGAAACAACTACTGCAGAGCACAATAAAGAAAAAAAAAAAGAAAAGAATTGAGAACAGTCTCAGAGACCTCTGGGACAACATTAAACACACCAACATTCGAATTATAGGGGTACCAGAAGAAGAGAAAAAGAAAGGGACTGAGAAAATATTTGAAGAGATTACAGTTGAAAACTTCCCTTATATGGGAAAGGAAATAGTTAATCAAGTCCAGGAAGCACAGAGTCCCATACAGGATAAATCCAAGGAGAAACACGCCAAAACACATACTAATCAAACTATCAAAAAGTAAATACAAAGAAAAAATATTAAAACCAGCAAGGGAAAAACAACAAATAACACACAAGTGAATCCCCATAAGGTTAACAGCTAATCTTTCAGCAGAAACTCCGCAAGCCAGAAGGGAGTGGCAGGACATATTTAAAGTGATGAAGGGGAAAAACCTACAGCCAAGATTACTCTACCCAGCAAGGATCTCATTCAGATTTAATGGAGAAATTAAAACCTTTACAAACAAGCAAAAGCACCACCAAACCAACTTTACAACAAATGCTAAAGGTACTTCTCTAGGCAAGAAACACAAGAGAAGGAAAAGACCTACAACAACAAATCCAAAACAATTAAGAAAATGGTAATCAGAACATACATATTGATAATTACCTTAAATGTAAATGGATTAAATGCTCCAATCAAAAGACATAGACTGGCTGAATGGATACAAAAACATGACCAGTATATATGCTGTCTACAGGATACCCATTTCAGACCTAGGGACACATACAGACAGAAAGTGAGGGGATGGAAAAAGATATTCCATGCAAATGAAAATCAAAAGAAAGCTGGAGTAGCAATTCTCATATCAGACAAAATAGATTTTAAAACAAAGACTATTACAAGAGAAAAAGAAGGACACTACATAATGATCAAGGGATCTATCCAAGAAGAAGACATAACACTTGTAAATATTTATGCACCCAACATAGGAGCACCTCAATACATAAGGCAAATAATAACAGCCATGAAAGGGGAAATCGACAGTAATCCAATCAAACTAGGGGACTTTAACACCCCACTTTCACTAATGGACAGATCATCCAAAATGAAAATAAATAAGGAAACACAAGCTTTAAATGATACATTAAACAAGATGGACATAATTGATATTTATAGGACATTCCATCCAAAAACAACAGAATACACATTCTTCTCAAGCGCTCCTGGAACATTCTCCAGGATAGATTATCTCTTGGGTCACAAATCAAGCCTTGGTAAATTTAAGAAAATTGAAATCATATCAAGTATCTTTTCTGACAACCACGCTATAAGACTAGATATCAATTACAGGAAAAGATCTGTAAAAAATACAAACACATGGAGGCTAAACAATACACACTTAATAACCAAGAGATCACTGAAGAAATCAAAGAGAAAATCAGAAAATACCTAGACACAAATGACAATGAAAACACGACGACCCAAAATCTATGGGATTCAGCAAAAGCAGTTCTAAGAGGGAAGTTTATAGCACTACAATCCTACCTTAAGAAACAAGAAACATCTCAAGGAAACAACTTTACTTTACACCTAAAGCAATTAGAGAAAGAACAACAAAACCCCCCCAAAGTTAGCAGAAGGAAAGAAATCATAAAGATCAGATCAGAAATAAATGAAACAGAAATGAAGGAAACTATAGCAAAGATCAATAAAACTAAAAGGTGGTTCTTTGAGAAGATAAACAAAATTGATAAACCATTAGCCAGACTCATCAAGAAAAAAAGAGAGAAGACTCAAATGAATAGAATTAGAAATGAAAAACAGGGAGTAACAACTGACACTGCAGAAACAGAAAGGATCATGAGAGATTACTACAAGCAACTATATGCCAATAAAATGGACAACCTGGAAGAAATAGACACATTCATAGAAATGCAAAACCTTCCAAGACTGAACCAGGAAGAAATAGAAACTATGAACAGACCAATCACAAGCACTGAAATGGAAACTGTGATTAAAAATCTTCCAACAAACAAAAGCCCAGGACCAGATGGCTTCACTGGCGAACTCTATCAAACATTTAGATAAGAGCTAACACCTATGCTTCTCAAACTCTTCCAAAATATAGCAGAGGGAGGAACACTCCCAAACTCATTCTACGAGGCCACCATCATCCTGATACCAAAACCAGGCCAAGATGTCACAAAGAAAGAAAACTACAGGCCAATATCACTGATGAACATAGATGCAAAAATCCTCAACAAAATACTAGCAAACAGAATCCAACAGCACATTAAAAGGATCATACACCATGATCAAGTGGGGTTTACCCCAGGAATGCAAGCATTCTTCAAGATATGCAAATCAATCAATGGGATACACCATATGAACAAATTGAAGGAGAAAAACCATATGATCATCTCAATAGATGCAGAAAAAGCTTTCGAAAAAGTTCAACACCCATTTATAATAAAAACCCTCTAGAAAGTAGGAATAGAGGGAACTTACCTCAAAATAATAAAGGCCATATATGACGAACCCATAGCCAACATCATTCTCAATGGTGAAAAACTGAAACCATTTCCTCTAAGATCAGGAACAAGACAAGTTTGCCCACTCACACCACTATTATTCAACATAGTTTTGGAAGTTTTAGCCACATCAGTCAAAGAAAAAGAAATAAAAGGAATCCAAATCAGAAAAGAAGAAGTAAAGCTGTCACTGTTTGCAGATCACATGATAATATACAGAGAGAATCCTAAAGATGCTACCAGAAATCTACTTGAGCTAATCAATGAATTTGGTAAAGTAGCTGGATACAAAATTAATGCACAGAAATCTCTGGCATTCCTGTACACTAATGATGAAAAATCTGAAAGTGAAATTAATAAAACACTCCTATTTACCATTTCAACAAAAAGAATAAAATATCTAGGAATAAACCTACCTAAGGAGACAAAATGCCTGTATGCAGAAAATTATGACACTGATGAAAGAAATTAAAGATGATACAAATAGATAGAGAGATATACCATGTTCTTGGATTGGAAGAATCAACATTGTGAAAATGAGTATACTACCCAAAGCAATCTACAGATTCAGTGCAATCCCTATCAAACTACCACTGGCATTTTTCACAGAACTAGAATAAAAAATTTCACAATTTGTATGGAAACACAAAAGACCCCAAATAGCCAAATCAATCTTGAGAAAGAAAAACGGAGCTGGAGGAATCAGGCTCCCTGACTTCAGACTATACTACAAAGCTACAGTAATCAAGACAATATGGTACTGGCACAAAAACAGAAATATAGATCAATGGAACAGGATAGAAAGCCCAGAGATAAACCCATGCACATATGGTCACCTTATCTTTGATAAAGTAGGCAAGAATATACAGTGGAGAAAAGAGAGCCTCTTTAATCAGTGGTTCTGGGAAAACTGGACAGCTACATGTAAAAGTATGAGATTAGAACACTCCCTAACACCATACACAAAATTAAACTCAAAATGGATTAAAGACCTAAATGTAAGGCCAGACACTATAGAACTCTTAGAGGAAAACATAGGCAGAACACTCCATGACATAAATCACAGCAAGATCCTTTTTGACCCACGTCCTAGAGAAATGGAAATAAAAACAAAAATAAACAAATGGGACCTAATGAAAGTTAAAAGCTTTTCCACAGCAAAGGAAACCATAAAGAAGATGAAAAGACAACCCTCAGAATGGGAGAAAATATTTGCAAATGAAGCAACTGACAAAGGATTAATCTCCAAAATTTACAAGCAACTCATGCAGCTCAATATCCAAAAAACAAACAACCCAATCCAAAAATGGGCAGAAGACCTAAATAGACATTTCTCCAAAGAAGATATACATATTGCCAACAAACACATGAAAGAATGCTCAACATCATTAATCATCAGAGAAATGTAGATCAAAACTATAATGAGATATCATCTCTCACCTTTCAGAATGCTCATCATCAAAAAATCTACAATGAATAAATGCTGGAGAGGGTGTGGAGAAAAGGGAACGCTCTTGTACTCTTGGTGGGAATGAAAATTGATACAGCCACTATGGAAAACAATATGGAGTTTCCTTAAAAAAGTAAAAATAGAACTACCATACAACCCAGCAATCCCACAACTGGGCATATACCCTGAGAAAACCATAATTCAAAAAGAGTAATGTACCACAATGTTCACTGCAGCTCTATTTACAATAGCCAGGACATGGAAGCAATCTAAGTGTCCATCAACAGATGAATGGATAAAGAAGATTTGGCACATATATACAATGGAGTATTACTCAGCCATAAAAAGAAACGAAATTGAGTTATTTTTAGTGAGGTGGATGGACCTAGAGTCTGTCATACAGAGTGAAGTAAGATAGAAAGAGAAAAACAAATACTGTATGCTAACACATATATGCGGAATCTAAAAAAGAAAAAAAGGTCATGAAGAACCTAGGGGCGGGAATAAAGACACAGACCTAGTAGAGAATGGACTTGAGGACATGGGGAGTGGTAACGGTAAGCTGTGACAAAGTGAGAGAGTGGCATGGACATATATACACTACCAAACGTAAAATACATAGCTAGTGAGAAGCAGCCGCATAGCACAGGGAGAACAGCTCGGTGCTTTGTGACCACCTAGAGGCGTGGGCTAGTGAGGGTGGGAGGGAGGAAGATGCAAGAGGGAAGAGATATGGAGATATATGTATATGTATAACTGATTCACTTTGTTAAAAAGCAGAAACTAACACACCATTGTAATGCAATTATACTCCAGTAAAGATGTAAAAAAAAAAAGTTATTGGTTACAGGGGTATTATTAACAGCAGCAAAAACAATAATGTTATTAATGACAACAGCTTAGTATACTGTCTAACATATACATCATCATATACAATCGATGATATTGTTATTAATAATTGACATGATTACTTACTGTTTCTTCCTCAGCTTTACTCAGTAATAGGCATGAAGTAGGGTAGGGACTTTTCATTCTTGATTTTCCTCCTTCTTCTCTCTCTCCTTATGACTAATGCAATATCAGTTCATATTGACCCTAATGTATACATTTCTCTTTTTCTCTTGAATTTGAATTTCCCCTTCCACCTCCAGAATTACTAATTTTAGGACTTCATCATTTCTCACCTAGGCTGTAACAATAGTGTCTTCACTGGTTTCTCAGCCCTAGTTTTGGTACCCTCCAATCCATTTCCAATACAGCAGCCAGAGTTATTTTGCTAAAATACAAGTCTGCTCACATCTCACCTCTGCTCAGAAATCTTCAAATGTACTCCAGTAATTAGAATATATAATTTTCCTTTCATCTCCATTATATCTGCCAGGTTTGGGGTTGGTTTTTTTTGAAAAATTTTTGGATTTTATGTATTTATTTTTACAGCAGGTTCTTATTACTTATTTTATACGTATTAGTATGTATGTCAATCCCAACACCACCATCACGCCCCCACCCCCACTTTCCCCCCTTGGTGTCCATACGTTTGTTCTCTACACCTGTGTCTCTATTTCTGCCAGGGTTTTAATCCTGGATCTGTTCTTTACTTGCTATGTGATCTTTGGAAAGTTACTGAGTCTCAGTTTTCTCATATCTACTCCATTAGGTCTTTGTGAGGATTAAATGAGTTAGTTTAATGTGTATAAAGCAGTTACCACAGTGCCTGTCATATAATAAGTAATTGATAAATGGAAATATTATGATCACTCTAGTCAGATTAATTGGTTATGTTAACCCCTATGTTGATCTCTGAGATCCAGGTTCAAAGAACATCTTCATTTCCAAACATTCCAGATTATTCTCCACCGACATACTCATGAACATGTATATTGTGGTTAACCATAATCCTTAGTGCAACCACTACAAACAACCTCCCCCTTAAAAGCAAAATAATAACCAAGAGACATAACTAAAGAGTCAATATTGTTAGGAGATAAAATGGAATGTGAAAGAAAACAAAATTTAAAAACATTAATTCAGAATAAGGCAGGGTCTTCCCTGGTGGCACAGTGGTTGAGAGTCTGCCTGCCGATGCAGGGGACACAGGTTCATGCCCTGGTCCGGGAAGATCCTACATGCCATGGAGCAGCTAGGCCCATGGCCACTGAGCCTGCGTGTCTAGAGCCTGTGCTCCACAATGGGAGAGGCCACAACAGTGAGAGGCCTGCGTACCGCAAAAAAAAAAAAAAAAGGCAGGAAATGAAGAACAAAGGAACAAAGAACAGAAGGGGGCAAATAGAAAACAAATAGCAAGTAAGTAGACTTACTCCCAGCCATAACAATTACTACATTTAAAGTAAATGGGCTAAATGCTGCAATTTAAAGGTAAAGACTCTCAAAATGGATAAAAAACAAGACCCATCTGGTTCAACCATAGACTCATAATTTTAGCATAAATAATAACATTTTAAATGAAGACAAAATTGGACAAAATGTACTTTAAAACAAAAAGTGTTACTAGAAACAAAGAGGGACATTTCATAATGATAAAAAGGTCAACCCAGCAAGAAGATATAACAATTATAAATGTATATGCACTTAACAACAGAGCACCAAAATACATGAAGTGAACCTGACGGAAATAGATAATTCAGCAATATAGTTGGAGACTTCAGTTACTCACTTTCAATAATGAATATAAGTAGGCAGAAGAGCAACAAATGTTCAGCAATGCTATAAACTAAATAGATCTAACAGACATCTTTAGAACACTGAACCAAGCAACAGTAAAATATACATTGCACATGAAACATTTTCCAGGACAGACCATAAAAGAAATTTGAATAAGTTAAAAATGACAGAAATAATACAAACTATTTCTCCAACCACAGTGGAATGAAATTAGACATCAATAGACAGGAAATATTTGGGGAAATCAGAAGTATGTGGAAATTAAATCACACATTGCTAAATAATCAAAGGGTCAAAGATGAACTCAAAGGGAAATCAGAAAATACTGTGAGGTAAATAAAAATGAAGACAAAACATACCAGAACTTAGGAGATGCAGCTCAAGCATTGCTTAAAGAGAAATTTATAGCTACAAATGCCAATATTAAGAAGGCAGAAAGATCTCATATGAATAATCTAAGTTTACATTTAAAAGAATTGGAAAAGAAAGAGTAAATTAAACAAAATAAATTAATGTAGTACACTATATCACATGATCATCTCTATAGACATAGGAAAAGCATTTGAGAAAATCCAACACCTTTTTATGATAAAAAATTCAACAAACTAGTAGTAAAAGGTAATTTCCTAAACCTGATAAAGGACATCTTCAAAAACTCCACAGCTAACATCATACTTAGTGGTGAAAGACTGAAAACTTTCACCCTAAGAACAGGAATAAAAACGAAGATGTCTGTTCTCACCACTTTTATTCAACATTGTACTGAAAATTCTAGCTAGAGCAATTAGGCAAGAAAAAGAAATAAAAGTCATCCAAATTGTAAAAGAAGAGACTAACTAAAAACTGTATTTGCAGGTAACATAATCTTGTATATAAAAAATCCTAAATAATACATTAGAATTAGCAGAAGAGAACTATTAGAACTAGTAAGGGTTCAGCAAAGTTGCAGGATATGAGATCTATATACAAAAATCAATTGTATTTCTATACGCTGGCAATGAACAATTTGAAAATAAAATTAAGAAAGCAATTTCATTAAAAAGAATAAAATATATAAGAATTAATTTAATAAAAGAAGTGCAAAATTTATGCTCTGAAATTTATAGAACATTTTTGAAAGAAATTAAAGAAAATCTAAATAAATGGGAAAACATCCATATTCATTCATCAGAAGATAATATTTTAAGTGGCAATACTCCCAAAATAGGTCAACAGATTCAAAGCAATTCCCATCAGAATCCCAGCTGGCTTCTTTGTAAAAACTGACAAGCCAATTCTAAAATCTAAAGAAATAGCAAGAATCCAAGAATAGCCAAAACAATGTTGAAAAATAAGATCAAAGTTGGAGGATTCACATTTCCTGATTTCAAAGCTTACTACAAAGCAACAGTAATTAAGACGGTGTAATACTGGTGTAAGGATAGACACATAGATCAATAGAATAGAATCAAGACTTTATTGAGAAATAAGCCTACACATCTTGATCAACTGATTTTTGACAAGCGTGCCAAGGTCAGTCAAGGGGAAGGAAGTCTTTTCAATAAATGATGCTAGGACAAGAGGATATCCACTTGCAAAAGAATGAAGTTGGATCCATACCTCACTTCATATACAAAAATTAACTCAAAATGGATTAAGGTTCTAACTGTAAGAGCTAAAAGTACAAAACTCTTAGAAGGAAAGGGGGATAAATCTTTGGATTGGGCAATGGATTCTTATAAATAACTCCAAAAGAATGGGCAACATAGGGAAAAAATAGAGTGGACTTTATCAAAATTAAAAACTTTTGTGCCTCAAAGGACATTATCAAGAAATTGAAAAGATGATGAGAGACATTCATACATCTGATAAAGAATTTGTATCTAGAATATTTAAAGAACTCTTACAATTCAATAATAAAAAGACAACCAGGGGCTTCCCTGGTGGCACAGTGGTTGAGAGTCCGCCTGCCGATGCAGGGGACACGGGTTCGTGCCCCGGTCTGGGAAGATCCTACATGCCGCAGAGCCGCTAGGCCTGTGAGCCATGGCTGCTGAGCCTGTGCGTCCGGAGCCTGTGCTCCACAATGGGAGAGGCCACAACAGTGAGAGGCCCACGTACCGCAAAAAAAAAAAAAAAAAAAAAAAGACAACCAATTAAAAATGGACAAATGATCTGAATGAATAGACACTTCTCCAACAAAAATATACAAATGGCCAATAAGCATATGAAAAGATACTCAACATTATTAGCTATTAAGGAAAAGGGAATCAAAACCACAATGAGATGCTATCTCACATCTGCTAGGATGCCTATAGTCAAAAAGATAATCACAAGTGCTGACAGGGATGTGAGACATTGGATCCTTCATAACACTGCTGGGTGGAATGTAAAATGGTGCAGCCGCTTTGGAAAACAGTCTGTCAGTTCTTTAAAAAGTTTACATACAGTTATAATTTGACCCATCAATTCCACTCCTAGGTATATACTCAAGAGAAATAAAAACATGTTTACACAAAAACTTGTACAGGAATGTTCCTAGCAACATTACCCCTAATAGTCAAAAAGCGGAAAAAAATCCAAATGTCCTTAAACTGATTAATGGATAAAGAAATGTGGTATATCATTACAATGGAATATTATTCAACCATAAAAAAGAATGAAATACAGATATATGCTACAAATTAATGAACCCTGAAAATATTATGCTAAGTAAAAGAAGCCAGTTACAAAACACTGCATACTATATGACTGCATTTATATAAAACGTCCAAAAGTGGTTGCTTAGGATTTGGGCAGATGAAGTTATGGTGGGGGGGGGCGGGTGACTGCTTATGGGTACAGGGTTTCTTTTTTCTTTTTCTTTTTTTTTTTTTTTTTGCAGTATGTGGGCCTCTCACTGCCGTGGCCTCTCCCGCCATGGAGCACAGGCTCCGGATGCTCAGGCTCAGCAGCCATGGCTCACGGGCCTAGCTGCTCCACGGCATGTGGGATCCTCCCAGACCGGGGCACAAACCCGTGTCCCCTGCATCGGCAGGCAGACTCCCAACCACCGTGCCACCAGGGAAGCCCCAGGGTTTCTTTTTGAGATGGTGAAAATATTCTAAAATTAATTGTGGTCATGATTGCACATATCTGTGAATATACTAAATATTATTGAATTGTACATTTTAAATAAATGAATGGAATGTTACCAAATAACTATAAAGACATAGATAGGTTGAACGTAAAAGGATGAGAAAGGTAACCCTTACAAACATCGGTCACAAGAAATTGGCTGTGGCTATATTATTATTTTTAGCCTGTCCATCTTACCTTCTAAAGCTGTGAGTTCCTTGAAGGCAGGGACCACATATAACTGGGCTATGGATTCCTAGCACCTAGCACAATGCCTGGTATATGAAAGGCATTTATTATCTGCTTGTAGAATTACTGAATTGTTCACTAATAGTACATGCTGCTTGCAAAAACATAAATGAATCTTATAGACCTGATGAGACAAAAAAAGCTAGACATAAAAGAATACACACTGTATGATTCCATTTTTATGAAGTTCAAGAACAGTCAAAACTAATCTATGGTGATAGAAGTTAGAAAGCAGTCTGGTGCAATTCTGGAAATGTTCTATATCTTCATCTAGGAGGTTGTTTTATATATTGAACTAAACAGTTAATGTTTGTATACTTTATCGAAAGTGTGTTATTACTCAATAAAGAGCTGACACTGGGCCTCCCTGGTGGCGCAAGTGGTTGAGAGTCCGCCTGCCGATGCAGGGGATACGGGTTCGTGCCCCGGTCTGGGAGGATCCCATATGCCGCGGAGCGGCTGGGCCCGTGAGCCATGGCCGCTGAGCCTGCGTGTCCGGAGCCTGCGCGTCCGGAGCCTGTGCTCCGCAACGGGGGAGGCCACAACAGTGAGAGGCCCGCATACCGCAAAAAAAAAAAAAAAAAAAAAAAAAAAAAAAAAAAAAAAGAGCTGACACTAAAAATGATCCATATATGAATAGAGGTTCTGGAGTTCTATGTTGTCATTCACCACTTTCTTTAGTAAGGTATATTTATGTAGATTATAGCATGAAGCTTGCTTTTATGTTATTATTGTCACCATCCCATCCCAACCTCAGCCAATTTACCATTGCTTGCCTTTGTCTCTTGATGCATTACAGAAAAATAAAACAAAAAGTAAGGACAAGAATACCCTTTCCTGCAAAGGTTATAAACAGCTCCTCATCAAAGGCTAAATGTGTGTTAATGCATGGCCTTCCACATGCTACCTCCGGAACATCAGATTATGATTCAGTGTTTCAAATGGGAAGAAATTATCAGTTTGGGGGTTGAGGGAGACTATCCTCCATGACAGCAGATCCTGTGTGCACTATGAAATATGCCCCCTCAGTAAAAGGATTATTCTTTAGGTAAGGAGCAAAAGCCCCCTGATGGTATTCATCAATCTCAAAGGAAAAGTACGATCGACAGAAAAAATCACAGTGAGTGGACACTATAACTGTAGGTATCTCAGATTTTCCCTTAACCCAATATCTAGAGTGCATTAAATCTGATAAAACAGAAATGACTTGACTTTGGTTTATCCTGTCAGTCTGATTAAGCACGTTCCACATTTCCTTCACAGTTTTAGGTGCCCTGAGTTATATTTGATATTTGCCCTTACAGTTTGCATGGCAGTTTGAACAAATGCACTATGCTTGTGCCTGTATGTGTTTTACATTTTCTGAACTTAACTTCTGTCCCAAGAGCTTCTCACCAAGGCAGTCCAGAATACATTTAACTAGCTTTTCCAAAGGATTCCATAATAAGAGGGGCTGACCTCATTTTTTCTCCCAGTTAACCATCTTACAGTTTTATGATGAATCAGAACAAACACAGTTTGTATTCCTTGTATTCCTCATTTAAACATGGCTGATCCAGGACAGCTTTAACCAGCATTAAATCATACATGCTGTCATTCTGGATATCCTTATAAGTGTCTCAAAATGGTATTTGTCTCTCCTCCTTTCTCACGGTACCCCTCTCTCATTCCCCAAACTCTGGGGAAAAAGGCAGAAAATATTAATATTAATATTAATGTTAATTCTCCAGAGCGAACTGTCAACTGTCTATGGAGCAATGGGAGTTGGATTAAAAACTGCTTTCCCCAGGTATGTGAGAGCACTAGCCTGTACCTGTGCCTCACGCTGTTCACACATTCCTCTGTTGTGGAATTCAGGTCAGAAACTCCACTCCTCCTCCTCCTCTTTCCACTCTCCCTTCTCAAGGCCTCACAAGAATGAATTCACAATCTTGGAATGAAGAAGGTGAACGGAGCTTTTTCTTTGCTCATCTGAATGTCTGTGCACTGGCTTGGGTTTTCCCAAATTGAGTGAATTCATCAAATGTGTTGGGGCAGAGGTGCTCTCTCTTGTTAAGCGCACTCCAGCACAAAGGCATTCTCTTCTCTAAAGTCTGTGGCCCAGTGCCTGAACTCCTGGCAGTGAGATACCTATAGAAGCTCCGGTAACTATTTCAGGACAGAAAGGTATGATACAGCACCACCTCCCAATGCTAAATAATCATTCAACAGGCTGGTTGGGGAAATAAGCTTACAATTTAGAAACAATTCAAGGCACTATTCACTTAAGATTTATAAAATAATATCATTCAGAAGGTAAGTCACAGGAAGAGACTTCAATACTGACCAGGAAGTCAGGGAAGGCAAATCAATGTCATTTCACATGGGCTCTTTCTTCTTCTGCCTATCCAATTTCCATGTCTCTTTTAAGGTCTAACTCAAGTTTCACCTCATCCAGGAAGACTTCCCTGACCACCAAGGCAAATGTTGAGCACTCTCTTTTGATCACTTATTGCCTGAAACTGACACTTATTTTTAAATTATTTCTATTTGTAATTAAATTTGTATTTGTTTTTCTATTATTTCTACGCATGTAAATCATGCCTCTCCGTATAGGTTGCAACTTTCCTGAGAATAGGAACCTTGTCTTACACATCATGTCCTCCACAAAGGCAATTAAACACACAGTACATTCTGAATCCTCAACCAAGAAGACCCTCTCTTTTTCACTAAGCCAGACCCCATCTATTCTTTAAGATCTAACACAAATAAACATATAATCCACAGAAGAATAATGTGCTTGCTAATGTACATGTAGCTTCAAGGTAAGTCCTCCATCCTCCCTTCTAATCAGATTGTCATCCCCTAAGCCTCTCCTATACAGAAATTCTGAATCGATCATAATGGTGACAATCTGTTTTCTTTTTCTTTTTTTTTTTTTGGGCTGTGCCACATGGCATGTGGGATCCTAGTTCCCTGACCAGGGATCGAACCCATGCCCCCTGTAGCAGAAGCATGGAGTCCCAACAGCTGGACCACCAGGGAAGTCCCGACAATTTGTTTTTGAGACCTTCTCCAACGTCCCAAAAGGGAGGTTGCAGTCAATAATTTTTATTGTCTTTACCATTTACTATTGTTGCTCAACTATAGTCAGTCTTGCATCTTTTTAAGCTCTCTTTCATTATTATATCTTGTTTCTCAAACTAGGTATTAAATTACAGAATGATTGGGATCAGTGTGTTATATTTCTGTTTCATCTGCCACAGCCTTTGAATGCAGTGCTGTGTGTATAGTAAGCTCTCAAAAATGGCATTAAATGAACAGAAGATATTCAGGACAATAAAATGCTAGGCAAAAAGAACATAACTAGGGGTAGATCAGCCTCTGCCTATACTTGGAGGGCTGTGCAGTGTTGTTCACCCTCAGTGCGAACATAGCTCCCTGTAACGGACACCAAGCAAACAAATTCCATTGAAGTTAGTTTAAAAACTGCCAAGCAGACAAGATGTACCTTTTTGAAAGAATTAATTCACTGAAATTTTGTGTCAGGATGGCTAACCAAAACACAAAATGAATAATCAGATAGTTATTGAGCTTCTTTTACATGCAGGACCCTGTGCTAGATGATGTGAGAATTTAGTCCACAAAGCAGGTAACTATTCTTAAAATTACTCTGAGAAAGACAAAGCCATGAGCAATATATGATAAAATAGTTAAATAAAGCTCATTTTGCTCAGTCAAAAAGTACTCTCCCCACCCTGCCCTTGCAGCAAGAACTGACTAACGATGAATCAATCTCTGCAAACCTTTGGCACTGCCCATCTATTTTAGGCATTATCAGATTCTGAGTCACTTTACTCTTGCAGTTAGTTCTGCACATTTTCCTCATTTTATGTGAAGAATCAGACTCTTAGAAATCCTAGAGCTGGAAAGGCCGAAGGGGTTGTCCAGGGGTTCTGCACCATTGTGTGTTTGTGTATTTGGGTGGGGTGCCATGGATGTTTTGGCAGTCTGGTGAAGGCTTTGGAGACAGAATAATGGCTTTAAATGCATAAAGTAAAACACACAACAGTGATTAGTACTATTTAAAGTTTTAGAACAGGTAAAACTAAACTAGAGTGCCAGAGTCATGACAGTGTTACCTTTGGGGGTTCTGATTGGAAGGGGGCCTGAGGGGCCCTTCTGGAGTGCATGTAATATGCTTATTTCCTATTCTGGGTGCTAATTATATAGTTATGTTCCCCTTATAAAAATTGATTGAGCTGTACACTATGATTTGTGTACTTTTCCGGATGCATGTTCTATTTCAATGAAAAATTAAAAAAATAAATAAGCTATATAGGATTACAAAGAAATCTATTACATTGAAATACAGTTCTACCCAGATCCTTAAGGGATCCATTCCTTAGGTTAATAATCCAGAGAAAAAAGAGGAAAGGTATACAAAGAGATATGAGACATTACAAGGAGTTAAAAATCTACTTGAGGAAAAAAGACTGACAAATCTGAAATCTGAAGAAACCAATAAGCATACTGGATAAGAGCCAAACTAGAGGAGAAGCCAAAAGAGAAACACGGGAATAAGTACTTTGGAGCTAGAGTGTCAGGGCAGAATATGTAGAGGATGTGGAATCCATACTGTAAATGGAAGGGTGTGAAGCGTTTGGTTAAGTTGAAGTGAGAGCATTCCTCTTGTAGTATGGGTAGTCAAGGGCTTAGGAGATCTTGTATCCATTTGGCCATGGTGAAGGAGGAATGACAGTACGTAGGATGAAATAAAGCTGGTGACTACTGCTGGGTACAGAATGGGAAGAAGATTTTGAACTGGGATTTCTCACTAATAGAAAGCCATTGATTTATTTTTTTTTAGCTAATCAGTAAAACAGAACGTTGTTTTATGAAACGATTCAGTTCAATTTAACAAATGTTTATGAAATGCCTACTAGGTTCAATGTACTCTGCTAGATTCTGCCCTGGTTGATGGTTTTAAGTATTCTCTAAGATTCTCTGTTTTGTATCTTTCATAAATACTAGACCTGTCTAATTTGTAAACTGCCAAATTACATTTACATTCTAGGTTGGTATAAATTAGACTGCAATTTATTCAAAACTGCAACTCTTTAGATATTACAAATCAAGCAAAACTGGGGCAAAAAGACAATAGGATATCTTCCTATTTGGGTCAGGAACATGCCTCAAAGTTTTTAGCTGGATTCTTTCCAAGCGTACTGTTTGTCCAAGTGTTTCCCCTTCAGGCAATGTTCTTTTCAACACACAAAATGCTAGGGCTGGAAAGAAGATGAGACACCCAGGGAAGGCAGCAAATTTTAATAAACATTGAATAGCCCAATGAGTCACCGTAACATCTTTCCTTATTAACCATTTTGAAAGTTTGATAATGAAAAAGAACCATGGAAAAGTCCATCCAAGTATATATACCCAGATAATGGACAAACTTCCAAACTTCCCAGCCCATTCTGTTTTCCTACTTGTCTAACATTGGAGGTCACACTAAGTTGTAAGTTATCGAAAGTCAGTTTCACATTGAGGAAGAAAATGGAGATGGCTGATTTCAGGGAGTTTATTGTGTTCCTTTCAGTGCCTGAAAGCTATTCTACCTTTGTCATCATGACTACCAGTCAAGGCATGCTTTATGATTTCTATGACATTCTATCCAGACTACATGGCTGCCAATGCAGTATTTCTTTTCTGAAGGCCAACACTAAGTCTCCTTTATTGTGAGGTGAAGGTTAGTAAAGATTAGTATTTGCTAGCAAAATGTGTCTAAGACAAGTCTACAAGAAATGAGTTATCTACCACATTTACTGCTGGGCTAATACTTTGCCCTTATTACCTCTAGGAAACAGAAATCCCTAGGTTCGTAGTTTGATTCTGCTCTCTCTCTCCCCTCTCCTTCTTTCCTCTCTCCTCCAGAGGATCTTAAACTATAGGATTTCTGTACTACAATGTATAAAGACTTTAGTCATACAAATCACATACAGGTGGTAATGTCTCACTAATCATTTCACATCGGAAGAGGTTAATTTAATTATCAGCGTTTTAATAGTGACTCCCAGATTTTCATAGCCCTCTTATTTTTTCCCTTAGCTCAAGACTAGAGCTGCATCTCAAAGCGATGATGGAAGGAATATGACTTTTATCTGGGCTCCAAGTATAGCGAGGTGAAACTGCTGTGTCTCATGTCACCTGAACCTCAGACTAAAAAGCTTCTTATAATTTCCATATAGTCTCAGAAAATCTGTTTTCCAGCTCCCAACCTGAAGGCTAAAAAAGAAAGCTTTGACTTCTCTTTCTTGAAAAAGACCCATGTAATCATGTGTATATGTTTATATTTTCATACACATATACATGCACACACAAACCATAGATAACATTCAGTTCTTTAAATAGTAATGGATTAAGCTTTTCTTAAGCATGTGTTGTAAATGTTTTCCCAAACGTGGCATTTGTCTACCAATTCTTTCATGATATATTTTTGACACAAAAAGTTTAGAATGTGCTCCAATGTATCAACATTTTTCCTTATGTTTTAAGATTTTTATAAGAGTAGTTATTCCCTACTTCACACTTATGAGAACATTTCTCTACATTTTCTTCTAGGATTTTTGCAGGTTTTATCTCTTACAGTTAAAACTTTACTGGCATGTTAAAACTGTACCTGGCATATATTCTGATACATTGTGTTCAACACAGATTTGACTTTTTCAAATTATTAGCCAACTATCTCCAAAAACTGATTTGAGATGCTACCTTCACTATATCTTAAGTTAATACATGTACCTGGGTATGTGCCTGAAGCTGGTAATTTCTTGAGTCTTTAGAAAAGGTGTATACCCTTTAACTTAGCAGTTTCACATATAGTTATGTACCTTAAGAAAAATCATAGATAAGTATAAAGCCTCAGCTATAAGAGTGTTAATCACAGCATTATTTATAAGAACTTATATTGAAAACAACCTAAACTGCCTAACAATAGGAGAGTAACTCAATAAATTACAGTATAGCCATTTGATATGATTCAGTACAGCCATTGCATGATAATGTATAAAGCTGTTAGGGATGTGATATGAAAAATATTTATGATATTGATAAATGCAAAAAGGAGGTTACAACAGAGTAGTATGCACAGTAAAATCACTTTCATGTAAGTTACACAAATGCACACACATACACAAAACTATTGGAAGGATATGCACAATAATGTTAGGTGTTGTAGGATTATGGGTAACCTTATTCTTCTTTTTTGTGCTTTTCTGTATTTTTCTACTTTCTATAATGAAGATATATTATTTTGTAATCAGGAAATTTTAAGTTTTATTGTTAAATAAAATAAAAATCACAATATCCTCATGTTAACAGGAAGTAACCAAACTGAAATAGGAGACATAAAATTTATTGCTTATTGCTTTAAAGATGTTTCAACCTCTGTGGAGATCAAATTAATTGTCAGGAAGTTATCCATATACTATGTGTGAAAATCTCTCTACTGAGAGGAGCATAAGTTTTTCTTCTTGAATCTATTAATATGGTAAATTACATTTATACAGGCATACCTTGGAGATATTGCTGGCTTGGTTCCAGAGCAATACAAGAAAGTGAATATCTCAACAAAGCGAGTCACACAAATTTTTTGGTTTCCCAGTGCATATAAAAGTTATGTTTGGGGACTTCCTTGGTGGTCCAGTGGTTGGGACTCTGCACTTTCACTGCAGGGGACATGGGGGTTCAATCCTGGTCAGGGAACTAGGATACCACATGCCTCATGGCATGGCAAAAAAAAAAAAGTTATGTTTGCACTTTACTGTAGTCTATTAAGTGTGCAATAGCATTATGTCTGAAAAAACAATGTACATACCTTAATTTTTTTCCTTTATCTTATTTCTTATTGAGTTATAATTGATATACAATATTATATAAGTTTCAGGTATACAACATAGTGATTCACCATTTTTAAAGGTTATATTCCATTTATTTTTAGTTATTATGAAATATTGACTATATTCCCTGTGTTTGTACATACATTAATTTAAAAATATTTTATTGCTAAAAAGGCAATTACAATAGTAACATCAAAGACTGCTAATCAAAAATTACCATAACAAATATAATAATAATGAAAAAGTTTGAAATACTGTAAGAATTACCACAGTGTGACACAGTAGACAAGAAGTGAGCAAATGTTGTTGGAAAAATGGTGCCAATAGACTTGCTTGCAGCAGGGTTGCCACAAACCTTCAATTTGTAAAAAAATGCAATAAAGTGAAGCATGATAAAACAAGGTATGCCTGTTGCATTCCTGGAATTAACCCAACATGTCATGATAGATTTTTCTGTTTTATATCCTGATGGATTTATTTCTCTAATATTTTGTTTAGGCTTTTAACATCTATATTCATGAAAGAAACTATCCAGTAATTTTCCTTTGTTGTCATTTTATCTTTTTTTTTTCTAAAAGTTATCCTTATTTCAAAAAATGAGTTGTGTGTGTGGGCATACTCCCACTTTTTCTATTCTCTGGAAGAATTTGTTTAATATTGGGATAATCTGTTTTATGAAGTTTTGGTAAAACTTTAACTACAGAATTCATTTCTTTAATAATTATTCTTCTAGAAAATTATCCACTATCAAAATTTAAAGTTGTCCATAAAGTTGTTCATAACATTCTCATTATATTATTTTTTGCTTTAAGCCATTTATTCACAAAATATTCATGCATCAATTTATAACAGACTTTGTGTTATATACTGGGAATACAATAAAGAATAAGACGATGAGGTCTCTGCCCTCAAGACAACTACTGTCTATGGTAGGGAGGCAAACATTAAACAAATAAGTATAGAAATAAGTATTTAATTACATTGTTACAAAGGAAAAAGTCAGGATACCATCAGAGCTTAAATTGGGAACTCAATCCAGAAAGTTAAGGAATTCTTCAATGAAGAAGTAGTATTTAGGCAGTCATATTTAGGTCATATTTAAATCAGGAATAGTACTTAGCCAGTCAAAGGAGAATAGGACTATTTCAGGCTAAGGAAATAGCATGTTCCAAGTCCTTTCCTTGAGTGGGATGAATTCCAAGAAGTTAAGAGAGAGATCAGTGAATGTTGAGGTTGTAGAAGAAGGCAGATCATGAAACATTTTATAAACCATGTAAAGATTTTGGATTTTTTTCTTTTTCTTTTTTTAAACATCTTTATTGGAGTATAATTGATTTACAATGGTGTGTTAGTTTCTGCTGTATAACAAAGTGAATCAGCTATATGTACACATATATCCCCATATCCCCTCCCTCTTGCGTCTCCCTCCCACCGTCCCTATCCCACCCCTCTAGGTGGTCACAGAGAACCGAGCTGATCTCCCTGTGCTATGCAGCTGCTTCCCACTAGCTATCTAGTTTACATTTGGTAGTGTATATATGTCCATGCCACTCTCTCACTTCGTCCCAGCTTCCCCTTCCCCCTCGCCATGTCCTCAAGTCCATTCTCTACATCTGCATCTTTATGCCTGTCCTGCCCCTAGGTTCTTCAGAACCATTTTTTTTTTAAGATTCCATATATATGTATTAGCATACAGTATTTGTTTTTCTCTTTCTGACTTACCTCACTCTGTATGACAGACTCTAGGTCCATCCACCTCACTACAAATAACTCAATTTCTTTTTATGGCTGAGTAATATTCCATTGTATATATTTTTAATATCTATTACATCTGTACTTACGTCCTCTTTTCTAAAATATCACTCATATTGATTATTTGATTACTGACCTTATTTTTCTTGCCAGAGGTTTTTCAGTTTTATTATTCTTTTCAAAGAACCAACTTTTGATTTTAAGTATGCTTTCCACTGCATGTTTGTTTTCTATCTCACTAATTTCTGCTCATATTTTAATTTTCTTCAGTCTTTTAGATTTATTCTATATTTTTCTAACACATTTTAAGGTAAATGTTTATACAATTAATTTTCAGTCTTTCCTTTTTATTATACGCATTGAACACTATATATTTTCTTCTCTATATACCTTTCACTATATCTCACAGTTTTGATATGTAGAACTTTCATAATCATTCAGTTCTAATGTTTAGTTTATATTATGATTTCTTTTTTTAATGTGTGCTTTTAATGTCTAAATGCATGAGGATTATTTTTTTTTCTTTTTGTTATTGACTAACTTAATTTCAATGTGGTTAGAAAACGTTCTGTGGATATGGATTTCTTTGAATTCTGTTGTAATTTGCTTTAGGGCACAAGACATGGTCAATTTTCATGTATGTTCCATGTGTGCTTGAGAAGAATGTGTATACTCTAATTGCTGGGTACAGCGTTCTATATACATTCATTATATCAAGCTTGTCAATTAGGTTGTTCAAATATTCTACAGCTTTGTTAATTTCTATCTGCTTTAAGTATCAATAATTGAGGGAGGTGCTTTGAAATCTTCCTCTAAGATGGTAGATTTGTGAATTTCTTCTTGCATTACTGTTAAATTTTGCATTCCATTGTGAGTGCTAAGTGATCTGCTATCAGTTTAACTATAGTTCCTTCATAAGTGATCTTTCTGCTTTTAAGATATTTTTGTTGATGGTGTACTGAAGTTTCACTACCTTTGCCTAGGCTAGGATTCTCTCTCTCTCTCTCCCCATCCCTATCTTACTATTTCTATCCCTGTCTCTATTTCCCTCATCCTATTTGGTATAAGTTGTGCTTCCTGAATCTGGGGATTCATGTCTTTCATCAGTTCTGGAAAATTCTCAGTGATCATGTCTACAAATAGTGCCTCTCTTCAATTCCCTCTATTCTCTCCTTCTGTGGAGCTAATTAGATATAACTTAAGTGTTCACATTCTGTACTCCATCTCTCTCTATTTTTCAAAAATATATTCCAGCTCCTTGTGTTTCTTTCTCTATTGTAGATAATTCTTCTAGATTTTTCTTCTAGTTTACCAATTCTCTCTTCACCTGTGGTCTGAGCTATTGTTTTAAACAGTCACTGCATTTCTTATTTCAATAAATACATTGCTCATTTCTAATAATTAAGTTCCACTTAACTGACTAGAATACAGGTTTTCAACGAATGGAGGGGAACCTGGGTGCTTTCAGGATAATAATTCAATAAATAAGCACAATTATTTTATTTTTCAATAGATCAATTATACCTTATTTTAATAAAGAAAAATAATGATTTGCAAAAACTACTTCATTTTTAACTTTTTAAATATGCAAACTTTATTAATCCATTCCTATCAGAGAAATATAACACTGATCATCTTTATATGCTTGACTTCCAGGGATTTATTTCCTTTGCTGATAACTCATAAAACTGATACAAGTTTTCTTGCTTAATTACTGGAGTGGGATGGAGGAGAGACAGAAGCTCTCACCCTCATAAGCAGATTAACCTTTTCCCAGGTTTTCAGAAGAAACAATGACCAACAACCTACCAGAAGTTTTCATTTGTAGAAATTTCATCACTGAGTAATAATAACTGTCAATTCACCCCACGTATCATATATGATGAGTGAAAAGGTTGAACAGCAGAAGCCCACTGGAGAACAATGGCTTCTAATTGTTCATTTGATCATATCCAAACTCAAGAGCATATTACTTAAGAATCTACATTATTTGGCCTTGTCTCAGTACCCAAAACCTCATCTGGCAGGCATCTCCTAACAAATATGTATTCCATTTTCCCATCTATTAGCTCATGCTTAGCAATATATGATGATTTAGTGATGTTGAAGTGAATGAAATAGAACTGAATGCTGGCTATATATCATTACCAATTTTTCAGCATTGATCTCATTCCTTCTTTTTCACCATTATATTCATCCCACATATTTTGGTTTCTGATTATATTTAAATCAGTCCTTCAGAGAAGTGGTTGCCAAATTCTCTTTTTTAACAGTAAGGTCCCCATTCACCCCCACCCAAATCATTTACCCACACACAGAGTAGAAATGAAGGTGCTCTAGTTAATCATGCTGCTAGTGAAGCATGTTCTGGCATGAGTGAAGTGGCTGCCCAGCCTCTTCCTTGCCCCATGCAGCAGCCTCAGTGGTAGCTCCTCAGAACCTTGGCACTTTGAGGAACAGTTTAAAATTTAGTATTCTCTTTTAAAAAATTATTTATTTTTACTTATTTGGCTGCGCTGGGTCTTAGTTGCAGCATGCAAACTCTTAGTTGTGTCATGCAAGTTCTTAATTGTGACATGTGGGATCTAGTTCCCTGACAGGGATCGAACCCAGGCCCCCTGCATTGGGAGTGCAGAGTCTTAGCCACTGGACCACCAGGGAAGTTCCAGTATTATCTTTAAGTAGGTTGTAAAGTGCTTGAGGTCAGGGCCCTCTTATATTTAGCATAGACACTCAGGAAGCATTTGTTAAATATTGATGTTGTACCAGGGTTCTATTCTCAGATATCTGCTCTTTTTATTCTACATGTTTTCGTTGAGTTAAGCTCATCTATTCTCATAGTTTCAACTACCATCAATATATCCATCATTCACATATATCTATACATATCTGTATCTATATATCTCTCATTATATATATATATATATATATATATATATATATATATATATATATATATATATGTATGTATGTATGTATGTATCTCAAGCCCAAAACTCTACCAAGAAATAGTATTTCCAACTGTCTCATGGTCATGTCCACTTGTAAGGACCAAGGGACATTGGGCATCTCAAACTTAAAACATCCAAAACTGATGTCATGTCTAATTCCTCCTAAATCTCTCCCTCTTCACGTGTTGAATCAATCATTGTCATCACTAAGCTAGACACCTAAGGTGGGAGTTTTCCTGAGTAATTCATCTTTTTCTGACCCCATGTGCACCAAATCAAAAAGTCCTACCAATTTTATCTCCCAAATATCTCTTGTGAATCTGCTTTTTCCACTCCACTTCTACAATCGTTGTCCTAGTTCCGGCACTTATCACCTCTTACTGTACAACTTAGGAAAACTGTCACCCAATCATTCTACTAGACTTCTAGTATCCACCCTTATGTTAGAATCTTCTAGTAGGTCACTATCACTTAGATGAAACATTTCAGGCTTCTTATGTTATTCAAGGTCCTTCTTGATCTGGCGCCTGCCTGTCCTGGCTTTGTTTTTCATTGATTTCTACCTGGCACATGTTGCTTTTCTAACACTGAACTGCTTGGAGATTTCCAAACACACCATGCTAGTTCTTGCCTTGGTTTTATGCTCAGTGCAGCAACCTCTGCTTTAGTCCTTCTTTCCATCTTCACCCCTGTCCCTGGAAAACTCCTTTCTATCCTTTAGGATGTCCTATGGAGACTTCTTTAGGTGCTTCCCTCCTCTTTGCTTTTGTAATATTCTTTGCATATTTCAAGTAGAATGCTATGCAATAAATGCAATGGAAATCTGTTTGTGTGTCTGTCTCCCTTGCTAGACATTTAACTCTTTCAGGGCAAGGACTGATGGTGGTGGTGGTAACGATGGTTTATAGAATGTTTGTGGAAGGAAGGAAGGGAGAAAGAAAGGAAGGAAGGGGGGCAGTAGTCCTCTAACTCTTTAAGGACTGGCAATCTAAATTTGCCTGCTGGATTTTAAGTACAGATTGTATTAATATACCACTATCAGAGTTTTATGGTATCTGTGATTTTACTACCAGAAACCTCAACTCTGGCAGTAAATTATATGTAATCAAATGGCTTGGACTATGCTATGACTGCTAATGACTTTTAGATGGCTGCTAAAAGTAATTTTTATAACCAGAAACTGTCGAGCCTAAAATCAAATGTTTCTTGCCTCTCCTATGAGAGATTTATGCTAAAATGCAAACTCTCAGGAGGGCCCCAAACTGTGGTTTGAGAAGGAAGGCCAGTGACCTCTTAGTGACTGTTGAACAGGAGTAACTTCCTTTCCTTCCTTAGTGGATATTAAGTCCTTCAAAATCTGAACGTTCTCGCTGAGAAGCTGAGGAGCTCCTTACCTACATAAAGGTTGGTACCCTCAATTCAGGAGACAATAAAAAAAAAGTATAGCAATGTTGGAGAAAATGGAGAGGAAGACCAAGAAGAAAATTTAGTTTTATGTGGCAAGGGGTTTAGGGGTGAAGGGAAGTTTCTTTCAAATCCAGCGAAGTGAACTTGAATACAATCCAAGAAATAGTTTTTGAATATCTGCTGTCCCAGGCATTTTAAGGAATACATAAATAAATAAAATATAGCCCCTGCTCTCAAACAGCTCATAATCTGCTGGCAAGGACTTTGCAGAAACCTAATCAGATGCCTAGACCAGTGGTTTCCAAATTGTGTACTAGAGAAACTAGAGTTAGTATTTGACAGAGACGGACATTTAAAATGAAGCATTTAAAACGTTGTAAGATACATTTGAAAAAGTGTTTCTCACCAAACAGGTAAGATGCAAGGAGCTAAGGAATATATTGAACAATTCTATTGCTCTATGATTTAAGGAATTCAAGCAGATGCTGCTGGTGGCGGTGATCATGACAGTGCCAGTTAATATCTACTGATTGCTTACTACGTGCTAGGCACTCTGAAAAGTGTGCAAAATTCTTCAAAGACCTTTACATACAATATCTTATGTTCCCTCATAACCTTTTGAGCTAGGTACTATTGTACAAATAGGGAAACCAAGGCTCAGGGAAGTTAAGTAGCTTATACAAGTCCATGCAATTTTTTTCTATTAATATTCTTTTAAGCGCTGGATTAATTATTAAGACAAACTCTGCAACAATTTTTGATTACTACATCTATGTGAACTTTATTTTTTTTTAACTGTGTGGAAAACAAAATGCAAAAACAAGTGTGGATTACAATGACAAAAGACTACAATTGTCATCCTTAGCACCTAGTTTCATGTTTTGCACTGAACATATATACAAATGTTATATACATGCACCTATGAAAAATTTCAAACTAATAAAGTACTACCTTTATATGTTTTCTATATTATGGCTCGTTGTATGATTTCATGTGGGTGAAAAAGAGGTAAGCTGCTGTTCAAAAAGTTTTGAAAACCACTGTTCTAGACCATTTAAGGACTGTACTTTGGGAATTAAGAAGAGAGGCAGCCTAAATGAAATGTTCAGGATCTTTGGTCTCCATAGCTGGGAACCCAGTGGTTGCAATGCCTAGCTTTTAAGCAGTCTATATTCACAGAAGGCATAATCACATTAGGTAGAAGGAACTTGGCCCTCATTTGTAAGGAGAAGAATCTAGTAAACTCTTCTCCTTAAGCTGTGGCCCACAGAGCTTCCCAGAGACCTTCTATAATGGCCACGATGATAGGAAGTTATTATTTATTATATTAATAATTATAATGAAACTATGACCTTGGGAGCAACTACCAGTAACAATCAAGTGATTACTATGCTAAGTGATTTAAATGTACCATCTCATTTATTCCTCAAAACAATCCTGATATATGGATACTATTATTATTCCTCTTTTACCAGTGCAAAAATTCAGGCTTGAGTAAACTCAAAGGAGTTAAATCACTTGAGCAAGGTCTCACTACTAGGAAGTGGAAGAGCTGGAATGGAACTGGGGTCTATCTAACACTACCTCCCGTGCTTTCACCACTATGTCAAACCCTGTCACCCCCAGTCAGCTCTGTAAAAACTCCATTATGCTGCTCTCTTTAATTGAAGCCCCTCAAAAGTAGTAGGAAAGGATGGCAAGGCATCAGGCAAAAAAAAAAAAAATGGGTTGGATGCCAAATCTCGTGCTGAAAGCTATGACCCTTAAGGTCAATAGTGGCACTGTATGGTCAAGGGTAGAGGATGGTCTTCATTTTTCCATTGAATGGCTAATGAGATTGCCCCCAACAATGTTTTCCCTGAGCTGAGCATGACCAACCCTATCTCAAGCAGCTCATTCCAGGCTTGTCCCCTGAAGTCTTCTCCAGGATCCTCCTATCATCCAGGAGAAAGATCCTTGGGGAAGGTGAGAAACTGAGAATAAGGAAAGAGTTTCTCAGTGGCTGTCAAGCATCAGGTCCGAGGGTGTTTTGGAATTGATCAATATGTTTTGTGAAGGTTCTGCATGCATACATAATTAATACAATTGATCAATAAATATCTCTTCAAAGACTGGTTATCACGATTTTAGGGTGAACAAGACTTGTTTTGCACTATCCCTAACAAACGTCCAGCCATTCATGTTACTTTACTACCGCATATTTGCATTTTCTTGGTGAAATTTGCACAAAGAACTCAATTTCCATCTAGTATGAATGACAAACGAGTTGTGTGTGTGTGTTTTAAGCTTAAACAGAGAATGTTTTCTCCTAAACAAACTCTACACTAGGGCCACCTAGGACAATAATTTCCCAAACTTTTAATAACCGTTATCTGCCTAGACATCAACTCATACTTAAAAAGAGAAAAAAACTGTCAAAGGGTAAAACAATCAACATCTGCAAAACTGAAGAATTTGGGTACAGTAGACGTAGATTACAAATGTAAGGCCAGACACTATAGAACTCTTAGAGGAAAACATAGGCAGAACACTCTATGACATAAATCACAGCAAGATCCTTTTTGACCCACGTCCTAGAGAAATGGAAATAAAAACAAAAATAAACAAATGGGACCTAATGAAAGTTAAAAGCTTTTCCACAGCAAAGGAAACCATAAAGAAGATGAAAAGACAACCCTCAGAATGGGAGAAAATATTTGCAAATGAAGCAACTGACAAAGGATTAATCTCCAAAATTTATAAGCAGCTCATGTAGCTCAATAACAAAAAAACAAACAACCCAATCCAAAAATGGGCAGAAGACCTAAATAGACATTTCTCCACAGAAGATATACAGACTGCCAACAAACACATGAAAGGATGCTCAACATCTTTACTCATTAGAGAAATGCAAATCAAAACTACAATGAGATATCATCTCACACCAGTCAGAATGGCCATCATCAAAAAATCTAGAAACAATAAATGCTGGAGAGGGTGTGGAAAAAAGGGAACACTCTTGCACTGCTGGTGGGAATGTGAATTGGTACAGCCGCTATGGAGAACGGTATGGAGGTTCCTTAAAAAACTACAAATAGAACTACCATATGACCCAGCAATCCCACTACTGGGCATATACCCTGAGAAAACCATAATTCAAAAAGAGACATGTACCAAAATGTTCATAGCAGCCCTATTTACGATAGCCCGGAGATGGAAACAACCTAAGTGTCCATCATCGGATGAATGGATAAAGAAGATGTGGCACATATATACAATGGAATATTACTCAGCCATAAAAAGAAATGAAATTGAGCTATTTGTAATGAGGTGGATAGACCTAGAGTCTGTCATACAGAGTGAAGTAAGTCAGAAAGAGAAAGACAAATACTGTATGCTGACACATATATATGGAATTTAAGAAAAAAATGTCATGAAGAACCTAGGGGTAAGACAGGAATAAAGACACAGACCTACTAGAGAATGGACTTGAGGATATGGGGAGGGGGAAGGGTAAGCTGTGACAAAGTGAAAGAGAGGCATGGACATATATACACTACCAAACGTAAGGTAGATAGCTAGTGGGAAGCAGCCGCATAGCACAGGGAGATCAGCTCGGTGCTTTGTGACCGCCTGGAGGGGTGGGATAGGGAGTGTGGGAGGGAGACGCAAAAGGGAGGGGATATGGAAACATATGTATATGTATAACTGATTAAATTTGTTATAAAGCAAAAAAAAATCTATAATCCGTGAAGGGAAAAAAAAAAAAAGATTTAAGAGCAAAAGTTTCTTGGAAGATGTCTGGATACCAGGTTGATTATATTACATTTCTTTCTAGAAAGCTTGTCTTTCCTTATACAAAGGGCTCAAACTCCTGACTGATACATAGTCGTAAGTGTTTATTTAATTTCTTTCCATCTTTATCTTGATGGCAAGAATCATATTGGGAAGAAGGTGACAGATTTTGATAGCACCAATGACATATGTTTGATGTCTGTATGATTCTGACTTTATTATGAAATTTCTCTTTATGTAAAAAGTACTTTCTTGCTAAGCAGTTCATCAGCTACTAGAAAAGCTACATTTCTTTGTTCCTTGTAATATTTGTGAATCTTAAGTTGCAAAATTATTTGAAAACCAAAAGTAAGTTATAATAAATGTATAAGGAAATATTGTATTTTAGAATAAATGCAAAGTTCACATCAGATGTTGTAAAAGAAAAAAGACTTAAAGAAATTTGTTCTTTAGTAGTGATTATTTTAAAAAGTTACATTTTTAATATAATTTTTAAATAGTTATATTTTACACATGAAGCATTCTCTAAATGATGTGCTTTTGCCATATGTCAGTTGTCCTTTAAGTGAAAAAAGTGTATGAAGAAAAGTGTACAATCTAGAGACAACATGGAACACAATCTCTGTGAATGTCATGCTTTTTTGTTGTTTTTGTTGCTGAATGTTTGTTTTAAAAATATCTATATGATGAGGAACAAGTGATTCCTGGTCCCATGGTTTTACAGCTGTAGCACACTAAACATATCAAAATACATTTATCATGCTTTAAAAAGTACTTTACAGAATGCACTTTGTACTAAAGAGTGAAAGATTTAAACATGGGAATAAACTTGACCAACTTTAAAAAAAAAAAGTAAATAAATTGCATTTCAATATGGTGATTAATGAATAAGAAAGATAAGCCCAGAGGTGGGCTAAGGCAGGCACTAGTAAATATCTTCTCTTAAAAATCTTGCCAGTAAATCATAATTACATACCAAGATCATAAAGTCTTTTCGAGAAGGTACCTTTCACTTGGTAAGTGGACAGTGTCTTAAAAATATAACAAAACTACAGAAAAGATTAATGATTATAATAAGTTTACATTTTAATTTCTTCTAGCTGCAGTTGATAGGAAGTGGTAGGCAGTTTTGGCTCCTTTGTGATAGGGAAGGGAGGTGTCTGAAATAATATAACTTTCAAGTTCTGTGGGGTCTTGTGTACACTTTCACTATTATGTGGGAACTTGGCTACAACCTTGTGAGGTGTACAGGGCAGATACTCTTATCATCATTTTGCAAACGAAGCAACTCAGGAAGAATTGAACTGAAATGCCTAAGACCACAGTGGTAGGGCCAGAAGTCCTTCAATTGGTACTCAGTGAATTTCCACTACTCCCACCCCTTTGAAACAAACAGGTTAGATAAGAGTACTAGGTTATCTATGAATTTAATTTATCCAGGATATTCTAATCTACCAGCAGGACAGAGAGATGTACTTCAATTGTTTTAGAACTCTACGAACCTGAGACCTGTAAATCCAGGGCACCTGTGCATGCCAGAGTTGATCCTTCAGAATATTAAGCTTTATTTAAAAATCTGCAGGCCTTTCAAGTGCATCTCTTTAGTTTCATTTTTTTTCCTCTACTGCTATTTGGAGGGAGGGGATGCTCAGTGTTGAGGGTAGGGGTGGGATCAGAGGGAAGATGAGAGATTTATGGAGACCATGCAAGGGAGGTCATAGTGGTGCCTGTTGTGCTGGGGGGGCTGCATTTCACATGCTAAAATAGGCATTTTCACAAAAGCACACCTAGATCTTAATGAAGAGGAGCATGAGATAAGCCTTATCAGGGAAAAAGAAAAGACTCACAGGAATAACATTAGTGTTTGCTTTAATAGAAAAGCAGGAAATGTGTTTTGGGACACATCCAAAATGCCTGCCCAGGAAAAGGAGTGAGAGATGGTGTCAGTAGATTTGTAGGTTTATCTAGCTTTCCCCAAACAAGTATTATATGTAAATACTGGTTTATTACTACTCACTCTAATTATATTAGTTAGATGATCTGGCACAACTTAGGACAAACAAAGATTTATATTCTCTCAGAAATATCAGATGCAGTACAGCACACTGGCTAGAGTTTCTATATCCCTCTCACAAGAAGTTTGAGAACAGAGGTAGTTTCTCACTGCTTAACATATCTTAAGCTTATTACGTGAAGGAGCATTCTACTTAATCTAAGACTTCCATAAATTCAGAAAGGATGAGGAAGCAGAGGTGAGGGATAAGGGTGCATCATTATCATAATGTGCCATTTGAGGGGCCATTTTTGGTTTGTAGGAGATCTGTGGAGGGATCTCACAACCCCACCCCTGCCCCCTGTGAATTAAAAATGCTGCCTGTGGGCTCCCCTCGTGGCACAGTGGTTGAGAGTCCGCCCGCCGATGCAGGGGACGCGGGTTCGTGCCCCGGTCCGGGAAGATCCCACATGCCGCGGAGCGGCTGGGCCCGTGAGCCGTGGCCACTGAGCCTGTGCGTCTGGAGTCTGTGCTCCACAACGGGAGAGGCCACAGCAGTGAGAGGCCCACGTACCGCAAAAAAAAAAACAAAAAAAAAAACAAAAAAAAAAACATGCTGCCCGCCATATCAGCAAACAAAGGATGCTGCGGCCATCAAGCCATCAGTTACTACCCGCACCAATGGTAAGCCTGAGGGAACTCAGGATGGAAACAAATGGGCTGTCCACAGCCAAGCCCTCAGCCACTGCAGCTACGCCCCCAAAGGTGTACCCTGAGGGGACTCAGGATGGGAAAGAACAGGATACTGGCCCTAGAGAGCTAAGGTGCACATCAAAGGAGTTATTTCAAGGAACCCAGACTCTTGCATCTTCCCATACATAGAAAAGTGTTAAATTCATTAACCTGAGATATCTGGTTTTCTTTAACTAGAGGTAACTCTTCTGATGTCTTTGTTACAAAAACCCCTATATATCCTGGCTCCTCCCTTACCTCTTTGGAATAGTTCCTCACAGCTATCTGAGAGGCTACTTCCCCAGCTTGAGTCCTCAGAAAGTCCACCAAATAAACATAATTCTCAACTTTTAGGTTGTGCAATTTTCTTTAGTCGACACCCTACTAATTTGATAAAAAACACTAAAATGTCTTTGCCTCTCCTGTGACCCTCTGGCACCCAACCACTTTAGGCAGCAACTCCACGGAATGAAAAGGGAGCCCAGTTGACATAGGAAAGTTTCCGGGATTCTGACAGCCAGTGTATAATGATTCCAGTGGGTACACACCCTTTAGCAGAACAAAGGCATTTCCCTGATCCAGGAAACAAAACATTGAATTTCATGTTCAGCTAATTCAACAAAATTCTGGCACAATCAAAAAGTTTGCACAGCTTGGAGTACCGTGAAATTGATTTGGTATATGCATGGCAAATAATCAAAGCTACGGAAGTGACTTTCTTTTGAAAGGTCTTGTTAGTCATTGCTGGGCAGTCTATATATCATTTGACCCATTTGCTGTTGTTTGGGGAAACTGAAGGTTGGTAGTACCTTATTGTGGAATTTGGAAGAGTAGGTTATATACCCTGAATGTTTAGTAGTCTTAATGGCACACAGGAGGATTGCTACATCAGTCAAAGTAATAAGAGGTAAAAAGACTTTATTTGGGGATAATGTTAGGGAGTCGGCAACACAATCCCACACAAAGTTAGTGTGTAAAGATGTGAATCTCCAAATGAAAGTACGAATGTTAAAGTTCAGGTATAAGAAGATGATAGATTTAATCTTCACACATTTTAAAAGAAAGGAAATAGTCTATATGATGGAATTGAGTCAATGGATTGCCTGGCTTACGAAGTTAATCATAACACTGGGGGCTAGGGTCCGTCTAGCCCATCTGAGCTGATTCATCACACTCTGCAGGACCCCGAAGAGAAGAGATAATTTAACTCTGTGATCCTTCTAGCAGCATTCAGGCAGTTCCCACTGCTTTACTGCAAACAGGATGCACTGACTTTGCCTGGCTTCTAGACAGTCTATTCAGAACTAGTTTTCTCAGCCTAGGTCCATGGCACTCTGGAAGTTCACAAAGACTGAAGGCAATGTAGGAGTTAAACATCTGTTACTACTGGTTTTCAGGGACCAAGTAGATAATATCTAGTGATTCTCATCTACGCAAAGCTCTTCAGAACCATCATATCCTCAAGAGACATTAAAGGTTTCACTCTCTCCACATCTCATTTGTTACAAAATGCATGGGTTGAGGGTTAAGTCTATGGCCAGCACACATAGCAAAGGGAAATTCATAGAGACATGGAAAATGCACTGTATGACGATTTTTAATGGAACTCTCTAATCAGACCTCTCAAGAGTTATGCTCAGTAGTCAGTGACTAATAGGTTGAGGAGGAAAAGATTATATTCAATCTGCCTGTTAACTACAAGACTTTAATCAATTTCACTGGACAATGATCTGAGGCAGAAAGAAATATAATAGGGCGGTGATCTAATCTCTAAGAAAGCTTGGTGCCATTTTCTCTTTTCTCTCCAGTTGTGGAGATGCATTAGCTGAGACCATTCCTAAGTGTATTCTACATCAGTGCTGAGGAAGAAGAGGGTCATCTGGCTCAATGAACCACACATATCCTTAGCTACAAACTGTTGAAACCTGGCTTTCCCAGTATGGTTGTATTTCATCGCACCAGAGCATCTGGAGGGCCTTGCTGGGGGAATGTGGCAAGCCTGTGGGCTCGAAGTCCTGCCCTCCTGTCCAGGAAAGCCAACAGAGTTCTACCTGTAGCATACAGCATGATGAGAACAAAGCACATCTTTGAGCCAGATTTGGACCATGGCTCACCAGTTTGCAACCTCCAGTCTAGACCGTAATTATTAGAGGATTTTAGAGAAAAGGGAGATTAATGGAGGCCAGAATGGTCACAGCATGCTTTGCGGAAGTAGTGCAATTTGAATGGACCTTGGCAGGTGAGTAGGATTTCTCTTCGTCCAACGACTTCGTTTCACGTAAACATACTTTTGAAAGGTCTATGAACAACACCCTACCACCCCTACACATGCTCACCAATCTCAATCAGCATATATCTACCCACAACAATTTAGATTCAGGGAAACATATCCTTTTCCCACCTATGGGATTTATCAAAGAAGGAGGGAAACTGATATATCATCCTGCAACTCAAATTTACAAGGAAACTTTCCTGATTATCCTCTTCCCAAATGGGCTCTCCCCTCAACCACCCCAACTGACTACTCTAGGACTTAATGTCTGTACCATTTATTTATTCACAGAAGAGGCTTGCAATAAAATAGCAGATCCCTTTGTAAGATGGGATATATCAAGTCACAGGTTGGACAGAAAAGCAAATAATGTGGGACTGTTGGAAGACCACTAAATTCAGGTTGTGGCTCTGTAAATGACTTTTCTACTTATCAGCCAGGTGACCATTTAAAATCAGTTAGCTTCAGTCCCTTTCATCTATAAAATGGGTATAATAATTGCTACCTCTCTCATATTAACTGCTGAGTAGCTCAACTCAGATAACATATGAGAGGCCTAAGTGGAAAGATACCGTCATCATTATTATTCAACATTATTATTATTATTATTATTATTATCATCATTATATTCAACATTATTATTCATCATTATTATTCAACATTGCAGCCTGTGAGAATGCGTTGTTTAAAGTTCACTCCAGAAGAATGATCAAACTTTCTATTTACTAGTTGCAAAAAGCAACTCTCCTGATGTATTATTCATTATTCCTAGTAGCCTTGCATGACAAGAATTTATAAGGAACACATTTTGAGCTACACATTGGAGATAAGATTTATATAAAGAACATCTGACTATATTGTTCAGGCTCCACTTGAGAAACAGCAACAATGAAGACCAAAGAGAGTAAGTAAATAAGCACAAGTAAAGGCAAAGTAGCCAGTAATGCTGAATGAAACGGAGGTGATTACCTAGGGGGAATCCAGGCCAAAATACCTGTCATAGGACTTGAGCCCACAGATTTGAAGTCTCCATTGTGACTTAAGTCAATGTTTGTCTTGGGCATCTTCCTAGCAACAATTTATACATTCCTTTTCATTCTTTTCCCCTTCTTTTCCTTACTCCCACTGATTAGGTAGTACAGGGTAATGGTTAAGAATGGGAGATTTGGGTTTAGTCAGACCTTGGTTTAAATCACTGTTTTGCTACTTGCTTTTCTGAGTCTCAGGTATCTCATTTGTAATAATGAGATAATAATAGTAATAATAGTAATTAAGGCGCAGAGTCTGCCACATAGTTATTCATTTTTTCTTTTTTCTTTGGCTGCACAGCTTGTGGGACCTTAGTTCCCTGACCAGGAATTGAACCCAGGCCCCCAGCAGTGAAAGCATGGAGTCCTAACCACTGGACCACCAGGGAATTCTCTGGCACATAGTTATTCTTAACAAGTGTTACTTTTTGTTGTTACAGTAGATAATAAACAATTTATTAATACACTCCTTCAAAATTCTCCCTAGTAGTGATCCATGCTCCAAAATGATCTTTTACCTCTTTCAAAACTACCCTGGTCAAACACTCAGCAAAGATTAAAAAAAATATTTTGTACTAATCTATAAATGACCTGTACTTTTAGAGTTATATGTAATTCAGGATAATGTCTAGGAGTATCAGTGGCAATGGAATGGGTCTATAATAGTCTAATTTTAGACAGTATGTGATAAATGGCAGGTAAAACATTTGGGGCCCTTCTGTAGCAGGGAGTTCCCAGGAAGGTTTAGAAGACTATATAGCTTAAAGAATAGCCACATACTAATGGCAAGCCTTATCTAAAATTTATTTTATTCTCATAGCTCTTCTTCTATTTAAGTATAAAATCTAACAATCCAAGTCAACAGTCATTTATCAAGTGCCTGTTGTATGCCTGACATCATGTTAGGTGAAAGATATATAGTAAATGAGGATTAGTTTCTGTCTCCCTTTTAAGCAAAAAAAAAAAAAAAAGATGAATATACTTTCAACAGTTCAAGAGGAGTCAAGATTGAATATAACAGGAGCAGAAGGTGATGTGAAGAAGTCTTGTACCTCGAGCAAGTAAGAAGTATCTGAGCCTCCATTTTTTCATCCTAAATGAGTATATTACTGTAAAATATTTTCCTTTCCTATTTCATAGTGTTCCTGCTAGGATCAAATGAGATAGTACACATAAAAGAGATTTTGTTAACTGCATGTAAATTTATATGCTAATGAAGTACTCATACCCTGCTATGAGAATGAGTGTTATAGCAGTAGCAACTATGAATGAAAAATATTGCCTGCCATATTAGCAAACAAAGGATATCCTCAGTCAGTGCAGCCACCTCCAAAGGTGCACCCTGAGGGGACTAAGGATGGGACAGAACAGGATACTGGCCCTAGATAGCTAAGGTGCATATGAAAGGAATGATCTCAAGGAGCCCAGCCTCTTGCATCTTCCCATACGTAGAAAAGCGCTAAATTAATTAACCTGAGATATCTGGTTTTCTTTAATTAATAACAGTAATCTTTTGATGTTCCAACTACCTGGTCTTTGTTGCAAAACTCCTATATATACTGGTTCCTCCCTTACCCTTTAGGAGCAGTTCCTCAGAGCTATTTGAGAGGCTGCTGCTTCCCGGGTTTGAGTCCTCAGAAATTTTGCCAAAAAACCCCATAATTCTCAACTTCTGGGTTGTGCATTTTTTTTCAGTCGACACAACCCACTGCAAGATGGAGAAACTGCCCATAGGAAATACAAACCGATGAGCTCTAGCGCCTTCCACCAATGTACACTACCTGATATCAACAGTACCTCAAGCAAATAAGGAAGGAAGATCCTCTCACCCTACTATCCTTGGGTTGTTGTGAGGATGAAATAAAAGAGTAAATAAGATCCTTAGTACAACGACTGGCACAGGCGTTATCATCTTCTTTTGCTATTGTTATTGTATTATTGGTAGTAGCAGGCATTAATTTACATACAATAGCTTAAGCTATGGTCTTGCCTTCCAGAGCTCTGGAGTGAAAAATGAAAGCATTAGTAAGTTTGCATCCCAAAGCCTGATTAGAATTCTCCAAAGCCACTAAGTAACCTGTGTTTCAGCAGATAGGAGTCCTCCCCCTAGCAGATCATTGTTACATGTAATATAGGTATAAAATTAAAATAATGTTCAGTTCTGCATGAAAAAAAAGTACTAAAACATTCATTGTTGTCAGTTTCAATGCTTACTAATGGAGATGAATATAGAGAGAATATTGTTTTATTTACAGAGTATTAAAACCCATTATAGAATCCTACCTTGATATGGAGACAGGCTTCTACACTGTACATGAGAGTAGAAAATGACTGCCAAAATATTCTCCTACTGAGCCTCCCAAGTTTACAGAGTACACACTTAAAGAAGACAGTATCCCTGACCTCACATAAAACAATATCATATTGACAGAAAATATAAAATTGTAGACTCCTTAACCTTATAGTAAGGTATTATGTTTTAACTTAAATAATTCAGTTACAATACACCTTTATAATGTTATTTTCCACTACTAACTTTTCAACCTTATATTCTTCAGAAAGCTTTTTTCTCCACCACAATGTCCACATTCCGTTCACTGAGGGCACAACTAAACTTTGGGGTCTATCTATTTGTTTCAATGGTAACTTGTGTGATAAAACTCTCAATTTTTCCTGTATTCTTCCCTCAGAGTGGGATTTCTCCTCCTTCAGAACTCTAAGGAACTATAGAATGGATTCATGGATCTATATGAGAAACACTGACTAAGAAAGTGAAATCTCGGGGCTTCCCTGGTGGTGCAGTGGTTCAGAGTCCGCCTGCCGATGCAGGGGATGTGGGTTTGTGCCCCGGTCCGGGAAGATCCCACATGCCGCGGAGTGGCTGGGCCCGTGAGCCATGGCCGCTGAGCCTGCGTGTCCGGAGCCTGTGCTCCGCAACGGGAGAGGCCACAACAGTGAGAGGCCCGCATACCGCAAAAAGAAAAAAAAAAAAAGAAAGTGAAATCTTATTTTATAAAAATGCCTTCTGATAATGCATTGCCATTTTAAAAGATAAGTACTGATAAAAGAATTCAACATGAGTATAAGAGTGAACACTCAGAAGGATTATTACCAGTTTGATATTGGAAGAATGTTTCTTAACCTTAAGAACTTATAGATCCCCAAGAATACATTTGCTGATACCCAAAGGTTGATAGACCACAATATGAGAAGCAGTGGTCCTTTTCTAGCTTTTAAGTCCTTTGATACAATGGATAGATCTTGATAGAAGGATGTTGGCTCCTTCGACTCTAAGAATTTCTTAGGAAATTGGTTGATAACATCTGCAGTTGAGCTATTCTAGTGATATGAATATTTTGAAAACTATTTTTCTGGTGGTGTAAATAAATCCTCTTTATGTAAAATCCTAATATTTATACTTACAGTTGCCATAAAAAAGTGAAAAGATATTAAAAAATAGTTCATAGCCATGAAATGCAAATGATTATGATAATCCTCATAAAGACCTCATAGCAGATTGGCCATGAATTGATAATTGTTGTAGCTGGGTGATAGAAACATGAGGTCATATGATACTGTTCTCTCTGCTTTGTTCATGTGTGAAATTTTCCACGAGGAAAAAAATTGACCTGGTAGCTAAATGACTATGGCAAAGGATTCTGTGAGAAAACATTATGGAAGATATTCTATCACCACAGATATAAGAGAAATTGGCTTTGACTTTGCACTAATGGCCAGTGTTCTCAGATATCTAGCATTGTACTTCTATATAAGACAATAATGCTGGGTTTTAGTGTCCAAAGAGTAATCAAGATTACCTGATAGCAGAAGGCAAAGTATGGGAACAATTCAGAATATCATCCTAATGGGTTCTGTGTGGCATTCTTTAAAAAGGTTCCTTCTTCCTAACCTACAATTTATATTATTGAACGTATATAAAATGGTGTATTCTTCTATTAAGCCTGTGCAGAGGTTCGTGTTATCTGCAGATACCCTGGACCACCCATGTCATATTTGTTCATATCTTAACAAGAATTCTATGCCTGTGTGTTAGGGCTTGTTTTTGTATTAGAGATGCCTCCTTTATTATCTATGATTTTTAGTGATAGTCTCATTGGCTAGGGCTTTTTTTTTAAATTTTTTGGCCGCGTCGTGCAGCATGTGGGATCTTAGTTCCCCAACCAGGGATCAAACCTGCGCCCCCTTCATTGGCAGTGTGGAGTCTTAACCACTGGACTGCCAGGGAAGTCCCTGGGTAGGGCCTTTTCTTAAACAGTTATCAATAGTGAATTTGGTTAACACTAGAAATGCCACTGAAGAGCTTTATAGTAAACTATACCTGAGGAGAGCCCACAGCAGTTCACACAAAAACTAACTCCAAATTGAGACAGGCTGACACAGCTTGTGCAGTAATGCTTTCACTAAGCTATTGATACCATTTGTAATTTGAAGCCTTGAACATTGTCTCACATTCTAAATACTAGTGAGAAACAAACCTGCAAAAACACAATGTGTGCAATGCCTTATTCTAGTTTGAGATAAAGTGAAAGTCCTTATTTGTTTGAGTCTTACAGATAGTCAGGATCATGTCATTGATTCATTCAGGGCCAGTTGTTTATTTGCTTCAAGAAAGAACACAAACTTATTGGCATCGGAATCCCAGGAATCTGATTTTATGACATGGAATTCATCAAAATACTCCAAAGGAGACATTTAAGTGGAAAATTCCTTCTGTTCAAGATTAAAGACTAGGTTCTGTTGTTACCAGTCATCTCTGGTAGTAAATTACAGAGCTGCCAGTTATACAACTTTCTTTATAATAGGGCCTGGTGTAATAAAAAGAAAACAGACTCTCGGTCAGAAAACCTGAGTTCTAGTTCAGGCTCCTCCAATACCAACTAACTACACACCCTTGGGAAAATCATTTAATCCCATCTTTATGGTCAGAGGATCACAGAATTATAGCTACTCTGTTACTTACAACTGTAAACAGCAGGAGGTGAGGAAGAGTCCAAAAGACAGCATTTTATTGAAACAAAACTATTTCAAGCTAATACCTCTGTATATCAGAGCAGCATACAACTGCAGGAACACCAAAGAGGCTGAAGGAATTTAAATCAAGGGGAAAAAAACCTTGCATTAAACAGCACAGCCTACTACTGTATGCACAATAATTACCAAACTGATAAGAAGTAGCTTGGTTTTTACAGAAGCAGATAAGCAAGAATGAGTGAAATTGAAGTGAAGTGACTTAGCAAGATGTCCCAGGGAAAGGGACAGGGCTAGAGAGACCAGGGATGTCTTTCTACAGAGAATATTAAGTAACAATGTGACTGAATATTTCCAGCTCTCCACCTTCAGGGCACATGGTAGGATTGCCCTTCTTGGCCTCCAGTTGGTCTCTGATCAAAGCTGACCAATGGTATATGAAAAAAGTGACATGTGTCACATACAGAAATAAGATTTAATTGGTAGTCCAGTGTGAGACCTGCAGAGCTCTCTTTCCCTCTGCTACAACAATCAGTAGTGTTCCGGATGGTGGCTGTTCCATTTGGGTCCTAGATTGAGGACCACATAATGTCCCCCAGATGACCCATGATGGACATGCAGTGTGAACCAAAAACAGACCTTTGTTATTTTAAGCCACTGAGATGTTGGGAGTAGTTTGCTATAGCAACAGAACCTATCCTATCCTGACCGAAGGGGTGGCAGTTATGAGGTCAAGCACTCTACCTAACAGAGGGCAAAGATAACTTGGCTGATTTTCTCTTAGCTGATGGGCCTCAGTGAGGGCTTTGGTGCTTCTCAGAGGTTTGTGCCCTCAGATATTTTAAGGTTCTGTTATGCATATGAACAAAAGTATGTCACTGTTACTGGCAGCTAATAGAGGACGTGAAGGATAAAGAGGACAGCTCAGGACAGGGCAGACTCAGGGGACTGGTAACTTGATATAAATCCTTCCTCTCATTCTGTTCCAAGTAAATAGTGTCTGAAAGTCATATGGCTCTTCAATGGCCTGTCCAGGATAACTGGCCCTAGGCCAGCTTGAAGCCAGCAGGTGTCCTTCGTAATAGAGTTGGCACCTACATTTGTCAGTCTGTTTAGTAGCAGAGTGGGCAAAAAGCTGAACAAACAAGGAAAGGAGAACTGACTTCTTACCATCTGAGGTTTTTAAAGGTGACCAGGCTGAGAACAGCATTACAAACTTTGGGGGATGAAACTTAAAACTATATCCCTATGTAATTCAAGGCTAACTAGACTTCACCTAAATTATTTTCTCTTAAAGACTCTTAGGATCACTGACCCTACCCTAAGGAGAACTATTAATAGGTATAGGCGTTACTATTAGGCTAATGAACAGCACTGAAGGAAGCTGAGGCAGTAATTGCAGGCTGTCTTCCTGGCATGACCTCTGTCCATTCATAACACCTTAAATAGGGGGCTGGGGGATGATGAGACACACCACAGTGGTATGAGAATTGACTGGGAATAATAGCTACAGTTTATTGAGTACATACAACAATCAGGCACTTTATGAACATTTTAACTAACCCTCACCACCATATGAGGTAGGTATTATACTTTTCAGATGAGGAGACTGAAGAATGTCAAGAGAGTGCAGAAACCAAGGCGAGGGAAAGAGTCTAGAAGAAGTGAGTCAAGAGTAAGATGCTACTGGTAGTTCATTGAGGATGGGGACTGAGAAGAAGCAACTGAATTTGGTGATTAAGAAGTGACCTAATCAAATCAATCTCAGTGAACTGGTTGGGGAGAAAGCCAGAATACAAAGAGCTAAGCAATAAATGAGTGGCGGAAAAGGATATGCGCTAACTGTAGACTATTTTTTTGTGAACTCTGCTACGTCACACACAGCTTACATTTATGCATGTAAATCTCATCAATGCTATGGACCTTTTCCCCAGAAAAATGTACATGCATATCTAATTTTACATACAGTTTCAGGGCACTTACAGACCCACCTGAAACCCACTTAGAAACTCCATCTTAGGAATGAATGATATATACCAAATTCAAGATGGTGGAGGTGGGGCTGGGAGTGATACACAGGTGGTTTCAACTGCATTTTATTTCTTAAGCTGGGTGATGGTCATATATTCATCATACTTTGTTTAATTACATTATTATATATGTTCATTATATTATTTTACATAATATTATATAAATAACATTCCTGTTGCCTAAAATATTTCATAATAATTTTTACGAGAAAAAATGACTACATAGCAGAATATCTTTGTTTGTAGGAAATATACACTAAAGTATTTGGGAGTGATGTCGGATCATATTGGCAACTTACTCTCAAATGGTTAAATAAAAAATTATTGTAGCATACTTGAAACTTTTCTGTAATTTTGAGATTGTTTCAAAATTTTAAAAAGACAGTAAAAGACACAACACAAAAAAGAAAATACCTGACAAACAAAAAATGTTAAATAAATACATACTCTCACAGGTATACAGGAGGGCATAACCAAACTTACAGAGGAATGTACACATAGAAATGCATAGGGAGATCCTTCAAAATAGAGAAAGGAAGTGATGTCAATTTGGCTCTAAAGTACAATGTTTTATGTCAGAACTCTCTTCTTCCCTGACTTATAGTCTGACAGGGAGAGTATAAACTGGGAGTCAGTGGATGAAGAAGCTGCCATCTCTCTCAGCACCTTTGGTTATCACAGCCATTAGGGAAAGTGGGAGCCACAAGCCAGTCTCAGGGCTTCAAGACTGGAGATCGCAGGGTGAGGGCTCAAAACAGGTGCTGGACATTAAACCAAAGAAAGCTACGGATCTCTTCCAACTTGAACACTGTACCTTAAATCCTTCAGGTGGTCCAGTAGGGAGAGATTTGGGGGTGGGGGGAGAACTACAATGTTTTAATGGAGTAGGCATCTGGGTGATGTTACAACTTCTTGAGGAGGGGAAGAATAAAAGTGGTGATTTAGGATAATACATAGAAGGCAAGAAAGTAAAGGCAAAGACTGAGGTTAGAGCTAGAGAGTAGTCTTTACAATAAAAATAAAAAGAAATCAATAAAAATAAAAACAGCACACTCTTGGTATGTATATGTGTATTTACGTTGGATATATTGGATACAGGGAGTTATATGTACAGGCACTTGTCTGACATAAGAAGAGTGGACAAAAGGCCCACTGATCATGTCAGTATTTCCCTCAAATAGCAATCAGCACAGCGCTTTGTAGCCAAATTTTTCTCTCTGCCTGGGTTTAAGACCTCCATAACCTGACCTTGCCTCAGCTGTCCATAATCATTTCCTTCTACTCCGGTGGTTTACCCAGGTAGGTCTTCTCGCTGTCCTCCATTCAACCATATTCATTCTTGCTAGGGCTGCAGTGTATGACTGCTCATGGGGTTCACTGCAAAAGGAACCTTGACTGAGGAGGCACATGGGGGCTGAAATCCACACTGCTTGCTGCTCAGCAAGGAGTGAGGCGTGGCAGGGAGCTCTGACTGCCTAGAGGAAAGTGTGCCTTTTTCTAATTTCCTCAAAGACACTGCACCCTTATACCTCCTCCATGTTTTTGCTCATGCTCTGATCAGCTTGTCTCTTTGATATTTAATAGGACTACATTTAACTATCAAAGATAAATCATCTGTCCTGACAAATACAAGTATATTTATAGAGACCTAGAGAAGAAAACTTGAAATCGGGGATGTCCTGGAAAAATCTAGAATATCCTGTCTCCACATTTATCATTTATTTTCTAGGAGTCCTTTAAGGCCCAGCACAAATTTTACTTCTGTGAAGGTTTCTCTAACTACAATCCATACTGACCTCTTCCTTCTTTCACTTTCTAGAACACTTCATTCTGATCTATGAAGTTTGATGTTGGATTATCATATAATCCAGTGTTTTTAAATGGTGGCGGTATTTCAACAGTTCCACAACATCTGATTTTAATTTCAGTTAAAAATTATATTTTAAACTATTTTAAGACTGTAATAAAACACAGCATGTACCATTCAAATGGGTTCCACACCAAACATTCATACATCAGAAGCCACCACCGATTGCACTAATCTGTGCTGTCAAGTTGGCAATGTGTGTGTATGTGTGTGTATGTGTGTTTATGTGTGTGTATGTGAGAAAGAGAGAGAATGAAAGTGAGAGGACAGAGAGAGTAGTGTATGTATACCTAGAAATATAGATTTTCTTGCTATGTCTGTTTAACTGAAGAGTATCCAGAGATGACAAAACAAACTATTAAGCAAAAAGCCACTACTTATTTGGGTACATCAGAATTTTCTCCACACAGGAATAAACTGGAGACTAAGACTGCCATAGCTCTCAATTTCAGATTTTATGTTTTTTTTCATTCTCTTCCTTCTTACTGACTTTACAAATAAATATTAAAAACGTTGACTTATTAGCAAAACACTTACTTTGGTTTTTATGTTGGGGGTCATATAAGATTTTGTTTGGGGGGACAGGGTCTACTGCTGTAAATTTTTAAAAGTGCTCTAATCATTCTTCTTCATCATTATCAGCATCAACACCAACATTATCATCTATGAGCATGTTCAGGGTATCTAGATGCTGGCAAGTATTTTTGCAACTTAATCTTATCGCCAAGGCAAGGTCACATAAATCTTATAAATCTCAAGTTGATCTTCATTCTAAAGGAATCTGCTACACTCAGAAACAGAATTTAGAGATTCTAGGCATTTTAGATTTTCTCTGCCAACTCTCTTTGCTCTGGATAAGGAAAAATGGTCACTCAAAGATTTACAGAGCAAAGGAGAAATACCACTTAACTTTCCTTCTCTCCCCCAGAGAAAATGTGTCTCCCAAAGGACTAATTCAGTCTCTTGGCCAGAAGTCCCAGACATTTCTGGGAAAGCCTGGTCTCTCTGAGGTAAATACTGTTAGAACTTTAGGGCCAGGGAAATTTCCACTGAAGAACACCAACTCCCCCTCAGTAAAAGCAACCATATTGAGAGATAATGGCAAACTAGCTCTGTTGTTGTTAGAGTAAAGGGAACTGGGACTTCAAAGATGCCTGAAGAGGTGTCTTCAGACATCATCTTCAGTTGGTACCTTGGTCTCTACAGGAAGTCACAAAGGTAGGGCAGCAGAGGTAGAAGTGGCTTTGGAGAAACTGGAACAAATACAACAATTCTAACTCTTCTTCTCCCTTTAGGAAGCTTGAAATACAAATTCAACACATAATTAAACAATTTACTCTAAAAATGCCCCCCAAATGGGTTCACCACTCATTTTTAGTGCAAAGGCAGTCACAGTGAATGATGGGAGAACAATAACAACAATAGTAATACTTTTTCAGCTAATAATACATTTAGTGATTTCTCCTAAGGCCATAATTAATGCTGGAGTCTGTATCCGAACTGAGAAACATTTGGCTCCAAATATGGCGCTCTTTATTTTTTTAACCACACTATAATCCATAAAGGGAAAAAAATCAGGAAATAGACCTCCAGACTTAAAACATGGAACCCCCCCAACAAGCTGAAGAAAAGACACATACCTCATGACTTACCTAAATTTTATAAATCTGGAAGGGGTAGATATGTGCCACAGGAGTGAGCCCTCCAGGCATAAGGGTTTGCCAGTGCTAGACACAGAGATGGTGGCCAGCAATAACTATAACGCCTATTACATTCCACCAGAGAAATACACCTTAGCGCAGGCATTAGGTAAATGCTCTAAGGAATCAGGAGCCAATAAGAGTGCAGGGTACGGACTTCCCTGGTGGCACAGTAGTTAAGACTCTGTGCTCCCAATGCAGGGGGCCTGGGTTCGATCCCTGCTCAGAGAACTAGATCCCACATGCATGCCACAACTAAGGAGCCCGCTGGCCGCAACTAAGGAGCACACGTGCCGCAACTAAGACCCAGTGCAACCAAATAAATAAAATAAATATAACAAAACAAAACAAAAAGAGTGCAGGATATATCTGGTCCTTTTCTGTTCCTCCAGCCTCATCTCACACAATCTTCCACCTCCCTCCCTCTACTTCCCCCTCCCTGTGTTCCAGCCACGCTGGCTTGGTACTTGCCATGGTCCTTCAAACAACAGGGATGGCCACAGTGTTTGACACATAGAAGGCACTAAATAAATCTTTGTTGAAGGAAGGAAAGAAGGAAAAACAGAGGGGGAGACAGAAGGGTAGAAAGAAGGGGAGATTTCAGAAAAACATTCACTAAGCTGGGCCTTAAGGGAAAAATACTAAGTCCATCGGCAGAGACGGGAGGAAGAAAGAGGATGAGAAAAGAAGGGTGTTTCAAGCAGAAGGCAAAGCAGGAGGATGCTGGCATGCTGAGCCAACATCAAAAGCAAACTGTGGTCTAAACATCAGAATGAGAACAGTAACAGGAGATGGGGTTGGATGGGCGGGCAGGGCCAGATGATGATGGGTATGGGGAACTTGGAGTGGCATGATCATATTTGTATTTCAGAATAGGCCCCTTGCTTGCAGAGGATGGCTATCAGGAGAGGGGGTGGGGGGCAGGGGAAGACTGAAACCAGAGGAAGTCAGGTCTGTTTTGGAGTCCAGATAAGAGATGATAAGATGCCTGAATTAGAGAGACAGCAGAGTGTAGTGGGTTTTAACCCAAATGCTGCCATTTGCTGGATTTGTGATCTTAGAGAAATCAATTAATCTCTCTGAGCTGAGAATATTTGCCCTATATATTTTTCAGGGTAGTCTTGAGCAGCTAATAAGATAATATTGAGAAAGTGCTTTGTAAACTTAAAGCACTAGTAATTATATGTCATTATTAAAGTGGTAGAAGAGGGAAAAAGAGACAAGGGGGCAATTAAGAAACATGACCATTCTTCTAGACATACAATCTACAAAATGAGAGTCTTGTCCGGCATCTCTTTTTATCAGCTGTCAAAATTGGGAAATACATTAAAAATTTCCCTCAGCATTAAAAGAAATGGAGAATACTTTTCCATAGGGGGATAGAGTGGGGATTTAGCAACTACCTTGTGAATGGTAACTACACATATGTTCTCCCTTCTAATCACCCAACACTCTCAGGAGGAAGGTGTCATTATCCCTTTTTTACTGATGAGAAAATTGAGTCTCAGAAAGGTAAAATGACTTGCCTTACATCACACAGAGGGCAGAGGCAGCATTCAAACATAAGTCTGATTCCAGAGTCCTTTCTCTTAAACATTATACCATTGAACAAGGTTGTTATTTTTCCATCAAAGCAACTGTTATTAGAGTTAACATTTGTAATTCTTAAGAGAGACAAGGAGAAGGCAGTTGTTACAGGCCATTAGGAGTAGATCTGTTTACTCACTTGAAAGTCATCTATTGATCACTTCCTATATGCTTGGCAGTATCCTGGACATCGTAAGTTTGAAGAATGCAACATTGCATACAAACATAGGAATTTCATAACTATGTGGTAGGTTCCACCAAAGGGGCCCAAATAGTTTTGGAAGCACAGGGGAAGGAAGAATAAATTCTTTCTGAAGAGGACTTGGGCTGTTTCATAGAGGAGACAACATTTTATCTGGGTATTAAAGATTGAGTAGGAGTTCACTAGGAAGAGAAGGTGTAAATGGTGGAGAAAGACATTCCAGATGGAGGGGACAGCATATAGAAGAGCAAAAAAATGTGAAAGAACATAAAGTAGTTTGGGAATGGAGAGAAGTTCAGTCTGAATGAAGTGTAATGTACACTATGTGTTCGAGAAGGAGAGGTGGCAGGAAAAAACACTCAGACATGAGGCTGGAATGGTAGTTGGGGCCAGATAATGAAGGCCCTTAAATGTGTCAAGCCAAGGAATATGTACTTTAATCTTTGAAGAAACAAGAAACCAACAAAACTTAAATCAGGAGATAACATAGTTGGATTTGTTGTTAATAAAATAACTCTGGTGGCAGTGTAGAGATTAGAATGGAGTCAGGGGGTAGAAAAACTAGTTAGGAGATTATTTATATATGATGATGAGACTTGGAACAATTAGAATATGAATAGAATACTGGATTCTGCAGGTTTTTGGTAAAACTAACAGAACTTGGTGGAGATGGAGATAATGAGGTTTGGTGCCTGATTCTATAGTTTCTTGCTTGAAACTGGGTGGATGGTGATGACATTTAACAAAGATAAAAAAGATAGCAGGTTGGAGTATCATGGTAAAGACTAGAAAATAATTTCATGTTCAGATACACTGTGTTTTGGGGCAATACAACATAAGACCTGGCATTGGTTGAGTGCTTATACTAAGCTCTAGGCACCATTTTAAGTGCTTTGTATGTAACAACTAATTGAGATATAGGTACTTAGTAGGTAATTGGAAATAAAGATTTGGAGCTAAAAAGAGACATCTGGGCTGGAAATAAAAATTTGATAGTCATTAATGTATACGAGGCATAGTTAAAACTGTTGAGGCAAGAAGAAGGCAAAGGATAAAAATGCTGAGCAAAACCACCATTTTATGACCAGGGAGTGATGAAGATTGTAACCTCCATGATGGCAAAGATCATGCCTGACTTGTTCACCACTGTGTCACCAGAGCCTGGCATACTATTTAGAATACAGTGGCTGCTCAATAAATAAATGTTGAATGAATGAAATAAAAATATCAGAGGGAATTCCCTGGTGGTTCAGTGGTTAGGACTCTGCACTTTCACTGCCGAGGGCTTGGGTTCAATCCCTTGTTGGGGAACTAAGATCCTGCAAGCCATACAGTGCACACGCCCCAAAAAAGAAAAATCAGAGAAGTGTAATGAGAAATAATGAGGGATCGTGACTTGGAAGACAAAGGGGGAAAGGTGGTTTGAGAATGACTAGAAAATGCCAAGCACTACAGTAAAGAAGTCAGATAAAATGGGGACGGCAATGAAACCATTGGGCTTGGCAGTTAGCTATCCATTAATAACTTGAAAGACGGCAATTTTGGTAGAATAGCCTCCTTCTAGACTGCAATAGGCTTAAGGGTAGATGGTTGTTGAAGAAGAGTAGAAAATGACCAGAAATTTGGTGGTAATGTGATTGAGGGGGTTAGAGTAACAGAGGAAAATGAAGCCATGGTTTTTTAAAATTTTATTTGTTTTTATAATGGAGGAGACTTCAATATTGTTTGTAGAAGAAAAAAATATACTAGGAGAGGGATAAATTACAGATGGTAAGAGTAGATAATTGTTCTTAGTTAATTTTCTTGTCAGTTTTCCCTTGGGCATGCTTATCAGGTGTTCTATTTATATTTAGACCTTAAAACAAGTTAGAGCTCTATGATCTGACTCACTGGGACATTGGTCAGCTTAAAAGGACTTGGTAGTTTAATACAGCATAGTGCTTTCCTAATATCTTCTTTCTAGATATATATGTCTTGTCATCTACGCAGGATAGGACAAGTCTATACTCCAAGCATGGTGGTGAAATTATGGAATTATGCACAAATTGAGGCAAGCGAACACCAATATGTATTGATAATTGAGGTCAATCTATTTGTTTCATTATTATATTAATGAAGTAATTAGGGGAATAACCCACTTTGCTCCTGTGATTTGGCTTGACTATGATCTTATAGAATATAGGGGCATATTTACTGGAGACTCCATAATATGCCTAGAATCTAAAAGGTTGTTGGCACTTGTAGTCAATACAAATGCCCTCACATCTGAAGATGCCTTAGACAGTGACAAATTGTAAAAACCAACTGCATAACTAGATGGGTTCTTTTTCAGTACCATGGATTACTCTGACAGTCTAGTGAAGCCTACAGACTCCCTTTCAGAAAAATATTTTTAAATGTAGTCAATAAAATACATGGGGTTACAATAGAAACCAATCATCAAAATATATAATAAAGCAAATTTGTGATATAGTAATATATCTATCTGATTCTTTAGTAACACATTAAATAATATCTATTTTCCCCTCCACTCCTATCTGAAAATGTTTCTTTTGACCTGTCAATAATATAACTACATTATCAGCTATTGCTACCTATTTATGTAGTCATTTGATGGTTCACTTGATGATGCACTCATACATATGTATCAGTATTCCCAGTCACCCAAGATACATATTTGATGTCCATGCACACACACATATATATGTTATATATTCCAATCATTCATAGCTAGCTGATATAGGATATTTGCTAGCAGGCAAAGCAGAAGACTATTTTAAGAATTCATATTAAGAAAATGAAAACATAAGCCACAGACTGGGAGAAAATATTTGCAAACTGTAATATGGTAAAAGACTCGTATCTAAAATATACAAAGAACTCTTACAACATAATAATAATAAGACAATCCAATGTTCAAATGGGCAAAATATTTGAATAAACATTTCTCCAAAGAAGATATCCAAATGGCTAATAAGTACTTGAAAAGATGCTTAATTGATTAGTCATTAGGGAAATGCAAATTAAAACCACAACGAGACACCACTTCACACCCACCAGGATGGCTATAATAAAAATGATAGACAATTACAAGTGTTGGCAAGGATGTAGCAAAACTGGAATTTTCATACAGTGCTGATGGAATGTGAGGTGGTACAGCCACTTTGGAAAACAGTTTTGCAGTTTCTTAAAAGATTAAATATAAAGTTTTCATACAACCCAGCAATTCCATCTACTCAGGAGAAATAAAATATATGTCCACACAAAGTTTTGTATGTTAATGTTCATAGCAGTATTTTTCATAAGAGCCAAAAGTGGAAAGAGCCCAAAGGTCCATTCATTGGTGAATGCAAAAAGAAAATGGGGTATATCCATAATGGAATACCAATACGAAATACCAATACCAATACTAAAAAAAAAAGGAGTAAAATACTGATATATGCTACAACATGAATGAATTTCAAAAGTATTATGCTAAGTGAAAAATGCTAAACACAAAAGATTATATATTAATTGGTTCTATTTATATGAAATGTCCAGAAAAGACATATCTATAGAGGTAGAAAAGTAGATTCATGCTTGCCTAGGCTTGGGGGGTGGGAATAGGGATTAATTAAAGGGATATGAAGGATCTTACTGGGGTGATGAAAATGTTCTAAAACTGGATATAGTGATGGTTGTACAACTTGGTAAATTTACTAAAAATCATTGAATGATATACATAAATGGGTGAATTTATGGTTTGTAAATTTTATCTTAATAAAGTTGTTTTAAGAGAGAGAAAAAAAAGAAAAATCCTAGAGACAGCCCAAACAAGGCAAATATTCCTCTTGATCCTTAGATTAGGAAGGGATTTTCTCCATCTCTGAAAAACCTTAACACTCCCTTCATACTTTGATGACTGTGATTATGACTGAAAATCACATTGGAAAGGACCAACCTGAGCAAGTTACAACTTTAAGAAGTTTGTATTTCAATCTGATCTTGATTTGAATGTGGCTAAAGGCACTTTACCTGTGCTCTAGGCAGAGTTGATAATAGACAGGTGTTTTCTCCCCTTTGCCTCTTCCCCACTCAAATAACTCTCCCGATGGGCTTTGACTTTTAAATATGTCTGGTTGTATTAGATCCTCTTGTGAAAGCAGATTTGGGGCAAAATGGGAAGAAAACATGAGGACCCTGACTAATTTGGGACATATTTTAACTTCTAAACATATTGGCCTTTGGTGAGATATGGATCTTTCTAGTCTCTTCTCTAACATGATGCTGATAATAATTTATCATTAAGTATCCTTTATTTTTAAAAATATTTTTATTTATTTATTTGTCTGTGCCAGGTCTTAGTTGCGGCGTGTGGGATCTTCTAGTTGCGGCATGAGGGATCTAGTTCCCTGACCAGGGATCAAACCCCGGCCCCCTACATTCGGAGCTTGAAGTCTTAACCACTGGACCACCAGGGAAGTCCCAAGTATCCTATCCTTTAAGGAACAAAATGACAACCATTGTCTGAGAAAGTGAACTCCTACAGAGTTAGAGACTATGTTTAGATAAATCTTTGTGTGTGGTGCCTTAGGCACTTAATAACCAAAAAACCATTATGGATGTTCTGAAATTCTAAGCTCTATCTCATTCAGATAAATTGGGAAAATATTTCAAATAAATGAAGATCAGCACTCTTTTAAAAGAAATTTAATGAAAACTCATTATTTAATCCTGGGTTTTAACATTTAGTTTTCTATCCCTTCAAAAGTACTGTTTTATAAACTCTGACAAAGAAAGAACTCAAAAGCACCTAAATGACCCTATCTTAAATGCTTACCAGTATTCCTTTATTGACAACATTTAACTCTCACAGTGAAGAGACTTTGTCATAGTGAAGCACAACATAGTTCCTGCCAATCTATTTATAAGTTATTTTTCACTAATATAAGTCAAAAAGTTACAAAGAATTCAAATGTTTAAAATCATCTGAAAGGTGAAAAACATTACAAACCCAGATGATGAACTGGAATTGAGAGTAAAAGATGAGAACCAGCCAATATAAATGAGAATCCAGTACAAAGAGTACAAAGGAAAAAACTTCCCCTCAGCAAAGTCACCTTCTGAGAACTTATCCTGTTACTCTCCTCTTTCTCTTTGCCATTTTTCCAAAAATTAAAAATTAGCTTTACAATGTCAAACATATAACGCAGAAGTAAATAATAGGTGAATGAAGTAGTTATGAACTGAATGCAAAAAATAAAGTACTGTCAGTGTATCTCAAGGTTTATTTTAGTCTTACCAAGGTCAGCCACACTGACATAGCAGGTGACATGGTAAAACAATGGGATAGAATCTAAAATCCACACACCACAGTAGTGCTTGACTTTGGAGACATGCTTCAATACTTCTAAGAAATGAAGACAACATACTCTAGTAACTTTTAAAGTTATCAAGTGATAAGATGCAGTGTTTGGGCAATCTCCATAGAATGATTTGTTAATGCTTCTCCCAAAATTACACTGAATATGATCAGCCAGAGTCTGAAATAAAGGTTTTACTGGAGGGTATTCTGCCCAAGCATGATATTTTTATAAGTGGCAAGATTCCCAGACAAATTGTTAACTAATCAAAACCTGGCATTTTCAATAAATGTAGTATTGAGCCTCAAGGTAACATATAACTAAACTTGTATACTGCAGGAATCAGAAAGAGAAGTGTGCAGAAAACTAGATCAATACCTCTGCTGACAAAATCTAGAATTTACTTACATAAAAGCTGATGTTCTGAGTTAAGGGGTCTCAAAACATTAAAAGTCAAGTTTTCTGGCATCATCCTCTTTTCATAAGAGAAGTCATTTCACTTTATTCTGATATTTTCTTAAAGACATATACCAGGACAAGGTAATCCATTTTTTTCCCATAAAAGTATTAAGTAATTTTACTGGGTTGAATTAAGTATGGCTCTATAAATAGTATTTTAAAATATTTAAAGTATTAAAAATAGAGCCAATCAGTGAAAATTGTCAAAACTCACAAAGTAAATATTTGGAATATATATTTAGCTGTCATACACACACACACACACACACACACACACATAGAGTACATGCATGACTTTGGCAATTATTAAGAATTTTTAAAATAGAACAGTGAAACAGTACTCAATAATTAACTTCATATTTGAACTCAATGATTAACTTAATTTCTGCAGGCATAAGTTGCTAGTGAGTCTGGAAAACTGCAGCATCTCTGATTATTCAGGTCACGCCACCTTTGGTAGCTTATCCTAGTAATTCCATTGGAATTACTACTTTCTGGAATCTATTAAACTTTTCTTGACCAAACACCTACAGAAATTCCTTTGCCTGCAGCCCCTAGCTGATTTGATGGATGATATCTAAACAGCCTATGAAATGTTAACTTTTAGAATTTTTTTCCCTATTCTAACCACTTTAACTTTTAACTTTCTGATGATAGAGAAAACCAGTAAAAGGAAACATCAGGCAGAAACTGAACATCATCTAGTAGTATCAGTGCAGTTCAGGCAGTTAAAGAATCCAGATGTTGTCACCTGGTATTGTCACAGGACTCACAAGAAAATACTTAAGTTTAACTTCTAACAACATTCTCGGTACATCCAAGTCCCATTTCTTGGATACTCCTCCCACTTTCAAACTTGTGTGCCAACTCATGTTCTTGTAAACCAGAGAAAATTACATTTCTTCTGCCTTGGAGATCGATACAGAGAAAGGCATCAGATGTCAGTCATCTTTAAGTCGTCCGGGAAGACGCTCAGAAATGCGTGCCTCTTGTGTCTTCTACTTTTATTTTCCCAACCCCTTACGAAGGTTTGGAACAGAAAGATGCCTGAGTCCCAAAGGCATTAGCCTGACACTGTGCTATTCCTTTCTAAGAACCCCATTAACTCCCAGTAGAAATGAGAGTGATGTGAACTCCTTTTCATGGCGCAACCCTCTGCAACCCCCTAACACAAACACAAGAGGTGGGATGGGGAGGAGGTCAAAGGAGGAGGAGGGAAAGGGGTCGGGAGATGAGACTCACCGCTCCTGCCAGTTCCTCGGTCAGGCACAACGTAACCAGGAGAAGCCACAACCTGAAACGGGAGGGAGGGTGAATAACATGGGTTCTCTAGGCTCCGGGGTCCTGCGTCTGCCCATAGACCCCCGACCCCTTTTAGCTGCCTGCCTCCACTTCCTATGTAATGACAGAAGTACAAGTATAGTCCCGGTCCGGCAAAGTAGCCCAGAATTGGAAAGACGAGAGGAGCTCGGGGCAGCAACAGCTCACCCAGGGTGCATGCTTGCGGCTCCTCCGGAGCTGGGTCCCGGGAGACTGCTAAGCGGCTCCGCGGCCCCGGCTCATCGGGGCTCCGCTGATGCTTGGCGGCTGTTTCCTTATTCAAGAGGATGGGGTAGGGGGGCAAAGTGGCTCACTTCTGAAGAAACTAAACTCAGCTTCTAGATAAAGAGGTGCCCCAAAGGGAAACACGGTCAGCGGTGCCCGCTACAACTTGCCGCACTCAAAAGATAGTTCCATGCACCAGGGGAGGAAGGAATGGAGGGGAAGGGGGCGGGGCTGTCTACTGTCAATCATCCCCCCTACCTCGGGCAGCCGGTCGTCTTTCTCACTTTCAGGCACCTCTACACATAACATTCCCACGCATCTCCACAGCTTCATGCACAGGCCCACAGACCTACACAGTAAGATGTAAGCAACTGTGCATCATACACTTCCTTAAAGCACTGTTAATTGTTACACATATACAGATTAAGGCATACTCCTCCCACATAGACAAATGGGCCTTTGCACACTTTCCCAAATGCATATCACTCATTCTAATTTATTGTACACTAAGCTCTTGGGGTGGTGGTAGTTTCTGGGGTTGTAAAACTACCCTTAGCTGAGCAGAACCTAAGGATAAGTGGGCCCCGGTGATATAGGTCCAAAGCCCTGAAAGGCGCTAAAGTGGTAAATTCTAGGGTGTGAGATAACAACTGTTCTGAAGAATTCGTCAAGAAATCCCTGAAAGATCCTCCAAGGAGTCCACATAAAATATTTTCTGGGCCTGATGGTGCTTAAAAAAATCTGTATGTCAGAATTACCAAAGTAACGTTCAAGTCTACTTTATTTGGGAGACATCAATTCAACTGCCACTAACTCCATACAAATATTTCCAATTAAGTGTCCGTGTTAGTGTTAAGGAAAATTGCACTAAATTTATTTAATTCCCTACCCTAAATCTCTCCGAGAAACATCTGCAATGGGAGTCAATACCTTTTATGTTAATCAGTATGAGGTAAATATTAATTATGGCATTCAATGTAGCTAAAGAAAAAAGATGTGACTGTATTACTATGACATCCAACCACATAATAATTACTCATATCTACTGAACGCTCCCAAATCTTATATGAATATAATACGCATAAAGTCTTCACACACGTATACGTACGTTCATTTTCTTAATTCTTCAGCTGTAAGCATATATTTAATTATATAAATATATTTATATGTTTCTAATATTTGCACATTTTCTGTTGTATGGAGAAACTCCCTCCTGTGAGCAGGTGGAAGGCAAACAACCCCAGCAGCCCTGGGAGCAGGCACCAAAATTTGTTTCTAATCATTAACAATAAAAGGAACCGTTCTCTTAGATCCCTCCGCTACAAAAAATAGTCCCAGCTCAGGTCTATTTGTAATTGGCTTTGCTGCTCACACCAATGAGAGTGGAACTGGGCAGGGAAAAGGAGTATCAACGGAAGGTGCAAGTGAACGAATAGAAAAGCTTCCCGGGGGGAGTCAGGGTGCGCAGTCAACTGGGCTGGACGTTTCCCTCCTGCAAATAACTGAGCGTCACTCCCTCGCAGGTTGCTGGTGCGGTCTAAAACTGTGGCGGAGTGATCCTCAAATTCCCCAGGGCTGGTGGGGAGGGGGCGGTGCGGGGGAAGAGAGGGAGGAAAGTAGATCTGTGGGACTTGCGCGAGGAAAAAGTTTGCAAGTCTGGACGGAAGGGAAAAGTGCTCCCGAGAGACCGGCTTTGGGGAGGGGAGCGGGGAGGGAAGAATAGCTGCTGCTTTTTTTTTTTTTTTTTCTTTCCCCTTCCACTCTTAAAAACCTACTTTCTCCTCACCCAAGACGACCGGCACAATTGGGACACCCTCGCTGTCTCTCTCCGGCTCTAGCTCTCTCCCTATAAACCCTCAAGATTATGTCAGATGGTCAGAGCCAGCCAGGGATTTCGTGCGGGTGCTGAAGGAGCTGCGGGAGCCGGAGAAGAATGAAACTGCGTGGAGTCAGCCTGGCTGCCGGCTTGTTCTTACTGGCCCTGAGTCTTTGGGGGCAGCCCGCAGAGGCTGCGGTAAGTCCTTCCTTCTACCCCCGACCCCCATCCCATCACCTCGCTCTCACGCTGAAATCACTTTTTGTCCCTTTACCTTCCTTTCTCCTGGGCCTCGGCTAGGGAATTCAGGTGTGCCTTCACTTGTTTAGGAAGAAACATTATTTACAACGCTAGTAACTCAAGCCTTCTGAAGTCCAAGGGAGAGGTTTAAGTGTTTAAAAATAGGGCTGCTTGCTTTCCCTGCAGCTAGCTGCTCTGGGGGCAAGAGCAGAGCCTGGGGAGGAGGATGCATGTTAATAGATAACTAAGCTCTGGTGGATATTTAAAACTTTTCCTCCGCACCTTCCGCCCTCGAGTGTTTCCCTACATGCCCGCTAACCTTTTCACTAGTTGTGCCCAATCCACGCACTCTTTAAACTTGGTCGATAGTTTACTATTTTGGCCTTTCTAAAATCCACCTTCCACCAAAGTGTTAAGCGCGCCCGTGAAGTTCTTCCCTTTAGCCTCTTCCTTAAGGAACATGAACCTACCCTCACCTCTGGTCAGTAAAGCCTCTGTAGAGACTGCTTCCCCTCTTGACATCCTTGTTGCAAATGCTCAGGTAACATACCAAGAAGAATGAGGTAAAGACGGATGGCTTCAGGCTTCGGTTCTTCAGCATCTTTTTTTTTTTTTTTTTTTGAAGTTCTCGGTTTTTGTTGTTTACCTTTTTTAGCTTACTAAGCCACCTGAAACAAATTGAGAATTTGCCCATCACCTATTTAAAGGAAAAGAACGATCTCTTTTTCACAGGAGAATGAGTGTTCTGGTTTAAAGGAGAGTGGAGGAGGGAAGTACACGTGAAATGACAGAGCAAGAACTTCCACTCAGTTTTAGGAATGTAGAATTAAAATCCTAATATATCTCTTAGAAGGGTATCTAGGTAGTCCCACCCACTATCCTTCTGGGGATGAGAGGCAGATCTAAAGGAATGAATGGCTTTGCCAGAGAAAATGTTCTCCACACTGAAACCCATCATCCTTAATTTCACTTAACCTCTAAATAGAGAATTAAGTGTGTGACAAATTATTTAAAAGTTATATTTGAGTGAACATAATGGGTGGTTTTAAAAACACTTTAATATGAGATCATGGCTTAGGCCTTCACATGGTTGAGTGACTATCAATTTTTTATATGCAACTGCTGTGTTATATAGCTTACGTGGGTCCACTTTTAAGTTAGCTGTCTAGCTGTTCTATACACTCAGCATGCCTCAGATTACATTGCCCTCCTCCCATCCTCCAGAAAGTGTGTACTCAAGGTATGAGAAAACTAACTTTCATATTACTCTAAGCACAACATAATAATAATGGCAACTCTGCTGAAAAACCATGCATATCAAATATTTTTAATTACACTTGCCATAATTATTCCTCCATCAAAGTAGATAGATAATTTAAAATTGCTTTTATGATGCAGAGCTTCTTAATGGGCTAAGGTTTAGCCACTCAGTAGGGCTGCAGGCCCTTGGATAAAACTACAATTGTGTTGTTGAAAATATTTCCTTTTAAAAACATCATCTTGGTGTTTACTGCTTGTGGCATTTGGCCCAGGGGCAAAGATTTTGTGGATGTTTGATTAAATATTTCTCGTTTTTTTTCTTTTGACGTTGCTATTAATAAATGTGTACCAGATACCAATCATACAGGTATGTATAGCTGTACTTTACGTCAGATTATATTAAATCATGTTATGTTAAAAATGAAATTTCTTTTTATGATTGACAAAATTTGGGAGCAAGCTTGTTTTCTTGGACTCTTTAACAATTGAGTGTTCATAAAGAAATTACAGAAGACACCAGGCAGCTTTTTTTTCCTTTTTTCTCCTATGTACTTATTTATTTATTTTTCTCCTATATAATTTTTAAAGAACATTTTAGACCCCATTTCCCTATCATTAGTATAATGTGCCTCTAATAAAACCAGGGTTTGTTTTTTCTGCTTCACACATTAATATCCTAGTTAGATTAATGTTTTAATCACCTCAGAGATATGAATGGTATCTGCTCTCCATACTAGTGCTGGGGATATTGGTGACCTTCTCCAGTGTAAACTGGATGGTAGTGGGGCTGCTTGTTGACTGAAGTAGTCTAGTATTGGGACTTTTATACCAGGAAGAGCATTGCTACTTAAATTGCTTTAATTTTTCATAGTTAAGTGATTTCTTTATCTCTGAAGTCATGCCAAATTGGGATATCACAAATATGTGGAAAATTTTTTAGGTGGAGGGTTTGTTAGGTGGAATAAAGTAACTCTTATTCCAAAAGGTTAGCAGTAAAGGAAGAAGGCAGATTTAGTTGGAAAGGTCAGTTCTAGTGATGGAAATACGTACTTTTATGTAAAGGTACCTGTGCTGACTCTCTGTTAGTAGGTTATACACTTAGATTTATGAATATGGTGTGTCAAATTCTAGTACTACTATACAATTATTAGTAACTTCGTGTGTATGTGTGTGTGCGCACGCACGCAGTGGAGTGGATAAGTTTCTTTAAATGTACTATCTCCCTTGTGACTAAGAGCAACAACTTGTCGAGGGTAGCAGTGTGGTTTGTGGCCATGGAACGGTTTTTCATCTGAAGTATACTGCTCCACAGGGAGAATTTGTTGACATTGTTATCATAACTTAACATTTTTGCATGTTTACTGTGTGCCAGGCACTGTGCTAATATGGAAATGTACATTATCATATTTAATCTTCGCAACAGACCTATGAAGTATATACTATTGTTATTCCCACTTTACCGATCAAGAAGCTACAGATCACAGAGGTTAAGTAATATGCCAAAAATAACATAGTTAGCAAGTTGTAGAGCTGGAAATTTGAATCCAGGCAATTTGACTCCAAATTCTTTACCCTTAATGACTGTCCTATACTGCCTCCTTTGTATGTGGTCTATAGAGATGTATTTGCTGTTCAGAGTATTTGGATCTCTGCTACTTTTTTTTTTGAGTAAGGGGGAGACACAGGAGGTGAAATGGAAAATATAATGGGGATTACATCTCTTCCTGCTGATGTTAGGAGAAGCATCATGTTGTAATGGAAACAGCTCTGGGATTAGAATAAAAAGATCAGAGTTTGATCTCTATATGTATGTCTATTTACAGAGAGATAATTTAAAAGTAATCTAGAAGCAATTGCTTGTTGCAGATTGTATGATTTTATATAATTACATATATAAAAGGTTAGATTTATAGAACAAGTGTAATTTGTGGTAGGTGATTATTTTAAAGAAAGATTTGCCTTATTATATTTGTAATTAGTCAGTATCCATAATAATTTTAAATATAATGAACTTTTAAGGAGCGTGTCTATTGTGATAAGACAGAGTATGTGTATGTGGTAGCATACTTTGCTTAAGATGTTCAATTCACTTCTTTTGTTTTACCAATTTACCCACCCATCATATCCAATTCTATTCACTCAACTATCTATATAACTTAAGTCTTGTGTGTGTATTTGTATATGTATGTGTCTTGTGACTGTATAAGAGTGCGTACCTTTCTTTCCTGTGTTTTTACTTGGCTTTTGATGTATGTATATGCAACATATGAGACTCTACTTTGAGTTAAAATTGATAAGTTGGTCAAGGTTGTGTCTGCCAGGTTTATCCACTGTAAAGTCACTATTTCTCCCTTTGTAATTACAAAGTGACCAGATTTTCTAAGACTATATGGGGCAATATTGCAAGACAGTGTACATTTCTTGTTTCTCATCATAGTTTCGCCCACTGTTTTAGCATCTCTTGAGGATTCTGACCTGAATAATTACTGTTGTCATATTTTTCACATGGTGATCTTCAGTTATCAACATTTTCTGCATTTATTTGTTGATTTCTAGTGTAACAAAGAACTTTACTTTCTTTGCTGTTTGTTTCTATTTACTTATTCAGTGATTTATTTATAATAGTATGGACTTATGGATACTTGTTTTATCCTATGAACTATAATGAATTATGCTATTTTTCCTTTTTTTGTTGTTGAAATAACCCCAGATTTGGTCAATAGAAGCCCCTTCCAATTGGCTCCTGTGTCCTTTCAGTGTGTCCCCATCAGTTTTTTGAGCATTCTCTTACATTCTGGTACCACAAGGTATCCCAGACTCATTTTCTACTTTCCCTGCCCCAACCCTGGAATGAGCCATTTTTCTAAGGAGCTCTGATTCTTTTTGTTGAGTAATGGTATTTAGAGATCAAGATCTGGGTGCTTGGCATGCTCATTATTACCGGGGTGTCATTGCTTCTAGGCCTTCTCAGCAGATAAAACTAGGGAATATATGTATATATACATAGACACATGCCCACTTCTATATTTCTTACGAACCATGAATTTGCACTCATATCTCTGATTCCAGTCCAAAATCATAGAATAAACATACCTCTTTGATACTATGGGATCTCGCTGCTTTCTGGTACCTCTCCTCAGGCATATTTTGTGGTCTTATACAGAGTCTTTAAGAGATTGCCCTCTGAAGTCAGATCTAGAATCTGAGTGGAGGATGTGTGACCTTCGAACAGGTAGTAACCTCTGAGCTTTAATTTCCTCATTAGCGAAAGGGGGCCAGTGGTACCTATGTCACACATTGTTTTGAGGATAAAATGAGAGAAGTTATGTAAAGTGTTTAGAATAGTACTTGGCACATAGTAAGTGCTCAATAAGATTTCAATTAGATTCCATTATTGTCATTACAAACTAGTTATTGACTTGCCATTTCCTATTGCATTAACTCTCAAATTCTCTGCCTGATTTTCAAGGCATAGCGTGATCTTTCCCGTCATTCATCCTTATTTTTCATTACATTTTACAATACACTCCCTCCATTCTAGCCTAGGTGAACTTCCCTATAATCCCTTGAGCATTACATACATTTTTTTGAATTTTATTTTATTTATTTTTTATACAGCAGGTTCTTATTAGCTATTTTATACATATTAGTGCATATATGTCAATCCCAATCTCCCAGTTCATCTCACATTGCATACATGTTTTGGCCTTCCATCTTGTTTAGAATCCTGTAGATCCAAATCTTTCCTCAATTTCAGCATAACATTTACATTCATTCAGCAGATATTTATTCAGCAACTCGTAAGTACTTAAGAATTATATTTCTGTTGTTCTATTTCTCCCCTCATGGATATGTACTATCCACAAAATCATTTTGTGCTATAAATAAAACTGAATAAGATAGACAGGGTCCCTGCCTTCATGGAGCTTCCATGCTAGTGAGCATAGATAAATAGTTTTGTGGAGCTTTCCCTTACTATTAAATCAGTTGCTGATTTTATCCTTCTTTGAACATTTGTCATATTTAGCCTCTTGTCTAGTATCTAAATGTATTTGGTCTTACAAGCATTTTGTTTCATGGGATTTTATGTCTTCTCCCTATTAGATTACAGACTTTTTGAAGGCAAGAACTGTATATTTGTTCATTCAACAAACTTACATGTTGATTTTGTCTGATGACAAAAATAATACATGCTTAATGTTGGAAACTTGAAAAATGAGAAAATTATAAAGAAGAAAATAAATATCTCTCCACAGTTCTACCAACAGCACAGAAATAACCTGTATTATTGTTTTGATGATTTTCCTTCTTATGTATCTAATATTTTCTTTAAAAAGTAGATTGATTAAAAGTTTTTAAAAGTTGGGATTACGATATATACAATTTTTTATGTTATTGTTTTTACACTTATTATTTTCCCATGTTATTAAAATTCTTAGTTTAAAAGTATTATTTTTAAATGATTGCATACAATTTATATTTATACACACCACAGTTAATTTACGTGTTCACTTTTATAGACTATGTTTTTAAATTTCAAGTTTTTTTAGTCATTATAAGAAATACGGCCATAAACAATTCTTATTCCATATTTTGTATTATTTTGTTAGTACTGCCTCCTTCATGGGGAATTATTAGGTTAAAGGTCATCAGTATTTTTAAAGTCTTTGGTACATGCAGTAGACCCTGACATTTAGAAAGGCTGTATCAACAGATAATATGATAGCTAACTTTTTTTTTAGTGGTTACTATGTTATACCCTCTTAGATAGATAATATTATTCCCATTTTATGTACAAGGAATCTGAGGCCAACAGGGTGGTTAAAAAACTACCAGAGGTCACACAGTTAATAAGTGATTGAGCAGTTTAGCTCTAGAATATGCTCATGAAATTTTCCTCAGTTCCTATTTCATTGACGGTAGTACAGAAAAATAGAGTCATGTTGAAAAGTTGAATAATTCCCATTACCGTTTCCGTGACTGGTTACTTGAATTGATTCTAAAGATAGGCTCACCCACCAGTTCATCCTTTAATAGCTCTTTACTATAATTACCTGGGCCATTCATCCTCAAGGACCTAAATTTTAATTTTGTAAACCATGCATCCCCCTACATTTCTCCCCTATACGGAAGGTGGAGCCTGTATTCCATGAATACCTCCCCCACTGTCCTCTTCCTAGCTATAGCAAGGGTGTAACATACTCCAAACTCACTGACATTCTCCCTCCCCAGGAGACTTTTGGAATGTGTCTGAATATGGAGACACCCTTTACCCTCTCTCCCCACCCCATACCCCATAGCTGCCTATGAGCTTTACACTTAAATGCCGGTGTCTTTGCCTAGTGTTGTCCCTTGCTTTCATCCTCCCTAAGTGATACTCCAGAAGTTTTCCCCCATTAATTGCTAATCTGTTTTTCCCACTTTGGGGTGATACTATTCCAGCCCCCATCTCCTGTTTTTAGCAACAAACTTGGAAGTACATATGGAGTGAGAGGTCCCCCATCCATTTTGCAACACTCCCGCCTTACCTTTTCCTTGTGTTTCCTCACTAGCTAAGTGACTTTACTGCCTTTATGATAGCCTTGTGGCTTGTGCATTTCAAATGTATTCCTCCACAAAATCACAAACTGTTACACATTATGGCTTTTCCAGGTGGCATTTGAATAGCTGAACTTTAAGCTTCTGAATGATAGGGATCTGCTCTTGCCAAATTACTTTCCAGAATGGTTTTACCAATTATATTCCTATCAGTAGTGTAAAAGAGTACCTATGAGACAGTCTTAATAATTTTTTTTCTATCTAGTATAGTGACTATAGAATTGATGCTCAACTGATTGCCAGTTGGTTGGCAGATTTGGTTCTATCCTCTAATGATTTTCTTTTTAAAATGTAATCATTGCATCATCTCATCCCCTTCTGACAATAGCAACCATAGAACAGAAGTGATTTTTGAAAATAAATTCTCTCTAATTAACATTATAAATGAACCACCCAACCACTTAACTAAATCCTCATTACAATGATTGTTTTTAATAGCAGTAATTCTTGAGGTGTTTTGGAGAGGCATCTTTAGTGTGATCTCTGATACAGTGGCTTCTTTCATTTTAACCAGATTCTCATTTTATGCATCAATGCTTGAGTTTATTTACCTTCATAATCTGTACAGGTCCAACTGCCCTTGGTTCCTTTAGAAGATTCTGCTGGCCTTTTACCAAAAGTGTAGTCTGTGATGGTACCTGCTACCCTGTTGAAAAGGGAACCTTAAATCCCTTGCTATTTGCTAACCAAAGACAACCAAAGGCAAATGTTACAAAAGAAACAGGTTTTTGCTAAATTTAATTTTTAACTTAAAAACATTTTACTAAATCATTTGCTTTACTTTTTAACTTGTAGAGAGACTTAAGCGCCTTTATTGAGCAAGTGCTAGTCAGGTTAATGGAATTGGTTTTATGACAGTGAGTACTAAAATAGAACTGGGAGAAATTCTGTTGGCATTTGTATCATCTTATAATTCAGTCAAATGACACTCTTCATATATGTTAAGAGAACTGGCTGATTTGCTTCCAAAATTTCTTATAGTGTGTGTGACATTAATGGAATCCTGAAGGAGATATTGGAACTTTGGTGGGGGAAGATGGTATTAAGAGTGGGACACTAGTGAAAAATTGTTTCGTGTATTCTGTATTTTGAGCTCTCCAAGACCTGCCAAAGGAGAACTCCTTCTCTGTCCATAATCTCATAATCTAATTGATGTAGTAAAACATTTCTGTATGTGAAAGGCATAGTAGTGCCTGTTTATATCAGGTTGTTTTCTGTTGCAAGTGGTAGGAAACACTAATTCAACTGCCTTAACAACAGAGAAAAATTTTAACTCACATTACAAGAAGTTTGGAGGTAGAGTACCTCCAAAATTAATTAATTCAGCCAAATAGTGACCCAGGTTCTTTCCACTTTCTCCTCTGCCATACTCTGTCTATCAGCTTACTGTCTCAGATTCGTGCCCCTCATACTTGCAAGATTGCTGCTGCAGTTCCAGGGATCACATGCAGATGCCACAGTGCCCAATAGAAGAAGAGTATGAACTGTTCATTTGTGTCCCTTTTTATCAGCAATTAAAACTTTCTCAGGAGTCCCATACCTTCACCCTCACATCTGACTGGTTAGAATTGTATTACATGTATATGTTTACACCAGTACATTGGCAAGTGGGATAGGACCATAAACGTAGAGTTAGACAAGTGACTTACACTGCCACCTCCCCCCGCAACACACCAAAGCACATTGCTGCCTGGAAAAGTTAGAGGGTGGGAAAATTTGAATAAAATCAAGGTTCTTTTAGGAAGGAATAAATAATTCCTGCTTCACAACCTCATGAGTTTTTTGTCAGGATCAGTTGACTAAAAGATTTGTAAGAATTTGATGTATTTGTTAAATGTAAGATGTATTTCTTAATAGGGAAACTAATGTTTTATAGAGTTGTACAAATGAAAGATGTTTGCTATTTATGTAACTATAGATATTTTAGCATTGGAGGGACATTAAGTCAGTGGTTCTCAAAGTGTGGTCTGCAGAGCCCTGAGATTCCTGAGATCCTATCAGGAGGAACATGAGGACTATTTGAACAATAATTTGAAGACTGTTTTGCCTTTTTCACTGTGTTGACATTTGCACTGATGATGGGTAAGACAGTGCAGTATACCAAATAGTCCTAGTAGCTGTATTCTTCATAGTCTTGGAGGACAAAAAGCCAATTTTACTTAACAATGTCCTCAATGTAGCATTGATTTTATTCAATCTTGACCCTTGAGTACAGATATTTTAAAATTTCTGTATGACAAAATGGGAATTACACAGAAAACACTTCTGTATGCTGAAGTAACATCATTTCTAGGAAAAGCTCTTGTGCTTTGTGAGTTGTGAGTTGGGGGCTGAACTAGCTGATTTTTGCCTGGAACACATTTTTACTTGAAAGAACAACTGAGACAAACTGTGGTTATTCAGACTTGAGTATTTGGCATGAATTTTCTTGAAAATGAGCAAAGTGAGTCTGTCATTTCAAAGAAGACAACTGGCAGTGTTTGTTGCCAATGGAAACATTTGAGCTTTTCAAGTATTAGAATTTTAGAAAACTTGAATCTTGAGTATGGGCTTGATAGCTTTCCAAAACTTAGCCTTTTCTAATGAGATTGGTAACTATATTAATGTGTATGATTTTTTTATATTATGTAATAAAATGTGTTAACATTTGGAAGTTCTGCAAATCCCACTGAACTAATATTTTCCAAATGACTAATGCATGATGTTACAAAATCACGCATGGCTAAAAGATCCATTGAAAGACAAGTTAGATCAATCAGTTTTAATGTAATTGAGTACAAAAATTAAATAGATAAGGTATCAGATTCTATGTTGCAACTTACCTTCTTTTAGGTAGACTCTTTTGTCTACCACTTGCAGAATTTTGGCATAGTATCAGAGAATATCTACAGTTATTTTAAAAGGGTATTAAAATACTCAGTTTTCCAAATATATAACTTCATGAAGCCAGATTTTCTTCATATATTTCAACTAAAACAACATATTGCAACAGAACGGATGCAGAAGCAGATATGAAGATCTAGCTGTCTTCTATCAAGGCAGACATTAAAGAGATTTGCAAAAAAGGTGTAAAACAATCCCTCTTCTGCCTTTTTTTTTTGTTTTGGAAAATATAATTATTTTTCATGAAAATTCATAATATATGTTAATATGTAATGAGTTCATTATTTAAAAAAAAATATTTGTTTGTTTGTTTATTTATTTATTTTGGCTGCACCGGGTCTTAGTTGTGGCACGCGGGATCTTCACTGCAGCATGTGGACTCTTAGTTGCGGCATGCGTACGGGATCTAGTTCCCTGACCAGAGAGCAAGGAACCTGGGCCCCCTGCATTGGGAGCACAGAGTCTTACCCACTGGACCACCAGGGAAGGCCCATGAGTTCATTATTGTTGCTTTTAAATGAATAAAGAAAGAATTATTTTAATTATTATTCAGTTTTATTTTATATGGTACATACTGATAGATGTAACCCACATAAGCAAAAGCTTTGGGGTCCTCAGTGATTTTTAAGAGAGTAAAAGGGTCTTAAAAAGTTTGAAAACCACTACAGAGACCAGCTCCCATCATTTTACAGGAAAGTGAAGTGATTGATGAAAGATGCAGCTTGTTAGTTGCAGAGGCAGAGAAGTAATATTATTCCATTCCTCTCTCCAGTATACCACATTGGCTTAGGGATTGGTGATATGATTTTGTAATTTTATTCATCCTAGTAGATAGAGTTAAAATACCAAGTAGAAAATGTACTAGATTGTACTTGTATCTTTCCTACAATCTTCAGTCTAATTGACAAGTCAGAAACATTCTCACTATACAGACCACAGCAGAGGAGGCACTGATGAAGAAAGACTATGAGCTAAAGTTACAGTTACTTTTAGATACCAAATTGGAAAACCCATAAAACCAGAGTTCTTGGCTTACATATCTTTGTATTCATCACAGTGTATAGACTGGTTCCTTGTATGTAGTTGATTCTCAATAGCTAATTGTTGAATGAATTTTGAATTTTGGGGAAGGGTAGATTTATTTGCCAAGAGGCAAGACCTAGAATCAATTAGTTAAGTTATAGGAACTCTTGATATCAATTATATTCTAACCATTAAGCTATTTAGTAACAGGAATGACCCATTACTAAAAGTGCTCAAAGAGAGGGTAGATGCTACATTGTCAGCAATACCCACAAAGTCTCTTTTCACTCTAAAATTCTATTGTTCTGGTTGTTAGAAGGAACTTTCTTTTTTATTGAGCTCAAATCCTTGTCTCTATAATTTTTAAGTAACTCTGAGGTATAATTGACATAAAATAAAGTGCACATATTTAAAGTGTACAGTTTGAGGAGTTATGACTTATGTGTACACTTGTGAAGCCACCAGTACATTAAAAATAATGAACATATAAATCACTCCTGAAGATTTTCATGCCTCTTGGTAGTCCCTCTCTCCCTTCCTACTCCTATCCCCCATCCCCAGGTAACCACTGATCTGCTTTCTGTACCTTAATTTTGTTTTCTAGAGTCATATAAATGGAGTCATATGTACACTTTCTTTGTTTTGGATCTTTTTTTCAGCGTTTGAGATTCATCCACATTGTAGTGTGTATCCGTAGTTCATTATTTTCTTGTTGAGTAGTATTCCATTATATGGATATACCACACTGTGTTTTTCTGTTCACGTATTGATGAATATTTGAGTTATTTACAGCTTGTCTCTTACATGTAAAGCTTCTATGAACACTTTAATTTTTGCATTTTAACAGTTATTTTATTGAAGTGTAATTTACATAAAGTGATATGTACCAATCTTAGATGAACAGCTCAAATATATATATTTTTAATTGTGTACACTTTGGTAACCACCATCCAGGTAAAGATATAGAACATTTCCATTACCCAAGCTCTGCCATGCCCCTTTCCTTTCAGTGCCTTTTGTGTCTTCTATAAAATTTTTTAAACTCCAAGGTTGCAAAGATATTATCATATGTTTTCTTCCAGAATATTTATAGTTTCAGTTGTCTTTAGGACCATTTTTTTTTCTATATAGATAACCAGTCGTTCCAGTACCATATATTGAAAAGAAATACCTCTTTTCATTGATTTGGTTTGATGGCTTTATTAAAAATCAGTTGAATGTATAGGTCTAGGTCAGAACTTACTAGTCTGGTCTGTTGATCTGCTTGTCTATCCTTATTCCAATACTATACATTCTTCATTATTTTGGCATTATAATAACGCTTTAAATTTTGTAGTGTAAGTCCTTCAGATTTGTTCTTTAAGATTGTCTTGACTATTGTCTTGAATGTTTATTCCATATAAATTTTAGATTCATCTTGTAAATTTTTACTAAAAAACTATTTGAGATTTTGGTAAGGATAGCAATAATTCTATGGATCAATTTAGGAACAAGTGAAATCTTAAAATTATTGATTTTCCCAATCTATGAACACAGTATATCTCTCCTTTAATTGAGTTATTCTTTAATTACCTTCGTCATAGAACTCGTGCTCAGCATTTGGTCAGTTTCTTCCTATGCATATGCTTGTATAGTAAATGTTATAATTTTTAAAATTGTATTTTTAGTTGTTTGTTGCTAAGATATAGACATTCATTTATATATTGATCTTTTTACCCTAAGATATTACTGTTTTTTTCTTTTTTGGGGTATGATTTATATATTGTAAAATTCACCCATTTTATGCACATTTCTGTGAGTCTTGACAGATGCATACAATAGTAAGTGTAGTCAATCAAGATATAGAACAGCATTGCTAAGATTATTCATTAGGTTCTAGTAGTTTGTATTTTCCATGTACATAATCATATCATCTGAAAATAGAGTTGTTTTTCCTTTTCAATCCATATGCCTTTTTCTGCTCTCCACCTTATTGTACTGGCTAGGACTTCCAGTACAAGTTTAATAGAAGTGGTAACAGAAAATATCCATTTTTTTGCACTCTATCTTTTGGGGAATATATTCACTATTTTGCTCTTATGTTAGCTGTAAGTTTTACACAGTAACAGGTTGAGGAGCTCCTATCCCATTCCTATTTGCTGACATTAAAAAATGTTAAATTTCATCAAGAAATAATTTGCACCTATTTAAGTGATCATGTTGTCAGGAACTCAGCTGAACTGCTAGGTGTCTTAGTAGCCAGTTAAAACAAGCAAGCCAAAATGAAAATAACAACCCCTTAATTGCTTATTATGATTGATAAGCAATAGACTAAATCAGGGAAAGTGCCAACTCCCCTTCCCTCCCATTTACATTTTTCTCCATGCAGTGATTGCAGGTCTGGTGGATCAGCACAGACTTGGGGATCAGGTCATCTCACTGATGCAGGAGCCTCAAACAAAAAGCTCCTGCAGTTTTAGGGAGCTGGAGAGCTAGGAGAGGAAGAGGAGAAGTGCTATGAGTGAGAGAGGTACTGAGTACTGAATCAGATGGAGAACATGGTCTTCAGATGTTCCCCCAACTTCCTCTGCTATGAGTGTTGTGAACAAGTCTTTGTGTGGACATACACTTTCATTTTTCTTGGGTAAATATCAAGGAATGGAATTGCTGGGTTGTATCATAAGTCTATTTTAAATTTAACAAGAAACTGCTAAATTGTTTTTTAAAGTGGTTGTACCATTGAACATTCCACCAATATATAAAAGTCCTAGTTGCTCCTCATCCTAACCTACGTTTGCTACTGTTACTCTTTTTAGTTTTAGCCATTTTAATGTCTGAGTATTGCTACCTCCTTGTAGTTTTCTTATAGTTCTTTTTATTTATTTATATACAGTAAAATTTACTATCCTTGATGTACTGCCTGTGAGTTTTGATAAAAGCATACGATCTTGTAACCACTGCCGTAAACAAGATTCGGAACAGTTCCATCACCTCACAATATTTCTTAATGCTGCCCCTTTGTAATCAGCTCTTCCACTTACCCACAGTTCCTGGCTATCAGTGATCTATTTTCTAATTCTATAATTTTACCTTTTTCATAATGTCATATAGATTGAATCAGCCAGCATGTAACGTATTGAGTCTTTTTTCCCTTAAATTTTAGATTTATCCATATGGTGTGTATCAGTAGGTCATTTCTTTTTTCTTATATTTGAGTGGTAAGAGCTCTTACATATTTTGGATACAACATCTTTGTTTGATATATACAAGTTTGGTGGATGTGTTCTCCCATTTGGTGACTTGCCTTTTTATTTTCTTAACTGGTCTTTGACTACTCTAAGGTCACCAAGATTTTCATCCATGTTTGCTTCTAAAAGTTTTTTTTTAAAAAGTAGTTTCAGCTTTTGACCCATTTAGTTGTTTGTGTATGGTGTTTGGTAAGGGTACTGGTTCAGTTTTTTCCCATGTGTTTAACTAGTTCCAGCACCATTTTTTGAAAAGATAATCTCTTCCCCATTTAATTACTTTGGTATCTTTGTTGAAAATCAATTAACCATATATGTGTGGGTTTATTTTTGGACTCTAATAAATTCCTCAATGTATATGTCTATGCTTAAGGTAATAGCAGACTGCCTTCATTACTGTAGTTTTATAGTAAGGCTTGAAATCAGGTGGTGCAAATTCTCCAAATTTGTTCTTTTTCAAATTTTTCATTCTCCTCCTCCTCTCTTTTTCCTCCTCTTCCTCCTTTCATCCTTCTCCTCCTTTGCATTTCTGTATAAAATTTGCAGTCACCTTGTCAATTCATACAGATAAACCTCCTGTAATTTTGAATGGGATTGTGTTTAATCTGCAGATCATTGGGTGGAAAATTGATCTCTTAACAGTATTCAATATTCTGATAAATGAACGTGGTATATCTTTCTGTTTATTAAGGTGTTCTTTAATTTCTCTCAGCAATATTTTGTAGTTTTCACTGTGTAGGTCTTATACATATTTTGTTAAATTTATCCCTACGTATTCCTGTGTTTGAATAGTATTATATAGTATTAATAGTATTAATAGTATTATATTTTATCTTCTATTTTCAATTATTAGTTTATTGAAATATGAGTGATTTTTTTCTATTGACTTATATACTATGATCTTGCTAAATTAATTTATTATTTCTGGTAGCTTTTCAATTAATTTCTTAGAATTATCTACATAATGTGATTATATCTTCTGTGAATTAAGATATAAGACAGATTTACTTCTTCCTTTGTAGTCTGCACACTCAATTTCCCCCCTTATTTTATTGTTAGGACCTTCAGGAGAATGTTTAAGTGTTGAAACCACTGTCTTTGCTAACTTTGCCCAATGTATGAAAACATTTGTTTCACATACTTTGTAGAGTTTTTTGGTTGTTTATGGCAAGATGGCAAGTCTAGTACCAACTGTTCCAACATAGCCTGCTGTCATTTCTGTTGATAACACTGCTGTGAACATTGCTGAACAAAATTATTTGCTTTTCAGATTATTTCCTTTGAGTAGACTTCTAAAACTAGATATTGCCATCTGTATACCTATATCTGTACCTATCTGTCTACCTACTTATTATCCATCCATCTATCTATCTATCTAAATTTACAGTATAAGAGTTACCTTGGAGGGGACTCCCGTGGTGGTCCAGTGGTAAAGAATCTGCCTTACAATGCAGAGGATGCAGGTTCGATCCCTGGTCAGGGAAATAAGATCCCACATGCCGCAGGGCAACTAAGCCCGTGTGCCACAACTACTGAGCTCGCGCAGCTCAACTAGAGGGCCCATGTGACGCAAACTACAGAGCCCATGTGCTCTGGAGCCCATGTACCACAACTAGAGAGAGAAAACCCACATGCCAGAACTAGACAGAAGCCCGCACACCGCAACGAGGATCCCACATGCCACAGTGAAAGATCCCACATGGCTCAATGAAGATCCCATGTGCCGCAACTAACACCCGACACAGCCTAAATAAATAAATAAATAAATAATAAATCTTTTTTTAAACAAAGAGTTACCTTGGAATGGAATTGCTGGGTCATATAGTAGTTCTATTTTTATTTTTTTGAGAAACTTCCATACTGTTTTCCACAGTGGCTGCACCAATTTACACTCCCTCCTTTTTTCTACATCCTTGCCAACATTTGTTATTTGTGTTTTTTTTGTTTTTTGATGATAACCATTCTGACAGATGTGAGGTGATATCTCATCGTGGTTTTGATTTACATTTCCCTGATGATTAACAGTGTTGAGCATCTTTTCATGTGCCTGTTAGCTATCTGCATTTCCTCTTTGGAAAAATGTCTGTTCAGTTCTTCTCATTTTTTAATCAGGTTGTTTATTTTTATTTTTGATGTTGAGTTGTATGAGCTGTTTATATATGTTGGATATTGATCCCTTATTGGTCATATCATTTGCAAATATTTTCTACCATTCCATAGGTTGTCTTTTTGCTTTGTCAATGGTTTTCTTTGCATTGTTGTGCAAAAGCTTTTAAGTTTAGTTAGGTCTCATTTGGTTATTTTTGCTTTTATTTCCTTTATATGACTTGACAATTCCACTCCTGAGTATATATCCGGAAAAAAAAATAACACTAATTTGAAAAGATACATGCACCTCAATATTCATAGCAGCATTATTTACAATTGCCAAGGTATGGAAGCAACCTAAGTGTCCATCCACAGATGAATGGATAAAGAAGATGTGGTGTGTGTGTGTGTGTGTGTGTGTATGTATGTATGTATATATACATACATACACACACAGACATATACACACAATGGAATGTTACTCAGCCATAAAAAAGGACGAAATAATGCCATTTGCAGCAACATGGATGGACCTAGAGATTGTTATACTAAGTAAGTCAGACAGAGAAAGACAAATAACATATGATATCACTTATATGTGGAATCAAAAAAAGGCTACAAATGAACTTATCTACAAAACAGAAATAGAGTTACAGATGTAGAAAATAAACATGGTTACTGGGGGGTAAGAAGGGGGAGGGATAAATTGGAAGATTGGGATTGACACACATTACTGTATATATTCACTAAAATAGATAACTAATAAGGACCTACTGTATAGCACAGGGAACTCTACTTAATACTCTGTAATGGCCTATATGGGAAAAGAATCTAAAAATCAGTGGATATATGTATATGTATAACAGACTCACTTTGCTGTACACCTGAAACGAACACGACATTGTAAATCTACTGTACCCCAATAAAAATTAAAAAACAAAAAAGAGAGAACAGAAGACTAGGGTCATTCCTATAGTTTTTATTTCCTATTACCTTATTTTACTTCATTTAAGTGTCTTATTTCTCTTTGATAATGTATGAAACAAAGAATTAAAGTATATGTAGGACTAAGATTGGGTAACTGATACAAATATTTTAGAAAAATATACAGTTTATTTTGAGATGAGGAAGACAATTTTTCTAACCTTCCTTCATTTTGACAACTTCGTAGGAGAAATGCTTGAACGATGACCCTGTAGGAAATGGCCCTATCCATTTTGAGTTAATATGATTTAATTTAGTTTCAGAAGCCTTCTGAAATGTGAAGCATTTATTTAAGCTTTAGTATCCCTTCTGAGGAGTTTTCCTAGCTGGCTATAAATGAGCCAATTTTCCCTAGCTTTAAGATCATGTTAATTTTCATTGTTTTGTTTGAAAATGAAGGAGTCAATTCCTTTTATGTTGTGATTTTTGAAATAAGCTATACATTTTTTTCAGATGTGGGTATATTGAAAGTTTCCACTATCTGGCAAGATTCATCTTTCTAGATTTCCCCCCTCCCATTTTCCTCACTCTTTAAAGGTACTAAATACATTTTGGGGGAAGAAAAACGATATCTTTTTTCTTCTAGTTCTTATGGTCAGTTGAGTTCCTAGGTTTTTAATTAAAAAATTTTTTTTTTACCTTGGAGTGAATGTGCTCAATTTATAGTAATTTGGTTCATAGTGAATAAATGCATCCTTAGCTCTTCTCTCAATTCTATTTGCCTGTTTATCTTTTACAGCTTATTTAGGCATTTCATTTTTCTCCACATTTGCAGTAAAGACTTTTTTTTGTTATAACACAAGCTTATTCGACCTTATCATAGTCTTCATGCCTTCATTTGTGTATACCGTATAATGGAAAAAACCACAGACTAATGTTGTAAAGTAACAGTGAGATTAAACTGAGAAAGGTCACCTTTTTTTGAGGCGGAAAAAGAGGTTCATCTTCAGGGGCTTAGGTTTGTTTTGCTAATTTGACTGACACATTTGAATTTGCAGATTGACAACCATTATATTTAAAATATGAGCTTACAAACTTATATGTATCCTAGTAGATTTTCACACCCATATTCTCATTTTTTCTGCACTCCATTATACCCAGATGGGGAAAGAGAAGTATCTTTTTTCTTCAGATGGTTAAATCGTTATAATTTGAAGTTGACAATATGCTAAAAAACAAAGGTGAGTTCAAAATCAGGTCTTTCTGATTTCCATGAGATATTATAAACATTTTGTTACTCAGGCTTTGTTTTAAAATCAGGTCCTAATTTATTTTGAAAAACTGAAAATATTCATAGGCAAGAGGGATTAAATTATTTCAGATTATAATATTTTTCTTACTTATGCTTACATGTCTACTTTTTCATCTGTATTCTTCATGGTATTAAAAATTCTGTAAAGATTTTTATTGGGTTTAAATGTTAATAAAATCATAAATTATTATGGAAGAAAAGTATATAGACATAGGTTTTCATAACTCACAATTAATGGAAATGTGTACTCATAGGAACATTAACTTGGTTCATTTTGGGTAGAATACTCAAGGACGTAAAGTTTCATCTCCTTTACATACCATTGTCTTTAAGAATGCAATATCAATCTAAACATGAAATTTTTATATTAACAAAGAACTTCTCTATGATAAATGTTTATTCAAAATTAAATGGAGAAAAAAGATTCAGAGGATGATAGATTATGGGTCCTTATTTTTTTTCCTTGTCTATTTTCTCAGTTATCTATAGTAAATGTTTATTATTTTTGCAATAAACATGTTTTTAAAATATTGCATACTAGTTGACGGCTGCATATTTCAACTTTTTTTGGATTTAAACAATTTAACAACACATTTTAGAGTTTAGCCATTTTTATGCCATTATTCCTGTTAAAGGAAAAGAAGCCTAGGTGAATTAATGAAAAACTAAAACAGGATTTTATTATTTTAATAAACATTTCAGGTCAATTTTAGAGTTTTCCTTTACCTGTCTTTTTGTGGAAGAACTTCAGTGGGTTTTTTTTAAGTAAAACATTCCAGAGGCTGCCAGAATAACATAATGCCAGTAGTAATTCTGTCATTGAACACTATGGAGAGGAAATATCTTTTAAAGTGTAACATGTATTCTCGTCTTTTCCCCTCACTATTTACAAACACCTTCCCACTTTTTACTTTACCAACACTAAAAAGAGTGATATTGAATGCTGGATTCAACTTTTTCACTTATATTTGGAGCAAAATATGTAATGTATGTATGAAACCTGTGATTTTATTTTAAGGTCTTGTAAATGTATCCAAAATATTTAGATAAATTGACACGAAACTTGCGATAAAATAGAAATTCCCTCTTAAAAAGAAGACTTTTAAAATTATTTTTAAAATAAATTTATTTTTATTTTATTTTATTTTTGGCTGTGTTGGGTCTTCATTGCTGCATGCGGGCTTTTCTTTAATTGTGGTGAGCGGGGGCTACTCTTCATTGGGGTGCGCGGGCTTCTCATTGCGGTGGCTTCTCTTGTTGCAGAGCACAGGCTGTAGGTGTGCAGGCTTTAGTAGTTGTGGCACGTGGATTCAGTAGTTGTGGCTCATGGGCTCTAGAGCGCAGGCTCAGTAGTTGTGGCACATGGGCTTAGTTGCTCCGCAGCATGTGGAATCTTACTGGGCCAGGGATCGAACCCGTGTCCCCTGCATTAGCAGGCGGATTCTTAAGCACTGTGCCACCAGGGAAGCCCCAAAAGGAAGACTTTTAAACCTTACATTTTAGTTGAGTGTTTTCTGGTTGAATTAGGAATATTCAGGATTTGTAAAATATGTAGTAACTCTCTAATAAACACTTCAAGAAGGTATCTTAGTTTTAAATTACTTACAAGTTCTATAATTTATTCCAAAGCCTTAATAAATCATTTTAACTAATGATTTATTAAGCCTGTTTATGCTGTTTCCCAGTATTAATTGAAAATAATTGGATAATATTACCTGTTGCTGCTCTAATCCCCACCCCATTTTATAATTTCCCTGAAGAAAAAATTGTGTGAGTCTCAGTGAGTGTCTGAGAGTTGACTTCATAGCCAAGATAGGGTGTTGTGGTAGTGAGATATACTTTTAGGGTTTATATTAATGAGAGGATGTACACTTTCTGAATCTGTCTAGAAGATGGTGTAAGTGAATGCAGCTGGGAAAAGTGAGAGTGGCATCCCATTAGGCATGTTGTACCCATCTTATTTTAGGATTCTGCACATTTCTTAGTCATTTCTTTAAGAGGTAGTCAGCATGTAGTGTGGGAGGTACATTCATCTTCTCCACACTGTTGCTTTACTGTTGCACTTTATCACAGCAAATTATTGGACAGAGCAGGATTTGGAAGTTAGGTTATTCTATAGAACTGGGGTAGAGAGAGACTGCTCAGAGAGTTTATCCTGAATAGCAAAGAGTCAGGAATTAGAATGGTGGGTAGCTGTAGCATTTTGTTGTTTTGCAGTAGGTAGGACAGATTCCTCTCTTTTTTGTGGCAGTGCAAAACCCCTGCAATGGCTAGTTCTAAAGTTACTGTGGTAGTATAGTGTAATGGTTTAGTTTAAAGCATGGACATTGACATCATGCTTGGTTTAAGTCATGACTCTTCCACCTACTAACTTGGTGAATATTATTGACCTAGAGTGCCTTAATGCCTAGCATATAGTAAGTGTTCAACAAATGATAACAGTGATTCTCCTGCAGGATCTGTAGTCTGTCTCAATATAATTTACTGAAATCTAGTTGCCTTTCTTAGGCATAGTAATTTGTTTTCCTTCTTGATTAGCTTTCTTCATATCTGGTCTTTACCATGAAGTGGAAAAATGACTTAGAAACACTATTTTAGTTTATTTCTAGAGGTGTTGGCTAGACATTATGCCAGTTAGGTATGCCTATACCAGTATTTGATATATTAAAAACAGATATAATTTCATAAGTAGTGTTGTCTGACCAGAGATAAAATGGTCCAAAAGAGACAGGAAAATGGGGAAGCGAGAGTAGTTGTAAAGATAAAATTAAAACTAGCGTATAAATAAGAAAGCAGGTTTATCTGTAGCCATAGAGAAAAACTATTAAAACTACTTAGCTCACTTTAATTTCCTAGGAAGCTTCCTAGGTTTCTTAATTTTTAAATTATGTATTTGGTTGAAACTAAATATTAAGATAGTTTTATTATAGATATGCATGTCTGCATGCATGTATGTTACATATATGTAAATTTGTTATTCCTAAACTAATTTCAGGGGGTTCCTTCTCACCTAAAGGAAATTTAAATAAATACTTTAAATATTTTAGGAAATACAACATACCATTTAGTAAATTTACGGGAACAAGTGAATAACTTAGCTATTCCAACAATGTTTTGCCTCCGCATTCCTTGGCGCAAACAGGGACCTCAGTGAAGCGTCCCTCATGGGAGTTGCCTGTGGAAATCTTACAAAGAGGTCCAAGTCCCAATTCAGGCTCCCTCCCTTCTATTTTTTAAAAGTCAACTTTATTGAAGTATAGTTTACATACAGTAAACTGCATTCATTTTAAGTGCACAGTTTAGTGAGTTTTGACAAATGTATACACCCTCAACAATCAAGACAGTGAATAGTTTCATCACTCCAAAAAGTTCACTTGTGTCCCTTCCCCGTGAAATCTTGCCCTGTCCCTGTACCCTGGAAACCACTGATCTGCTATCTTTTGCTGTGAACATTGGTGTACAGTCATCTTGTACACAAAATTTTCATTTCTCTTAGGTAAATACAAAGGAATGGAGCATATAATGTATTTAACTTTACAAGAAACTGCACAAATATTTGTCAAAATGATTTTACTGTTTTACATTCCTACCAGCAGTGTATAGGATCTTTTTAATTATTGCTGAGTGGACAATTCAGTGGTATTTAGTACATTCACCATGTTGTGCAGTCACCACCTCTATCTAGTTCCAAACATTTTTATTACTCCAAAATAAAACCTTGTACCCAATAAGAAGTTCCTTTCCATTTCCACCTCCCTCCAGCCCCTGGAAACCACCAATCTGTATTCTGTCTCTGGATTTACCTATTATGGATATTTCATACAAACGGAATCATACATTTTGTTTATCCACTCATCCATTGATGGACATTTGGGCAGTTTACGTTTTGGGATTTGTGAATAATGCTGCTATGAACATGTGTGTACATGTATTTGTTTGAGTACCTGTTTTCAATACTTTGGGGTATATACCTAAGAGCAGAATTACTGGCCATGTGGTAATTCTATCTTTAAGTTTCTGAGGAACTGTCAAATTGCTTTCCCACCAGCAATGTACTGGCATTCCAATTTCTCCTCACCCTTTCAACACTTGTTATTTTCTGTTTTATTATTATTATTATTACCATTCTAGTTTGTTAATGAAGTAATTCTTCATTGTGGTTTTGATTTGCATTTTCTTACTGACTAATGATGTTGAGCATCTTTTCATGTGCTTGTTTGCCATTTGTGTATCTTTGGAAAAATGTCTATTTAAGGCCTTTGCCTATTTTTTAATTGGGCTGTTTGTCTTTTTGTTGTTGGGTTGTAAGAGTTCTGTATACATTCTGAAAACTAGACAAATACATGACTTCAAATATTTTCTCCCATTCTGTAAATTGTCTTCTTACTTTCTTAATAATATTAGTTTATGCACCATTTAAAATTTTTTTCATGAACTCCAATTTATCTTTTTGTTTTGTTTTGTTACTCATAATTTTGATGTCATATGTAAGACTTCATTGCCAAATCCAAGGTCGTGAGGATTTACTCCTTTGTTTTCTTACAAGAGTTTTATGGTTTTAGATTTTATATTTAGGTCATTGATCCATTTTGAATTAGTTTTTGTAAATGACATGAGGTAGAGGGCCAACTTTATTCTTTTGTGTGTAGATATCCAGTTGTCCCAGCACTATTTGTTGAAGAGGCTATCCTTTACCATTAAATGGCCTAGGCACCCTTTTCAAAAATCAGTTCACCATATGGATTCATTGCTGGACACTTAATTCTATTCCATGGACTATTTCTTTATCCTTATGCCAGTACCACAGTTTTGATGACTATAGTTTTGTAGTAAGTTTTGAAATCAGGCAGTGTATGTCCTCCAACTTTCTTTCTCTTTTTTTTCTTTTTTCAGATTATGTAGGCTATTTTGGGGCCCTTGCAATTCCATATGAATTTGAGGATTGGCTTTTCCATTTCTGCTCAAAGGCTGTTGGAATTCTGATAGGGATTTCATTGAATCTGTAGTTTGCTTTGGGTGGTATTACCATCTTAATATTGTTGTTTTCCAATCCAAGAGCAAAAGATGTCTTTCCATTTCTTTTTGTCTTCTTTAATTTCTTTCATTAATTTTTTATGGTTTTCGATGTATATGTTTTTCACTTGGTTAAGTTTTTAAAAAGTTTTTTTTTTAATTGGGGTATAGTTGTTTTACAGTGCTGTGTTAGTTTCTACTGTACAGCAAAATGGAGTTCCCTGTGCTATATAGCAAGTTCTCATCAGTTATCTATTTTATCCATATTAGTGTATATATGTCAATCCCAATCTCCCAATTCTTCCCACCTCCCCTTTCCCCCCTTGGTGTCCATACGTTTGTTCTCTATATCTGTGTCTCTAGTTCTGCTTTGTAAATAAGTTCATCTGTACCATTTTTCTAGATTCCACATATATGCGTTATTATACGATATTTGTTTTCCTCTTTCTGACTTACTTCACTCTGTATGACAATCTCTAGGTCCATCCACGTCTCTACAAATGACACAATTTTGTTCCTTTTAATGGCTGAGTAATATTCCATTGTATATATGTACCACATCTTCTTTATCCACTCCTCTGTTGATGGACATTTAGGTTGCTTCCATGTCCTAGCTATTGTAAATAGTGCTGCAATGAATATTGGGATGCATATGTCTTTTTGAATTATGGTTTTCTCTGGGTATATGCCCAGTAGTGGGATTGGTTAAATTTATTTCTAGGTATTTTATTCTTTTGGATGATATTGTAAATGTAATTGTTTTCTTAATCTCCTTTTCAGATCGTTCATTGTGGTTGTATAGAAACAAAACTGATTTTCGGGTGTTGATCTTGTAACCTAACACTTTGCAGAATTTGTTTATTAGCTCTGGTATTTCATTTGTGGGTAGTTTAAATATTCATTTACTTGGCTGCGTCGTGTCTTAGTTGTGGCACATGGGATCTTTTACTTGCGGCATGTGGGATCTTTAGTTGTGGCATGCAAACTCTTAGTTGTGGCACGTTGGATCTAGTTCCCTGACCAGGGATGGAACCCAGGTCCCCTGCGTTGGGAGTGTGGAGTCTTAGCCACTGGATCACCAGGGAAATCCCCATTTGTGGATACTTTAAGGCTTCTGTATGTATGTGTGAAACAGACATAGTTTTACTTCTTCCTTTCCAATTTGGATGCCTTTTAGTTTTGTTTTTTCTTACCTAATTAACTTTGACCAAGACTTCCAGACTATGTTGAATAGAAGTGGTGAAAGCAAGTATCCTTGTCTTGTTCCTGAATTTTGAGGAAAACCTTTCAGTCTTTCACCATTGAATATTGAGTTAGCTGTGGGTTTTTCATAAATACTTTTTATCATATTGAGAAAGTTCCCTTCTGTTCCTAGTTTCTGAGTGCATTGATCATGAAAATGTGCTGAATTTTGTCAAATGCTTTTTCTGTATCAGTTGAGGTGATACTGCATTTTTCCCCTTGTTCTATTAATGTGGCATATTATATTGATTGATTTTCGTATATTTAAGCATTCTTGAGTTTCTGGAATAAATTTTACCTGATCATGGTGCATAATCCTTTTTAGTCAGCTATTGGATTTGGTTTGCTAGCATTTTTTTGAGATAATTTGCATCTATTTTTATAGAGGATATTGGTCTATGATTTTCTTTAGTGTCTTTGTCTGGCTTTGGTATCAGGATAATACTGGCTTCATAGAATTAGTTAGTGTGTGTTACCTCCTCTTTTTATTTTTTGGAAGATTTTGAGAAGAATTAGTGTTAATTTTTCTTTAAATATTTGGTAAAATTCACCAATGAAGGTATCTGACTGTGGACTTTATTTTGTTGTGAGGTTTTTGATTATTGATTCGATGTCTTTACTTGTTATAAGCCTTCTCAGATTCTCTCTTTCTTCTTGAGTTACTTTTGGTAATTTGTGTGTCTAATTTGTCCATTTCATCTAGGTTGTCTACTTTTTTGATATATAAGTATTCATAATATTCTCTTATAATCCTTTTTATTTCTGTAAGGTTGGTAGTAATGTCACAACTTTCATTGTTTATTTCAGTTATTTACATCTCTATTTTTTCAGTCTAGATAAAGGTTGGTCGATTTTGTTGATCTTTTCAAAGAACCAATTTATGGTTTCATTGATTTTTCTCTATTTTTCTATTCTCTGTATCATTTATCTCCACTTTAATCATTATAATTTAATTCCTTCTGATAACTTTGCCTTCTAGTTTTTCTAAGGTGCAATGTTAAGTTATTAATTTGAGATCTTTCCTTCTTTTTAATGTAGGTATTTACTGCTATATATTTCCCTGTGACCACTCCCTTTACTGTATCTCATAAGTTTTGGTATGTTGTGTTTTCATTTTTATCCTTCTATGTTTTCTAATTTCCTTTGTGATTTCTTCTTTGATGTATTGGTTGTTTAGGAATGAATTGTTTAACATCCACATATTTGTGATTTTTCTAGTTTTTCTCCTTTTATTGATTTCTAGCTTTATTCCATTGTGGTTGGAGAAGATCCCTTGTATGATTTGAGTCTTTTTTTATTTATTGAGATTGGTTTTTTGGTTTAACATATGTTCTCTCTTAGATAATGTTCCATATGCACTTGAGAAGAATGTGTATTCTGCTCTTGAGTAGAGGGTTATATATTTATGTCTTTTAGATATAAGTTTATGGTGTTGTTCAAGACCTCTATTTTCTTATTAATGTTCTGTCTGGATATTCTATCTATTACTGTAAGTTGATTATTTAAGTCTCAAACTATTATTGTACAACTGTCTAATTCGCTCTTCAATTCCATCAATATTTACTTCATATATTTGGGGCTCTGTTTGGTGAGTATGTTTATAATTGTTATAAATTATTGTTGAATTTACCCTTGAAAAAATAGAGTCCTTGTTTGTCTCTTGTAACAGGTTTTCACTTAAAGTCTAGTTTGTCTGATATTGTTATAGCCAGACACCCAGTTTTCTTTTGGTCATTATTTGCATGGAATATTTTTTTCCTTACTTTAATTTTCAAACTGTTTGTTTCTTTGGATTTAAAATGAGTCTCTTATAGAGATTATATAATGGGATCCATGTTTTCATATCCATCTGCCAGTCTTTGCCTTTTGACTGGAGAATTTAATCCTTTTGCATTTAAAGTAAATGGATTAATAAAAAGGATTTACCTCTGTCATTTTGCTTTTTGTTTTCACCCTTTTAGTGGGCTTATACCCTTTTTGCCCCTCATTTTCTACACTAATCTCTTCTTTTTTGTTTAACTTATTTTTTAATTCCTTATTTATTTATATTTTATTTTTGTCTGCATCAGGTCTTAGTTGACACACGCAGGATCTTCGCTGTGGCATGCGGTATCTTTTGCAGTGCCTGGGTTCTTTGTTGCAGCACGCAGGCTGCTTTCTAGTTGTGGTGTGTGGGTTTTCTCTCTCTACTTGTGGTGCGAGGACTCCAGAGCATGTGGGCTCTGTAGTTTGTGGCACGTGGGATCTCTAGTTGAGGTGTGTGGGCTCAGTAGTTGTGGCGCATGGGCTTAGTTGACCTGTGGCATGTGGGATCTTAGTTCCCTGACCAGGGATTGAACCCGTGTCCCCTGCATTGGAAAGCAGATTCTTTACCACTGGACCACCAGGGAAGTCCCTAATTTATTTTTTGTATTGTACCATTTTGATTTTTTTTCAGTTCATTTTATGGTTTTTGTTTTTTGTTTTTTGGCCACTCTGCATGGCTTGTGGGATCTTAGTTCCATGACCAGGGACTGAACTGGGACCCTTGACAGTGAGAGAGTGGAGTCTTAACAACTGGACTGGCAGGGAATTCCCTTATGTATTTCTATTACATATATTCTTGGTTATCATGGGGATTAAAATTACTGTCCTAAATTTATAACAGTCTGATTTGAATTGATACCATAATTGTTGTTCTCAGATGTTACATATTTATACATTGTGTATACTTTAACATATATTTTTAGTTATCTTTTTATGCATTTGTCTGTTAAGTTATATAAGACATACTGGGTTTTATATTTACCCATGTAGTTACCTCTACTAGAGATCTTTATTTCTTCATAGGGCTCTGAGTTACTGTCCAGTGTCCTTTCCTTCCTGCCTAAATCCCTTTAGCATTTCTTATAATGCCAGAGCAATGAAAACCCTCAGGTTTTGTTTATCTAAGCATGTCTTAAATGTTTTAAAGTAATTTATTTTAATTTATTTTTGGCTGCATTGGGTCGAGTGTGGGCTACTCTTTGTTGCAGTGCACAGGCTACTCATTGTGGTGGCTTCTCTTGTTCTGGAGCACAGGCTTTAGGCACATGGGCTTTAGTAGTTGTGGCAATGGGCTCAATAGTTGTGGCTCGTGGACTCTAGAGCACAGGCTCAGTAGTTGTGGTGCATGGGATTAGTTGCTCTGCAGCAGGTGGGATCTTCCTAGACCAGGGATCAAACCTGTGTCCCATGCATTGGCAGGTGGATTCTTAAACACTGTGCCACCAGGGAAGCCCCTAAGATGTTTTAATTTTACCTCCATTTTTTTTTAACTTTTAAAAAAATTTTAAAATTTTTATTAAAAATGTTTTTAACATCTTTATTGGAGTATAATTGTTTTACAGTGGTGTGTTAGTTTCTTCTTTATAACAAAGTGAATCAGTTATACATATACATATGTTCCCATATCTCTTCCCTCTTGTGTCTCCCTCCCTCCCACCCTCCCTATCCCACCCCTCTAGGTGGTCACAAAACAGCTAGCTGATCTCCCTGTGCTATGCAGCTGCTTCCCACTAGCTATCTATTTTACGTTTGGTAGTGTATATACCTCAATTTTTGAATGTTTTTCACTAGGTAAAGAATTCTTGCTTTTTCTTTCTTTTTTTAATACAGCAGGTTCTTTTTAGTTATCGATTTTATACATAGTAGTGTATATATGTCGATCCCAATCTCCCAATTCATCACACCACCACCCCTTTTTCACCACTTTCCCCCCTTGGTGTCCATACATTTGTTCTCTGTGTCTGTGTCTCAGTTTCTGCCCTGCAAACCATTCCTCTTTACCATTTTTCTAGGTTCCACATATATGCGTTAATATACGATATTTGTTTTTCTCTTTCTAACTTACTTCACTCTGTATGACAGTCTCTAGATCCATCCACATCTCAACAAATGACCCAATTTCATTCCTTTTTATGGTTGAGTACTATTCCGTTGTATATATGTACCACATCTTTATCCATTCGTCTGTCGATGGGCATTTAGGTTGCTTCCATGACCTGCCTGTTGTAAATAGTGCTGCAATGAACGTTGGGGTGCATGTGTCTTTTTGAATTATGGTTTTCCCTGGGTATATGCTCAGTAGTGGGATTGCTGGGTCATATGGTAATTCTATTTTTAGACTCTTAAGGAACCTCTGTACTGTTCTCCCTAGTGACTGTATCAATTTACATTCCCACCAACAGGGCAAGAGGGTACCCTTTTCTACATGCCCCATCCAGCATTTGTAGTTTGTAGATTTTCTGATGATGCCCTTTCTAATTGGTGTGAGGTGATATCTCATTGTAGTTTTGATTTCCATTTCTCTAATGCTTAGTGATGTTGAACATCCTTTCATGTATTGGTTTGCAATCTGTATATCTTCTTTGGAGAAATGTCTGTTTAGGTCTTCTACCCATTTTTTACTTGGGCTGTTTGTTTTTTGATATTCAGCTGCATGAGCTGCTTGTATATTTTGGAGATTAATTCTTTATCAGTTGTTTCATTTGCAAATGTTTTCTACCATTCTGAGGGTTGTCTTTTCATCTTGTTTATGGTTTCCTTCGCTGTGCAAAAGCTTTTAAGTTTTATTAGGTCCCATTTTTATTTTATTTTTGTTTTTATTTCCATTATTCTAGGAGGTGGATCAAAATAGACCTTGCTGTGATTGATGTCAGAGAGTGTTCTTCCATGTTTTCCTCTAAGAGTTTTATAGTGTCCAGTCTTAGATTTAGGTGTCTAATCCATTTTGAGTATATTTTTGTGTATGGTTTTAGGGAGTGTTGTAATTTCATTCTTTTATGTGTAGCTGTCCAGTTCTCCCAGCACCACTTATTGAAGAGACTGTCTTTTCTCCATTGTATATCCTTGCCTCCTTTGTCATAGATTAGTTGACGATAGGTGCATGGGTTTATCTCTGGGCTTTCTATCCTGTTCCATTGATCTATATTTCTGTTTTTGTGCCAGTACCATACTTTCTTGATTACTGTAGCTTTGTAGTATTGTCTGAAGTCAGGGAGTCTGATTCCTCCAGCTCCGTATTTTTCCCTCAAGACTGCTTTGACTATTTGGGGTCTTTTGTGTCTCCATACAAATATTAACATTTTTTTGTTCTAGTTCTGTAAAAAATGTCACTGGTAATTTGATAGGGATTGCATTGAATCTGTAGATTGCTTTGGGTAGTATAGTCATTTTCACAATGTTGATTCTTCCAATCTAAGAACATGGTATATGTCTCTATCTGTTGGTATCATCTTTAATTTCTTTCATCAGTGTCTTATAGTTCTCTGAATACAGGTCTTTTGTCTCCCTAGGTAGGTTTATTCCTAGGTATTTTATTCTTTTTGTTGCAATGGTAAATGGGAGGGTTTCCTTGATTTTTGTTTCAGATTTTTCATCATTAGTGTATAGGAATGCAAGACATTTCTGTGCATTAATTTTGTATCCTGCAACTTTACCAAATTCATGATTAGCTCTAGTAGTTTTCTGCTGGCATTTTTAGGATTCTCTCTATATAGTATCATGCCATCTGCAAACACTGACAGTTTTACTTCTTCTTTTCCAATTTGTATTCCTTTTATTTCTTTTTCTTCTCTGATTGCCGTGGCTAGGACTTCCAAAACTATGTTGAATAGTGGTGAGAGTGGACATCCTTGTCTTGTTCCTGATCTTAGAGGAAATGCTTTCAGATTTTCACCATTGAGAATGATGTTTGCTGTGGGTTTGTTTTATATGGCCTTTATTATATTGAGGTAGGTTCCCTCTATGCCCACTTTCTGGAGAGTTTTTATCATAAATGGGTATTGAATTTTGTCAAAAGCTTTCTCTGCATCTATTGAGATGATCATATGGTTTTTATTCTTCAATTTGTTAATATGGTGTATCACATTGATTGATTTGCATATATTGAAGAATCTTTGCATCCCTGGGATAAATTCCACTTGATCATGGTGCATGATCCTTTTAATGTGTTGTTGGATTTTGTTTGCTAGTGTTTTGTTGAGGAGTTCTGCATCTATATTCATCAGTGATATTGGTCTGTAATTTTCTTTTTTTGTAGTATCTTTGTCTGGTTTTGGTATCAGGGTGCTGTTGGCCTCATAGAATGAGTTTAGCAGTGTTGCTTCCTCTGCAGTATTTTGGAAGAGTTTGAGAAGGATGGGTGTTAGCTGTTCTCTAAATGTTTGATAGAATTCACCTGTGAAGCCATCTGGTCCTGGACTTTTGTTTGTTGGAAGATTTTTAATCACACTTTCAATCTCATTGTTTGTGATTGGTCTGTTCATGTTTTCTATTTCTTCCTGGTTCAGTCTTGTAAGGTTATACCTTTCTAAGAATTTGTCCATTTCTTCCTGGTTGTCCATTTTATTGGCATCCAGTTGCTTGTAGTAATCTCTCATCATCCTTTTATTTCTGCAGTGTCACTTGTTACTTTCTCACTTTTAATTTTATGGATTTGAGTCCTTTCCGTCTTTTTCTTGATGCGTCTGGCTAATGCTTTATCAATTTTGTTTATCTTCTCCGAGAACGGGCTTTTAGTTTTATTGTTCATTGCTGTTCTTTACTTTGTTTCTATTTCATTTATTTCTGCTCTGATTTTTATGATTTCTTTCCTTCTACTAACTTTAGGTTTTGTTTGTTTTTCTTTCTCTGTTTCCATTAGGCATAAGTTTAGATTGTTTATTTGAGATTTTTCTTGTTTCTTGAGGTAGGCTTGTATTGCTGTAAACTTCCCTCTTGGAACTGCATTTGCTGTATCCCACAGATTTTGGATTGTCATGTTTTCATTGTAATTTGTCTCTACATATTTTTTGACTTCCTTGTTGATTTCTTCAGTTATCTCGTGGCTATTTAGTAACATATTGCTTAGCCTCCATGTGTTTGTGGTTTTCACGTTTTTTCCCCCTGTAGTTGATTTCCAATGTCATAGTTTTGTGGTCAGAAAAGATGCTTGATATGATTTCAGTTTTCTTAAATTTACTGAGGCTTGATTTGTGACCCAAGATGTGATCTCTTTTGGAGAATGTTTCATGTGCACTTGAGAAGAAAGTGTAATCTGCTGTTTTTGGATGGAATGTCCTATAAATATCAGTTAAATCTGTCTGGGCTATTGTGTGATCTACAGCTTGTATTTTCTTATTAATTTTGTTTGTGTGATCTGTCCATTGGTGTAAGTGAGGTGTTACAGTCCCCCACTATTATTGTGTTACTGTCGATTTCCTGTTTTGTTGCTGTTAGAAGTTGCCTTAGGTATTGAGGTGCTCTGATGTTGGGTGCATATATATTTATAATTGTTATATCTTCTTCTTGGATTGATCCCTTGATCATTATGCAGTGTCCTTCCTTGTCTCTTGTAACATTCTTTATTTTAAAGTCTATTTTATCTGATATGAGTATTGCTACTCCAGCTTTCTTTTCATTTCCATTTGCATGGAATATCTTTTTCCATCCCCTCACTTTCAGTCAGTATGTGTCCCTAGGTCTGAAGTGGGTCTCTTTTAGACAGCATATATATGGGTCATTTTTGTGTCCATTCAGCAAGCCTGTGTCTTTTGGTTGGAGCATTTAATCCATCCATGTTTAAGGTAATTATTGATATGTATGTCCCTGTTACCATTTTCTTAATTGTTATGGGTTTGTTTTTGTAGGTCCTTTTCTTCTCTTGTGTTTCTCTCTTAGAGAGTTTCCTTTAGCATTTGTTGTACAGGTGGTGTGGTGGTGCTGAATTCTGTTAGCTTTTGCTTGTATATAAAGCTTTTGGTTTCTCCATCGAATCTGAATGAGATCCTTGTTGGGTAGAATAATCCTGGTTGTGGATTCTTCCCTTTCATCACTTTAAATATATCATACGATTCCCTTCTGGCTTGTAGAGTTTCTGCTGAGAAATCAGCTGTTAACCTTATGGGAGTTCCCTTGTATGTTATTTGTCATTTTTCCCTGTTGTGTTAAATAATTTTTCTTTGTCTTTAATTTTTGTCAGTTTTATTACTGTGTGTCTTGGCGTGTTTCTCCTTGGGTTTATCCTGCCTGGGACTCTCTGCGCTTCCTGGACTTGGTAGCCTATTTTCTTTCCCATGTTAGGGAAGTTTTTGACTATAATCTCTTCAAATATTTTCTTGGGTCGTTTCTCTCTCTCTTCTCCTTCTGGGGCCCCTAAAATGCAAATGTTGCATTTAATGTTGTCTCAGAGGTCTCTTAGGCTGTCTTCATTTCTTTTCATTCTTTTTTCTTTAGTCTGTTGCACCACAGTGAATTCCACCATTCTGTCTCCCAGGTCACTTGTCCGTTCTTCTGCCTCAGTTATTCTGCTATTGATTCCTTGTAGTGTAGTTTTCATTTCAAGTATTGTATTGTTCATCTCTGATCATTTGTACTTTAATTCTTCTAGGTGTTTGTTCTTTAATTCTTCTAGGTGTTTGTTAAACATTTCTTACATCTTTTTGATCTTTGCCTCCATTCTGTTTCTGAGGTCCTGGATCATCTTCACTATCATTATTCTGAATTCTTTTTCTGGAAGGTTTCCTATCTACACTTCATTTAGTTGTTTTTCTGAGGTTTTATCTTGTTCCTTCATCAGGTACATAGCCCTCTGCCTTTTCATCTTGTCTATCGTTCTGTGAATGTGTTTTTTGTTCCACAGGCTACAGGACCGTAGTTCTTCTTGCTTCTGCTGTCTGCCCTCTGGTGGATGAGGCTATCTAAGTGGCTCCTGCAAGTTTCCTCAAGTGTTTGGCTTTTCTCTAAAGGTAATGGTGAGCTCTTGGAGCGTTTTGAGCAGAAAAATGACATGATCTGACTTACATACCAGTATCTCTCTGCCTGCTGGGTTGAGGCATGCATCTGATTGGAGCCAAAGGCTTCATTCAGATGTTCTTACATTTCACACCTCACAGTTTGCTTGACGACCAGGTGAGATAACGCTTCAGAGAGGCAGCCAGAACCACAACCAAGAATTCTTGTTTTTCAGGTTTTTTTTTTTTTTTTTTTACTTTCAGTACTTTAAATATATCATCCCACTCCCTTCTGGGCTCCATAGTTCCTGATGAAAAATCAGCTGTTAATTTATTGAAAATCCATTCTTTGTGATGAGTTGCTTCTCTCTTGCAGCTTTTCCAGATTATCTCTTTGTCTTTGTCTTTTGACAGTTTGATTATAGTATGTCTTGGATCTCTTTGAGGTTGTCCTACCTGGAGTTAATTGAAGTTCTTGAATATATTAATTCATGTATTTTGAAACTTGGGAAGTTTTCAGCTAATATTTCTTCAAATATTCTTTCTCAGCCTTTCTCTCTCTTCTGGTATTTCCAAAATGTTTATGTTGGTCTGCTTTATGGTATTCCACAGGTCCTGTAGGCTCTGTTTTTTTTTTTGTCTATTCTTTTCCTTTCTGCCACTCAAATGGGATAATTTTAATTATCTTTGATTTCAGTGATTCTTTCTTCTGCTTGCTGATATCTGATGTTGAACTCTTCTTGTGAAGTTTTCATTTCAAGTATTATCCTTTTTGGCTTTAGATTTCCTGTTTGGTTCGTTTTAATTTTTTCTATATTTTTGTTGATAGTTTCCTTTTGTTCACTTTTTTTTTTCTGGTTTCCCTTATTTCCTCGTCCATGGTTTTCTTTTGCTCATTGAGCATATTTAAGATAGTTGTTTTAAGTCTTTGTCTAATAAGGACAAAGTCGATACTTCCTTAGTGATGATTTCTGTCAATTTTTTCTTGAATGGGCTATACTTTCCTGTTCTTTATATGCTTTATAATATTTCATTGAAAGTGGAATTTGAATTTTTTCTTCCAATTTTATTGAGATATAATTGGCATACTGTACTGTATAAGTTGAAGGTGTGTAGCATAATGAATTGACTTACATACATCATGAAATGATTATCACAATAAACTTAGTGAACCTCCACCATCACATTTTGTATAGATACAAAATTAAAGAAATAGAAAAATATTTTTTCCTTGTGATGAGAACTCTTAGGATTTACTCTTTTAACAACTTCCATATATAACATACAGCAGGGTTAATTATATTTATTATGTTGTACATTACATCCCTAGTACTTATTTATCTTCTAATTGGAAGTTTGTACCTTTTGACTGCCTTCCTCCAATTCCCTCTCCTCTCACCACCCCCACCCATGGTAAACACAAAGCTGATTTGTTTTTCTCTGAGTTTGTTTGTTTTTGAAGTATAATTGACCTACAACACTATGTTAGCTCTTTTCATTTTTTAATTTTATGTTATTTAGTTTAGTTTTTTTTTTTTGGCTGCCCTGTGTGGCATGCTGGATCTTAATTCCCTGACCAGGCATTGAACCTGCTTCTCCTGCAGTGGAAGAATGGAGTCTTAATCACTGGACCACCAGCAAAGTCCCAACACTGTGTTAGTTCTTGTTATGCAAAATAGTGATTTGCTATTTCCATACATTTCAAAACAAAATGATCACCAGGATAAGATAAGTCTAGTTACAATATGTTACCATACAAAGATATTACATAGTTTTTGACTATATTCCCCACACTGTACATTTCATACCTTGACTCATTTATTTTGCAGGTGGAAGTTTGTACTTCTTAATCTCCCTATTTCTTTCTTCCCCCCATCCCCTCCCCTCTGGCAATCACCTGTTTGTTCTCTCTATCTATGACTCTGTTTCTGTTAAGTGATGTTTGCTCATTTGTTTTGTTTTTTAGATTCCACATATAAATGAAATCATATAGTATTTGTCTTTCTTGGGCTTATTTCACCCTCTAGGTACATCTGTGTTGTTGCAAGTAGCAAGATTACATTCTTTTTTATGGGTGAGTAATACTCTTCTTTATCTATTCATCTTCTTTTTCCATTCCTCTGTTAGTGGGCACCTAGGTTGCTTCTATATCTTAGCTATTGTAATTAATGCTGCAATAAAAATAGGGGACCATATATTTTTTTCAAGTAATGTTTTTGTTTTCTTGGGGTAAGTACCCAGGAGTGGAATTGCTGGGTCATATGGTAGTTCTATTTTTAATTTTTTGAGGAATTTTCATACTGTTTTCCATAGTGGCTGCACCAATTTACATTCCCACCAACAGTGCATAAGGGTTCCGTTTCTCCACATCCTTGCCAACACTTGTCTTTTTGATAATAGCCATTCTGACAGTTGTGAGGTGATATCTCATTGTGGTTTTGATTTGCATTTCCCTGATAATTAGTGATGTTGAGCATCTTTTCATGTGCATGTTGGCAATCTGTATGCCTTCTTTGGAAAAATGTCTATTCAGATCCTCTGCCCATTTTTTAAATTTTTTTAAAAAAATTTAATTTAAAAATTATTGGAGTATAGTTGATTTACAATGTTATGTTCTCTGCCCATTTTTTAATTGGGTTGTTTAATTTTTTTGCTGCTGAGTTGTATGAGTTCTTTACATATTTTGTGTATTAACCCCTTATTGGATATATTTTTTGCAATTATCTTCTCCCATTCAGTAAGTGGCTTTTTTGGTTGGTTGACAGTTTCCTTTACTATACAAAAGCTTTTTAGTTTGATGTTGTCCCAATTGTTTATTTTTGCTTTTGTTTTCCTTGCCTGAGGGGACATATGCAAACAAATATTACTAAGACCAGGTGTTTGTATATTTTATTGTGGTAACTCTGGAAATCAGATTCTTGCCCTTTGCCAGAGTTTGAGGGCAGCAGTTATCTGTTTGGTGACTTTAAAACCTATTTTAGCAGAGACCATATCCCTTGTTATGTGTGGTACTAAAATTTGTGTTCCTTTGTCTTGTGTTTAGATAGTGTTTTGGTAGATATTTCTTTGAATGCCAAGAACCAATAAGGAAAGAGAGGGAAAAGGATTAAAGAAAAAAGGGGAAAGAGAAGAAAAATCTCTCTCTCTCTCTCTCTCTCTCTCTCTCTCCCTCTCTCTCTCTCTCTCCCTCTCGACCCCTCCCTCTCCCTCTCCCTCTCCCTCTCCCTCTCCCTCTCCCTCTATCTGTGTGTGTGTGTGTGTGTGTTGCAGCACTCTTTCAACACTTAGCCAGGCCATGTGTAACTCTGCCTTAGCTTTTACTTCCTGCTTACACTGTGCCTGGAGATCAGCTAGAGTGAAAATTCAAGGTTTACTCAGGTCTTTCTTGAGCATGGGTTCTCCTCTGGGCATAAGCCTGGTGTTTAAAATGTCCTAGTATACATGGGCACTTTTCAGTGCCCTTATTTTCCCAAGGAAAGTCTCTCCCCTGCTTTTCCTCCCAGGTGTTTGGCACACTGTCCATATTCCTCACCTGTAATCTTTTGCCCCAGGAAGCTGTAGGTTGTTCATTCACATCAGTGTTTTCTCACAATGCGTATGGTTCTTCTGTCCTGAGTCTTTACTAAGTTAGATGAAACAAAGATAAGTGACCTGCATCAGTCTTTTAGGTAGCCCCCATAAAGATTAGACAGACAAACAATTCTTTGTGAAAAAAATCTGCTCTATTCCCTCTGGAACCAGGGACAAGTGTTCCACAATGTGAACGTGGCTGCCCTTTTGAAGACTGCCACTAAGCTGGAGAGGCAGTTGGGTCAGAGCAAGCAAAAACACCACAGACATTTTCTACCATCTAAAGTTATGTTTTTCTTGATTCAACGTTTGCTTGGTTGTTGTAAACCTTAGATTGTTTTCCAGAGTTCTAAAAAATTTGGTTCTGATAGTTCCTCCTTGATTTTTTGATGTTTCTATGGAGGGACAAGTGTTTAGAGCATCCTACTTCACCATTTTCACTGGTGTCCAAACATAATTTTCAGTATGAATATCCAGTTGTTCTTTCACTGTTTTTTTTTCTTTTGGAAAGACAGTCCTTTCCCTGTTGAGTTATGTTTTCATATTTTGTTGCAAGTCAATTGACCATATATGTGTGAATCTATTTCTGGACTTTATTTTGTAGGTCTACTTGTCTATCCATATGCCAACACCATGTTGTCTTGATTACTGTAGCTTTATAGCAAACCTTGAAATCAGACAGTGCAAGTTTGTTTTAAGTATTTTAACATTATTCTGTTTCCATATAAATTTTGGAACAGCTTGTCAATTTCTGAAAAGTCTCCTGGGATTTTGGTTGGGATTGCATTTAATGTGTAGTTCAGTTAACATTAATGATATTGAGTCCTCTTATACATGTCTATAATATATTTAGATTTTAGGACTTCTTTAATTTGTCTTAGCAATGTCTTATACATTTCAGTGTACCAGTTTTATTTCTTCTAGTAGTAGCTTTTTACAGATTCTCAAGAACGTTCTATATGTACAATCATGATGTCTTTGAATAGGGGCAGTTTTACTTTTCCCTTTCCATTCTTTATGCCTATCTATTGTTTTCTTTGCCTTGCTCTCTTGGCACTGAACTCCAATACAATATTCAGTAGAAGCAGTGAGAGCAAAGTGGTGAGATCAGTCATCCCTGCCTTGTTTCTGTTATTAGGGGGAAAGCATTCAGTCTGTTACCATTAAATGTGATGTTAGTTCAGTGATTCTCAATGGGTGGGGAAACTGCCACAGAGGAAAGTTGGCAACATCTGGAGACATTCTTGGTTGTCATGATTGGGGGCTGTTAATTGGCATCTAGTAGATAGAGGCCAGAGATGCTGCTAAACATCCTACAATACATAGGACCCCCACCTACCTACTCTGTGCAACAAGGAATCATCCAGGCCAAAATGTCAACAGTGCCACTGCTGAGAAACTCTGTTAGCTCTAGGTTTTAAGGGATGTCCTTTATTGGATTAAGGAAGTTACCTTTATTTCCTAGTTTGGTGTGTTTTTTATCAGAATTGGCTACTGAATTTTTGTTAAATTTTTTTTCTGTATCTACAGAGATGATTATACAGTATGTTCTCCCTTTTTCTACTAATATAGTGAATTACTGGCTTAGTCTGTTCAGGTTGCTCTAACAAAATACCATAGACTGGGTGAGAAATTTATTTTTCACCATCCTGGAGGCTGCAAAGTTGAAGATCAAAGTGCTGGCAGAGTTGATGTCTGATGAAAGTCCCTTCCTGGTTCATAGACAGCTGGGACAAAATCTGGATCTAGGAATACACTTGATTTATTTGGGATTTGTGAGACTAAACTGGCTAACAGAGCTTCACATTGGGAGGTGTGGAAAATAATTGTTACCCCTCTGTTGATTATCTCATTATAGTTGGGCTGGAATATATTAGGATGTTTTCAGAAATGAGGTAATGCTATTAACATTATTTAACTATTTCATTTTACTTGGCATTGAACATTTAATTTTCCATGTATATTAGGTTCCAAGCACTGGTCTAACAAAATACCACAAACTGGGTGGCTGAAAATAACAGAAAATTATTGTCTCTCACAATTCTGGAGATTAGAAGCCTGAAACCAAGGTGTCAGCAGGGCCATTCTTTTCTGTAGGCTCTAGAATAGGATCCTTCCTTTCCTCTTCCTAGCTTTTGGTGATTACTTGCATTCCTTGGCTTATAGATGCAGCATTCCAGTCTCTAACTCTGTCATCACATGGTGATATGATGTGTGTCTTTGTGTGCCTCTGTGTCCAAATTTGTCTCTTCTCATAAAGACATCAGTCATTGGATTAGGGCCTACCCTAATCCAGTATGACATAACTTTAGTTTGATTACATCTGCAAAGAACCTACTTCCAAATTAGGTTACCTTCTAAGGTTCTTGATGAACATGAAGTTTGGGAGGACAATATTCAAACCAGTGCACCATGTATAAGAACATTTCTTACTTGTGCTTTCAAAGGTCACCTTGGAAAATATTTTCATTTCAATGTATTTTGGTCTATATGCCAAATCTAAATAGTCTTACACACAAATGTTCAGATAGACTAAGATTAAAATAGACTTCCCCGAAGTTTTCTAAACAATAAAAATGTGGAAGGACATGTTATCAATGTTACTTTCTTCTGATTTAAATTTATCAGAATTTAGCAAATAATGATTACATGAGAGAGTGTTTTGGGGAGGAAGTTAGGCAGTTGTGAAAGCAGACTTTCACATTGCAATGTGTATGCCAGGGTGAGTAGTGCATAATCTCTTCACACGCAAAGAGCTCACAGTTCTGTTGAGAAAGAAGTTACAATATAGCATGATGAGTGTAATGCTAGAATTGTACATAAAGCACATAAAGAAAGAATTATCTATATTGAATTTAAAAAAATCTCTCTGTGTGTGTATGTGACACAGAGGGAGGGAGAGAGAGAAAAGAGGGTTAACTGATCTGAAAGGTAATTAGGTAAACTGAACAACATTGTATATTTCTCTTACACTAATTCAAAAGTAATGACCCTCACAGTGTTGTATTTATCAAAATGTTGACTTATCTATTCCAAAATGTTGATTCTCTGACGATGTATTTTCTTTTGGATCTGGAGGATCTGCTAAAGGTGAAGCTCTCATATAGCTTATCAGGAAACATCAGTGGGGAAAACTTACCAAAATACCATGAAACAAACATTAACCTGATTACTGATTTTGTAACTGAAATAAACTGGTACCTTTGGTTCCTACCCTGACCCAAGGTGTTTTTTAGACAGGAGAAATAAGCTGTAAAAATTTCCTCTTGAAGATGAGCTGTGCTACTCTGGATTGTTTTTCCTTTTCCTTCTTTTGTTCCCTCCTTATGTTTATTTTTGATTAGGTACTGCATTCAGGTGGTTCAAATTTTGGTAGTTATAAAAGAGTATACAATGAAAGGGCACTCTTTGTGTCCAGCTACATAGTTCTCCTTCCAAGAGCAACCTGTGTTAACATTTCTTGTTTTTAGTTCTAGAGCTATTTGATGCATAAAAAGCATGGGCACTCACAAACATAAATATACTTTATTGTTTTTCCTTATTTTTATACATTTTTATGTACTTTGCTTTAGATCATTCCATATTAGTACATAAAGAGCTATGGCTACACAGTAGTGTTTGATTGTATGAATATGTCATAATTTATTTAACCAATCTCCTGTTGAGGAATATATAGATTGTTTCCTGACTTTTGCTATTGCACTTCTGCAGTGAATAACCTTGTAATAGGTCATTTCAGATATGTACTATCTGTAGGATAAATTTCTAGAAATGGAACTGCTGGGTTAGATAGTATGTACTTTTGTCATTTTGATGGATATAGCCAAATCGTCCTCCATAGATGTACCAGTTTACACTTATACCAGCAGTAGATATAAAAGTGCTTGTTTCCCCAACCCTCACCAACATTTTGTGCTATCAAACATTATATCATAATATGATAGGTGAAAAATTATATCTCATTGTGGTTTTAATTTGCGTTTTTGTTCTGGGTAAGATTGAGTCATCTTTTCATATATTTAAGACCCTTTGATATTTATAAAAAATAATTTCCTTTGTATAATGGTTGGGATGCTACTGGATTGATGGGCACAACGTCTTTTCTCTTTAATTTATACTTATGGGCATGTTCCTTTGCACAAGAGAACAAGGGTGATTCCAAAGAGCATGTTTAGGTCAAATAAACTCTAAGCCAGGAACATTTTATGTGTTTAAAAAATTCACTAGCTTTTTATAATTCACTCATTATACAGCTAATATATCATGGTTGACAGCAACTGAACTAACATCCCCTAGTAATTTTAAATGATTTAAATTACTCATAAGAAATTTAACTCAATATTTTGTTACTTCTTAACATAGATTGTACTTTTTAAAAATGTTTTTTATATTCCAAGAGAAATAAAATTATTGTTTAATTACAAATTTAACAATGTGTTAGAATTTACACAGAATTATTTAAAATTATGATATGTTTTCACTTGAAGTATGTGTATGAAGCCACATTACAAGAAGGTTAGAATTTCAGTGTATATTTATTTATTTATTTTAAAAATTAATTAATTAATTTTTGGCTGCATTGGGTCTTCATTGCTGTGTGTGGGCTTTCTTTAGTTGCAGTGAGCAAGGGCTACTCTTCATTGTGGTGCATGGGCTTCTCATTGTGGTGGCTTTTCTTGTTGTGGAGCATGGGCTCTAGGTGCGCAGGTTTCAGTAGTTGTGGCATGCAGGCTTAGTAGTTGTGGCTCATGGGCTCTAGAGCACAAGCTCAGTAGTTGTGGTGTACGGGCTTAGTTGCTCTGCAGCATGTGGGATCTTCCTGGACCAGGGCTCGAACCTGTGTCCCCTGCATTGCCAGGCGGATTCTTAACCACTGCACCGTCAGGGAAGCCCCATAAGTTCAGTGTATATTTCAGTGTGTTTGATGTTGCATAAATAGCTCTGGACTCTTTTGCATCATAAAACAAAATTGTTCTCAGCTTTGTCTATGGCACACTAGATCACTTCTCTTATAGGACTTATCAGCGTCTGCTTGTATCATCATTAGTTATTTATGTGTCTGCCTTTCTCACTAGATTGTGTACTTCTAGAGGATATAATTTGTATTCCACTTTAGCACTAGCTTAAGAGTTTTGCATGTACCCCATACTCACAAACTGTGTCTTGAATTGAATTGGATCACATTTACATTTAGGTTTTGAGTTACATTTTTAAAAACACTTTTCCACATATTGTTTGATTTCATTTTTCTTGTAAAATCTTATTCTAATGCTGCCTGGATTTACTTTCTGCTAATATTATTGACTTTGTGTCAAAAAGAATTACTCAGAATGCTCCTCTAATAATAGCATTGAAAAGGTAGATTTTTTGTACATATTTCTTTGCCATTCTTAATTTTTTCTGTCAAAGTCCTACTTTATTTCTAGCCATAGACAGTTCTAAGTATTAATTGGGCAATAGTAGGTAGACTGAACATTTTAGTGAGATATATTGTTTCATTTCACTAAGATTCCCAATTTATGTATGCAATTTGAAATGTGCAATTAAAGTTCTGATCACTGCTAATATTAAGTAATTTAGAAGGTTCTATAGCAGAGTGAACAGCTTTTCAAATTGCTGCATTTTTCGTATAAATTTTTATTGAAATAATTGTAGATTCACATTCAATTCTAAGAAGTAGTACTGAGAGATCTCTTGTACTCTTTGCCTATTTCCCCCAATGGTAACATCTGTGTTATGTAATATCACAACCAGATATTAATATTAATGCAATCCACCAGTCTGTTCATGTTTCACCACATTTACTTGTGTTTATTTGTGTTTTAATACTATACAGTTTCATCAGGTATATAAATTCATGTATCCCCCACCACAGTTAAAATACTGAACAGCTCTGGGACTTCCCTGCTGGTCCAGTGGGTAAGACTCTTCACTCTCAATGCAGGGGGCCCAGGTTCAACCCCTGGTCAGGGAACTAAGTCCTGCATGCTTCAACTTAAGATCCCATATGCCACAACTAAAGATCCTACCTGTGGCAACTAAGACCCGGTGCAGCCAAATAAATAAATAAATATTTAAAAAATACTGAGGGGCTTCCCTGGTGGCACAGTGGTTGAGAGTCTGCCTGCCGATGCAGGGGAAACAGGTTCGTGCCCCGGTCCGGGAAGATCCCACATGCCGCAGAGCAGGTAGGCCTGTGAGCCATGGCTGCTGAGCCTGCGCATCCGGAGCCTGTGCTCTGCAATGGGAGAGGCCACAACAGTGAGAGGCCCGTGTACCGCAAAAAAATAAAAATAAATAAATACTGAGCAGCTCCAATATCACAAAGATATATGTATTGCCCTTTTATAATCACATACACTTTACACTCCCACCTCCACTATCAAAACCCATGGCAACCACTAATCTGTTTTTCCATTTCTAAAATTTTGTCCCTTAAAAAATGTTATACAAATAGAAGAGTATAGTATGTATCTTTTTGTGATTAGCTTTTCTGACAAGCATAATTCCCTGGAGCTACATCCAAGTTCTGATTATCAATAGTTATTTCCTTTTTATTTCTGAGTAATATTCCATCTTATGTATGTACTGTGTAATGATTTTTTAAATCATTCATATACTGAAGGAAGCCTGGGCTGATTGCAGTTTTGGGCTATTATAAATAAAGCTACTTTGAATATCACTGTACAGGTTTTTGTGTAAATATAAATTTTCATTTCTTTGGGATAAATGACCAGGGATATAATTGTTGGGGCATATGGTAGTTGCATGTTTACTTTTATAAGATAGTGCCTAACTGTTTACAGGGTAGCATTCTCATCCCAAATAAATGAGAGATACAGTTTCTCCTCACCCTCACAAACATATATTGTTATCACTATTTTTAATTTTTTGCTACTCTTTACAGGTGTGCAGTGATAGCTCAAGGTGGTTTCAATTGGTAGTTCTCTAATGGCTAATGATATTGATCATCTTTTGATGGGCTTGTTTGCCATCTTTGTATCCTCTTCAGTGAAATGGCTTTTGCTTATTTTCTAATCGGACTTCGTTCTTTTTACTATTGAGTTTTGTGCTTTTTACTATTGAGTTTAGTGAATTCTTTATATATTCTAGTTCTAGTCCTTTGTTAGAGGTGTGGTTTGCAAACATTTTCTCACAGTTTGTAGCTTGTCTTTTTGTCCTCTAAACAGGGACTTTTGCAGAGCAGATGATTGAAAATTTGATGAAGTCCAATTTATCAATAGTTCCTTTTATGGATTGTGCTTTTGGTGTCAAGTCTAAGAACTCTTCACCTAGCCCTAGATACTAAAACTTTTCTTAAAAGTTTTATAGGAGAGGACCTTCAAGATGGCGGAGGAGTAAGACGTGGAGATCACCTTCCTCCCCATAAATATATCAAAAATACATCTACATGTGGAACAACTCCTACAGAACACCTACTTAACTCTGGCAGAAGACCTCAGACTTCCCAAAAGGCAAGAAACTCCTCACGTACCTAGATAGGGCAAAAGAAAAAAGAAAAAACAGACAAAAGAATAGGGACAGGACTTGAACCTCTGGGAGGGAGCTGTGAAGGAGGCAAACTTGCCACACACTAGGAAGCCCCTTCACTGGAGGAGACAGGGGGTGGGAAGGGGGTGGGGAAGCTTCGGAGCCACAGAGGAGAGCGCAGCAACAGGGGTGCGGAGGGCAAAGTGGAGAGATTCCCACACAGAGGATCTGTGCTGACCAGCACTCACCAGCCTGCGATGCTTGTCTGCTCACCCACCAGGGCAGGTGGGGGCTGGGAGCTGAGACTCGGGCTTCAGAGGTCAGATCCCAGGGAGAGGACTGGGGTTGGCTGTGTGAGCACAGACTGAAGGGGGCTACTGCGCCACAGCTAACCGGATGGAGTCTGGGAAAATGTTTGGAACTGCCTAAGAGTCAAGAGATCATTGTTTCAGGGTGTGGGAGGAGAGGAGATTCAGAACACCACCTAAATGAGCTTCAGAGATGGGGGTGAGCTGTGGCTATCAGCGCAGGCACCAGAGATGGGCATGAAACGCTAAGGCTGCTGCTGCAGTCACCAAGGATCCTGTGTACAAGCACAGGTCACTATCCACACCTCCCCTCCCGGGAGCTGGTGCAGCTGGCCAGTGCCACGGTCCCGTGATTCAGGGACAACTTCCCCAAGAGAACACACAGCAGGCCTCAGGCTGTTCCAACATCATGCTGGCCTTTGCTGCCGCATGCTCACCCTGCATTCCATACCCCTCCCTCCCCTGCCCTGAGTGAGCCAGAGCCCCCTAATCAGGCGCTCCTTTAACCCCCTCCTTTCTGGGCTAAGAACAGATGCCGGAGGGTGACCTTCATGCAGAGGTAGGGCCAAAACCAAAGCTGAACCCCAGGAGCTGTGTGAACAAAAAAGGGAAAGTGAAATTTCTCTGTGAAGCCTCAGGAGCAGCAGATTAAATCTCCACAATCAACTTGATGTACCCTACACCTGTGGAATACCTGAATAGACAATGCATCAACCCAAAATTAAGGCAGTGGACTTTGTGAGCAACTGTAGACTTAGGGTTTGCTGTATGTGACTGACTAGTTTCTGATTTTTATTTTTATCTTAGTATTGTTTATAGCACTTGTTATCACTGGTGGATTTGTTTATTGGTTTGGTTGCTCTCTTCCTTTTTTTCCCTCACTTTTTTGAAATTTTTAAATCATTTTTAATAATTTTTAAAATTTATTATTTTAATAACTTTATTTTATTTTATTTTATTTTGTCTTTCTCTCTTTTTTCTCCCTTTTCTTCTGAGCTGTGTGGATGACAGGGTCTTGGTGCTGTGGCTGGGTGTCAGGCCAGAGCCTCCAAGGTGGGAGAGCTGAGTTCAGGACATTGGACCACCAGAGACCACCAAGCCCCATGTAATATCAATCGGTGAGAGCTCTCCCAGAGATCTCCATCTCAACACTGAGACCCAGCTCCACTGAACGACCAGCAAGTTCCCCATGCCAAACAACTAGCAAGAAAGGAATACAACTCCACCCATTAGCAGAGAGGCTGCCTAAAATCATAAAAAGTTCACAGAAACCACAAAGCACACCACCAGATGCAGTCCTGCCCACCAGACAGGCAAGATCCAGCCTCATCCACCAGAACACTGGCACCAGTCCCCTCCACCAGGATCCCTACACAGGCCACTGAACCAACCTCACCCACTGGGGGCAGACACCAAAAACAATGGGAAGTACAAACCTGCAGCCTGCAAAAAGGAGACCACAAACACAGTAAGTTAAGCAAAATGAGAAGACAGAGAAATACTCAGCACACGAAGGAGCAAGGTAAAAACCCACCAGACCTAAAAAATGAAGAGGAAATAGGCAGTCTACCTGAAAAAGAATTCAGAGTAATGATATCAAAGATGATCCAAAATCTTGGAAATAGAATGGAGAAAATACAAGAAACGTTTAACAAGGACCTACAAGAACTAAAGAGCAAACAAACAGTGATGAACAACAAAATAAATGAAATTAAAAATTATCTGGAAGGGATCAATAGCAGAATAACTGAGCAAGAAGAACGGATAAGTGACCTGGAAGATAAAATAGTGGAAATAACTACCTCAGAGCAGAATAAAGAAAAAAGAATAAAAAGAATTGAGGACAGTCTCAGAGACCTCTGGGACAACATTAAATGCACTAACATTCGAATTATAGGGGTCCCAGAAGAAGAAGAGAAAAATAAATGGTCTGAGAAAATACTTGAAGAGATTATAGTTGAAAACTTCCCTAACATGGGAAAGGAAATAGTTAATCAAGTCCAGGAAGCACAGATAGTCCCATGCAGGATAAATCCAAGGAGAAACACACCAATACACATATTAAGCAAACTATCAAAAATTAAATACAAGAACAAATATTAAAAGCAACAAGGGAAAAGCAACAAATAACATACAAGGGAATACCCATAAGGTTAACAGCTGATTTTTCAGCAGAAACTCTGCAAGCCAGAAGGGACTGGCAGAACATATTTAAAGTGATGAAAGGGATAGACCTATAACCAAGATTACTCTACCCAGGAAGGATCTCATTCACACTCAACGGAGAAATTAAAACCTTTACAGACAAGCAAAAGCTAAGAGAATTCTGCACCACCAAGCCAGCTTTACAACAAATGCTAAAGGAACTTCTCTAGGTAGGAAACACAAGAGAAGGAAAAAGTTTCAAAAATAAACCCAAGACAATTAAGAAAATGCTAATAGGAACATACATATTGATAATTACCTTAAATGTAAATGGATTAAATGCTCCAACCAAACACATGGACTAGCTGAATGGATACAAAAATAAGACCCGTATATATGATGTCTAGAAGAGACCCACTTCAGACCTAGGGACACATACAGACCGAAAGTGAGGGATGGAAAAAGATATTCCATGCAAATGGAAATCAAAAGAAAGCTGGAGTAGCAATTCTCATATCAGACAAAATAGACTTTAAAATAAAGACTATTATAAGAGACAAAGAAGGACACTACATACTTATAAATGGATCAATCCGAGAAGAAGTTATCACAGTTGTAAATATATATGCATCCAACATAGGAGCACCTCAATACATAAGGCAAATGCTAGCAGCGATAAAAGGGGAAATCAGCAGTAACACACTCACAGTAGGAGTCTTTAACACCCCACTTTCACCAATGGACAGATCATCCAAAATGAAAATAAGTAAGGAAACACAAGCTTTTAAATTATACATTAAAGAAGATGGACTTAATGGATCTTTATAGGACATTCCTTCCAAAAACAACAGAATACACTTTCTTTTCAAGTGCTTATGGAATATTCTTCAGGATAGATCATATCATGGGTCACAAATCAAGCCTTGGTAAATTTAAGAACATTGAAATCATATCAAGTATCTTTTCCGGCCACATCGCTATGAGACTAGATGTCAGTTACAGGAAAAAAACTGTAAAAAATACAAACACAGGAGACCAAACAATACACTACTAAATTACCAAGAGATCACTGAAGAAATCAAAGGGGAAATAAAAAAATACCTAGAAACAAATGACAATGAAAACATGATGGCCCAAAACTTACAGGATGCAGCAAAAGCAGTTCTAAGAGGGAAGTTTATAGCAATACAATCCTACCTCAAGAAACAAGGAACATCTCAAATAAACAACCTAACCTCACACCTAAAGCAGTTAGAGAAAGAAGAACAAAAAAACACCATAAAACCCAAAAAACAAAAACAAAAAACAAAAAAATGTTAGCAGAAGGAAAGAAATCATAAAGACCAGATCACAAATAAATTATAAAGAAATGAAGGACAGAGTAGCAAAGATTAGTAGAACTAAAAGCGGGTGCTTTGAGAAGATAAACAAAATTGATAAACCATTAGCCAGACTCATCAAGAAAAAGAGGGAGAGGACGCAAATCAATAAAATTAGAGCTGAAAAAGGAAAAGTTACAACAGACACTGCAGAGGTACAAAGGATCATGAGAGATTACTGTAAGCAACTATATGCCAATAAAAGAGACATCCTGGAAGATATGGACAAATTATTAGAAAAGCACAACCTTCCGAAACTGAACCAGGAAGGAATAGAAAATATAAGCAGACCAGTCACAAGCACTGAAATGGAAACATTGATTAAAAGTCTTCCAACAAACAAAAAGCCCAGGACCAGATGACTTCACAGGCCACTTCTATCAAACATTTAGAGAAGAGCTAACACCTATCCTTCTCAAACTCTTCCAAAATATAACATAGAGTGGAACAATCCCAAACTCATTCTATGAGGCCACCATCACCCTGATGCCAGAACCAAAGATGTCACAATAAAAGAAAACTACAGGCCAATATCACTGATGAACATAGATGAAAAAATACTCAACAAAATACTGGCAAACAGAATAGAGCAGCATATTAAAAGGATCATACAACATGATCAAGTGGGGTTTATCCCAGGACAGCAAGGATTCTTCAATGTATGCAAATCAATCATTGTGATACACCATATTAACGAATTGAAGGATAAAAACCATATGATAATATCAATACATTCAGAAAAAGCTTTTGACAAAATTCAGCACTCATTTATGATAAAAACTCTCCAGAAAGTTGGCATCGAGGGGACTGACCTCAATGTAATAAAGGCTATATTTGACGAACCCATAGCCAACATCATTCTCAATGGTGAAAAACTGAAAGCATTTCCACTAAGATCAGGAACAAGACAAGGGTGCCCACTTTCACCACTCTTATTCAACATAGTTTTAGAAGTTTTAGCCACAGCAATCAGAGAAGAAAAGGAAATACAAGGAATCCAAATCGGAAAAGAAGGAGTAAAACTGTCACTGTTTGCAGATGACATGATACTATACATAGAGAATCCTAAAGATGCTACCAGAAAACTACTAGAGCTAATCAATGAATTTGGTAAAGTAGCAGGATACAAAATTAATGCACAGAAATCTCCTGCATTCCTGTACACGAATGATGAAAAGTCTGAAAGAGAAATTAAGGAAACACTCCGATTTACCATTGCAACGTAAAGGATAAAATACCTAGGAATAAACATATGTAAGGAGAGAAAATACATGTATGGAAAAAACTGTAAGACACTGATGAAAGAAATTAAAGATGGTACAAACAGATGGAGAGATACGTACCATGATCTTGGATTGGAAGAATCAACATTGTGAGAATGACTGTACTACCCAAAGCAATCTACAGATTCAGTGCAATCCTTATCAAAATACTAATGGCATTTTTCACAGAATTAGAACAAGAAATTTAACAATTTATATGGAAACACAAAAGACCCCGAATAGCCAAAGCAATCTTGAGAAAGAAAAACGGAACTCGAGGAATCATGTTCCCTGACTTCAGACTATACTACAAAGCTACAGTAATGAAGCCACTATAGTACTGGCACAAAAACAGAAATATAGATCAATGGAACAGGATAAAAAACCCAGAGATAAACCCACACACATATATTCACCTTATTTTTGATAAAGGTGGCAAGAATATACAATGTAGAAAAGACAGCCTCTTCAGTAAGTGGTGCTGGGAGAATTGGACAGCTACATGTAAAAGAATGAAATTAGAACACTCCCTAACACCATACACAAAAATAAACTCAAAATGGATTAAAGACCCAAATGTAGGCCAGACACTATAACACTCTTAGAGGAAAACATAGGCAGAACCCTCTATGACATAAATCACAGCAAGATCCTTTTTGACCCACCTCCTAGAGAAATAGAAATAAAAACAAATATAAACAAATGGGACCTGATGAATCATAAAAGATTTTCACAGCAAAGGAAACCATAAAGAAGATGAAAAGACAACCCTCAGAATGGGAGAGAATATTTACAAATGAAGAAACTGACAATGGATTAATCTCCAGAATTTACAAGCAGCTCATGTAGCTCAATATCAAAAAAACAAACAACACACTCCAAAAATGGGCAGAAGTCCTAAATAGACATTTCTCCAAAGAAGATATATAGATTGCCAACAAACACATGGAAGGATGCTCCAAATCACTAATCATTAGAGAAATGCAAATCAAAACCACAGTGACGTATCACCTCACACTGGTCAGAATGGCCATCATCAAAAAATCTACAAACAGTAAGTGCTGGAGATGGTGTGGAGAAAAGGGAACCCTCTTGCACTGTTGGTGGAAATGTAAATTGATACAGCCCCTATTGAAAACAGTGTGGAGGTTCTTTAAAAAACTAAAAATAGAACTACCATACGACCCAGCAGTCCCAGTACTGGGCATATACCCTGAGAAAGCCATAATTCAAAAAGAGTCTTGTACCACAGTGTTAATTGCAGCTCTGTTTACAGTAGTCAGGACATGGAATCAACCTAAGTGTCCATTGACAGATGAATGGATAAAGAAGATGTGGCACATATATACAATGGAATATTACTCAGGCATAAAAAGAAACAAAATTAAGTTATTTGTAGTCAATTGGATGGACATTGAGACTGTCTTGTAGGGTGAAGTAAGTCAGAAAGAGAAAAGTTTATACCGTATGCTAACACATATATATGGAATCTAAAAAAAAATGTTTCTGAAGAGCCTAGGGGAAGGACAGGAATAAAGGTGCACACGTAGAGAATGGACTTGAGGACACGGGGACAGGGAAGGGTAAGCTGGGATGAAGTGAGAGAGTGGCATGGACTTATATATAGTACCAAATGTAAAATAGATAGCTAGTGGGAAGCAGCCGCATAGCACAGGGAGATCACCTCGGTGCTTTGTCACCACCTAGAGGAGTGGGTTAGGGAAGGTGGAAGGGAGACACAAGATTGAGGGGATATATGTATACGTATAGCTGATTCATTTTGTTATACAGCTGAATGTAACACAACATTGTTAAGCAATTATACGCCAATAAAGATGTTAAAAAATTTATAGTTGTACTTTTCAAATTTATGTCCATGATCCATTTTTAATTAATTGCCCCAGCACCATTTGTTGGAAAGCCTATAGTTTCTCCATTGAAGTGCTTTTTTACTTTTGTAAAAAATATCACTTGGGTTTATTTGTGTGGTTGTATTTCTGCCTTCTTTATTCTGTTCTGTTTATCTGTGTAGCCTTCCACCAGTAACATACTATCTTGGTTACCATAGCTATATAGTAAGCCTTACTGGGATGACTGATTCCTCTCGCTTATTCTTTTTTCCCAAGATTGTTTTAGGTATTCTAGGGCCTATGCCTTTTCATATGGATTTTTAAATTAGTTTGTCTGTGTCTACAAACCCTTGCTCAAATTTTGATAGTAACTGAATTAAACCTACAGAGAAATATGGTAGAATTGACATCCTTACTATGCTGAGTCTTCCAATTCATGAGCATGGCATGTCACTCCATTATTTAGATTTTTCTACCCAGAATAGTCCTTATGGTGTTTTCCTTGTTTTGCTGTCAGATGGGAGTGCATACATTAATCTGGATTTCAACTTCTGTAGGCTTGCTGAGAATGATTAAGCTCATTTATTAATATTCATTCACTATTTATTCATTCATTCATTCACAGTGCAGGTATATTTGCCTTACTCCATTGTGATTGATAGATAATATTTTATGTTTGTAGTATTAATTTTGATTTTAAAGATTACAACCTTGTAAATAAGTGAGGAATTGTACTAAAAAAAGAACAATAGTGTTATAGACTAAGGAATCTTTGCAGTAATATTTACTGTAATGATTTTTATCTCTATCATTAAATAAATATCATATTAAATAAATATGATAGGCTGAGGGAGGGATTACTGACTAAAGGAATAAGGATTTATTGGAGGGAGGGTATAATCTTTGACAAATATCTTATTTGATAATTTTTGAGCCCAATATCAAAAACAATTGAGGGTATGGAGAGGTCAACTCAGGAGGTGGAAGTAAATGATTATTATTTAGATGACAGCAGATAAATAAGCTAGGCCTGTACTAGAGAGATCACATCATGGAGTAATAAGAACATTTTGCTTAAGGTTGTAACTCCTTCTTGAAATAGGAAAACCTAAGTAGTTATTTATTCATTTAACAAGTATTTATTGAGCCCATACTATTTTCCCCACTTTTTGCTGGGAACTGTTAATATATAGCTGTTAAAGAGATAAGATCCCTGAGTTCATGGGATTTATACTGTAATATGATTTATGACATACCAGTTAGAGCATGTATAGGTTTTTCAGCAAGTAAATGGCATGATAAACTCATTATTTGAGTAGGCCTATTTACAGTTATTAGTGGCCAGTACAGTAGGGAATACCAACCTTGTACATCAATTTTTAAGTTAGGGGGATTTTTTTCTGGTGTTAATGGTTTTCAAGGTTTTGGAATCTATACATTTTAGATTATTAATCCTATTGTCAAGTTAATTATGACTTAAATGTTTTTGAGCCATTTGTGAACAGCAATTTATATATTTTTGGTGAATTGGTAATATGTGTCAAAAGGGAAGGCGTATACAACCTTTGCTATAAGAAATCTAGCATAAATGGCTGATTATGTTAAAAATATGAGTCACACTGTACTTCCCTCTTCATTCATAAAAGATCAAGGAGTCTGTAGAAGCCTGTGTAAAGTTTATATTAAAATAGATACCCTGGAAATCAGAAAAGTATGCTTCCTGTCATGTTAAACAGTCGAAACCCACTTTAAAATGTGGTTTAGATTGAATGGCATGTTAATAGGAATATTGGGAATGATTATATATTTCAAACCATTGATTCTTTTGTGTAGTTCATTTGTTAGATCACAACCATCTATTTTACAGTTTTAAAAATTCCTTTTGAATATTTTGCATTTTTAAACCTCCCATTCTTATTGGATTTCTGTTCTGTGGAATTGTTTTTGAGACATTAGTGATTTTTCACTGTTCACTTTCTTTGATATTCTCAGTAAGCACATTTCTGGAAAATTTCTCTTAAGTCCCTAGGGACATTTAAAGGAAAATCTAATTTATAGGGAATAATATTTCCACATTTTTCTCTGAAAATCTGAATTTTCATGAAATAGAATTGCATAAAACATGGTATCTTATGCAACTGCCTTTTATAAAATCCCAAATGTGTTAAAATATTTATAATTTCTTTAAAATAAATGAATAAATGCAATATGATTTGTTTGAATCTTTATTGGAAAAGCAGTCTGTCTATTTTAGTAAAGAGTAGGGATGGTTTGGGTTCTTAGAAATAAATATCCTCTCTACCCCTTGATATGGATGGGGTGGTTATTGTAGAATGGAACTGTAGTGTATTCCAGTGGTGAGGCAGTCAAAAGAGGATAACTTGTTCATGAGCTCCAAGTTTCCATATTATGTATAACATATTTATTTTGTTCTCTTTTTTTCTCTTATACTTTTTTGTTTCCTCTTTTTTAACTTTATTTTTATGTTTTTAAATTTTTTTATTGGGTTATAGTTGATTTACAGTGTTGTGTTAGTTTCAGGTGTACAGCAAAGTGAATCAGTTATACATATACATATGTCCACTCTTTTTTAGATTCTTTTCCCATATGGGTCATTACAGGGTATTGAGTAGAGTTCCCTGTGCTATACAGTAGGTCCCTATTAGTTATCTTTTATATATAGTCATGTGTATATGTCAATCCTGATCTCCCAATTTATCCCTCCCCAGCCCCCACTACTTTTCCCCCTGGTAATCATACATTTGTTTTCTACGTCTGTGACTCTACTTCTGTTTTGTAAATAAGTTCATTTGTACCATTTTTTTTAGATTCCACATATAAGCCATATCATATGATATTTGTCTTTCTCTGTCTGACTTACTTCACTTAGTATGACAATCTCTAGGTGTATCCCTGTGGCTGCAAATGGCATTATTTCATTCTATTTTATGGCTGAGTAATATTCCACTGCATATATGTACCACATTTTCTTTACCCATTCCTCTGTCAATGAATATTTAAGTTGCTTTCCTGTCCTGGCTGTTGTAACTAGTGCTGCAATGAACATTGGGGTGCATGCATATTGGCTTGCACATGGCCAACATACCTTTGTAGCCATTCTGTATCATGGCCTCTTGGTTTTGTTCTCATTGCTACCTAAGTTAATGTCTTGCTATTTCCTGGTTCAAATTCATGAGAGTAAATCTGCTCAGTCTGATTGGTATAATTTATCTTTTCATGCTTGCCACATCATAGTCCACTGCTCAGCCTATGGATTGATTGTCTTTGAGTTACCTTGCTTCCTCCTGGTCTATAATTACCTATAGTCATGTGCATGGGAAGTCTGGGTCATGTGGTCTAAAATATGATTGCCTGTGGCTGGCCTTGTGTTAGGAACTGTTGGCAGGACCATTTCACTTAGAAAGGACTTTAGTTGTCACTGTGATCAATAATAGTAAAAAATAACTTATGCAAATGTACTACCTTCAAGTAGGCTTATTTAGGCCTAGAAACTAGTTTTTAGGAAGGATATCTCCACCGTGTTACAGTTAACTGGGATGTAATATTGATTCAGAGTTGTCTTAGTTCTTCATTTTAGAAAGTTGCTGATACCCTAAAGTTTAAATTGCACACATTACTTTTGGGAAAATGGACCAATTTCAGGTCTTCATCTAACAATATTTATGTATACTGTATAAATATAATGAAGTGTAACTTACTTGGGCAGTGTCTACCTATTGTTCATTACTCAGTTTGAACCTCATCAATGTTATAGAGATAACTAAATTGGTTTGGTTTATCTATACAGACCTGTGTCAACATTTGTATAGACTGAGCCAAGAGTACAAATACAAATCTACATGCCATATGTATAAAATTTTAAAAACTTGTAACCCAATTTAACAAACTGTTAAATAAAGTGAAGTCCTATTCTCACATTTTGACAAATATGCCTTTATAATGAACTGGAAGGTCAGGTTCAAGTTTAGAATTCTCAAACTCCTCCGACTTCAACACTGACACATGATTGCACTGGGAAAGTTGGCTCCTAGACCTTGGCTGGCCTCCTTCTCTTTAGATACCTGTGTCTGTCTTGCACCAGAAAGGGCCTCACTCTAACGTATGCTTCACTGTGGCCTATGTGTACAAGCTCTGTCCATGGTCCCTGTCACTGGCCTACTTTGACCACCCCTTGGGCTTAATAGTGGGCACATAGATAGCAAGATCCACCCTCTAGAACAACACTTCAAAATGAGTTCCAGGAGAGAATTAAACCATTAAATTATTTAAATAATTAAACCATTAAATGCTTTAAATTAAACCCCAAGGTATCTATTAGATGAAAAAATTAAAATGCTATCAGCCTTGTGCTGTATTTGAGAGAGTGGAGAAAATGGTTACATGGATAATTTTCTTTAGGGCTTGAGAAGGTTAGTGGGCTGAGAAAGGCTGGTGAAGAGTAGACCTGAGGAAGAGGCCCATGTGGGCTCATGAAAGTGGCTTGGGGCTATTTGGGCAGGGGATTTGGGGATCTTGGGTATACAAATTATGATCTAGAGGGGGAAGCACAGGCTTCTGATGTTTTTTTCCCTGTGGCCCCACAGATTCTTTCCTCTAGGAACTGGGAGCAGCTGAGGAATTGCTAGAGTGGGTTCTGCTAAGTTATGGGGCCTCTCTTACCCACATCAAAGTGTGGCACTTCATCCATTAATTGTTTTTCATGTCTTAACTATTAAATGCTATGTTAAATTTTTTGTCTTGAAAATGTGTTTAGATATAATCAGGCTTAATTTCAATGAACATGGCAGGCCAGGGAATCCCAAAAATCCATATTTCCATAAAATCGCAAATAAACTAGCAGATACTCTCAGAATCAACCTTATTGGTATTCTGAAAACCAATCAAAAGTTTATAACAACCAGGTAAATGCTTAATCAAGGAAAAAAACAGTTGAATCTCAGTAAGAGAGCTTTGTGGCATTTTAACTTACCTTGTCCCCATCCCCTTCACTCCAGATTGGAAGAAGCTTTGAAGACAACAGTCCGTATTCCAAGTACAAGTTCTTAGTGCTGGAGGTAGTAGAAGTGACCTCATTCTTAAAGACCTGTGGTTGTTCATTTTGACCAGCCTAGTGGCTCCCCGAAGACTAACTCTAAAAGGCCTGCCCTTATTTTGCCTAACTCTCCGAACTCTCCGAAGGTTGAGGCAGCTACTTTGGGGGTATTTAATAGATTTAAGGGCAAATGTATTAGCCACTGCCTCTCAGAGCAAGGAATAGCAGTTGGACAAACAATAGACCAACCAAGATTAATAGTATTTGGGTGTAAAGTATCTCTTTGAGACCCTGCTTTTAATTCTTTTGAGTACTTGGAAGTGAAATTGCTGGATCACATGGTAATTCTATTTTTAATGTCTTGAGGAACTGCTACACTTTTCCATAGCAACTATACCATTTTACATTGCCACCAACAGTGCATAAGGACTCCAATTTCTCCACATTCATAGTAGTCACCCTAGTTGGTGTGATGTGTATCTGTTTTTTTAAAAAATATTTATTTATTATTTATTTGGCTGCACTGGGTCTTCATTGCCACCTGTGGGAACTTCGTTGCTGTGTGCGAGATCTTCGTTGCAGCATGCAGATTCTTTTTTTTTTTTTTTTTTTTTTTGCGATATGCGGGCCTCTCACTGTTGTGGCCTCTCCCGTTGTGGAGCACAGGCTCCGGATGCGCAGGCTCAGCGGCCATGGCTCACGGGCCCAGCCGCTCCGCGGCATATGGGATCCTCCCGGACCGGGGCACGAACCCGTATCCCCTGCATCGGCAGGCAGACTCTCAACCACTGCGCCACCAGGGAGGCCCACAGATTTTTAGTTGTGGCATGCAGGATCTAGTTCTCTGACCAGGGATGGAACCCAGCCCCCTGCATTGGGAGTGCGGAGTCTTAAACACTGGATCACCAGGGAAGTCCCGCATTGTGGGTTTGATTTGCATTTGCATTTGTGTTGATTAGTGATGTTGAGCGTGTTTTCATGTGCTTCTTGGCCATTTCTGTCTTCCTTGGAGAAATGTCTCTTCAAGTCCTTTGTCCTTTTTTTTTTTTTTTTTTGCGGTGCACGGGCCTCTCACTGTTGTGGTCTCTCCCGTTGCGGAGCACAGGCTCCGGACGTGCAGGCTCAGCGGCCATGGCTCACGGGCCCAGCCACTCCACGTCATGTGGGATCTTCCTGGACCGGGGCACGAACCCGTGTCCCCTGCATCAGCAGGCGGACTCTCAACCACTGCACCACCCAGGGGAGCCCCCTTTGTCCATTTTTAATCTGGTTGTTTTTTTTGTTGTTGAGTTGTAGAAGTTCTTTGTATATTCTGGATATCAACCACTTATCAGATATGATTTGCACACATTTTCTCCCATCCCATAGGTTGCCTTTTCACTCTATTGATTGTGTCCTTTGATGCACAGTTTTTACTTTTGATGCAGTCTAGTTTATCTATTTTTAACTTTTGTGACCTGTGCTTTTGGTGTCTTATCCAAGAAATTGTTGCTAAATCCATTGTAATTCATGAAGCTTTTCTCTTATGTTTTCTTCTAAGAGTTTTATAATTTTAGCTACTATATTTATGTCTTTGGTCCACTTTGAGGATGTTTTCATTTTTTAAAATATAATGTGGCATTCATCATTAAAGGTGAAAAAGAAGGATGGAAGTTGTTTAGTGGGAGAGATTTAACTTGCTGTATTGCTCACTGAATAAGTGAAATGGATGAATAAAGTATTTAACACAACTGAGGGGGCTCTCATTTACTAGTAAAATATGCTTTTATAGAAATAGAAAGCTATTAAAAATGTCTGGCCTTTTAATTGCATTATAACTTATAATTAAATTTTGGTTATTGTTCTGTCTTATTTTGATATGTAGAAGCTAACCCATTTCTTGTGAGCATATGGATTGAATGAGTTTTGTTCAAGTGTTACAAAATCACTGAGTATTTTGCAGGATTTGGTTCTTTGACTCTAGATAAAATAGTATGTGTAAACCATTTCCCGAATAGTACCTGGTTTTGCTATATTTCTCTTTCTTCCAATTATATAGCCCAATTTTTACTGTCTCACTTGTACCTTCTACTGGGCATTTAAATTTGCTTATTATTTTCATTTTATAAAGAAAGCATTATATAACTATTTTAAAAATGGATTGTTTAATGTAATACTATCTTAAACTATAGACCTCTAGTACCTATCAAGACTTACCAAAAGGCAGAAGAATTTTTTAAAAGATATATTTATGAGCAAGGGTGGGGGGGGTTCAGTAAGTGAGTCTGGAATTGTGCATCCATTTCAGGGCTCTTATTAATAGAAAATAGAGAACATCAGGGAAAAGACTATCAGTTTTATCAGCTAAGTATACTTCATGTATATAAAGCAATTTGAGTAGAGTTCAAAGGGAAAATTAATGATTTCAAAAATAAAAGAATCAATTTTACTTCACAAGCTGCTAACTCAAGTAGTGAGCATCTAGGAAATGTACTGGGACATCCTATAGGTGACTTAATTTTTTTTCTTAATTAAGCCTTCGTTGGAAGAGTTGAATTTAGTGATTAAGATGCTTCTTTGCGGTGTTTTTCTGTGTTGGCTTTTATTTACATACTTTATGTTGGTGACATGTCATCAGTAGAAATCGTAAGGCAATAGATATGCTGTTAACTCCAATTCTGTTTTTCTTAAAAAAGAGTAAATGTGTGTACAGAACAGTTTGTCTATTATCCAGGGATTATAGGGACTTAATCCTTCAGTCTACATAGCCATCAAATAAAGTCACATATTTCACTTGAGGGAGCTCCCCAATTGCATGGGGGATTAACCAGCATTTATAGGGCTTACCTTGTATCTCCAACATAGAACTGATGCAAAGAATAGTATCGTTTAAATGTTCTTTGACATTTTAGTTGATTCTCACTTTTGTTTTGTAAATTAGTATTTTGGCAGGAATAGGCTAAAGCTATAGTGAAACACATTAAAATACGTTAAATTGTGACTGCTTTGTTTACTTTGTGATTTATTTTGGTATTAGCCGATGCTCAGAAAATAATAAAAACTCTTTATAAGAAACTGAATTGCAACTATTTAAGTCCATAGTACTTCTTTCTTGTTTTTATAAATTAAATTTCAAGCACAGGCTATATTGAGGCTATATTTAAGGCTGTTTTTTAGTTAAACAGTTATAATACTGAACTCTGTGTATAGTTTTGTAGAATTCCTCTGTAAGTCCAAACAGATCTAGCATTATGGAGACAGCAAAAAAGATGCTGCCTCAGGGTGTAACAGGACCCATAATTGAATTACTTGAAGTTATTATTCTAGAAAAAAATTCACTCCAACACGTAGATTTTCTTATAGGTCAGCATTTTATATAAATGAGCCTTATGGCAAATGGGTGATAGGAAGGGCAAAGGAGGAGAAAAGATCCATAAGTAAAGATATAATCAGCAGCAGTTAGTATAAGGGGCAGGAGGTACGAGGATATCTGGTTCTTCTATCTTTTCATTTTGAGATGCTTAAATCTTTTTTTTTTTTTTTTTTTTTTTTTTTTTTGCATTACGTGGGCTTCTCACTGCTGTGGCCTCTCCCGTTGCGGAGCACAGGCTCTGGACATGCCGGCCCAGCAGCCATGGCTCACGGTCCTAGCCGCTCAGCGGCATGTGGGATCCTCCCAGACCGGGGCACGAACCCGTGTCCCCTGCATCGGCAGGCGGACTCTCAACCACTGCGCCACCAGGGAAGCCCATGCTTAAATCTTTTATAAATAAGAAAATATTTCACATTTTTATACATTTATGCTATTTTCTTAATTTGTATTTCAGCATCCTATAAGCATTTACTTCCAGAAGGACATTTTCTGTTATAAATTAAAGCGCTGATATTTTTTCAGATGTGTTTATTCAGTGCATTCATAGGTTAGATAATGTAGAGAGAGGTTTATGTGGAAATGATTGTTTTTATAAATAAACAGTCATCCAGTGAGTCACTCACGTGGTCTCAAAATGCCTTAAGTGTTTTAATATATATGAGTGGCAGATTCTATACTGCAGAAATAATGCCAACTTTGTAACAATTAACATAAAATTAAGCTTTTTCATCCTCTCATTCTCTCTACCCCCATGATTGAAATTAGTATCTTTGGGGATGAGAACTTAGATAGATGTACACTTGATGTGTTCGGGCTCTGGGTTAGAGTAAGATGCTTAAAACTCAGTTATGAATATTGAAAAATAAGAGTAAAGTTGGGAGGAATCACTCTACTTGATATTAAGGCCTACTGTATAGCTAAGTTAGTCACTGTAGCTGTGATAATGTAAGAGCTATAGACACATAGATCAATGAAACAGAAGAGAGAATCAAGAAATAGATCTACATAAATATGCCCAGCTAATTTGTGAGAAAGCAGCAAAAGAAATTTGATGGAGGAAGGATAACTTTTTGAAAAAATGATGTTGGAGCAGTCGGACATTCATAGACAAAAAGGTGAACCTTGACCCAAACCTCACATCTTTAAAAGTATTAACTCAAAATGGATTGTGGACTTAAATGTAAAAATGAAACTTTAAACTTTTAGGAAAAAAAATATGGGAAAATCCTCCATACCTAGGGCTAGGTGAAGAGTTCTTACATTTGATACCAAATGCCTAATTTAAGAGAGAAAATACTGAAGAATTGGACTTCACCCAAATTAAAAACTTTTGTTCTGTGAAAGTCTTTACTAAAAGGATAAAAATACAAGCTATAGACTGGGCAGAAATATTTGTAAAACACATATCCAACAACAGATTAGTATTTGAAATATATAAAGAACTCTCAAAATTCATTATTAAAAAACAAAGAATCCTATTAGAAAATGGGTAAAGGACATGAATATACATCTTACAGGAAAGGATATACAGATGACAGTTAAGCACATGAAATTATGTTCAACATTGTGAGCCATTAGGGACAGGCAAATTAAAAGCACAATCAGATATCTCTATATACCTATTAGAATGGTTAAAATAAAAATAGTGACAATGCCAAAAGCTGAACAAGGATGTAGAGAAACTGACTCATTTGTACATTAGTTCTCCTTTGTAGTGATATTTCATCATGGTTTTAGTTTTCATTTCCCTAATGGCTCATGATGTTGAACATCTTTTCATATGCTTATTTGTATAACTTCTTTTGTGAAGTATCTGTTCAAGTCCTTTGTGCATGTTTAAATTTGGCTCTTATTTACTTACCATTCAGTTTTTCAGATTTCTTTATATTCTTGGGATACAAATCTTTTGATTACTACATGATTTACAAAATTTCTTCCAGTCTGAGCTTTTCTTTTCATTCACTTAACAGTGTCTTTCACAGTTCAAAAATTTTTAATTTTGATGAAATACAATTAATCCTTTTTCTCTTCTATGGAATGTGTTTTCTTCTTCATATCTCTAAGAATTTGTGTGTGTGTGTGTGTTAGACAAACTTTATTGTTGAAGAATATTTTTGCCTAAGGAAGATTTTGTCCTATATTTTCTTATAAAATATTTATAGTCTTAAAGCTTACATTTAGATGTCTCCTCCATTTTGTGTTAATTTTTGTGTAAGATGTGAAATTTCATTTAAGGTTTATGTTTTTGGATATGGATTACCAATTGTTTGAATATCATTTGTTTAAAAGACTACCCTTTTTCCATTGAATTGCTTTTGTACCTTTGTTAAAAATCACTTGACCATATTTGTGTGGTTTTATTTCCTGACTATTCTTTTACACTAATCTATGTGTATATCCTTTCATCTATACCACTCTGTGTTGATTACTGTAGCTTTGTCATTAAAAGTCTTAAAATCTTCAGTGGGTTTCTTCCTAATTTATTGTACTTAAAAATGTTTTGGCTATTCAACTTACTTTGTTTTTCCATGTAAATTTTTAAATTAATTTTTATTGGAGTATAGTTGCTTTGCAATTCCATGTAAATTTTAATACTAGCTTTTCTGTATCTACAAAAATTTCTGCTATGATTTTTTTTGGAATTACACCAAATGTATCTATCATTTTGGGTAGAATTGACATCTTTACTATGTTGCATCTTCCAATCAACAAACATAGTATGTGTCTCCATTTACTTACATTTTCTTTAATTTCTCTTATGAGCATTTTGTGGTAATAATGCTTAAAAAATATAAATCTGTTCATAATTTATAGATTTATACCAAAGTATTTTATTTATTGGTGTTGTTGTTAATGATATTTCTTTGTTTCAGTTTTCAACTGCACATTGCTAGTATATAAAATACAATTGATATTTTCATCTTTTTCCATTTACTGATTTGCATTAGTTAATTAATTAATTTAAGCTGATCATTGCAGTTATCCTCTTTTTTAAAAAATAAATTTATTTTAGTTTATTTCTCTCTGTGTTGGGTCTTCTTTGCTGCATGCGGGCTTTCTCTAGTCATGGCGAGCAGGGGCTACTCTTCGTGGTGGTGCATGGGCTTCTCATTGTGGTGGCTTCTCTCATTGAGCACGGGCTCTAGGCACACAGGCTTCAGTAGTTGTGGCACACAGGCTCAGTAGTTGTGGTGCACGGGCTTAGTTGCTCCGCAGCATGTGGAATCTTCCCGGACCAGGGCTCGAACCCGTGTCCCCTGCATTGGCAGGCAGATTCTTAACCAGTGCACCACCAGGGAAGCCCCTGTTATCCACTTAGAGTACAGCCTTGGTAGTCTCAATTATTAGTTATATGAGATGTTTTGTTGATTCCCTGGGTATTTTTACATAGAAATTTCTTTTATATTTCTAGCTCATTAGGTTTTTATTATGAACAAGTATTTTATTTTCTTAAATGCTTTTACTGAATGAAGTTTTTATTCTCTAGATTGCTAATATGTAGGATTACATTGATTTTCAAATATTGAAGTACTTCATGCATCCCAGAAACATATCCCATTTGGTCACAATATATTATTCTTTATGTATATTGCTGGCTTCAATCTGCTAATGTTTTATGAAGAATTTTTGCATTTATGTTGATGAGGGATACTGGGTTGTAATGTTCTTTTTGTACTGTCTAAATAGGGTTTTGGTGGTAGCATAATGCTGGCCTCATAAAATAAATTGAAAAGTGTTCCATCTTCTTCTACTTTCCAGTAGAGATTATATAGAATTGGTATTATTGTTTCTTCAAATGTTTGTAGAATTTGCCAATGAAATTATCTGGGCTGAAATATTTTTTTCAGAAGGTTTTTAACAATGAATTCAATTTCTTAATAGTTACAGGACAATTCAAGTTATCTGTTTGATTTGAGGTTAGTTTTGTAATTTGTAGATCTTTAGGAATTGGTTCATTTCATCTAAATTATCAAATTTATGAGCATAGAGTTGTTTGTAGTATTCCTTTATTATCATTTTAAGGGCTCTTGGATTACTAGTGATGTCTCCTCTTTCATTTCTGCTATTGATAATTTAGGTGTATTTTTTCTTTAGTCAGCCTGGCTAGAGGTTTATCAATTATATTGATGTTTTCAAAGAGCCAGCTTTTGTTTTCAGTGATTTTCTCTATTTTTCTGCTTTCAGTTTCATTGATTTCTGCTCTACTCTTTCTACTTCCTTTGGTTTTATTTTGTATTTCCCTTTCTAATTTCTTAAGGTATAAACTTAGATTATTGATTTGAGACCTTTTTTCCTAATATATGCATTTAATGCTATAAATTTCCCTCTAAGAACTGTTTTAGCTATATGCCACCCATTTTTAAAATTGAAGTACAGTTGATTTACAATATTATATTAGTTTTAGGTGTACAGTGTAGTGATTCAGTATTTTTGCAGATTGTATTCCATTATAGGTTATTACAAGATAATGGCTATAATTCCAAGTGCTCTACAGTATATCATTGTTGCTTATCTATTTTATACATAGTAGTTTGTATCTGTTAATTTCATACCTCTTAATTATTTTCCCTCACTCCCCTTTGGTAACCACAAGTTTGTTTTCTATATCTGTGAGTCTGTTTCTGTTTTGCATATACATTATTTGTATTTTTTTTTAGATTTCACATGTAAGTGATATCATACAGTATTTATCGTTCTCCGTCTGATTTATTTCACTATGCATAATATTCTCTAGGTCCATCCACATTGCTGCAAATTATATGCCACTCATTTTTTTAAATAAATTTATTTATTTTTGGCTGTGTTGCGTCTTCGTTGCTGCACATGGGCTTTCTTTAGTTGCAGTGAGCTGGGGCTACTCTTTGCTGCAGTGCACAGGCTTCTCTTGTTGTGAAGCACGGGCTCTAGGGGCATGGGCTTCAGTAGTTGTGGCTCATGGGCTCTAGAGCACAGGCTCAGTAGTTGTGGTGCATGGGCTTAGTTGCTCCGCGGCATGTGGGATCTTCCTGGACAAGGGCTTGAACCCGTGTCCCCTGCATTGGCAGGCAGATTCTTAACTACTGCACCACCAGGGAAGCCCTGCCAACCATTTTTGACATGTTGTTTTCATTTTCACTTATTCAAAATACATTTCTTTAAAGAATTCTACTTTGACCCATAAGTTATTTAGACTGGTTTTGTTTCGTTCCAAACATTTGGGGATTTTTCCCAGTATCTTTCTGATTCTGATTTCTATTTAAATCTATTATGGTCAGATAATATACTTTGTATGATTGAATGATAATATACTCTGTATGATTGTTATTCTAAACTTATAATTTTTTATGGCCCAGAATATATTCTATCTTGGTGAATGTACTATGTACACTTGAGAAGAACATGCATCCTGCTGTTGTTAGATGAAATGTTCTATAAGTATCAAGTTGCTTAATAGTGTTCAGGTCATCATGAAGAAATCCTTACTGATTTCATCGTGTTTCTTCTATCAATTATGAGAGGACTGATGAAGTCTCACAATTCAATCAGGGGATGATTGGTTCAAAATGGCAGAGTAGAAGAATGTGCTCTCACTCTCTCTTGCAAGAGCACTGGAATCACAACTAACTGCTGAACAGTCATCGACAAGAAGACACTGGAACTCACCAAAAAAGATAACCCACATCCAAAGACAAAGGAGAAGCCACAGTGAGATGGTAGGAGTGGCACAATCACGATAAGATAAAATCCCATAACTGCTGCGTGGGTGACTCACAAACTGGAGAACACTTATACCACAGAAGTCCACCCACTGGAGTGAAGGTTCTGAGACCCACGTCAGGCTTCCCAACCTGGGGGTCTGGCAACAGGAGGAGGAATTCCTAGAGAATCAGACTTTGAAGGCTAGTGGGATTTGATTGCAGGACTTCAACAGGACTGGGGGAAACAGAGACTCCACTCTTGGAGGGCACACACAAAGTAGTGTGTGCATTGGGACCCAGGGGAAGGAACAGTGACCACATAGGAGATTGAACCAGACCTACCTGCTAGTGTTGGAGGGTCTCCTGCAGAGCGAGGGGTGGCTGTGTCTCACCTTGAGGACAAGGACACTGGCAGCAGAAGTTCTTGGAAGTACTCCTTGACGTGAGCCCTCCCAGAGTCCTCCATTAGCCTCACTAAAGAGCCTGGGTAGGCTCCAGTGTTGGGTTGCCTCAGGCCAAACAACTAACAGAAAGGGAATGCAGCCCCACCCATCAGTAGACAAGCAGATTAAAGTTTTACTGAGCTCTGCCCACCAGAGCAACAACCAGCTCTACCCATCACCAGCCCCTCCCATCAGGAAACTTGCACAAGCCTCTTAGATAGCCTCATCCACCAGAGGGCAGACAGCAAAAGCAAAAAGAACTACAGTCCTGCAACCTGTGGAACAAAAACCACATTCACAGAAAGAGAGAAAAGATGAAAAGGCAGAGGGCTATGTACCAGCTGAAGGAACAAGATAAACCCCAGAAAAACAACTAAATGAAGTATAGATAGGAAACCTTCCAGAAAAAGAATTCAGAATAATGACAGTGAAGGTGATCCAGGACCTCAGAAAAAGAATGGAGGCAAAGATCGAAAATATGCAAGAAATGTTTAACAACGCCCTAGTAGAAGTAAAAAACAAACAGAGATGAAAAATACAATATTGAAATGAGAAATACACTACAAGGAATCAATAGCAGAATAACTGAGGCAGAAGAACGGATAAGTAACCTGGAAGACAGAATGGTGGAATTCACTGCTGTGGAACAGAATAAAGAAAAAAGAATGAAAAGAAATGAAGACAGCCTAAGAGACCTCTGGGACAATATTAAATGCACCAACATTCACGTTATAATGGTCCCAGAAGGAGAAGAGAGAGAGAAAGGACCCGAGAAAACATTTGAAGAGATTATGTCGAAAACTTCCCTAACATGGGAAAGGAAATAGCCATCCGAGTCCAGGAAGTGCAGATTGTCCTATACAGGATAAATCCAAGGAGAAACACACCAAGACAAAAAGTAATCAAATTGGCAAAAATTAAAGACAAAGAAAAATTAATGAAAGCAGCAAGGGAAAAACAACAAATAACATAAAAGGGAACTCCCATAAGGTTAACAGCTGATTTCTCAGCAGAAACTCTACAAGCCAGAAGGGAGTGGCAGAACATATTTAAAGCCATGAAAGGGAAGAACCTACAGCCAAGATTACTCTACCCAGCAAGGATCTCATTCAGATTCGATGGAGAAATCAAAAGCTTTACAGACAAGCAAAAGCTAAGAGTATTCAGCACCACAAAACGAGCTCTACAACAAATGCTAAAGTAACTTCTGTAAGTGGGAAACACAAAAGAAGAAAGAGACCTACAAAAGCAAACCCAAAACAAATAAGAAAATGGTAACAGGAACATACATATCGATAATTACCTTAAACGTGAATGGATTAAATGCTACAATGAAAGACTCAGGCTCGCTGAATGAATACAAAAACAAGACCCATATATATGCTGTCTACAAGAGACCCACTTCAGACCTAGGGACACATAGAGACTGAAAGTGAGGGGATGGAAAAAGATATTCCATGCAAATGGAAATCAAAAGAAAGCTAGAGTAGCAATACTCATATCAGATAAAATAGACGTTAAAATAAAGAATGTTACAAGAGACTAGGAAGGACACTACATAATGATCAAGGGATCAATCCAAGAAGAAATAACAATTGAAAATATATATGCACCTAACATTGGAGCACCTCAGTACATAAGGCAACTGCTAACAGCTGTAAAAGAGGAAATCAACAGTAACACAATAATAGTGGGGGACTTTAACACCTCACTTACACCAGTGGACAGATCATCCAAACAAAGTTAATAAGGAAACACAAGTTTTAAATGACACAATAGACCAGATAGATTTAATTGCTATTTATAGGGCATTCCATCCAAAAACAGCAGATTACACTTTCTTCTCAAGTGCGTACGGAACATTCTCCAGGATAGATCACATCTTGGGTCACAAATCAAGCCTCAGTAAATTTAAGAAAATTGAAAACGTATCAAGCACCTTTTTTGACCACAACACTATGAGATTAGAAATCAATTACAGGGGAAAAAAATGTAAAACACACAAACGCATGGAGGCTAAACAGTACGTTACTAAATAGCCAAGAGATCACTGAAGAAATCAAAGAGGAAATCAAAAAATATGTAGAAATAAATTACAATGAAAACATGACAATGCAAAACCTATGGGATGTAGCAAAAGCAGTTCTAAGAGGGAAGTTTATAGCAATATAATCCTACCTTAAGAAACAACAAACATCTCAAATAAACAAACTAACCTTACACCTAAAAGAACTAGAAAAAGAAGAAACAAAACCCAAAGTTAGTAGAAGGAAAGAAATCATAAAGATCAGAGCAGTAATAAATGAAATAGAAACAAAGAAATCAGTAGCAAACATCAATAAAACTAAAAGCTAGTTCTTTGAGAAGATAAACAAAATTGTTAAACCATTACACAGACTCATCAAGAAAAAGAGGGAGGACTCAAGTCAATAGAATTAGAAATGAAAAAGGAGAAGTTACAACAGACACCACAGAAATATGAAGCATCCTAAGAGATCTAAGCAACTCTGTGCCAATAAAGTGGACAACCTGGAAGAAATGGACAAATTCTTAGAAAGGTATAACCTTCCAAGACTGAACCAGGAAGAAATAGAAAATATGAACAGACCAATAAAAAGTAATGAAATTGAAACTGTGATTAAAAATCTTCCAACAAACAAAGGTCCAGGACCAGATGGCTTCACAGGTGAATTCTCTCAAACATTTAGAGAAGAGCTAACACCCATCCTTCTCAAACTCTTCCAAAAAATTGCAGAGGAAGGAACATTCCCAAACTCATTCTATGAGACCACCAGAACCCTGATACCAAAACCAGACAAAGATTCTAAACAAAAAAGAAAACTACAGACCAATGTCACTGGTGAATATAGATGTAAAAATCCTCCACAAAATACTAGCAAACAGAATCCAACAACACATTGAAGGGATCATATACCATGAACAAGTGGGATTTGTCCCTGGGATGCAAGGATTCTTCAATATATGCAAATCAATCAATGTGATACACCATATTAATAAATTGAAGAATAAAAACCATGTGATCATCTCAATAGATGCAGAAAAAGCTTTTGATAAAATTCAACACAGGTTTATGATAAAAACTCTCCAGAAAGTGGGCATAGAGGGAACCTACCTCAACATATTAAAGGCCATATACAACAAACCCACAGCAAACATCATTCTCAATGGTAAAAAATTGAAAGCATTTCCTCTAAGATCAGAAACCAGACAAGGATATCCACTCTCAGCATTATTATTCAACATGGTTTGGAAGTCCTAGCCACGGCAATAAAGAAGGAAAGGAAATAAATGTATACAAATTGGAAAAGAAGAAGTGAAACCCTCACTGTTTGCAGATGACATGATAGTATACATAGAGAATCCTAAAGATGCCACCAGGAAACTACTAGAACTAATCAATGAATTCGGTAAAGTTGTGGGATACAAAATTAATGCACAGAAATCTCTTGCATTCCTATACTAAAGATGAAAAATCTGAAACAAAAATTAAGGAAACACTCCCATTTACCATTGCAGCAAAAAGAATAAAATACCTGGAATAAACCTACCTAGGGAGACAAAAGACCTGTATGCAGAAAACTATAAGACACTGATGAAAGAAATTGAAGATGATACAAACAGATGGAGAGATATACCATGTTCTTGGTTTGGAAGAATCAATATTGTCAAAATGACTATACTACCCAAAGCAATCTACAGATTCAGTGAAATCCCTTTCAAATTACCAATGGCATTTTTTACAGGACTAGAAGAAAAAATCTTAAAATTTGTATGGCGACAGAAAAGACCCTGAATAGCGAAAGCAGTCTTGAGGGAAAAATACGGAGCTGGAGGAATCAGACTCCCTGACTTCAGACCATACTACAAAGCTACAGTAATCAAGACAATATGGTACTGGCACAAAAACAAAGACATAGATCAATGGAACAGGATAGAAAGCCCAGAGATAAACCCACGCAACTATGGTCAACTAATCTATTGCAAAGGAGGCAAGGATATACAATGGAGAAAAGACAGTCTCTTCCATAAGTGGTGCTGGGAGACTGGACCGCTACATGTAAAAGAATGAAATTAGAACACTCCCTAACACCATACACAAAAATAAACTCAAACTGGAATAGAGACCTAAATGTAAGACTTGACACTATAAAACTCTTAGAGGAAAACAGGCAGAACACTCTTTGACATAAATCACAGCAAGATCTTTTTTGATCCACCTCCTAAAGTAATTGAAATAAAAACAAAAATAGACAAATGGGACCTAATGAAACTTAAATTTTTTTGCACAGCATAGGAAACTACAAACAAGATGAAAAGACAGCCCTCAGAATGGGAGAAAATATTGGCAAACAAATCAGTGGACAAAGGATTAATCTCTAAAATATCTCTAATATTGAGCTCATGCAGCTCAATATTAAAAAACAAACAGCCCAATCCAAAAGTGGGCAGAAGACCTAAATAGACATTTTCCAAAGAAGACATACAGATGGCCAAGAAGCACATGAAAAGTTGCTCAACATTACTAATTATTAGAGAAATGGAAATCAACACTACAATGAGATATCACCTCACACCATTTAGAATGGGCATCTTCAGAATATCTACAAACAGTACATGCTGGAGAGGGTGTGGAGAAAAGGGTACCCTGTTGCACTGTTGGTGGGTATGTAAATTGATACAGCCACTATGGAGAACAGTATGGAGGTTCCTTAAAAAACTAAAACTAGAATGACCATATGACCCAGCAATCCCACTACTGGGCATATACCCATAGAAAACCATGATTCAAAAGACACATGCACCCCAGTGTTCATTGCAGCACTATTTACAATAGCCAGGACGTGGAAGCAACCTAAATGCCCATCGACAGATGAATGTATAAAGAAGATGTGGTATATATATACAATGGAATATTACTCAGCCATAAAAAGGAACGAAGTTGGGTCATTTGTAGAGATGTGGATGGATCTAGAGACTGTCATACAGAGTGAAGTAAGTCAGAAAGAGAAAAACAAATATTGTATATTAACGAATATATGTGGAACCTAGAAAAATGGTACAGATGTGAACAGCTTTACAGGGCAGAAATTGAGGCACAGATGCAGAGAACAAATGTATGGACACCAAGGATGGGGGGAAGTGTCGGGGGGTGGTGGTGGTGGTGTGATGAATTGGGAGATTGGGATTGACATATATACACTAATATATATAAAATGGATAACTAATAAGAACCTGCTGTATAAAAAAATAAATAAAATAAAATTCAAAAAATAATTCAATCATGGATTTGCTACTTAGTTTTTTTTTTTAGTTTTATCAAGTTTTGCCACATGTTTTTTGAAGCTCTGTTGTTCGTTGCATACACACATAAATATTGTCATGTTTTCTTGAATAATTTATCCCTTTATTATTATGTAATATTCCTCTATCTCTGTCAACATCACTTATTCTGGATAATATGATGTCAAAAATTAATATTGCTGCTACAGCTTTAATTTTTTAATACTGTCATTGTTTTTTTAAATAAAAATATTTATTGAGCTGTAATCCACTCATTCAAAGTGTACAAATCAATTTTTTTATTGTATTCATAGATTGTTGTACAGTTATATGCACAATCTAATTTTGAAACATTTTCACTTCCCCATAAAGTAACCTCATACTACTAGCAGTAAGTCCCTATTTTCCCCTAATCTCTCAGATCTAGGCAACCACTAATCTACTTCTGTCTCCATAGATTTGACTGTTCTGGATATTTCATATAAATGAAATCATACAATATGTGCTCTTTTGTAACTGTATTCTTTTACTTAGCTGAACTTTTACAAGATTCAGCCATGTAAGATAAATCAGTACTTCATTCCTGTTCATTACTGAATCAAATTCCATTATATGGATACAGCATATATTGTTCATTAATTCATGAGTTGATGGACATTTTGGTTGTTTCCTCATTTTGGCTATTATAAATAATGATGATATGAATATTTGTGCAAAAGGTTTTGTATAACTATGTTTTCATTTATCTTTGACATATACCTAGAAGTAGAATATTTGAGTGATATGGTAACCCTATATGTTTACTTATTTGGAAAACTAACATTCTGTTTTCTGAAGTGACTACTTCATTTTACTTTCCCACCAGAGAGCCTGGTGAGGTTCCTGGAAAGGGCTATTAGAGAATGTCTTCTGTGTAGCTCCCAGAAGTTTCACACTCATGACTGTCCATGCTTGACCTTTGGCAATTAGTTAAAATTTCTAATTTCATCCTCCTACCTGCTTCTATGCATTCAATATTGTCATCCCCAGATAATCAAATGTTCTAAACTGGTTTCTGTCTGTAAGTTTGGGCACGTTGTTTGCCCTGTGATCTCGTTTATCTGTGATTGGTCCAAGGAAAGTTGTTAATCTGCACGTTGCTTAGCTTTTTCTTGTTTCAAGTTTAGGAGTAACGTCTTTCTAGTTATCTACATCTCCAAGCTAAAAATGCCATTTAATGTTCAGTTTTAACTGTTCCTTATATATTATGCATACTAATCCTTTATTATATATGTTTTGCACAGGTCTTTTTCCAGTCTGTTCCTTGTTTATTCATTTTCTAATAGCGTTTTTTGATGAGTAGAAGTTTTTAATTTTTATGAAATCTAATTTTTTTTTAGTATTTATTTCTTCTGTTTCTTGTCTAACAAATCTTTTCCTATACCAAGGTCAAAAAGGTATTTCCTTTTTTCCCCTAGAAGCTTTAAAATATTTTCTTTTATATTTAAGGTAATTATTGATCTCAAAGTAATTTTTTGAATGATGCAAGATAGAGATTGACATTTCTTTTTAAAAAATATGGATATCTTGTTGCTTCATCAAAATTTATTGGAGAGTTTTCTTTTCCTAGTGAAGTTTTCTGGTACCATTTTTGGAAATCACTTGACTTTATTTGTGTGTATCTAATTTTGGGTTCTCCATTTTGTTTCACTGATCTATCCATTCACTAACATTATACCACCTTGGTTGTGTAGCATTCTAGTGAGTGAGTCTTAAAATCGTGTAGAGTACGTTTTACAACTTTCTTCACCTTTTCAATATTATTTTGAACAGTTTACATCCTTTTCATTTCCATATAAATCTTATAATCAGTTTGTCCATTTCTTAATGTCTCCTAGGATTTTGATGGGGGTAAAATTGAATGTATGGATCAATTTTTGGAAAATTGATAATATTTAGACTCTAGTACATGAACTTTGCATATATTTCCATTTGTTTAAGAACATTTTAATTTTCTCAGCAATATTTAATTTTCATTTCATAGGCCTTGCACATCTTTCCTTAACTTTATCTCTTAGTAATTGATGACTTTTAACAACATTGTAAATCGTATTATTTAACAGTTTTTAATTTTATAATAATTAAGTTAATATTAGTTTCATTTTTGTATAATTACTTTTTATACTGTGATATCACAAAATTCACTTACTTAGATTTTACAGTTGTTTACACATGACTTGGAATTTTCAACATTTAATAATTATGTCATCTTCAAGTGATGAGAGAGGATATTTATCTCTGCTCCCAATCATAGAGAGAAAAGTCTTCAATATTTTATTATTAAGTGTAATGTTAGATGTATTTTTTTACATGCAAATCATCCGGTTGAGGAAGTTCCCTTCTATTTTTAGTTTGGAGACAATTTTTATTATTAATGGTGTTGAATTTTATCCAATGACCATATAATTTTACTCCTTTAATCTGTTAATGAATAAGATTGTATTTATTGATTTTTAATTGTTAAGCCAATTTTGCATTTTGGGAGCTAAAACTTATTTGAGCAAGATATAATATTCTTTTTATGTATCACTCTATTCAGTTTGGTAATATTTTATTAAATTTTTTGCTCCTGTGTTCTTGAGGAATAGTTGTCTATAGTTATATTTTCTTGTAATTCCTTTGTCTAGTTTTTGTATCAAGGTAATTGACACCTTCTAAATGAGTGTTTTCTCTTCCTGTATTTTCTGAAAGTGTTTGTAGCATTGATATTAATTTTTTTCCTTTAATATTTGATCAGATTCACTAATGAAGCTATCTGGACCTAGATTTTTCTTTGTGTTATAATACAGTTTTATTATATTTATTTAATTAACATTATATTGTGAGAATTTTCCTATTTCATTAACTATTTTTCAAAAACAAGATTTTTCACAGTTGCATAATATTTGTTTGAATAAATATACCATAATGTATGTAACTAGTCCCCTACAGTTGGCTATTTTGGTTGTTAAATATTTTCCTCTCATTGATTTCTTATTACCAAGCAAGATAGTTGAACTGTGATGTTCTTTTTATAAAACATGCATCAATGTATATGAAGATTTATGTATAATATATATTATATAAAACTATATAACACAATATATTATATACATTATGTACATAGATAATAAATGTATATGTTTATGTATAAAAAATACACACAGATACACACACACACTGAAAGAGATAGACAGATTGACAGACTATGGTATTAGATACATCAGTACATTAACATAGTCCAACTTTGGATGTTAGGAGTTTGGGAAATTTTTTCTTTCTTTTCATAGTTTTTGGTATTTCTATGTTTTTATTTCCAGATTGAGAATGTCACTTTATAATTAGTAATGAAAGAAAAAACCTGAACTGTTTTTTTTCTTGGGAGTTAAAAAATAAAGGATTTATTAAGCTATCACAGGCAGTTTGAGAAATTACTAAAATACTATATGGTAGTTAAAATTCTAGCAATGTTTTACATTTGAGAATTTTTTCCCCCAACAGCAGAACATTAAATGATGTCTGAGTAGGTGCAGTATTTCAGGCTCCCATGGGAATTGCCAAATGATCAAAGGGGCACTTACGCTCTTTGGGAATAGGTCCAGGTTTTATTTTTGTCCTCCTTTTTCAAAGTCTTAAAGAAATAAAAATCTTCACAGCCAAATACATTTTTTGGTTCCCTTTGGTTTAGAGCATGGAAGGCTACCCAATGTCAGGAGGCACTGGGAGAATTTGGCTTGAATTTTTAAAGCTATTTGATGGGGGGAAGGGAGATAAAAAGAATTAGTTTGAAGAATTACCCAGCTAAATCTGGTTAATGTAGCCAATGATAGGATAAAGTAAGTTTTAGCACATGTAATCCATTGTGATTGCTCCAATTTTCCAAGCCAAGTAAGAAATAAACTTTTTTGCTCATAATCTTTAGAAATAATGGAAAAAATACATAGATACTTCATCAGGTGCTTATACAATTAAGTGGGTGACAGTTTAGAACTGTTACTTAAACTCTTTAACTTCTTTGTCTTGTACAAATGTATGTGACAGCTTATAAGTTTTTAAAAGAAACATCGAAAGAACAAAAATAGAGGGCTTTTTAAAAGGTGCATGTATATAGGTAGAGATCTAGTATTAACCCTCCCTTGCAATAAAATTGTGGAAAGAAAGATGTAATCATTAGAAGTCAGAGTTTACTTAAGCTGTTTTAGATCAACTGTGAGGGATGAGTGTAGCAACAGGAATAGGATCAGAGGACCAAGGAAAGATGAGAGGTTGTTGGGAGGTGGAGAGAAAAACTGGAAACAAAATAATTAGAGAAAAATCCAAAAGGTTATTGGGCATAGAATGAGGAAGTTTTTTTTTTTTTTTCTAATTCCCCAAATTGGATGATTTCAGGATGTTCATATCTGTATCTGTAAGTATGTTATTCTTAGATCAGTCTAGGATGAAATGATGCTAAGTACAAATAATGAGGCCATAAGAAAATGAAAAGAAATAAAATCTTATTTGCCCTATTTCTCTAGCTCAGTATCTCATAATGTGTAGTCAGAAGACTACCCAGTTTTGTCACCTGGGATTCTTGCTAAATAGGATATAGAGTCCTGAACCCGCTTCAAACAATGAATTTCTGAGGGTTTGAACCTGGGATCAGCATTTTTAACAAGCTTCACAGATGATTCATAACATAGGAAAGTTTAAGAACCATTGCTATCTAGTGTATGTCAGACTTACTCCCATTATTTCCTAATCCATAACTCTCCTCCTTTTCCACCCCATCACCCCTGCCTCCTTAAAACCAAGTGTGGATCATTTATTTGATCTGGAATAGATGTCACTTATTTCAAAATTGTTTTGCTCTATCATTCCTTTTTTCGGTACTGAACTAAAGGTACATTTCTTATAGTTGTTTGTAGTTTTACTGCAGTACCAAATTGAATAATGCATCCTTAGGCCAGAAAACAGTACAGGGCCATCACTTAGTTTGTGAGTGAGCCTAGGCAGCTGTCTGCTGGACAGCCATATCTCCTTGTGGCTGTATTTCCTCTGCTCATTATTAGGTACACTCTAATTGTTGTGGAGTTATAAATAATATTTATTTATCTTTTTGTTTGTTTATTTTTAGTCATAATGATCCTAACCAGAAAGCTATCTGCTGATGATTGTGATGGAAGTGAAATAATGTGAGAAAATTAACCTTTAGCCATGACATAGCTATGTCAATGACCTTTCAGTTACATATTACTACAGTTTGTTTAGGACATTATATATCCTAGTGTTTTTTGTAATTGTGGGTTTGGTAGTTTGAAAATTTATGGAGAGCATTCTACCGATACTCTCTTTTTTCCCCATTAGACAATCATCAAAGTCTTGTTGGGTTATTTGTGTTTCCTTATTTCCCTTTGATTATTTGAGAGGTAGCAAACCAAAGAAGAAGGAACTGGGGCTCCTAAAATTGGGCAACTTGAAGTATCACCTTTGTTTTTTTGTAGCCAGATGTTTGGTGAACATGGATGAAACTGAGAGAGTATAGAACAAAACCAGGATATAGGGTAGGTTTCAGCAGTAGGCATTTTGTAAGTCCAGATATCTGTGTAGTCAGTATGGTTGTGAGTGTGGTAGGTATTGTTCACAAGTGAGTTGAGTACAAGAACCAGGGTAGCTAGCGGTAGGTGATATGCTGAGATCCAAGTCAACATTATATCTCTGGTTGTGGGATTGGAGCAAAGTTGAAAGTTTTACAGTGATCACTCATGTAGCCACTGCCTAGATTTTATCATTTAATTTTGCTGTAGTTGTTTTATCTGTGTGCCAATTTATCCATTCCATTATCTATTCATTAATTCATAGTATTTTTTAAAAGTAAATTGTGGAAAGACATCCCATGATCATACATCAGAAGAATTAATATTGTTAGATGGCAGTACTCCCCAGATTGATCCTAAGGATTCAATGCAATCTCCATAAAAATTACTGCTGGCTTCTTTGCAGAAATTGAGAAGCTGACCTAAAATTCCTATGGAAATACAACAGAGCCAGAATAGCCAAGACAGTCTTCAAAAGAAGAACAAATTTGGAGGACTCACACTTCCTAATTTCAAAACTTACTACTAAGTTACAGTAATCAAGACTGTGTGATACAAATATAAAGAGAGACATATGGATCAATAGAATAGAATTGAGAGTCCAGAAATACATCCTCATTTTTACAGGCAATTGATTTTTTACAAGGGTGCCAGGGCAGTTAGATGGAGGAAAGAATAGGCTTTTCAACAGATGATGTTGGGTCAGCATGCAAAAGAACAAAGTTGGACTCCTACCTCCACCATATACAAACTTTAATTCAAAAACAGATCCTTTGTATGAAATGTACAGAATAGGCAAATCTCGAGAGAGAAAACAGATTAGTGGTTAACTAGGGCTGGGAGAGGATTGGAAAGAAACATGGAGTGACTAATAGGTATAGGCTTTCTTTTGGGGATGATGAAAATGTTCTAATATCAATTGTGATGATGGTTGCAAAACTATGAATATAATAAAAACCATCATACTGTGCAGAAATCATGGCTTAATAAACTGTTAGATAAAAACAAGTAAATTGTAGAAATCAGTACATTTTCCCCCAAGTACTTCAATATATATTATTAATATATATTCAATATTTGTTTACAGATTTTCCTTTTGATGTTAAAATTATATAGTATGAAATGCATAAATCTCAAGGGTGCATTCACTGAATTTTGACAAATGCATACACCTGTGTAACCCATTCCTCTATCGTGTTATAGAACATTAACGTCATCTCCAGAAAGTTACATCACCTTCCCAGTCAATTTTCCCTTACCCCCATTAAAGGCATCCTTTGTTCTTTGTTCTGATTTTTTCCACCACACAATCGTTTTGCCTGTTTTAGTATTTTAAATAAATGGCATCATATAATACATACTGTTTTGTGTGAGACTTTCACTCGGTATACTGTTTCTGAAATTAATCCATGTTGCATTTCTTTAATGGCTGAGTCATATTTCATTGTATGAATTTATCAAAGATTGTTTATTCATTATCATAATGATACACACTTAATCTCTTTCCAGTTTCTGGATATTATGAATAAAGCTGCAATGGATATTTTATTACAAGGCTTTTTGTGATTCTGTGTTTTCATTTCTCTTAAATAAACACCTAGGAGTGGAATTGTTGGGTCATAGGGAAGGTGTATGCTTCCCTGTGACACATAAAAGCTGCTACAGTTTTCCAAAAATGGTCCATTTTACATTACCATCAACTATGTATGAGAGTTCCAGTTATTCCATACCTCTTCAATATTTGATGTCATGTCTTTTTTAATCTTTAGCCCTTCTGCTGATTGTATAGTGGTATTTCATTGTGCTTTTAATGTGCATTTCACTGATAATTAGTGATGTTGATCACTTTTTCATGTCCTTATTGGCAATTTGTATATCTCTTTTGTGAAGTGTCTGTCCAAATCTTGTGCCTGTACTTCCATTAGGTTGTTTGTATTTTTATTGTTGAGTTGTAGTTCTTTTTATATCCGAGATATCAGTTCTTTTTCAGATATATGTATTGTGAATATCTTCTTCCATTCTCTGCCTTTTTTATATTAATTATGATGTCTTTTGATGAATAGACATTTTGAATTTTGATGAAACCTTATTTATCAGGTTTTTTTCTCTTATGGTTTTTCCTTTCTTTGTCTTGTCTAAAAAAATTTGTGCCTAAGCTCAAATCACAAAGATATTCTCTTATATGTTCCTCTAGCAGGTTTGTGGGTTTTAGCTTTTATGGTTTTTTTCTATGATCCATTTCAAATAATTTTTGTGTTTGGTATGAGGTAGGAATTGAGGCTAATTTTTTCCCCATAGGGATATCCTGTTATCCCAGCACCATTTTTTGAATATATTTTCCCTATTGGATTGCTTTGGCACCTTTATTGAAAGTCTAATATGCTATATTGTGTTTAATTGATTTACTTCCTAATCCTTAGGAAACCACACTGTCTTAATTACTGTACCTTTATAGTAAGTCTTGAAGTCAAGTTTGTGAACACCCCCAAGATTAAGCAAAAGATCTAAGAAAGAAAAACAAGCTTTTAACTAAGTTATAATAAATACCCTCATTTTCCTAATATGAATAATGATTCACTTTGAGTATTTTCAGCTGGATTAAATGAACCATTATAATTTTCGGAAGGCCATTTCAATTTATTAGGGAAACTACTCTAATAATATGTATAATTTGGGGCATAATCCTTAGGAATATGTGAACCTAGCAATAGGTGACCTTTCCTGAAACTTAGCAGGACTCACAATCCAAGACCACTGCACTAGTTTTGTACTGTTTAACTCCAGGGGGCGCCATTTACACAGGCATAGTTAGAAAAGTAAACAAAAGCAAGAAAGAGATTAGAACAGAGAGGAAAGATGAGGAAAAGATAAGAGAAATATATGTTGTGTAAATGGTAGGTCATCACATGTCTGGTATCCTATAGATAGACTAGGAAATTTAGTTTCAAACCTTTATTTTAAATGTATCAAAAAAGTAAAGCAAATATAAAAGTGCAGCTTCTCTGGCTAAAGGATGTGTGTGTAATATCACCAGAGCTCCTTCCATTCACACCTTCGTGTCTCCTATAGTCCCTAAAGTTGAAATCCAGTATATAAGGCTATTATGTTGCATATTGCAGTTTGGACTTTTACACGTTATGGTGGTAAAAAAAAAAAAAGTATTGTGCTACGTGCCAAAGTGAAAGCTATATAGTTCTTTGAATCTTTTTGCCATTAAAGCAATTAACAATTATTTAATTAATTATGCAGTTGTCTCTGATTATTGCATCTCTGATTTTGACCATTGGGGAAATGGTGTACAAGATAGATTTATTTAAAAACTATGTATTTGAGGTTGCTAACATCTATCTAGTTAAACTCAATGTAATGAATAAAGCACAATTCTGCACATACACTTACAAATATTTTCTTTATTCTCCATCTCTTTCACTTTCTTTCCATGTTCGATAACTAAGATATGCTCAAAAAGTTGATATAAGCATGAACACCTCAATAAGAACTATGACTTTTTCCTAACAGGCTAGAAATTCAGAACTGTCATTTGTTCTTATTATGTAAGTGGGATAAGGTAGAGAAATTTGCTGATTTTTATTAATTGCTACCCAATTTTCTATTCATGGGTGTTTTATTTTCTGATCTGTAGTTTATTTACCATTGTTACAGGATAGGAGTATTTTGGTTTAGTGATTTTTCATGCTGGTTCTGGAATCAAAGATATTGGTGGGATTCTTGGCTCTATCATTTACTGTGTGAATTTGGACAAGTTACAAACATTTTTGCTACCAGTTTCGTCATCTCTAAAATGAAAATAACTATTACTGCCACCCACAATTGCTGTGAAGATTGAGATATAATGCATGTAAAGCACTTAACACAATAGTTCCGATGAAGTAAGTGCTCAATAAAAGGTAGCTTCTAATGTTCATACCATCTTCTTCTGAAAAGGGTTTGATGCATGTCAGAACTGAGTGCTCTTCCCTGAAATGGGACTATAACCCATCCACGTTTGTGGGGGGTGGGTTATCAGTTTCTTAAGTTGTCATTTCTGTTGCCTGGTCTCTGTTACTGTGATGGAATTCTTCATTGTATGACTTAATTTCCCCCCATTTGAAAGGGTAAGGAAGAAGGCTTACTTTTGATAAAAAATATATTCATGGCTGCTTTGACCAGTCAGCTGTACCCATGGAGATGTTACTGTAAATGTTATATTTAGTGATAGCTTTGTAGATGATAACATCATTTGTTTTAGGTATAACAGTAATAGTTTGGCTGTTTAAATTGAATTCCAATGAAAATGAAGGCTTCACACTCTTTAATAGTAATTATCTCAATGATATAAATAACAGATGAGGTATTGAAGTAGATATAAACAATTGAAAGGAACTAACCATCTCATTTAGTGTGTGTTCAAGAAACTAGACTGAATTAAATGGATCAATAGCACTTTACTATTTACTGACATGTACTTAAGCTTATTTACTTCCTCTTAATCATGAAAGTCTTTTTCAAGTGGTGATTAACAATTTTTATGGATTTCATTACAGATTTTATCTGACAGTTTTTTATCAATTTTTTTATAGAATTGTCATCATTTTTTTCTGAACATGTTAGAGCCTTCAGTAGGCAACTCAGTTTTAATAACTTGACTTGTTCAAAGAGGTATCATAAACCGCAGAGAAGCAGTAATAGGCAGGGTGTACCTTCAGATTGTATTGCAGATCTGACAGCTGTGAAAGGACAAGTGGAAGGAAGTGTGCCAGACTGCAGTGCAGTTCTAACAAAGTTTTGACCAGGCCAATGGAGAGTCCTTGAGCCAAAGTCACCTGTTGGTGGAGTCCATTGTCCTACAAGAATGGGTCTGTAATAGCATTCCTGCTATGCTCAGTCATTGTCTTGGAGCAGCCTGAGTGAAGCATGGCCTTGTTTTGAGCATGATGGTGGTCTAGAGGGATGGCAACTTGGACTGTAAATCCACCATGATCCCTGTGGTATATTTGAGTGGCATATTTCCATAGCCCCCACATTCCCTGCGCTGCATACATCCACTTGCCCATGCAGATTTGGGGAGCAGTTTGTCCATGCATGGTGCCCATGATCCTGTCTTCTTGTGGGGAAACTTAGAAAAGAGAGGTTAGTTGGATGAACCATGGTCTCCCATTCTTGCAGTTAGTCTTGGGGCTTCCATCTTGGCAGAGATTATTGATTCTAATGAGGAGAAGGTTGGGCTGATTTTACACATGTGGGATCAGGGAAGAATACAGGTGAAACCCAGGGGATCTACTTGATGTCTCCTTGCCCCATTTAAACTGTGAATGGACACCTGGAACAACTCTGACATGACAGATGGATCATTACCAACAGATTAATTCCCTCAGGAATGAATATTTAAGTCACACCAAGACCCATAGAGGGAAAGCTAATGATGAGAGGGATTTAGAATGGCTAGTAGAAGAGGGAGAAGATGAATAGCACTGTTTCAGATACTGGGATCTACTAGTGAACAGAATAAACTCATTGTCTTCATGGTTACATTCTAGTGTAGAGACAGAGTATACACACACACATACACCCAACCACATAGTGAGTCATAAGTACTATGAAGAAAAATAAGAAATAGAGAATGATGGTTTTGCTTTTTTAGATAGAATGATCATGGCAGAACTCTTTGTAGGGATAATATTTGAGCTGAAACCTGAATGAAATGAATGAATGAGCCAGGGATGTGGATATCTGGGATTGGGTCATTCCAGTCAAAGGCAATAGCAAAAGCAAAAGCCCTAAAGCATGAACACTCTTCGACATGTTTGAGGCAGGGCAAAAAGGTTAGACAATAGAATAGTGTGAGAAATAAGGTCTGAAAGGTAGGAGAGGAGTCAGATATTGTGGGACCACCTTGTGGTCTATGGAAAGGACTTTAGGGAACTCATGTGACTGAATCATAATTTCATCCAGCCACATTTTGCCATTTTATCTATAAGTATATTGTGTTAAGCTCCTTGCTGAAATTAAAGTCACTATGGTATTCCATTTCCCTTATCTAAAAAAAACTATTCTCGGGCTTCCCTGGTGGCGCAGTGGTTGAGAATCTGCCTGCCAATGCAGGGGACACAGGTTCGATCCCTGGTCCGGGAGGATCCCACATGCCGCGGAGCGGCTAGGCCCGTGTGCCACAATTACTGAGCCTGTGCTCTGGAGCCAGCGAGCCACAACTACTGAGCCCACATGACGCGACTGCTGAAGCCCGCATGCCTGGAGCCCGTGCTCTGCAACAAGAGAGGCCACAACAATGAGAAGCCCACTCACCACAACGAAAACCCAATGCAGCCAAAAATAAATAAATAAAAAACAAATAAATTTATAAAAAAAAAAACTATTCTCTTATTTCACCTGGTATTTATGTCATATTAACTTTTCTATAGTTCCTCTAATTCTTCTCTTTTTAACAATACTGAAAATTTTCCAATTTGAGTCATCCAAACATCTTTACTGCTTTCCATACATTTAAAGATTTTCCTAAAAGTGGTTATGAGAAAGCTTGCATTAGCTTAGCGCATAATTTATTTGAACCTGGAAACGTGAATACATTCAACAGTTAATGACATTGCCTGCCCTTTAGTTAGGGTCTCAACTTCTCTTCTGTCCAGTTTGAAGACCACCTTTCTTTTTGGAGATGAAGGAAACCAAATGTTTCCCAAATACCACACTAACCACATCTCTGTTTGCTACTTTTGTTTTTCTAAGCATTTTTTCCCCCATGGGCTTTGGTCCCTTTTATGTTTTTACCTTTCCTGTGATTGTTCTTACAGGTTTATGTTACTCATTTGTGCCTTTCTTCATTTCTTTTTCTCCTTTTTCTATCTTTTCACATTTTAAAAATCTAATTTAGTCAGAGTGTTCCCTGTGTTGTACCTCTGGTTTATTCATATGGCTCTATTTTCTTTGTCATTGAATTCTCATACTTGTATGATAGAATTTTACTTTTTAGGATTGCCCATAATCACTATGCTATTAGAGTCTTTGGTCATGAAATCACAGTTATAATTTTGAACTTTCAGAAATCTGCTTTTTAGCATACAGGGTCTGCAGTTGACTGAGCTCAGCCTTCTCTTCCCTTACTATTAACAACCCCAATCTGACATTACAGTTTTTGTTCCTTAGGTTCCTTTTACTGCCAAATGTCAATCAACTCAACTGTGCTCTTCAGGCTTAAAGAGCAGAATGCTTTGGTTGGAAATAATCTGATTTCAACCACCTTTTGAAGACTATGAGTCTTCCCAATTTTTTAAACTTAGTGGTTCTCAGCCTTGGGTGCACATTAGATTTAATTGGTCTGGATTGGGGACAAGGCAGTCAGAATTAGGACTACCATTGTAACGGAAAAGGAAGCTGCACAGAAATTTTTGTATTACCCAGGTGATGAGAAGGGTTTTTTGTTTATTCATTATCATGTTTTTAATATTTCCTCTTATTATAAGATAGTTTTTCCCATCCACTCTTCATTATTCTTTTTTTCTTGGTTCTCTGTCTTATAGCCCAAATATATCTTGCCAGTAATGATCACAATTGTCATTTTTATTTTCTATATCAGCTTTATTGAATTGAAGTATAAGGCATGTGACCCATAATTTAAATTTTTCTACAAATGACCTTAAGAAAGCATAAAAAACAGGTGAAATGAACCTTGGCAACATGTCGTTTAACTCACTATATCCAAAAATGTTATCATTTCATCATGTAATATATAATTTATTAGTGAGATATTTATACTCTTTGAAAGCTGGTGTATATTTTACATTTATAGCACATTTCACTTTGGACTAGCCATATTTCAAGTGTTCATTAGGCATAGGTGGCTAGTGGCTACTGTTTTGCACAGAGTAGGTCTGTGAATAGTTGTCCGCATTATTTTCCCTTAAAATCTGCTATAGAAAATGCCTGTTGATTTGTTCTTTTGTCATGACTTTTTCCTAATTAGAATTAATCCTTTATCTTTTCTCACATAGCACTTTGTTTTATACTTCCATAATAGCATTTTTATTTCCTGTTGTTTTTATTATATTATAATAATTGATTGGCCTGTGTGTTTCTCCAACTAAATTGCCAGGTGTTTGAAGGCAGATTTTGTGTACTGTATTCACCTTTGTGCCATCTTTCCCCATCCTCAGCAGTTATCATTGCTTTCTGAGATAGTAAATCATGCAATAAATGTTTATGGAATTGAATTGAATACAACCCATCTCATGGTTTGTCTACATATTACAGAGGGTTAGTAACTAGGAATGTGGTCGGTACCCCCTCAAGAATAAGGAGACATTCCATTTTCAAAGATCTAGCCACAAGTCAAGATATCGTACGTTCTGTTCTGATTTTGTCTACTCACATATGTGTCGCTCTTGTTCTACCAGATGTACCATTTGAATTTCTTTTTATGATTTTCTGTTATGTAGTATTTATTCTTTTTGTTTCAAATTCAGCTTTGCCTTCAATTATACTTATAGCTGACTAGCCAGGTAGACTTTGATTTCTAAAATTGTTTTGCTAATTTATGTATGGTTCTTAAAGCTTTTCACCCAACAGTAGTATTTGTTCCTAAGAAATGGACTGATGATGGAAATCAGTTACAATATCATGTTAACAAACTTGATTAAATAGCAAACTGCAAGGTTGTTGGAATTTTTATTAAAATAAAAGCTCATAGATTGGCTCTATGTATGTAGGGTATGTGTGGACTCTTTCTGCCTGTAAAGGATTTTCCATCTTCATCTCCCAGATCTGTTTGTCAAATCATCTCTCTCACCTACCCTTCCACCAATCTCTCTAAGACAGGGCTAAGTAAAGACAGATTTTGGTCATGACAAGAGCACAAAGTGACAATAGATTTTGAGTAGTATATAAATTGAAGCTGCTTTGTAAATACTCTGACAAATATTGAAAAAGTACTGCCAGCTTTAATGTTAGAGAAGTTCTAAGTTTTCTAAATATTGACTTGACAATCACCAGCCTATTAGATGGAGCTGGAGCTTTTGTGATTTGGGAGGGGTGGCAGCGGTGACGGTGGTATACTGTTTCTCACCTTTGATATGTGACTTTATGTAATCAGTGTCCCAGAATCAAGAACACTATGAAGAAGGCATTGATTTTTTCCCTGCTGATTATAAGTGAAACAGCCAGAACTGAAGCATGCCTGCTTTTTGTTATTGTACTAAACTAGGGTTTTCTGATTTCTGTTTGTGTTGGAAAATACCATGGAGGTTTTCATGCAGAACACTTGCTTTACTGAAAGTGGTAGCAGGGTTTCCTGCTTTGCTGCCTGTGAAATAAAGGTCATATTAGCTCCTCCTACCATGAATACCAGCTGCTGCGGTGATCAGCCAGTAATTCTGTTAGAAATACACAGGAAATGTTGGTCTACTCAGTGTAAGGGCAAAAAACAATTTCTGCTTCTTACCTTCCTGCCAGCAGCCAACAGGGAGGCCTAGGGTATATTAGTGCATTTTTACACTGACATAGGGCCCTGGAATTGGACGCACTGAGTCTTTTTTTTTTTTAACATCTTTATTGGAGTATAATTGCTTTACAATGGTGTGTTAGTTTCTGCTTTATAACAAAGTGAATCAGTTATACATATACATATGTTCCCATATCTCTTCCCTCTTGCATCTCCCTCCCTCCCACCCTCCCTATCGCACCCCTCTAGGTGGTCACAAAGCACCGAGCTGATCTCCCTGTGCTATGCGGCTGCTTCCACTAGCTATCTATTTTACGTTTGGTAGTGTATATATGCCCATGCCACTCTCTCACTTTGTCACAGCTTACCCTTCCCCCTCCCCATATCCTCAAGTCCATTCTCTAGTAGGTCTGTGTCTTTATCTTAAATGCACTTAGGATACAGGTTTTGACTGCTTCATAGGAGACATTCCAGACATATTTATGCTCAGCAGAACTCTGAAGTTTTTATTCTTATTATCATGGTACTGTGGTCTTTCTGCTTGTTTCTTTTATCTGTGATGTTAGAACTCTTCCAAGGCCACAAATAACTCAGATAAGTTCAACTTGTGCTAACCTCTTTACATTAATGGAACCGCTTTACTGAAATCCTAAGAAAGATGTTGAAACTCAGGATATGTCTGTACAGGCCTGGTAGAATGGAAAGCCACAGTGCTTTCAATAGCCAGTCTATAAAAATCTTCTTGCTACAAAATCAAGGTTTATTTTACTTCTCAATTTTCTTTTCTCAGTGAACTCATAGTTGTGGTTAACTCATTTATCTGAAAGTAAGTCCTTTTAAATGCTGTTGGAAGTTTTCATAATGTCCAGAAATAAATTATAACATAAAATCCAATGATTTTATTATGTTACTCATGTTTATAATTCCATCATTCTGGACCACTAATTTTTAATTGGAAATTTTGGATACTTTCTTCCAGAGTTAGTAGTGGAAGGAACATAGCATTTGGAGGCAAAAGACAAAAAATCTGAGTTCAAGTGTTAGCTTACTATGTGGTCCTATATCAAGCCATTTAAGCTCTCTAAATCCCCATTTCTACATCTGATACCATAGGTAAGTATAGCTGCATACATCCCAGCAATATTACTGAGGTGACCAAATGTGATATATATCATATCATTTGTAAATTGTAAAGAGCTATTAAAATGTTGGTTATCATTTTTATTATTCTACAACCCTTTCACCCTAAAATCTTCAATACATTTATCTCATGCTTACAATCCCTTAGTGGCAGGTTGGATATGATAGTATCACTTAAGAATGTATGTTTCATTTTACTGCTGAAAATGTATATATCACCAGATTTTCTTATGAAGTTTTCATATTAAAAATGAATAATAATCATTCCAGCAGGAACAATTTATGTGTAAGCACTGTCCATCTCCTTCTACCCACAAAGTAAAATAACTCCTTTTAGTTTGAGTAGGGAAATTAAATGTTTCTTCTTCTGCTTATATTACAGTTTATTAAGTGATTCATTGGGTTGATCTCATTTTAAAGTGATTTTAATCTGTTACTTGCTTGAGTTCCCATTGTTGAATTTTCTTTGTAAGAGACTTAAGCAGGTTAAATCTCTTACTGAACAAGTGTCTTAAACCTTAGTACTATGGGCTGCATTATGAGTTCATCACTGGAGGTGTTAACTAGGTGAGGCTGGATGGCTAGAAATGTTTTAGGTGGATATCATAGACCATATAGAGCTAAGAATTGGAAAGCTGCTAATTCTGTGATGTTGTGATCCTTACTTGTGTTTATTTTCAAATTTAGATCATGAATATGCTTATAGATACTTATTTCCTTCAAATATTGCTTGTCCCACTTAAAAGCTTTGGAAATTCTTGCTAGGGAAAAACCTACTAGAGTAACATATGAAAAAAATATTTTGTGTGTGTTACCAGTTTTCTAAGCATTTTTTTTTCTTTTTTCAATGTTCATAATACTTTATGTTCATCTTGTGTCATTTATCTTATTCTGTCTAATAAATACTAATTTGCTTATTTCTCTAATTCCTCTTTTTAGGTTATAAAATTTTCTAGAGAGATAAGATATTTAATAATCTCCATACATTCCATATTAATTTGTACAGAGCCAGACTCAATAACAACTTCTCAAATTTAATTTATGGTTACTGGTACCTAAAATTGGGGAGAAAGTTGCTCTTGATTAAGGTAGCTTACACTTGGTTTTTCTTCCTATCTGCCAATCATAGAATCTGCTCTCAACAAATGCCATTCTGATTTAGGGTAATTTTCTAATGTAAAAATCCCATTTATACAAACACCATTAAAAGTATCTAGTAACCTAATTTTTTAAAAAGCTCCTTCATTTCACATATTTCCAAATGGTATCCAATAATACTTGGAAATAATAAAATTTGCCCAAAATAGGTATAGCTTCTCCACCCTAAATGTAAAATCACTAAAGCTAATGTGAGTAACTTGTCTGTGGATTTTTAAGGTTAAAGTACTTCTGGTAATAAAGGATTTGGTAATTTGTCCAGACTAGATGCCAGAATAGCTCCATTGTCTGATACCTGATATCTTTAAATATTTGGGTTCACTTTGATCAACCTTAGTTATGAGCATCCTTAAAGTCTGGCATACTTCTGCCTGGTAACCTTTCTTAGGCCACCACCTCCTTTCCCCAACATTCTTCCATCCCTGTTGGAAAAAAAAATAGAATCTTGAAAACCAAATGAGTGTGTCTTTTTCTTTAGTTATCCTAAAAAATTGTAATGTTTTTAATCAAGGAAACTCATTACCTATGTCAGTATTGGTGAATCACATGTTGTAGTCATCAAATTTTTAATGAGTCTCCATGTATTTTTTAGTTCTAGGTTTGTAGGAAGTGGCAGGTGCTGCTTTGGTTAAAAGGCTTTCAAACTGATTAATATGTTCATCTGTAATTTGATTTTTGAAGAAATACATTTATGATAGTGAGAAAATGTTTCCTCTTCATAAAAAAATCTGGCAAGACAGCCTGGCTTTTGCTCAGAATTTGAAAGTATATGGGAATCAGTTTGGAATATTGAAAAAGTCAAGAAACTGATTCTAGCTCTGGCGCTATCTTTGACTGGCCATCCATTTCTTTATATTTAAAACGAGGGAGGTATATTAGGTAATTTCTAAGACCTCCTTCAACTCTGCTGACATTCTTTTATTGATAGCATTTATTCGGAAGAAATATATCTGTTTATAGATTGTGTCACGATATCAAATGAAGGGATGTAACAAAAGATACATATTTTTTTTACCCTTGGACTGTTAAAGAATGGCGACCCTGTGCCCCCTCCATCCCCCAAAATGGAGGATTTGTGTTAAGAGTAGCCAAGTCAAAGATGACTTCTGTTTTGAAATCTTAAATTACTATCTTCTAAGAGTTTATGAGACTTGTGAGAGTAGCCATTGTGTGATCATATGGCATAGTATTATATTATATGCATATGGTAGTTTTTTAACATCTTTATTGGAGTATAACTGCTTTACAATGTTGTGTTAGTTGCTATTGTATAACAAAGTGAATCAGCTACATGTATACATATATCCCTATATCTCCTCCCTCATGTGTCTCCCTCCCACCCTCCCTATCCCACCCCTTTAGGTGGGCACAAAGCAACGAGCTAGTCTCCCTGTGCTATGCAGCTGCTTCCTACTAGCTATCTATTTTACATTTGGTAGTATATATATGTCCATGCCACTCTCTCACTTTGTCCCAGTTTACCCTTCCCACTCCCCGTGTCCTCAAGCCCATTCTCTATGTCTGCGTCTTTATTCCTGTCCTGCCCCTAGGTTCTTCAAAACCATTTCTTTTTTAGATACTATATATATTTGTTAGCATACGATATTTGTTTTTCACTTTCTGACTTCATTCTGTATGACGGACTCTAGGTCCATCCACCTCACTACATATAACTCAATTTCATTTCTTTTTTATGGCTGAGTAAAATTGCATTGTATATATGTGCCACATCTTTATCCACTCATCTGTCGATGGACACTTAGGTTGCTTCCATGTCCTGGCTATTGTAAATAGAGCTGCAAAGAACATTGTGGTATGTGACTCTTTTTGAATTATAGTTTTCTCAGGGTATACGCCTAGTAGTGGGATTGCTGGGTTGTATGGAAATTCTATTTTTAGTTTTTAAGGAACCTCCATACTGTTCTCCATAGTGGCTGTATCAATTTACATTTCACCAACAGTGCAAGAGGGTACCCTTTTCTCCACACCCTCTCAAACATTTATTTTTTGTAGATTTTTTGATGATGGCCATTCTGAATGGTATGAGGTGATAACTCATTGTAGTTTTGATTTGCATTTCTCTAATGATTAATGATGTTGAGCATCCTTTCATGTGTTTATTGGTAATCTATATATCTTCTGTGGAGTAATGTGTATTTAGGTCTCCTGCCCATTTTTGGATTGGGTTTTTTGTTTTTGGATATTGAGCTGTACGAGCTGCTTGTAAATTTTGGAGATTAATCCTTTGCCAGTTGCTTCATTGGGAAATATTTTCTCCCATTCTGAGGGTTGTCCTTTCGTCTTGTTTATGGTTTCCTTTACTGGGCAAACTGGGCAAAAGCTTTTAAGTTTCACTAGGTCCCATTTGCTTATTTATTTATTTTTCTTCCATTTCCCTAAGAGGTGGGTCAAAAACGATCTTGCTGTGATTTATGTCATAGAGTGTTCTGCCTATGTTTTCCTCTAAGAGTTTTATAGTGTTTGGCCTTACATTTAGGTCTTTAATCCATTTTGAGTTTAATTTTGTGTAAAGTGTTAGGGAGTGTTCTAATTTCATTCTTTTACATGTAGCTATCCAGTTTTCCCAGCACCATTTATTGAAGAGGCTGTCTTTCCTCCATTGTATATTCTTGCCTCCTTTATCAAAGATAAGGTGACCATATGTGTGTAGGTTTATCTCTGGGCTTCCTATCCTGTTCCATTGATCTATATTTCTGTTTTTGTGCCAGTACCATACTGTTTTGCTTACTGTAGTTTGTAGTATAGTCTGAAGTCAGGGAGCCTGATTCCTCCAGCTCTGTTTTTCTTTCTCAAGTTTGCTCTGGCTATTCAGGGTCTTTTCTGTTTCCATAAAGTTGTGAAATCTTTTGTTTTAGTTCTGTGAAAAATGCCATTGGTAATTTGATAGGGATTGCATTGAATCTGTAGATTGCTTTGGGTAGTATAGTCATTTTCACAAGGTTGATTCTTCCAATCCAAAACCATGGTATATCTCTCTATCTGTTGGTATCATCTTTAATTTCTTTCATCAGTCTCTTACAGTTTTCTGCATACAGGTCTTTTGTCTCCATAGGTAGGTTTATTCCTAGGTATTTTATCTTTTTGTTTCAATGGTAAAGGGAGTGTTTCCTTAATTTCTCTTTCAGGTTTTTCATCATTAGTGTATAGGAATGCAAGAGATTTCTCTGCATTAATTTTGTATCCTGCTACTTTGCTAAATTCATTGATTAGCTCTAGTAGTTTTATGGTAGCATCGTTAGGATTCTGAATATATAGTACCATGTCCTGTGCAAACAGTGACACTTTTACTTTTTCTTCTCTAATTTGTATTCCTTTTATTTCTTTTTCTTCTCTGATTGCTAGGGCTAAAACTTCCAAAACTATGCTGAATAATAGTGGTGAGAGCAGGCAACCTTGTCTTGTTCCTAATCTTAGTGGAAATGGTTTCAGTTTTTCACCATTGAGAATGATGTTGGCTCTGGGTTTGTCATATATGGCCTTTATTATGTTGAGGTAAGTTCCTTCTATGCCTACTTTCTGGATTTTGTTTTTATCATATGTGGGTGTTGATTTTATTGAAAGCTTTTTCTGCATCTATTGAGATGATCATATGGTATTTCTCCTTCAGTTTGTTAATATGGTGTATCACATTGATTGATTTGCGTATATGGAAGAATCCTTGCTTTCCTAGGATAAACCCCACTTCTTCATGGTGTATGATCCTTTTAATGTGCTGTTGGCTTCTGTTTGCTAGTGTTTTGTTGAGGATTTTTGCATCTATGTTCATCAGTGATATTGGCCTGTAGTTTTCTTTTTTTGGGACATCTTTGGTTTTCGTATCAGGGTGATGGTGGCTTCATAGAATGAGTTTGGGAGTGTTCCTCCCTCTGCTACATTTTGGAAGAGTTTCAGAAGGATAGGTGTTAGTTCTTCTCTAAATGTTTGAAAGAATTCTCCTGTGAAGCCATCTGTTCCTGGGCTTTTGTTTGTTGGAAGATTTTTTTTTTTTTCTGTACATGGGCCTCTCACTGCTGTGGCCTCTCCCATTGCGGAACACAGGCTCCGGACCCAGAGGCCCAGCGGCGATGGCCCACAGGCCCAGCCACTCCACGGCACGTGGGATCCCCTGGACCGGGGCACGAACCCACGTCCCCTGCATTGGCAGGCGGACTCCCAACCACTGCGCCACCAGGGAAGCCCCTGTTGGAAGATTTTTAATCACAGTTTCCATTTCAGTGCTTGTGATGGGTCTGTTTATATTTTCTACTTCTTCCTGGTTCAGTCTTGGAAGGTTGTGCTTTTCTAAGAATTTGTCCATTTCTTCCAGGTTGTCCATTTTATTGGCATAGAGTTGCTTGTAGTAATCTCTCATGATCCTTTGTATTTCTCCAGTTTCAGTTGTTACTTCTCCTTTTTAATTTCTAATTCTGTTGATTTGAGTCTTCTCCCTTTTTTTCTTGATGAGTCTGGCTAGTGGTTTATCAGTTTTGTTTATCTTCTCAAAGAACCAGCTTTTAGTTTTACTGATCTTTGCAATCGTTTCCTTCATTTCTTTTTCATTTATTTCTGGTCTGATCTTTATGATTTCTTTCCTTTCGGTAACTTTTGGGGTTTTTTTGTTGTTGTTCTTCTTCATTCTCTAATTGCTTTAGGTATAAGGTTAGGTTGTTTATTTAGGATGTTTCTTGTTTCTTGAGGTAAGACTGTATTGCTGTAAACTTCCCTCCTAGAACTGCTTTTGCTGCATCCCATAGGTTTTGGTTATTGTATTTTCATTGTCATTTGTTTCTAGGTATTTTTTGATTTCCTCTTTATTTCTTCAGTTATCTCTTGGTTATTTAGTAGTGTATTGTGTAGCCTCCGTGTGTTTGTATTTTTTACAGACTTTTTCCTGTAATTGATATCTAGTCTCATAGCGTTGTGGTTGGAAAAGGTACCTGATACAATTTCAATTTTCTTAAATTTACCAAGGGTTAATTTGTGACCCAGGATATGATCTATCCTGGAGAATGTTCCATGAGCACTTGAGAAGAAAGTGTATTCTGTTGTTTTTGGATGGAATGTCCTATAAATATCAATTAAGTCCATCTTGTTTAATGTATCATTTAAAGCTTGTGTTTCCTTATTTATTTTCATTTTGGATGATCTGTCCATTGGTGAAATTTGGGTGTTAGAGTCCCCTACTATTATAGATTCTTGCTGTTCATACTGAGATTTAGTAAATTTTGTTGAGTAAGTGTTTCTTCATTTGCTATAGGTTTTTCAGACAACATCCAGAGATTTAAATTTTTGTTTTTTTTCTAGATTTCATCATTTGTTGTTGTTTCGTTAGGGAGTTGGTTCATGGAGTTCCTTAAGCTGTCATTTACAAGTGGCATGGCATTGACTTTTTTTTTGTTGTTGGTGTTTGCAGTACGCAGGCCTCTCACTGTTGTGGCCTCTCCCGCTGTGGAGCACAGGCTCCGGACGTGCAGGCTCAGTGGCCATGGCTCACGGGCCCAGCCACTCCACAACATGTGGGATCTTCCCGGACCGGGGCACAAACCCGTGTCTCCTGCATCAGCAGGCAGACTCTCAACCACTGCGCCACCAGGGAAGCCCGGCATTGACTTTTTAAATAATCCATGCTAGTTTTTTTTATTAATGTACCGTATTCCAAATTTGTCTGATTTATTTTTTCATGCTGTGTCATTTTATACTAAATTGCAATTAATATAATTGCTGATATATTTCCTTTAGTTGTATTGCCTTCTCTAAGATAGCATTTTCTTTCTCCTTCTCTTTCTTCTTCTTTTGGATTTGAGTATTGTCCTTCTCTAATAATTTGCAAAACCTTGCTTATCTTCTTTTAAGGTTTATCATAGAATTTAGAATTCCTAGGTTTTATGCTTATCTTACCAACGTCTAAAGTAACCAATGCCCATACTTGTTTTTTACAGTTACAAGGATTGAAGAATACTTTAACTTCATGCATCCTCTCCTGACTTACATTGTATTACCTTTTAGTACTGTATTTTTGAACCCTGCACCTATTTTTATAATTGTGTTTTATAGTTAGTATTTATTTAAATTCAACCACAAATTTATTACTTTTTTCTCTTAATTCCTTTTTGTGTTTTATTTTTTAAATATTTATTTATTTATTTATTTGGCTGCACTGGGTCTTAGTTGTGACATGCAGGGTTTTCATTGCCCTCTGTGGTATCTTTGTTGTGGCATGTGGGAACTTTTATTTGCAGCATGCAGAATCTTTTTAGTTGCAGCATGCAGAATCTTTAGTTGCGGCATGTGGACTCTTAGTTGCAGCATGCGGGATCTAGTTCCCCATCCAGGGATCGAACCCGGGCCCCTGCATTGGGAGCACAGAGTCTTACCTACTGGACCATCAGGGAAGTCCCCCTTTTTGTATTTTAGACCTTCCACTTCATTTGTTTTTCCTTTCACATACAGGAGAAGATATTTGAAAGGTTTGAATTTCCTTTTGTGAAGTCCTGCTGGGGGTATACTTTCACAGTTTTTGTTTGTCTGAAAATATTTGTATTTTTATCTTGTTCTTGAAAGGTATTTTTACTGGTTAAAAATATAGGTTGAAAGTTTTCTTTCAGCATATTAAAGATGTAATTTCATGGTCTTCTGTTTAATTTCTGAGAACTAATCTATAAATTAATTGTCACCCCTTTGAAGACAGTCTCTCTTGTCTTTCTTGATACTTTTAAGGCCATGGGGTTTTTTGTTTGTTTGTTTGTTTTTGTTTTGTTTTGTTTTGGTTTGGTTTTATGTTCTGACATTACACTATTTTGCACCCAGTTTGGGGTTTGTTTTTTCTTCCACTGGATATGCTGGACTTTTAGAATTACAGATATTTTAAATTAGTTCTTAAAAACTTTCTAGCATTATCTCTAACTATTGCCTCTGCCCCATTCGCTCTTTCACCTCTTCTTCTATAACTCAAATTACCTGTTTGCTATACTACCTCACTCTTCCTTCCATGTCTCTTAACTATTCTTTTAGATTTCCCATGTGTTTCATCTCCATGTTACATTATAAAGAATTTCTTTTTACTTTACTAAGTGTTTTAACTGTCTTCAGCTGCATCTAGTCTGCTGTGAAGCTCATCCATTGAATTTTAAATTTCATAGCTTTTACTTGTAGAATTCATATTTCAATTCAGCTAGGTTACTTTTTTCTTCTTTTTCTTTTGTTTTCTTTTTTTTTTTTTTTTACCATTTCCTGGTCCCTTTATTTTCTTCAAGTTAAAAACCTTTCATCATTGTAAAAATAGTCATTATATATTTTGTGTCTAATTCTAATATTAGAATCTTTGCTGAGTAGTTTCTGCTGTGAGATGTTTCTCCTGTTTTTTGCTTATGGTATTTTGTTTCCTTGTATGCTTAGTGATTTTTGAATGGGGTAGCTTATTTTCCTTTCAAAGAGGATTTTTTGGAATTCTTTGAAGCTTAATATGAAGGTATGCTCTTCTACATAGGATTTATATGTATTTCTGCCTAGCCTCTGGGAGGTCAAGGCAGTTTGAGTCCACTCTGAACAAATTTACATTTTGAGGTTAGTGGACCACCCAGCTAAATGCTGATTTGCACTGCAAATCTGTATGAGGGCCAGCTTGTGGTTACAGCTTCTCAAGGATCTTTTCCCCTTGTATTTCTCTGCTGAGACCTAAGATATCTTTTTCTTGAAATTCCCTGAGGTTATTTTGTATGTGACTCCCTTACACTGTAAAACAAGAATCTCAAATTCTCCAAGTTTTGTAAATGCCATCGGGTAAAAAGTAGTTTCAGTGGTCAGCTTACAAGGGTTTTCCCCCCTAGATTTTAGCCTGATAAATCCTATTGTGCCTCTCCTTGAGGTTTTTAAGATATTTTTACATTTTTTTCAAGCATAAAATGTTTTTTTTAAGTAGGCATATCAGTCTGGATACCTAACTCCATTATTAGGTTATCATTTCCCTGTGCTGTTATTTTGTAGTATATATCTTAGAACACATGAATCAGAATCACCTAGAGATGTTTATTAAAATTTCAGATTCTGATAGCCAACCTGAAGCTTACTGAAACAAAATCTTTAGGATGGGGGTTGTAGTATCTGAATTTTTGTGAGGTTCTGTAAGTGATCCTAATTCATACAGAAGTTTGCTTTTATCTGTACTTTTAGTCCTATATCTAGTATTTTTTTATTGTAGGAGCCTGATATTTAACTTTATTGTTTTCTGTACTTGTCCTGGTATCATGTTGAACAATACAATATTTTCATATCTATTTCATATGCCAACTTATATTTATAGTAGGTGTGTGTGTGTGTGTGTTTATGTCGATCTGTTTCTGGCCACTGTATTTTGGTTTATTGAGCTGCCTATTCATTGAGCAATACCATACTGTTTTTTTTTTTTTTTTTTTTTTTTTTTTTTTTTTTAGTACATGGGCCTCTCACTGTTGTGGCCTCTCCTGTTGTGGAGCACAGGCTCCAGATGCACAGGCTCAGCTCACGGGCCCGGCCACTCCGCGGCATGTGGGATCTTCCTGGACCGGGGCATGAACCCATGTCCCCCGCATTGGCAGGCAGACTCTCAACCACTGAGCCACCAGGGAAGCCCCCATACTGTTTTAATTATTGTATCTTCATGATGTGTTTTACTACATGATAAAAAAAATTTTTCATACTTTTTATTATTTTCTCCCCCACTAAAAAGTATACAACATTACTATAGTTGCACCTGTTTTCTTGCTTCAACAGTGTTCAGTGACTTTGTAGAATTAAATAAGTTTTTCCAGTTTTTGAAACTGTTTTTCCACAGCTTTTGAAGGTTTTTTTTGGACGTATCTCCTACTGTACTTTTTCCATATGTACTTAAGAAGTCCTTTAGACTGAGGTACTTAATGTTTGTTTTGCCTGACTCTTTGTTCACAAAAAATTTGTATTTTAATTTTATTGCTTAGCATGGCCATTTTTTCCTCTAGATATATTTCTGCCCATTTTTAGAAATTGAAGTGGAGTTATTTACGTTCTCTACAGAGCCGTTATGAATACTCCCAAGTTCAAGGGAACTCTCTTAATTTTGATAACAATTATTGATTATAAAACTCGTTTTCACTTGGGAAATCCCACTGAATCACAGCCTATAAAAGCTGGATGCTACCTGAGATATCATATTGTCTATCTCTATAATTTTACCAAAGAGAAAACTGAGCGCGAGGGTATAGGAATGACTTATCCATAGTCATCTAATGACTCAATTCCTGAGGTAAAATCAAGATGTATTTCTTGTAGCTTAGAGCTCTTTCTGTTACCATTGTCTGCTATATCATTATTCCATTGTATTTAAGTTTTATTTTCATTTGTTTGGTGGGCCTAGTTTGTGTGTTTTTTGCTAGATTGGAAGTTCCTTAAAGGCAGCACACATTTTTTGGTATAACTTATAGCCCTAATATTGTGCTTGATGCTTATTAATCACCTAATCAGTGTTAATAGATGTTGGTAAAAAACAAATTGTTCCATTAAACAGATGTCATCTTGGGGCTGTTTCCTTGTGGGCATCATGGTTATAACTATATGGAAAATGGCATCTAGTGGTTGGTTTGTGTATCATAGTTGCCTTTTTTTTTTCTTGAACTTAGTACCGGAGCCATTATCGTAACCTAGGTGGAATAAATAAAATATAAATTAAATTTTCAAGTTGAAATCAAACAAATTTTTCTGTAGATACCAAATGTTTTACATAGTGAGTTCTCTAAAGTATAACTACATGTTAAGTAATAAAGAAGTGCAAAAAGATGAAATTACTAATTTTTAGAAAAACTTTGTGTAAAATCACTTCAAAAATGACATGTATGAGTAAAGTTTTATTGTTTGTTTGTAAATTATAGTAGGAGTTGGAGGATATTGTTGGATACTGAAAAGTCAGAAATACATTTATAAAGACAGGTTACATAGTATCTTCTCCATATTGATCAATCCTATTAGGCTGTTGCTTTGCATTATTTTCAGGAATTTAATTTGTATTTTAAAAACATGGAACTCCTTTTAAAACTTTAAAAAAATTTTTTAATTGTAATACAGTTGATTTACAATATTATATAAGTTTCAGATGTACAACCTAGTGATTCACAATTTTTAAAGATTTTACTCCATTTATAGTTATTATAAAATATTGGCTATATTTCCTCTGCTGTACATTATATCCTTGTAGCTTAGTTATTTTATGTTTAGTAGCTTGTGCCTCTTAATCCCCTATCTCTATCTTGCCCCTCACCTCTTCTCTCTCGCCACTGGTAGCTACTAATTTGTTTTCTGTATCTGTGAGTCTGTTTCTTTTTTTGTTATATTCACTAGTTTGTGTTACTTTTTAGGTTCCACATACAAGTGGTAACATATAGTACCATATATATATATAACATATAGTACTATATATATATTATAAGTAAGATACAGATAATATACAATACTTACATTAAAAAAACTCTTAATGAAAGATGAAAATGGAATGTTACACCACCTTTTACTTACAAAACCAAAACACTATGCAAATATATTTATGTATAAAATGCAGACATACACTTCAAAGTCAATTTTAATTGTTCTTAGATGTACAGTCATTTTATATTATTGCTGTCCTTTACTCCTCCATTAATGCATGTAATTGAGTGTTGATAACATGCACAATCTAATTCCATGAATATGACCATTCTCATGAATCAATATCTTCTAAAATTTGTAAGTTTTACTTTGGAATCTAGAATTCATGTTTGTACAAAACACTATTATATACCTTAAATTAACCTCTGTTCCTGGTACACTGTAATGTAATTTTTGTGTATGGGATTATCCTTCCCATTAGAGAGCAATGATGTACTGTCTTTGTATCTCTATGTGCAACTAACATAGCCAAATTGCTGGCACATAACAGGTGATCAATAAGTATTTGTTGAATTAGTTATGTATGTTGGAATGAGTCTCGCCTTATTCATTTTTAGCACCTAACAGGTTTTCTGGCCTCTAGTAATACTCACTTCATATTTGATGAGTAAGTCTTAAGAGTCTGTTTAGAGCTTCCAGGTTGGTGAAGCAGAATGCCTCCATGTGCCACCATGCTGGGCTCCAAACTCCAAGAAGACTGAAGTTTCTTTGTTCTCGACCTCACCCTATGAATCTCTTCATCTGGCTGTTGGTTCCTGTGCTTTAATATCCTCAGTAATAAACCACTCATCTGCTTTCCAAGACTCATCATAACGGGCTACACAAGAGAATGGGAAAGGAATTTTCTACATCTCCAAGCAAAGACGTGAAGAAGCCAGAAGTTGTCTTGGTCATATGGGAGGATTGATCTTGCCGTAGGCTGCTGTCTGTGCCATAGTTGGAGTCTGAAGCTTGAACTTTCTGAGGAGAGCATCTGAGCTATAGAGTTCCTCTCATCCATGTGGCTGAGAGGGTCTTAGTGCTCTGGCCGGGTGTCAGGCCTGAGCCTCCAAGGTGGGAGGGCCGAGTCCAGGACATTAGACCACTAGAGACCTCCAGCACCCACATGATATCAATCGGCAAGAGCTCTCCCAGAGATCCTCATCTCAATGCTAAGACCAGCTCCACTCAATGACAAGCAAGCTACAGTGCTGGACAACGCATGCAAAACAACTAGCAAGACAGGAAAAAAACCCCACCCATTAGCAGAGAGGCTGCCTAAAATCATACTAAGTTCACAGACACCCCAAACACACTACTGGCTGGGGTCCTGACCACCAGAAAGACAAGACCAGCCTCATCCACCAGAGCACAGGCAGCAGTCCCCTCCACCAGGAAGCCTATACAACCCACTGAACCAACCTCACCAACTGGGGGCAGACACCAAATACCATGGGAACTACGAACCTGCATCCTGCAAAAAGGAGACCCCAAACAAAGTAAGTTAAGCAAAATGAGAAGACAGAAAAATACTCAGCAGATGAAGGAGCAAGGTAAAAACCCACCAGACCAAACAAATGAAGAGGAAATAGGCAGTCTACCAGAAAAAGAATTCAGAGTAATGATAGTAAAGATGATCCAAAATCTTGGAAATGGAATGGAGAAAATACAAGAAACATTTAACAAGGACCTAGAAGAACTAAAGAGCAAACCAACAATGATGAAGAACACAAAAAATGAAATTAAAAATTTTCTAGAAGGAAACAATAGCAGAATAACTGAGGCAGAAGAACAGATAAGTGACCTGGAAGATAAATAGTGGAAATAACTACTGCAGAGCAGAATTTAAAAAAAAAACAATGAAAAGAATTGAGGATGGTCTCAGGGACCTCTGGGACAACATTAAATGCACCAACACTTGAATTATAGGGGTCCCAGAAGAAGAAGAGAAGAAGAAAGGGACTGAGAAAATATTTGAAGAGATTATAGTTGAGAACTTCCCTAACATGGGAAAGGAAATAGTCAAGCCCAGGAAGCGCAGAGAGTCCCATACAGGATAAATCCAAGGAGAAACATGCCAAGACACATATTAATAAAACTATCAAAAATTAAATACAAACAAAAAATATTAAAAGCTGCAAGGGAAAAACAACAAATAGCATACAAGTAATCACCATAAGATTAACATTTGAGCTTTCAGCAGAAAGTGTACAAGCCAGAAGGGAGTGGCAGAACATATTTAAAGTGATGAAGGAGAAAAACCTACAACCAAGATTACTCTACCCAGCAAGGATCTCATTCAGATTTGACGGAGAAATTAAAACCTTTACAGACAGGCAAAAGCTGAGAGAGTTCAACACCACCAAACCAGCTTTACAACAAATGCTGAAGGATCTTCTCTAGGCAAGAAACACAAGAAATAGAAAAGATCTATAAAAACAAACCCAAAACAATTAAGAAAATGGTAATAGGAACATACATATTGCTAATTACCTTAAATGTAAATGGATTAAATGCTCCAACCAAAAGACATAGACTGGCTGAATAGATACAAAAACAAGACCCGTATATACGCTGTCTACAAGAGACCCACTTCAGACCTAGGGACACATACAGACTGAAAGTGAGGGGATGGAAAAAGATATTCCATGCAAATGGAAATCAAAAGAAAGCTGGAGTAGTAATTCTCATATCAGACAAAATAGACTTTAAAATAAAGAATGTTACAAGAGACAAGGAAGGACACTACGTAATGATCAAAGGATCAATCCAAGAAGAAGATATAACAGTTGTAAATATTTATGCACTCAATATAGGAGCACCTCAATACATAAGGCAAACACTAACAGCCATAAAAGGGGAAATTGACAGTAACACAATAATCGTAAGGGACTTTAACACTCTACTTTCACCAGTGGACAGATCAATCAAAATGAAAACAAATAAGGAAACACAAGCTTTAAATGATACATTAAAAAAGATGGACTTAATTGATATTTATAGAACATGCCATCAAAAAATAACAGAATAAAAAAAAATAACAGAATACACTTTTTTCTCAAGTGCACATGTAACATTCTCCAGGATGGAGCATATCTTGGGTCACAAATCAAGCTTCGGTAAATTTAGAGAAAATTGAAAGCGTATCAAGTATCTTTTCTGACCAAAACACTATGAGACTATATATCAATTACAGGAAAAAAAACTATAAAAAATACAAACACATGGAGGCTAAACAATATGCTACTAAATAACGAAGAGATCACTGAAGAAATCAAAGAGGAAATCAAAAAATACCTAGAAACAAATGACAGTGAAAACATGACGGCTCAAAACCTATGGGATGCAGCAAAAGCAGTTCTAAGAGGGAAGTTTATAGAAATACAATCCTACCTCAAGAAACAAGAAAAATCATAAATAAGCATACTAACTTACACCTAAAGCAATTAGAGATAGAAGAACAAAAGAACTCCAAAGTTAGCAGAAGGAAAGAAATCATGAAGATCAGATCAGAAATAAATGAAAAGGAAATGAAGGAAACAATAGCAAAGATCAATGAAACTAAAAGCTGGTACTTTGAGAAGATAAACAAAATGGATAAATTGTTAGCCAGGCTCATCAAGGAAAAAAGAGAGAAGACTCAATCAATAGAATTAGAAGTGAAAAAGGAGAAGTAACAACTGAAACTGCAGAAATACAAAGGATCATGAGAGATTACTACAAGCAATATATGCCAATAAAATGGACAACCTGAAAGAAATGGACAAATTTTTAGAAAAGCACAACTTCTGGGACTGAACCAGGAAGAAGTAGAAAATATAAACTGACCAATCACAAGCACTGAAATTGAGACTGTGATTAAAAATCTGCCAACAAACCAAAACCTAGGACCAGATGGCTTCACAGGCAAATTCTGTCAAACATTTATAGAAGAGCTAACACCTATCCTCCTGAAACTCTTCCAAAATATAGCAGAGGGAGGAACACTCCCAAACTCACTGTACGAGGCCACAATCACCCTGACACCAAAACCAGACAGAGTTGTCATAGAAAAAGAAAACTACAGGCCAATACACTGATGAACATAGGTGTAAAAATCCTCAACAAAATACTAGCAAACAGAATCCAGAAGCAAATTAAAAATATCATCCACCATGATAAAGTGGGGTTTATCCCAGGAATGCAAGGATTCTTCAATATACAGCAATCAATCAATGTGATACACCATATTAACAAATTGAAGGAGAAAAACCATATGATCATCTCAATAGATGCAGAAAAACCTTTTGACCAAATTCAACACCCATTTATGATAAAAACTCTCCAGAAAGTAGGCATAGAGAGAACTTACCTCAACATAATAAAGGGCATATATGACAAACCCATAGCCAACATCATTCTCAATGGTGAAAAACTGAAACCATTTCCACTAAGATCAGGAACAAGACATGGTTGCCTACTCTCACCACTATTATTCAACATAGTTTTGAAAGTTTTAACCACAGCAATCTGAGCTGAAAAAGAAACAAAAGGAATCCAAACAGGAAAGAAGAAGTAAAACTGTCACTGTTTGCAGATGACATAATTCTATACATACAGAATCCTAGAGATGCTACCAGAAAACTACTAGAGCTAATCAATGAATTTGGTAAAGTTGCAGAATACAAAATAAATGCACAGAAATCTCTTTCATTCCTATACACTAATGATGAAAAATCTGAAAGAGAAACTAAGGAAACACTCCCATTTACCATTGCAAAAATAGAATAAAATACCTAGCAGTAATCCTATCTAAATAGACAAAAGACTTTTATGCAGAAAACTATAAGACACTGATGAAAGAAATTAAAGATGATACAAACAGATGGAGAGATATACCATGTCCCTGGATTGGAAGATTCAACATTGTGAAAATGAATATACTACCCAAAGCAATCTACAGATTCAATGAAATCCCTATCAAACTACCAATGGCATTTTTCACAGAACTCGAACAAAAAATTTCACAATTTGTGTGGAAATGCAAAACAGCCTAAATAGCCAAAGCAATCTTGAGAAAGAAAAATAGGACTAGAGGAATCAGGCTCCCTGACTTCAGACTATATACTACAAAGCTACAGTAATCAAGACAGTATGGTACTGGCACAAAAACAGAAATATAGATCAATGAAACAGGATAGAAAGCCCAGAGATAAACCCACGCACATATAGTCACCTTATTTTTGATAAAGGAGGCAAGATAATAAAACGGAGAAAAGATAGCCTCTTCAAAAAGTGGTGCTGGGAAAACTGGACAGCTACATGTAAAAGAATGAAATTAGAACACTCCCTAACACCATACACAAAAATAAACTGAAAATGGATTAAAGACCTAAATGTAAGGCCAGACACTATAAAACTCTTAGAGGAAAACATAGGCAGAACACTCTGTGACAGAAATCACAGCAAGATCCTTTTTGGCCCACCTCCTAGAGTAATGGAAATAAAAACAAAAATGAACAAATGTGACCTAATGAAATTTAAAAGCTTTTGCACAGCAAAGGAAACCACAAACAAGAGGAAAAGACAACCCTCAGAATTGGAGAAAATGTTTGCAAACGAAACAACTGTCAAAGGATTAATCTCCAAATATATAAGCAGCTCATGCAGCTCATTATCAAAAAAAAACCCAATTAAAAATGGGCAGAAGACCTAAATAGACATTTCTCCAAAGAAGATATACAGATTGCCAACAAACAAATGAAAGGATGCTCAACATCAGTAATCATTAGAGAAATTGAAAGCAAAACTACAATGAGATATCATCTCACACGGTTCAGAATGGCCATCATCAAATATCTACAAACAATAAATGCTGGAGAGGGTGTGGAGAAAAGGGAACTCTCTTGCACTGTTGGTGGAAATGTAAATTGATGCAGCCACCATGGAGAACAGTATGGAGGTTCCTTAAAAAACTAAAAATAGAACTTCCATACAACCCAGCAATCCCACTAGTAGGCATATACCCTGAGAAAACCATAATTCAAAAAGTGCCATGTACCACAATGTTTATTCCAGCTCTGTTTACAATAGCCAAGACATGGAAGCAACCTAAGTGCCCATCGACAGATGAATGGATAAAGAAGGTGTGGCACATATATACCATGGAATATTTCTCAGCCAGAAAAAGAAACAAAACTGAGTTATTTGTAGTGAGGTGGATGGACCTAGAGACTGTCATACAGAGTGAAGTAAGTCAGAAAGAGAAAAACAAATACCATATGCTAACACATATATATGGAATCTAAAAAAAAAAATGGTTCTGAAGATCCTAGGGGTAGGACAGAAATAAAGACGCACACATAGAGAATGGACTTGAGGGCATGGGGAGGGTGAAGGATAAGCTGGGCTGAAGTGAGAGAGTGGCATGGACATATATACACCACCAAATGTAAAGTAGATAGCTGGTGGGAAAAAGCCGCATGGCACAGGGATATCAGCTCGGTGCCTTGTGTCCACCTAGAGGGGTGGGATAGGGAGGGTGGAAGGGAGTTGCAAGAGGGAGGAGATATGGGGATATAGGTATATGTATAGCTGATTCACTTTGTTATAAAGCAGAAACTAACACACCATTGTAAATCAATTATACTCCAATAAAGATGTTTAAAAAATAAAAATAAGTCTATTTAACTCTTAATGTAGTTGGCATATAGTACTAAAAGCAGAGTATATAACCTAATCACCTATGTATAATAAATAGTGGCTATTTAACAGTTTCAATTAGAAATGTCAAGTTCACATCTTTTATTGGAACAGTCTTTTGCAATGTGCATGAGAGATTTCCCCCAACATCAAGCCACTGTAGTTTGCTGTTATAATCAGGAAAAGGAGTTTCAGTATGAGGGTGACTTCGAGTTGCAGCTGAGTGGGTTAGGATTTCTAACCAGAAGGACAAGGTTAGTAGTTTGTTAAGGATTGAGGAAGGTACTCTTGTAGTGATTGGAGTAAAGAATAGCGTGGAATGTTGGGAAGGAGGCTAAGGTACATTTTAATTCATAGTCTCCCATGGCTGAACACTGATAAACATTATTTGGTATTTACATCACATAAAAATTTCTCTTATTTGATGAGAAGCATAACCCCTTATTGTACATAAATGCTGAGCTATCTACATATGTTAAACTAATTACTATTTGTTTTTCTAAGCAGTTCAGCTTCATGCCAGAGTAAAGGATAGGTCTGGATGGCAGACATCATCTATTGTCTTCTTGTCCTACAGGTTCTTATTTTGGAGGAGTATATTTTTCTGGCTCTAGTACCTCAGTTCCTCATATGAGTGAAAGAAGTTGTTACGAGTGGCTATTTAGGACACCTAGGCTGTGGGAACAACTTTTGTGGTAAAGCTTGGAGCTATTAGAGACTGAGCTACTAGTGATGAAATAGTGGAAGCAAAGAAAAGAAAGGTGGTAAAAGACAGTATATATTTCATGCTCATGAATGCAGAAGAGCAAGGGACTTTAAGTGGCAGGCATCTTTGGCTAGTTGCCAAGGTCTTTGCTAATATAGATTGAGAGGTAATTTCTTACAAGTGATGTTAGGAGAGAAAATGGGTTCCTTTGAGCTGAAAATCATATTACAGGGAAGTTGTATGGATTTCTTTTTCATTTTTAAAAAGACATTTTTCACTTTAAAATTATAAGTATTTGCTCATTTTGAAAAGTTCAAACAGAAATATATACAATAAAAGATAAAATATTCCCCAGAGGTAACCATTGTTTGCAATTTTGTATATATCCTTTCAGATGTTTTTCTGGTAGTTGTTTTACAAGTTTGGATTGTTGAATTCATTTGAGCTATAAGTCAGAGTCTGTTTTTCAGGTTCATATTTAATGATTTTCCTCCCTTTTTCTCTTCCTTATAGGCTTGCTATGGGTGTTCTCCAGGATCAAAGTGTGACTGTAGTGGTATAAAAGGAGAAAAGGTAAGATATGAGATGAGCCTTAAAAAACCAATAAAATCGTGATTTTAATTTTTTTTTAAAAAAAACAGGGCTTGTACCTCAGCATCTAATTAGATAAAATGAATTTCACTGTACTGCTTATTTTAGATTGCTTTAAGGATTAGACTGTATCTCAGAGATCAGCAAACACTTTCTGTAAAAATCCATATAGTAAATAATTTAGCCTTTGTGAGGCTCATAAGGTCTCTGTCACATATTTTTCTCCTTTTTTAAAAGTAGCCCTTTAATAGTGTAAAAAATTGTTGGCTCTTGTACTATACAAAACAGGGATCTGACTGAATTTGGCCTGAGAGCTGTAGTCTGCCAACCTCTGATGAATCTTTTTGCAGTCAATGACTTAGTAGGTAAAATAATGCAAAACTCTTAAGGAACCAAACATTTATCAGGCGACTAATCTGTGCTAGTTACCATACAATTTCATGTGTTTCATGTATTTTTATCTAATCCATTTAAGTTAACGATTGGTCTATCTCTGTTTTCATCTCACTTTTCCCACAGCAGCATCCCTATTATATAGATATGATGATTACAAAGTAAGTATTGGTGATGATTAAATAGCATAAACCTAGCCACTATGAATCAGTGACTGACATTGAAAACAGAAGATTAAAAAGGGATAGTGAATTGTGGCCAAAAAGGAATTGTACTAGGAGGAAGGTGATCGTATCCTAGTCTTCACTCTTTGGGGTTCAGTGAATATTTTTGAATGAATTACTGAATATTACTAATGATATATGAAAAAGTTTGGGATAATATCTCAAGAGCATATTCCATTCAGGCATATAGAAGTTACACTAGCATACTAAAGATGTTTAAAAGTCCTGGAGTAAAGAAACCTATTTGTTTGTTTTGCAGTGCTGTATTTCCAAGCTCTATTTAACAATTTAACCCACTTTCCTTCCTTCTAACGAAACACCTATTAATAATAATTGAAGAGTGTTATACAGAACGCTTATTTGAATAACATTAGCTTGAGGGGAATAGTTTTATAGTAAAGCTGCTTTCTGTAGCAGTAAAAAGACCAAGAGGGATTCATTTCTGATATTAGCGGAATGACTTTTATCAGATTAACTCTCCTTAAGATAAGAAGTAAACACTCTGGACAAACTATAACAACTATGTAATAGTACAGGAGAGTGGCCAAAGTAGGAAAAAAGTAGAGAGGAGGAGTCTTTTAAAGAAGGGAAATACAGTGGGCAAGTTTGCACTTATGTGCCTTTTCTCCTGGGTGGGCACTTCAGTCTGCAGGGCAAAGGATGGCAAGAACCCAGACAGAAAAACAAAGTCTCAGTGGCTTGAGAAGTCAAGGACAGAATTGAGGATGCCAGAATGGCTGGAAAATGATGGGAGATATGCTGGAATGGAGGGAGTCACAGAATGGAGAGACCAAAAATCTGCTTGTAAATGCAGCCCAAATACTTGGTTGGACCCTGGACTTTATATGTATAGGGGAAGATTTATGCAACCCAGCAAGAAGGAACAGCTGGAAGCCTGCAATAAGTGAACATAGACTTAACTGCTGTCCCTTGAAAGGAAAACAGAATTTTAAGTGTTAGTTCATCTGAGGTAGCTATTTCCTAAAACAGAAGTTCAATACTTTTTAGACAATATAAAAGAATCCAGTATGTGTACATATTAACTACAATGTCCACTATGCAATTAAAACTTACTAGACATGTGAAGTAACAAGTAAAAGTGACCCATGGTCAAGAAAAAGACCAATCAATGAAAACTAACTCTGAAATAACACAGATGTTAGAATTTTTAGACAAAGATTTAAAGCAGGTAGGATAAATATATTTGTTGATTTAAAGGGAACTCTGCTAATAATGAGTGAACAGATAGAGAATCGCAACAGAGCACTGGAAATTGTGAAATAAAAAGGAGGGAAATGTAGATTTGAAAAGCAAAATATAAGAAAGAACAATTTACCAGGTGGCCTTTTAACAGCAGAATGAAGAACACTGAAGAAAGATGGACAGATAACTTGAGAAATACACATTACCTAAAACTAACTAAGTAACTAAATGAAGCAAAATATGACTAGCCCTATATCTACTAAGGAAATTGAATTATCAAACTCTTCCCACACATACATAAAAATTCCAGTCCAGAAGTTTTCACTGATGAATTATGTGAAACATTTATGTAAGAGACAATATCAATCTTGCATAAACTTAGAAAATGGAAGCATTAGGGCTGATGTCCAGCTAATTTTATGAAACAAATACGCCCTAATACCCAAACCAGACAAAGATAAAATTTTAAAAATCATTAAACTATAGCTCATTAACATAGATTCAGAAATGAAGAACAGAATTTTAGCAAATCAGATCCAATGGCATATAAAGTGGATAATGTGTTCTTACAAAGTGGGGTTTATGCAAGGAATGCATGGTTGGTTTGACATTTGAAAACCAAAATTATAATTCACCATATTAAAAGACTAAATACAATTTTATTTATTTATTTATTTTTGCGGTACGTGGGCCTCTCATGGTCCTCTCATGGGCCTCTCACTGTGGTGACCTCTCCTGTTGCGGAGCACAGGCTCCGGACGCACAGGCTCAGCGGCCATGGCTCACGGGCCCAGCCGCTCTGCGGCACGTGGGATCTTACTGGACCAAGGCACGAACCCGTGTCCCCCGCATCAGCAGGCGGACTCTCAACCACTGCGCCACCAGGGAAGCCCCCTAAATACAAATTTTAAACATAAATAAGCCTACCAGGTAACTATCTCAGCAGATGCAAAGAAAGCATTTACCAAAATCCATCATGGATTTTTTTTTTAAGGCAAGGCTTGGGGCCCCTGCTGCAGCAGGGGTAGGGGTGCATCCAGGGATCGGGCCAGAGGGGTGGCTTAGGTGTTTTGCCCACCCCTCTGGTGGTGTGTGCAGGGGCCATACTCAGTACCCTGCTTTTGCTCCTGACACCCTGTTTTTGCTCCAGGCTCTTCAAAAGTGGCAGTTGGGTTTTTTGATCTTTTGTAACTTTTTGGGTCCAGAATTTGCCCCAACTGCACATGCATGCAGTTATTTTTAGTCCCATATAGTTTCTTTGTGTTTTGTTGCTGGAGGAGAGGTGTGTCCAGGTGCAAGCATTGCAGCACTACAGCAAAGGGTCCCAGGTCCCAGCCTGTTTCTTTTTTTCTTTTTTTTTTTTAACATCTGTGTGATATTCAAGTGGAGATGTTCATGATAGCTGGCCCTGTGAGCCCAGTTTTTAGGGCAAAATGTGTTGATGTTTGAGATTTCCCAGGGAAAGAGTGAAAAAGGGTCAAAAAAGGGCCTCCAGAGTAATACCAATACTTAAACGACAGGCAGGGGGAGAAGAATATTATTCCATAAAGAAAAATAAGACTGATTTTTTATTCAAATATGGGCAGGCAGCATAAACCAGGTTTGTTTTTAAAGTTTGACCTTCAGAAACAGATGTACTACACCATTTTCTATGTTAGTGAGTGTTAGAAAATTACAGTAAAATCTAGGTAGCTGTAAGGATTAAATAATTGCCTGACAACCAGTAGCAAAGGGTAGGCACATAACAAATGTCAGCCTTCCCTACCATCTGTATTAGGAATTAGGTAGAGGACCCTCCTGGCACCCTCTCCTCATGGAAGCCTTCTATAGTTTCTACTGCAGGAAACTTTCTACCTTTCAAAGGCTGGGGATTGCTATTGCAATTCTTTTTGCTACTTTCCAGTAATTGCCCTTCTATCTTCCGTGGTATAATATTGCTCTGTCAGCTACATAGGACTACAACATCGTTTGACTATAGTGTGAGATTTCAGGACAAGTATCTGGTATAGGTATATGGTTTTTATTAATACCAACACAGTTAAGCTTTTTAGCACTCTCTACTTTCAGTTTCTAGTGTATTCCTCTCGTATCTATAGCCTGGGTAGCAGTTTTGCTTCTGAGAAAATATAGCTCTCTTCAAGCATTTTCCTCAAGTTTTGGCAGAGATATGCTCTAAATACTAGCAGAGATCCCAAAACGTAGCTGTGTTTTCCACTTATGGAAATCTACTGGAACTAGATTGTTTTTTTCCTTCTAGCTTCCTTTCTGACTGGCACTTGTGGTCAGATTTCTACTACCCGCTCTGCCAGTATGGGCTATGTAATTATTTGAGCCAATCCAGCTCTAAAATTTTTGAATCTTTTATTTTTCTTCTCTTGTTCTATTTCCTTCAAAATAATAGCATTGAGATTGATGGATACTAAATTATCATAATTCTATGAGTAATTAAAACAATAAAGAGATATATTTATAGAAAATAGAGAGAAAATGCTGTAATATGTCAGTAATAATTATTGTCAAAGCTACAGGAATGTTTAGGCCTACCCTTAACTGGCTAACATTTGCTTCATTGGCTTTGAAGTAATAAGTGAAAACTGACCAGAAGTAGCCTTTTCAAGGTGCTTATATTTATTGTAGGGTGTTTCAACATAAGAAGTTATTCAATACAAGATCATCTAAGCTATCTAGGCTAAACTTAGTATTTACCCCCTGTTGCCACACACACACAGACACACACAGATACACACACATACTGGGGTTATGAATGAAAGTCTGTTGTACCTTAACCTCCAAGGGTAAGTGCTTCTAATGGCCCATTAGTCAGTTGCCTTGTAGATATGGATGCTTTCTCTTTCTCAGGTGCTGTCTAGGCTGTCACTGTGGATAGGATCTGGGGAGAAGAGGGTTCCCAGAACAAGGTCCAGAGCCTCTGGCCAGAGACTCCACCTTCAAGCCTTAGGAAAGTAGAGGAACTGCTTGCAGCACTGCAGTTGGAAGCACATGCCATGGAGCTGTGAGCCCTTAGGGTTCTTAAACTTAATAGTGGTGAATTTGCTTTCTGTTACTGGATCCCCTAGAGATGTTAGGGTTCACACTCTTAATATAATTGACTGTACGCAAGTTAACTAACCCTAATGTGTCTATCTAATGGTATATTAGTATACATGGTCGCCCTGCAACACCCACCTATCTGGTTGTATAGATATGCACATCAGGCAGCCTTTCCTGATAGATGCTGATAAGATGTAGACCCTCACTAGTAGGTAGACAGCCCTCCTGTGCTGGTGTTGATAAGTGCTGTGGGCAGAACTGGGACTTGAGTCACAATTGCTGGTGGTTTTTTCTTTTCCTCTACAACAAACATTTATTCCTTTTTGTATTGATTTTACAATCAGAGAAAAATATAAAAATTTTGATGTTGTAGAGCCTTTTTCTAGCTAACTCATCACTAATCAGCAAATGAATTTCCATTCTGAATAATCCTGCAACTCTGTACTCCACAGAAAACCTGAAATCTTCTCTGATGTTTTCCTTTTACACTTCTTCATCCCTGAACCATACTTATTTCATGTTACCCCTTCATTCCTGGTTTCCTATATTTATTGCCATCTTCCCTGTTAAATTCTTGATGTCAGTATATTTAAACTTCATTTCTGATAAGCTTTTTACTTTTACGAGAAAGCAAGAGATTACATTACCAAATACGATATAAATTCAGAGTGGTTTGTATTTTTCCACTCATATCTTACAGGTTTCTCCATGTTAGTGGATATTCTGAACTTAGCATAATTAAATTAATTTAGTCTTCTCTAGATAGTCATTTGATGTTTTTGAATCTCAACCATGTTTGTGCTTGAAAATTCACAAATGACTTTATCTTTCATTCTTGTTCAATTGCAGGGGGAGAGAGGATTTCCAGGTTTGGAAGGCCATCCAGGTTTGCCTGGATTTCCAGGTCCAGAAGGGCCGCCAGGGCCTCGGGGACAAAAGGTATGTGCCAAGTTACCAACAAGTAATACCAAAGGAATTAAGCCATCTTAATGTGGGACACGTGTCAAATCAATTAAAAAGTTACTGAATTATAGCCAGAAACTAATATTTAAATAAAACAATAGAATGGCCAAGAATCTATACTTCATTATTGTTGGTTTTTTTTTAAAAAAAGCTGAATATTACTGCTGTATTCAAATGCTTTTGGAAGCTGTCAATTGTGTGTGGTCATTGGGATCCTTAACAAAAATTAAGTCCTGTCAGGAGCTCAGCTGAGCTAGAGAGAGCTTAACTGCCAGGTGTCAGAGTACTGATTAAGACAACAAGCCAAAATGAAAGTAACAGCCAAGCCTTTAGTCACTTACTGTGACAGTGTGTATAAGCAAAACATAAACCAGAGAAATTGTGGACTCCCCCACTCTTCCTTTATTCCTCAAGGAACAGTGCCAGTGAGGGTGAAATGGATCAGCACAGACACGGGGGAATTGTTTCACTGCTCAGGGAGCTTGGAGCAAAAAACTGCTGTTTTTTATTATACCTGACAGCGGGATGAAAGAAGGGAGGGGGAAGGGCTAGGAGTGGAGAACTACTGAGTCAGAGTACAGAAAAAATATCCTCAAGGTTCGCCCTCTCTCAATGAAGACGTCTTCACCAAGGTTCCATATAAAGAGGCCTTTCAGTGCAGATATGCATAAGAGCATGACCAGCCAGGGGGATTGACTCCTTTACTACAATTCCCTTCAGAAACTGACATGCATTGGCTGTGCACTAATTCTGGTGTGGGATGGGCAGCTTTTCTCTATGAGGCTTACCATATGGTTGGGCCTGAAAAATCACACATGAGCCTTTAGCCAGGAGCCAGACTCCTTGATTCCATTTCTTGATTTTTCAGGACCCAAATGAAAAGCATAGGTTACTCCAACATGGACCTGAATGGGTCAGGCTTTGAGGAGTTATGTCAAAAAATAGGTAATTAATCTGGGGCTCCAATGGATCATGGTCATGATCAAAATTATTCCAAGCAGGACAATCAGGCATGCCTGGAGGAGTGAGTGTAACCATAAGCTCCAAACATTACCAGGCCAGGAATAGATGGGGTTGAGTGGTGATAGACATGTCTACCAGTTTGTCAAAATTACAGTGGCGGCAGCTATCTGAGACAGGTGTATCAATGAATTTGGTGAGGTGGAAGTCACACAGGCTATTCTGTGGGAGAGAAAGAAGGAGACGATATATCCTTACACTCTCCCTCTCCTGTACCCAAGCTCATAGATGCAAAGGTGCTGTTATCCTGTCAGTTGGGAATACTCTTCCCCATTGACTGCTGTGTGGGCAGTTTCTCCTATACCACGAGCAAGGATAGCATCTTATATGCATGTTAAGATATAGGATGTGAAGAGATAATCGTGAATTTTAAGATTGGGAAAAGCTTCTTTTTTTTTTTTTTTTTTAATGGCTCTTTGACTGATGAAGTGATATATGAAAGGGCCAGTTCTGTTCATTTTCCTGGAAAATAATAGTGGTTTAGAAACCCTTTTTTCCTAATTTTATTTCATGGAATAGTGGTACATCGTGTCATTAGATCATTAAGGAAATCAAATGGATACTCATCAAGTAGTCCTCTGAGTAAAGGGGGAAAATTAATTTAAATGCACAAATACTTTTTAACACTTAACTATACCATAGCATAGATTGTGGGAATAGGCTTGAGCATGATCTCTGAGGAGGTGGCAGTACACCAAGGAAGTTTTATTAGATTCAAGAGCAGAAGGGATGTGTGCTAAATTTCCTGAGTAGAACTTTACACTGAGGAAAAGGCAAGACTCTAAATGACTGCATAAAATTTAAGGAGATGGGCCATACAACAGAATTTCCTATGTCCAATGAGGTGCAAAACAGCAGAATGTTTCTTGTGCACCCAGAAATAGCAGAAAGATCTGAAAGAGTCAAGTGGGTAGAATTGAGCACTAACTCAGCAGCAGTCCGTGTAGACTGCTGGCATGGGACATCTCAATGGATTCCAGCTTGGACTAGACTGTCCCACCCCTCAACATCTTAGAACTACTTAAGCCCTCCATAGCTTAGGCACAGGCTTGTGAAAATGAGGTGGGAAGTCCAATTAACTGAGGTTAAATTTCAACCATCTTAGTGAAATGGGTGCTTTGAAATAGAAATTAAGTTGAACCATAGAAAAATAAAGTTACATTTCTTGTATCTGAGCTTACCTGGGATTTGGGTCTGAGTTTCTTGCACACTATGCTCACTGAGAGGTGGCAGGTCTAATAAAGATTTAGGTCAGATTAAAAAGAGCTAACTGGGCTTCCCTGGTGGTGCAGTGGTTGAGGGTCCACCTGCGGATGCGGGGGACACGGGTTCGTGCCCAGGTCTGGGAGGATCCTGCGTGCCGCGGAGCGGCTGGGCCCGTGGGCCATGGCCGCTGGGCCTGCGCGCCCGGAGCCTGTGCTCTGCAATGGGAGAGGCCACAACAGTGAGAGGCCCGTGTACCGCAAAAAAAAAAAAAAAAAAAAAAAAAAAAAACAGCTAACTACATCAGAGTTTTTGAAATAGTTTAGCATTAACTGGGACTGTTGTACAATAGTATGATAATTTTTAAAGGTGTGGTTGTATGCAGTTTAAATTTAGAAAGCAATCCAGTCTTTTGCTGTGATTGCATTTCTATATCCATAAAAGGAGGAGGTTTGACTGCTTTATAAACTCTGGGGATTTTGAATTAGAAGCACTTTGTGCTTCTATCTCCAGTATGACTTCATGCTCCCCAACATAGCTGAATTTATACTTTTTATGTGATTGGGTATTTGGGCACATGTGTATGTGTTAACATACATACCAATTCAAAAATTTTGTAGGATTATTCTTTAATCTGTATACTCATATATGAAAGTAAATATATATAAAACAAATATATATAGGAGTGTATATATAAAGATTTCCAAAGGATTTCTTTATTCTTAAAAATAAAATTTAATTGATTTTCAATAGATAATATATTCATTTTGTTCAAAATAAATTAACATAAAAAGGGTATAAAATGAAAAAAATCTCCTTTCCACTGTGTCCATTAGCCACTGAGTTCTACATATTCCTAATGAGTATCCACTTATGTTATTTTCTTGTGAATATGCCCAAGAATTTTTTATGAATATGCATACAGATACAAATATATACATGCATGTACACACATACACACCTTTACCTCCCTTTGTTTATAAAATGGTATCCAGCGCATGGTTTGACCTTTGTTTTTCACTTGATATACATTGTAGATATCCCATATCAGTATACATGGAACCTCCTCATTTTTTATAACTGCATTGTATTATATTGTGTGTATAAACCATAACTCATTAAGCCAGTTCCCTATTGATGATCATTTAGGTGGTTTTCAATTTTTTGCTACCACAAACAGTGCTGCTAAGATGTACAATTTAAATAGATTTTCTTTCCCCAATAAAGGATTATCTCTAAGATTACTAGAAGTGGTTTTGCTGGATCAGAGCATACATGTATTTATATATTTTTGTGGATATCGCCAAATTGCCACCCAAGAAGTTGTATGATTTATCTTTGGTTCAGCAATGTACAAGATCAATTTCCCTATAGCTTCACCCAATCCTATTATGAAACTTGGATTCTTGCCAATCTGTTAGATGAAAAATGGCCTCTCAATGTACTTTTAGTTTGCATTTCTCTTATTAAAAATAAGATTGAGCATCTTTTCATTTCTGTGAACTGTCTGTTTATACCATTTTCCCATTTTTCTACTGGATTGTTGGTGTTTTCATATTTCACTGAGCTATTTATATTTTAGGGAGATTGCCCTTTCTCTGTGTTGTGAGTTACAATTATTTCCCACCAGTTTGTCATTTGTCTTCGCTGGGTGTGTGCATGTATATGTGTATATTTGTGTGTGTGTGTGTGTGTGTGTGTGTGTTTATCAGAGGTCTTTTGTGGCATTTGTGTTTTGAATATTAAATGCCTTCCCCACTGTAAGAGTATAAAATAATTCTCCCATGTTTTTTCCAGTGTATTAATAGTTTCACTTTTTTCATGTGAATATTTTATTGATTTCAATTCATCCTGGTATGGTTTGTGATGTAAGTTCCACTTTTTTTTCCAGATGTCCTCACAAGTGTGTCCCAATATAATTTTCCCCACGGATTTGCAATGCCACTTTCATTATATACCAAATTCACATGAATATATGGACCTGTTTCTCAACTTTTCATACTCTTCCAATGGTCTGGTTATTCAAATATCAGAACCAAACTATTTTAATTATTGACATCTTATGCTATATTTTTATATCTGCCAGTACTAGTGTCCCCTCATTGGTCTTTTTTTCTTCAGAATTTTTCTCAATGTTCTTGCTTGTTTATTTTTCCATATAAACATTAGAGTCACCTTGTCCAGTTTAAAAAGAAATTCGTGTTATTTCTATTTTTATTGTATCAAATTTGTAACTAAATTGTTGAGAATTGACTTTTTTAGTGTTGAATCCTATTATCCAGGGACATGGAATGCCTTTCCATTTGTTCCAATCTTCCTTTTTGAACTTCAGAAGTGTTTTAAACTTTTCTTCTTATGAATCTTATACATTTCTTGCTCAGTTCATTGCTAAATATTTTATCTTTTTCTGCTATTGTAAATTGCATATTTTCTTCCATTATGTTTTCTAACTGGTAGTTGTTGGTATATAAGAAAGCTATTAATTCTTCGTATTAATTTTATATACAGTTACCTTACTGAATTATCTTATTGATTATAGTTTTTCATTTAATATCTTGGGTTTTCCATGCATACAGTCATATTATTTGCAAATAATATGTTTTACCTCATTCTTTCCAATTTTTATACCTCTAATATCTCTCTCTTATTTAGCCATGTTGGTTAGTATGACCAGTATAGTTTTAAGGCATCCTTGTCTTATTTTCACCTTTAGTGGGAAGACACAAAAAAGATTCATTGAACAAACAATTTTCTAGTTTTAAAATAGAATTAGATTTACTTTAATTTCCTTAGAGATGCATCTTTTGTGAAAATAGTAGATTATTAACCTTGTTTTAAAGCAAGGTGTGGTAGGCAGAATAATGCCCACCCCCTAAAGATGTCCATAACCTAATCCCCAGAACCTGTGAATATGTTAGGTTACATAGGTAAGTGAAATTAAGATTGCAGGTGGAATTAAAGCTGCTAGTCAGCTGGTTTTAAACTAGGGTAATTATTCTGAATGATCTGGGTGGGCCCAGTATAATCATAAGGGTCCTTTCAGTGTGGAAGAGGGAGGCAGAAGAGTCAGTGTCAGAGTGGTGCAATGTTAGAAAGACTCATTCAGCCGTCACTGACTTTGAACATAGAAGAGGGCTATGAGCAGAGGGATGCTGGTAGCTCTGGAAGCTGGAAAAAGAAAATAAATGAATTCTCTCCATATAATCTCCAGAAAGTAACAGCTCTGCCACTGAGACCCGTCATACCTTTGACTTCCAGAACTGTAGATTGTATTATTTTAGGCCACTAAGTTTGTGGTAATTTGTAAGAGGAGCATAATGAACTAAGACATCAGGTAACCTTTTCTCCAAATAAAACTTCATGGAAGCCCCAAATAAAACAGATAAAAACAGAGCTTCAGTGATTGAAGGAGGGTGACATAGGCATAAAGGACCTCCAGGGGAAATTCTAGGGTTGTAAGTAGAGTAGTTTGAAAGCCACTTGTATAAAGCAAGATGCCCCAGTTTAATAAAAACTATCTAAAGGCTCAGATGGTGGCCTACTAGCTGTATGTTCCACTGAAATTCCTGCCTATTGGAGCAGAATTAGGTTTTCTTTATTCCATTTTTAAAAGAAACTACATAGTAAAACTTAGTGAGGCAAGACTTTAAATTCTTAGCAATGCAGTTGTAACTAGAAATGGGTAAATAGATTAACAAACATGTGGGCAGCCTCTTTTGCATGGAATCTATAGCAGAAGCTTTAAAGGAAAGTCTATGGTTTTCTTTTTCCTTCTTAGCTCTGCCAGTAGAAAGTGTCTTATAAAACATAGCAAAGGTTTAAAACAGCAAACTCAAGAACAGCTCATATTTAGGCCCAGAGACGATGCAAGCAGATTGACACAATATAGAAACTGCCCAGATTTTCAGCTCTTATTTTGTTTATGCATAAATGATTTGGGGAATATCTATACTACTATTTCATCTTTTTTTTCTTGCATGCTTCATAATTAACTTTACAGGTATAAAGTTTCTTCTACATGTTAACAGTTTTCTTCTCAGTAAATAAAGGCGTTTCTTTAAGCGTATGACTTACCTCAGTGCTTTCAGTCTCAATAATACATGCTTCTTCCTTGGGTATGTAAGTTTCTCACTAACTTTCACAAAGGTTCACAAAAATTTGTCTCAGTTTACAGTCTAAAATTAGTTATTTGAGGGCTATTTTTGAAGGAAAAATAACTAAATATGTTGTATTTTTCAGGGTAGTGATGGAATTCCAGGGCCACCAGGACCAAAAGGGATCAGAGTAAGTGATATTTGCTGTATCAAATGCTTTGTTGGTCAAAATAGAGAAGAAGCAAATAAAGTGTTATGAGGCAACTAGAAAAGACTCATACTGAAATGCAGAAAGAAAAATGAAGTCTTTAAAAAGTTAAATTTAAGGGTTTGTATATGTCTACAACTAGCCTTTCTCTAGTATTTTGATAGTTATCTTTATATATCCAAATGCCTGGTTAAACTAATGAAAGAAGACTTTTGGTTAAGAAGTATGAAAGTGTTGAATTACAACAATTTTTCAATTTATTAAAAATATATATCATACAAGTGATTTAAAGCAGAACTTCCCAACCAGTGCGATTATCTCAGTCCTCTGGGTTCAGAGGGCTGATCAATCACATCAGGCTGTGTAGCCTCCCCGGGTACTATATACAAATATTATAATTTTATTTGTGTATCTTGAAGAGAACAAGTTTGTGAAGCACTAGCTTAAACCGTTATGTTAAAGAATAACTATTTTTGGAAGAATACAATATTTCCTCAGTTCTAAGATATATGATTTTTCAAGTTTTAATGTTCTGGAAATCAGGATGTGTCTCAAAATTGAAGTGCACATATAATGAAATTTTTCTGAAAAGCTTTTAGGTTGATATATACTTTTCAGTGTGTTTTAGATTTGGGAGGAAACTGTAGTTTAAAAATAGTACTGGCTTTTGGAAAATCATATTTAACTTTTTGAGCCTCAATTTCTTCATTTGTTAAATTAGAGAGTCAAACGACACAATCTCCAAGGTCGCTTTTAGCTCTGAAATTCTGTTGTCGTGGATTGACAAGGTCCCTGAATTTGAATGTAAAATATATGGGTGGTGGCATAGCATATTTATGTGTTACAAAGACAAACATTCTGATCTTCTGGATCTCCAGAAATTTAGTAGATGTACACATTTTATATAAATATTTAAACCATTCTGTTTGCTGTCTACGTCTTGAGAACATGTAGATTGCCTTACGTGCTGCTTATGACTGGTGGTGGGTAGGGCACTGGAAAAGCAAGGAGGAAACTCAAAATCCTTAGTTTATTTTAGCAGACATGTATCTATGTTTTTTTGTAGTAACTGAATATCAGTATACTATTAAAGCTCTTCATAATAATCATATCTCTTAATAGCTATAGCTACCATTAACTATGTTCTAAGCACTGTTAAAACTAAATAGCTTCAAAATAACAATATGCAAATAAACAAAACAACCATTTCAATTTTAATACTAATAATAGAATTCTTAAATGCCACTAATTATTTCTTTGCTGTTGTTTTTTCCCCTTTGAATTGACTAATTTCAGTAAAAATATCATGTTTTAAAGACACTTGAAGTAATTCTCTTCTCTGTATCATTACTGTCCACAACTTGCTGTATGTTAGGTTCATTGGTCCCAGTTTGCTTTCAAGTTTTAATGATTTCCTTTTTACCGCTTTCTAATTTTTTCATTATTTAAAACATTTACATTGTTCTATAAGACAAGGTATAGTCAGAGATGCTACCTATGCTTCCTTCCATCTCCCTATTCTCTTTCCTCCTTCCCCCAGAGGTAATCATTCTTATTATTTTCTGTTTATACTTTCATTGTTTAGTATCGCTACCCTTGCTATAAAAAATTAGTGTAGGGCTTCCCTGGTGGCGCGGTGGTTGAGGGTCCGCCTGCCGATGCAGGGGACACAGGTTCGTGCCCTGGTCCGGGAAGATCCCACATGCCGCGGAGTGGCTGGGCCCGTGATCCATGGCTGCTGATCCTGCGCGTCCGGAGCCTGTGCTCTGCAATGGGAGAGGCCACAACAGTGAGAGGCCCGGGTACTGCAAAAAAAAAAAAAAAAGAAGAAGAAAAAAAAAGTTAGTGTATTATGTACACTACTTACACTTTGTTTCTTTTCTTAACATTATATCCTGGAGATCACTACATATTTCAGTGTACAGAGATTTTGCTCATTCTTTTTAACAGCTGCATAGTTTTATATTATGCGGATGTACCATAATTTATTTAGTCATGTCCCTATTTATTTAGTCATGTCCCTATTTAGGTTAGAAACCTAAAGGTTTCTAACCTTTAGCTATAAATATGGTTATACAGCCATTTCTAGACTTTAGCTATAATAATGCTTCCATCAGTAACCTTGAATTTCATATTTTGTTTCATAATTTCTTGTGTACCTTTGGGATAGATTCTTAGAAATGAATTCCTTCAAAGAATAAATAAATACATGTGTAATTTTGTTAGGTATTTCCAAATTTCTCTCCATGGTGTTTAAATCCCATTAGCAGTTGTATGAGAGTACCTTTTCCCCATAGCCTCACCTACAGAGAGTTTTGTCAAACTTGTATTTTTGCCAATCCTGACAGGGGGATTTGATTAAAGGATTTTGGGGGTGATCACATTGATGTTCTCAGGGGCAGATATATTTGCCACATACCCATACCCTGCTGAATTCAATATTTATCACAAACCGGGGAGAATCACTTTGTCTTTTAGAAAAGACCTTTCATCCACTAATTTGCCTGCTCCTACTGAGTGCAATAAAGGCAATGCTCCCTCAAATAGGAGCTTTCTTCTATAGTTTTCTATAAAAGAGATTTTTAAACACATATAGGAATTTTTTCTATAGTGTTTAAAAGAACGAGTGGTAATAATCAATGAAACACATTTTGTCCATTGCTATTCTAAATGTAATTCTCATAATTCCCTTAGGTAAGATATTATTTTATTGTTACTGATTATTTGATTCAAGGAATTTATTTCTTTTATAGGGTCCTCCTGGACTTCCTGGATTTCCAGGGACACCAGGTCTTCCCGTAAGTAGGATTTGGCTTCTTATTTTAAAATCCCTTAAAAAGTAATCTAAGAAATATTATACATGTGTTATATCCCTTTTCAAAGGGAATGCCAGGCCATGATGGGGCCCCAGGACCTCAAGGCATCCCCGGATGCAATGGAACCAAGGTGAGATTTCTTTGAATTAATCTTAGGCAATATGCTTGATAATAATAGACTTAAAAATTTCAAGGAATCAATATGAAGAATGTCAAAGAAGAGATATAGTCGCTTCATGTCTAGGACAGACATAGGATATGTTCTCAGTTAACATTTTCAATATATTGAAACATCAGTAATTCTTGAAGCTTGTGTAATTAGCTGGGATATTGCATTGGATTGAAGATTACTTACCAAATCCTTTTTTTTTGACTTTAGTGTAAAGTAAAATGAGAGTTAAAAAGGAATTAGGATATATATGTTTCAAATATTGTATCGGTTGTTAAGAGTAATACTTGCAAATGTCATTCATTAGCTTTGCCTTTTTTAAAAAACTAGGTATAATTTAAGTTTTCAAATCTTTCATATTCTTAAAACTTCTTTACCTTGCCTAATAACTTCCTTAAGAAAAATCTTAAAAATCGATATGTAATATATCACATCAGTTTTTACCATAAACTATTAGTATGAAACCTGAAACTTCTCCATCAGTGAAAATAATTAATTTAACAAGTGAAAAACTAAAACTTCACATACTACAAACATTGTTTCCTGACCCACTTTTCTTATCTTTAGTCAATCCTAAATCCAACTATTTGGATTTAATATAAAGTGAAAGCAAGAAAAAAAAAAAGGAAAATCTGCTCTTTTTAAAAGCTTACATATTATTGTTTCTGCTTCTTCCCTCACTTTTCTCATTTTCCTATAGGTTAATGAAACATATTATTATTTTCTGTATATCCTTTTGGCATTTCCATTTTGCACATAATATTCAGTGAAACTATTTATGAAATACCCTAGGTTTTTCTAACTAATGACATGTGTCATATTTTATATTAGGGCATATATTTAAAATAACTTGAACAAACTATTTTGCATTATGGGAGGCCACGTTTTGTGATAATCATTGTAGTATATACTTGAAGGCAATAAAATATTTTTACCTCCAATATTTCTCTCAAGTCGTTGTGACCCTCGCCAATAATAATAATAATAATAATAATAATAATGCCATTATTTATTATTATTATTATCATTTTGATTTTGATTTTGGGTTTGTGAGGCTTAGTTGTGTTCTTCATTTCTGCTTGGGGTGACCTTACAGTGATAGAACCAATGTGGAATTAGTTTGCGTGGCACATTGCATGTTAAAGTAGGCTACATTTGTATGCCTATTCTGGTAACTTGTTTGATTTTTGCCAGCACGCCTTGAGCAACAGACCACTAGCCAGTTTTAATTTTGAAGACCAGATGTATCTACAATGAGTATAGTATGCTATGTGATTAAAGGGATCTTTTTCTTTCTTTTTGTTAAAGCAGCACCTTAGAAGATCTCATGATTAGTTTGTGTTTGAGGTCCCCAATTATGTGAGCAACAAAGTTTTTGAAAATGGATTTATTATGTATACTTTCAGATTAAATGGTTTCTTATATTTCTAACTACGTAACTAATAGAATGAACCCTAGAGATGGAGCCAGAATACATGGGTTGTTTCGTTTTCTGTCTTCTAAACTCAGTGTACAGACCACTCCCTTTCTCTCTGGGCCTACTTTGTCCATGTGTAAAAAAGTGGTGGAGAGAGGGATATTGGACAATAACTCAAAGGCACATAGCTGTAATCATTTTACTCTTTTAAGCCTCTGACGAGGATGTTTCTAAGATTACTATGGCATATAGGTATTTGAGAGGAGGTTGCATTGGGGTTCTTCTACAGCAATTTTAGCTTTTGTTTTCTAAACCAAATGTCCATATTAGTACTTTACAAAAGGGAGTGAGAAAAATTGGGTGCCTAGAGAACATAATGACTTGCAATTGCTAGAACTATTGCTATTATTGTCCTCTTGGCGATATTAATGGCGTTCTTTCTTATCATCTTTTCCTCTTTACAAAAATAATTTGAAATAGTTTACGATAAAAGAAAAATGCAATAGGGCAGTTAAAATAAAAATCTATATAATACATGGGCAGGAAATTGGGGCAGATCATTAACTATTAAATGTGATGATGGCCAGGAATCTGTGGTATGATTGTCTCAAAATGGATTTGTCAGAAGAAAATGACTAAGGTAGAATATTTTTTCTTTATTTCTGATTGGGATTGATGAGTAGAGATAAAAGTATCTTAGAAGACTGAATTGATATGGATAGTTGATATTGAAGAAATTGGAAAGTGAAGGCTAATGAATTTTTGGCAATCTGGTATGTTTCAAAATGGCTTTTACAGAAATCTTTTCAATAAGTCATTGTTTGTTGGTATAGCTACACTTTGTTTTTTATTCCTCACGCTCTTTATTTTTAACTCCTTCTAGGGAGAACGTGGATTTCCAGGCAGTCCCGGTTTTCCTGGTTTACAGGGTCCTCCAGTAAGTTATAAAATTTGGGATTATAATGAACACAGGAATTAACAGAAGAAGCAGAACTGTAGAAAGTGAGCTCAGTGCATTCATGTGGAACAAAGTAGTACATTTTGAAATAGTAAACTAGAAGAGGATTTTTTAATATTAAATTTATTTATTTATTTATTTGTTTGTTTATTTATGGCTGTGTTGGGTCTTCGTTGCTGCATGCAGGCTTTCTCTAGTTGTGGCGAGCGGGGGCTACTCTTTGTTGCAGTGCGCAAACTCTAGGCACGCAGGCTCAGTAGTTGCGGCTCACGGGCTCTAGAGCGCAGGCTCAGTAGTTGTGGCGCACGGGCTTAGTTGCTCTGTGGCATGTGGGATCTTCCCGGACCAGGGCTCGAACCCATGTCCCCTGCATTGGCAGGCAGATTCTTAACACTGTGTCACCAGGGAAGCCCAAGAAGAGGATATTTTATAAAAGAAGTTAGTAATACACAGAGCTCTCTGCTCTGTAAAACTAAAGATTCTGTGGTATTTAATATAAATATCATCTCTAAGTATCTTAAGATACCTTGTACTCAGAATGATCTTACAGTAGTCTATTCAATTTGTGTTCTTTTGCTTGCTCCCCTCACATGTATATAAAATAATCACTTTTCTTTTTTATAATAGGGACCTCCTGGGATCCCAGGTATGAAGGTAAGCATCTCATGTTGGGAAGGTAAACATTTTGAATAAAATATTTAGAAAGCCTGCATCTTCAATCAGATATGTCTCTGACTTCTGTCTTAAAATGGATGCTTCTAGAAGTTGTGCAAGTGCACACTTACGAGCTCTCCTTAAGTAGTCTCCTTTGTTCTCATGGCTTTAAATACCTTTTATGGGCTGATACACTTGCAAATGTGTATATCAGACTCACATTTCTATTTTGATACCTTCCTCATTACATTTTTTAAATATTTATTTATTTATTTGGCTGCACAGGGTCTTAGCTGTGGCACACGGGATCTTTGATTTTTAGTTGTGGAATGCGAACTCTTAATTGCGGCATGTGGGATCAAGTTCCCTGACCAGGGATAGAACCCAGGCCCCATGCATTGGGAGCGCAGAGTCTCAGCCACTGGACCACCACAGTTGACCACCTGCTCCCTCTAGAAATATTCTTTATCTCTGGCTTCTGAGACGCTACCTTTTCCTGATTTTTCTTATGCATCTCTGGTCATTCTGCAGTCTTCTATGCAAGCTCATGTTATTCTATCCAGCAGGTATCAGGACACAGTCCTGACTCCTTCTTCTCTTCTATGCCTAGCAATATTTTTAATGCTCATGTTATTGATTGCTGTCCAGTTATGGAGCACCTATGTTTCTTTGTCTAAAACAGAATTTTCTTCTGAGTTAGATGCATGTATTAAACAGCCTCCCTGACATCTCCACTCAAATATCCCCCAGACATTCAAATTAACATGCTCAAAGTTAACCCAGACCCCCAAATGAACCTGTTCCTCCTGTTTTCCCCATCTCTAAAATTTGTATCTCTATCATGTACACTTTTGCATGTATCAAAGCCTGAGAGTTAGTATTTGCATTTTCTACTTCTTCACACAGCTCCTCATTCCATGCTATCTCTAAATACTGTTAATTTTGCTTGTAAAATATATCATAAATTCATCCACTTTTATTCATTTCCACTGCCACCACACTAATCATAATGTCTCATCTGGACTAGGAAGTAGCCTCTTAACTAGTTTCTTTTTTCACACCCCCTCACCTCCCAGCCTGATTTATTCTGTACAGAGCAGCCAAGAATGATCTTTTAAAAATGTAAATAAATAATTTAATCTCCCTCCTTGTTATGAAGCACAGAACTTTTGGAGAAACCTTGAATCCCAGAAGAGAGGTTTTTGCCGCCTCCATGGCTCCTAATGCTAGACCTGGCTCTGTTTCTGGTGTGGGACAGCAAGACAGAATATTTGATTTGAATGACATGTATGCCAGCAAATAGATTGCCTTTCTATTGCATAATGTCATTTCATACCAAAAGATACAACAGTCCAAAAGCCGTGATCCTAAATAATGTTGAGTCAGTATCAGTCAGGATACACTAAGAATATAAGAAGTTTCTGCATAATAAAGGACTCTCACAAAATGAAAAAAAATTAATCTCCCTCCTTATAAACCTTCAAGGGCTTTCCACTGCATCTAAGATACAGTTCTCATTCTTTTCCATTGCCTGTAAGACCTGCATATTCTGGTCTTTGCCCCATATTCCAGCCGTATCTTAAACCACTTTTCCTTTGGCTCACTGATCACACCTGTCTGCATTAAGTTATTTGAATGTGACAAGCTCTTCTCTTTCTGGGTCCTTTGTTCATGCTGCTTACACTGCCTAATGCTCTTCCCCCATCTTCACCTGGCTGACTCCTTATTATCCTTTAGATCTCAGCATGAATGTTAACTTCATAAATTGCCCTTCTTTACTACCCAAACTAATTTCCTCCACTATTTCTTTTTTTTAGTTGAAATATATTTGATATATAACATTGTGTAAATTTAAGGTATACAACATGTTAATTTGATACATTTATATTTTGTAATGTGATCACCATTATAACAATAGTTAGCCCCTCCACCACGTCACATAATTATTATTTCTTTTTAGTCCTCCACTGTTTCTTTTTTTTTAAATTTATTTTTGGCTGTGTTGGGTCTTCGTTGCTGCACGTGGGCTTTCTCTAGTTGTGGTGAGTGGGGGCTACTCTTCATTGGGGTGCATGGGCTTCTTATTGCGGTGGCTTCTCTTGTTGCAGAGCACAGGCTCTAGGCACACGGGCTTCAGTAGTTGTGGCTCGCGGGCTCTAGAGCGCAGGCTCAGTAGTTGTGGCGCATGGGCTTAGTTGCTCTTTGGCATGCGGGATCTTCCCGGACCAGAGCTTGAACCCATGTCCCCTGCATTGGCAGGCAGATTCTTAACCGCTGCGTCACCAGGGAAGCCCTCCACTGTTTCTTTATCATGTACCATGTAGTTTTCCTTTATAGTCCTAAACAGAAAATTTTGTCATCTTATTTGTTTATGCATTATGGTCTGAATTTCCCCAGTATATTATTAGCACAATAAGAACAGAAGTCTTGTTTATCTTCTTCACTACAAAGCATCCAAAGCCTAACACAATTCTTGGCAAATATTTATATTTAATAAATGTTTTTAATGAATGAGTAACTAAAGGTATGACAGGTTCTTAATAAATCGACTGTACTTCAGTGTACTCTGGCCACTTCCTCATTTTCCTTTAAAAGGTAAATTTATTCATGTTAATTACTGAGATCACCTAATCTTTGGGGACACTTCTGTGACAGATTGAATTCTCAGATTACTTTTTTGTGTTCTTGCCAGTTTTCATGTATCATAACTATTACTTACAATTTCCATTGATTATTTCTTTCAGGGAGAACCAGGTAGTATAATTATGTCATCACTGCCAGGTCCAAAGGGTAATCCAGGATTTCCCGGTCCTCCTGGAATACAAGTAAGCATCTGGTGATTTTCTTCTTTGCTATACTGATTAAATCAGACCACAGCATCTCTTTTTTATCCTCAGCCTTTAATACTCTCTATTTTAGTTATAGAAATTATCACCTGAGGTTTGATAGATATTGCAGGTACCTTGACGTGAAAATAAAAGTATTCTGGACCAGGGAGAATTTTAAGAAGCGCTGCTTTGTTCTTTTAACTCTCAGTCCAGTTTCCATGGAAATTTTTGTTTTGGGGTTTCGCAGCAGAAATAGGCTTCTATATTCTTATTCCTATGCTGTGGGGATCAGTAGGGTGGTAGGAGTAAATGGTCTGATTAAAAATAAAAATTGTGGGTTTTCCATTTAAGATATTAGAAGACATAATTTGTAACATTATCAGTTATATATAACATGAACATATTTTGAAAGCTAAAAGAATAAAATTTATACATAGTGAACATCAAGTATAATCTTCAGAAAAAATAGTCATGTCAGCCTACACATAACATACATGGAGACAACAATAACTTTTGGGAATTTATAGATTAGGAAATTAATTTCTTGAGGTTTATTTTTCATGAAGATTGATCCCTTTGCCAAAAATAAAAATCAGCACTTTCTAGTATTTGATCACTAAGATACAATTTCATTAGCCACCTTCTCATTCCATACTTGATATAACCCATCCATATGTTCTTAAGTGCTCCCAATCTTTTATCTCTTATAAATTTGTATTATGTTATATTTGAAAATATCAGAATACATGAAAAATATATGTAGGTTATGAAGCATAACAACCAAATGAACACTTATGAACCCAACACAGTGTTTAAGAACTAGAACATTACAAATAATTTTGAATCAACCTGTGGTTTCCTTGGCAGCCACATCCTTCTGCGTTCTCCCAAGACGTGACTACCATTCTGGGTTTTCCATTGCTTCTTAAAAATAGTTTTATTATATATGCATATATCTTTAAACAAGAGTATTTAGTTTTTGAAATAATACAAAATTTATGTGTAGTTTTCTCCAACTTTTTCTATTTGATATGTTAAGATTCATCCATATTATTGTATGTGGCTGTAGTTCATTCAGTTTCACTTCCGTATAACAGTCCTCATTTGAATATACTAGAATTTGTTTCTCTGATCTCCTATTGTTGGATATTTGGGTTGTTTTGAGATTTTTTTAAATTACAGAATAATCCAGGATTTATACCTAGATATAAAATTACTAGATTTCAGGGCAGTCAAAATTTCAACTTCTTAAGATGCCAAATTGTGTTCCAAAACAGTTACATCATTCCCTTACCTTTTGTCCCAGTTATTCCCACTTCACTCTTTGTCTTTAATCTTATTTATTTTTATTTTAAAATTAGAGAAACTACCTTGAATCTAGTAGCCTTTCTCTTCCCATTTCTAGCATAAAAGCCCCACTAAATGCCCATCATTATTGCTTTATATTTTAAAACTTCCTTACTATGTGTTTGTCCCGCATTTGTTATGTACCACTGTAAAACATAAGTTTTCTAATGCACCCATTCTGTTTAGTTGAATTTCTTTATAGTTATTTAATGCTTTTATTCGTCTACATTTTAAAATTCTGCTTATAACACTTCAAAATTATAGACTTGTAGAACAGAATTCTGGCAACTGAAGTTAGAATTTCATCCATTTAGCTTTTTATACAATACAGTGAGAGTTTTTTTCTCATCCTTTTCTTTACTTCCTTTGTAACAGGGCCCAGCTGGTCCCCCTGGTATACCAGGGCCAATTGGTCCCCTAGGACCACCAGGTTTGATGGTAAGCTTGCTTCTGTAATTTCATTTCTCCTTTTCTTTTGATTTCTTTCACAAATATTAATATTATTTGTATTACTTGAAATTATAATGTATTTACAGTGTTCATGATCTATAGTTTTCTTAAATTTTCTTATTTATGGGAGATTTTACAGTGTTATGGTGAACAATATATATGCTAAGTAATAGCTCCATTTTATAGATGGAAAAAATGAAGTAAACAAAAGGAAAGATTTAAAATATTTTGTCAGTTCTGGCCATCTTATGAAGTCTTCTAAGACAGTTCTTTAGTCACTTGATGAAATATGTTTCTTCAAGCTGTGGTTTGCTGTTAAAGAGGTATTCACAAAACAGGTATTCACAAAAAAATTGGCTCTCATTTCTTAAGGACCTGTAACAAAACAGTAGGATTGGTGAGGGTAGTGAGTCACTGTGCAATGGGATAAGGATTGGTATTCCCAGGAAAGAAGCCAAAAACTTATAAAGACCCTGAATGTGCAACCAGTTCTCTTACTTTACTACCTGTATGGTCACTTAAATTTTCTACTCTAATAAATTGTAAGTACCTTTACCCCTGAAATACTTAGATTTCATTCAAGTCATGTTTTAGACTTAGAGCTCTGCTGTTGCCCTCTTAAAAGGGCAAGAAAACTGTACTTCAGTCAAAGTAATTTCTCATATGCCACTCTATCTCTCATCTACCATATATTTAAGTGACAGTTTTCATTATACCTTTATAGAGTGTACATTTTTGCTTGTGAAAATTGGTCCTCTATTCATGAATGAAGGAAATAACATTCGATAAATACTAGAAGATCTACCAGAAAAAGATTGTGATTTTGGCTTTTTTAGAAATCTTTGGTAGAGGATTAGAAAACCTCTGAGTTTAGCTTGTTTTAGTTGTAGGTGTCTTGCAAAACATGAGATTCTGGACCATGGCACTTTTTCCTAACTCTGTTATTTACAACCTTGGCCTACCCTAGGTGTATTGTTACACCTTGAATTCCGTTAACTCTTGTGACCACATAACAGATTCACTCTGTACTTCTTAATGTCCCTGCAATTAACCCTGATTCAACAGATGAAGCAAAGTCTTAGAAATGCCACCAAGGTACAATATGTAAATAAATAGGTCAGCTGACATCAAGAAGTGATATACTTGGGCAGACAAATGCCAATTTAACTTTTCAAACCTTGAAACATTCTCAAATATACAAAGATTATATAAAATAAAACTGGAATAAAAAAGTAAACAAATGCTTTTGAGAACTAGACAGTTAATTGTCTTATGGTACCTAAAGTTAACCTATAATTCAGATATGAAAAATTTGATGTTTGTTGAGATTAATTTTTGTATTGATTTTTGGCACGAGTGCTACTCCTCTGCCTCTACCTATCCTTGCATTTCTTCCCCCGCCCACTTGTAGCCTGTCATGAGAAGTCTCCACAATCATCTAGTTTCTTTAAATCAATTTAAATGTGTGTCTCTGACTAGAAAACAATGAGAAAAAAACCCAGGAAATATTATTTTGAAGGGCTTTCTCAGTCCTCACTTTTTATGAAACCAAATAATTTTTAATATACTCATTAATATAACACTTTTTTCCCTTTTCTATGTTTTATTCTTAGGGCCCTCCTGGCCCACCAGGACTTCCAGGACCAAAGGTAGTTTTCTTTTTTTTTTTTTTTTTACAACTTTTATTTGGTGTGGATTATTTTTGTTATTGTCAATGAGGTTTTAAATTGAAATCTCTCTCTTCAGGGGAATATGGGCTTAAATTTCCAGGGACCCAAGGGTGAAAAGGTGAGTAAAGAAGAAAGTTGCTTATTTAGTCCTCAGTTTTTTCCTTTCATAGTCATTTGAACTTGTGTTTTTGCTTCCTGCAACTGTCTTAGCTTACATGTTATATTATTGTCTGTTTAAACTATGAAATATCACTTTCTTATTTTATCTTGCAAACAGGGTGAGCAAGGTCTTCAGGGCCCCCCTGGGCCACCTGGGCAGATCAGTGAACAGAAAAGACCAATTGATGTAGAGTTTCAGAAAGGAGATCAGGTGAGTATGTAGGGAGGAAATCAATGAATATCTTGCTATGAAAGTAGCATTCCATTAAAATGCATTACAAGCTGGAATAAGGTTATATGTGAAAGTCCTTTTAAAATAACAAGGATTTGAGATTATTAAAATTTTAAAATAACTTGATTGAGATAAACTTTATATACCATACAATTCACCCGTTTAAAGGGCACAATTACATATTTTTTTAGTATATTCACAGGGTGGTGAAACCACCACTACAATTTAATTTTAGAACATTCTCATGAGCCCCCTCCAACTAAACCCCATACCAGTTAGTTGTGACTCCCCATTTCTCCCCAAACTCTCGAGCCCTGGGCAACCACCAATCTAATTTTTGGCTCTGTAGATTTGCCTATTTTGGACATTTTTATAAATGGAATCATATAATATACGGTCTTCTCTGTCTGGTTTCTTTTACTTATTATAATGTTTTCAAGTTCATCCATGTTGTAGCATGCATTGGTACTTTGTTCATTTTTATGGCTGAATAATATTCCTATGTGTGTATATTCCACATTTTATTTATTAATTCAACAGTTGATGGGCGCTTGGACTTTTCTCCATTTTTGGCTATTATGAATAATACCTTTATATACAAAATCAAGTCATGGTAAGATAGACTGTCATTGTTTTAGATGACTGTGTTCTCTACATTTCACTGATATGCAGGGAGAAAGATGGTATTACTGTATAAAATCTTGTCATTTTTAGAAATAATTTTCTGATACCTTGCTTCTACTAGAGTAGATGAGGGGATCAAACACATCTTTTATAGAATAGTGGCTCACCCTTCAATAGAGTGTGTGCACTGTTGTTTTACTTAAATGCTAATAAGAAAGTTAAGAATAAAGGACAAATTATACTGAAACTCTACCATCAATATATATTGGGCCATTTAAATCTCTGCCAAAATGTATGTGTGTTATATAGCTCCCAAATCTCCAAGTTTTAGGTACCCTTGCCTTTTATAAAATATTTTATAAGAATAAAAAACCATTAATACTTTTGGGACTTCCCTGGTGGCGCAGTGGTTAAGAATCCGCCTGCCAATGCAGGGGACATGGGTTTGAGCCGTGGTCCGGGAAGATCCCACATGCCATGGAGCAACTAAGCCCGGGTGCCACAACTACTGAGCCTGTGCTCTAGAGCCCGTGAGCCACAACTGAGTCTGCGTGCCACAACTACTGAAGCCCACGCATCTAGAGCCTGTGCTTCACAACAAGAGAAGCCACCGCAATGAGAAGCCCTAGCACTGCAACGAAGAGTAGCCCCCACTCACCGCAACTAGAGAAAGCCTGCGTGCAGCAACAAGGAACCAACACAACCAAAAATAAAATAAATAAACTCAAAAAAAATCATTAATACTTTAATTTGAAGTGTTTTCTTGCTATTTACCTCAAAACTTGGCTTGTCCTAAAAATTAGCTGAAATGAGCAAAGATGGCTCTAGATTTTTTGCCTAGTAGATTTCAACTTTGAATTTGAAACATCTTATCTTTGGTTATATTACATGAGTTTGTAGTTCAGCTTGTTAAAAGTGTTCCTAGCTAGCTCTAGTACTAACAGTATTTATATTGCTTTCCTTCTCCCTACTACTACATAGGGACTCCCTGGTGACCAAGGGCCTCCTGGACCTCCAGGGATACGTGGTCCTCCAGTAAGTAACCTAAAATTCTTTAGCATCATTTAATGTAAATTGATATTGACACATAGCACTCCATGAACCAATGTAAAATTACTTTTGTGTGTACAGGGTCCTCCAGGTGGTGTGAAAGGTGAGAAGGGTGAGCAAGGAGAGCCTGGCAAAAGAGTAAGTGTTACGGCTATTAATACTCTTTGCAAAATATTTTAAATATGTCTGTGTGTGTGCGCATGCCGGTGCACGTGCACATGTAGGTCATTTTCTTTTTTTCCTCTTAAATCCTGCTTTCATTGCCTCAAAATGTCATGACTGACATATTCATTTATTTATTATAACACTGAAGTCCAAAAAGTCTACTTAAGAGAGTCCCAGGCAGGAAAAACTTGTTATATTCTTTAACCTTATATTTCCAAATAACAAGTATATATTCTTACATTTCCTTGAATCCTATAGGGTAAACCGGGCAAAGATGGAGAGGATGGCCAACCAGGAATTCCAGTGAGTATTTAAAGTCTATCCCTTCCCTCAAAAATAAAATGGCAACATTTGTACATGTTGGTAAAGAAGCAGGATGGCAAAGAAGCTTGGGTTTGGAAGTAGTTTAAATTAATAGAAATTTAGTTTTCTTTCTTTTCTGAATGTGAATTTGAAATTTCTCTGTTTTTCAAGACAGATTTTTGTCAGATTTATTGAGATATAATTTGTATACAGTAAAATGAACCATTTTTAGTGTACAGTTCTGTGTATTTTGCTAAACACATACAGTTGTGTAACGATCTCCATAATAAAAAATAGTTCCGTCCCCTCAAAAGTTCCCTCACGATCCTTTGTAGCTATTCCCTACCGTTCCCCAAAGCCCCTGGAAACAACTGATCTGTTCTCCATCCATATAATGCTGCCTATTCCAGAGTGGCATATAAATGGAGTGATATTGTGTATAGCTTTTTGAATCAGAATTCTTTCATATAGCATAACGCACTGTACTGTATATCAATAGTTCATTAACTTTTAATTGCTGACCAGTATGAGGTTATATGGATGTACCAAGGTTTGTTTATGCATTTACCCATTGAAGGATATTTTGGTTGTTTCTGGTTTTGGCCATCATGAATAAACTGCTAAAAACATTCACATACTATTTTTTGTGTGAATGTAAGTTTTTTCAGTAAAAGTTTTGACATATAATTCTAATTGCTACCAAAAAAAGAGGAAAATAAAATATGCAAGTCCAGGAACACTATTTCAGGCAGCCTCAGTTTCAAGAGTATCCACCATAGATGTTAAAAGAGGTTTTCCAGGACAGATAGAAAATTTGATGAAATTTGGAGACTATTCTGAAGGAAAGGGAGCATTCTTAACAAGACTGGAAGTTATAAAGTCAGATAAATTGATTTCCAGATGATTTTCCTAAACAGGCAGTCCTCAGCTTATAAACTCTAGATTCACCAATGGCTTAAACATATAAAATGGCATAAGGTGGGGTTAAATTCAGGACCTCAGTTACTGGCTTCCTTTGGAACAGTGATTTAGGCAGCCATGATGTTCAGCAATTGTCTCTGATTGTTTTTGACTGATATCCCCAGGGAAAACGCTTTTCTCTGTTTGCAGTGAGAGAAATAAAATTAGGTCAAATAAACATAGCCATGCAAGTGGGATCTTTTTGGGAACCACCAGACAGGTCAAAAATGACAATTCTCTGGGAATGGGGCTTTGAAGAAGCTTCAACCTGGTTCTTTCCCTTCCAGTTGCTGCTGTGCTGCTGGTTTTTACCTTGATTGTGAGCTGTTGGTTTTCAAGGCTACTGCGGAGCTGAGGAAGTGTGATGGGAATAGAGCCACAAACCTCTGTGTTCTCACCAAGATTCAATCTTTTATTATTTTTTTTCAAGAAACACTTCCTGGATTGCTGCAAGCCTTTGGTTAATTTCTAGAGTTCTAAAAAGGTTGACTCTGACCATTTTTGCAAGTGTCCTTGTTGCTTTCATGGAGGAGAGGATTTTTGGAGGTCCTAATTACTCCACCATTTTTGCTGATGTCACTCTGTCTTCCATGTTTTAAAGGGTTTGCCTGGTGATCCTGGTTACCCTGGTGAACCAGGAAGGGATGGAGAAAAGGTAAGAATTTTAACACTTTGAAGTGACTGGTTTTATTCCAGTTAGTACAATCCTTTTCTTGCCCAAGTTTGAGTTATAAATGAAAAAATTCTAAATAACTAGCTTTTGTATTCAAAACATACCTTCTTTATCCATCTTTTGGTGTTGCTCCCTTTTCTGTTATACCAGTTCCTCTAAATTTTCACTCACTATTCTAAATCACAGTCCATGTGATAGAAATACATGGAGAAATGTTTAACTTTAGCATTTCCATTGTTAAAAGTTGATGCCTTTGCTTTGAGCATGTATCGGCAAAACTTTTGTTCTCCAGAAAGAGGATTCAGCGCTATTTTAGTCAGGTCCTCATACTAAAAAGGCTTATATAGTTGTGAATTTAGAATGTTGCCACTAAACATTTCCATTCTCTATGTAGTTATTGTCTGGAAGTCTGTGGCTAATTCTTTGTTGTTTTTTCATTTGGCTATACAGACTGACTGAAGTCATTTATTTAGCAGCCTATTTTAAAAGTGACTTTGAAAGAATGTATGAAGCACACAGTTCTCCTATTTATAGCAAATCACAAAACATCCAGTTTTCCAATCTCTCTGATCTTTAATTGCTTTCTATGAAAACCAAAACTGAAAAGCTTTGTTCTGCAGGCAAGGAGGGAAAGGTGTTACAAACTTGAATGTACCCAGAGGGCACACGTTTTAATGGTGGTTTATCTCCAAACTAGATCCAAGTTCTAGCTTGGCTTTAGAGGCACAGCTAGAATAAAGGAAGATAATAAATACTCAGAGAATAGAATTTTATTTTTCTAGTGTAAGTAAAGTTATAGAATAGAGTATCTTCTTAAACTAAAAGGAGTTTATAGATAGATGAAAGGTTCCTATGAACAAGTCTAGAATGAGAACACAGGTGTGAGAGAGATATTTATTCTTGGGTCTTGGCCAGTAGAGTAACAGTTGAATACTGTGTTCTTCAGCTGTTGTAGCTACTGGTTAAGGGTAAACAGTTTTGTCTGAATTTGTTTTTCATTAGATTCTAAGAGCAAAGTCACAAAAGTAATTATGATTTATTAACTGTTCCTGATGATAGTTAAGTCCATCAGCTCTAAAATATCTGTCACTGATGGAAATGACACTAAATTTATGCCGTTGACAAGTTTTTTGAAACGGAACATGGCTAAATGTAAAAAACACAAATGTAATGATTATAGCTGATTCTAGTGCTACCAGTTTGTAAATCAGCATCTTCTTTATAGAGTACTTATAGTTTGCTGGAAAATAGGAATCTTAAAATCAAAGGATGTTACAGCTAGACATACCTTAGAAGTCTGGTCTATATATAAGGCAGAGAAGTTAATTGATTTAGTCAGCATCATAGAGCTTGTAAATCTGAGACAACATCGCAGGTCTTCCTAGGCTTAGCTAAGTACTGTTTCATTACCTCATTTTGTATTTCTCTTTGAGATATTTTATTATGGATTTCTGGGTCTTTATGAAACATAGTTATCTGTTATATCTTTGAGGAAATTGATGTTTTCATGTGATTTTTACTAACCTGTTTTACAATTGTATTGAACAGGGCCAGAAAGGTGACATTGGCCCAACTGGGCCTCCTGGACTTGTAAGTTTTTTGTTTCAGTTTTTATTTATTAAATTTATTAGTGCATTTTAATTTTCATGTTTTAATTATATACTCCGTACCTTTTCCTCATAGAACACAAAATTCCAAGATCAACTTTTCCTGGCTTAAAAGTCTTTACATCCAAAACTTCAGTGATGTTGACCTCGAAGTCTTTGCATTGTTCTACCTGTATATTACTTCTCCATAATAAAGGTCCAAAATTACGGCACTAGGTTGTTTTGCCTCATGATTGCCAAATCATTTCTCAAGTAACCAGCAGGTGGTGCAAGTGTTGCTTACAAAGTTTCAAAAAAAGAAAGTGTTGGGGAACTAGGGGATTGGTCCTTTCCCCTGCAGAGCTCAGGGGAAAGATGGATTTGGTCTTAATAGGTTTTCTCAATTTGTAATTGTCTGATTCACACCTCTTTCTTCCCTGAGTGTCTGCTTTCTAGGGGCTCTTAATCAGAAATGTAGGAAACTGCTCTGTAAAAGAATAGTTGAGGGGTTTACAAATCTTCTGTCATGTTTGCATTCACCATGAAATTCTAGTCAAATACATTTTCATTCTTATTAAGAATAAAATGTCACTGTTACAGTTGACATATTGGTTTTCCTATCATTGAAATTTGCTAAGACTCTTGACTTTAGGCTGCACTGAAGCTGCAAAGGGTCAAGTGCCATAAAACCTATATGTTCAGACATTTGAATAACATTAATTATTTTTGTCCATAGTGAGTGTCAGATATTGATACTTGGTACTTTACCAAATCTAATGAGGAGGTAGTTAAAGAAGATCTTAGACAATTTTTATTCACTTTCATTTTAAAATCAGAGTTTTACTTCTCTAAGAAGCAATTTCTCTGAAAAATGAAATAAAATTTTGATGAACATCAGAAGAAATAGAAATTTTGAGAGTGCAATCCAATCCAACAGCTCACTTCCCCTTTTGAACTACTATCCCAATTCTAGGTCCCACAGATTTCAGTGTCCATTTGTCTGAATATTTCTTATATCCAAAAGAGCCAGGATAAATATCGCACTTTGCCAGTAGGTGATGATTTCTGTCTCAAACTGATAGTTTCTTAAATGTAAAGCTTACTTTATAGCTCTATGAAGTTAATTTCTTTATATTTAGATTATTTAATGTAAAATTATTTAGGCATAAGGTTCTAAGAAGATAGAAAGGGAATGATCAGCTAGTTGATTTTAATTAATAAAGCCTTCCTGGTAGAGATGTGTTTTCTTTTTTATTTCTTTTTTCTTTTTTAAGAAGAAGAAAGAAATATGGGTTGACAAAGAGAAAGATTGGGGGAAGGCATTATAGATGTTTAGAATGGCATATTCAAAGGCAAAAGCAGGAATCTGCAAGATGCATGAACTGGTTATAATCAGACCTCACTCTCCTAAAAGGTCATTCAGGACGTGAAACAGGTGAGAGAGGTATTGGGAGTGAGAAGTAACTTGACAGAGTCCAGCATTAAAAGTGACATCAGATATAGTAAGAAGTAGTGAACAATTTTGAATCCTTCAACAGGATAAGTAACACAGAAAAATTGGTTCTTGAGGAAGTGTGTCCAAGTAGTAGATCTGGATTAAATGGGACAAGCTCAGAGTTGCTTCTGTTAGTCCAAGTGTAAGGTAAGGATAGAAGCTGTTGCAACAAGAAAGAAAGGGACACATTGGAGAGACATTTTTAGTAAAGAATTATCATGCTTAGGTGATTGGAATGAATCGAATGTGAATTATAAGATAAGAGACATCAAACATAATTCTAGCTCTGTAAGTCTGGGGCTCAGGAGAGTGGTAATATTAGTACTGGCATTGAACATTTTCTAATCTGTTGAAGCATAGAAGTAACATAGAATATGACTCACAATCTTCGTAAGTAGTCTTGATGATTTTGCATCTGAACACTTTGTGACGATGATACACTGTAATCATATGTAGCTGCTAGGTTATTTGCAGAAGAACAAGTCTCTTCCTCTTTGAATTCCTTTATTTTTTTCTTTCATAATAAAGGTAATTCCTAGGCCTGGAACTGGTGTAACTGTAGGAGAAAAAGGAAACATTGGGTTACCTGGCTTGCCTGGAGAAAAAGGAGAGCGAGGATTTCCTGGAATACAGGGTCCACCTGGCCTTCCTGGACCTCCAGGTAAAAGAGACTGTGCTGTACTTAATAGCCTTGAATTTATAGTATCTTTACTAATCCAAGTATACAGCAGTATCATACTAGTTCCAGGGTTATCATGGCCATAGAAGACAGAGGTATTTTTTAATGGACAGAAACTTCTCAACTCTTACTATAGCTTTTCTCACCAAGTTTCTTACCTGTACTTTAAAAAAAAAGAAGAATGAAAAGTTATTTGAATAGTGTCCTTTTACCCTAAAAAAATACCATTTCTACCTTTTGTTATTAATAAATTACACCAAACAGTACTGTGATCCAAAAATTAATCATTATACCTTTCATGCTGTTATGAAAGGGAACGTTGTGCTAATAATGCCTAGTTATATAAGATTTACTGTATTTTTATATAGTAAATAGCACTATCCACTTAGAATTCTAGAAACATCTACCTAGAAATCCCCATGGTGATTTTGCTGTGCAGTAAAATCTTGGAGCTCAATACTGAGTTGTATATCATTCCTTTGTTGAAGATACACAGTATAGTAGAACATTTCTAATTTGGCCACAAACTGAGCAGTACCCTTGTTTAGCGTGTTTATTTGGATGTTCTGTGAAATGAGGTGATAGTAAGGATTTATGTAAAAGTTGAAAAAACATCCACAGTATCTGTCACACATACATGTATAATAAATTATGGTTACTTTTCCTTCAAAAATATTTGGCTAATGAAATATTAACATGATGAGATGAGTGACACTCAGTGTTCCTCCCAAGGAGAAAGAGAATAAATCGTGGGTCCCATTTTGCTCTAAGTATGCACTTTGGATTTCGAGCTTCAAGGTAATGGACTAAACACATACTGTGTCTGGAAAATTGAGATAAGGAATTCTCCAAGGATGTAGCAGAAGAGTTAAAGTGTTAGCTAGTATTAAATAAAATTTAAGACGCACAAAGGATAAACCTAGAAGTCCCAAAATCCAGCATGAAGGAGTTCAAGGAGAGAATAGGGCAAGAAGCAATATTTGAAAAATTAATGGCTGAGAACTTCTATCTATTAAAAAATGATTCCCTGTGAAAAAGCTTATGAATTACAAAGCAAAAGTAAAATAATAATACAAAAACACGTAACTAGACACATTTTAGGGACATTTTAGAATTTAAGGGTAAAAAGAAATTCTTAAAAACTGTCTGAGAGCAAAGGCAGATCACCTACAAAACAGTGAGAATAAGAGGAAGATAATGGAGCACATTTTCAAAGTAATAAGGAAAAATAACTATGAATTTGAGATTCTATATTACATCAAACTATCATCCTAGTGTGAAGATGGGATGCTTAGAAAGTTTACTACCTCCAGATCTTCTCTGAAATAGTTACTGGAGGTTTTACTCCAAGAAGAAGACAATAAATTCAGGATGAAGTTGGCGGTGGGGGTGGGTAAGATACAAGAACCAGTGGTTAAGAAAGATATTGATAAAGTATTTTAAGTCTAAATAAGTATGGATCATAAAAAATAACAGAAGTATTTTAAGTAACAATATGGAAGTATAATTGTACACATGACTAACACAGGATATGGACATACAGAGAGAATGGAGAAGTGAATGATAAGGTTTTTTGTCTTGTTAGAGGGAGAGAATATAAATATTATTAACTCTCTTAAGTTTTTCAAAAAATATAAGTTTTAGTACATAGGTTAAACATTTTAATAGTAACCACTAGAAAAGAATAGAAACAATATACATTACTTACTTGTTGAGGAAAGAAGATGACCAAAAAGCTGGATCTATGTCACACAGATTAGGATTGGGACAAAACAGACACAGAAAAACCTGAATAAATAGAAAAAAATAAATAAAATGACAAGAAGTTAAAAATAAATCAGCAACTCCAATAAATGTGAAAGGACTAAACACTGATTAGTAGACAAAAACTAAAATAAAATTGGAATAAAAATATCTGTATGCTGTGCACAGTAGACATATCTAAAGTAAAACAACATAGAAAATTTGAAAATAAAGCAATGGGAAGATACTAAGCAAATGCTACCAAAAGGAAAGCTGGTTTAGCAATTCTAATACAGTATGAAATGGAATTCAATGAAAAAAATGCATTAAAAAACAAATTTTTCACATGGATAAATAGACAACTTATACCACACTGATATAAAGGTCACTAAACTTATGTATCTAAAAATATAGCTTTGAATATGTAAAATGAAAACCGATAAACTACAAGGGATAATTTGACAACTCCCCAATATATCAAGTAAGTGAAAAACAAATAAGGATATAAATGATTTGAGCAACACAAGTAAGCTGTATTTATGGGGGAGAGAGAAAAACTGTGTGTTCAGCAGAGAATGTACATTCTTTTCAAACACACATGAAGCATTTATAGAAATTGACTCTATTAGACCAGAAAAAATCTTTTAAAATTATATGCGGGCCATGCTCTGTGACCACAGTGAAATGAAGTCAGAAATTAACAACAAAAAGCACCAAATATTTGTATATTAAAGTGCATATTTCTAAATAACTCTAGAGGTAAAGAGAATACAGAAATGGAGATGATGAACTACTAAATGCTAAATAAACAACCTCGTATCAAAACTCATTGTACCCTTAATTTATCACAAAATTAGAGATACTGAAAATAAATGAACTAAGTTGGAAAAACAATAAGAAATAAAACAAGCACATGCCATTTGCAGCAACATGCGTGGACCTAGAGATTGTCATACTGAGTGAAATAAGTCAGACAGAGGAAGACAAATATCATATGATAGCGCTTATATGTGGAATCTAAAAAAAGGCTACCAATGAACTTATCTACAAAACAGAAATAGAGTTACAGATGTAGAAAACAAACTTATGGTTATCAGGGGGCAAAGGGGGGGAGGGATAAATTGGGAGATTGGGATTGACATATACACACTACTGTATACAAAATAGATGACTAACAAGTACGTACAGTATAGCACAGGGAACACTACTCAGTACTCTGTAATGGCCTATATGGGAAAATAATCTAAAAAAGAGTGGATATATGTATATGTATAACTGATTCACTTTGCTGTACATCTGAAACTAACACAACATTGTAAATCAACTATACTCCAATACAAATTTAAAAAAAGCACAAAAAAGCACAAACAAAATAGATGGAAAAACTTGAGAAAGGTAAAAATAAAATATGATCAAGATAAAGGGAAGAGAAGGCACAAATAAAATCAGTAAAGAAAAAATATTATTACCATAAATACAATTAAAATTTTTAGATTACAACAAAACTATAAAACTATGTCAATATATTTTAAATTCTAGGTGAAATATACGTTCCTTATGAAACAGAAAACATAAAGTAATACAATTTTCCCGAGAAAGTAGGACACCTAAGTAGATCAATTACCATAGAAGATTTTGAAACGTTAATGGTCTCCATGAAAAAGCATTGGTTTTGTGGGTGGTTTTATAGAGTTTTATGGATGAAATCTACCAAGTTCTTGAGCAGGTGATTCTCATAGTTTATAAACTGTTTCAGAACATTTTTTTAAAAAGGAAATTCAGTTTAGCAGTATCAGTACCAAACCACCAAGGAGATACACTGGAAATAACTATAGTTCAATATCATTTATGAATGTGGACATAACAATCTTAAATAAAATATTATCAAATCAATCCAGAAGTATATTAAACAATATGATATTATGACCAAATAGATTTTACCCTAAGATTGCAAGGATGGTTCAACATCACTGTAATTGACCACATTGACATATTAAAAGAGAATAGGCCAATAGATGCAAAGAAAACAGTAAAGTTCAATACTTATTCATTTTTAAAAGGAAAAAAAATTCTTAAACTAACATTAGGGACTTCCCTGGTGGCGCAGTGGTTAAGAATCTGCCTGCCAATGCAGGGGACATGGGTTCAAACCCTGGTCCAGGAAGATCCTGCATGCCATGGAGCAGCTAAGCCCATGCATCACAAGTCCTGAGCCCACGCACCTAGAGCCTGTGCTGGGCAACAAGAGAAGCCACTACAATGAGAAGCCCATGCACCACAACGAAGAGCAGCCCCTGCTTGCCACAACTAGAGAAAGCCCACACTCAGCAACGAAGACTCAACATAGTCATACATAAACAAATAAATAAATAAATAAATTTATTTTTTAAAAAAACCTAAGATTAAAAGGGAACTGTCTTGAAGACCTAAATAGACATTTCTCCAAAGAATACATACAGATGGCCAAGAGGCACATGAAAAGCTGCTCAACATCGCTAATTATTAGAGAAATGCAAATCAAAACTACAATGATGTATCACCTCACACCAGTTAGAATGGGCATCATCAGAAAATCTACAAACAACAAATGCTGGAGAGGGTGTGGAGAAAAGGTAACCCTCTTGCACTGTTTGTGGGAATGTAAATTGATACAACCACTGTGGAGGACAGTATGGAGGTTCCTTAAAAAACTAAAAATAGAATTACCATATGACCCAGCAATCCCACTACTGGGCATATACCCAGAGAACACCACAATTCAAAATGGCACATGCACCCCAATGTTCATTGCAGCACTATTTGCAGTAGCCAGGTCATGGAAGCAACCTAAATGCCCATCGACAGATGAATGGGTAAAGAAGATGTGGTGCATATATACAATGGACTATTAGACATAAAAAGGAACGAAATTGGGTCATTTGTAGAGACATGGATGGATCTAGAGACTGTCATACAGAGTGAAGTAAGTCAGAAAAACATATCATATATTAACACATATATGTGGAATCTAGAAAAATGGTACAGATGAACTGGTTTGCAAGGCAGAAATAGAGGCACAGATGTAGAGGACAAATGTATGGACACGAAGGGGGGAAAGTGGTGGTGGGGTGGGGTGTTGTGATGAACTGGGAGATTGGGATTGACATATATACACTAATATGTATAAAATGGATAACTAATAAGAACCTGCTGTATAAAAAAATAAAATAAAATTCAGAAAAATAAAAAAGGAACTGTCTTGGGCTTCCCTGGTGGCACAGTGTTTGAGAGTCCGCCTGCCAACGCAGGGGACATGGGTGCGAGCCCTGGTCCAGGAAGATCCCACATGCCGTGGAGCAACTAAGCCTGTGCACCACAACTACTGAGCCTGTGCTCTAGAGCCCACGAGCCACAACTACTGAAGCCCGTGCGCCTAGACCCCGTGCTCCACAACAAGAGAAGCCACCGCAATGAGAAGCCCAGGCACCTCAGTGAAGAGTAGCCCCCGCTCGCCACAACTAGCGAAAGCCACACACAGCAACAAAGAACCAAAGCAGCCAAAAGTAAATAAATAAAATAAATAAATTTATATAAAAAAGGGAACTGTCTTAATTTGATGGCAGAATATAAGACTTGATGTCTTATATTCTCTTGAAGCTATCTACTTCATACAGGAAGTACAGGACTGTTCAGGAAATGTCATACTTTTTGGTGAAACATCAGGAGCATTCTCATTCAAGTCAAAAATAAGATAAAGATATGGTCACCAATACTGTTTGTTCTTATACTGAAGATCCCAGCCAGCATACTAAGTCTTGAAAAAAAAGAGGTGTATGGATAAAAAACAAAAAGCAAACTAAATTTTGGTTATTCACAGGCCATGTGATAATCTACCCATAGAGCCTAAAAGAATCAAATGACAAATTACCAGAACTTAGAATGTTTGCAAGGTAGCCAAATATGAGTTGCAAACTTAAATAACTTACCTTCCTCTAAACCAGCAATAAAATAATTAAACGTACAAGAGGACAAAATCCAGTTAACAAAAGTAACAGTCATAAAACTGACATTAGCAATCAGATTTACCCATGAATAAACCAAACAAAAGATGTGTAAGATCTCTTTCATAACTTTGTAAAATACTATTAAATAATATAAAATTAATAAATGGAAAGATATAATACTTAATTATTACTTGATGCAAGAACTCAATATTATATACAGGCAATTCTACCAAAATTTAATCTTTAAATTCAAATTAATCTCATTCAAATTACAATGGTTTTTAAAAAAATGAAACTGACAAGCTGACTCTGAAATTCACTTGGAAGAGTAAATTTGTAAGTGTAGTGAAGATGGTTTTAAAAAGAACAAAGATGGGTATATTTTCCTTACCAGTTTTGAAAACATTATAAAGCTGTAGTAATGAAAAAGTGTGTTAATGATGCAGGAACAGATAGTGGAACAGAAGAATGTCCAGAAACAGAGCCACGTTTACATGAGAACTTTGAGATGTCTCTTTTTTTCCTGTAAATGGCTTCCTGGTATTTCTGAGATTAAAAAAGATCATAGTGTCAAAGGAGAGTGAGTAGAGAGTTAGTTATTAGTACATTTCCAAAAGTAATAAAGCTACATTAAATTATTCTTTCTTATACTCAAAGTAGTACTTACATTATTGGAACTTTCCATCTTTTCTCTAGATGTTGATTCTCATAGAAAAAACTAAGAACATAACTGGTATTATACATTAAAGGAAGATCTTATCATTACTTAATGTCTCATTGAGACCCAAAGTAATATGTCTAAAATAAGATCATTTTGATCACTTTTAATGGGTATTTGTTTTTATCCTAGGACTTGCAGTTACAGGTCCTCCTGGGCCCCCTGGCTTTCCTGGGGAAAGGGGCCAGAAAGGTGATGAAGGTCCACCTGGAATTTCCATTCCTGGATCTCCTGGACTTGATGGACAGCCTGGGGCTCCTGGCCTTCCAGGGCCTCCTGGCCCTCCTGGCCCTCACATCCCTCCTAGTAAGCTATAGTTTTTTTTCCTGTTAAGTTCTATTGTTGTTTTTGTTTTGTCTTTATTTATAAGTGAATCTAGCTGAAGGTTGGCATCATTCTTTGTATTTCTGATAGCTAAATATTCTTCCACTGCTTCTACTTTTGATTTTTGGTGATTATTTGATATTTAGATTTGTTCTTCAAATTATCACTAATATTATATCTTCCTTTTGTTTATAGGTAGTTGTATTAATACAGAGAAATAACTGAAAATAGATCTTTTTTTCTAGCCTATCAGACTTTCTCTTTGTTGTCTTCTGGATATTTTACAACAATTGGCTTGCTGTTCTTGTTTTATCTTATCTCAGGTGATGAGGTATGTGAAGCAGGCCCTCCTGGCCCTCCAGGATCTCCAGGTGATAGAGGACTCCAAGGAGAACAAGGAGTGAAAGGTTTGATTCCCATATTCCTTCATCCTTTGAAATCATCAGCAAAATCCCCTATATCCTCCACCCTACCTCAGCCACTCACTCCCATGGTCATACCCCAAGACCACACATTACCAGTAGTGCACACTTCCATATTTTGATTTCCCAAATCTCATTTTGTGACCACTACATCCTATCTTTCTGGCTTACTACCTCTAATAACCTGACTCCAACATAACTTCACACTCACTGAAACCTACCAACTTTGACCGTCCCTCAACCTTTTGATGTCCTTTCTTCTCTCTTAACCCAGCTTAAATTCCATAATCAATCTCATACATAAACTCTTGACACCTTTGCCCTCCTCTCCTGCCATTGTACTCACTTCAACCAAAAGCACAGCCCTGGTAATTCCAAATTACCACCTCTTTTGAGCCTGTGCCTTCCCTCTTCAAACTTCTAACACCTCCTCTTCCATTCTCATTTTAGGATTCTGACTTTGCTTCCTCCTCCACTGATCAATTGAAGCAATAACAAGAGAACTTTCACAGATTGCCGCCACCACCATATTTACCCACCTATTTGCATCTTGCCCCTATATTCTACCTTCCTGCCTATTATTGTTACTGATCCTATCTAAAGCAATTCTTCTGTTTGTACAATAGATTCAGTTTCCTCTTGTTCTCCCCCAAAAATTCATTCCAGAAATTCTTGTCTCTCCCATATCATCAATTTTCCCCTTTTACTGGATCATTCCCAGCAGTATACAAATATGCTTTTTTCACCCATCTAAAAATATTTTATCATAATCCCACTTCCCCTGCCTGATACTACGCCATTCCTCTGCTTCCATTTGGAGCAAAACGCTTCAAGAATTTTCTACTCACTGTCTCTAGATAACTCTACTCTCATTTTCTCTTAAACATACTCCTCAGGACTTCACTCCCCTCCCCCCACCACTCCATAGATGCTGCTTTTGTCAAAGTCATCAGCAGCCTGTTCACTGCCAATTCAAATATCAAGTCTCAGTCCATTATTTCCTTGATTTTTCCATTCTTTAACACTTTCTTCACTTGGTTTTCAGTATATTACAGGCTCTGTTTTTCTTCCTATCTTCCTGGCATATCATATATATTAGATATAGGTATAGATATGTCTCTCTCTATATATAGATATGTCTCCTCCTATATATACTTTGTCTCTATATGTATATCTCTCTGTATGTATGTCTATCTATTACCTCCCATGTAACTACTGTCTAAATCAAAATATAGAACTTTTCCAAGACTCTAGAAGACTCTCTTGTGCATCCTAGTCAGCACTCCCAAAGGTAACCACTGTTGTATCCTCAATCAAACAGTTTGCCTAACTTTGAACTTTGTATAAATGGAATCATACAGTATGGGCTCTTTTATGTCTTAATATTTTATCTGGCTTCTTTTGCTTGATATTATATCTGTGAGGTATATCCATGTTTTTGTTTGTAGCAGTATTTTTTCACTGCTCTTTGGTATTTCATTGAATGAATATTCATATTCATATTCATCCATTCTAATGTTAATGGACATTTGACCTGGGGCTATTATGAATGCTGCTATGAACATTCACACACACACACACACACACACACACATATATATATATATATATAGTAGGACATAAGCATTCATTTCTGTTGTGTAAACCTGGTAATGGAATTGCTGGGTCATAAGGTAGATGTATCTTTGATTCCATAGATATCACCAAACCATTTTTTTTTATTTTTTGCTTTATAACAAATTTAATCAGTTATACATATACATATGTTCCCATATCCCCTCCCTTTTGCGTCTCCCTCCCACCCTCCCTATCCCACCCCTCCAGGAGGTCACAAAGCACCGAGCTGATCTCCCTGTGCTATGCGGCTGCTTCCCACTAGCTATCTGCCTTACGTTTGGTAGTGTATATATGTCCATGCCTCTCTTTCACTTTGTCACAGCTTACCCTTCCCCCTCCCCATATCCTCAAGTCCATTCTCTAGTAGGTCTGTGTCTTTATTCCTGTCTTACCCCTAGGTTCTTCATGACATTTTTTTTCTTAAATTCCATATATAGTGTCAGCATACAGTATTGTCTTTCTCTTTCTGACTTACTTCACTCTGTATGACAGACTCTAGGTCCATCCACCTCATTACAAATAGCTCAATTTCATTTCTTTTTATGGCTGAGTAATATTCCATTGTATATATGTGCCACATCTTCTTTACCCATTCATCCAATGATGGACACTTAGGTTGTTTCCATCTCTGGGCTATTGTAAATAGGGCTGCTATGAACATTTTGGTACATGTCTCTTTTTGAATTATGGTTTTCTCAGGGTATATGCCCAGTAGTGGGATTGCTGGGTCATATGGTAGTTCTATTTGTAGTTTTTTAAGGAACCTCCATACCGTTCTCCATAGTGGCTGTACCAATTCACATTCCCACCAGCAGTGCAAGAGTGTTCCCTTTTTTCCACACCCTCTCCAGCATTTATTGTTTCTAGGTTTTTTGATGATGGCCATTCTGACTGGTGTGAGATGATATCTCATTGTAGTTTTGATTTGCATTTCTCTAATGAGTAAAGATGTTGAGCATCCTTTCATGTGTTTGTTGGCAGTCTATATATCTTCTGTGGAGAAATGTCTATTTAGGTCTTCTGCCCATTTTTGGATTGGGTTGTTTGTTTTTTTGTTATTGAGCTACATGAGCTGCTTATAAATTTTGGAGATTAATCCTTTGTCAGTTGCTTCATTTGCAAATATTTTCTCCCATTCTGAGGGTTGTCTTTTGGTCTTGTTTATGGTTTCCTTTGCTGTGCAAAAGCTTTTAAGTTTCATTAGGTCCCATGTGTTTATTTTTGTCTTTATTTCCATTTCTCTAGGAGGTGGGTCAAAAAGGATCTTGCTGTGATTTATATCATAGAGTGTTCTGCCTATGTTTTCCTCTAAGAGTTTGATAGTGTCTGGCCTTACATTTAGGTCTTTAATCCATTTGGAGCTTATTTTCGTGTATGGTGTTAGGGAGTGATCTAATCTCATACTTTTACATGTCCCTGTCCAGTTTTCCCAGCACCACTTATTGAAGAGACTGTCCTTTCTCCACTGTACATTCCTGCCTCCTTTATCAAAGATAAGGTGACCATATGTGCGTGGGTTTATCTCTGGGCTTTCTATCCTGTTCCACTGATCTATCTTTCTGTTTTTGTGCCAGTACCATACTGCCTTGATTACTGTAGCTTTGTAGTATAGTCTGAAGTCAGGGAGCCTGATTCCTCCAGCTCCATTTTTCGTTCTGAAGATTGCTTTGGCTATTCGGGGTCTTTTGTGTTTCCATACAAATTGTGAAATTTTTTGTTCTAGTTCTGTGAAAAATGCCAGTGGTAGTTTGATAGGGATTGCATTGAATCTGTAGATTGCTTTGGGTAGTAGAGTCATTTTCACAATGTTGATTCTTCCAATCCAAGAACGTGGTACATCTCTCCATCTATTTGTATCATCTTTAATTTCTTTCATCAGTGTCTTATAATTTTCTGCATACAGGTCTTTTGTCTCCTTAGGTAGGTTTATTCCTAGATATTTTATTCTTTTTGTTGCAATGGCAAATGGGAGGGTTTCCTTGATTTCACTTTCAGATTTTTCATCATTAGTATATAGGAATGCCAGAGATTTCTGTGCATTAATTTTGTATCCTGCAACTTTACCAAATTCATTGATTAGCTCTAGTAGTTTTCTGGTAGCATCTTTAGGATTCTCTATGTATAGTATCATGTCATCTGCAAACAGTGACAGCTTTACTTCTTCTTTTCCAATTTGGATTCCTTTTATTTCCTTTTCTTCTCTGATTGCTGTGGCTAAAACTTCCAAAACTAGGTTGAATAAGAGTGGTGAGAGTGGGCAACCTTGTCTTGTTCCTGATCTTAGTGGAAATGGTTTCAGTTTTTCACCATTGAGGACGATGCTGGCTGTGGGTTTGTCATATATGGCCTTTATTATGTTGAGGAAAGTTCCCTCTATGCCTACTTTCTGCAGGGTTTTTATCATAAATGGATGTTGAATTTTGTCGAAAGCTTTCTCTGCATCTATTGAGATGATCATATGGTTTTTCTCCTTCAGTTTGTTAATATGGTGTATCACATTGATTGATTTGCGTATATTGAAGAATCCTTGCATTCCAGGAATAATCCCCACTTGATCATGGTGTATGATCCTTTTAATGTGCTGTTGGATTCTGTTTGCTAGTATTTTGTTGAGGAGTTTTGCATCTATGTTCATCAGTGATATTGGCCTGTAGTTTTCTTTCTTTGTGACATCCTTGTCTGGTTTTGGTATCAAGGTGATGGTGGCCTCATAGAATGAGTTTGGGAGTGTTCCTCCCTCTGCTATATTTTGGAAGAGTTTGAGAAGGATAGGTGTTAGCTCTTCTCTAAATGCTTGATAGAATTCGCCTGTGAAGCCATCTGGTCCTGGGCTTTTATTTGTTGGAAGATTTTTAATCACAGTTTCAATTTCAGTGCTTGTGATGGGTCTGTTCATATTTTCTATTTCTTCCAGATTCAGTCTTGGCAGGTTGTGCATTTCTAAGAATTTGTCCATTTCTTCCAGGTTGTCCATTTTATTGGCATAGAGTTGCCTATAGTAATCTCTCATGATCTTTTGTATTTCTGCAGTGTCAGTTGTTACTTCTCCTTTTTCATTTCTAAGTCTATTGATTTGAGTCTTCTCCCTTTTTTTCTTGATGAGTCTGGCTAATGGTTTATCAATTTTGTTTATCTTCTCAAAGAACCAGCTTTTAGTTTTATTGATCTTTGCTATCGTTTCCTTCATTTCTTTTTCATTTATTTCTGATCTGATTTTTATGATTTCTTTCCTTCTGCTAACTTTGGGATGCTTTTGTTCTTCTTTCTCTAATTGCTTTAGGTGAAAGGTTAGGTTGTTTATTCGAGATGTTTCCTGTTTCTTAAGGTGGGATTGTATTGCTATCAACTTCCCTCTTAGAACTGCTTTTGCTGCATCCCATAGGTTTTGGGTCATCGTGTCTCCATTGTCATTTGTTTCTAGGTATTTTTTAATTTCCTCTTTGATTTCTTCAGTGATCACTTCGTTATTAAGTAGTGTATTGTTTAGCCTCCATGTGTTTGTATTTTTTACAGGTCTTTTCCTGTAATTGATATCTAGTCTCATAGCATTGTGGTCAGAAAAGGTACTTGATACAATTTCAATTTTGTTAAATTTACCAAGGCTTGATTTGTGACCCAAGATATGATATATCCTGGAGAAGGTTCCATGAGCACTTGAGAAAAATGTGTATTCTCTTGTTTTTGGATGGAATGTCCTATAAATATCAATTAAGTCCATCTTGTTTAATGTATCATTTAAAGCTTGTGTTTCCTTATTTATTTTCATTTTGGATGATCTGTCCATTGGTGAAAGTGGGGTGTTAAAGTCCCCTACTATGATTGTGTTACTGTCGATTTCTCCTTTTATGGCTGTTAATATTTCCCTTATGTATTGAGGTGCTCCTATGTTGGGTGCATAAATATTTACAATTGTTATATCTTCTTCTTGGATCGATCCCTTGATCATTATGTATTGTCCTTCTTTGTCTCTTCTAGTAGTCTTTATTTTAAAGTCTATTTTGTCTGATATGAGAATTGCTACTCCAGCTTTCTTTTGGTTTCCATTTGCCTGGAATATCTTTTTCCATCCCCTTACTTTCAGTCTCTATGTGTCTCTAGGTCTGAAGTGGGTCTCTTGTAGACAGCATATATATGGGTCTTGTTTTTGTATCCATTCAGCCAATCTGTGTCTTTTGGTGGGAGCATTTAGTCCATTTACATTTAAGGTAATTATCGATATGTATGTTCCTATTCCCATTTTCTTAATTGTTTTGGGTTCGTTATTGTAGGTCTTTTCCTTCTGTTGTGTTTCTTGCCTAGAGAAGTTCCTTTAGCATTTGTTGTAAAGCTGGTTTGGTGGTGCTGAACTCTCTCAGCTTTTGCTTGTCTGTAAACCTTTTAATTTCTCCATCAAATCTGAATGAGATCCTTGCTGGGTAGAGTAATCTTGGTTGCAGGTTTCTCTCCTTCATCACTTTAATTATGTCCTGCCACTCCCTTCCGGCTTGTAGAGTTTCTGCTGAGAGATCAGCTGTTATCCTGATGGGGATTCCCTTGTGTGTTATTTGTTGTTTTTGCCTTGCTGCTTTTAATATGATTTCTTTGTGTTTAATTTTTGACAGTTTGATTAATATGTGTCTTGGCATATTTCTCCTTGGATTTATTCTGTATGGGACTCTCTGTGCCTCCTGGACTTGATTAACTATTTCCTTTCCCATATTAGGGAAGTTTTCAACTATAATCTCTTCAAATATTTTCTCAGTCCCTTTCTTTTTCTCTTCTTCTTCTGGAACCCCTATCATTCGAATGTTGGTGCGTTTAATGTTGTCCCAGAGGTCTCTGAGACTGTCCTCTGTTCTTTTCATTCTTTTTTCTTTATTTTGCTCTGCAGCAGTTATTTCCACTATTTTATCTTCCACCTCACTGATCCGTTCTTCTACCTCAGTTATTCTGCTATTGATCCCATCTAGAGTATTTTTCATTTCATTTATTGTGTTTTTAATCGATGCTTGATTCATCTTTAGTTCTTCTAGGTCCTTGTTAACTGTTTCTTGCATTTTGTCTATTCTATTTCCAAGATTTTGGATCTTGGAAATAGAATCTTGGATCATCTTTACCATCATTATTCTGAATTCTTTTTCAGGTAGACTGCCTATTACCTCTTCATTTGTTAGGTCTGGTGGGTTTTTATCTTGCTCCTTCTCCTGCTGTGTGTTTTTCTGTCTTCTCATTTTGCTTATGTTACTGTGTTTGGGGTCTCCTTTTTGCAGGCTGCAGGTTCGTAGTTCCCGTTGTTTTTGGTGTCTGTCCCCAGTGGCTAAGGTTGGTTTAGTGGGTTGTGTAGGCTTCCTGGTGGAGGGGACTAGTGCCTGTGTTCTGGTGGATGAGGCTGGATCTTGTCTTTCAGGTGGGCAGGTCCACGTCTGGTGGTGTGTTTTGGGGTGTCTGCGGACTTTTTATGATTTTAGGCCGCCTCTCTGCTAATGGGTGGTGTTGTGTTCCTGTCTTGCTAGTTGTTTGGCATAGGGTGTCCAGCACTGTAGCTTGCTGGTCGTTGAGTGAAGCTGCATGCTGGTGTTGAGATGGAGATCTCTGGAAGATTTTTGCCGTTTGATATTATGTGGAGCTGGGAGGTCTCTTGTGGACCAGTGTCCTGAAGTTGGCTCTCCCACCTCAGAGGCACAGCACTGACTCCTGGCTCCTCAATTTGGGATGATTTGTTGTCTATTCATATATTACACAGATGCAGGGTACATCAAGTTGATTGTGGAGCTTTAATCCGCTGCTTCTGAGGCTGCTGGGAGAGGTTTCCCTTTCTCTTCTTTGTTCTCACAGCTCCTGGGTCTCAGCTTTGGATTTGGCCCCGCCTCTGTGTGTAGGTCTCCGGAGGGCGTCTGTTCTTCGCTCAAACAGGACAGGGTTAAAGGAGCAGCCTCTTCGGGGACTCTGGCTCACTCAAGCCAGGCGGGAGGGAGGGGCACGGAGTGCGGGGCAAGCCTGCAGTGGCAGAGGTCGGCGTGACGTTGCACCAGCCCGAGGCGCGCTGTGCGTTCTCCCAGGGAAGCTGCCCCTGGATCCCGGGACCCCGGCAGTGGCGGGCAGCACAGGCTCCCGGAAGGGCGGTGTGGACAGTGACCTGCGCTCGCACACAGGCTTCTTGGCGGCGGCAGCAGCAGCCCCAGTGTCCCACGCCCGTCACTGGGCTCCGTGCTTTCAGTCGCGACTCGCGCCCGTCTGTGGAGCCCCTTTAAGCAGCGCTCTTAATTCCCTCTCCTCGCGCACCAGGAAACCAAGAGGGAAGAAAAAGTCTCCTGCCTCTTCGGCAGCTCCAGAGTTTTCCAGGACTCCCTCCCGGCTAGCTGTGGCACATTAGCCCCCTTCAGGCTGTGTTCTCGCCGCCAGCCCCAGTCCTCTCCTTACGCTCTGACCGAAGCCCGAGCTTCAGCTTCCAGCGCCGCCCGCCCTGGCGGGCGAGCAGACAAGCCTCTCGGGCTGGTGAGTGCTGCTCGGCACCAATCCTCTGTGCAGGGATCTCTCCGCTTTGCCCTACCCAGGTATGTGGGGAGTTTCTTGCCTTTTGGGAGGTCTGGGGTCTTCTGCCGGCGTTCAGTAGGTGTTCTGTAGGAGTTGTTCCACGTGTAGCTGTATTTCTGATGTATCCGTGGGGAGGAAGGTGATCTCCGCATCTTACTCTTCCGCCATCTTACCAAACCATTTTACAAAGAGGATTTATTTAGTTTCCATTTCCCTCACAACTTATTGATGCTGAGCCGCTTTTCTTATAGTCTGTACATTCTTTTTGTAAAGTACCTATCTTTTTCTATTTTAATTGGGTTGTTGGATATATGTATCACAAATATATCCTCCCATTCTGCAACTTGCTTTTTTACTCATGTCTTTTCTTGAACAGAAGTTGTTAATTAAAATAAGTCAAATTATTAATGTCCTCTTTTATGGTTAGTGCTATTTATGTTCTGTTTTAGAAATCTTTGCTTATCCCAAGGACCTGATGATATTCCTCTATGTTTTCTTCTAAAAGCTTTATCGTTTTTGCCTTTTACATTTCGACCTTTGATCTGCCATGGAGTCGTCCTTGATTCCCTTTTTCTTTTGCATTCTATATGTGATCCATGAGAATACCCTATTGGCTCTACTTTCAAAAATGTCCAGAATCTAACCAATTCTCATCATGTTCATTGCTGTCACTCTGGAATGAGCTACTATCTCTCCTAGATCACTTCAGCAGTAGCCACTTATGTGGTTACTCTGTTTCGATCCTTGTACTTAGATTATATTAACATAGCAACCAAAGTCATCCTTTTAAAACTTAAGTCATATCATGTTGCTTTTCTGTTTAATTTCTTCTCCTAGATTCTCATTTCACTCACAGTAAAAGCCACAGTCTTTGTGGTGGCCTATGTGATATTTTATGATATGCCACTTGTTATAACCTGTTAACTGTCTGACCTGGTTCCCCTTCCTCACTGTGCTCCCACAATCTGTTCTCCTTTATGTTCCTTCTATATGCCAAACATGGCTACTCTTTCTACCTGGACTGCTCTACAGTCATTATGCACGTGCCATGTCCTTTAAGTTTTTTTAATCACGTGTCATCTTCTCAATGAGGTCTTATCCTAACCACCCTATTTAAAATTGCAACCTGCCACCCACCCCTAAGCACATCCAATTTCTCTTACCCAGCCACTGGTAGAATGTAAACACTGTGAAGGTATGGATTTTGTCTGTTTTGTTTATCAATGTATTACAAACTCCTCGAACAGTGCTTGGCACATAGTAGGTGCTCAGTAAATATTTATCAAGTAAATTGATTTTAGATATAGGCTTCTCCAGCTACACTGTTAGGTAGGAGTATTATCCCTTAGTGCTAACTTCTTTAGAACCTATCTAAAGAAGATATATGTACCACTTCAAGTAAAATTTGTTTTTTATTATGGTTTTCTCTAGGTGACAAAGGTGACACCTGCTTCAACTGTATTGGAACTGGTGTTTCAGGGCCTCCAGGTGAACCTGGTTTGCCAGGACTTCCAGGTCCCCCAGGTAAAACAATCTTCCTCAGGGCAACCTTAAGAATATTTCTTGGCTAGATATTAGTGAGCTTATAGTTTTAAATGATGCCAGTTTCTCATTTTATGGCTAGGCACTCACATCCATAAATAATTAAATATGAAATGTCACTACCTGCTATGAAATAAATTTTGCTCTTGTTCCCAGTAGCTGAAGCTACCAACATTTTCTATTAAAGAATTTTGACAGTATTACTCCAGGAAAAATATCTTCCTTATTTTCCATATGGTGAGGAAAATAACTTATACAGAGTCAGACTTCTTTATTCCAGAAAACTGGGGAAAATGTTCATAATACCTGGCCCCTGAATATGGCTTTCAGTGGCCAAGATTCTAGTCATTGGGATGTATCACATGTTGTCATTAAGAAACGGTCTTCTACCAGAGTTTGGCAATCAATTGCCAATATTCCTCTTTATTTTTTTTTTAATTTTTAAAAATTAAAAAAAATTAAAATGTTCTTTCTTTTTAAAAAAAATTATTGGAGTATAGTTGATTTAAATGTTGTGTTAGTTTCATGTGTACAGCAAATTGAATCAGTTATACATATATATATATATATCCAGTCTTCTTTAGATTCTTTTCCCATTATAGGCCATTACAGAGTATTGAGTAGAGTTCTCTGTGCTATACAGTAGGTCCTTATTAGTTATCTATTTTATGTATAGTAGTGTGTATATGTCAATTCCAGTCTCCCAATTTATCCCCCTCCTCCCTTACCCCCCTTGTAGCCATAAGTTTGTTTTCTTCATCTGTAACTCTGTTTCTGTTTTGTAGATAAGTTCATTTGTACCTTGTTTGTAAATTCCACATATAAGTGATATCATATGATATTTTTCTTCCTCTTTCTATATATAACTCCTCCTTCCCCATTTCCAATCAGAAACATATGTGATATACATCAGACCCACAACTCTTACTCAACTGCCTCTTGGGGTTTCCCAATATTATTTTCTCTTGAAATCACATTTCATGTCTGAGTCAGTCAGGGCTGAGAATAGATACCAGGTCTCTTACCTTTCTGTCTAGTGTGTCTGCCAAACACACATCTGGTGTTTGGAAATAGATTTTCAGCAAGACTTATAGCTGCTCCTAGAAGTTAATCATCCAGCCTTGTACTTCCAGTCTAGTGGTTTTCAAACTTGGGAGCACATCAGAATTACTTGGAGGGCTTGTTAAATCCCAGATTCCTGGGTCGCACCCCCCCACACACAAATTTCTGATTCGGTAGACCTGGGGTGGAGGGCCCAAGAATTAGCATTTCTAACCAGTGCCCAGGTGATGCTGATGCAACTAGTCCAGGGACCCATTTTGAGAGCACTGCTTTAGTAATATTTCCTCTAGTCTTTGAGCACCAATCCTTCCTCATAAACAAAATTTTCAGGAGTGACAAACCAAAGAAAGAACTGGTAGGAATCTAGGATAATTGCTTAAGTAAGAACAAAGAAAGATACACAGACTTTGTCCTTATCTCCTTCTCACCTTGGCAATGGGGTGGTTATAAGAGCAGAGCATTTCTGTGCATAGTACTTGGTAGCTGCGAGCTCTGAGAGGCTTTGGAATTGGAAATACCTAAGGATACAATGCTGTATGTACCAGGAAATGTTAGCTTTACCTAAAAGAAAGGATGATCTCCTCACCCTCAGAGCATAGAATAGAAAAATCAAAATGTGACTTGTTAAATGGGATTAAATGGCATTCTTATTTTTTAATTAATTAATTTATTTATTTATTGGCTGTGTTGGGTCTTCATTGCTGCATGTGGGCGTTCTCTAGTTGTGGCAAGTGGGGGCTACTCTTCGTCTCGGTGCGTGGGCTTCTCATTGCGGTGGCTTCTCTTGTTGCGGACCACAGTCTCTAGGCGTGTGGGCTTCAGTAGTTGTGGCTCGCAGGCTCTAGAGCTCAGGCTCAGCAGTTGTGGCTCATGGGCTTAGTTGCTCCACGGCATGTGGGATCTTCCCGGACCAGGGATCGAACCCGTGTCCCCTGCATTGGTGCATTGGCAGGCAGATTCTTAACCACTGCGCCCCTGGGGAAGTCTGGCATTCTTATTTTAAAACTTGACTTCCTGACTTGCTGATTTTTATATGAGCTTTGTCAGGATTTCAAGCTCAAAGCTCACATTACTCTGTGTGTGTGTGTGTGTGTGTGTGTGTGTGTGTGTGTGTGTGTGTATTAGGATCTCTTGGTTTCCCTGGACAGAAGGGTGAAAAAGGACACGCTGGTGCAACCGGTCCCAAAGGATTAACAGTAAGTTTTGAGTATATCATATAACAAAGGAAGTAGAAGAAACCCATTTACACTTTGATTTTCACTTGTGGATATATATAAAAGAAATTTAGTTTTTTTATTATGATATATTTGATTCTTTCACTCTCGCTGACTCATGTCTCACTTGACTCATAGCTTGGTACACTAAATGTTATTGGGCAGGTTGATGGGATAAACTGGAGAAAGTATTAGAAAAAAAGAAACCGAGTTTCTTTTTCTCTCTCTTCTTTTTCCCCTCTTTATTGCCCCACCACCACCTCCTCAGGGCATACCAGGAGCTCCAGGTGCTCCAGGCTTTCCTGGACCTAAAGGTGAACCTGGTGACATCCTCACTTTTCCAGGAATGAAGGGTGACAAAGGAGATTTGGGTTCTCCTGGAGCTCCAGGGCTTCCTGGTTTACCTGGCACCCCTGGACAGGATGGATTGCCAGGGCTTCCTGGCCCCAAAGGAGAACCTGTGAGTTGGTTTGACATTCTTGGTTTTGTCATGTCAAATTGTTAGTGATGTTTCCTAGGATAGGCCTGGTGCTGAGATGAACATGTAATCAATGCTTAAAAGAATGTGATTATATATACTAATGGTGCATTGTTATTGACTACATAGGGTTTATTTACAGTTCTTTTCTCAGTAGTTTTATTAATTCTTTCTGCTTAACCCACTGCTATATTGAGTAATATTTGCTATGACTACGTAGGCAGGAGGTTAAGATGCTTATGGGTCACTGTGAGGTTCCCCTTTTCTTATCCCACATAGCCTTGTCTGTTTTTTTTTTAGACCGGACAACAAAAGACTAATTTGGTTTTTATATAAAGTAAGCTTAGAGATTAGTGTGAGTAGATGGCCGTGTGAAATGTGCCATGGAGCCTACAGATTGAAGATAAATGAGTAGATTCTTATTTTGTGCACAACACACAGCCCAGGATATTTAGGTAGAAAGTGCTATTTTATTAAATGTTAGCTAGGCTGTAAACTTCTTGACTTCATGAACGCAGAGATTTTTGACTGTAAGCTTCATGAATACAGAGATTTTTGCCTATTTTTATTCTTTGCTTTATCACCAGCACCTGGCACATAGTAGGAACTCAAAACTATTTGTTAAAAGAATGAATAAGTAGAGTGATCACACATACCACCCCATAATAACACACACTCATGCAGTTTTTAAGAACTATTTATGGCTGTATCATTTCTCTAGTTGTACTTAGTAATACCAACCTACAGATAGCTGTTATATCTATATGTTTCTGTATTAAATTTTTCCCTTTTCAGGGTGGAATTGCTTTTAAGGGTGAAAGAGGTCCCCCTGGGAACCCAGGTTTGCCAGGTCTCCCAGGAAATAGGGGGCCTATGGGCCCTCTTGGTTTTGGCCCTCCAGGCCCACCAGGTGAAAAAGGCATACAAGGTGTAGCAGGAAATCCAGGCCAGCCAGGAATACCAGGTGAGTTTACTATGGTTGTTTTGTTTTTAGTTTGGTGCTTACAAGCAGAAATGTATTTATTATCTTTTGGCCATTCTTGGCTTCCTTTTATGAGAATTGCGTTTCCATCGCCATTTATATTGGGGTTTCTCAGAGCTTCTTAGCAGGGAAACATAAATGTGTGTGTGTGTGTGTGTGTGTGCACGCATGCGTTTTAAGAGGGGCTTCTCTTTAAATTTTTTGACTGTATTTATTGTTACTGTTGTTGTTTTTAAGTGCATGATATATATAATGTGCATGATATATATAATGCAAAGTTTAACAAATAATTATAATGGAAACACATACATAACTACCACACACGTCAAGAAACACAACATTGCCAGCATCCTCAAAACCCCTATCCTCCTCTCTCTGTCCTTTCCGATCATAATCCCCTTCCATTTCTCCAAAGGTAAACACTGTCCTGACTTTTGCATAATTTCCTTCCATATATAGTTTTATCACCTAGATATGTATTCCTAAACAAAGTACTTTAATTATGCTTCTTTTTGAGTGTTATATTAATGGAAGCATAGGGTAAGTATTCTTTATGTTAACTTTGTGTATGGATATAGCATATTCATTTTCACTGCTGTACAGTATCCCACTGTGTGTGTGTGTATGTGTGTGTATCACCGTTGCTTTATGCATTCTATTGTTAATGGACAGTTGGGTTATTTATAGTTCAGGCCTATTATGAATAATGCTTCTATGTGCATTCTTTTATGTATATTTCTGGTGTACATGTGCATACACTGCTCTGTGACAGAGATCAGCAAACTACAACTCTGGCCCTCCACATGTTGTCATAAATGAAAATTTTATTTGAACACATCCACAGCCATTCACTATTGTTTATGCTTGCTTTTGCACTACTACTACAGAGTTGTTGTTGCTACAGAGACAAGATGGCCCACAAAGCCTAAAGTATATGCTGTCTGGTCCTTTACAGAAAAAATTTGCCAATCCCTAGGCTAGGCTATATACTTAAGATTAGCATTCTTGAGGCATAGAATAAATACATCTTCAGCTTTACTAGATAATTCCAAACTACGTCCAAAGCAGTTGTACCAGTTTATACTCCCACCAGCAGTATTAGAGGTTTCTTGTTGCTCTATATCCTCATAAGTATTTTGTATTGTTAGACTTTTTCATTTTTGCCAGTCTGTTGAGTGTGATATATCTCATGGCAGTTTTATTTTATATTTCTCTGATTATATTAATGTTTACCATCTTTACATATGTTTGTTGACTATTTGAATTTCTGTTTGTGAAATGTCTATTCAAGTGTTTTGACCATTTTTTCTTTTGGGTTGTTTCTTTTTCTTATTGATTTGGAGGAATATATGTGTGTGTGTGTGTGTGTGTGTGTGTGTATTATTTGCATCAGTTCTTTATTAGCTATTTATTTTGCAAAATCTTAATTCACTATGGCTTGCCATTTTCACTCTCTGTATGGTGTCTTTAATGAACAGAAGTCAATTTGAATGTAGTCAAATATATCAACCTTTTCTCTCTCATGGTTAGTGCTTTTTATGTCATGTTTAAGAAATCCATCTTTGTCCTGAGCCTATTTCAAATTCTTATTTCAATTAATGAGAAGTAGTTGTACTTGGACTTTGCACACATAAAACCTTAAAGTACCACTAGTTAACCAAAAAGAAGTATTTTTCTTTTGACCTACATTTAGAAAATATTTTTATAGATGCCTAATATTTTTATAGATGCCATCTTCATGGAAACCCTTAAAACCGTCATCTACTTTTCTCTTTGAAATTTCATGCTTCTGTTTAGTATCTTCCTTGAAAATATATATAGGATTGTTTTTCTCGTACATTTTTGTGAGTTTGAATTTTTAGAAGATTGTAAGTACTTTCTTTTTGTTTTAATTAGTGGAGATCTTTAGTCAAGTGAACACTTCCCATTCACTATTAATTCCCACTTGTTCTTAGGTCCTAAAGGTGATCCAGGTCAGACCATAACACAGCCAGGGAAGCCTGGCTTGCCTGGTAACCCAGGCAGAGATGGTGAAGTAGGTCTTCCAGGTATGTGAGGAAATTATTTGACCATGTCTTCAACACTTGTTGGTTTCTTTCTTTGGCTACTTCCAAAAAACTGCTGTTTTTCCGTAGGTGAACCTGGACTCCCAGGCCAGCCAGGCTTACCAGGTATACCTGGTAGCAAAGGAGAACCAGGTATCCCTGGAATCGGGCTTCCTGGACCACCTGGTCCCAAAGGTATGTAGGACTGGGTAGGAGGCAAGGTAGGTTAGCTGGTTAGTATGATATTATTCTTTGATATAGCTCACACAACAGATAAAGTATATTCGTGCAACTTTTTTCTATGTGCAATAAAGAATGTAAGGGAAAAGTCACAGCATGTATGTACTATAGTTTCATTGTCTTTATGTAAAGCATTCCAGACAAGAAAATATCTAAATCCTAGATATGCAAAAATTATATACAAGCTTTAAATATCACAGTAATTATTGTCTTTTGTGTTCAAACTGTATTTACAGGGCTCAGAAAAGTCTCTGGCACATATTAAGCGCTCAATACATATTTGTTAAATGAATGGATTGTATTAAACAGAAAACAGATTTATTGCACACATATATCCAAGTAATGTTTTATCCTAAATCATATTATCTTGATTTACTGAAATTTTTAGGGCTGTTGCTTCAGTTATGCTTTATTCTTCACAGAATTTCTTTTCTCATGAATGGCAAGAGTGTGCATTGGTCTGAGATCAGTGTTTAAACATGTCCTTTTTATAGCTGAGTACTATTCCATTGTATATATGTGCCACATCTTCTTTATCCATTCATCTGTCGATGGACATTTAGGTTGTTTCCATGTCCTGGCTATTGTAAATAGTGCTGAAATGAACATTGTGGTACATGACTCTTTTTGAATTATGGTTTTCTCAGGGTATATGCCCAGTAGTGGGATTGCTGGGTCATATGGCAGTTCTATTTTTAGTTTTTTGAGGAACTTCCATACTGTTCTCCATAGTTGCTGTATCAATTTACATTCCCACCAACAGTGCAAGAAGGTTCCCCTTTCTCCACACCCTCTCCAGCATTTATTGTTTGTAGATTTCTTGATGATGGCCATTTTGACTGGTGTGAGGTGATACCTCATTGTAGTTTTGATTTGCATTTCTCTAATGATAGGGATGTTGAGCATCCTTTCATGTGTTTGTTGGGGATCTGAATATCTTCTTTGGAGAAATGTCTATTTAGGTCTTCTGCCCAGTTTTGGATTGGGTTGTTTGTTTTTTTGATATTGAGCTGCATGAGCTGCTTATAAATTTTGGAGATTAATCCTTTGTCAGTTGCTTCATTTGCATACATTTTCTCCCATTCTGAGGGTTGTCTTTTCATCTTCTTTATGTTCTCCTTTGCTGTGCAAAAGCTTTTAAGTTTCATTAGGTCCCATTTGTTTATTTTTGTTTTTATTTCCATTTCTCTAGGAGGTGGGTCAAAAAGGATCTTGCTGTGATTTATGTCATAGAGGGTTCTGCCTATGCTTTCCTCTAAGAGTTTTATAGTGTCTGGCCTTACCTTTAAGTCTTTAATCTATTTTGAGTTTATTTTTGTGCATGGTATTAGGGAGTGTTCTAATTTCATTCTTTTCCATGTAGCTGTCCAGTTTTCCCAGCACCACTTATTGAAGAGGCTGTCTTTTCTCCATTTTATTATCTTGCCTCCTTTATCAAAAATAAGGTGACCATATGTGTGTAGGTTTATCTCTGGGCTTTCTATCCTGTTTCATTGGTTTATATTTCTCTTTTTGTGCCAGTGCCATACTGTGTTGATTACTGTAGCTTTGTAGTATAGTGTGAAGTCCAGGAGCCTGATTCCTCCAGCTCCATTTTTCTTTCTCAAGATCTCTTTGGCTATTCAGGGTCTTTAGTGTTTCCACACAAATTGTGAAATTTTTTGTTCTAGTTCTGTGAAAAATGCCAGTGGTAGTTTGATAGGGATTGCATTGAGTCTGTAGATTGCTTTAGGTAGTATAGTCATTTTCACAGTGTTGATTCTTCCAATCCAGGGACATGGTATATCTCTCCATCTGTTTGTATCATCTTTAATTTCTTTCATCAGTGTCTTATAATTTTCTGCATACAGGTCTTTTGTCTCCTTCGGTAGGTTTATTCCTAGATATTTTATCCTTTTAGTTGCAATGGTAAATGGGAGTGTTTCCTTAATTCCTCTTTCAGATTTTTCGTCATTCGTGTATAGGAAGGCAAGAAATTTCTGTGTATTAATTTTGTATCTGGCTCCTTTACCACATTCATTGATTAGCTCTAGTAGTTTTCTGGTAACATCTTTAGGATTCTCTATGTATAGTATCATGTCATCTGCAAACAGTGACAGCTTTACTTCTTCTTTTCCCATTTGGATTCCTTTTATTTCTTTTTCTTCTCTAATTGCTGTGGCTAAAACTTCCAAAACTATGTTGAATAATAGTGGTGAGAGTGGACAACCTTGTCTTGTTCCTGATCTTAGGAAATGCTTTTAGTTTTTCATCACTGAGAATGTTGTTTGCTGTGGGTTTGTCGTATATGGGCTTTATTATATTGAGGTAGGTTCCCTCTGTATCTTCTTTCTGGAGGGTTTTTATCATTAATGGGTGTTGAATTTTGTCAAAAGCTTTTGCTGCATCTACTGAGATGATCATCTGGTTTTTCTCCTTCAATTTGTTAATATGGTGTATCCCATTGATTGATTTGTGTATATTGAAGTATTCTTGCATTCCTGGGATAAACCTCACTTCATCATGTTGTATGATCCTTTAATGTGCTGTTGGATTCTGTTTGCTAGTATTTTTTTGAGAATTTTTGCATCTATGTTATTGGTGATATTGGCCTGTAGTTTTCTTTCTTTGTGACATCTTGGTCTGGTTTTGGTATCAGTGTGATGGTGGCCTCGTAGAATGAGTTTGGGAGGGTTCCTCGCTCTGTTATATTTTGGAAGAGTTTGAGAAGAATAGGTAGTAGCTCTTCTCTAAATGTTTGAAAGAATTCGCCTGTGAAGACATCTGGTCCTGGGCTTTTGTTTGTGGGAAGATTTTTAATCACAGTCTCAATTTCAGTGCTTGTGATTGGTCTGTTTATATTTTCTATTTCTTCCTGTTTCAGTCTCAGAAGGTTGTGCCTTTCTAAGAATGTGTCCATTTCTTCCAGTTTGTCCATTTTATTGGCATATGGTTGCTTGTAGTAATCTCTCATGATCTTTTGTATTTCTGCAGTGTCAGTTGTTACTTCTCCTTTTTCATTTCTAATTCTATTGATTTGAGTCTTCTCCCTTTTTTTCTTGATGAGTCTGGCTAATGGTTTGTCAATTTTGTTTATCTTCTCAAAGAACCAGCTTTTAGTTTTATTGATCGTTTCTGTTATGTGCCTCATTTCTTTTTCATTTATTTCTGATCTGATCTTTATGATTTCTTATCTTCTGCTAACTTTGGGTTTTTTGTTCTTCTTTCTCTAATTCCTTTAGATGTAATGTTAGGTTGTTTATTTTAGATTTTTCTTGTTTCTTGAGGTAGGATTGTATTGCTATATACTTCCCTCTTATAGGTACTTTTGCTGCATCCCATAGGTTTTGGGTCATTGTGTTTTCATTGTCCTTTGTTTCTAGGTATTTTTTGATTTGCTCTTTGACTTCTTTAGTGATATCTTGGTTATTTAGTGGTATATTGTTTAGCATCCATGTGTTTGTATTTTTTACAGATTTGTTCCTGTAATTGGTATCTAGTCTCATAGTGTTGTGGTTGGAAAAGATACTTGGTACAATTTCGATTTTCTTAAATTTACTGAAGCTTGATTTGTGACCCAAGATATGATCTATCCTGGAGAATGTTCCACGAGCACTTGAGAGGAAAGTGTATTCTGTTGTTTTTGGATGGAATGTCCTTAAATATCAATTAAGTCCATCTTGTTTAATGTGTCATTTGAAGCTTGTGGTTCCTTATTTATTTTCTGCAAATGTTTTTAGATCACTTCCAGAATTATGTAGCAGGTCTTTTATCATACTGTATCCAGATGTAAGCAGAAGAAAAGTTTCTCTGCATTTTTGTGTTGGATTCATTCCTTATTTTTAGTTGTGTCTTGTTGGTAATAGCTTTGATTTTCCTTAGAAGAGCATATCTTCCACACACATTAGCCCTATATGACAATAATAGGGGACCATATGGTGATTGAGAGAGAATATCAGGTACCTGTAAGGCTTAGTCTGAAGTAGTCATCTAGAATGTCATTGTGGTTTTACCTTCTTACTGTAGTCACTAAGAATGATTGAATAGGGTGAAAATGTGGGTTTGGGAGTTTGGGTATCTTCCTTACAGTGTCTTCTCTTTGGAGATTAAAAAATGGCTTCTAATTTTACAGGTTTTCCTGGAATTCCAGGACCTCCGGGAGCACCTGGGACACCTGGAAGAATTGGTCTAGAAGGTCCTTCTGGGCCACCAGGCTTTCCAGGACTAAAGGTCTGAAACATTTTTAATTTATTTTTTCTTATTTTTCTATTCCCCCTACCTTCCTTAGCCTTCTCTATTTTGATTTAGACATCATCCCAAGTCTTCACTGTATAAATAAATCTTAACTTATTGTATTTTTATTTAAAAATATTTAATTCCAAATACTTTTTAATAGTCCAAGGGGTCAAATTGAAGCAAAAAAAAGAAGTTTCTGAACCTGTTTAGAGTGACTGGTTATATGATGAGATGAGATGAGAGAATATAATCATCAGTTTCCCCTGTGCTTTTCTGTAGTACCATCATTCCATTTAATCTCTGTCCATGTCTGTGTGATGTTTGGTTGAAATGGTGTTGAATATCATGCCAAGTACTTCTCATACATTCCCCTCTGTCCCAATTCCATCCCAGATACTTAATGCAAATCATTGCTATCGACTTAGTACTAATAATGGTACTGTGTTTGAGTTGGTTTCTATTCCTCTTACTACATTTTAGGTAATCTAAAATTTTCCTTAGTCAGTCTTCAGCAAACTGCCATGGTACGTAATTATCCTAACTGTTCCTGTATTTTCTCTGTGTTTAATTAATTTAAACTTCCTGTGTTTTTATGATTACTATCAATAACTTTTTTCCATGGGAAGAAAAATTGACCATGGCCACAGTTGTCATGAAAATCACTTCTCTATTGATTGTTTTTATTTTATTATTAACCTTTTCAAATGAACGCAAAAGTAAAAGGAATAATACAATGAACTTTCTTATATCCATCACTCAGATTCCAAATTATCAATATTTTATCATATTTGCTTCATCTACGCTTTTTTTCTTTGCTGAAGTATTTTAACCCAAATCTCAATATAGTGTCATTTCACCTATAAATATCTATACTTCAGTATTCATCTCTAAGTAAACAGACATTATATAGAAAACCCACAGTTCTATTATCATACTTAGTCAAATTTAAAATAATCATCTAATACAGTACCCAGTCTGTAATCACATTTCATCACTTCGGTTCTTTAATCTCATGCTGTCTCAGTTATTTCTTTCTTGTCCTGAATCCAGACCAAATAATTCAATTTGTTTTACTAAGCCCAGTTTCCTATCCTTCCAGATGTTCTGTCCTGCATGCCAATTACTTTTCATTTAATTATCCTACTCCCTTTACCATGGCAGGGGGGTTATTATCTTGTATTTTCTGCTTTAAATTCTCTATAGTAAACAGTAAACACCAAGAAAGTCATGGGAGTTTTTGTTGTGTTTTATCATGTGTATGCTCAAGGGAGAACCAGGATTTGGTCTACCTGGGCCACCTGGGCCTCCAGGACTCCCAGGTTTCAAAGGAATACTTGGTCCAAAAGGGGATCGTGGTTTCCCAGGACCTCAAGGTCCTCCAGGACAAGCTGGCTTGGATGGGCTACCTGGACCAAAAGGTATGGAGGCTGTTGCTAATTCTCAATTTGCTTTTAAATTTATAGAAATTGAAACTGTTGTGACAGTTTATGGGTGATAATCCCAATTAACTAGAAAGCCCATGCTGCCACTCTATCATGGCTTTTTTTTTAATCCTCCATTGGTATATGTTGTGTTTTATTTCATTGTATAGATGATACAATCATATATGTATTGAAGTAACACTTTTGTAAAAGTCTTCCCTTTACCTCATATCCATCCATTATGTTCCTCCCCATCCCATATGTAGCCATTTTTTAGTTACTTATTTATCCTTCTGGTGTTCCTTCATACAAATACAAGTCAATAAGAATATATATATATCGTTTAACATCTTTATTGGAGTATAATTGCTTTACAATGGTGTGTTAGTTTCTGCTTTATAACAAAGTGAATCAGCTATACATATACATATATCCCCATATCTCCTCCCTCTTGCATCTCCCTCCCACCCTCCCTATCCCACCCCTCTAGGTGGTCACAAAGCACCGAGCTGATCTCCCTGTGCTAAAGAAGAACATATATATTTTTATTTCCTACCTTTCTCAAAAGATAGAGTACTACCTTTTGCACTTTATTTATTTCATTTAACTTTATATTCTAGAGAATCCTCCATGTTAGTACATAGAGATTGTGATTTTTTTAAAATAGTTGCCTAGTATTGTATTGCTTGGGTATGCCATGGTTTATTCTACCAGTTGCTAGTTGCTAGACTGTGTTTTTGGCAATATTTTCTTATTAGAAATAATGCCACAATGAATAATCTTGCATACATGTTATTTCATGTGTGTACAGGTGTAATGTTAGAATAGAGTAATAAAAATGGGTTTTCTGAATGGAAGGGCAAATGCATTTCTAGATATTGACAGATTCCTCTCCATTTGTACCTTTTTACACTCCCCCCAAAAATGTATGGGTGTGCTTGTTTCCCCACAGCCTTGCTAAATGAGTATGTTGATAAACTCTTGGATTTTTGCCAAACTGTTGGAAACAAGTAGGTTATCTCAGTATAGATTTTTAAACATTTTATTGTGAAAAATCTCAAACACACAGAAAAATTAACAAGAATTGTACAGTGAAAACCCATCTATCTACCACCTAGATTCTACAATTCACATTTTATCTCTCTGCCAACATTTAATTTTTTTTTTTTTTTTTTTGCGGTACACGGGCTTCTCACTGTTGTGGCCTCTCCCGTTGTGGATCACAGGCTCTGGACACACAGGCTCAGCGGCCATGGCTCACGGGCCTAGCCGCTCCGCGGCATGTGGGATCTTCCCAGACCAGGGCACGAACCCGTGTCCCCTGCATCGGCAGGCAGACTCTCAACCACTGTGCCACCAGGGAAGCCCCCAACATTTAATTTTTAAAAATGTTTTATATAAAGCAAAGTAGAAAAAGTTTTACAGTGACTACTGTATACCCACCATTGATATTCTACTATCAACATTTTACTATGCATGATTTGTCACGTATTTCTTCATCCCTTTCTCCTTTCGTTGACTTATTTTTAATGCATTTCAAGGTAAATCACAATAGCAATGCACTTCTCCCTAAATACTGCAGCATGCATGTCTATGGTTGTTCTTTTTCTTTTGATACACTACCAAATGTAAAATAGATAGCTAGTGGGAAGCAGCCGCATAGCACAGGGAGATCAGCTCGGTGCTTTGTGACCACCTAGAGGGGTGGGATAGGGAGGGTGGGAGGGAGGGAGGTGCAAAAGGGAAGAGATATGGGAATGTATGTATATGTATGACTGATTCACTTTGTTATACAGCAGAAACTAACACACCATTGTAAAGCAATTATACTCCAATAAAGATGTTAAAAAAATGAAATGTGCAAATCTTAAGGGTACATTTTCTGGATTTTAACAGATGCATACTCCTGTTTAACCAAACCCCTATCAAGATATGATCCCAGAAATTTCCCTTTTGCCCCTTTCCTCAGTTCTAACCCCAACATCCACAGTGGCAACCATGCGGTAATGATTTTTTTCATCAAAAATTAATTCTACCTGTTCTAGAAATCCTTTGGAATGATACAGCATGTACTTTCTTTGTGAGGCTTCCTTCACTCAGACTATTGTTTTTGAGATTCATTCATGTTGTTGTGTTTATCAGTAGTCCTTTATTTGTTTTTAATGAGCATTTCATTGTATAAGTATACCAAAGTTTGTTTATCCATTCTCTGTTGATGAACACCTGGACTGTGTCAAAGTGTTTGGCTATTATGAGGGAAACTCTTAAGAACATTCTTTTACAACTTTTTTTTAATGGATATGTGCTTTCATTATGCTTGAGTAAATACCTAAGAGTAGAATTGTTGGGTCATAAGACAGGTGCATGTTAGTTGTATAAGACACTACTAGACCTTTTTCAGGGAACCCTTGTACATCGTTGGTAGGAATGTAAATTGGTACACCCACTGTAGAAAACAGTATGGAAGTTTCTCAAAAAACTACAAGTAGAACTACCATATGATCCAGCAATCCCACTCCTGGGCATATATCCAGAGAAAACCATAGTTCAAAATGACACATGCACCCCAGAATTCACTGCAGCACTATTTACAGTAGCCAGGTCACGGAAGCAACCTAAATGCCCGTCAACAGGTGAATGGATAAAGAAGATGTGGCACATATATATGATGGAATATTACTTAGCCATAAAAAGGAATGAAATTGTGCCATTTACAACAACATGAATGGACTTGGAGGGTATTATGCTTAGTGAAATAAGTCAGAGAAAGACAAATAATGTATGATAGGACTTATATGTAGAATCTAAAAAATAAAACAAAATAGTGAATATAACAAAAAGGAAACAGTCTCACAGAAATAGAGAACAAACGAGTGGTTACCATTGGGGAGAGGGAAGGGGGAGGGGTAAGATAGGGTTTGGGATTAAGAGGTACAAACTACTATGTACTATAAAATAAATAAGCTACAAGGATATATTGTACAGGGAGAATATAGCCAGTATTTTATAATAACTGTAAATGGAGTATAACCTTTAAAATTGTGAATCACTATGTTGTACACCTGAAACTTATATAATATTGTAAATCAACTATTAACTCAATAATAGAAAAAGGAAATTACTAGACCTTTTCCCAAAATGGTTGTATCATTTTCTAACCAATATAGTATGAAAGTTTCAGTTGTTCCACATTCTCTCCAACATTTGGTTTTATCAGTTTTTTTCATTTTTGAATTTTAGTAGGTATGTAGGTAATGTATTTTGGTTTTAGTTTGCATTTCCCTGATGACTAATGATGTTGAGCTCTTTTACATGTACTGGTGAATTATTTACATATTCAGATATTTTTCCCACTTTAAAATATGGGTTGTTTTTCTTTTTATTGTTAAGTTGGAAGTGACCTTTACGTATCCTGCATACTGGTTCTTTGTCAAATACATGTTTATGAGTATTTTATCCCTGTCTGGCTTGCCTAGTGTATTTTGATGAGCAGAAGTTTTAATTTTATTGATTTTTCATTTATCAATTTTTTTCTTATTTGATTATTATTTTCTTTGTTTTATCTAAGAAAACTTTCCCTGTTCCAAAGTTGCAAATATATTCTTTTTTATTTTGTAAATTTTATAGTTTTAGTTTTTATGTTGGAGACCATCATCCATTTCAAATAAGTTTTGCTTAGCATCATTTATTTAAAATAACTCCCTCCTCATTGGGTTATTTTGGTGTCAGTGTCAAAAATCAAACGACTGTTTATGCATGGGTGTATTTCTGTGCTGTCAGTTCTGCTTATCTATCTTACTATCCTTAAGTTCCTACCAACTGTTTATATTACAGTAGCTTTACAATAAGACTTGATGTCAGGTAATATAAGTTCTCCAACTTTTTTCTTTTTTAAAAATTTCTTTGGATATACTACGTCCTTTTCCTTTACTCTCAGGGTAGTTTAAAATTGTATTTCCATTATTATGAGGGAAATTGACCATCTTTTCATATATTTAAAGGACATACATATTTTTTCCTGTAAACTGCTCATGTCCTTTGCTCATTTCTTTCTTTTTTTTTTTTTGTGGTATGCGGGCCTCTCATTGTTGTGGCCTCTCCCGTTGCGGAGCACAGGCTCCGGATGCGCAGGCTCAGCGGCCATGGCTCACGGGCCCAGCCGCTCCGTGGCATGTGGGACCTTCCTGGACCGGGGCACGAACCCGCGTACCCTGCATCAGCAGGCGGACTCTCAACCACTGTGCCACCAGGGAAGCCCCACTTTGCTCATTTCTTTATTGGTTTCTTCTATCCGCTTGATTTTGATTTCCCTAATTATATATATGAATAGAATTAGTCTAACTGGTTTGGCAATTGTTTTTTTTTTCTTTCTGGTTTGCAAGGAACTAGACTCTCCTGGTCAACGTTTTGGCCCCCAGAAAATAATCTGAAGAACCCCACACTTCTGAAACATGTTGGATTGATTCCTATTAAAGCAATAAAACAGCATTGCCAAATTTAACCAGGCTATATTCTGCCAGCAAGAGCCCCAAACTAACCCAATACAAATTGTTCTCAGATAAGTGCTTTTAAAAATACCTTCCTGTCTTTGAGTACACAATTCTGGCCTGCTATAAACTGTAACACTCAAAGTTACAGATAGTGTTTCCCATCAGTTACCTCCCCCAGCTTAAACTTGTGACCCCCAAAACTTGCAGATAGAAACATTTCAAATGATAAGCTATGTGGCAAACAGTCTCCATATGGAAATTACTCACTCATTATACTTTGTTTATGAAAATATCCTTGAGGCAGAGGTTGGGAAGAAAGGGGTTGAAGCCCATTTTAAACATCAGCCCTTTATCAAGCGTTTGCCTAACCTTTGAAAGGAAGTATAGGATCCCCATATCCTAATAGGAATCATTCCCAAATATTAAAACCTCAGTACAGTTCCTAAGGTGCTAGAAAAAAAAAAGAATTTGGGGCTTTCTGCCACGTAATTCCTTTATTCCTCAAACATTCATTATGTTCTTATTCTGTGTCTATTATTACTTGAATTGTTAGAAACACAAAGGCATAGACTCTGCTCTTGAAGATCTCAGAGATTGTTCTCTACTATAAGAAAATCTAGGTGGTATCACCATGATAGTGTTTATCTCAACAGGAACTTTTATGAGTATGTATCACTAATGTTTTGGATCAATAGACCATAGTCAAAACACAGCAAGCAGATCACAATAAAAGTTCACCCACCAGATATACTTACACCAGTGGCTGGGTATCAGAACTTAGTGACTAAACTATAGGAGAAATTGGTACATCATTTTCAAGGCAACATAGTGACCAATAATAAATTAATAAGGCTAATATCCATCAGGAAAGAACTATATGAGGAAGAAAATGTGCTTAAGACTGAACATTGGAATCATTCAACAAAAAAGAAAATAATGATGACTTTGGAAGCATTTAGTTTATCTGATATGTTACTTTTGTTCAGGGCCGCATCTAAGGTGCCTTGGGAAGCTTCATATACAAAGTGACATTTGAACTGAATCTTTAGGGAAGGATGTTCCAGGTAGCAGAAATAACGTGCAAAATATCATTGTGACAAATAGAATGGTGTGTTTGTAAATATTGAAATAAATAAGAAATAAAGTATAATTTTCAAAATCTATATCATATCTAGAAATTAATAAAACAAAATGTGCCTAATGTATTTGTGGGAAAAATTAAAACTCTATTATTAACAACTTGAAAAAGGGTAGAATTAATTGGTTAATAAATCGTATGTGTAGATGGGAAGAGACAGTCAATTCTCCCCAGATTTGTCTGCAAATATACTGCATTTTCAATGAGAATTCAAGTAGAAATTTTCTGGATATGACATAACTGATTCTGAAACTTGATATTTAGCAAACATATGATAAAACATACTACAAACTCATTGTAATTATAACTTTGTGAACCAATGCTAAAGACTAGTGACTCAGCTATTGTTGTTTTTAATATCTAAACTATATTTATTCCTTAAAGGTGACATTGGACCAAATGGACAACCTGGGTCAATGGGACCTCCTGGGCTGCCAGGAACAGGTGTTCAGGGGCCACCAGGGCCACCAGGAATTCCTGGACCAATAGGTCAACCTGGTAAGATTGGAGTAAATGTGCATTTTGTAGCACTAATTATGTAGAGGTTGATTAGCCCCTCAATAAAGTGTAACCTATGTAACAGTCTTCCAGAAAACAGATTTGAGAGTTAATATGTCCACTTATATAATTGTGTAAAAGTGAAAGAGCACAGATCACGACATAAGAACTACTTTAATCCCTGATATTTCCCCTCCCTGTTAATTTAAAATTGATCTATTAACAACAGTGCAATTTAACAACTGCAGTGTGTTGCCATGGCTTATAATCATTGAGCTAGTCATAGCTTTGGAATCCCAGACCTTCTAGTGCTAATCATTTCAGACCTGAGTAGCTATATGGCATTAATAGACCTTTGTGGAACCTCATAACATTTCTTAGCACGTGAGAACTAGGGTTAAAAAAGTTCTTTGAAAAATATTTCTTAGGCATTCTCAATTTTTTAAATAAAACAAGTGAGTTTACTTGAATTTTCTTTTCTTTTGCCCATAAATCAGCATTTACTTTGCAACTCATAAGCACGCTAAGGTTTTTTTTTTAATATGAATACTCAGAAAAGTTTTGTCAGCTTGTAACCTAATAGAGAATCATATGATTCCTCTATGTTTGTGTGAGAGCTTACTCAAGTTTGTGGATTCTGAGCCATCTGGTGATGTGAATTATTTTTATCTTAATCTAGGCAGGCATAGTAAGGGCCACACTTGGGCCAAGATTATGTTATTGCAAAGCACTATAATAATATATGAAATTAAAACAAATATGGAACATTTAATCATTCCTTACTTCACATGAATACATCAGATGACTTAAACACACCGTTCAGATATACATACATTGACTTTGAAACAATGGAATATATTTTCTGACCTTAAATGCCAATAGGTATTTTGTTAGTTATTATGCTTAAAATCTAGAAACACTGATTAACAATATAAAAAGCCTGGAAAGTAAAGGTTATTTTTGCTTATGTCCTATTTTAAACATTTATTTTATGGCAGATTATACTGTTTTTATAGTGGCCCCTAACATGTCACTACTGATTTAGAAATAAGAAAACTTACAGTGTTGCTTTGAACCAGCTTGTTAAAAAGTAAGTGCTTCAACATTCATGAGAAAACCATCTGTCCAACTAGCAGAGGGATCTTGAGAGAAAACAATTAATTTTTAGGTTTGGCCATTATAGTCTTGGCCTGCTGTTTCACAAAATGGCTAAAATAAATTTATCATTTCTGTTGTGTTTTGTCATTTATTTTATTTCCCAAAATTGCATGAGGTTTTGGAAGCATTTTGAATTCTTAAGTCACAGCTTAGCAAGAATAAAAAGACCACTGTTAATACCAATATGAACAAAATAAAAATACATTCATTTGTACTTTCTGCCTTTTCAAATTTAGCTAATGCTCTATGATGTTTCATTCACCTAATGTTGTTTCTTTTTAACTGATGGATATGTAGGTATATTTATAAAGTCCATATAGAATAGGCAGGGGGAAAAGTAATGATGCTGAATTTAATCTCATCTCTTCCTTCTGTAAATATATATTTTGCTACAGAATTGAAGATCCTAACTAATATGGTTCAACAAACAAATGAAGTTAACAGCAACTGCCATGAAAATGCATTGAATGCATTCTTATTAATATAGAAATGTTCTCAAATCACAATTTTTTTTACCACAGGATGACCACATTTTGTATTTGATACTAGCAACATATACTCACTTTTAAAGTAAATTTTATTTGTATCATCAAAGCAGAATATTATCTTAGTCCATTTCAAAAATACCATAATTTCTGTTTGTACATCTCAATAACAGGATGATCAGCAAGGCTACTACTAATATCTTGATACACCTGACTTATACTGCATGGCTGAAATTCTAACTACCAATTTTTAAAAATAAGCTTATTAAATATACTTGCTGTGTTTCATTTTGCAGTAGAAAACTTAATGCAAAGTATTCTATGTTGTCATTTCTCTAGAAATATATGCTTTTCAGGCTTTTCTTTTGACTCCAGTTTTCTATTATTTAATTAAGCTTTACTATTTGTCATTCTCTTTTCCATAGCAGGCTGTACAGTTTAATGCATGTTTATAAGTTAAAGACCTGTTGAATATCAATTTCTCATTTGGCAGTAGGGAAATAAAATTTTTCTTTAAATGCCAAGGGACAAGAAGCAAAGTGCTTTTCACCCCATGCCCTAGTAACCCAGGCAGAAATGGAAGTTGTTGGTTCTTATTATTTGGTCTGGCCAATAACTAGAAGATAATTGCTTTAGTTAATCTTTTTAGAGGTCAGTTAAATATACTCAATTCCATGTCTACAGATAATACCCTAACCTGAGTTAAATGTGTTGTAACACTTGCCCAGCCTCAGGAACACGTGCATGGCTGAATCAGCTCAGGCTCATCACCACTAATGTGAATCAAAGGAATAAGGAATTAGTCGTGTAATTTTTATAGATGAAGGAGAGTACATTGTAGTTTTCTAACTTTTTTTGGCTATAAAACCCTTGGGCTGTGTGTGTGTGTGTGTGTGTGTGTGTGTGTGTGTGTAAAGTTTTCACAGATAATGCATGCTTTTGGAATTTTCTTTTTTTTCCCATAAACTCTTTCCATTTGGCTGCAAATAAATTTAGAGCATTATACACCTCTAATGTACTTAGCCTCTATAGATATATCCATATAATTCCTTTTATTGTGTAAGGAGATTCAGCAGAGCCTTTGAATTTATATTGACTTTCTTCATTCTGAATCTTACCAGGATGCCGATTCCTGACATAGTCATGGAAAAGATCTATGCTGTGCAAAATGCAGCATAATATCTGTTACTACTACTAATGACAATGCAGAGATCTTTGCCTAGTACATGTAGTTTGCTTAATCATAGCCTGCACTAATAATTATTGAGTTATCTGTACCTAACCTGTTACAGTATAAAATCAAGTTTATTTTTAAATTCTAACTAACTTTTAGGAGCTTAAATTCCAAAGTGATCATTCACAGCAATATAAAGATCAGAGATAAACAAGAGTGTAAAGCTGATCTTCATCAAAAAGTATTACTTTTTGTGAATGTAAAATTTTATTGTGTCTCTGTTGGCAAACACATTTATAGTATATGTTATATGAGCATCTGAGCAAATGCCTAAAATAAATTTCTTTCCTGATTACTAATATATGTTAGTAGTGAATCAATATCTAATAAATTCTATTCGTAGACTTTTTGTTCTAATCTTTACATGGTTAGTTTTGTTTCCTAACCTAATGAATCTTTTTGCAACTTGCTTCTGCTTGGGTGGTTCATCTTGCTGCTGAACTATAACTTCCTGCCTCTTGAACTTCAGGTCTGCCAGGTACTGTAGTTTTCTCTCAAAAGCCTTATCTTTTTCTTTTTTAATATTGAGAATTTATTATATTAGAGCAAATAGAAAATATCATTCAAATATAATAGGATCATCGTAAAAGATGCAAGAGATATTTCATGAAAATGGTTCTGAGAAACTGTAAATAGGATATTTCCTTTGATTTATTATCTTTTGAGCTCTATTGAGGTATAATAGACAAATAGAATTGTAATATATTTCAAATATACAATGTGATTATTTGATATATGTATACGTGGTGAAAGGATTTTCACAATCAAGTTAACACATCCATCACCTCACATATTTTCCACTTTTTGTGTGTGAGAACCCTTAAGTTCTACTCTATTAGCAAGTTGCAGTTATACAATACAGTATTATCAATGATAGTCACCATGTTATACATTAAATCCTCAGACCTTATTCATCTTTCTTCCCCCCCCCCCGCAAAAGCCATATCTTAAAGCTTTAAACTTGGAAAACAAACAAGATTTCTCCAGATTGAAGTCTTTGGTTTCTTTTAATTATTTTGTAGAACCGCTCTCTTGGAGCATATTTCAAAGGACTAATTAGTTATCTTGAAAACTCAGCTATTAAAAACTACTTGGACTGTAATATAACAATAGACAGTGATTCATATAGGGCTATAATTGTGCACATGATTAGGTATCTCATCATATTTCATAAATATAAAATATCTCTCCCCTTTTAATAATCTTTTTATTATGAAATGGCAGCATTGGAATCATCACTACTGTACCAACTAAATGGAATTCTCTAATCTTCAAAGTGAATTTAATCAGTTTAAAGGCATGCTGGTATATTATATCAAACAGGTCTTAAAATGCCAGTGTCTTGCTCTCTTATAAAAATAATTGTCTGTGAATCTTCAACAGTAATAAAATTAGGTCTTATTGTTGAAGGGATGCTTGGAATGGTCACCTGTTTCATCCCGCAGCTTTCAATCAGTTATGGCACATCCCCATTTAACAGATGAAGACCAACAACATTAAGTGACTTAATAAGTCACGTAGCTGATAGGTATTGGAATGGGAACTTGCACCATGTTTGTAGTGTAATTCTTTTCACTAAACATATTCTTTTTTAACCACCTTGTTTTCTGGAGTATATTTTTGCAATGACATATTTTTTCTATAAAATCCTGGCTGGATTACTGTGAAACAAAAGTTAACAACAAAGACTAATAATAACGTATTATTAAAACAACATGTAAAACAAAGCCAATATAAAGTAAAAAGGGCCCATGTAACTTACTTATTCAGTAATTAATCTTTTTATGGATTATAGAAATACATCTTTATAATTCATAATACCTTAGAGCAATGGAAATCCAAGTGTGGTCAATGGACCAGTGTCGAATTACAAACTGTTTGTTACCAGTCAGCACTGGAATTAGAAGAAATAGAGAGTAAGCATTTAGAAACTTTTATAGCAGTTTGACAGTGTAATTATATTTATTGAATATAATAACCAAAAGGTAAGATTGTATTTTATATGTCTTTGATATTTTTATTTTAGTATTTTAGTAATTTTATTGTGTTTTATTAAAAAAAACAGTCCATGATGGACCAGCAATTAAGAAAAGATTGGTCGGTCATGAGAAATAATTTCAGAAGCACCTTCTTAGAGAAATATACTTGAGAATCCTAAACTTTTATTGTTGGTTATTTTCTGTGCATGATGCCAAAAGTATCTCTAACTCACTGTTAGGTTTGTTATATACAGGATTCTATCACTTGTTTGCTAGAAAAATAACCAGATACATCTCTTAAAACTACTTCAATACTTCTTAATATTGGTTTGTATTAACTAGGCTTGCATGGAATACCAGGAGAGAAGGGGGATCCAGGGCCTCCTGGATTTGATGTTCCAGGACCCCCTGGTGAGAGAGGCAGTCCAGGGATCCCTGGAGCACCAGGTCCTATGGGACCCCCAGGATCACCAGGGCTCCCAGGAAAAGCAGGTGCCTCTGGCTTTCCAGGTAATATTTTAGTCTTCCCAGGTAATTTTTTAGTCTTCCCTAATTTTGGATTCAGGAAATTAAAACTAATATGACTCTGGTATATTATCCTCTTGTACTTTTCTGGATTGACACTGTCCTTTAAGAAAAAGTGTTAAATGTCTTTGATTGTAGGAAACTCACTTTGCTATTTGCATTACACTTTTTCTCTCTGAGGGCTCCAGTTATATATTGCTGTGTAACAAATGACCCCAAAATTTAATGATTTAAATCAACCTTTTAATTTTGCTCAAGGTTTGTGGGTCAGGAATTAAGGGATGGATTGCCAGGGTTGTTTATCTCTGATCCACATGGCATCAGCTGGAGTGGTTGGGGTTGAAGGATCTACTTCTCTGACATCTGAGTGTTCATTGGCCTCTTCACATGGTATCTCATTATCCATAGAAGTACTTTGCATTATGGTAGTATCAAGGTAGCTGCTCTCCTTCCAGGGCAGCTGGCTTCCAAAAGAGAGAATCCCCAAAACTGAAAATGAGTGTACTAAGAGCCACAGATGGAAGTTTCAAGGCTTCTTATGATCTAGCATTGAGAGTCATACAGTGTCACTTAGTCAAGGGTAAGGCACAGAGTCATCCCGAATTCAAGGGGAGAAGGCTACTCTAGGCTGTGTATACTGGGAAGTGTGGTTCATTTGGGGACCATCTTTAGAGACTAACTACCACAATGATATAGGCAGTAGTGGTCACTAAGGTTACAATAGTTGGAAAGGGGTGAAACTTAGTGGCTTCCCTCCAAGTTTCAATAGTTTTCCAGTTGACATCTTTAAACTTATCTTTTATCTTTCCAAGGTCAAGGAAAGGTAAAAGATACTTATTGATATTCTTAAAAGGTGCCAAAGGTGAAATGGGTATGATGGGACCTCCAGGCCCAACAGGACCTTTGGGAATTCCTGGCAGGAGTGGTGTTCCTGGTCTCAAAGGTAATATTCAGGGTTTGCTGGCAGATGCATGAAAGAAAGAAAATTTAGTATTTTACTTTATGTCAATACAGAATATTTTTATTTGACTGCTTTAAAATGAGCAATGCTTGCTTGTATTATGTTTCTTGTATTTTCATGGCATTTAAATAGGTACTGTTTTAAGTTTGGTGGTATGCTTAGCTTGAATACTATGAAACATGGTAAGTGCTTAGCTCAAAATAACAGAATATAGGGATTAAATTTTTACTTTTTACAGTCTTTGTAATTGTCAAAGAATCCCAGAAGAGAGATTGTTATTTGAGTGTAAAAGTGTGTGTGAGGTCGAGTTATTTATAGACAGTAAATAAGGTGCCTAAGTGTTTTGGGTGGTCAGTGGCCTACCCAACTATGTAACATATGGATAATCTTTATATATGCATTAATCCTGGATGGATAAATCTGATCTGCTCTGTCTTCCCCACACATGTTGGGTTTAGGTGATGATGGTTTGCAGGGTCAGCCAGGACTTCCTGGCCCTGCAGGAGAGAAAGGTAGTAAAGGAGAGCCTGGCCTTCCAGGCCTTCCTGGACCAATGGATCCAGATCTGCTGGGTTCAAAAGGAGAGAAAGGGGACCCTGGCCTACCAGGTGAGTGAATGCATTTATTTATTAATGTGTTTCCTGCTATATATGAATTTTAATTTTTAATAGCATGGAAAGTGACTTGTAATCCAGGACTCACCACCATAAGGCAGTTAGGTGCATCAAATTTTGGTAATGAAAATTAATTTTCACTGATTTCACTGATCAACTTTTGTTTGAGTATTTTCTTTGTAGTTTATCTGTCACAAACTATGAGGTTTTAAAATAGACAGTCACTTTCAGGCCTTCCAGAAAATAGTATATAGGATGTGGTCAAGAGAAAAAAAGATCTATATAAGCCAGAATTATTTGGAAAACAGATTTCAGTGTTTGGAAAATTTGCTGGTCCTTTAAACTTTTTCGTCTTGAAACCAGATGAGGATGAGTGGTACTTTGTTGCCCTGCAGTGTTTTGATATCCACATCATGCTTGACTTTTAAGTACAGTTCATTGTTATTCTACCCTGGAAGAATAAACAAGTATTGGACTATGAACAGCCAAGCTCAGCTCTGGGGGAGGTCACTGAAAGTAGGTCTAGGGAATGACTGTTGTTGTTATAGTTATTTTATTAGAAGCAAATAAGGTATGAAGTGTAACAGGTTTTTAACATTTAAAAGTCCTTTTTTCTTTTTATAAAAGTATAATATATTCATAACAAAGCACCAGAAAATATGAATAAGCACAGATCAATAACTAAAACACAATCCAATCTATATAGAATAGTCTTTCAAACAACATGGAACTTTAAAAACTATCTATGTTTATTTGCAGATCATAGTAAAGTTTGTGACTCTTTCTGTGTTGTAACCATTATTACTGTCAGTCCGCGTGTGAGTGTGTGTGCAGGTGTGTGTGTACATAGATGTTATAAGCTTCCCTATGAGCAGGACCTGGTGGGATTTCTCCTCAAAAAAGAGTGTTAAGACATTACTGTATACAGTCATGAAAGAGGCAAAGCCACCTAATTTTTATTCTTGTTAAAATGAGATACCTTTCTTGACTTACTTCTTGCAAGGCTTCTCTCCTCTTTCCATTATGACTTCTGCAAAACAGAGGCAGTAAACTGTATTTGCCTGTGATATAGGGTTATTAAATATAGTTATAGAATCTAAGAGAGAGCTTAGAGATAATCCTCCCCAATTCCTTCATTTTACAGTGTAAGAAACTGAGGCCCAAAGAGGAAAGTGACTTAATTCTTGAGTGCTCTGCAATTCTTAATGGTAGCTAAATTAAAAAGTGGGGGATTTTAGTGAGTCCAGTGCTGTTGGTTCATACTGTATCAGAATATCACTGTATTTCATTCATATTTCAGAGTTTGGTGAGCTTGCTTCACCAAATTTATTTAATGATATCAACCTAACTTGTCTTTCTTATACTCATCCTTGGAAGGTATTCCTGGAGTTGCAGGGCCAAAAGGTTATCAGGGTTTGCCTGGAGACCCAGGGCAACCTGGACTGAGTGGACAGCCTGGATTACCAGGACCATCGGGTAAGTATGTTAAACCACCTGTAGCAATTGGGTGGTTGATCCTGAACCCTGGAACAAAGTAATTATGTATTTATCATGTGTGATGATGTTTTGAATCTGGTCATGGCAATATGCTGGGGTAGCTATTGAGATACAGACCTCTCCTTAACAAAAATGTTGCCATTTGGCCCAAGTGTCAACAGACAAGATTTGTAGAATATTTTGCTTTGCTCAGTTTCTTCTTTTTGTGGCATCAGTGTGTACGCAAAATCAGAAGTACATCCAAGTAAGGTGCTGTGTTTTATTTATATACATTGTAGCATATGTCAATAAGACAGGTTATCTGGTAGGAGCCTAAAGAATTCACCCTTTTCAGTTCTCTGTCTTCAGACAAGTCAATCATTAAACCATGTAAAACAGATGGCTGCCAATTCTATTTTTAAAAGTTTCTAGGGATAAAAATTTCACAATCTACCTTGGTAATGTGTTATAGCATTAATCACTCTTACAGTCAACATGGATTTTTTTTCTTATTTCTAATAAAACTCTTGCTGCTTCTTAAGCCATTTTCTTTTAGTTGGGCCCCTAAGGAATAAAGAGGAGCTCATCTCCATCTTTGTAAGAGCCCTTTAGGTCAGTTATTCTGTTCTGGACTCTGTACTGCATTACCTTGATGTAGTGGGAAGGAGAAATTATCTCCTTTTCTATCCTTCACATATTTTGCATTTTCTTCTCCAAGCTGGAAGACAGTGTGAAAGAAAAAATAAAAGAAAATAATATTTAAGGCAACATTGTGGTCCTTGGGAAATTCCTGGATGACACCACAGAGCTCAAGTATCTAAGCTCTGGGAAGAATGTGTAAGCACAACAGCCATGACTGTTGGGGGGAGATAGTCCAGTATTTCTCCATCAACTCTTATATATCCCTGGCCTAATGTGCTGAGGGTGTATCATGACAGGTTACCACTTTCCTCTTCTGGTCTCACATGATCAGGCTCTACATGGGAATGCCACCTCTGAATCTTTTAAAAAGAGTCCCTTTATATTGGATTTACCTGTGATGAATATAGTAAGGTACTTACTTATACACAAACAACAAATAAGATTTCAGGTGATTGGAATAGTTTTAGGGCAAGAAACAAGGTGTCTTGGTGAAAGTTTTGCATTTTTAAAATAAATTTGTATTAGGAAACCTCTGTTACCATGATTATATTGTAATATGTTCCTGAAGAGATTTCTTAGGTAACTCTTACCTGTTTTATGCTGAGTTAGATCTGTGGAACTTAATCGTATGTTAAGATTTAATCCATTCAATCTCACGCTTGCATTTTAATTACAACCCATACCAGGAAACCAGGCAACATTAATATTACTGAGTTGTCTTAATTTTACCAATTTGACTTTTGTAGGTCCCAAGGGTAACCCTGGTCTCCCTGGGAAGCCAGGACTTACAGGACCTCCTGGACTTAAAGGAAACATAGGTGATATGGGTTTTCCAGGTGAGTGATGAAAATTTCCCAGATATTTAGTTCCATTAATGGAAGATGGTTCACTCTTTGTTATTAGAAATGAGACTGGTGTTGATAGAGACAAGCTGAGACAATATCTAAGGCAGTCAGTGGGTAGAGCTCTCTCATTACCGAAATATTTGAAGTGCGAATTAAGAGACAGAGCTTTAGAAAGAATTCACAAACTTACATTTTTTTCTCCAGCTATACCCCCTTTCACTTAAACTTCCTTGAAAAATAGGCTTTTATATAATCCTGGTTGTAAAGCTCATTATTATATATATCAGAATTTGCAGAATTCTTTTAAAAAATATTTTTGCTTGGTCATGTGCATCATATATATCCCAGAAACAATATTTTGTAAAAGATTGCATATTACATGTTTCTAACAGGCCCCCAGGGTGCAAAAGGGTCTCCTGGACCTCCTGGAGTTCCTGGACAACCTGGATCCCCGGGATTACCTGGACAGAAAGGAGAAAAAGGTGATCCTGGTATTTCAGGCATTGGTCTTCCAGGTCTTCCTGGCCCAAAGGTAATCCTACTCAGGTATATGCCTGAGCAGATATGATATTTCTTTAACATTGTGCTCATTCCTAATTCTTACTTAAACAAACTATAGAATGACATGGTATAGTCTGGGCAAGAAGTTCATTCCTTCTCTTTTCTCCTATATTGTAAGGAGATATATTTTGGTTTTGCAGCCAGTCCAAAAAAAGGGGGGGAAATCTTTCTGATTTCTTTATTTTCCCTCTATCATACTCTTTGAGTATGTTTCAGTAACCCAAAAGCATATTTCTGCATAGTTTTGGTTTTTTTTTCCTTTTTAGTGATGGAGTTGTTGGTCTTTGTCCTAATATTATTATTAACTAATTTGAAGAGGCTTATAAGCAAAGTAACATAAAATTAATGAAGGTGCAGTAGTATTCTTAACTGCATATCTGAGGTGGTTCTCCGAAAACAGTTTTACGTATCTCTCTCTGTCCCTAGTCAGTGTGAAAACTTTGGTGGGATTTCTCAAGCAATCAAATCTAGAACTTGTTTAAGAATCACTGGACTCACAAATGTTTGATAACTGCTTAATTCCATGTAAAAAGGTAGTAATCGCTATTGCTTTGCAGAAGTATTTTATAACTAGCAGAGAGGTATCCATTGTCTAATATATATGTTGCAAGTATTTTCTCCCAGTGAATTGTTTGTCTTTAACGATGTTTAATCATTCAGTTACAACACAAAACCTGAGAGTATTAGAAAAGGAATTGTGTTACTCAACTTCCGTGAAAGTTCCCACTGAGATAAGAATTTATTGAATAACATTTTAAAGATAATTTCTTTTTAATAGTATATAAAAAGCTATATTTTTAAATGTATTTATTTTCTTTCTTTTTTTGGCTGTATCAGGTCTTAGTTGTGGCATGCGGGATCTTTTATTTGTTGCGGCACGCGGGCTCTTCATTGGGGTGCGCAGGCTTCTCTCTAGTTGTGGTGCGCAGGCTCTAGGGCGCATGGGCTCTGTAGTTTGTGGCACGCAGTCTCTCTCATTGAGGCACGCAAGCTCTGTAGTTGTGGCATGTGGGCTTAGTTGCCCCGCGGCATGTGGGATCTTAGTTCCCCAACAGGGATCGAACATATGTCTCCTGCATTGTAAGGCGGATTCTTTATCACTGGACCACCAGGGAAGTCCCCAGAAAGACTATCTTTTGATTGCCCAGTCAATCAACTTACTTTAAGAAGTAATCAAGAGAAATTTCTGTATATTAATTGTGGATTAACAGTATAAAGTTTATTGAAATGAATCTTAATTTTTTCTATTTAAATTTTATCAGTAATACATGAATACATATTTTACTAAAACTAATAATACAGACATATCAAGGGCAAAAGTGAAAATCTCCTTTATAACATGTCTCCTTTATTCCATTCCCTTCCCCAAAGAATCCACTGTTAATAGTTGGTGTGTAAATTTGAATCTCTTGCAACATATTCTCTTTCTCTTTCTCTTTCTCTCTCTCGATACACACACACACACACACACACACATACATACACATGCACACACATATATATACATACACACAGAGTTTTGTTTTTTCTGCACTTTGTGCATATGTAGAATCATAGAATACACACTGTTCTGTATGTTACCTTATCACTTATGTCTTTTAATATTTCTTCTTTCAGTATATCTTAATCAGTTTTCTTCATCAGTGTACATCACTGTTAATGTCTGCATGATATCCTACTTTTGTTGCAATTCATATCATAATGAACATTCTTACACATATCTGTGGACACATGTACAATTATTTATACTGTAGAGATTCTTAAAAGTGAAATTGCTGGGTCAAAAGATATGTGCATTTCAATTTTTGTCTTTTTAAGTTTTTATATTAATAGTAACAAATTAGATTGATTTTAAAAATCTACCAGCACATCGTAGTGTATACAGAAATAGAAATATAATGTTGTACACATGAAACTTTTATGTATAATGTTATAAATCAATAAAAATAAAATCAACCAGTATGAAATGATGTAAAATGAGAACTCTTCTTTCCACATATTTACATACTCCAAATCCACAGTTCTTCCCCAAGGTATCCACGTTTAGTAGTTCCTCATGTATTTGTCCAGAAAAGGCTTTTTACGCATATATATGTTTGTATATATGATAGGTATTTCATCAGTTTTAAGACTCAGTTTTGTACAATTCAAATTCTCTGATATTGAGGTGCATCTTACAATGGGAAACATTTTATGATTATAATTAGAAGCATTTTTCCCTCAGTTATTGATGCATGGAATGATGTGGCATCTTCTAATGGAAGTTATATTTTTATTTATATGCATGAAATCATATTCAATACTATATATCTGTTCTGGACCTAGTGGTCATAGTTTGTATATCTTAGCATACTTTCTTTATCAGCCTATAAATATACACTTCATTCTTTTTCATAATTATATAGTATTTTCTGTTTAGGTTAACCATAAATAATTTAACCTATTATTAGTACTGAAGTTGTTTCTATATTTTCAGGATTACAAACATATGTTGCACTGAAATTCTTATACATATCTTACATAAATATCTTAAGATTATTTGGTAAATATTGCCATAGAATAAATTCTGAATAGATTTGCTGGAGTCCAGCATACATATGCCTTTTTGTTTTTTTAACATCTTTATTGGAGTACAATTGCTTTACAGTGGTGTGTTAGTTTCTGCTTTATAACAAAGTGAATCAGTTATACATATACATATATCCCCATATCTCCTCCCTCTTGCATCTCCCTCCCACCCTCCCTATACCACCCCTCTAGGTGGTCACAAAGCACGAAGCTGATCACCCTATGCTATGCGTCTACTTCCCACTAGCTATCTATTTTATCTTTGGTAGTATATATAAGTCCATGCCACTCTCTCACTTTGTCCCAGCTTACCCTTCCCCCTCCCTGTGTCCTCAAATCCATTCTCTACATCTGCGTCTTTAATCCTGTCCTGCCCCTAGGTTCTTCACATACATTTTTTTTTTAGATTCCATATATATATGTTAGCATACTGTATTTGTTTTCTCTTTCTGACTTACTTCACTCTGTATGACAGACTCTAGGTCCATCCACCTCACTAGAAATAACTCAATTTCATTTCTTTTTATGACTGAGTAATATTCCATTGTATATATGTGCCACATCTTCTTTACCCATTCATCTGTCGATGGACACCTAAGTTGCTTCCATGTCCTGGCTATTGTAAATAGAGCTGCAGTGAATATTGTGATACATGACTCTTTTTGAATTATGGTTTTCTCAGGGTATATGCCCAGTAGTGGGATTGCTGGGTCATATGGTAGTTCTATTTTTAGTTTTTTAAGGAACCTCCATACTGTTCTCTGTAGTGGCTGTATCAATTTACATTCCCACCAACAGTGCAAGAGGGTTCCCTTTTCTCCACACCCTCTCCAGCATTTATTGTTTGTAGATTTTTTGATGATGGCCATTATAACTAGTGTGAGTTAATGCCTCATTGTCATTTTGATTTGTATTTCTCTAATGATTAGCGATGTTGAGCATCCTTTCATGTGTTTGTTGGCAATCTGCATATCTTCTTTGGGGAAATGTCTATTTAGGTCTTCTGACCATTCTTGGATTGAGTTGTTTGTTTTTTTGATATTGAGCTGCATGAGCTGCTTATGAACTTTGGAGATTAATCCTTTGTCAGTTGCTTCATTTGCAAGTATTTTCTCCCATTCTGAGGGTTGTCATTTCGTCTTCTTTATGTTTTCCTTTGCAGTGCAAAAGCTTTTAAGTTTCATTAGGTCCCATTTGTTTATTTTTGTTTTTATTTCCATTTCTCTAGGAGGTGGGTCAGAAAGGATCTTGCTGTGATTTATGTCATAGAAGGTTCTGCCTATGCTTTCCTCTAAGAGTTTTATAGTGTCTGGCCTTACCTTTAGGTCTTTAATCCATTTTGCATTTATTTTTGTGTATGGTGTTAAGGAGTGTTCTAATTTCATTCTTTTCCATGTAGCTGTCCAGTTTTCCCAGCACCACTTATTGAAGAGGCTGTCTTTTCTCCATTGTATATTCTTGCTGTCCTGGGATAAACCCCACTTGATCATGGTGTATGATCCTTTTAATGTACTGTTGTATTCTCTTTGCTAGTATTTTGTAAAGGATTTTTGCATCTATGTTGATCAGTGCTATTGGCCTATAGTTTTCTTTCTTTGTGACATCTTGGTCTGGTTTTGTTATCAGGGTGATGGTGGCCTCGTAGAATGAGTTTGGGAGTATTACTCCCTCTGCTATATTTTGGGAGAGTTTGAGAAGGATAGCTGTTAGCTCTTCTCTAAATGTTTGATAGAATTCGCCTGTGAAGCCATCTGGTCCTGGGCTTTTGTTGGTTGGGAGATTTTTAATCACAGTCTCCATTTCAGTGCCTGTGACTGGTCTGTTTATATTTTCTATTTCTCCCTGGTTCAGTCTTGGAAGGTTGTGCTTTTCTAAGAATTTGTCCATTTCTTCCAGGTTGTCCATTTTATTGGCATATATGGCTTGTAGTAATCTCTCATGATCCTTTGTATTTCTGCAGTGTCAGTTGTTACTTCTCCTTTTTTATTTCTAATTCTATTAATTGAGTCTTCTCCCTTTTTTTCTTCATGAGACTGGCTAATGGTTTATCAATTTTGCTTATCTTCTCAAGGAACCAGCATTTAGTTTTATTGATCTTTGCTATTGTTCCCTTCATTTCTTTTTCATTTATTTCTGATCTGATCTTTATGATTTCTTTCCTTCTGCTAACTTTGGGGTTTTTTTGTTCTTCTTTCTCTAATTGCTTTAGGTGTAAGATTAGGTTGTTTATTTGAGATTTTTCTTGTTTCTTGAGGTGGGATTGTATTGCTATAAACTTCCCTCTTAGAACTACTTTTGCTGTATCCCGTAGGTTTTGGATCATCATGTTTTCATTGTCGTTTGTTTCTAGGTGCTTTTTTATTTCCTGTTTGATTTCTTCAGTGATCTCTTGGTTATTTAGTAGTGTATTGTTTCGCCTCCATGTGTTTGTATTTTTAACAGATTTTCTTCTGTAATTGATATCTAGTCTCATAGCGTTGTGGTTGGAAAAGATACTTGATATGATTTCAGTTTTCTTAAATTTACCAAGGCTTGATTTGTGACCCAAGATATGACTTATTCTGGAGAATGTTCCATGAGCACTTGAGAAGAAAGTGTATTCTGTTGTTTTTAGATCGAATGTCCTATAAATATCAATTAAGTCCATCTTCTTTAATATATAATTTAAAGCTTGTGTTTCCTTATTTATTTTCATATTGGATGGTCTGTCCATTGGTGAAAGTGGGGTGTTAAAGTACCCTACTATGGTTTGTTACTGTCAGTTTCCCCTTTCATGGCTGTTAGCATTTGTCTTATATATTGAGGTGCTCCTATGTTGGGTGCATAAATATTTACAAGTGTTATATCTTCTTCATGGATTGTTCCCTTGATCATTATGTAGTTTCCTTCTTTGTGTCTTGTAGTAGTCTTTATCTTAAAGTCTATTTTGTCTGATATGAGAATTGCTACTCCAGCTTTCTTTTGATTTCCATTTGCATGGAATATCTTTTTCCATCCCCTCACTTTCAGTCTCTATGTGTCCCTAGGTCTGAAGTGGGTCTCTTGTAGACAGCATATATACGGGTCTTGTTTTTGTATCCATTCAACCAGTCTATGTCTTTTGTTTGGAGCATTTAATCCATTTACATTTAAGGTAATTATCAATATGTATGTTCCTGTTACTGTTTTCTTAGTTGTTTTGCTTTTGTTATTGTATGTCTTTTCCTTCTCTTGTGTTTCCTGCCTAAAGAAGTTCCTTTAGCATTTGTTGTAAAGCTGGTTTGGTGGTGCTGAATTCTCTTAGCTTTTGCTTGTCTGTAAAGGTTTTAATTTCTCTGTTGAATCTGAGTGAGATCCTGGCTGGGTAGAGTCATCTTGGTTGTAGGTTTTTCCCTTTCATCACTTTAAATATGTCCTGCCACTCCCTTGTGGCTTGCAGAGTTTCTGCTGAAAGATCAGCTGTTAACCTTATGGGGATTCCCTTGTATGTTATTTGTTGCTTTTCCCTTGATGCTTTTAATATTTTGTCTTTGTATTTAATTTTTGATTGTTTGATTAATATGTGTCTTGGCATGTTTTTCTTGGATTTATCCTGTATGGGACTCTCTGGACTTCCTGGACTTGACTGACTATTTCCTTTCCCATATTCGGGAAGTTTTCAACTATAATCTCTTCAAATATTTTCTCAGTCACCTTTTTTTTCTCTTTTTCTTCTGGGACCTCTATAATTTGAATATTGGTGTGTTTAATGTTGTCCCAGAGTTCTCTGAGACCGTCCCTAATTCTTTCCATTCTTTTTTCTTTATTCTGTTCGGTGGTAGTTATTTCCACTATTTTATCTTCCAGGTCACTTATCCGTTCTTCTGCCTCAGTTATTCTGCTATTGATTCCTTCTAGAGAATTTTTAATTTCATTTATTGTGTTGTTCATCATTGTTTGTTTGCTCTTTAGTTCTTCTAGGTCCTTGTTAAACGTTTCTTATATTTTCTCCATTCTATTTCCATGATTTTAGATCATCTTTACTATCATTGCTCTGAATTCTTTTTCAGGTAGACTGCCTATTTTCTCTTCATTTGTTTGGTTTGGTGGGTTTTTACCTTGCTTCTTCATCTGCTGTGTGTTTCTCTGTCTTCCCATTTTGCTTAACTTACTGTGTTTGGGGTCTCCTTTTTGCAGGCTGAAGGTTAGTAGTTCCCATTGTTTTTGGTGTCTGTCCCCAGTGGCCAAGTTTGGTTCAGTGGGTTTTGTAGGCTTCCTGGTGGAGGGCTCTAGTGCCTTTGTTCTGGTGGATGAGCATGGTCTTGTCTTTTTGGTGGGCAGGTCTGTGTCTGGTGGTGTGTTTTGCGGTGTCTGTGACCTTTTCATGATTTTAGGCAGCCTCTCTGCTAATGGGTGGGGTTGTGTTCCTGTCTTGCTAGTTTTTTGGCACAGGGTGTCCAGAACTGTAGCTTGCTGGTCGTTGAGTGTACCTGGGTCTTAGTGTTCAGATGGAGATCTCTGGGAGAGCTTTCACCGTTTGATATTACATGGAGCCGGAGGTGTCTGGTGGACCAATGTCCTGAACTCACCTCTCCCACCTCAGAGCCACAGGCCTGACACCCGGCCGGAGCACCACGATCCTGTTGGCCACATGGCTCAGAGGAAAAGGGAGAAAGAAAGAAAGAAAGAAAGAAAGGAAGAAAGGAAGAAAGAAAGAAAGAAAGAAAGAAAGAAAGAAAGGAAGAAAGAAAGAAAGAAAGAAAGAAAGAATAAAATAAAATAACATTATTAAAATAAGAAATAATTATTAAAAATAAAAACAATTAAAAAGTAATAAAACAAAACAAAACAAAACTGGACAGACAGAACCCTAGGAAAAATGGTAAAAACCAAGCTCTACAGACAACATCACCCAAAGAAGCATACACATACACACTCACAAAAAGAGAAAAAGGAAAAAGATACATATATCATTGTTCCCAAAGTCCACCGCCTCAATTTTGGGATGATTCATTGTCTATTCAGGTATTCCACAGATGCAGGGTGCATCAAGTTGATTGTGGAGATTTAATCCGCTGCTCCTGAGGCTGCTGGGAGAAATTTCCCTTTCTCTTCTTTGTTCACACAGCTCCTGGGGTTCAGCTTTGGATTTGGCCCCGCCTCTGCATGTAGGTCACCTGAGGGCATCTGTTCTTCGCTCAGACAGGACGGAGTTAAAGGAGCAGCTGATTAGGGGGCTCTGGCTCACTCAGCCCGAGGGGCGCGTGGGGGTGTACAGAATGCAGGGCGAGCCTGTGGCGGCAGAGTCCCACATGTCTTTGCACCAGCCTGAGGCGCACCATTTGTTCTCCCTGGGAAGTTGTCTCTGGGTCACGGGACCCTGGCAGTGGCGGGCTGCACAGGCTCCTGGGCGGGGAGGTGTCGATAGTGACCTGTGCTTGCACACAGGCTTCTTGGTGACTGCAGCAGCAGCCTTAGTGTTTTGTGCCCGTCTCTGGTGTCCGCGCTGATAGCCGTGTCTTGAGCCCATCTCTGGAGCTCGTTTAGGCGGTACTGTGAATCCCCTCTCCTCACACACCCTGAAACAATGGTCTCTTGCCTCTTAGGCAGGTCCAGACTTTTTCCCTGACTCCCTCCCGACCAGTTTTGGCTCACTAGCCCCCTTCAGGCTGTCTTCACATGGCCAACACCAGTCCTCTCCCTGGGATCTGACCTCTGAAGCCTGAGCCTCAGCTCCCAGCCCCAACCCACCCTGGCAGGTGAGCAGACAAGCCTTTCGGGCTGGTGAGTGCTGGTCAGCACTGATCCTCCGTGCGGGAATCTCTCCACTTTGCCCTCTGCACCCCTGTTGCTGCTCTCTCCTCCGTGGCTCCGAAGCTTCCCCCCGCCACTCCCCATCTCTACCAGTGAAGGGGCTTCCTAGTGTGTGGAAATTTTCCTCATTCACAGCTTCCTCCCCAAGGGGCAGGTCTTGTTCCTATTCTTTTTTCTCTGTTTTTCCTTTTTTCTTTTGCCCTACTCAGGTACGTGGGGAGTTTCTTCTGCCAGCGTTCAGTAGGTGTTCTGTAGGAGCTGTTCCACATGTAGATGTATTTCTGATGTATTTGTAGGGAGCAAGTTGATCTCCACATCTTTCTCTTCTGCCATCTTGAAGGTCTTCCTCTAATTGCTGCTTTTCCTCATTTTCTCGTGGAGTGTCTAACTTTTTTTCCCTTGTTGCTTAGTCTGGTTTCCCTTGCTCATAGGGGGCCACATGCAGAGTTCTCACACCTGGCCCTTCAGACCGGAGTTCCTCCTGGAAAATAACTGTGCTGACACCTCACCTCTGGGATGGTGTGCAGAAGCCTGTATATTCCTTTTTAATATTGATAGTTACTGGCAAATTTTCCTAATTAAATAGCTCTACTGCTTGATACGCCCTTGATCAGTGTAAGAAATTTTCTATTTTCTCCTCATTTTACAAGTATTAGGTATTATCAGTCTTTCTCATTTTGTCAATCTAATGGGTAAAAAGTAGCATATAATTGTTTAAATTTGAATTTTCCTGATTCCAAGTGAGATTTCTTATATGTATATCTCCTCAGCAAATTGTCTATTCATACTCTTTGCCTCATTTTTTAGGAGGGGATTTGCTTATGTATTTCCTATTGATTTGTAAAAGTACTTTATAAACACCAAAGATGCATCCATTGTCTATTATATATGTTGCAAATTGTTTCTCCCAGTCAGTTGTTTGTCTTACTACATTGTTTACTGTACATTTCATCAAGTAGAAGTTTAACATTTTAACATAAACGAATGTTATACTCATTCATTCATTCAAAAAATACCTATTGAGTATGTATGATGTGCCAGGAACTATTTTAGGTGCTGGAGATAGAGTATGAATGAAGCAAATTCACTGCCTGCATGGCGTTTACATCTAGTCAGTGAACAAAATAAACAAAATAAATAAGTTTGTTAGAAGGTATTGCAAAATTAGAGTGAGGCTTGGGGATAAGAATTGCTGAGAAATGTTACATTTTTAAAAATAGGGTAGTAAGGAAAAGCTTCTCTGATAACAACTGTTTAAGTAGCCTCATGCAGTGAGGGGGTTAGTCATTCAAAGTCCCTGGCATTTTGAGAAATATAAATGAGGCTAGTGTGAATTAAGCCAAGTATTGAGGTGAAAGTCAGTAGGAGATGAGATCAGGTTGGTAATGGAGGGTAGATTATCTAGGGCTATTTAGATCATAGTAAGGCTTGTACTCCTAAGTGAAATAAGGGACAACTGGAAGGAATAACATGATTGTACTTTAATTTAAAAAAAAATCACAGCTCTCATTTTGGATATAAATCATAGAGGAGTAAAGATGAAAAGAGTGAGACCAATTATGACACTATTTCTATTATTATTATTTTATTTTTATTATTATTTATAATACAAACTAGAGATGTGGATAGCTTGGATCAAGGTGGTGGCAGTGGAAGTGGTAAGAAACTGTCAGAATCTTAAGATATTTTCCAAGTCAAGCCAGCAAGATTTGTGTATGGAATATGAGAGAAAGAGAGATGTCAAGAATGACTCTAAAGTTTTTATCTGAGCAACTGCAAGAATGGAGTTGCTACATACTGAGATAGGAAAGATTTGGGGAGAAACAGATTTGGCAGGAAAGATCAGGAGCATAATTTTCTGAATGTTATGAAGACTTCTATATCTAAGACTATAAAAAGAGTCCTATATATTTTATTCCAGTATTTTCATGATTTTGTTCTTTATGTTTACATCTTTAACCCATCTGACTTTTTCTGTATGTTTTGCAAGGTGAGGAACTATATATTTTTTTCCAAATAAATTATCCAAATAACCCAAACCCATTTGTTATGAGCTCCATTCTTTACTCAGTGATTTGAAATTACATTTAAAAAATTTTCTAAATTTGTTTATACATATTTTTTTTCTAGACTGAGTGAACTTTAACATTCATATAGTGCAACCAAAATTACCATAATAATTCATCTCTGAAACTATAATGGATGGCAGCAGAAAACCATGTTTCAACTGGCCAGTGTCCACAGTATATTCAACTCTTCAAGCAAGAGGCTAACTCTTAGTTTTTCTATGCATCCTACAAGTATATTTCAATAAGGAAATCTACACTAAATTTGGACATTTGCAGAGCTGATAAAACCAGGAAATCATGTATTTGAAGTATCCTACTGTTCCTTTCAAGTGGTATTATTTTATCTTAAAATGATGACATATTTAAAAAATAAGATTTTACCTCTCAGTTCTAATAGGCACAGGCAGCCCTTGCTTTGTACAGTTCTGATATGCACAAATTTGTTACCACAGTTTAGTTAAATAGCATCAGTCCACAACAATATGGTTCAAATTTAATTTACCATAATATATTAGCTCTTCAATCCCTAAACCACTATGTAAAAATCTACTGTGCATCATGATCAGTGAGCAGTCATTTCACTTCTTTCAAATTCTGTCAGTGATTCATCACTGTGAATCTATTGTTCCCATAATGCATTGACAGCAAAGCATGTAGATGTGTTGCCTCTGTCTCTCATTGATAAACCAAACTGAAATTTAACAAAAATGGATAATCAAAAGAGAAAATTGACCAACAATGATGAAAGTGCAGTAAAAATAAAGAAAGGTGATAACACTGGACATGAAATTTAAATCTAATGTAGATGGAGTTAGAGATGAAATAGCCAGCCAAAGGAATGTTGACACTGCCACCATTTGAGAGACTTTAGATGTGCAGCCAAGAAAGCTAGTGAAGTTGAAATGATCAACATATGAACTTGACTCTCTATACATGTATAACTGACAGGAAGAGGGATTTTAGTGTTTTGAGAAGAACTTTTACAGGTCATAGAATGATCATATTTTTCCCATTGATTTTTAAAATCTCTTTACATGGTTTCATCTTGCATTTTCATTTTTACAGTCCAATACTGTTATGCAAAATGAGGAGTGCCTGCCTATATTGTAAAGGAAGAGTAGAATAAAAGTTTCAGAAGACATGATAGTATGATTGGGGGATGTCAAGCATAAGAAAAAATTCTATAATTAGTGAGCTGTTAAGAAGTAAGGGTAGTGGTAAAAGGTCAGATGGTAGTTTGTTTTACAAATGACACAATTTATGAGAGAGTGTCCTTGTTAGTCAAAAAGCATAATTAATATAGTACACTGAAAACCCTGGACAGGGAATCAATAGGCAGAACTTTGAGTCCTGAGTCTGTCTACATGACCTTGTAAGTCACTTAGTTCTTTTGTATCTTCACTACTTTTTCAGTAAAATAGAAGAATTATACCTATTGCACAGAGTTATTGTGAGGCTTCAGTTAGATTTTAAAAAAAACACTTTGTAAATTATAAAGCACTCTATACATAATATTTGTCTGTGAGATGAGAGAGCTGGACTAGATAGTACCTAAGATTTCTTCAACTCAAACTTAATGACTGTATTCTTTAAATGTGGCATAATATTTCTAACCTCCATTAATCCTTCTTAAAATCTAATCATACTACAGACTCAGAGCAATCCCTATCATAATCCCAGATAGCTTTTTTGCTGAAATTGACAAGCAGAAAGTCTTAGAAGAAAACATGATATATCTTCAGGACCTTGGGTTAGGGTAATTATTTCTTAGATATGACACCAAAAGCACAAACAAACAAAGAAAAAATAAATGAATTGAACCACATTAAAATTTTGTGCTACAAATGATAGCATCAAGAAAGTGAAAAGACTACCCACAGAAAGGGAGAAAATATTTGCAAATTATATATCAGATAAGAGAGTTGTATCCAGAATATATTTTAAAAACTCTTATAATTCAATAAGAAAGCAAATAGACCAATTTTTAAATGGGCAAAGTCAATTGGGCCTAACAGACCTATACAGAACATTCCAACCCACGACAGCAGAGTATCTATTTTTTCAAGTGCACAAGAAACATTCTTCAGAATAGAGCATATGTTAGGCCACAAAATAAGTCTTGATAAATTTTAAAAGACTGTAACCATACAAAGTATCTTTTCCAGTTACAATAAAATGTAAACAGCAAAAGGAAAACTGGAAAATTCACAAATATGTAGAAATTAAAGAACATACTCTTAACAACCAGTGGGACAAAGATGAGGACACAAGGGAAATTAGAAGATATCTTGAGACAAGTGGAAAAGAAAACACAACATACCAAAACTTATAGGATCCAGCAAAAGCAATGCTAAGAGGGAAATTTATAGTGTAAATGCTTGCATTAAAGAAGAAAGATCCTAAGTCAACGATTTACCTTCATACCTTCAGGAACTAGAAAAAGAAGAACAAACTCAACCCAAAGCTGGCAGAAGGAAGGAAATAATAAAGATTAAAACAGCAATAAATACAGTAGAGATGAAAAATAAGAGAGAAAATCAATAAAACCAAGAGTTGGTTCTTTTGAAAAGATGAACAAAATTGAAAAACTTTTAGCTAGGTTGGCTAAGAGAAAAAGAGAGAAGACTCAAATCGCTAAATTTAGAAATGAAAGAGGGTGCATCACCACCAATTTTACAGAAATAAAAAGGATTATGAGGGTACTATGAACAAGTGTACAACAGCAAATTGGATAACTTTGAAATGGACAAATTCCTAAAAACACAAAATTTACCAAAACTGAATTGTAAAGAATAGATTTTCTGAATAGACTTATAGCAACTAAGGTAGTGTCTTCCTTGGGTGGTAAAGGATACCACAGGGTTCATCATTTTATAAACTTAGTTCGTATTATTTTTCTCTAAGTTCATCGCCTTTTCTCTAAATTCAGCACCTTACACATACTCATTGAATCCCATGTACCGTGTTTTGGCCTGCTCAGGCAGCTTTGAGTCTTTATTTATCAATTTAGCCCTGTTAGCTTAAAATTTCACTACCTGGGAGAGGAAAGTAGCATGCAAACTTGAAGATCTTATTTTATACTCCCTTTCCTATATCATTTAATAAAATGTTAAATAAGAGTATCTCTGCATCCACTCTTTAAATCCTTATTGTTAATATTTCCTAACTAAAGAACCTATATATGGCTTGGTTCATGGTGTCTTTAATCTCCAAATATAAATTGAACTGTAAAAAAATTAATAATTATGTGGAAACCACAACTTCCAACTGATTGGACTACTATTGCAATACTCTTCTTGCCATAAAACAGGGTATGGTTTTTACCCTTTCTCACCAAATATTTTCAACTCATTGTCCTGTTTTGTTTTGTTTTGTTTTCTACTGGCAGTGCTTCTTCAGTTTTACAGTGGAACACAATAACAGTGTTAGCTTTTTTACCAACTTTGATGTCTTCTATTCTGTATATTGAGGTCAGCCTGATATTTTATTCCAGGTCTTAGGTTATAGCGTGGAATGGAAGAGAGATTCTGTTATTAAGAGATAGTAGAAAATGACTATGATTCAAATACTCTTAGATAATCAATTTGGATTTTAACAGCAAAATAGGTATCAACTTGACTCCTATTTCTACATGGAGTGCCTGTTATACAACACAGTGACCTTGAAAACAGTTATAGTTTCAGGCTTGTTAAAAAGCATTTTAGTCTTACTGTGTTACTGTATTTGTTAGGTAGTTTCACAATGTTAAATTTGACTCATTAGGGATGATATATTCCATTTTGAGTTATATCAAATCTCCCAAAAAATAAAAGTCTAGAACCAGACAGCTTCATTGGTGAGTTCTATCAAACATTTAAAGAAGAATTCATACCAATCCTTCTCAAATTCTTCCAAAAAAATAGAAGAGAAAGGAATACTTCCAAATTCATTTTATGAGGTAAGCATTACCCTGATACCAAAACCAGACAGGGATGCCACAAGAAGAGAAAATTGCAGCCAATATCACTGATAAACACAGATGAAAAAATCCTCAATAAAATATTAGCAAACCAAACTCCAATACATTAAAAGGATCATACACCATGATCAAGAGGAATTTTCCAGAGGTGCAAGGATGGCTTAACATCTGCAAATCAAACAGTATTATACACCACATTAGCAAAATGAAGGGTAAAAATCATATGATCATAACAATAGATGCAGAAACGCATTTGACAAAATTCAATACCCACATATGATAAAACTCTCAACAAAGTGGGCATAGAGGGAACATACCTCAACATAATAAAGGCGATACATGATAAGCCCACAACCAACATCATACTCAATGGTGAAAAGCTGAAAGCTTTTCTTCTAAGATTAAGAACAAGCAAGAATGCCCACCCTTGTCACTTTTATTCAACATAGCATTAGAAGTCCTAGCCAAAGCAATTAGGCAAGGAAAAGAAAGAAAAAACAATCAAATTGGAAGGGAAGAAGTAAAACTTATTTGCAAATGACATGATATTATATACTTTAAAAACCCTAAAGACCACACCAAAAACTGTTAGGACTAATAAACAAATTCAGTCAATTTGCAGGATACCAAATCAATATTTTAAAATGTGTTGTGTTTCTATACACTAATAACAAACTAGCAGAAGGAAAAATTAAGAAAACAATTCCATTCACAATTGCATCAAAAAGAAGAAAATATCTAGGAATAAATTTAACCAAGGGAGTTGCACACTGAAAGCTGTAAGACGTTGACGAAAGAAATTGTAGAAGACACAGATTAAAGGAAGGATATTCCATGCTCATGGATTGGAAGAATTAATATTGTTAAAATGTCCATTCTACCAAAGCAATCTGTAGATTCAGTGCAATCCCTAAAAATTCCAGTGTCATTTTTTCAGAAAATAGAACAATCCTAAAATTTGTATGGAACCATAAAAGACCTCAAATAGCTGAAGCAATAGAAAAAAGGGCAAAGCTGGAGGCATCACACTCCCTGATTTGAAACTATATTTCAAAGCTATAGTAATCAAAAAAGTATGAAGACTATATTTTCAGGGATCATTTGTATAGTTTGTTACTAGAGAAGTTTTTATGAACATGTAGAGCACCCGAAATCACAAGAAGGAGGTGCAGCGTTCTCTCCTGAGTGTGAAGTCAGCTCTTGGTGTTACTTCTGCAACTGCCACTAGCCACTGATGATTGTTCTTCTCTTCCTTTGGGAGAGTAAGAGGGAGAGAACGCTGTCAGAGTTAAAAACAAAAACAAAAACAAACCAAGATGGTATTCACACAAAAACAGACACATAGATCAATGGAGCAAAATAGAGATCCCAGAAATAAACTTAAGCATGTATGGTCTGTTAAATTAACACAGAAGTCAAAACTATACAATGGGGAAAGGGCAGTCTCTTCAATAAATGGTGTTGGGAAAATTGGACAGCCACATGCAAAAAAAATTGAAACTGGACCACTATCTTAACACCATACACAAAAATCAACTCAAAGTGGATCAAAAATTTGAACATAAGACCTGAGACCATAAACCTCCTAAAAGAAAACACAAATGGTAAACTCCTTGACATTGGTCTTGGCAATGAGTTTTTGAATTGGACTCCAAAGCAAAGGCAACAAAAACAACAAAAAAAATAAACTAGTGGGACTACATCAAACTAAAATACTTCTGCACAGGAAAGGAAACCAACAAAATGAAAAGGCAGCCTACTAAGTGTGAGAAAATATTTGCAAATCATATATCTGATTAGGGGTTAATATCTAAAATATATAAAGAGGGCTTCCCTGGTGGCGCAGTGGTTGAGAGTCCACCTGCCGATGCAGGGGACACGGGTTCGTGCCCCGGTCCGGGAAGATCCCACATGCCGTGGAGCGGCTGGGCCCGTGAGCCATGGCCGCTGGGCCTGTGCGTCCGGAGCTTGTGCTCCGCAACGGGAGAGGCCACAACAGTGAGAGGCCCGTGTACCGCAAAAAAAAACAACAAACAAAAAAAAACATAAAATATATAAAGAACCCATACAACTCAATACCAAAAAAATCAATCTGATTAAAAAATGAGCAAGGAATCTGAATAGACATTTTTCAAAAAAAGACATACCTATGGCCAACAGGTACATGAAAAGGTTCTCAATATCACTAATCATCAGGAAAATGCAAATCAAAATCATGAGATATCACCTCACACCTTTTTGAATGGCTATTATCAAAAAAAAAAAAACAAAAAATAACAAGTGTTGGCAAAGATGTGGACAAAAGGAACTCTTGCACACTGTTACTGGGACTGAAAACAGTATCCAGGTTCCTCAAAAAATTAAAAATAGAACTACCATATGATCCAGCAGTTCCCCTTCTGGGTATTTATCCAAAGAAAATGAAAACACTAACTGGAAAAGATATATGCACCCCCATGTTTCTTGCAGCATTATTTACAATGGCTGAGCAACCTAAATGTCCACTGATGGATGAATGGATAAAGAAGTGGTGTATAAAAAAGAATGAAACCTTGCCATTTGTCATAACATAGATGGACCTTGAGGGTATTACGCTAAGTGAAATAAGTCAAACAGAGAACAACAGATACCATGTGATGTCATTTATATGTGGAATCTAAAAACAAATAAAATTAAAACAAACAAAAACCAAGCTCATGAATACAGAGAATATATTGGTGGTTGCCAGAGGCAGGGGAGGATGGGGGTGGGTGAAATAGGTGAAAGGGGTTAAAAAGTACAAACTTCTAGCAATAAATTAAGTAAGTCATGGGGATGTAATATACTGCATGGTGACTATAGTTAATAAATTGTATTGTATATTGAAAATTGCTTAAAACTTTTCCTCACCAGAACAAAAACTTTATAACTGTATGGTGATGGATACTAGCTAGACTTACTATGGTGATCGTTTCACATTATATGCACATATTGAATCATTATGTTGTATACCTGAAACTAATATAATATGTCAATTATATCTAAATTTATAAAAGAATTATATCAAAGCTTGACATTAGAATAAATATAGATATTTGTGTTTTAAGTGTATGGATAAGTGTGGTTTAAGTCTTGCCTAGCTTTTGCTGAGAGTATTAATAGACTAGAATTTTCCCTTCTCAGAGTATTTATAGGATTCTTCCCAGGTTGTTGATTTTCTGAGTACTAGTTTTCATTATCTTCTTGCTTCTCTTTTTAGAAGCTCATTATTTTTTCTGCAAGTGTATGAATAATAAAAGTTTAGGTGAAACTTAAACTAGCAAATTGTAGTACTTTTCAGAAGTGCTAGTGAAAACTTACTTTCTTTTTTACAGTTCACTTGGTTTGAAGGAGTAGGGCCATACGGTGGTAAGAAGAACTGTATCAGGGAACAAGAACTGGTCAAAATTACAATTTGGGGTTATTTGTAGAATTTAACATACTTCATTATAAATAATCAGAAGTTTATCTACTGCATTTCATGTTTACCATTAGCAGAATAATGGAATTTTCTTCTTGTTATTTTTTAATTTTGATATATGTCATTGGTTCATGAATAACAAGAAGAATTATGATAGTTTATTCAAAGCTTTTCTGTGTAAGTACCTAAGCTGGAACCAGTTCAATCCAAAATTCAATTGTATACCTATTATGTGTGTAAAAATGCGCTAGATATTTGATTTATAATGGTTCAGACAGAAATACATATATTCCAAGCCCAAGATTGTTAATTGTTTTTTAAGAAACGGAAGTAAGGAGAAAAGTCATTAGTTTAAAAAGCTTTTACCGTAGTGCGGAAACACTTGAGTCACAAATATATGATCTTACTCACCTAGACAAGCATAAGCACTAAATGAAAAAGAAAGTATTCAGCAGGTGGTGTTGAACACTTTGTTGGACAGGTCATGGTCCTCATGAGCAGAGCAGTGAACACTGTGGTAGATTTAGTGTTATGACATATATTCTCATTGTTGTTGGGAAAAACTTGTTTTAATCGTGAAAGTGGGTATGAATTCTTCTAAGACTTTACTAGAAGAAAATAATGCAAATGTTCGTTGAGCAAAAGTGGTTATATATGAATTATCTCTGACCCCAAAGAAGTTTTCAGTGTAACTGAAGAGTCAAGACATGCATATATGAAAGCATTATAAACATAATGGAATAAGAACCTACCCTAAATTTTTAGGGTAGGCTCTCTGTCCTGGAAGTCTTCATGGAGGAAATGGGATTTGAGATGTCCACTGAAGAACTGATAGACTTCTTCATGTTAAGATGAAATTTCCCTTTTACAATAGAACATACTGTAATTATTGTTTGACATGCTTATTGTAAGCAATGAATTTCATTGTAGTATACTAGGCATGATGATCAAAGGTTCTGAAATCAAACTGCCTGGACCCAAACTCAGATTCTACCACTTGTTAGCTGCATTACCATCAAATGGGGATAATAATAGTATATTTCTTACAGAGTTAGGATTAATGAGAATAATGCATCTACATATCATGGGAATAGCATGAGCTCTGGAGTCTGACAGATCTTGGTTCAAATCCCAGTTCTGCTACTTACCACAGACCTTAGGCACTTGAGTTCTCCAAGATTCAGTTTTCTCATTTATAAATGGAGATGATAAAGCCTAACCCAAAAGGCTGTTGTGATGATTAAATGAAGCAACTTATGTAAAGCACTTAGCAGAGTGCCTGACATACAGTAAAAGCTCTATGAATAATTTTATGTTGTTATAAAATCTAAGTCATGTAGAGACTTCATTTTTATCTTCCTATTCATGTTTTAAGGGTGAACCTGGTCTGCCGGGATACCCAGGGAACCCTGGTATCAAAGGTGCTATGGGAGATACTGGTTTGCCTGGATTGCCAGGGACCCCTGGAGCAAAAGGACAACCAGGCCTTCCTGGATTCCCTGGTAATATTACTTTTCTTAAATGCTTCCTTCTCTCCTTTCTTATCTACTCTAACCCATGTCACAAAGCAACTTCTTAATTGACAGACTTCTGTTCTATTTCTCAATCAGCTACGGACCAGCAAAGCAATCTCGAACTAGCTCTTTAACACTTTTGCCCAAATTTCTTTCTGTATAAAATGAAAATGGACATTACCAACTCAGCAGGACAACATCCTGTGGGCAGAGAGCACTTTTGAGTCTTTGACTGCTAGCCACAAGTCAACTAAGAGGCCTTACTATTTTTCTAGGTGGTAATGTACACTGCTAAGCCCTAGCCTGCTGCTGATTCCCTTAGAATGTTGTACTCAGGTACACGGTGGGTAGCTGTTGGTAGAACAATCATGCAGTTCATTCAAATGATAAGGACTGAGTCATGCAAGCAAAGGGACTTAAGCACTGTAGTCAAGTAGGTGGTCTGAACTCAATTGTTATAGTGCCTGCTCTGTTTACACCTGTATTTATTTTTTTGTTTGTTTGTTTTTTGGATTGTACAATGGCATGGATGCAGTGGGCCTTTGGTTATCTTTTCCTTAACCTTTTTATTAAAGTATAGCATACAATAACATGTACAAGACAATAAATGAGTTTTTACCTATATATATATATATATATATATATATATATATATCCATGTACCCACCACACATATCAAGGTATAAAACAGTTCCCTTACCCCATGAAGTTTACCTACGCCCCTTCACAGTGACACCCCCGTTCCCCAGGTAACCACTACTATGACTTCTATCACCACCAGTTAATTTTACCTGTTTTTGAAATTCACATAAATGGAATGATACAGTATATATCTTTGTGTCTAGCTTCTTTCACTCATCATTATGAATGTAAGATTCATTTATCTTGTTGCCAGTCAGCAGGTTTTTTTGTTTTTTTTAATCATTTCTCCATAATATTCCATTGAAGAAATAAACCATAATCAATTACCCATTCTCTTCTTGATGGACTTTTGGGTTGTTTCCAGTTTGGGACTATTAAGGGAAAAGATGCTATTAACATTCTTTGACACGTCTTTTGGGGGACACGTGTACTCATTTCTCTCACACAAAAACTTAGTGGTAGAATTACTGAATCAGAGGGTAGGTGTACATTTAACTTTAGTAGATGGTGCCAGTTTTCCAAAGTGATTTTCTACATTACAGTCCCACCTGCAATGTATGAATGTCCATGGGTGGCTCCTGGTGGCTTGCCATAATCATATAGTAGTTAGTACTTTGTGTTGTGAAATGTCCAGTTGCCTGTATCCTCACCTCACTTGATACTGTCAGTCTTTTTAATTTTAGCAATTCTTGTGGGTATATAGAGGTATCTCAATGAAATTTTAATTTACATTTTCCTAATGAATGACAATGTTAAACACCTTTTCATATACTTATTGGCCATTTAACATATTTATGAAGTGCCTGCTCCAAGTTTTTTTGCTCTTATTTAATGAGTTGTTTGCCTTTTTTCTTATTATTCAGAGCAGTTCTTCATATATTCTGGATATGTATTACAAATAGATTCTTTCTGTCTCAAATTTGCCTTTCACTCTCTTAATGCTGTCATGTGATGTTAATAAAGTCCTTTCTTACTCTTCTTTCATGGTTAGTGCTTTTTGTGTCCTATTCAAGAAATGTTTGCCTACTCAGGTTTATGGAAATATTCTATTTTTTTCTGTAACTTTCAATGTTTAAGGTTTAAGGTTTTATATTTAGGTTTATGGTCTGCCTCGAAGAAGAATAGTTTTATGGTGTGATTAGGGGTCAAGGTTCATTTTTTTTCATACAGATGTCCAATTGCTCCACACTCTTTTTTTATTTTAAAGAAACAGTTCTTCTTTTCTTGTGCTCATAGAAAGACACCATTAAGAAAACGAATAGGGAAGCTATAGACTAGGAGAAGATACTTACAAAACATGTATCTCATAAATGACTGATATCTGGGATATATAAAGAACTTCTACAACTTAATAATAACAAGACATGCAATCCATTTTTCTCAATGCTGAAGACTTGGAACGTACATTTCACAAAAGAAGATTCACGGATGTTCAATAAACACGTGCAAAAGTGATCAATATCGTTAGCTACCAAAGAAATGCAAATTAAAGCCACAATGAGGTAGCACTACATTTCTACTAGAATGGCTATTATTAAAACAACTGGTATCACCATATGTTGTACAAGGATCTGGAGCAACTGGAATTCCCAAATGTTGTTGTTTGTTTGTTTATAAATCACAGCATATACCTATTCTGTGACTCAGCAGTTTCACTCCTATCCAAGTATTTACCCAAGATAAATTAAGATTTATGTCTACAAAAATACCAGCACAGAGATATTCATAGCAGCATTACTCATAATAGCTAAGTAGACCAGGTTTCCATAAATAGAATAGATATTCATGATAGCTAAAACCTGACAACAACCCAAATGTCCAACAAGAAATGAATGGATTCTTAAAAATTTGGTATATCCATACAATGGAATCCTACCAATTAATTCTACCAGTATAATATGGTGATAATTGTTTTTATTAAGAATATAAAATAATGTCAACCTCTGAATAAATCAATTTAAAACTTAAAATTATTCTTAAATCATCAAGCAAACACCAGCATCTTTTTGGGTTTTCTTTCTATTCTTCACTGTTTCTATGCTAACACTCTAAATTGTAAATTTGAATTGTAGCTCTCAAAGCAGTGCGGTTTTTCTTTTATCATTAAATTGAGCTCTTTACTCTAGGAACCCCAGGCCTTCCTGGACCAAAAGGTATTAATGGTCCTCCTGGGAACCCTGGCCTTCCAGGAGAACCTGGTCCTGTAGGTAAGAATGAAAAATAAGGGTTTGCTGTTCTGTTAAACTAAGGCTTTATTCATTTTTGGAAAGTCAAATCATTTCTGGGAGCTGTGAACATTTTCAAGACAAAGAAACATGGTGATCATTCACTTAATACTACCTGTTAGGTACGAAGTGAACAATTCTTAATAAAAGTTGCTTAAAATTATTATTATGGGACCTTATTTTGGGGGCTCACTTTTTCCAAGGAGAGTTATTTCAAGTATCCTATAATAGTAGGTAGACACTCTGATTATTTTAGAATGGCAAGGTGTAGTTTTCTTTGTTTACTGAATTCTAAAGCAAATCACTTCCTTTGGCCCCATACAAGGCCTATAATTCACCCCACTTCCATCCCCCCACACATGCACATCTTGCTTTCTTATATATTCTAAAGGTAGATTAAAATGAGAAAGTGAAATGTTTTGAATACTGAATGAATGATAAAGCAGTTCCTTATTCTCAAATTATCCTGTATTTCTTTTCCACAAGATTTCATGATTTAAAGGAGTGTCCCAGAGACACTTTGTGTCTTTTGGGTAGAACTATTTGAAGCCAAAATGGAAAGAATTGGGGATATGGAAGGAAAAGGGAATTGGGAAGATAGGTGTAACCTGCTGTACTCTGTTCTTCAGGTGGTGGTGGTCGTCCTGGGCCACCAGGGCCTCCAGGTGAAAAAGGCAAACCAGGTCAAGATGGTATTCCTGGACCAGCTGGACAGAAGGGTGAACCAGGTGCTATATTTTTTAATTGTCCTTAATTTTCTAATTTCTTCCTTGTCTACTTTAACTTTTGCCCTTTTTTACCCATAGTGAAATTGTATCTTCTTTCTTACCCTCGAAGCTACCACATACTTTTCCCTTCCTAATTACCTTCTTGCACTCCATCCTGAGAATATTACCTCACATTTATTGATAAAGTTGCCTCCCTCTTATGAAAAACTCCATATCCTTTCTTGTTCAATTTTTCATGTCAAGAAGCTACCTGGACAACTTCTTGTCATCAAGAAGTCAACTACTCTGGATGACCTCCTTTCACTATGCAATCTCTATTCCATTTATATATACACACATATATTCATATGACATGAGTTTTTAAGGATAACACTCATCACAAATAGAATATAAGTTTATATGGTTTTCTCATGTTAGAATTGTAGTTCCATGTTGGAAATGTCTTCGTGTTTCATATAATATACATTGCAGCACTTACGAAAAACCTAAATGATCCAAAAATAATTTGTCCTTGTTTCAGTTATTATTATCTATTTGAGAATTTTTGGTTTATGCTCTAACAGGTCAACCAGGCTTTGGAATCCCAGGACCCCCTGGACTTCCAGGACTTTCTGGTAAGCTTTAATGAAGCATGCTAAATCAGTCCATAAAATATAATATTCTCCAGTACACATACTTATTCATCTATACATACAACCCCAGACGACTCAAAGCTAGAGTTACATCTTAAAGCATTTCCTAATTAGCAACTTAGTATAAAGAGTTGTACTATAAAAAATACACCATTAAGAACATTTACATATAGATATCTCTTCATTAACCTCATAAATAAATGTTAGGGGTGGGATAGGGAGTGTGGGAGGGAGACGCAAGAGGGAGGGGATATGGGGATATATGCATACATATAGCTGATTCACTTTGTTATACAGCAGAAACTAACACAACATTGTAAGGCAATTATACTCCAATAAAGATGTTAAAATAAATTTTTTTTTAAAAAGAAAGCAAAATTGTACGAAGAGGTAGATTTCACTAAGTTTTTAAAAACCCTTTTAGCCAGAAGAAAAACACTTTTTTCTCCCCATAGGAAACCAAAACCAAGGTAATAGAAGAAAACTGTAGAAATATGTACCAATAATAAAAATGTCTATTGAAAACTCCATCTTAATTTACATTTTGCATTTTGGATGGGTAGGTGTGCACACACATCTACCTTCCCTCATTTGTTCTTACTATTATTGTAAGCATCAAGTAGTCAATTAAATGACTGAATGTGTGTACAGATATGTATGTTTATGTTCTGAAATGACCATTGGCTATTCTATGGAGACTTTTTTCAAACTACACATAGATCACTTAGAAATCCCTGTGTTTTTTTCATGAATCCAACATAAAAATTATTACTCTAATGTGCGACTGTTTTATTGCTCTCAAGCATGTCGGTGGTGTAGAAAAGGTGTTGAAAAGAGTTTATCTAGATTGTGTTTCTAAATCTTGGATAGAATGGTCTTCAGGGACACACAGCAACCGTTGAAGATCCATATCTTCCAATGGTCTCAAAAATTAGTCTCAAAACATTTGTGTTAGGAATTTCCTCCAGCTATCTCCAACCTATTGTTGCAGATATTTTATACTTTTCTATTTTTTTCTCATAACTACTGGTCATGTGATCATTGCTTTATGTCCTAATACAAAGGATATCTTTTAGGATGCAAGTTATTATTGTTTCTATATTTCTATACATAGAAATAACAGTATGGGTTTTCTGGATGGGCTGGGGATTTGGTAGGATGTAGAAATGACCTCGGTAAATTCCATTACTTCTTCTAGTAAGTGGGAGCAACTTTAGTCTTACAGACAAGCCTGATATTCAGTATCATTTAATGTGTTCTCTAACATGACTTCACTTTCATAGGTCAAAAGGGTGATGGAGGATTACCTGGCATTCCAGGAAACCCTGGCCTTCCAGGTCCAAAGGGTGAACCAGGCTTTCATGGTTTCCCTGGTCTGCAGGGTCCCCCAGGCCCTCCTGGTTCTCCAGGTCCAGCTCTGGAAGGCCCTAAAGGCAACCCTGGGCCCCAAGGTCCCCCGGGGAGACCAGGTATGTACATGAGTGGTAGGGGAATGGTCTATTTATTAGTCCATTTATTTCATTTTGCTGGTAGGTTATTCAGTCTTTAGGACTTTAGAATCTATAATCCAAAGAACTTCTTAAAAAGAAAGAGCTTATTTTATTCATAGCTCCATCCATTTCCATGACATCTAATAATTCTTTTCAGTAATGCGTTTCATCATTTAAAGTTGAACTAAAACATACCAACTTGGAGGAAAAAAAGAAAGAGTGGATTTATTAGTCGTTTTATTAAACATAAAGCTATACTGATAACCTGGCAGCAAAATGTCATCTGCATTTTTAATGTGAGCTTCTCAGCATGTCATCACAGAAATCATTTTAGTGATCACCAAATAGATGCTTGTGGTCCATACCAAAAGTGTTGCTATGGTTCTGTCATATGATCAGCAAATGTCACCAAGCACAATAAAGAAATTTTATCTTCTCTAGGAGCTAGGCAATCAAATTTATCTTCAACATCACAGCATGATTAAATTGAATAGTGATCTCTTCATACCAGCTTCATGTCTATACCTCATTTGTCTTGTGTTAACTGCTCTAGTAGTCTCAGTTTTGCATCCAGTGTTCACTTTTCATTTTGTGTTTGTGCTGTGTCATTTCATTTTAGTAAGCTTGGAAACACTCATTTTCATCCTGAATTAATGTCGCTGAGCTCAATCACTGAAGATAGATTATTAATACATTCTTGAGACTTGATATTCAATTTTTATATTTCTAATTATTGAAAACTTGGCCCTCATTGATTTTTTAAAAATAAGAGAAATGTAAGATTAAAAAAAACCAAAGCAATTGCCTTTTTATCCTTTGAAGGTCTCTGACCCATTTTTTAAACGTATTTAAAAGTGAAAATTTCCATAAACTCTGAAGTGATTGCAGTCAGTTTTAATACGATGTGCTCTAAAAACATGAATTAAATGGGATCACATACTTTGTTCAGAAGATCATTTTCAAAACTAGATTTTATCTGATCTGATTTGACTGTTTATAGAGAGTGTTATTTAAAGTTTTACTTTGGTTTACTACTGAAGAAAAGCAGTGAAAATCTCCTCAGCCATGTTAATTCTCTTGCATGTAATGTAAAGAATTGACACAAATATCTTGCTTGGTTATGCATGCAATAGTTCAAATAAACCAAACTATTATCCTTTTTTGTATTTTAATCAGCACTGTGGCTGTTTATTCTTACCAGTAATAGAGCTCAATGCTGAACATTACTCTGAAATATGTCAACATAAAGACATCAGTCACAAAGGTTCTTTAAAAATTACTGTTTCTAAAAGAAATAATAACAAAAGTAGTCAGAAGAAGAACACACATCTGATGAGTATTTGTGACTTATCGATCTGTTCATAAACTACAAATTAAAATGGAATTTTAAACCCAATTGCTCTTAGAATTGATTGTTGTCATCTACACTCATAGTAATAATTATTATAAAAATGATTTTTGGTCTTTCAAAATATGTTACATGTGTTGTTTTTATTTTAGTGTTGATGTGAAGTGGTGATAATTTGGTTTATATACAGATGCATGAATATGAGCTTGCAGAATATTCTTTTATTGAATTAAAGTTTAACTTGAAAGAAGTTAGTGTAATGCTTTAGTTTCTTGATATTTCTAACAATTTTGATATTTTTCCTTTTTATTAATGATGACATTGGGCCTTGGTGAACTTTGATCCCTATCCAGGTCCTACAGGTTAGCTCCTTAACTCCAAAGTAGTATCTTATATTTATATATATATATATATATGTATGTGTATATTATTTATATACACATATATAGTGTATGTATATGTGTGTATATAGGTGTATATACACCTGTACCTAATATTTTCAAGTGTTTGAATATATTTTAAGAGCATATATGCCAATTCAATTCTTACATGTTGATCTATCTCTGAAAGTTTTCAGGAACTTGCAGAGTCCAGTTTTTCTGTCTATTGGAATAACTCAAAATTACCTAATTAGGAAAACTGATATATCATTTTAAAATTCATATATCTGTGTCATTTTTAGTTGAAAATTTTTAGTACTCAAAAGTATACTGTATACTATTTTACGTTTACCTTTAGAGTGTATTTCCTATTTTTGCCTCGTATCTGTTAATGTAAATGAAATTGAACTATTCTTCAAAAAAACATTCTTTTTAAACAATAATATGTATTATCAGATCCTGCAAATATGCAATTCTTGATGAGCCATACCTCTTGTAATTTTTCAAACCATCCCATCTTCACATTTTGGTTTGTCACAAAGTTTTAAATTCTACTGCTATGTAAATGGACTAATAGGCACAGAGTAAAAAAGAAAGTCAGTGCAACAGCACAGATTAGAAACCTCTTAATCTTATTTTCACCCTATACATATAAAAAGTCCACACCCAGGAACAGTTACCAAGTGCTGCCCATTAGAAAACTGCTGATTCATATTAAAAGATGTTCACCTAATCAGGAGTAAAAAGAACCACAAATGTCTGAATGTGTTTATTATTTTTCAAGATAAATAGCCCTTTTCAAATTTCTAAGGAGTAACTAAAAGGGGAAAAAGAATAATCCTGAGTTCTGGCTATTGGAAATGGCAGGAAATTTTCTCTTCTTATGATCTTAAAATTCATAATTTTTCAAGATTCTTTTTAGGAAGCCATCTATCTGTGTGAATCAATTCCCTGGTTTATTACTCCCCCACAAACCCATCATTTCCTATAACCATAGATTATCAATCTAGAAGGACCTAACTTTTACATTTGTCAAAGAGGTATTCATGAGACACTTGTTGATGATAGCAAGACAGATTTTATTCAAGACTATTGCATTAGGGGAGAGACTATTGTAATAGGAGAGAGAGACTGAGCTCAGCTCTGAGTACAACAAAGTCAAATGGAGATTTATAGTCCACTAGCAGAGTGAAGGAGTCAGTGGATGAAAAATTACTAAAAGGAGACATCAAGGGTAAGCAGATTCTTGCTAAACTGGCCTATTAGAGTTCTCGCTAAAGGCAGTCCAAGGACTTAGACATCAGGATAAGGAATGAGGAACTTGATCAGATATCAAGGGTGGGGAGGCTCTCCCTAAACTGACTTAGCAGGATTCTTGCTAAAACTGGACTCAACAGACCAAGGCCAGGGCCCAAGGGGTGAGGCCTAGTTGAGAAGAGGGCTCAGAGAAACCTGTCTAAAGTTTAGTCACAGATGAGAAAACTAAGGCCCAAAGAGGTTAATAAGCTTGCTCAAGGTCATATTGTTAGTTACTGGCATAACTGGGAATCTGACTTGGGGCTCTCCAGTACTCCGTTAAGTGTCTGTTCTACTAGTAACATGTATCATCTTTCCACAAAGGCAGTTATATAGCTTGATGCTTATGATCTGGCCTCTTATTCTAGTTATAAATATGATAAGTGATGGAGCAAAGCTGCTTCTGCCATTTTAGGAGACGCTTATAGATAGCAGACTGGGCCTTGACTGCACTTTCTTGTTTTCTGTTAACTCAAAAGCTCCATCAACCCCTACTAACTGCTTCTTGTGTTTTACCTAAATGGATGTCATCAAAAAGATTAAGACAAACACATGATGTTTAACTATTGCCAAGATAAAGAGAAGACTAGGGTATTCTTTGAAGTAATTTTGAGTCCTGCCCTATCTGACTTACATAGAAGTCTGCTGCCTTGATCACTTCCAGACTTTACTGTCAGCTAGAATATTGCTTTCTTCTGAGGCACTAGAATATATTCAAAGAAGAAAAAGGAAAGTAGCCACGTTACTTTAAAACCAATTTGACAGCTTATTTACCAGATGTACTCTAAATTACATAGTTATTGGAATCTGGTATCTGCAGCGTTCTCTTCTTTGCAACAGTTGAAGACTACAACCTTAAGTGGAAACTGGATTTAAAATTTGCCAGTCAATTCATCAGCTTATCTTTAGTTATTACCATGTATATACAAGACTTGAGATTTTTGTTTTATTTTGTTTTTCAGTTAAACTTTGTTAGATCTTTTGAGAAATAATGGATTGAGAGCCTCATATACAAAATTGACTTGGCATATAACTCATTAAAATGTTACCTTTTAGAAATTAAAGTCTTAGAAGTTTTGCTATGATATGATCTGAAGTTTTCCTTGTTACTTACTCAGACTGAAATATCATATAGTTCAATGACATATTTTTCTAAGAGTTCTTGTTTTGGTCCTTCTATATCAAACACATATATAAAATGTCTTTACTCAAACTCTGAATTATCTTTGGTAGGAATTCTAATTTATCTAGCTAATTGTGTTGCCAGACTCTGCTCAAAGTGTTGTCTTGAGTCAGTTTGCTGTATGTGATTTAGAAACCATTTAAACAAACAGAAGCTGATTGTTGGCCTCCTGAATTTCAAATTGTCAAATGCTTTAAAAGTTTTATTACTAGGTAGTAATAGCATTGTTTTATATTTATATGACATACCACCATTTATATCATGTAACATACTTTCATTATAAGCTCCTTGAAGGCAGAATTTGGGTCTAGCTAATCTTTGTGTTCCCTGTAGCATCTTGCACATGGCAGATATGAGGTCAACATTTTTTAAAATGAATTTGATCTTTATAACAACTCTGAAGGAGGTTAAGGCAGACAACACTATTCCCATTATGTGGGTGAGAAAACAAGCTCAGAGAGATTGAATTACCCAGAATCCCATAGATATAAGTAGTAGAGCCAAGAATAGATCCTAGGTCTTCTGATTCCTAGGATTCAGTGCTCTAGCACAATTTATTCTCTCTTCTAACCTCAGTGCTTATAAATCATAGCAAGACTTGTAAGAAAAGTAAATTGTGTTTATAGTCAATTAACATTAACCAAGGGTTGTCCTGTTTGTAGGCTTTTTATCTTTTTATTTAATGATCCTTCTTTTAATAGTTAATAGCCTATTTTAATATGTGCATTGAATAATATAAAGTAAATGTGATATTTTCTGTGGTTTGGGGTGGGATATTGCATGCCACAATATTTTGAAGTTCCCCTTCACTGATGGTCTTCATATCTTTGGAAAATTCGAGTTCAATAGTGAGCAAACATATATTGGCTTTTTGTCTTTGAGTAACTTATTACAAGTAATAATGCACAGAAGAACGCCTCTTGATGGATTATTTTTAAAAATCACTATCTGGCTTCATGGAATGATTTTCAAAGAAGACAAACAGAAGTACAGTTGGTAATGGCCATTGTATACTCGTGTTTTAATTTCTCTATTTGATCACCTATGATCTTTGTATATTTGTCTAATAAGGCCTTTAAATTTAATTGTAGCTCCTTGGAGCAGCCTGCACACACCAATAAATTTGCACCTCATGTTTTTACTAAAGAATGGCAGAGGCCAAGGTAAACTTTTACCCAGAGGAATAGAAGGCTATCAGTGAAGTGGTACTACCTTTCCAACTTTAATGTTTTGAAGGTGCTAACTTTTGGAAAGCCACTGTAGCAGTGTTAACATGTCTTCAGTAGAGATTTGCATTTTTTGCATTAATGAAAATTAGCAGCTTATTTTCTAGAATAAGCTCTATTTTAAAATATTTGGCTCTCTATACTCCTGTAGGGTTCTGTTTGCATACTGATTACGCTGTAGGTATAAGAAATGCTGGCAAAGAGGATTATTGTTTAACTTGTGCTATAATGTGAACCACTTCTAACTCATAATCTTATTTTGTACTGTGTGATGTCTGATACTGCTAACATCGATCTTTGGGCTTTGGTGAACTCTGATCTTCCCAGGTTTTCAAGGTTAGACTCTTCACTGGTCAATTCTTTTTTTTTTTTTTAATGCTTTGTATGTGTGACAAGAGAAATGCACTTTTTTTTGCTATAATTCAGAAGTCATTGAAGAGTGCTGTTATCCTCAAATACTACCTGCTCTGGTATTTAACATTTTGGTGAAGGTAATGTGACTTGTTTATAATCAAGTTTGAAATGACATTAGGTCTTTGTGGTTTCAATTATTTATAATAGGTAATTCATACATAGAAACATGTTGAATTTTAAGTGGAAATACACTTATTTTTATCTTTAAGACTGCATTAAGATATTTAGGCAGGCATCTGGCCCATTTGTAACCTCTGTATATTGATTTTATTTTCTTGAATTTTTGTTGCTTGAGATTGATCAGATCTGTGTTTTCATGGCTATTTTCAGTAATGGAAGAGGGTAACTATTGAGTATTGTTAAAAATAAATCTTGTATCATTAGCAAATCAGTCATTTAAATTTGAGAGACTCTAGAACAACAGGTCTGAATTAATAACATGTAAATTTCCCCAAATTTCCTTTTAATTGCAAGCAGAGCAATGCCCAAAATATGCCTACTTTTTTTCCAAATGATAACAATGTTCTGTTTACTTTTCAAAGTGGGGAAGCGGGGTGTAAAATGTTCCTTTTTTTCTTCCTCTTAATCTTACCCTAGTCATTGTTAGGCTGATTCACAGATAGTTTACCTTTCTCTTAATAACCTGATTTGCTACCTGATTTCTAGTCCAAATTATACATATGGATGAGACTAACAATTTTTCTTAGAAAACCCTATCAAGGGGTTTGAACTCAGAAGTTGTTTTTAATTTGTTTGTTTAAGTTCAAAGTACCCCAACCCTTTCTTTATGATTGGGAAGGGAATTTTTGAGTGTTTCTGTCTGGTTGCTGGGCTAGGGTGACTATATGATTAAAACTGTTTAAAGATAAAATGATTGTTGTACTGTTGTGAACCTGCTTCCTCTTTCTCATGTGACAGATAAAACACTGTTATATTATGAAATCACATAGATATAGCTGAAAGATTAAAAACAGGTTTATATTTTAAAGATATGTTCTTACCCTCAGTTTTACTAATAATGAAGATAATACTAGTAATAATAATAATTGTTTAAAACTTCTTATATAATTCTTACTATGTGCCAGGCACTGTGATTATATATATTATCTTATTTAATTCTTGGAACAACCTGATAAGGTAGGTACTATTCTTATTTCCATTTTAAAGAAGAGGAAATTGAGGCTAAGATGGTTAATAAACTTACTGAGGTCAAACAGCTAAAGATTAATGGAACTGGGATTCCAACCCAGCATTCTAGCTCCAGAGTCCAATAAGACTTTTCCTCCTCAACCAGTTTCCAATATTCCAACCCAGCATTCTAGCTCCAGAGTCCAATAAGACTTTTCCTCCTCAACCAGTTTCCATCCCACAGACGACAGATTTGGTAACTTCTTAACTGGCTTAGTCCTTTGTTGGGAACAGCATTAAGCTCAAGCAGGGAACACCTTGGCTTCTAAGTTTCAGGCATTCACAGCTTTTAAACAGTGTCTCACAGTCCTCATTTAGGTTGCCAATGACATTTTTTGAAAGGATGAAATATTCTGGACACAGAACCAAATCATCATTAGTTGTTCTTTCCTTTGTTTCACCACTTCCCCCATCAGGCCCCACATTTTAACAAAAATGACCCTAACCTTGTTAGCCTGTAGCCATTGATTCTGGGTCATAAGAGTATTGGAAAGGATAGGATCAAAAAGGAGACCTTTTGTGCATATTGTAAGCATGAACTCAGTATTCTAAATTCACTTGCCTATGTTATTTCCTTCAAAAATAATCCCTACATATTTTCCTTTTTTGTTGAAACCAGTGAAAAGCTAAAATTACTGGAGGAGGGAAGGTATAAGTACTCACTAGTTGCTGTTCATTATTTGGGGCTTCGTAATTATCTTCTTAAGGCAGGACTACTTAGTCTCCACCTCAGCTATTGCTTAGCACACTACAGGCAAGTAACAGCTATTTCCCACCTAGTGTGAAAAAATGTGGCCATTTATCAGTTCTTCTTAGTTGCTTAATGGACCTGATATCTTTATTTAGAAAGAAAAGTTTAAAACACAGTATAAGGAAAGAGCTTACCAAATCCCCTTTTAAATTACTTTATTTATTCAGAAGTTATATGCCAAATCCTTTATTTTTCTTCAGAAATATTTAAAATGTAAATAATACAAAAACATTTTAAAAATAAATTCAAAAGTACTATATTGAATCAATAACTTTCTGACACTAAAATATTCCCATGTATTAAGTATGTCACTAAAATGAAATTAAACAATTAGTTTGCTTAAATAACTATCTTAATTACATAGTAATACAAGCTGAATAAAAGTAACTACTTACAAGTAAAGCAATTTTATTTTAATCACAATGAGACAAATGGTTTGAATCCCTGATTGCCCTACGAAGTGTGGTCATGAACCAGCAACTTTAGCTACAGGACACTAGTTTATCTACAGGGCATTTGTTAGAATGCAAATACTTGGGCCCCTCTCCAGCCTAACAAAATTCAGAACTCTGGGGTTAGACCCAGGAATCTATTTTAACAAGCCCTCCTGCGTATTCTGATGCATTTCCAATTTGAGAACAGTGTCCTATGGTGTCTCTTTTGGTTCACTTAAACACTTAGCTAAGGATTACAGAAGCAATCTTTATTATAATGTCCAAAGTCCTTCCTTTAGATATGAGCTTATTGGATTAAATATATAGTAAAATACAAACTAAAAGAGTCTGCAAACCAGTGTTAATAACAAAAAGAACCCAGCCCAGTTTACATTAGAGAGTCAGCATGGATCTATATTTTTAATGTAGTCTGGATTTTATTCTGCAAACTAATAGTATTTAGATGACTAATAGTATTTGGATAATGTAAAAGCCTGACTTTGATGCTATTCTTATGTTATACTGAAATGTGATTATTTGTTGTGCATTATCAAGGTCTAGCAGGTCCAGAAGGTCCCCGGGGTCTCCCTGGAATTGGGGGCATTAAAGGAGAGAGAGGAAACCCAGGCCAACCTGGGCAACCTGGTTTGTCTGGTTTGAAAGGAGATCAAGGACCACCAGGACTCCAGGTAGGAAGTGGGAGTATTTGATGAGGAAGGGGGTGTGGCTGCTTGCATTCCAAATGAGAATTCCAAATTGCATTATTTTAATTAGCATTTACTGGTCAAAGCTCTTGACTAAGCTATGTGTGTGTGTGTGTGTGTGTGTGTGTGTGTGTGTGTGTATTTATTTATTTATTTATTTATTTATTTATGAGAGCATTGCATGTGGAGGAGTAGTCCTTCCATAGAGAAGTAATCATGGTGAGTGTGGGGATATTTTAGACTTTGAAATTAGATAGAGTTAGGGTCAGATTTCAGCTCCTCTGTACACTTCTACTTTGTGTCTGTGAGGAAGGCAGACAGACACTTTGCGTTTCTGTCTTTACCTGTAAAAAGAGAATAATAGCATATCCCCATGTCTGTGTTCATGTGTTTTCCACCTTGGTTTGAGTGACCCAGAAAGTCACATACTTCTTTATGGATCCTCAAAGCTTCCTTCCTTCATTCAGGAGGATTGCTGTTAGATTTTGCAGCCAACAGGGTCTGGGCTCAGTCTTTTAACTCTGATGGCTGCTTTATAGCAGAAAAAAAATATCTAAAGAAATTGTCCGTAAAGCTTTCCAACAGCTAACCATTTTTTCCTGTTATCACTATTCTTCTAGACATCTAGACTTAAAATTTTAATCTTCTCTTTATTCATTCTCTACTCACTTCCTAGCTCATTCATTTCCCATGTCCTTCCAGTTCACATGTCACTATGCCTGATTCAAGACTACTGTCTGATACCAACATTTTATAAATCTGGTATTGTCGAGTTCTGTTCATTTTCTTTCATGCAAGTTCTTACATTTGCACTTTTCTAATTTTTGTTTGGAAATAATGTTAAACTTATAGGAAAATTGCAAGAATGGTGAAAAACCACATTTACCCAGATGAACCAATTGTTAATGTCTTGCCCCATTTGCTCTCCGTATGTATGTTGTGTGTGTATGCGTGTGTGTGTATAATTATGTATTTTTTCTGAAATGTTTGAGAATAAGTTGTATCTATCATGTCCCTTTATCACTAAATACTTCAGTGTGTAATATTTCCTAAAATTAAATATATTCTTTTATATAACCATAGTACAGTTCTCACCTTCAGGAAATTGAGCATTGATGTAACATTTTTATTTCTGCCCACAAGTTCTAATTGTATCAATTGACTTAGTAATATCCTTTATAGCATTTTTCCTCCTCCAAAATAGGATCCAGACCAAACTATGCATTGCATTTAACTGTTATATCTCTTTATTCTCCCTCAATCTGAAACAGTTTCTAAACCTATTTTTTTTCGTAACCTTGACATTTTTGAAGAAATGTAGCCGTTCCCATTTAAAAAACAAAAAAAAAGAATGTTTCTTCTTTTGTCTGCTGTTTCTTCATAATTAGATTCAGGTTATGCATCCCCAGGTAGAATACTCCATGAGTGGTGTGTTCTCAGATATGGAGGCCCATGATATTCATCTGCCCTTCATTAGTTATGTTAATTTTTATTATTATTTTTTGTTTTCTGCGGTACGCGGGCCTCTCACTGTTGTGGCCTCTCCCGTCGCGGAGCACAGGCTCCGGACGCGCAGGCTCAGCGGCCATGGCTCACGGGCCCAGCCGCTCCGTGGCATGTGGGATCTTCCCAGACCGGGGCACGAACCCGTGTCCCCTGCATCGGCAGGCGGACTCTCAACCACTGCGCCACCAGGGAAGCCCTAGTTATGTTAATTTTGATCTTCCCTTCAAGTTGTTACCTTGTTTCTCCACTGCATGGTTACTATTCTTCCCCTTGTAACTAATAAGCAAAGCTACAGGAAGACACATTAAGATAATGCAAATATATATACTATTCCACGTCAAAATTTCTCCCTAGATATAATATCTATTTATGATTTTTGCCTCAACTGTTCAATACTGTGATAGTGGCAACTACCTCCACATATACCACTCAACCCTACTGTAAGCAAGAGACTCCCTTCTCTTCTATTTACTGTCTATTTGTTATCATTATGGACTCATAAATTCTCATTCTCTTCAATGATTCATAATTTTTATTCTATCATTACTTATTTTGATGCTCAACCTGTCCTAGATTTGGGAGCCCCTTCAAGCTGGATCCTGTGACTTTCTGACATGCCCTCCATTTTAAAGTTCTTTCTTACTTTTGGGCATAAGATGTTCCAGCCTTGCCTCTTTTTCATTACTACTAATAAGAGCTTCATCGTTCCACACTTATTTTCCCTTTAGATCCATTCTGGAGTTATTTTCAACTCTTCTTCTTCCCATAGTTTTCCTGGTCCTCAAACCCAATTAATTAATAAGCCCACTATAATTTTTTGCTTAGTCTTTCAGACTTTATCATTTCTTAGATTCTAATTCATACACTTACCACATAAGGGCTACACTAAAAAAGAAGTGCCTTTGTTAATGATAGTAAAAGAATAACTAAATTTATTAAGTATACATCATATGCCAATCAGTTTTCTAAGTACTTAACATGAATTATCTCATGTAGTCCTCACAACAACTTCATGGAGTAGATACTATTATTTTCTGTATGTTAGAGGTGAGAAAATGATGCATCAAAGAGGTTAAACAACTCAAGGTCACACAAGCTAATAGGAGGTGAATTGGGTTTTGAATTCTGGAAGTCTGACTCTAGAGCCAGTGCTACAAATCGCCACCTATGCTCTCACTTCCTTCCCTCTCCCCAACTTTTTTCTAAAATTAATGATTTTATTTATTCAGGGTAATCCTGGCCGGCCAGGTCTCAATGGAATGAAAGGAGATCCTGGTCTCCCTGGTGTTCCAGGATTTCCAGGTATTTGAAGGGGTGTTTGGAAGTTTCCCCCTTTACATTAAACTCCTTTGGGAGAAGACACCCATTTTCTGATTTGGCTGGGTAAAGGCTGTGGCCCTGTTGCTTTGCTGTGCAATTGTGTGCACCTTCTTTGCAGGCATGAAAGGACCCAGCGGAGAACCTGGTTCAACTGGCCATGAGGGGGATCCAGGACTTATTGGCCCCCCAGGTAAGAGTTATTTCTGGAGCTAGTTATACCTGATACTTAAACTCATTGAAGAATTTGAAAGTTTGCATTCTGCCTTTCAACCAAAACTTTCAGAGCCTCAGTCCCCAACAATTGGGGGGAAATAGGTAGGACTCTCTCTCTATTAACTAATCTTATCAAGCTCTCTGTTTCAATAATGTATTATCAGGAGCAGACGTTTTAAGTTTAAGGTAGATGCAGGACCAACAAGAATGCTTCAATGAGATTTTTATTGACCTTTATACTAACTTTCCCATATTCATTTGAATAGATCACAAGAGCAAGTCACATAAGTATGTTTGTATATCTTTAATATGAAAAGAGTTCTTTTTGCTGAGAGACTTAAAGAGGTTTCCTGTAAACTGTGAAACAGAGCATCTACTAAATTCCTCTACTAGTTAGTTCAGTGGGTCCCTTGACAAGCACAACAAACAAGAACTGCAAATGATGTTAGAATCAGAATGGACTCTACAGCAAATAGAATTGTCTAACCTTGACACCAGTGTTCACAGATTTGCACTGGATTAGACTTTCTTGTAACCGAGTCATGATTCAAGGCTTGAAAATTGAGACAATTTGCCTAATTTGTCCATGGACCCTAAGAAAATTATTTATTTTTTCAGCCTTTGGGTGAGATAATGATAATTTTCCCAAACAGATTTCTGTTGGACATAGCAAATTCCAATACATGTAACTTGTTTCTCTCAAACCAATTCTTATTATGATCTGAGGTTACTTTGGCATCCATTCTTTCCGACCTTTCTCTTCCCTACCTTCAACTTCATGTGCTTTGCCTCTTAGGTCCCCCTGGATTACCTGGTCCTTCAGGACAGAGTATTGTAATCAAAGGAGATGCTGGTCCACCAGGGGTTCCAGGCCAGCCTGGATTAAAAGGTCTACCAGGACTACCAGGACCTCAAGGTTTACCAGGTACCTTTGTAGATCATCTTTTTAAGCCTTAGGTATTTGAAAATATTTCCCTCATTCTTCTTTCACTTGTTAGAGTTTGTCTCTGACAATAGGAGTCTCAGCAACTAGTAGAATACCAGACCACCAGGTTCCATTTCCTTTTCTCCTTGAAAATGTTCATTTCTCATGCCCTAATTTCTTTTAGGCCCAGTCCAATTTCTTTTAACTCCTCTGGCTATCCTAACTTGAATGATTAGGTTAATGTTGTTAAAATCTCTATAATGAAATTAATATGCATTTAAGATATGGTGCTTTCTCTATCCCAACCACAAGAAGGATAGAGGCTGATTTGGTGGGCTATCAATTCCCCACTGTGAGGCCTCCTGATTTTTAAACTAAATCCTATCTAGTTGGCCATTTAACTCTATGCTTGCAGCCAACTTTGATTAAAAAGAAAGCTAGAAACTAACTTCAGTCTTTCTGTTTTATCAGGTGGCTTAATAGCAGTCTTTTCATAAATAAAGTGTACCAGGCAGTAACAGCCTTGCCTATGGTGAGATATATAATAAAAGTTGGCCTTGTGCTCTATCTTTTTCTGAAGGCAAGGAGAACACAACTGCCATATTATGGAAATCTCCACAGAGGCAAATGAATTGTTTAAAGTTAAAGCTAAATCCTTGTCTGCTTCTTTTGTCCTGGGCTTGAGCTGTTCCTTCGTTTATCTGAATTAAAGACAAAACCAGATTATGAATTCAGTGACACTCGAGGACCTAAGTGTCCCAAATCTATCTGGATGTGGATTTATTCTACCCACATTTGAAAACCCTACTTCATTTTCCTGTAGGTCCAATTGGCCCTCCAGGAGATCCTGGACGCAATGGACTCCCTGGCTTTGATGGTGCAGGAGGGCACAAAGGAGACCCAGGTTTACCAGGCCAGCCAGGTGAGATGTGCTGCTGATACTAGTTTTTAAGTCTGGGGGACCTCTGGACATACGGCCTCTGATTGAAGCTGTGAGAGCCTCCTCTTGAGAGAGCATAGCTAGGTGGGGAGTCTGTTGCTTGGGAAAAATGGGATGACACAGATGTGCCAGTATAAGAGAAGCATAGAAAGGTGGTTTTTATTTATGTGTTTAGAGCACTGGAAAACCCAGCTTTTCCTCAAAATGAGGATTTTCCAAGTACTCACTGTACTTAACTGTTCTGATAATTTTCAATATTTTTTTGAATAAATTTATTTATTTTATTTATTTATTTTTGGCTGTGTTGGGTCTTCGTTGCTGTGCATGGGCTTTCTCTAGTTGCAGCGAACAGGGGCTACTCTTCGTTGCGGTGTGTGGTCTTCTCATTGTGGAGGCTTCTCTTGTTGCGGAGCCTGGGCTCTAGGCACGTGGGCTTCAGTAGTTGTGGCACATGGACTCAGTAGTTGTAGCACACGGGCTCAGTCATTGTGGCTCGCAGGCTCTAAAGCACAGGCTTAGTAGTTGTGGTGCAAAGGCTTAGTTGCTCCGCAGCATGTGGGATCTTCATGGACCAGGGCTCAAACCTGTGTCCCCTTCATTGGCAGGCGGATTCTTAACCACTGCGCCACCAGGGAAGTCCCTCAATATGTTTTAGGTAATCTAAATATAACTCTAAATAATATAAACATAAAGGTTTGTATTGGTAAAAACTAGCAGCAGCAACAAGGCAGATTGGTGATAACTGTGTTGCTCCTAGAACCAACACCCTCCTGTTTCATTAACTGTATTTCTAGGGAAGAAACAAGTTAGTGCCATCTTCATCACATATATGTGCATTGCTGTGAAATTCCCCCAAATGAAAATCTATACACACGGTGGCCAAAGGCCTGTAAATAGAGAAATTTTAAAATTATTTTTTATTTTTTTGATCTTTTTATTAGTTTCTGCTTTATAACAAAGTGAATCAGTCATACATATACATCTGTTCCCACGTCCCTTCTCGCCTGCGTCTCCCTCCCTCCCAATCTCCCCATCCCACCCCTCCAGGCGGTCACAAAGCACCGAGCTGATCTCCCTGTGCTCTGCGGCTGCTTCCCACTATCTATCTACCTTACGTTTGGTAGTGTATATATGTCCATGCCTCTCTTTCGCTTTGTCACAGCTTACCCTTACCCCTCCCCATATCCTCAAGTCCATTCTCAAGTAGGTCTGTGTCTTTATTCCTGTTTTACCCCTAAGTTCTTCATGACATTTTTTTTAAAATTCCATATATATGTGCTAGCATACGGTATTTGTCTTTCTCTTTCTGACTTACTTCACTCTGTATGACAAACTCTAGGTCTATCCACCTCATTACAAATAGCTCAGTTTCGTTTCTTTTTATGGCTGAGTAATATTCCATTGTATATATGTGCCACATCTTCTTTATCCATTCATCTGATGATGGACACTTAGGTTGTTTCCATCTCTGGGCTATTGTGCATAGAGCTGCAATGAACATTTTGGTACATGTCTCTTTTTTAATTATGGTTTTCTCAGGATGTATGCCTAGTAGTGGGATTGCTGGGTCATATGGTAGTTCTATTTGTAGTTTTTTAAGGAACCTCCATACTGTTCTCCATAGTGGCTGTACCAATTCACATTCCAACCAGCAGTGCAAGAGTGTTCCCTTTTCTCCACACCCTCTCCAGCATTTATTGTTTCTAGATTTCTTGATGATGGCCATTCTGACTGGTGTGAGATGATATATCATTGTAGTTTTGATTTGCATTTCTCTAATGATTAATGATGTTGAGCATTCTTTCATGTGTTTGTTGTCAGTCTGTATATCTTCTTTGGAGAAATGCCTATTTAAGTCTTCTGCCCATTTTTGGATTGGATTGTTTGTTTTTTTGCTATTGAGCTGCATGAGCTGTTTATAAATTTTGGAGATTAATCCTTTGTCAGTTGCTTCATTTGCAAATATTTTCTCCCATTCTGAGGGTTGTCTTTTGGTCTTGTTTATGGTTTCCTTTGCTGTGCAAAAGCTTTGAAGTTTCATTAGGTCCCAATTGTTTATCTTTGTTTTTATTTCCATTTCTCTAGGAGGTGGGTCCAAAAGGATCTTGCTGTGATTTATATCATAGAGTGTTCTGCCTATGTCTTCCTCTAAGAGTTTGATAGTTTCTGGCCTTACATTTAGGTCTTTAATCCATTTTGAGCTTATTTTTGTGTATTGTGTTAGGGAATGATCTAATCTCATACTTTTACATGTCCCTGTCCAGTTTTCCCAGCACCACTTATTGAAGAGACTGTCCTTTCTCCACTGTACATTCCTGCCTCCTTTATCAAAGATAAGGTGACCATATATGCGTGGGTTTATCTCTGGGCTTTCTATCCTAATCCATTGATCTATCTTTCTGTTTTTGTGCCAGTACCACATTGTCTTGATTACTGTAGCTTTGTAGTATAGTCTGAAGTCAGGGAGCCTGATTCCTCCAGCTCCGTTTTTCGTTCTCAAGATGGCTTTGGCTATTCGGGGTCTTTTGTTTTTCCAAACAAATCTTGAAATTTTTTGTTCTAGCTCTGTGAAAAATGCCAGTGGTAGTTTGATAGGGATTGCATTGAATCTGTAGATTGCTTTGGGTAGTAGAGTCATTTTCACATTATTGATTCTTCCAATCCAGGAGCATGGTATATCTCTCCATCTATTTGTATCATCTTTAATTTCTTTCATCAGTGTCTTATAATTTTCTGCATACAGTTCTTTTGTCTCCTTAGGTAGGTTTATTCCTAGATATTTTATGCTTTTTGTTGCAATGGTAAATGGGAGTGTTTTCCTGAATTCACTTTCAGATTTTTCATCATTAGTGTACAGGAATGCCAGAGATTTCTATGCATTAATTGTATATCCTGCTACTTTACCAAATTCATTGATTAGCTCTAGTAGTTTTCTGGTAGCATCTTTAGGATTCTCTATGTATAATATCATGTCATCTGCAAACAGTGACAGCTTTACTTCTTCTTTTCCTATTTGGATTCCTTTTGTTTCCTTTTCTTCTCTGATTGCTGTGGCTAAAACTACCAAAACTAAGTTGAATAAGAGTGGTGAGAGTGGGCAGCCTTGTCTTGTTCCTGATCTTAGTGGAAATGGTTTCAGGTTTTCACCATTGAGGACGATGTTGGCTGTGGGTTTGTCATATATGGCCTTTATTATGTTGAGGAAAGTTCGCTCTATGCCTACTTTCTGTAGGGTTTTTATCATAAATGGGTGTTGAATATTGTCGAAAGCTTTCTCTGCATCTATTGAGATGATCATATGGTTTTTCTCCTTCAACTTGTTAATATGGTGTATCACATTGATTGATTTGCGTATATTGAAGAATCCTTGCATTCCTGGAATAAACCCCACTTGATCTTGGTGTATGATCCTTTTAATGTGCTGTTGGATTCTGTTTGCTAGTATTTTGTTGAGGATTTTTGCATCTATGTTCATCAGTGATATTGGCCTGTAGTTTTCTTTCTTTGTGACATCCTTGCCTGGTTTTGGTATCAAGGTGATGGTGGCCTCGTAGAATGAGTTTGGGAGTGCTCCTCCCTCTGCTATATTTTGGAAGAGTTTGAGAAGGATAGGTGTTAGCTCTTCTCTAAATGTTTGATAGAATTCGCCTGTGAAGCCATCTGGTCCTGGGCTTTTGTTTGTGGGAAGATTTTTAATCACAGTTTCCATTTCAGTGCTTGTGATTGGTCTGTTCATATTTTCTATTTCTTCCTGATTCAGTCTTTGCAGGTTGTGCATTTCTAAGAATTTGTCCATTTCTTCCAGGTTGTCCATTTTATTGGCATAGAGTTGCTTGTAGTAATCTCTCATGATCTTTTGTATTTCTGCAGTGTCAGTTGTTACTTCTCCTTTTTCATTTCTAATTCTATTGATTTGAATCTTCTCCCTTTTTTTCTTGATGAGTCTGGCTAATGGTTTATCAATTTTGTTTATCTTCTCAAAGAACCAGCTTTTAGTTTGATTGATCTTTGCTATCATTTCCTTCATTTCTTTTTCATTTATTTCTGATCTGATCTTCATGATTTCTTTCCTTCTGCTAACTTTGGGGATTTTTTGTTCTTCTTTCTCTAATTGCTTTAGGTGCAGGGTCAGGTTGTTTACTTGAGATTTTCCTGTTTCTTACGGTGGAATTGTATTGCTATAAACTTCCCCCTTAGAACTGCTTTTGCTGCGTCCCATAGGTTTTGGGTTGTCGTGTCTCCACTGTCATTTGTTTCTAGGTATTTTTTTATTTCCTCTTTGATTTCTTCAGTGATCACTTCGTTATTGAGTAGTGTATTATTTAGCCTCCATGTGTTTGTATTTTTTACAGATCTTTTCCTGTAATTGATGTCTAACCTCATAGCCTTGTGGTCGGAAAAGACACTTGATACAATTTCAATTTTCTTAAATTTACCAAGGCTTGATTTGTGACCCAAGATATGATCTATCCTGGAGAGTGTTCCATGAGCACTTGAGAAAAATGTGTATTCTGTTGTTTTTGGATGGAATGTCCTATAAATATCAATTAAGTCCATCTTGTTTAATGTATCATTTAAAGCTTGTGTTTCCTTATTTATTTTCCTTTTGGATGATCTGTCCATTGGTGAAAGTGGGCTGTTGAAGTCCCCTACTATGAGTGTGTTACTGTCGATTTCCCCTTTTATGGCTGTTAGTATTTGCCTTATGTATTGAGGTGCTCCTATGTTGGGTGCATAAATATTTGCAATTGTTATATCTTCTTCTTGGATCGATCCCTTTAGAGAAATTTTTTAAATAAGGTCAAGTCGAGTGGCCAAATGGAGTATGGGAACCAGTGGTAGATTGAAGTTAGACATTTTGAAAAGTTTCCTTAGAGTACCCTACCTATTCTCTAAACAAAAAGTTATGCGTGAGAATAATTCCCCAGACAGATTCAAAGGAAAATGTTTATCAGCACTGAAGCTGGCAGGTTGATGACAGCCACACCCTACCTTTCTCGTTGATGAACAAAACAGCAGGCTGAAATTTCATCATGGGTTTTGCACTCCTTTAGTACAGCAAGAGACTAGATAAAACAAACCCCCCAAATAAGCATCACTTTTTCCCATCTAATGTTCCATTCCCTCAGTATTTATTTAGTGCCTAATGTCATCAACCAATTTCAGAAGAAAAAGAATACATTTAAATCTCTTTGAGGGCAGGGACTGTATTTTATTTATCTCCAAATCCATGATATCTGACAATGCCTTTGTAGACATTCTATAAATATTAACTAATCAAACAAGGTCATAATGTTGTGTCAATAGCCATAATAGTGAATCAGAGCTTACTTAATTTGTATACTGATGATTCTTTGGAAATAGGTATCCGTGGTTTGGATGGTCCCCCCGGGCCAGATGGATTGCAAGGTCCTCCTGGTCCCCCTGGAGCCTCCTCTGTTGCCCATGGATTTCTCATCACACGTCACAGCCAGACAACAGATGCACCACAATGCCCACAGGGAACTATCCAGGTTTATGAAGGATTTTCTCTCCTGTATGTACAAGGAAATAAAAGAGCTCACGGTCAAGACTTGGGTGAGATAATCAGCATCTTATTTCTTACTATGCATTTTGTTTTTGTTTTGAAAATCTTGTTGGGTTCTAGAGTAGCCTTGGCCAAAGTGTCTCTCTCTATTCTTTTGGGGCTTCCAAACTGAAGATCATGTCAAGGGCAGCTGAATATAGTCACTATAAGTTTTAAATAAATAATATTTAACTTTAAACTAAAAGCATTAATTAGCTAGTGTGAGGTACAATTCTTGGCCTAAAGCAAGGCATTTGGAAAGGGCCATATGTACTTTTGTTAGCTTAGTTATTGAGGAAACAGATTCTCTGGGCTCTCTATAGTATAGCAGCTGCTTAAGTGGGCAGTGTTCGTAACTCATGGGAGATAGTTTCCTCTTTTCTGACACTGGTCTCTATCAAGTTAAAGATAAGTGCTGAAGAGAATCTTGGTTTCTAGATCAAAGACAGTAAGGTCATTGCTTAATTTTGCTAGTTCATGAATAAGCTCCTTAGCTTTATAAAGTGTTATCAGAGTAGTTTAAAGCTGTACAAAGCACCATATTTCCATATAGGCTCCACTTCATTTAATGTGTTCTCATGCATCTTCTCTATGCTATAGGGTGGGCAATTTTGTTGATGGGATGAGGCTGGACAGAATGACTTTCAAGACCTCTTCCAAATCCCTAACATTTCTTTTTCTGGAATTCTGACTTTTCATTTTGAGGCCCCATTGTTTGACCTGGGGCTGCCTATTTTAGAAATCACTATCCCTCTTACCTCCATAAAGACATTTAAGAAGATAGTCTATGTATCCAGTTTCTGGGGTCTCCATAGTAAGAGACCTTCTGAAGTCTCTTTACCTGGGCCATTCTCTGAAAACAGTTCTGCAGCAACAGAGACCTCCAGAGGTCTGCTGTGCTCACTCTGTTCCAGGGCACATGGCCACACCTGCCAGGCACATCTACCTACATGAAAGCCAGTAGTCACAGATCATTTTAAAGAGCCTAATAAAGTAGGAGTTTGCCCAACAACTTTCTTCTTTCTCTTCTATTTCTCGTTTTCTCCTTTTCATCTTTCGTCTGCTACGTTTCCTTCTCTCTTTTGCTTTCTTTATGTACCATCTTTTTCTAATTTTAGAATTGACAAATCTTCATTGTGAAAATACTCTTATCTTTTAGATAATTTTCTCTAGTTTTTCTCCCATAAACTTTTTTTTCTTTTCTTTTTTTTTTTTTTTTGTGGTACTCGAGCCTCTCACTACTGTGGCCTCTCCTGTTGTGGAGCCCAGGCTCTGGACGCGCAGGCTCAGTGGCCATGGCTCATGGGCCCAGCCTCTCCACGGCATGTGGGATCTTCCTGGACTGGGACATGAACCCGTGTCCCCTGCATCGGCAGGTGGACTCCCAACCACTGCGCCACCAGGGAAGCCCTCCCATAAACTTTTTCTCCTTTTAGTCCATTCTCTCTTTACTGTCAGAGTCTAGCTTATTCCCATAATCAAGCTTATAATCTTCAAATCTCTAACCTATCAAGTGAATAGAAAGCATTAGAAGTTTTTGAACATGATGAAATTCACAAATGTAATGCAAAGAAAAAATGGGATCTCTTACCCTGTATATCACTATAACTTTTCAAAATGTGTGTATTTGGTCAAACGAGACCCATCATGGTATGTATTCAGACGAAGAGGCTATAAACTGGCCCTGACTCAGGTACAGCTTATTCCTCAGACATAGGAAGGCCATGATAGGGCCCAAGATCCCAAGTGTGATACTGGATTGCAGGGTCTATGCTAGAGCTCACTCAAGGATCAAACTGGAGATATCTTGATGGCTAAGCAAAGAATAGTTATAGGTTTGATGTTAGGGAAACAATCACCTGATTAAGTAAATACATAGTCTCTGCTGGATTAGTGAAAGGATTATGGTGTATAAAAGAGAGGGTGGAGGAAACACACTGAATACTAAAACCATTCTGTCTGGGAGAAAAAAAGCATACTAGGAAGCATTAGTCTATAGTTTTAATAGAGGCATTGAGAGTTCTTGAGATCACAGTCTCTTTGAATGTTTAGAAACTGTGACCAGAATTCTGCATCATTATGGGTAGTCTACAGCATAAATACAACCAAACACCCATGTTCTCATCATTATGGGCATTCCTTTTATGCACATCTTCCTTTTCTTTCTGAGACCAGGGATATTTCCATCTCTGTCCCTGATTAGTAATGTTAGTTTTATTTTTTATTTTTTTTTTTTTTGTTTTTTTTTTTAATTTTATTTTACAAATTTAATCAGTTATACATATACATATGTTCCCATATCCCCTCCCTTTTGCGTCTCCCTCCCACCCTCCCTATCCCACCCCTCCAGGCGGTCACAAAGAACCGAGCTGATCTCCCTGTGCTATGCGGCTGCTTCCCACTAGCTATCTACCTTACGTTTGGTAGTGTATATATGTCCATGCCGCTCTTCCACTTTGTCACAGCTTACCCTTCCCCCTCCCCATATCTTGTTAGTTTTATTTTTAAATTACTTTATAATTTAAAAGTACTTTCATATTCATTATCCAATTTGATTTTCACAACTATGATCAAGAATGATATAGGACAAGTATTGTATTTTTCCACTTCACACACCCACATGCACGCACGCACACACACACACACACACAAACTGGCTAAGCGGTTAAGTGACTTATTCAAAACCACACACTCAGAAAGTGATGGAGATAAGAATTGACTCCAACACCTACCAATTCTTTTTTTTTTTAATTGAAGTACAGTTGATTTACAATGTTGTGTTAATTTCTGCTGTACAGCAAAGTGATTCAGTTATACATATATATGCATTCTTTTTTTATTCTTTTCTATTATGGTTTATCTCAGGATACTGAATATAGTTCCCTGTGCTATATACAGTAGGACCTTGTTGCTTATCCATTCTATACATAATAGTTTGCATCTACTAACTCCAGACTCCCAGTCCAACCCTCCCCAAACCCCCTACCCCTTGGCGACCACAAGTCTGTTCTCTGTGTCTGTGAGTCTGTTTCTATTTTGAAGATCGTTTCATTTGTAACACCTACCAATTCTAAACCCATTCGTTTTTCAGTTATGTCAATTTTGTTGTTTGTTCTCACATGACTTTGAAATCATTCACCTCTCTGAGCCATTTTTTTCTGAAAAAGTATAAATTACAATAAATCAATGATATTCAACCTGGGGAACTTTTGAAAAGGTTCCTAGCCCCATCCCAAACCTATTATATAAAAATTCCCAGTGATTCTGACAGTCTACCAGTTTTAAGAATTATTGGTCTTTTGTCAGTCACCTTCAGCCTGAGATAAGCATACCCCTTTGGATACATGAGGAATTTCCAATGCATAATTTTAAAGGACTTAGTTTACAAATCCTCAACTTTCATATGTACTTTCTCCTAAAGTCGAACTGCCTGTGTATGTGCTTTGGATAATCTTGTTTCCCACATCCCCTTTCACTATCACCCATCTCCCACTTTATAAAAGACTCATACTATGGCATATTGCCTTGAAACATGAAAACCTCTAGGGGACATATTCAGAGGAATAATTCAAAATAATGGCTTTGTTAAAGTCTCCATTAGCTCAGGCTCTAAAATTCACTTCTAATCCATCTCATTAGGAAATGCATTTCCAATAAAAGTTTTCTTTTAATGTTTAGTAATTATCAAAATGTATAATAAACTATCTTTTTGATCAATGTGAATTAGTAATTATTATGATGATGATCATTCAAAATAAAATATTTACCATGTAAAGCCTTAGGGTCACAGAAAGTTTTTAAAAGTTACTTTAAATTTTTGTTTCAGAAAACTATGATTGGTTAATCAGTAAAAGACTTTCAAAATAAAAAAAGTACATTAGGATAAAACTGTGTGACAGAAGTGGAATGGAAATATAATTTCCAAATACAAAAGGAGCACTGTATAATTTCCAGTTATTAAAGATGAGTTTATTCACTTTTCAAAAGGTTTATTGTTAGGTTTCAAATACTTACATTGGATACATTTAAAAGAGTGATGTCAAAGTTTGTTTTTACATATAAATATTCACAAAACACTACAAATGACAGCTGGCAATGTTGAAATGTGGTTTGCAAAATTCCAGGCTCCGGTATTACAAAGTATAGAAAGGTGGGTTTGAAGCCAAAAGACAATAACCAATAACTTAATAACTGGCACAGTATCAATTTAAACTTCTGATGAAAAATTTGAGATGTCAACTTAAAAATGTGTGAGGGTGGTACATCATTTTTCATCATTCTTTTGTGAGTAAATGAGAAAAGAATGGCCTAATCACTGGTAGAGGTAACCTCTATTGCCCCTACCAGCTCAGAAATTTAAAGACTCTAGTTCCTTTCCTTTTTTTTCCCCTTATGTTCTTCCTTTCTCCCTTATTTACTTTTTTCCTTTGTATTATTTACCTGAAAACCTGTCCATGGTTGCTGTGCATATTAGTCAGCACTACAGTTTTCCCTAGGCTTAAAGAGATTGTGAACCCACATAAGACATCGACTGGGGATGTCTTGGAAGAAGCGAGGACAGCCTGGAGAGGAAATACTGATATGATATTATAAGGAATCAGTGTGTGCCTTTCACTCGTCTACAATAAATTACCCAATATTCTCCGTAAGACACCATTGTTTATAAGATGCCTCACCAGTTTAGAAACAGTGTTGGGGAGTATATAATAAGCTACCACAATAAATGTCTACATAAGTTGTAAGATCTATCCTGATTTTAGAGATGTAAAAATATGAGTAAATGTGCATCTTATAACTGAAGAATTAAAGTGTATTTATCATCTAAGAGATGGGGGAAAGTTCCTCTTTGAAAGGTTGTTAGTATGTTCGAAGAAACTAATCATCATGACATTTTTTCTTTTTCTCCCCATTTCTTCCCAGGAACGGCCGGCAGCTGCCTTCGTCGCTTCAGTACCATGCCTTTCATGTTCTGCAACATCAATAATGTTTGCAACTTTGCTTCAAGAAATGACTATTCTTACTGGCTCTCCACCCCAGAGCCCATGCCAATGAGCATGGAGCCCCTGAAGGGCCAGAGCATCCAGCCATTCATTAGTCGGTGAGACACTGGTATACCTTTGATTCTTATCAATCTCCAGTTAGTTTAGCTAGTTAGTTTAGCTAGTTAGAAATGAGTCCAAAGCTAATAATCTGATCATATTCATCTCAGGTTAGGTAGAATAGAGGTGCCTTTATTATACTCAGTGCAGTATGTAGTTTGATCCATATTTATCAGAGATCTACTTTTGACCAGGACCCATGATAGACTAGTGCAATATACAAAAAAAGCTCACAGTCTAGTCACTAGGCAAATATATGGAAATTAATATGTATCAGGCTTGGGCTAAGTGCTGCAATAGATCCAGTAAAGTGTTATGAAAGCATTGGGAAAGGGATATTTAATTCCAGCTAGAGAAATCTGAGATGACTATATGGAAGAAATATGTTTTGAACTGCTTAGCCCTTGAAGGATGTAAAGGACTTAAGACACAGGCATTTATAAGGGAGAAAGGCATACTAGGTAGAGAACATTAGAATGGGTTGTAGACTGATATGTCTAGAATGTAGTTTCTAAAAGTTGCAGAGGGAGAAGAGACCAGAAAGTTAGCTTGGACCTGGACTGTAGAAGGCTTTCAATGTTAGGTTTTAGTTTGGAATTTATTTGGTATGTAATGGGGACATCTGAAGTTTTTGAGCTTACAGGGAAGATTACAGAAACATCAATGTATAACATGGATTTCAAAGGGGATAGTCCAGAGGTAGAGACCAGTTAGATTGAGAATATCACTGTAGTCCTGGTAGGAGTGGATTGGAACTCTCAGTAGGGTACATGTATCACATTAATAGAATAAATAAGATTTGGCATGATTAGTTATGGGAAGGAGAAAGTAGTAGCTGAGACTTGGCGCATGAGTAACTAAGAGGAGGATGGTGCCATTAATAGAGATTTCCTAGAGTGTTGCTACATTAGAACCCTAGTTTAACTCGACCTCCTAGGCATGTTAGATATTGCCATTTTCATTCTGATCATGACCCAATTGACCTAGGAGTCTAGTAACCATGAAGGGTGAATCATTGGAAACTCTAGTTTCTTTGACATTGAATATAAAGGTTAAACCTCATTCAGCCTCTCTTAATAGCAAATTCATGGTGCCCTTTTCAATATATTTGCCCGAATCCTTTAGGAATTCATTTTTTTGTGTGTGATTTTTTTTTTTGTCAGTCCCATCCTTGGGAATAAAAGATCCCCTAAAGGCATTCCCTATTTTGTAGATAAACTTTACCAAATTGGTTTAGTCATATTTCAAAAGGTACCCTCGTGCCCTTTACTAAAGATTTGGTAGACTCAGCTGTATTTTACTTGATTTTATAGATTTAAGCCACATCTCCAAGTGCCTGGGTACTTGCCCAGCATTCTGGATATGTTGTACTTCCACAGATATGGCCAAATGGTTAATAAATATTCTTTGGGCCAAAAATAATGGGTGGTAATTAAGAAAGTGTCTGTTTCTTGTCTTTTTATGTTTACCAGACATTGTTCTTACCACAGTTTTAGCATTACTAAATGTCTCCCCTCCAGTTGGGCAGTTTGACAGCAAGTAGTATGTGCAGTACACTAAGCCAAACTCTTACAGCAATTATGACATTGACTATAGCAAGTATGGATACAAATTTAGGGCAGAATAGAAAATGAAAATGCTATAGCAGTGGTTCTTTAGTTTCTTTTTAAAAAAGCTTACACTTTTCATTTATAACTTTATTATGTATATTGGGAGGCTGGGCTTATGCAAAAGCAATTCTCAAAGTGCATTTTTCTCCTCTTTTTCTGAGCACTGAAGACACCTTAATGGGCTTTTATACCAGGAAGCCTTCCAAAGAAGAGGGACTGCTATTTCCCATATGCTTACTCTGTAGACTGTGTTCCTTCTGCCTTTCCCTTACCAGATGTGCAGTATGTGAAGCTCCGGCCGTGGTGATTGCAGTTCACAGTCAGACCATCCAGATTCCCCGTTGTCCTCAGGGATGGGATTCTCTCTGGATTGGTTATTCCTTCATGATGGTATGCAGCACTCTTCCTTGCCTTTGTCATCAAAGCTGACTGTCTGTCATATCTACATTTCTATCTAATATGAGGAATCCCTATCATTTATGTAGTAAGAAGCTTGAACCTCATATAGCTTCTCTCCAAGCACTGTGTTCCCTCTCATACATCTACTGGAACATATTTTCATAACCTGCCTGTTTTCTTTTGTTGGATACCTTTGGTGTGGATACTGTTCTGTTACCTCTGGCTCTAGTTCCTTCACTGGCTTTGAATTTTTGGCCCAGCTCAGCATATATCTTTGGATATTCACTAGGGTATCATGGCACATGGGTATTGTGGCACATTTTCCCTTGTCTTTTCTAGCACACAAGTGCAGGGGCGGAGGGCTCAGGTCAAGCCCTGGCCTCCCCTGGTTCCTGCTTGGAAGAGTTTCGTTCAGCTCCCTTCATTGAGTGTCATGGGCGTGGAACCTGCAACTATTATGCCAACTCCTACAGCTTTTGGCTGGCAACTGTAGATGTGTCACATATGTTCAGGTAAGGTGCTTATGTATGGCTTTAGTTTAGGTCCTAAGCTTCCTTCAGAGGTGCTAGCGAACAGAGAGGAAGTTCATGGATGGTTTATACCCAACAAATGTTAGGAATTTAAAGGACCATGTTGTTTGTTCTTTCTTGTTCTCCTCATATACCAGACTCAGGTCAGCAAAGCAGACTTGGCTAATAATAGGTATATGTAGTTTGAGATGGCTTGGTAATAATTCTTCAAAAGCAAAACAGAGCAAGGAAAGGTTATGTGACCTGTTCAATAGCAAGTGAGCAACTGAAGCCACCCCAGAAATTGAAGCAATAATCTGTGTTGCCTTCCCCAGTCCAGTAGTCTCCTTTCCCAGAATATTTTCAAGGCTCTCATCCAAGTGTTTGAATGAGTAAGATCACATATGATACATGGACCTCAGGATACTTTATCCTACTGGAATTTTTTTTCAATTTCAATTTATTTTTATATGTTGCTTCTTTTGTTATCATTAATAGTTTTCTTATGTATTATCTTTATGTAATTGTTATGTGTTATGTATTGTCATTTATTCATCATCAATTTCCCAGATCCCTCTCATTCTAGGACTATTAAAAAATGTATAAGAGAAAGAGAGGGAGAGACAAATAGACAAGGGTAATGGCAGCAGGGAGGAGCGTCACAAAAATACCTATGACCACTAATGACTCTTAGGCTATAGCAGTCATTGCGTTAGATTGCATTGCTCAAAAGTTAACCAGTAAGTCATCAGAAGAGCTACTGAAACACAAAGAGAATGTTTACATATGAATTTGAACCAAATACCAGAAAAGGCTAATCTGATAATCTTGCTTCTTATTTCCCAGCAAACCTCAGTCAGAAACGCTGAAAGCAGGAGACTTGAGGACACGTATTAGTCGATGTCAAGTGTGCATGAAGAGGACATAACATTTTGAAGAATTCCTTGTGTGTTTTTAAATGTGATACATATATATATATATATATATATATATATATATATATATATATATATATATATATATATTCCCAGGATGCAATGTCTCACTCTCCCCAACTTTACCACTGCTGCCACCAATGGTGCTACTATATATGACCAGGAGAACATGCTGACTAGTAATCATGAAGATTCAAATGTACCTCAGCAATGTGCCAGAGCAAGGTCTCTATTATTTTTCTACGAACAAAATAAGGAAATGAATTTACTTTTTGGGTCCAGAATGACTTTCCCCAAGGATTATAAGATGAAGATTATATATTTTGCCCAGTAACTAAAATGGCACGTTAAAAATTCAATTAAGAGAAGAATCACACTGAGTAAAATAAAAGACTGCAGTTTGGGGGAAGAATTATTTTTCATGGTGCTACTAATCCTACTGTATCCCAGTTTTTTTAATATAAAAGTGTTAAGCTTATTTTGCTCTGTAAGTACAGAATGTGTATATTGTGTAAACAGCCTTTTAGCTCAAAATGTTGAGTCATTTAGATGTGACCTGACATGAATCACTCTTTACAGAAAACTTAGGAAAACCTAGAATACAAACAGCAAGAGTTTATATCCATGTTTATCAAAGTGAGAGAATTTATATTCTCGTATCAAGTTATTACCAAGAGTGAATATAACTTGAGTTTTATCCCCTAAGTTCTTATTTGACTAAAAAAATAGGTCATTTTTAGTCACTTTAATCAGAATTTTAAATGTACATGTTACATACCAAATTATAATATTTAATGAAGTAATTTCTCTTTTGCTATATTCTACAAGACACTCTTAACACTAGATGCCCCCAGCTTTGATGTTTCTTACATCTTGTTTTTGCTCATCCCTGACTGGGCAAAGTTCTCCCAAATAATTTTGAGAAACAAAAATGTATTTAAAAAATGACAATTCTTTTCCCTGTGCTTTTTATGTAAGAATTATTCTCCTGTGGGCTGTGCTTGTACAAGAACTGGGAAGACAATACTTAGTCTTCTCTCTTCAATTACAAAGCCAATTGATGTTTCTTACTTTTTTATTTTAAACATTTTATTATAAATAGTCATAAGAATACCTTATTTCCCTAGCTGTCATCTTCTCACTTAATGTTTTTTAACTCACCAATATCAATTTAATTAAAGATATCATATGTTGTAAGGATGGTTTGTTGTGTATCTCTTCAGCCTATGTGTAAAAATCCGCTCATTTACAGATAGACTACACATCTGCACATCAACAGGTAGTCTGCCTTCTCAGAGAATCATTTAGAGCAGTTCTAAAGCAAAAGGAGTTTCTGCAGACTTTGATCACTCTGATACCTGATAGGAGACATAGTAATGTACTTTTTCCAATGAAGAAAACAACTCCTTGGAAAGTATTTTTGAGGTAATAAATTTATTAACAACATTGTGTTGATGGCTGAGAAAGGAAGCAGAACTACTTTCTATTTTGGGAAGAATTCATTAATAATGTTTAAAGCAGATTAGTGAGTTAATATTCCTAATGATTAAGAATGAACACATGTAGCTCTCTAAAATCGTTGAGGACTTGCCTCTATAATAAAGTGTGTATTATAGCTAAGATATGAAACAGCCAAAGGATTTTGAGAATTTTAGACCCTAATGTGAACCCATGTAAAAACTAAAGCTTAGAGTCTATAGTGGTAAAATTTAGGTTCTAAATAATGGTAGATCATAGTGCTGATTACTCATAATACTGTTGATTTCAAAGCTAGCCAATTGCAAATTCTAGCTTTATTTTCCCATGAGCTACACGCATGAAAAAACTAACAGGTAATTGTAAGTGAAAATGCCATATTACATCCCATACATTTTTCTATACGCTGTACACCTGAAGGTTGCTCCTTGAGTCACAGCTGCAAACACTGATTCCAGAGGTTTTGCTGTTTGTAGCTCTCCCTCTCATGTTTAGCTGGTTGAAAACCTTGGCTCAAAAAGAACCTCCTAATATTTTATATTTTAATAGTTGCATGTGCAGCTGGTCTTTGTATTTCTTAAATCCCATAACTATCCCCAGCCCTGCTTTGTTGTTTAAAGTACATGAACCCAGTCCATTCCAGGATCTTAATGTTGTTGACTCACCCTTGCCACTGAATATTCAAAGATTATTCTGATGTAACTGCTCTAGTAGTTACCTATAGTGAGTTTTGCAGTCAAACACAGTTAATGGTTTTCCCACATAGGCAGGCAATGAATGAACTGTTCTGCTTAATCAGATACAAATAGTTATTACATGTACCAACCAAATGAGATATGTGTGTGTGTGTGTGTGTGTGTGTGTGTGTGTGTATGCCACATTGCTATCAACTCATCATCTCCAACACTTCCAAAAGTGTTTTTACTGGACACCTTGTGATTATACAATGTCTTTTCTCACCTGGGCAAATTTGAAAAACACTTTCTATTTCTTATGGTGCCAGTGAGGTTCTTTGCCTCAGTTGGCATGTTTAATTGAAATCTCACTGGTCATGCCAAGTCATCAGAAGTTTATTCATATGTTAATCACAAGAGGGCACTATCGCCTATAAAAATAAATCAACATGGGAAAAAAATAAATGTCAGCATGTATTTGTTGAGCTCATTGTTGATGAGATTCCTTGTTTTAGCTTCATGTATTCTTTCATCCTCATAAAGATCAACAGCAAGTATTTTAAGAGGTGGCCCAGTTACCCAGTATCTGCATCCAAGGTAAGGGACAGCTTTGCTGTCAAAGATTTTCTTAAGAGCCTGATTAAGAGTTGGCTCTGGTAGTAATTCCTGTGCCTCTCAACACAGAAGCAAATGTCCCTGCTCCCCTATGCAGCCACTTTTGTTTGGCCAGGATTTCAATTGGCTTCCTTAGCAGAGAAGCTCTGTTCTCAGACTGGACTGTAAAAACACTTTCATCCATAGGCAGCTCCAAAATAAATTGAATAATATTTTTAAATCATATGTCATTTCCATTTTACAGCAGTGGTTTCTAGAGTATATTCAGGATGTTTGGAAGGTTTTTGCGGTAGAAGCACTCGTAAGTTGGGACATGGAAGGAGAAATTTGAGCTAGGCCTGTCTCCCAAGTTCCATAACAACGAACGTTCATTAGATACTTATTAGCTGTAGGGCACCATAATAGATAGGAATCCAAAATCAACTCAACCAGAAAAATAGGTAGTCACTCTAATATATACTCCTAAGAATAGGTATGCTGTTACTACCAAATCTAATTCTAGGCTGGACTAGGACAGATCATGAGGCTTTTTGCCAGCAGTAGCTGTCTGGAGAAAGCTGGCTCACGAACCCATTCTCTAACACATGGGCAGGCTAAAATCACATTTATGTAACCATTATTCTCTTTTTTTATGAGTAGACAGCATGCCCAACACCTGACCCCACAGGATGACGAATTGCTGATATCATACCAATTCATGCCACATATCTTCTGTTTTCCAGATTCACATTGCATTCTTCACCCTGCTTTCTGTCCCTGAGGGTTACTGTGCCCTCTGGCTTCTGCTTGGGTTCAACCAATGCGATTCTCCAACAGGATAGCAGAGTGATGCGCAAGACTGAGATTAGGGTATTTATTTTTATGGGGCCTCTAGGGTCACCTCAGGTTGACTTGTACTCCTCAATTGAATGTCTCTGCTCCTCTCAAGATGACCTGTTCTTCTTAATTATCTCCCCCTCTGATTGTAGTAACCTCTTCTCATCCCTTCAGGTCTATGTTTATGATGACGAGTCTGCTGTTGCTGTGCTGCTCGCCCTGGATTCCTGCATTACCTTTTGTGGTTTCCCTACAGACTCCCTATATCTTTCTAATTAAACTCTCCTCAGACTATCCTAATATAAGTGTATTGTATGTTGTTGATAACCTGACGAATGAGCAACTGCTTCTTGTTTCCAAAATCTGTTGGAGGTGCTTTATTCTGCAGGTGGCACAATGAGGCTGAATTGATAAAACTGACATGCATGATTAGCATCTGCCACTTTGTACTGAGGGATAAGCCAACAGAAATGACTTAACATCACTTAATCTAAGTCCTAGTTTACCAAGCTTTATTGGAAGCTGTGTTCCAAGGTTCTTAGGGTGAAACGAGGCAAAATATATTTGTTAATCTTACATTATTTAACTTTTTTCAAATATTGTTTCACTGGATCTCTAAAGAATGCATCTTGACTTCCCCCAAGGTGGTCATTTGGCTTGCTTCATTCTACTCTGAATGAAGATTCTCAGTTGGCAGACTAGATGCTAAGCACTGGTAACTGATCCCTGAACCCTGAAAGCTCCAGAAAGAAAACTCCTAGTAGTACTACTTCCACCAGAGAAATCTGCCAAGTCAGGTGTACATACCTGTAGTTAGTTAAAAACCCCAAAGTATTACTAGGCCAAGAAATAGACAATTTAACTCACCTAAAGCAAGTGGTGTTCTAACTTCAAGAGCCCCTGTGAAAGATGAGCCAGCAGAAATACTTCAGATCTACTTCCCTGTGTTCATCAAGGGTACCAGAATGAATGCTTAGACTGGGGATTATGGAAGATGCGATAGTCTCTAAAGCCAAAGGCAGTCTGAGACTACTTGTAAATTTCAACCAGGGCCACGTGGAGCCTGCCAAGAAGTGAAGATATTTTCATTTAAAGTGAAATAGTTTTCTAGTTGATTTCCTTGGGGCCAGTAAAGTGTTTGCTATTGCCAGTCTATCGCAAGCCAGAATGGTAAACCAGATGCCAGATTTTTGTGTCTTTCTCTGATGCAGTAATTTGACTCTTGCTTGGGCTGTAAGAAACACAATCACTGATGCCTCAGTAGCAAACAAGAGTAACACCTTACATTTATATAGTTCTCATTAAAATTTCATTCTTCAAACATTATTTCATCTCAACCTCAACAATGCTGATCTATTCAAACTGCATTTTACAGAAGCTGAAGCAGAAGCTGAGCCTAGAATGGTTAAGTGACTTTCTCAAGGTCATCGAACAAACCGCTAAGTTCTTTTTCACTCTGAATCTAATCATCACCATCTAGTCATGAAGATGCTTGTATCAAAAAATTCAGAATCCTATGTATTGGAGATTCCTGGCACTACAGGGCTCCCTGCCTCATGAGAAGTGATAAGTTGCATGTTTTGAAAATCTTGGTGCCTAGTTAACGATGAGTGATTTTTCCCAGCACCATTGCAGCACCTGAGACCCTTTAGAATTAGCCCTTGGACATAGGGGACTTACAGTAAACCCACGGTACCTCAGGATACTTTTGTCTGTCTGGTCCAAGGCTCTGCAGTGAAAGTAAATCTTGTGAGTCTGGCCTGGTGTCCGCCACACATGACCTTCCTTGGGGATCTTGAATCCAGATGAGCGCCTGGAATTTGAATGCTCTGATCTGCAAACACTCGAGTGCTACTAGTGTCCAAGTAAGGACCAGTGTGTATTGGTTGCTATGTAAACCTGAGACCATGCAGATACTATCTATTGTCTATTTTAAACAATGTAAAAAGTATTCTGGGGAGGGGAATTTTTCTTTAGTTCCAACAGGAAAGTTCATTATATTTCATTAACACCAGCATACATAAACACACAGAAGCAACTAGAGTTTGCTAACTATAACCTGCACTGGTCATATTTTACATGCAATAACGTTCCTTATTTGGCTCCCTTCAGCAGAAATTTAGGCTGGGAATCGAATGAACCAATATCAAACCAACTGGGCCAAGCAGTATTTGGTTACTTATCAGAATAAAAATGAAAGGAAGGTTAAAGACAAGTTGGAAAACATGTAGGCTAAAATAGGGCCCTGCTTAGCTTATAATAATCAGTACAGTAAGAAGCCAGGCTTTGAGATTACTAGACTTAAGTATGTTTTTAAATTAACTGTGTACTTTCAGGTGGCAGCTGTTGCCTACCTCAAGTCCAGCAGCAGCACAGAAAACTGCCCACATGGAGTGGAAAGAGATAACAGTCTAAAGCCATTTTCACAAATGCATCCTTCTCCTGCTCTGAGAAAGCGGTATTTTCTTTTTTTCCTGTATTCAGTTTTTTGTAAATTGAAGTATACTTGATTTACAATATTATATGTTTCAGGCATACAACATAGTAATTCACAATTGTAAAGGTTATATTCCATTTATGGTTATTATAAAATTTTGGCTATATTCCCTGCATTGTACTATATATCCTTATAGCTTATTTATTTTATACATAGTAGTTTGTACCTCTTAATCCTCTACTGCTATCTTGCCTCTCCCCGCTTCACTCTCCCCACTGATAACCACAACTTTGTTCTATATATCTGTCTGTTTCTGTTTTGTTACATTCATTAGTTTTATTTTTTAGATTCTACATATAAATGAAAACATATAGAATTTGTCTTTCTCTGATTTATTTCACTTAGCATAATGCCCTCCACGTCCATTCATGTTGTTGCAAATGACATTCATTTTTATGGCTGAGTAATATTCCATTGTGTATATCTGTCTAGATAAATAGATAGATAGGCAGATAGGTAGGTAGGTAGATAGATAGATGGATAGATAGATATACACAACATCTTCTTTGTCCATCCATATGTTGATGAACACTTAGGTTGCTTCCATATCCTGGCAATTGTAAATAGTCCTAATATGAACATTGAGGTGCATATTATCCTTTCAGATTAGTATTTTCATCTTCTTCTGATTTATACCCAGGAGTGGAATTGCTGGATCATATGGTAATTCTATTTTTAGTTTCTTGAGGAACCTCCATAATGTTTTCCATAGTGGCTGCACCAATTTACATTCCCATCACCAGTGTACAAGGGTTCCCTTTTCTCCACATCCTCACAAACATTTGTTATTTGTAGACTTTTTGATGATAGCCATTTTGACAGCTGTGTGGTGGTATCTTATTGTGGAGAAACTAGTATTTTCTTTTGTCCTCTCTGAGCAAGCAGGAGCAGCCATGGGCACATGACAATGTGCTAAGGCTTTTCTCCTTGCAGGTCTGTCAGGTTTTGCTTCATCTATTTTGAAGATCTCTTATTAGGTGCATGAATATTTACACCAGTGGGTGTAAAGTGGTATCTCATCGTTTTGATTTGCATTTTCCTAATGCCTAACGATGTTGAACATCTTTTGTATGCCTGTTGGCCATTTGCATGTCTTCTTTAGAGAAATGTCTCTTCAGATGTTTTGCCCATTTTTGAGTTGGGTTATTTTTCTTTTTACTGTTGAGCCATAAGAGTACTTCGTACACTCTGAATACTAGTCCCTTATCAATATTTCCAAATATTTTCTTCCATTCTGAGAGTCGTCTTGTTACTTTCTTGATGGTGTCCTTTAAAGTATAAAAGATTTTAATTTTGATGAAATCCTATTTATCTCTTTTTCCTTTTGTTGCTTTTGCTGTTGGAATCATATCTAATCCAAGGTCATGAAGATTTGCCCCTATGTTTTCTTCTAAGAGTTTTATAGTTTTAGCTCTTACATTTAAGTCTTTGATTCATTCTGAGTTAGTTTTTATACATGGCGTGAGGTAAAGGTCCAACTTCATTCTTTTGCATGTGGCTACTCAGTCGTTCCAAAACAATTTATTGAAAAGACTATTTTCCCCCCATTTGAATTGTCTTGGCATCCTTTGAAAAATCAATTGATCACAAATGTGTGGGTTTATTTCTGGACTCTCAATTCCATTCCATTGATCTATATGTCTGTCTTTATGCCAGTACCACACAGTCTTAATTACTGTAACATTTTAGTAAGTTTTGAAATTGACAAGTGTGAGTCTTCCAACTTTGTTCTTATTTTTAAGGATTGTTTTGGCTTATTCAGTCTCCCTTGTGATTCCATATAAGTTTTAGGATCAGCTTGTCGCTTACTTCAAGGGAAAATATATCCAACTGGGATTTTGATAAATTGCACTGAATATGTGCCTCACTCTGGGGAATTTTGTATTTTAATAATCACTATTCCAACCAATGAACACAGGATGTCTTATCATTTATATAGGTCTTCTTTAACTTCTTTCAATGATGTTTTGTAGTTTTCAGTGAACAAATGTTGTACTTCTTTCATTTAATTTATTCCTAAGTATTTTATTCTTTTTTACACTACTGTAAATGGAAATTGCCCCTTAATTCTCTTTTTCAATTGTTAACTGCTTGTGTATAGAAACACTTTTTTTTGTATATTGATCTTAGTATCCTATAACTTTACTAAATGCATTTGTTAGCTTGAATAGTTTTTAGTGGATTTCTTAGGATTTTCTATATATAAGGTCATGTCATCAGCAAATAGAAGTAGTTTCACTTCTTCCTTTCCAACCTTTGTGCCTTTTATTCATTTTCTGTTATTAATTGATCAGGCTAGAAACTCCAGTATAATATTAAATAGAGATGATGAGAATGGACATCTTTTTCTTGTTCCTAATATAAGGGGAAAAGTTTTAGTCTTTCACCACTGAGTATGATGTTAGCTGTGGTTTTTCATAGGTGCCCTTTGTCAGGTTGAGGAACTTCCCTTCTATTCCGAGTTGGTGAGTGTTTTTAGCATGAAGCATTGTTGAATATTGTCAAATGATTTTTATGCATCCATTGAGATAATCATGTGAGTTTTTCCTTCATTCTATTAATTAGGTGTATCACATTGATGGATTTTAATATGTTGAACCAACCTTGCATTCTGGTATAAATCCCACTTGATCATGGTATGTAATCCTCTTAACATGCTTTTGAATTTGTTTTGCTAGCATTTTGTTGAGGATTTTTCACATCAATATTCATAAGGGATGTGAATCTGTAGTTTTCTTGTAGTGCCTTATCAGCGTACTACTGACCTCATAGAAAGACTTAGGAAGTGTTCCCTCCTCTTCAATTTTTTGGAAGAGTTTAACCAAGGTTTTATTAATTCTTCTTTAAATGTTTGGTATATTTCACCAGTGAAGCTGTCTGGTCCTGTGCTTTTTATATGTTGCTTAGCTGGATTTGCTAGTGGCTTTCATTGTTTGTTTGTTTTTTTAAAGATTTTGTGTCTATATTCATAAGGAACATTGGTCTGTAGTTTATTGTGGTGTCTCTCTCATGTTTTGGTATAAAGATTTGGTATCTATGAGGTTTTGGCCTCATGGAATGAGTTGAGATGATTTGCCTCCTCTTCAATTTTTCTGGGAAATTCTGTGAATGATTGGTATTAATTCTTCTTTAAACATTTGGTAGAATTCACCAGTTATCTTGTTCTAGGATTTTATATGTGGGAAGTTTTAAAATTAATTATTCAGTCTTTTTACTTGTTATATCTATTCAGTTTTTCCATTATTTATTGTCAGTTTCAGTGGTTTGTGTCCTTCTAGAAATATGTCTATTCCATTTAATGTGTCTAATTTGTTCACATACAATTGTTCATAGTATTCTTTTATAGTCATTTTTATCTGTGTAATGTCAGTAGTAATGCCCCCTTTTTATATCTGATTTTAATAATTTGAATCTTCTCTGTCTTTTGTCTTATCTATCCCATGAATTCTAGCCACAGTGACCTCCTTGGACTTAGAGGTCCACCTCTTTAATTCAAGGAATTGGCATAGATTCCACAACCTTGTTCCATGGCTTGAAATTGTTCTCAAGGCAGTAAGACAGGGAAGATGTAGGTCTTACCAAGTTTGTTTCTCATCTCTTAGGGATCACTAATCTTTATTACTTGATATCTAGTGTCTTGAAACCCCTTGTTTCATATTCTGAGGTCCTTTTTTCAGTTGTTCAGGTGGGAGATTAAATATGGTCTACCTTGGCCAGAAGTAGAAGTCTCATATCTCATTACTTACAATTACTTGGTGCCAGCACAGGACAAATATTCATTACAACAGTAGGTCAAACTCTTTGTATTTTGTTTACTATATGGCACATAGGGCTTTAACTGTAGGGTCATCTGTTACCTCTTGTAATATGAATATTTGTATTAGGCTAGCCTAGTCTTTTGTCTCAGCTGTGATTTAACAGTTGGAGTTTCAGATAAGATATTTTTCTCATTAACTTTAGTACTACAGGGTTTTACTTTATTGTAAGTGGGGAGAGTAGAAAAAACAGTTTTAGGCTCTGAATCCACAAGGTGAAATATTGTGAGCACCATTGGTGTAATGAACACATTTCTTAGTGGGGGTGGGAAGTATGAAAACAGGGAAGGAGAAGTGAAAATCCTTCTTTCAAATCCTATACGGCAAACTCTCATTTTTTTCATGTATCGTGGGTCATAGAACTCTAGACTAAGAAGAAATCTTTCCAATCATTAACATCCTATTCTCCTACTAGACCTCTTATCAGGACTTTAATAGCTAGGAAAGATGGTTAAGCTTCTCCAAGGGAGAGAAGTGGATGAAAAGAGAAGTAGTTGGGGGCGTCCCTGGTGGTGCAGTGGTTGAGAGTTCGCCTGCCGATGCAGGGGACACGGGTTCATGCCCCGGTCCGGGAAGATCCCACATGCCGCAGAGCGGCTGGGCCCATGAGCCATGGCCGCTGAGCCTGCGCGTCCGGAGCCTGTGCTCCGCAACGGGAGAGGCCACAACAGTGAGAGGCCCGCGTACCACAAAAAAAAAAAAAAAAAAAAAAAAGAAAAAAAAGAAAACAAGAAAACAAGAAAGAAAGAAAGAAAGAAAGATGGTTCCTAAACTGCTTTTGAGAAAGTTAAAATAAAACAATAACAAAAATCTGAGCACGGACATATTTTAAGTGGCCAATATGCATTCAATTCCCTGAAAATGATGCAGAAAGTACAAAAATGTTGAAAAACTTCTTGGGAGTTACAAGTGTGGAATACAGAATGAACTATGGGCATCACATTTTTCTGTAGATGTTTAAGAATCTGCTTCCCACTTCAATATATCCTTGCTCCTTTTGTTATTGAAATGATATTTCAGGTTACTGCCAGTGCAATAGAATACCCTATAATGCATATTCTGAGATTGAAGAGTCAAATCATTAGCAAAATGAAAAGGCAACCTACTGAATGGGAGAAAATATTTGTAAAGCATATAGCTGATAAGGGATTAATATCCAAAATATAAAAAGAACTATATAACTCAATAGAAAACAAAACAAAACAAACAAAAACAAACCCAAACAATCTGATTTAAAAAATGAGCAGAGGATATGAATAGACACTTTCCCAAAAAAGACATACAGATAGTCAATAGGTACATGAAAAGATGCTCAACGTTACTAATCATCAGGGAAATGCAGATCGAAAACACATTGAGATACCACCTCACACCTGTCAGAATGGCCACCATGAAAAAGACAAGAAATAACAAGTGCTGGTAAGGGTGGAGAAAAGAGAACCTTAGTTCACTGTTGGTGGAAATGTAAATTGGTGAAGCCACTACGGAAAAAAGTATAGAGGTTCCTCAAAAAATTAAAGGTAAAACTACCACATGACCGAGCAATTCCACTTCTGAGTATTTATTTTTAAAAAAACACACTAATTTGAAAACACACATGCACCCCTATGTTCATTGCAGCATTATTGACAATAGTCAAGGTATGAAAACAACCTTAGTGTCCATCAGTGGGTGAATGGATAAAGAAGATGTGATACATTTGTACAATGGAATACTACTCAGCCATAAAAAGAATAAAATCTTGCCATTTGCAGCAACATGGATGGACCTTGAGGGCATTATGCCAAGTGAAGTAAGTCAGACAGAGAGAGACAAATGCCATATGATCTCACTTACATGTGGAATCTGCAAAAACAAATGAACAAACAAAACAAAGTCCATAGATACAGAAAACAAAAAGGTGGTTGTCAGGGGGAGGGGGGATGGGTGAAATAAGTGAAGGGGGTCAAGAGGTACAAATTTCCAGTTATAAAATATATAAATCATGGGGATTTAATGTACAGCATGGTGACTATAATCAATAATATCGTAGTGCATATTTGAAAGTTGCTAAGAGAATAAATCTTAAAAGTGCTCATGGCAAGAAAAAAATTTTTTGTAACCTTGTATGGTGACAGATGGTGACAGACTTATTGTGGTGATCATTTTGCAGTGTATACAAATACTGAGCCATTACATTGTACACCTGAAACTACCAGTTTTATATGTCAATTATACCTCAATTAAAAAAAAGAAAAAACAAACAAACAAGAAAGGTCAAGGAGGGGATTGTTTCTGTTTCAGTTCTATGGACCCAAATGTTTAAGTTAAATCAGTGGTCTCCTCTGAAATTCTCAGGACTTTAAATAAGTTTCCCCCATTTATATAGCACAGCACTGATGTTACTGACAAATTCCAGTGTAGTATGCAACAGTGGTTCCTAATTGCTTTAGCATTTATCATGCACAAGAGACAGGAGGGAAGTTGTCTCATTTTGTACAGCTCAGTTGCATTTCTTATCTCCAAAGTACGCGTAAGCAGCAAACTGGGACTTAAGGTAGCTGCCTGAAAACCAGCATCCGTTAAAATGCGTCTTGGAGGGAAAATGTATTGTTTTTTCTAAAACAGAATACAGTTGAGCCTCATTCTGTGCATTAATTTTGCATGATTTCTCTTTTGCACATTTTATAAATTAGGGGCCCTGATCTGGTTTACCATATTTTCATACTCACATTTTCCAGGTTCTGCCTTTGAGCATTTTTTTCAAAACATTTAAAAAAGCATTTTGGTGCATTTCCAAGATGCTCTTTGGGGTCACTTACCACCTAGTAATATTTTTCTAAGCAGTCACTGAAGGTGCTTAATGTGTATACTTAGGCATGTTTTACCTGACAAGTCTTCTGAATAGGTTTTATGCTTTAAAGAAACAGTACCCCTTCACATTGTATAGTGAGCACGTGGCTGCTATGTATGTGATTAGGGGAGTGGAGAAGCTGAAGTTCTGTTCACATACTCTTCAAGGTAGAGCTTTCCAGCTGGCAAGTTCTGCTGATAGTCAAAGCAGCCACACTGACTATGCCTACTGTTCCAGGAATTCAAGTTCCATTAAGATGTGAATCAGCAAATGAGTATACAATGATTATATAGACTGAAAAGCACAGATGTGCCTATCTTTCTTTGAGGGGCTGTTTGGGATGAAAAAAAATATATTTGGCCTATGCCTTGGCAAATATAGATTGCCTCCCTTGAAGAGAGGAGAGATAGATCTACCTATCCATATATAGAGATATAGATAGATAAATAGATATGTTAAATCTGTAAAGTGTGTGTGTATATGTATTTATATATACATATGTGTATGTTTGTACACATACATGTGCACATATACACATTTTAATTATAGATTTTAAGATGATCTCTGTTGTGGACACTTTCTAATGATAAAGGCAGTCTAACTATACATTCCCACTGTGATATTCTTTTACACACAACTTCTTAGGTGCATCAAGTAAACTCAAGCTGTATAATGAACTCAATTGTCCACAAACATACAATCCATGAAGCTTGTGGCTTATGCACATGATGTGGGAACTGCTTCCTACTCTGTGGCCCATCTGGCTCCACTGATCCCGCCCCCTTTTCCCTGTTGATCCTTGAGCAAGCATGGGTCCCAAAGTCTTATTACACTGCCCTTCTCTGTGGCAAGGGTGATTTGGTAAAGGAAGGAATCAGGGATGCAATCATTTGTCTAGTGTTCCTTTAAATCTTTGGCTTCTGATTAGGCTGACAATTTAATTTACTAATATATTCTTGACGTTCAATCCATTCATCAATGCAGAAATATTTGCTGTCTGTTCATTGGTGAATTTTCCATGTACTCATATTTATCTTCCCAGGGGTTAAAAATAAGTAAATAAAAAGGGAGTCATTTAAAGGGCAAGAGTAAGTGGCAAGAGAAGGAGACAAAGCGAAAGAGAGGCATGGACATATATAGAGTACCAAACGTAAGGTAGATAGATAGTGGGAAGCAGCCGCATAGCACAGGGAGATCGGCTCGGTGCTTTGTGACCGCCTGGAGGGGTGGGAGGGAGGGAGACGCAGGAGGGAAGGGATGTGGGAACAGATGTATATGTATGACTGATTCACTTTGTTATAAAGCAGAAACTAATAAAAAAAAGAGAGAGAGAAAAGAATCTGGAAAGAAAAGATAAAAAAAAAAGAAAACTGTAACTGATTATCTGAAACCTTATTGAGTAGTCCCTTCTACTTAGGATTCACACATTATCAGGATTGACATGAAAACTCAGGTTAGGTTCTACAACAGGGACTTCCCTGGCGGTCCAGTGATTAAGACTCTGTGCTTCCACTGCAGGGGGCATGGGTTCAAACCCTGGTCATGGAACTAAGGTCCCACATGCCACGCAGTATAACCTCCACTTTTGGAGAATCAAGACTTGGGAGATATTAACTCTATTAAAAAGCCTCAAGTTTCTAGCATAGTAACTTTAACCCAAATCCTCAGTTATCCCAACTGCTTTATTCTGAAAAATGCAGTCAGTCCTACCATGGAGCAGAAAAATATATTTATAATGAAGTAGTAGAGATACCACTATTAAGAAAAAATGAGTCTCCACACAAATAACTTTCATGAACACATTTATTGCGAGTAGCTCTATGGAAAGGCAAGTCAGATATATATATATATATATATATATATATAAACACTATACAGAGTTGCACGTTTGTCTCCCAAAACTGCAAATGAGATGTTTACAAAGGAAAAAGAATATAAGAGTATTTACAAAGGAAGACAAAGCCAGAGCAACTCAAAGCAGATCTGTGAAGCAGAAATAGCAAATGTAATGAACTGTTGGAACTGTAAAGTTTTAGATTTTACTGACCAAGTGACTATGTCTAATACCAAATGAAATGTAGACATCACAAAAAATCGTTCCATCATTGGTTTTTCTTAACAGCAGCATAAACTGGTAGCTGGACGGTAAGTGATATGTTGGTACACATATTCTAAAAAGATTCTTCCATCACAGTACTGAATAAATTAGTTGTGTCTGTAAACTAAGGAGTAGCGTCAAAAGATTGCATATTTGTTATGCTGTACCTGTGACTATTTGTACCTGTTACTATTTGTACTGTTGTGTATGAGGTTTCCCATTCATTCATTCAGCAGTGTCACATCTGTGCCGTACCCTGTCTCCTGGCAGCCTCTGAACCTAATATGCAAATAAAGCAATACAGCATTTTTCCCCCAAATAATCTTTTCATTCCACAATTCTGAACGATTATGACTTAGCTTACTTGAAAATAAAATGGTGACAGAAGGCTTGGGAAAAGGCTGCCTAAAGACGCATTGTTACCATAATGAACAAAAGCCACACTGAATTCTTTGATTAGGTTGGAAAAAGAGAAGAGTCTGAAGGAACTGATGAAACTGATGTCCTAGCAGTGACCAGTAACTGGAGTAGTGATTGGTACTGCAGCCTTATCCTCTCCTCAGCACCACTCACAAGGGAACAAACAGTAAAGAGCCCCCCCCATCCCTTTGGTTGGTAGGCAAGGAAAAATCATAGAAGTCAACTCGGTTCTTCGGAAAAGTTAGTGTAGCAACACATGTACTATAAGCCTGCTTGAAGATAGAAGTACACGTTCAAAGACATCAAAACCGAGTGGCGAAAAACTTCTGGCAAATATTACACTATTTCAAAGTTGCACATTAAATGCGAAGCAATTTTTTTAAACAGAGTTACGCACAACAGGTACATCTACAATCACATGTACACAGGTACACAAAGGTGTGCACACACGTTAGCACTCACACAGTTATACAGACATTCACACCCATCTGTGATATGATGAGGTTTGCCAGTGATGGTACAAGTCGTGATTTGTGTGCCACCACAAAACAAAGCTCTAAGCAAGCTTCAAGACCTTTGTACCTATCCTCTGTGATCACCACCTGTTAGTGTCATGTTCTCAAAGGTCCAGGTTCCTAAAATCTTAATTCAGTTTCCATCAGAGGCAAGCAAAAACAGGAGAGGGGAGCTTGCTCTGATTCTTTTTTCTTTTTTCTTTTTTTAAATTTGGTACATCTTACATAGTCTCATTGTCCAAAGGGAAACAACACCTTATAAGAGGTTCCTCTTGGCTTAAGTTTTAGTCAGAATATTGATTGATATGTATACACTAATGTCTTGAATATGGGAAACTGATCTCTTTATAGGAGCCCTGGGCATAGGAGGGAAAGTATGTGTCAAGGAAAGAGCCAGAAAGAGGGGAAGAATGGAGAGTGAAAGGGGGAGGCCCAGAGTGGCAGAGAGGGTCTTTGTGAGGAAACGTTTTAAAGAACTTTGCTTCTTTTAGGGGGAAAATGTAGTTTTTAAAATTTTTAAAAATTAATGGGTTTGGAAATCCTCAATTGATTTGCAAGCAGAACATCACAGTATTGTATGAGAAGAAACAGATCATCTGTTCCTCAGTTCTGCCTTTATAACATTAGACATGTTCAATCACAGTATCAGTTTAGTTAACATTTAATGTGAACAGAATGTTGCAGTTTTGTTAATGAGCAAAACTCAGATAATCTGACCTTTGGTGCTGCCTTTAAAATATTAGAAATGTCCCATCAAGATATCAGTTCAGTTGATGTTTGATTCATTGATCAAGAAAAGTTTTGTGTATATACTACTCAGAAAAAAAAGATTCCAGATCATACCTACCTTCTCAGGAACATGCCTTTCTTCTTTATCTCCTTTTATTTCAAAGGTTTCCAACTTCAAAACTTAATCTAAGTATTATACATTACTAAAATTGGTATTGGCCAAATTTACACATATGTAAATAACATTTTTTTAAAAGAGGAAATGAGTTATGAGATGCTCACTTTTATAGTATTTGTTTCCTTTCAAAAAGACAGATTGGGGAGGGAAGCCAGAAAACAAAAACAAAATACAGTGGGAATTTCTTAATTCAAAATCACTGGATCTGTAAGGCAGCAGTACGAATGATCTGTTGTAGGATCATTCAACTGCCAGCATCCACTTGTAGGCTTTTAGAAATTCAGGTTGCTTTCTATTCAGAAGCCTGTTACTTCTCTTTCTTTTAGGCAGATCTGGAGTAGACAAAGATGAAATTCCATAAGCATCACTTTTCTTCTAAAATGTTTTTTTGTGGCAATGTAATCACTCTAGGAAAAAAAAAATGACAGAATAAAAGTTACTTTCAGAATTAAAGTGTGAAGCGCTCTTACCCGCACCCTATTCTAAAACAAAACAAAATGAAATCGAACTAGTAGTTTTGGGGAGCCATATTGAGGAGACTGCCTTTGCACGGACATGCATAACTAGGCTGGCTGCCTGTGACGTTTTAAACGCCAGCACAAGCCCAGCAAAGGCGCAAGGGCAGTTACTCCTTTTGCCCCCAGGCTCCACTCTGAATTTTCTGGTGGATAGCAGCTTTGTCAATGTGCATGCACTGCTCTACTTTCTCCCAGTGGGGCCAGCAACTGAGCCTGGCATTGGGCAAAGAGAAATTTTTTCTTCTCCTACATGCTTGATTATGCCTTCATCAAATTATGTGGCACGAGTCAAAGGCTTTAAGCACAGCCTTGGTGCTAGTCTCCAGATTCAATCACTAAATTTTGTCTAAAAGAGCAAAATCATACCTGTAAAGGAGATATGACTGAAATCTCCATCTGTCTAACAAAAAGAAGTCTGGTATTACTCTCTTGGCCTTCTGCTTATTGAGAGGGTGCATAATCGGGAGTGGGGCAGAGGAAGGGTGTCTGGTACATTGAAGAAGGTGCTGAACTGGAGAAGGGATGGGGATAAATGGTCAGCAAATTGATTATGGGATGTAAGTGTTACTTTAAGATCAGGTCACATCAAAGAACCAAATATTCTATTACATTAGAGCCAATGTAAAAAAATCCATGGAAGACACACACCCTGCCACCCCCCCACCCCAGAGTAGGCTTCAAGTACAAGATCTTGCATTAAACCAGCAGTATACATTTTAACTATTCATTCTTTCATCAGAGGTTTTAAAAATGTAACAACTTGCATCTGGATGAAGCATCAAAGCTCTCCGTTCCCCTCCCACCTACTTATGGCTATTCATCATGATTCATTGTATAGGGCCGTTAATCCACATTAAAAGTTTCTTTTTTTTATTACACCTTAGATTAGTAAAGACATTAAGTTTTCTTGTCAGCAGTGGGCTTAGGAAATTTTAGATTCTATGTATCTATCACGTTTACACAGGATGAAAGGTGTGATAGCCAGAGGTTAACCATGACACTACATACTAGCAACTCAGTTATCCACTGCAAAATTAGGCTAGACATTATGGAATTTTGAAGCTCCTGTCGGCTAGAGGATTTTAACAGAAATTTAAGGTTAGAAAGATATTGCAGGTGCAATATCAAAACTAAATTAGGTATTTAGTTTTCTACTTTGTTTTAATATAAAAATATGTTCATATATAGTACACTGAATGGGCTTTAAAGGAGATTTCTTACTACCCTCTATAATATACTATATTTCACAGGTATTTTTTCTAGAAACATACAAATTAAGCTCCATCTAACTGCCCCATCAACATTACACTAAGCCTGAACTTAGGGGCATTTGTTGCTATTAGAGGTTTCTTTCTTCTTACTTTTTAAAAAAATGACAGGGGCTCTACTAAAAATTTGATTCATATTTCAACTGCTTTTCTATAACACCTACACACCAGCATTGAGTGAATGCTTGATAACATACTAAAACCTAGCAAATAATGGTGTGATTTCAAGTTTACTTTACAAAATATATTTGTCAACTCTTGATTAGCCGTGCTGGTAGAAAGGAATAATGCTATCCAAAACAAGATAATCCAAAAATAATTTAATTTGCTTTTGAAATGCATTATGGGAACTTGAGCCACAGATTTACCTTTATAATCCTGTTTTACTTAGGCCAATATTAAAATGAGCTTACATTCCCGGAGCACATTCCATAGAACAGCGTAGGAAATAACCCAGAAGCTTGCTGGTGGCAAAGGAAAGCAATTTGGGATTAAAACTCCATCAAAAACAGTCTGCAAAATGAATCAAAGGGCTGACAGTCATATCTTAGTTCTGTTTCCTATTCATTTTGATATCATTCCACCACCAGAAAGGTAAATGTCGATGCTTTTAATAATGTGATCTGATTTTGATGGATTACTTCCACTTGAGATTGACAGGTTATAAATAATTACTGTACCAGGTATTCTTACTTTCTGATTAATCAAAGATCTCTTTAATGACAAGTTAATTCCACCCCTTTTAATGGGAGGTATGCTCTTCAAGTAGTTTTTCTCCATAAGGGAGAAACCTCCATGGACTCTGGATGGGTCAAAACATTTTCCTACTCTTGGCCCCCCAAATCTGGCAGGTATCATTTTCTTCTCAAAAACAAATGCAGTAAATGTTTCTGGTTCAAGTTGTCTAATGATATAAACCTAAACATTAATCTTTAGTATACTAATAAAACACACATGACTTCAATATCCCTGGAAATGTGTAGGGTGAGCCAGGAAGGCAGTTCCTCCAGGGCATTCCAGGCCTCTTCACATGAATTGCAAACATGCCTCTATTACAGCCTGAAGTCCAACACAGCAATGGTTTCCCTGCCCAGAGAAGCCCAAATGATAACAATATATCCAGTTAGCCTCTCATTCTCTTTCCACTCTCCCCAATCTCGTGGCCTCAGTTATCTTTCTAACTCCAATCTTCCTAGAACTAAAAAAAAAAAAAAAAATTAAGTTCTTCTGAAAATTTCTCACTGTTTATTAGTCAACATGCTAGCCATCCCCATGATCAACTGGTGATCACAAACAAGCAGGGGCAAACAAGTAAAGCATTGAAGACAAACAAATGAAAGTAAATGAGGAGAAATGGAAGCATTTACCCCAAAGATGAGTGTATAGTAATACAGTTACATTATTTAGCTTAGCACTGCTTCTGGCTTATATACAGTTTTTTTCCCCCAATAAGAATAGATCATCACACCTTTCTGTGCCCTGTAAATATATGGGAGGATGACCCTGAAGAGCCTGATAAAAATCGAAGTGCTGTCCCTCAAGGGTGAAAACTAGCAATAATTGCTGCTAGTCTTTACAACACCAATCACAGCAGACTGTTGTCTCCTTTACAGATTAGAAGATCAAATATGCTTCTCCTCATGGCGGCAACGGTTTTGTGATGGAATACTCAAAAGAATCTGTTAAGGGAAATGGATGACGCTTGTAAACCTCCATCTCCTCAAAGGTCAGCTCAATTGTTTCACACCTGCCCTTCACAAGCAGGCCCTGGACCACTTATGCATGTTCATTCCAGTCTCGATTATCTGGATACAAACTATCTGGGGATCAGCTACAGGATTTTCTTCGCAGGTCAGCTTCGCCACTAACTCCCAACACACACTTGGGCCACTTCACTCTGCTGCCTAGTTACTGCAGACTTAAAGAATGCAAGTTACTAGAACTCTAATATAAGCAGTCTCCGATTTACCAAAGAGACATATTCCAAGGCTCATTGTTTAGTTGAAGCTCAGAATAAATTATCCTACGGAAACAATGTTATAACTAAATGGCGGATAGGTTCCTAGGTTCATCCACACATGCCTGTATTAAACCTATGCAGGTCCTGAAATGAGAGTGGAACGATTTTGACTGCACCCAGTGGTCACTTATAACATCATTTCTGTGGGGAGATCTGTTTGAAGTTTCAATATGAGGCTCCAGGAAAAGATCTCTTCTAGCCATGGCAATAAGAATAGGGTCCCCTAAATTCAAGCAGCTGAAATAGCTGGGGGCAGCGTGGCAGGATAAACTATGGTCAGAGCTGCAGCCACAACAAGGAGTCCTTCATAGGAAGTGGCAGGTTTGTGTGTGAGGACAGTGTTGATATGCCTTCCAGACCAGAGGCACAACTTATGAAGAGGCAGGAGTTAAATACCACACTTATTGGTCAGACTTTCAAGGGCACCATGGGTGCACACGTGAATCATTTTCAAGGTGAATTTAGAGGTAGTCTTCGTGGATATTCTCTCTGAGTTTCAAGTCTACAAGTAGCAAATTAGTAATCATAGAGAGGCCAATTATATAAATTGTGAAAACTAGCTCAAGTGACTACACTTTATGGGGCATTGGATATTCAGTAAATCCAGAAGGTCTGGATAGCATCAGACATATTGTGGTCAACCCAACCAGAAAACGGCTTTAAAAACCGGCCCAGCTGCCTCTGTGTCAACAAGTGAGAGCAGGGCAGGCAGCACAGCCCTGGACCTGCAGAACAAGAAGGCCACAAGGAAGGCTGTTCTGCGAGCTAAGCGCAAGCAGCCTGTGAACTAGGAGTGGCAACGTCTGGGGAAAGAAATCCTCCCTCTGGGGGCCTTGAGGGACTCCCAGAGCAGCCTCACCTTTACAGCTAGAGAGAGACCAGGAAAGGCATGTTTTCCTGAAATTAGGGACACAAGTTTGGCAAAGGACACAGGAGGGTAAGACTCACATAATACAATCAATGCAACCCTAACCAATAAGAAAGGGCATGCCAGGAAGCTAGGGAAAAAAATAGCAATAATTTTCTCATTTCAATAAATAAATATTTAACTACATATTTTCCATTAATTCTAAAAGGAATTAAGCCCTCAGTCAGAAATTGTAAGGTGCCCTCTAAAAGAATGCAAATTTAAACTAGGATAGAGGTCTACATTAAAGAAAATCTTTAAAAATTCTTATTTCTCAAGTGTGCAGCCCAACATTTTCAAAAGAAGATGGAAATCTAAGACCTGTTGCTGCACAACCAATAACCAATGCAGAATTGCTAGAGAACGTATTTTAATTTCATATGGTGAGTGCATTATCTTGGCAATTTTATCAATAGCTTTAAAATTAGCTATCTAATAGTTGTGGTAAAAACTGAGTGTGCTGTAATGTATTCATTTCATGATTATAAAAGGTAGCCTTTTTCATCTCTCATTTCTCACTCAGGACCAAGCAGTGCTTTCCAGTAAATGATCCTCACCATCTTTGAGCCTGGCAGCACCTCTGAGACAAAACATACTGCAGGCTTTAATTAAGCATTTGACAAAAGCTATTTTCCAATACTGCCAATAAAATGGCTGAGCTATTTGAGCTATTTTTACATAGTCTTAAAGCATTTTCAAAAAGGTGCTAAACAAAATGAATTTAATTTTAAAAACGGATTTTTTTTTGTCCCAAGGAGAGGATTTGATTTTCAAGGCTTCTAAAGTCTACTTTCCTGACTGCCAAAAGCAAATTTGATTTTTAAACAAATGAAGAGCATCTCTTTCTACAGTGCTTTTGCTTCCACCTGTCTCATTTTATTCTGTTTTTCCCACCATGATGGTGCAGATTAAAATATCAGATTTTATACATATGGAAAAAATGGGATTGAAAGACTTTTGGCCATAACTGGCAAATGTCAATGGATTATTCGGAAAACCACACATAGGTGACTTCAGTTAAGGAAAGGACCACTACTGGAAGTTTACTGAATGCACCCCTTTCATTCCTTTCAGTGTTTCCGTGGGATCCAAGTAGATACACACACTATTCGTGTTTGGGAGGTAAAGATGAGCAAACTCCTCCCCCAGACTGAAAACCTTCGATTCCAGTACAGGTCAAATTCTTTTTATTCTAAAGCTATGGCAAATAGTTCAATGTAATGAAAATGACCCAAGCTCTGGTGGATGGCTCACAGTTATAACACTCCGAATGAATTACTTACAACGAAATTGGATACTATCAAATTCAAGACTTTAAATTTTCCCAATCCTTGCCTATATAATCATCTTTCATCAACAGGAAAATACCATATTGAACATCTGATGAAAGGGCAGTGTGGTGTTCTGGGTGGAGCACTGGACTTGAAATCAGATGTATGGGTTTGATTTTCTGCTCTGCCACTTACCTCTTTGACCAGGGGAAAATTCTTAACACCAGCTTCAGTTCCAGTACCTACTGTCCCCCAGTAAAATAATGAATGTAAATATGCTTTGCAAATTATAAGGCAGTAGGCAACTGTCAGGCATTTCCTCCATCAACAAGCTGACAATTTAACAACGATCCCTTTTAAATCACACACAATATTCCTTATTTCTCCCCCTATACTGGTTATCCTCATCTATTCCAACATGAAGACTTGGGGGGATCACTCGAAGAAGCCCGAGTTTGTTCCCCAAACAATTCCCTGCCAATGACTGAAGTGTTTTGGTTCATATTTAGTAACTTGGGGGAGGAAAAGAAAGCAAGAGGTCTTATTCGAGTTTTGATGCATGTGTGATATTCAAGTCCTAGTCCTTGTTTAAAGAAGGTCTTTTGCTAGTGAATGGCCAGAATTTTTACCTGGGAAGCATCACTCTTAAAAATGAAATGAATGCACATGGATAATGATTGCCAATAACTTTAGTTAACTTTAATTGAATGAAATCTTTAATTGTTATATGTCAAATATCTCTGCTCCAAATGACTGTCCAGTTTTTTTTTTTTTTTGGTGGGGATGAATGTTGCCTAAAATAAGTGACCCACCCATGGTGACTGACATATCTCTGCTATATGGAGATTTTATTCTGGTAACGTATAATAAATAAGTCCAATGCAACAAAAAGTTTGCTCTCAAGCACCTATAATTTATAGCAAGAGGATTTGGCAGTAGTACACTGAAAAGAAGCTTATACCTCCTTCATGTTAATAACAGTGTTTAAAATTTCAAAAGGTAATTACTACAGACTTTTTTTTTTTTGCTTTTTCATACCAGGTGCTGTTATAACTTTACTAATTTGGCCGGCCAAGTCTCTCACCTCTCTTAGAGCTGCTCTTATCTTCCCATCTCTGGAATGGAAAAATCAGTGAATTTTTTTAACCTTAAGTCATTTCAAACTATGAATGCTATATCAGATACAGCAGTAAAACAGGCAAAAATGCATTCGTGGGTCAGGAGTCACACTAAACCATATAAGAAACTGCATTCTCCTCCTAAATGCTAATACTTATAACCCATGTGTTTAAAATCTGAAGACTTCACACTTCTTAAATTATTTCATTTATAAAAAAGTCAAGTCCAGGTTATATTTCTGTGTGCTTCTTTCTAACTGACTTGAACAAATGGCTTTGAAGTACTTACTTATAAGTAATGTGACTTGTAGGTAAAAGAGATTATATATTAATTTTGTGCTATATGAGAAAAGTTGTCTCACTGCCTTACGGGCTCCCTTCATTTCACTTAAGTTATAAACAGATCCCAACTATAAAGATCCCAACTCTGAACAAGCATGTAAACCATTTTAAGTGAAAGTAATGCATAACTGAAAAGTGGGATTTGGGGACACAGAACTTGAATTTAGCTTTGTGTTTCTAAAGGTGATAATCATAAGAACAGTAACAACAATGGTAATAGTAGTATAATAATTCATGTATAACACTTACTATGTGCCAGGAACTGTTCTAAGCATTTGCCATAAATTAAAATTACTCTGGGAAATATCTAACTCCTAATGAAGACTGTGCCTTTGCTCCTTTGTCAAAGCATATTTGTTATTTTCTAAGATGATCTTTTTTTAAATGTTAGATAGGAAGGTGAAGAGAGATCAGAAATGGGTGAAAATTATTCTATAGCTTTATAGAATCAGAATTAGCCAGCTTGTTCTTAACCCTTCACAGACAACATTCTACCATATCAATTTACATTAAGATGGTAGCGAAAGTAATTTCCTGCAATGAGTTCTTTCTATATATCCTCCCTTTTATGTATCTCAGCAAATTATGTGCTTTAATCAGTCTCAGGACCAATCATTTTGGCAAGAAACTAAGTCATCTGCTGAAATTGTTGAAACTTCAATGTTTGTTAATCCAATGAAAAATTAAAATATCTTACACTTGTAAAGTGCTTTAAAGGTCCAAAGTGCTTCCACATTCACTCTCTTGTTTTAACCTAACCACCTACCTCCCTGTGAGATACAGCCTCCTTGCTGTAGTTACTCAATAAAGTTAGGAATTTCCTCAATGAACAACACATTTAGAGAACATTAAGCCTCCAGAATAGCTACAAAGTCATTTGAAGTTATTCATAAATCAGTAACTTATGCTAAGATAATGTTAATTATTTTAGGATCTAGATAATACTTGGGAAGACAGGGTTTATTTAAGGAACAAGAAATTTTCACTCATTTTCATCTTGGCTTAAACAAAGAGTCATGGAAAGTACAGACAAACCTCTATGAAAACTTGTCCTTTCCAAGTACCACAGGGACATAGACAGCTATGGAACACCCACATCAGTATCATAAATGGTGTCTTCAGCAGTTAGGTTCACACAGTAGCTTAAGTCCAATTTCCAGGTGTACTTTACAGAATAAAATAGATCTGTTCTTGAAAAGCTAGTTATGAATTAAATTCTTGGAAATATATCTGTATATTTTAAGTGCATGGTTCTAGTAGTAGTGGTGATTGTGTGTGTGTGCCTGCACGTGTACGTGTGTGTGTGTGTATGTTGGGGGGAGCTCACAATTTAAAGGAGATCTGAATTGAATCCTTTGGCAAGCCAAAGCATCCTTTTGTCGTTTTAATGATCACTCTTTAATGTGTCCGTGCTGCAAACGTGAGTTTTTGTATGGCAAGTTTTCTAAAGCAGGGGGAGAAAGGGGAGGGGGCCTACACCTGCACTAAATAGGGAGCTTGTTAGGTGACTGCTGTGATCAGTCCCCAACTTGTTCTGCCTGATCAAGCACAGTGGGCAGAGATCCAATCACAAAAGCATTCCACAAAGCAAGCAAAGCAAAAATCTTCACTAAACTGACTACTGGAATGAAAACTGCTGGGGTCCATCCCTTCTCTTCCCTGGAAAAGAAGCACATTCTGGTAAAGAGGGAAGGCAGTTGAGACTATGGAGACATCATCTTCCAAAATCATTTCTTGAGAATGTCTCCAGACACCCTGATAACAACATTGCACGATGTACACAGCAGATTTACTTGAAGTCTTATTTCCAGGATCCTATTCTTTCTTATTTCTTCCTTTGGAAAAGTAACCCTTTAAAAAAAACTTCCACTCTTCCAGGGTAGGCTGCCCCTGGGGTCAGGTCTTCCTCCAGCCCTTATTATCTTGTTTACTGAATTGCCCAGAAGACGCACCAATTAGATGTTTTAAATGCTTTTTAAACCTTTCAAACAATATTCATACCCATTATAGTGTTGTCACCATACCCTCTTTGGGGGGAGTTACATGAAGAAAATGAGGCACAGCAGAGGTGACTTGCCTGTCACTGTTAGTGACATAGAAAAGGAATGCTCAAGGTTTCTGGCAATTAATCCTGTGTAAAAACTAAGCAAATCAACACAAAAACACATTCCAGAGCCAAATACCCTCTTCTTTCAATCACCTGTTGTTCTGGATTATTTACCTTTTGTTCCCTCCAGACGTTCATGCTAACAGTTGAGATTTAACTTTCTTGGTAAATCATAGCAAACCAGCATAACAATGACTGCTTTTTAAGAAAGTAACTTTCAGAAGGAGAATGTCATCAACCCCCAAAGGTTACCAGTTGATTATTACTGCTCAATATTCGGTGCTCTTATTAAATTTCCTGCAATTAAATATGGTCATTTGTAGAAAGGCAGCTTTCACTTGTTGATTTGAAAATGAGTTGATGGGATTCAATTTACGACGTCCTGTTTGTATAAATCACTAAGCGTTAGGGAAGGATATCTGAAAGCATCCTCATGCTACATATCCTTAAGTTTGAACTACTCCTAAAATGTAGAACCAATGTTTAAATGATAATCGGTTCTTTCCAGGTAAAGAAACTTATCATTAGATTAAAACAAGTTTTGGCAACGATCACAAGGTGTTGCATGATTAAAACTGAATTCTACTTTCCATGCTAAATAAGCATCAGTGAATGAAATATTAGCTCACATTTTCCTAACACTGTAGACAGAGTAGTGCATCGATCGATTCATTAAGCAATAACCATTAACTTCAGGGAAATGAATTCTAAACTCACCAACCTCTTTGGGGAGAGTCGAACTTCTCGTTGTCAGGTCTGGCAAAGTCCATTCTCACGTACGTGTCGTCGTCGTCAGAATCTTCTTGCTCCGGGGGTCTCGGCGCCCGGCCGCGGCCAGGTGATGGAGGGGGAGCGGCGGCTGCAGCGGCAGCCCCGCCGGCTCTGTTACCTCCGGCAAGGTCTGCCGATGGGTTTGGGGCTCTGGGGTTCGGGCCACCCGCAACGTCTTGGGACCCTCTTACCGCTTCGGCACCAGCAGCATTAGCAGCAGGTTGGAACCAGCGGACAGAGGAGGAGTCAGATCCCGCGGCGGCCTCGAGGCCCGCGGCGGCTGCGCCGCTGCCCGGGGCAGCGACCAGGGCGGAGGCGGCGGCTAAAGCCCGGCTCACGGCTAAGGTTGGCGCGGCTGCCGCGGCCGCGGCTAAAGAGGCGGAGAGGTCTCTCTCGAGGCTGTCGGTCGGGAAAGCAGAGACGGCGGCTCTGGCAGCTGCAAAGAAACTTTGCGAACGGCTTTGTGGGCGCCTTCTCTCGAGCTCTTCTTCCAGCAGCAGCCTCGCTACAGGTGGTGGTTCAGAGCAGCGGCTGGGGGAGAGAGAAATGTCCATACAGCACTCAGAAAATGGGTCGACCACGTAGATGCGACCTGTTTGAGCATCGTAGCGAATGGCACTGTCAGCAAAAGGCACGGCTGGTGTCATTGCTGGGTTGAAAATCACTTCAATGTAGTCACCTTCCTCATTAGCACTGTTACCTGTAGCACTGGGAGGAAGAGGCGGAAGTGGCCACCTAGCACCATCCAGAGAGAAGGGGTTGGCACCTGGAATAGCTCTTAAAAGATCTGAGAGGTCGTTTGCTGGATTTGGAAACGGCACTCCGAACTCAACATTCACGTAATTCGAAAAGGCGAACTGTCTGGGGTCGGCAATTATGCCCCATAAACCTGGCAGTCTTTGAATACAGGGAGCTGGCATATTGCTACCTCTTTTAGGGAAGTCAATCTTGATGTAGCCACTAGCGCTGTCAGCTTCTTTCTGCTCATGTGTGGGCTTTTGTGGTTTTGGCTTGATTTTATTTCCTTTTGTAATAAAGGGAAGTCGATTAGGTCTCTTAGTCTTGTTCTTGGGGGGCCCATCACCTGAACGCTTGGAAGGTGATCCCTCATCTCTAGGCTTTGAGAATGACCCCTCAACTGAAGGCTTTGAAGTTACATCTTTGGGGCCTCTGTTAGATGAGGCTTCTTTGTCTAAGCCCTTCCCCAGGAATTTTCCAGGTAACATTGGTACATACTCACTGTGGTCACTCTGCCCCAATGGGGAGCTCCGAAAAGCATTTGGCAGAGAGAAGTAGGAGCTCCAACTTTTGGAGGAAGAGCCTCCCTGAGGATTTCTGGGGTTTTTTGGAATTGCACCCGCTCCAGGAGCCATAAACATATAGTCACTGTCACTGTCATTGTCCTTTGAGTCATCCTCTTTGTCAGGATCAGGTGCTTTTGGAGGACTTGGTGCAGGTGGTGGGCTCACTCTGGGAAACATCATCATGTACCCTCTTGAATCTTCGAAAGGTGATCGAGAGTGGCGCTTTTTTGACACAGAGACATTCTGAGGAGCCATTGGCATATAATCACTGGAGCTTGAGAGAGGGGCAGCCACCCCTGGCCTCATTGGCACGTATGGGTCATCCTCATCTTCATCAAAAGCTCTGGCTCTGTGGGGACCCCGAGCTGCACCTTCTGGGGTCTCTGTGTCTTTAACTTCTTTGGCTTCTTTGCGTTCTTTTGTGGCTCCTCTGTCAGCACAAAAATAAAGTCGGAACCTTCCCCCAGACTTTCCTTTTCCACCAGTTGCTGCAGCTGGCGGGGGTGGAGGTGGTGAAGGTGGTGGCATTTGCTGTTGCTTGCTTTGAGTTAATTTGCCAAAGTAGGATCTTTTCTTCAGAGATTTCCCATGATCACCATTGCCTTCGGAGCCTTTCCCACTTCCTGAGCCTTTGCCCCCTCCAGAGTTTTTGCCTCTGCCTGAGCCATGGCCATCTCCGGGTCCTTGGCCATGGCCTGAGCCGTGCCCACCTCCAGCTCCCTGGCCACTGCCTGAGCCATGTCCACCTGAGGTGCCCTGGCCATCTCCTGAGCACTGGTTTCCTCCTGCACCCTGGCCCCCGGAGCCCTGGCCACTTGAGCCCTGGCTGCCACTTGAGCCCTGGCCGCCTCCGGAGCCGTGCCCCCTGCCCGAGCACTGGCTTCCTCCAGAGCTCTGGCTACTGAAGCCTTGGCCACTTGAACCCTGTCCACCTCCTGAGCCCCGGCCATTTCCGGAGCCCCAATTGTTCATGGGCATATAGTCGCCTCCGTTTCCTTCCTGATCCTCTTTGCCCTGAGGATTGCCTTCTTCCCCAGAGTTGCCAGGGCCAGAACCTGGTGCTTCAGAAGACAGGCAAGCTCCCTCGCTGGGGGCTTCTGCAGGGTGCGGGCCACGCACGGGGCTGGGTGCTACGCGGCGAAAAAAGCTGGCTGGCACTGAAATCGCTCTCCTGGATCTCCGCGCTCTGGGCAGGTGCAGTCTTCCTCGCCTGGAGGGGGGCACAGGCTCACTGGGTGTTATGTAGCGCCTGGCGAGGAGCATCTCGTCTTCCCCGTCACCGATGGCCCTGAGGTGGCAAAACTGCTCAAAGCGGGACCTTCTGAGCCAGCCGCCGGGCTCGAGCGGCAGCATGTCCAGGTGCCTCCTAGTGGACAGCAGGGTTAACAGGTGGGCGCCGATACTGATGCTGTAGCTGCGGCAGCGGGCTCTGTATTCGTCTGCACACAAGGCTCTCATCTTCTCCAAAAACAGCTCGTGCATGTTTTGGGCCACCACACAGTCATCGACCTGCATCCAGAGCTCCCCCGGGCCGATGACGGTGGACCTGCCGACTTCCAAGAAGAAATACTGCTCCGAGTGCCCGCAGCGACGGATGCTCAGGAGCTGGACGACCACGCTGGCCACTTCAGTATTTAGCCTCACAAACACAACCTCCTCGTCGGTAAGACAGAGCCGGAACACGCCGCTCAGCTCTTTTCTGTGCCCCAGCCCCCTGGGTTTGACTATTACCTGCCACACATCTTTGTAGAAGGGTGGCTCCGCCGCCGCTGCAGCCGCCACTGCGGCCGGCTCTCCATCCGGCTGCGCGCCGGGCGTGCCGCAGCGGCGGCGCTTGCTCTCGAGGATGAGGCGGCTGAGCAGCAAGTACCAGCTCTCTTGCTCCGACTCGTTCTCGGCCACCATCGCGAAGTACTCGTCCTGGGTGAAAAGAGCGATGAGGTGTCGGTACCTTGCGTCGGCTCGCTGGCTCACCGAGAAGCACTGGTACAGGGTGATCACGCGCCGCGGTGGGATGAGCGCAGGGACCGCGGCGCCAGAGGCAGCCGCCGCTGCTGCAGCCGCCGCGGCGCGGACACTGTGCCGGAACTTCCTGGCATTTTCGTAGTATTCCAGCCGAGCTGGGGCGTCGGCGGTCTCCAGCTTGAGCACGAAATAGCGCCTGTGGCCATGCTTCTGCTTCCGCAGGTAGCCGCGTTTGCAGACTTCGTCCCCGACGGGGAGGTCCTCCTCATCGGACTCGGAGTCTGACCGGGAGCCAGTGGCCGTGGAGAGCCACATGGCTCCCGGACAAGACGACCCGGTCCCAATGAGTGCGGTCGGGGTTCCCGAGGAAAGAAGTGGGGTGGGCGCCACCGCAGCTAGAGCTGCCGCTGTTGCCGCTGCTGCAGCTCGCAGTCTCCTTGTCGCTTGGTCGCGAGCGAAGGAGCAACTCGCCATGGTGATGCACGATGGTTTTAAGGTGAGCGGGCGGAGGGGGGGGGGGCTCGGGGAAGCGAGGGTTGGGGGAAGAGGCCGTCTACCCCCATCCGCCCGCCCGCCCGCCCCAGCCCCCTCCCGCCTCGGCCTGCGCCCCCGCCCACTCCACTCCAAGCGCGCGGCGGCGGGCAAAACAACACGTGACCGCTGCCTCACGCGGCGGCTGCTGTGGCTCCGGCTACCAACGCAGTGGAGGGGCGCGAGCGGCCGCCAGCAGAGGTGTGCGAGGGAGGGGGCAGCGGGCCCGAGAGGCGGGGCCACCTCCTGTCCCGCCTAGACCCTCTTGGAGAATCTTCCGGCCTCTGGGCCTCGGGAGGACCGACGGGAGGAGGAGGGGCTGTCTGGCCACGCAGGTCCTCACGAGGAGTCCACGGAGGCACGGGCGTGGTGGTCGGGGGTTGGCGGGAGAAGTTCGAGAGAGACGGAAGAGAGAGCGGCCCGCGAAGGGGGCAAGGGCATGATTCGCTGGAGGGGGTGAGAGGGGGCAGGAGGAGGCGGAGCGCAACTGTCTCGGGCGGCGCAGGGGAGAAGAGCTGGCAAGGTCCCGGGACGGTTTGTTTGTTTATTTGGGAAGCCGGAGCCAGGTGAAACTGTTGCAAGGTTTTCATTGGATGGGATGGGAGCCAATGGGAGTGTCTGGCAGTGAGGCGGCCTCGAATTAATTAGTTTGGGGGGCAGGAAGGGAGCTGAGGGGCGAGGAGGAGTGGCTTGGGTCGCGGAGTGGGCTCCGCTATCTGGTTGTCGCGCGTTCGGCGGTAAACAACCCTCTGCGAGTAGCTATTAATGGTAGTGATAAACTCGCGCAAATCCCCAAGCCACGGTGACCCGGGACCGAGCCGGGCGCCCTCTCTTTTTCTTCCCGTCCCTCACATAAATTCTCTCTTTCTGTCACAGTCTGGTCCACTAGTTGCTGCCGCGCACGGCGAGCCGAGAGTCTCGGGAGAAAGCGTGGGCACCCCCTGGAAACGTGTTAACCACCAGGGCACTCAGACCTGCCGCCCACTGCGCTGCAGGCACTCGCGAGCTCGCTCCAGCCCTGACAAAAGCCCGCGAGTCTGAGGCACACAGATAACAGCGATGCGTTCAAAATGAACCTAATCTTCCATCAGGGCGCGTCTGTAGCCCACGAGACGCAGGTTGGCTAAAGATGGTGTTTCTGGCTATTAGATTAATGCTGACTATGAAAGCACAAATTTGGGGGCCTGCAAAGTATACAGCCATGACGAAAAAAATAAAATCGGACTCGATTCTTACTCAAATACACCAGTGTTGAGCTGTCGTGATATTTTCCCATGGGAGATGCTTTGAAAGGCGCCTTTAAGAGAATTTCAAAATAATATTAAGTTTCCCTTTCCTTGATCGAGACCGAAAAACTTTAGAAAAAGAAAAGCTCATACCTAGAACAAAGGATCATACTGAACACATATCCTAGAATATATTTCACATCCCTTGCGTCGAGAAAAGAAGATTTTTGCCGAATCTCAGTCTACAACTTGACACCTCAAAAATAACTACTGCCTCCTCTGTTTCTGGAAAAACTGCTGGAGTGTAAGTGCAACCTGAAGTGTTTCTCAATTCCTCTCTCTCTCTCTCTCTCTCTCTCTCTTCTACTAGGATTTCAGCTTCCTAACTGTGGAGATAGGTCCGTGTTACATTAAAATGTTAAAGGGATGACCACAATTGCAAAGAGGGATTTTGGAGGGGGAGGGGTGGACGTGGTATTTCTAAAAGAATGGAATGTCAGTTCACCTTTGCCCTTGGGTAGATTCTGCAAAGCGTATTATTGATAAAATCTAACAGTAAACCAAGCAATGTATACATCATAAAAATAACCCCCAACCCTGCCTTCTTAAGAATTTGTTCTCTGTTAGTAACAGAATAAACACATTTGGATGAATGACTCCTTTTTGATGTTCCCATTTTGGGAGAAAAGAAATTGGTTTTGGCTGTCTCCAAAATATTAGAAATAACCATTATCATTCCCTCTGCTGCCACCGGTTTATAAGCACAGTATATTCACAGGTGCTAGGAGCAGCTGTGATTTCTGAAAGGGGCTAGAGGTAGAAGGAGTGTGGATGCTGACAGAGGTCTGACTGGAGCTGCTACCCACGTTTCAGCTGTTTGGTCACATATGTAGAAGGTTCCCTACTCCTATAACCAAAATGAAAATGATTGAAATCATTTGAGATTTTTATGATAGATGTTATAATGTTTCATAAGCCTTTCCAAGCACTGGGTTTTGCTTTAGATATAAATGTTTTGAAAACAAGGCAATGTATTTGAAAGTGCTTTGAGTAAAAACATGACATTTAAAAATGTATGGAAAAACATTAAACTGCATGTTGAATAAAATTTTGAAAATACTGAGAATAATAGATTTTTAAATCCTCATGTCTTTATAGAATTTTATCATAGAGTGGTAGGCTTACAATGTATAGAATATTGTATCTTGTTCTTTTCACTTAACATTACATGATAACATTTGCCCATATTATTATAGATCAACCTAAACATTATTTAAAATGCAGCAAACTATTCTAGGCAGCTGTATATTAATATACTTAATCATCCCTCTTTTCGAGGTATTTAGGTTGTTTTCATTTTGTTAATATTATAAATAATGCCGCAATGAACATCTTGGACCTATAGATTTTTTTTTAATGTTGAGAATTATTCTCCTGGGGTAGAAACCAAGGAGTGGAATTACTGGGTTAAAATATATGAACTTCTATCTGATGCATTATTTTTCAAAAACATTTTATCAGTTTACCTTGTCACCACACTGATTCCCAGAATTGTATATTATTATTTTTTTTAATCACTGATAAGATGGGTGAAATGGTATTCCACTGTTTTTTTAATTTGCATTTTTTTTTTACTAGTGAGATTAGAAAAAAAACTTTTACATATATTTGCGGACAATAGTGTTATCTTCTGTAAAGTGTCTTTTTGTGTCCTTTGCCTTACCTGTTGGGTTCTTAGTGTTTTCTTTTTTGTCTTATTATGTGTGACTTGTTTACATAATAAAGATATTAAAACCTTGTCATATTTGTTGCAAGTTTTTTCCTAGTCTATTGATGAAAAGTATCACTTTTAAGCTAGATTCTCTTCTGTTTTGAAAGATGTGTAAATTTGGCACAAGGAGGTTTGTAGTGTAGTTTAGAAGGGAGATACTGACACACACAAATGTCACCATGATCACTTCTAACCTTCTTTTAAACAAACTCACATATCTAAACTTACCTCCTGTTTTAAAGAGAGAACTAAGTTTGTTCTCATATCAACAAATTATAAGAGAGCATCTATACTTCTAAAATGTTATGTAGCACTCTTAAACAATAGTTTGTAAGACATTATTTTCTACTCTAGCGGGGGAACCCCTAGGACTAATCAATGTGTTAAACAACAACAACAAAAAAAACAAGCATGAAAATAATTTTAAACAACTGCAGTGAAAGATTATCAATGTTGATTATTTGTATGCAAAGTATATTATTTGGCTGCAACAGAATGGAATTAGAGAGAGAGTGAAATGTTTCATAGAAGGATTTTACTTTCTGTGTTTTCTACGATGGGAGAGGATACGGTCAATATTAGTATTTGTGAACGGGGAGAATGTGTGGCTAGAAGAACGTTATTTTCTTTACATAGGTTAACCAAATCTCCTCAGTTCTAAAAGTTGTTCCAACACTGAAGCTCTCTGGAGGAGACGATCATTACTGAATTGCACCAGATGCTGTAGCTTGTCTGACATATATTTAAACTTTCATCTTCCTGGACAACTTAATGATATAGAATAGTTGTTTAGTTTAGGTCAGGTTTCCATAGGCAAAATAAAGCAGAGGGGTGGTACAGACCTCTAGATGGTTCAGGCAAAAAGGAGAGACTTTGTATTTGGCCTGAACTCACCAGATGGTTGCTTTTAATGTTCTACTCTCCTTTGGTTGTAGATTCTTGTCTCTTAATTTTTTGTTTTTATATTTAGGACAAGTTACCCCAGAAATCTCAAGTTTTCATAATTTCTGTAAAGTTTGGACTCTGAACCAAGAATCTCAAGCACAGATTTTTAAAACAGCAGATAAGAAGTAATGAACTCTACAATATTTTTTATTTGTTTACCACTTTAGCTGAAGGGGGGAAACTCAAGCATTGCAGCTGGTATTTTACACCTAGAAACTAAGATCAATGGATAAATACAGCCACAGTACCTTTAAAACAGTTTCTATCTAATGAAGAAATATACCTTTAATGCAGTTTGCCTTTAAAAGGAATATCCTGTGAATCCTGTTTTAAGAAAGCAGTTGTTTGACTGAATTGAGTAGTCAGTAGTAATAAAAACTCATCTGCTTTTTTCCTCATACAGATGATCATCAGTCTTCTAAATTCCACTTGTACTGAAATCAAAATGAACAACAGAAATGTGGATTTACTTAGCTTGAAAATTAAACCGTTACTTTAAATATGGACATTGTTCAAGAGAATAAAGCCTGAGAGGAAAAAGTAGCCAGTATAAAAAACACCATTATTCTTGCCCAATATATAAATTGTCCTTTAAGTATTAACTCTACAGTTTTTGTGAGCTAACATCCAATTATGTTGATAAAAATGTGGTGCTACCTTGATATCAAAAAATGATGCTAGTGATGATGATTGCTTTCTCTGTGTTAGGACATAAATAAAATCATGCACGATAAATGATGTTTTCTACACTGTGCAGGAAAAGGGGCTGCCCTGTGATTTGTGGCTGCGGCCACTGCTTGCAGATGATGGCTTTTTGTCTCAGCTTTACTTCTGTGCTACTCAAAATCTCTGCTGGAGAAAACAACCGTCAAATGCCTGGCTGCTGCGCACAGAACAGGTCTGTTTGCTGCTTTTGTTTCCTTGCAGTCTGCGGCTAAAGTAATTAGAGCAAATACATGGTTTAATTAGGCTCCTAAAGCTTCCCTGTTATCTCAGGAGTCAATTGAAAATTAACTCAGTTAAAAATCAAGCATTTCCACCTTCAAAAGATAAAACTTTCATTTGGAAGTGACTTAGTAAGTAAACTGAACATCAGAACAATTAAATCTATCAGATTTCACATAAATGTCAACAACTTCATACTATATGCATTTTCTGTGTTAATATAAATGAACAGTAAAAAAAAAATTAGTTAATGCTGTTCCTTGTGGTATCATACAGCAGCCTCGTTCTTAGTGTCAAAAGATTATCAATTCATACTGCCTCATCGTGAAGAGTTAGGATCTTTATTTTGTAAATTAGATAGGATCGTTATATGGCTAAATTTACTATTTTAAAGGAATTAGTATTAGAGACTTACATTTTTCTTTGGGTGTTTAGAAAATCAGCTATCATATTTAAGATGTAATATATTATACTTATCATCGATTCCTCTTTCTCTGCTCCTCACGTGGTCTTGCAATATCTGTGAGATTGAACTCTTCCTTTCATTTCCATAGTCACCATACTGGTTCATGCCCTAATGAACTCTTCCCCAGGGCTGCTGAAGTAGCCACTTAAACTGGCCTTACCCTTCTTCAGTCTCTATATAGTCAGCAGAATGGTTTTCCTCATATGTCACTTTCATCATACTGCTTGAGGACTAACAGAGTAGCCCCCACCGCCCTTTTTTCCTGCTACGTCAGAACTAAACCTGTAACCCTAGCATATGTTTCCCTCTTCCCAATTGACTCTACAACCAACCCCCTCTCTCCCTTGCTACACACAGCCCATTCTTCCAAATGCACTCTTCATCCTATTACAATACATTCTCACTGCCCACACTTCCAGTTAAGTTGGTCTCTTTAAGGCATTCTATATATATGATTTATCCATTTCCACTGTTACTTGGACTATTTCTCACATCTAAATGTCCTCCCCTTCCTAGTTACCAATTAATGCCAATCTTCTTTCTCAAGACTAAGCTCAGGACTCACTCAGGAAAGCTTCCATCACTCACATAATCTCACTACAACCACTGCCTTCTTTTCCTAAGTGTTGGCTGTACATAGAGCTAAGGATTTAATTGGTACCCATTGATACAGTCATATCATCATTAAATGACAGTCATTGTTAACATGACTAATACTTTTATACCATTTGGTAAATAGTCACTGCCACAAACCAACCCCCCTCCAAGTTCTGTTACCTACCCAATTATCCTGGCTACTCCAACCCCTCCCTCAGAACCTCCTTCCTCACCACTATGCAGCCACTACAAGGTTAACTACTAACACAGCAGCGGATTTCCAGAACCCTATGCTGGAACCTTGACTGGCGTATATTCTCATTGGTAGGCTTGTGCTACATGGGTTGCTAAGTAGTTAAAAGTACTGCCCCTGGATATAACTAATCCCTGAGTTGGGAACTCTGTTTTAGGCTATAAACTGCTTGAGGACCAGGGCCAGGACTGTGTCATATTCCTCTTTGTATCCCTCATGCTTAGAATTGTGCCTGGCAATCACCAATAAACGTTTGCTTCAAGGAAGGAAGGAGAGAAGGAAGGAAGGGAAGGAGGAAGGGAGGGAGGGGGGAGGGAGGGAAGAAGGAATGGAAACAAGGAAGGAGGAAGGGAGAAAAGAGGAGAAAAGAAATGGCCAAGACAGGTTTAGATGGCCAATGCAAACTACCTCCTTTTAACAGTGCCCAAGCTCTCCGTGACTGATGGCAAGGCTTGGTGATTTCTGCCTGATGTAACACGCTTCCTCCTCAAAGGAATCATGCCCATTTTGTTTCTCTCATTGGTCATAGCTGAGGTCATCTTTTCCAACATACGTCCCTTTCCCATCCTGCGGTTGTTGCCAGAAACCTCGGGAAATGTCTGTGCCCTATATTTGCCCCACCCTCCTTTAGTTCCATTTAGAACAAAGAGACATTCCAATCCCAATCATGGAGGGTGGTAAATATAAAATTAATATTGGTCATAAACATAGAGTAATGGTCAACACGAAGCAAGGAAAAACATTTATCCCTTCTTGACATCATTGTTTTTCCCTCCCAGCCCCCACTAGAAGGTAAGATCCCTATGTTCTGGTGTGTTCCCCATGCGCTCTCCCCATGTACACCCAGTGCCTAGAACAGTGCCTGGCATGTAGTGGAGATCCTCAATAAATACTTGTTGAATGGGTGAATGAAAGTGAAAATATATATATATATATATATATATATATATATATATATATATATATATTGAAGTTGAAAGAGAGATATGTCACAGACTGCAAGTGCTCTTGATAGGGATCCATTTCTGAATCTCCACAGACGTCTTCATCTACCTGCTTTAATTAAACATGCTCTTTCTCAAGCCTCAGCATTCAGAATATATCGAGATGTATTTTATAAACCTATTTCATAACCGTTTTTGTTTTCCAAATTTTGTCTAATAGTATTACGACACTTTTGCTTTCTACTGTATTTTCCTGGCAAATATACAGAGAAAATTTCCCTATATTCCAAATTAAATGAGTTTCTTTTGGCAAACCTATAAACCCAGTCAGCATTTATTTATAACATTTCTGTTGGTAAAATGTGTTCTAAGTTGAAAACAACACGCTTACAAACTGCTTTAGTTTCATGAGTTTCTATGTTCAGTCTGTGCTTTACTCTCAGACAATTGTTTATGGATTGTAAGTACTTTTTTCAGTTGCCTCATTAGTGGATGCTTTATCTTCCCCAGTGTTTTTAAGCTCCCCTGAAGGCAGGGATTATGTTTTTCTACTTTTGTTCACCTCTTCATGGTGCTTAGTACTGCATTGAACTCAGTAACCACTTGTTGAATGAAGGATTTTACCTAAATGCAAAATACTACATAAGGTGATAAGCCCAGAAGACAATGGATTATTATTATTATATATATATATATTTTTTTTTTTGCAAAAGAGGAAACATCAGTCATTCAATGCACTCTTCAGTATTTAGGGCCACTGCACTTGAGAGTCACGTTAGAGACCACGTTTTATTTAGGCTTGTTAATCATTCTTCCCTGTCAAATTTTTCACATGAGGTTTTTTTAAAAAAATAGCAACAATACAGGACAGTAAGTCATAATGATAAAAACGTCAGCAGCATAGGTTTAAAATATTTTGTTCTTCATTAACTATACGTTCCCTCTTCCCCTTGAATACCTCACCAGGGAGCATCATGAACTATTATGTAAAGAATTTAATTTGAGTTCAGGAGTTAGGAAGTAAGATGTTTGTACTTGTTTACTTCAGGACCTTTTCCAAATTTGGGACTAACATGTCAAAAGAGAAATGAGGAGGGAAATTTTTCATTTTTGATTAAGGAACATCAAGGAGATTTAGACTCTGTCTCATCGTAAACTGCTCCCTTCCTTCTGTGACAGTGCATTAAAAAACACCTGGGATTTTATTTCTTAACCTGAGTGATAGTTACATGGGCATTCAGTGGGTAGTTATTATTTAAACTGCACATATGTATTTTGTACAGCCTTCTGTGTATATGATGTATTTTACAATCAACGAAAAGACACCTTAAAGAAAAATCTGGTCCAAAGAAGGAAACATCAATATTTCACATTGATTCAAAATCAAGAACCAAGTATGAACGATTCCTTCTTTTTGTTAATTAGCATTCAGAAAGGAATAATGTTAACATTTGAATAGAGTGTTTAGGAAATAGTCACATTTGCATCTGAAAAGAGGTGTCCCTTGGAAAATAAAATTGGTGCTTTCAGAATTAAAAAACAAAAACCAAACGAAATAAAAAGTTTTGCCTACCTAAAAAGATTTCTTTAAAGATTGTTTCAAGGTCCACCTGAAGACTTTTGTCACATGGTTCAGCACTCCTCTGGAATCTCTGAGGTGTTACAGAATCAAAGCTGAGAGCACTCCAAAAAGTGAGACATGTAAGCTGAGAAACCCTATTCACAGTGCCTAATAGTACAAGCTGATATTTATCAGGGAAGAGATACCTTTAAAGTTTATTTACTTTCTATGATTTTACCCTCTGTGCATATGTGTGTACAATACAATTGTGGTTTTTGATGTAAATTTTTTTCTCATCAACATGATTGTAAATTTCTTGAGGACAGGGATAATCTGCTGTCTTTCACGCTCCCTGAGTGTCCTAGCTCTGTGATAGTCACCTAATACCTACGCTTGATTTGCAAATGCATTCAGGTGATATTCTGATAGCTTGTGACTCCTTTGTCTCCTCCATTTTATACTCAAAAGAATTTGTGCTGGAGAATATAAGGATCACAGTCTCCTGTCCTGTAATGCATATGATCTGGAGGCATTATAACCATTAATTGTAAGTTTTAGGGTTTTTGTACAGTGAAAATGATTGAAATATAAATGTGAAAGCATGCTGTGATCTGGAAATCTTTTAAAATAGTATTAACTCTATAAATCAATTTTGAAGATTTTCAGATATCCAGGTTAAGTTTTCGCTACTCTGACCATAAGTTTTAAAAAAAACTCACTCAACTTACTAGAACTATTGGCTTATGCCTTTTTAAAACTTCTATTACTTGAAGTGGAAATTGATTTACTATATACAATCTTTCTGTGAATTGAAAATCGAATATATTAAGATTTAATCATCTGTGATATTTTGCAATGTTACAAATTACTTCTAACACCTATACTGCAATACATCGCTAACTTTTAGATGTCATCATTCAACTTTAGCTAAGTGTTAGTTTTTCATGAGGATTGAACATGTGTGATTTATTTTTGTTTTACAATTTTAAGTTCTCGCCCATAGCAGACCATACACTCATAAGTAAAACTTTCTTGAATTCATTAGTTCTCTTCATGAAAGACCTACCTTTTAAGCTTTGTTATGCCATAATAGAACAAGTGTTTGATAATGCCCAAAATATTTATTTTTAGTAATAAGAAAGGTGTGGAAAGAACACCACACCGGAACTCAGGCGAGGTGGGTTCCAGTCCCAGTTCTGCAACTTACTAGCTGTGTGATCATTTAATCCTATATATCAGCGGTCCCCAACCTTTATGGCACCAGGGACCAGTTTCGTGGAAGACAATTTTTCCATGGATGGGATGGGTGGGTGCTTCAGGCGGTAACGCAAGCGATGGGGAGCGATGGGGAGTGGCAGATGAAGCTTCACTTGCTCACCTGCCACTCACCTCCTTCTGTGCAGCCCAGTTCCTAACAGGCCGCGGACCGGTACCAGTCTGCAGCCTGGGGGCTGGGGACTCCTGTTATATATCTTTGTTTACTCATTTGAAAAATGAGAGGTTAGGGACAAGTTTCTGAGACAGGGAGGAAGAGGACAAACATATACATCCCGATTGCTATATATTTAGATTGTTCCTTATTTTGAACCATCCACAGAGAGTAAGCTTTACCATGCGCCCTTGGAGCAACAAATCTTAACCAGTGAACACCTCGTTAACTTATTAAACACAAATTTGTTTTCATCCTCTTTTTTCATTCATTTATTTAGAAATATTTATCACAAATCAGATATGTTCCAGATATTGTTTTAGGAACTGCAAATATGGCAGTGAATAAGATAATGTCTTTAATCTTGTGGAGTTTACATTCTAGTAGGGAGTAGCCAAATAAATAAATGCATAAGAAAATAGCAGGTGGTAAAAAGTGCTGTTTAAAAAATAGAATTGTGTGATATGATAGAAAATATAACTGTGTTGGTTGATCAGAAAATGTCTCTCTCAAAGGAGAGGACATTTGTTCTGATATGCAAATGTCAAGAAGAACCGAGCCATGCAAAGATCAAAGGAAGCATTCCAGGCAGAGAAACAGAAAGTACAAGGCATAAAAGCAGGCATGAGCTTGGACTGTTGGAGGAACAGAAAGAATGCAGGGTGCTGGAGCATAGTGGGGTCAGAGCCAGGGGCCACATCAGGGAGGGGATTGTAGGTTTGGGTAAGGAGTCTGGAATTCTTTCTAGATAAACTGGGCAGCCATTGGAGAGGCTTTAGCTGAAGAGTGACATTATCTGATTTATGTTTTAAAGCGGACACCACACCACTGTCACTTGGATTGATGGTGGTCAAAAGTGGCAGCTGACAGACTAGCTAGGAGAATTTTGTAGTGCTCCAGATAAAGGTGGGTAAAACAGTGTTGATAGTAGTGGAGGTAGAGATAAATGAACAAAGTTGGGATATATTGATATTTCGGAGGTAAAGTCTACAGAAGTTGCAGAGGGATTGGATTTAGAGTATGAGGGACAGGGATGAATCAAAGATAACTCCTAGGTGTTTGGCGTGAACAAGTTTAGTGGAGTTATTATGAACTTAAACAGTTTTACAGAAAATAGAACCCATTGAACATTAAACTCTATAGGATTTCATTTCTTTTTCCATCTCTTAGTATAGCCTCATATGATTTTACTTAACTGTAATAAGCGAAGCAGGAAGTTTGAACAGTTTGATGTTATTTTCAACTTAACGTTATTTTCAGCATGACTATATCATTCTCATACGTTCCCCTGTTTTATAGATACACCTTGTTTTATTGCACTTTATTTTATTGAGCTTCACAGATTCTGCGTTTTTGTTTTTAAAAAATTGAAGGTTTGTGGCAACCCTGCATCAAGCAGTCTATCAGTGCCGATTTTCCAGCCGCATTTGCCCACTTCTTGTCTCTGTGTCACATTTTGGTAATTCTCACAATGTTTCAAACTTCATTATTATTATATTTGTTATGATGATCTGAGATAAGTGATCTTTGATGTTACTATTGTAATTGTTTTGGGGTCCATGAACCGTGCCCATGTGAGCTGACAAACCTAATTTATAAATGTTCTGTGTGTTCTGATTGCTCTACTGACTGGCTGTTCCCCCATCCCTCTCCTTCCTCTCGGGCCTTTCTATTCCCTGAGACAGAACAATATTGAAATTGGACCAATTAATAATCCTACATGTCCTCTAAGTGTTCAAATTAAAGGAAGAGTTGCACATTTCTCACATTAAATCAAAAGCTAGAAATGATTAAGCTTAGTGAGGAAGGCAGGTCGAAAGCTGAGATAGACCATAAGGTAGGCCTCTTCACGAGGCAGTTAGCTAAGTTGTGAATGCAAAGGAAAGTTCTTGAAGGGAATTAAAAGTACTAACTTTGGTGAACACACAAAACAGGCTTTTTGCTGATGTGGAGAAAGTTGTAGTGGTCTGGGTAGAAGATCAAGCCAGCCACAGCATTCCCTTAAGCCAAAGCTCAATCCAGAGCAAGGCCCTAACTCTCTACAATTCCACAAAGGCTGAGAGAGGTGAGGAAGCTGCAGAAGAAAATTTTGAAGCCAAAAGAGGTTGGTTCATGAGGTTTAAGGAAAGAAGCCATCTCCATAACATAAAAGTGCAAGGTGAAGCAGTGAGTGCTGATATAGAAGCTGCAAGTTATCCAGATCTAGCTAAGATCATTAGTGAAGGTGGCTGCTCTAAGCAACAGATTTTCAGTGTAGGCAAAACAGTCTAATATTAGAAGAAGATGCCATCTAGGACTTTCATAGCTACAGAGGAGAAGTCAATGCCTGGCTTGAAAGCTTCAAAGGACAGGATGACTCTTAGGGGCTAGTGCAGCTGGTGACTTTAAGTTGAAGCCAGTGCTCACTTACCATTCTGAAAATCCTGGGGCCCTTAAGAATTCTACTAAATCAACACAGTCTGTGCTCTATAAATGGAAGAACAAAGCCCAGATGACAGCACATATGTTTACAACATGGTTTACTAAATATTTTAGGCCCACTGCTGAGACCTACTGCTCAGAAAAAAAGATTCCTTTCAAAATATTACTGCTCATTGACAATGTATCTGGTCACCCAAGAGCTCTGATAGAGATGTGCAATGAGATTCATGCTGTTTTCATGCCTGCTAACACAACACCCATTCTGCAGCTCATGGATCAAGGAGTCGTTTCAACTTTCAAGTCTTTTTATTTAAGAAATACATGTCCTAAGGCTATAGCTGCCATAGATAGTGATTCCTTTCATGGATCCAGGCAAAGTAAACTGAAAGCCTTCTGGGAAGGATTCACCATTCTAGATACAATTAAGAATATTTGTGATTTGTGGGAAGAGGTCAAAACATCAACATTCACGTGAGTTTGAAGGAAGTTGATTCTAATCGTCATGGATGACTTTGAGGGGTTCAAGACTTCAGTGGAGGAAGTAACTGCAGATGTGGTGGAAATAGCAAGAGAACTAGAATTAGAAGTGGTGTTTTAAGATGTGAGTGAATTGCTGCAGTGTCATTATAAAACTTAAATGGATGAGGAGTTGCTTCTTATGGATGAGCAAAGAAAGTGTTTTCTTAGGACTGAATCTACTCATGGTGAAGATGCTGTGAAGATTGTTGAAATGAAAGCAAAGGATTTAGAATATTACATAAACTTAGTTGATAAAGCAGTGGCAGGTCTTGAGAGGATTTGACTTCCAATTTTGAAAGAAGTTCTGTGGGTAAAATGCTATTAAACAGCATTGCATGCTAAAGAGACACCGTTCATGAAAGGAAGAGTCAATTGATGTGGCAAAATTCATTATTGTCTTATTTTAAGAAACTGCCACGGCCACCTTAAACTTCAGCAAACACCACCCTGATCAGTCAGCAGCATCAACATCAAGACAAGACCCTCCAACAGCAAAAAGATTATGACTGGCTAAAGGCTCAGATGATTGTTAGCATTTTTTAACAGTAAAGTATTTTTTCACTAAGGTATTTAAATTGTTTTTTAAGACACAATAATGGACTACAGTATAGTGTAAACATAACTTTTATATGCACTGGAAAACCAAAAATATTGTGTGACTCGCTTTGTTGCAATATTTGCTTTATTGTGGTAGTCTGGAACTGAACTCGCAATATCTCTAAGGTATGCCTGTATTCCTGTTATCACCCCAACCTTAAAATATATATTTGTAAAAACACTGCCACTTTAAATCAGGGGCCCATTCCATACTACTTTTCCAGGTCTGCTTTTCATCTTTATCAAACATTTATTAAACACCTTTACTTACTAGGTAACTAACCACATATTTTATTTAAAAACTTTATAAAAAATACTGTGCAACTCTGGAGGAGGTTAGGTACATAAGCACCTGAAAGCAATTGAGGAAATTTTGTCCTACTTAGTTGCAAGTACAGTATTAAGCCACTTTATGACTAATGCTGTCATACACGATATGAATGATGGTTGTAGTTATCTTCATGTTTGGCTAGTGTTATAGGGCTCTGTTGCACAAAACGAGTACACATACAGAGATGGTTCACACCTTTATGATAATCCTTTTTTCAGATTATAGTGGTGTTATGCTGGAACCTTTGTTTGGAAACAGTCATTCAATCTCTGATAGCTACAGAAAACAAACTTATGTGCCTTCTGTTGCTATTATTTATCAGCAGAAAATAGAATGCTACATTGTTTGAAGTTTGTCTTTTTAAAATTCAGAATGCCCTTGAAATGCTTCTGTTCTTCTTGCTTATTATTTCCTTTCTGAAGATCACTATTCCTGCTTTCATCCATTCTTCTCATTTACTTTGCAAAGATTCTATCTCATAGAAGACACTAATGAAAAACTCCAAAAGGCTCTCAGGCTCTTTATAGTAGTCTGTGATTTATAGTCATGAAAAAGATGGAATGCCAAATTCTAATGCTTCTGTTTAATCTGGAACTACAGTCAGCCCTCCATATCCACAGGTACTTCATCCATGGATTCAACCAACTGCAGATTGAAAATAGTCAAAGAAAATTCCAGAATGTTCCCAAAAGCAAAACTTGAATTTGCCAAGCACTGGCAACGATTTACTTAGTATTTACATTGTATTTACAGCTATTCACACAGCATTTACATTGAATTAGGTATTATAAGTAATCTAGGGATGATTTGAAGTATATGGGAGGATGTGCATCGGTTATATGCAAATACTACATTCATTTTATATAAAGACTTGAGCATCCACAGATTTTGGTATCCTTGGAGCTCTTGGAATCAATCGCCTATGAATGCAGAGGGATGTCTGTATACTTAAGTTGTAGAATGCTGGCAGGGTTATGTTTTTGTTCTTGTTCTTGTTGCATTTGGGCACATGACTTAAAAAATAAATATCTTTACAAAGCTTGTTATAAAAACAGCTATGCTCTTCCCCCATTTTCTCCTCTCTAGAGGCAGCCATATTTAATCTTTATATCTTAACTTTAAAAAAGAAAATTTTAATAGATCTTTATTGTAGTATAATTGCTTTACAGTACTGTGTTTGTTAGTTGATGGGGAACAATAAAACGAATCAGCCGTATGTATACACATGTCCCCATATCCCCTCCCTCTTGAGCCTCCCTCCCATCCTACCTATCCCACTCCTCTAGGTCATCACAAAGCACTGAGCTGATCTCCCTGTGCTATGCTGCTGCTTCCCACCTGCCAACTATTTTACATTTGGTAGTGTATATATGTCAATGCTACTCTCACTTCATCCCAGCTTTGCCCTCCCACCCCATGTCCTCAAGTCCATTTTCTATGTCTACCTCTTTATTCCTGCCCTGCAACTAGGTTCATCAGTACCATTTTTTTTTATATTCCATATATACATGTGTTAGCATACGGAATTTGTTTTTCTCTTTCTGACTTACTTCACCCTGTATGACAGACTCTAGGTCCATCCACCTCACTATACCTCACTACAAATAACTCAATTTTGTTTCTTTTTATGGCTGAGTAATATTCCATTGTATATATGTGCCACATCCTCTTTATCTATTCATCTGTTGATGGACACTTAGGTTGCTTCCATGTCCTGGCTATTGTAAATAGTGCTGCAAAGAACATTGTGGTACATGTCTCTTCTTGAATTATGGTTTTCTCAGGGTATATGCCCAGTAGTGGGATTGCTGGGTCATATGGTAGCTATTTTTAGTTTTTAAAGGAACCTCCATACTGTTTTCCATAGTGGTTGTATCAACTTACATTCCCATCAACAGTGCAGGTGGGTTCCCTTTTCACCACACCCTTTCCAGCATTTACTGTTTCTAGATTTTTTGATAATGGCCATTCTGACCAGCTTGAGGTGGTATCTCATTGTAGTTTTGATTTGCATTTCTCTAATAATTAGTGATGTTGAGCACCTTTTCATGTGCCTCTTGGCCATCTGTATGTCCTTGTTTTTATTTCCGTTACTCAAGGAGGTGGGTCAAAAAAGATCTTGCTGTGGTTCATGTCAAAGAGTGTTTTTCCTATGTTTTCCTCTAAGAGTTTTATAGTGTCTGGTCTTACATTTAAGTCTTTAATGCATTTGGAGTTTATTTTTGTCTATGGTGTTAGGGAGTGTTCTAATTTCATTCTTTTACATGTAGCTGTCCAGTTTTCCCAGCACCACTTATTGAAGAGGCTGTCTTTTCTCCATTGTATGTTCTTGCCTCCTTTGTCATAAATTAGGTGTCCATATGTGAGTGGGTGTATCTCTGGGCATTTTGTCTTGTACCATTGATTTATATTTGGGTTTTTATGCCAGTACCATACTGTCTTGATTACTGTAGCTTTGTGGTATAGTTTGAAATTGGGGAGCCTGATTCCTCCAACTCTGTTTTTCTTTCTCAAGAAATAATACTTCATATTTTTTTGCCATCCCCATTTGTTGTTTTTAATGAGTGGGATTGTGCTCCTGTTTTACTGGTTGTTTGGCCTGAGGCTTCAGACACTTGGGTTTGTAGGCTATTGGGTGGATCTGGGTCTTGGTACTGAGATGAGGAACTCCATGAGACCTCACTCTGATGAATATTCATTCCCTGGGGTCTGAAGTTCTCTGTTAGTCCAGTGGTTTGGAATCAGAGCTCCCACTGCAGGAGTTTTGGCCAAACCCAGGCTCATGAACCAAGATCCCGCAAGCTGCCTTGGGTGGCAAAAACAAAAAATCCCAACAATAGCAAAGTAAAAAGTAAAATTAGACTAGAAAACTAAGAGATATGTTAGGAAGAATATAAAAATAAAAATATAGATGGATGAACAACAGGAAGGTACATCAGTACCACAATAGTAAAAAAGAGGGGAAGAGAAAAGAAAAAAAAAGTAAAGAAAAAGGTGGGGGGGGGAAGGCCTTGCCTGTGGAGGGCAGGGCCTAAGCAAGGGCAAGGTTTGGGTGGTGGGCCGGGCCAATGCTCAGGACCCACAGGACTGGAAAAGGCTCTGTGGGCTGTGGGGGGTGGCGCTTAGGCTCAAGAAACAGAAAAAGTAGGAATGGCTAGGCAGCAGGTGGCAAGGACAGATTTTTCAGATCAGAAGGATGGTGAACTTTCATTAAAGGTGAAACAGTCACCTAGGATATCTTGGAAGTCAGGCCACATGCTGCTGACTGAACCTGCAGTGTTACAGGAAATGATTTTTTAAATTCAGTATATTAGTAGGTCTTTTGCTTTGTGTTGCTTTTAGCTACTGTGTTGTCTTCCAAGGGAGACAATGCAGTCCAGAGATAGACAAAAGGAGGCATGTTATGCTCATGGTTTATAACCTAATTTTCTAAGATTCCTATAATTTGCATAACTTTCAGGGTTAAAACACACCAACCACTTTAAATATTCCAAAAGAAATCAGTGATAATCAATAAGACAATACTAGCAAGAGAGAAAATTTTGGCCCAAAGTATTTTTCAGGAAACTCCACTTAAGCATTCTCTTTCCTGACAATGGGATCCAGCAAAAATCAAAGAGAACTTCCTTCCCACTCAAATTTATTTTTAGATGACCTCCAGGTATCCACCATTGCATTGAGATAGTCAGGCAAAGCACAGAAGCAAAAACAAACAAACAAACAAACAGACAAACAGAGAAAGGATTAAAAACTAAGTCTAGAGAAGATCTTTGTGCTTACTCCCTCATGACACTGACAAGAAGTAATGAGACTAGAAGCCTGTAGGCTTTCTTTGTGGTTTTTTATTTGCTTGTTTCCCAGGTTTTTTGAGATATAATTGACATATAACATTGTATAAGTTTAAGGTATACAATGTGTTGATTTGATACGCTTGTATATGACAATATGGTTACCTTATAACTAGCTGACACCTCCGTCACATCACATAGTTAACCATTTCTTTTTTTGTGGTAAAAAACACTTAAGATCTACTCTCTTGGCAACTTTGAAGTCTATAATACAATATCGTTAACTATATTCACAATGCTGTGTATTAGATCCCCAGAACTTATTCATCTTCTAACTGGAAGTTTGTACCCTTCAACATCTCCCCATTTCTCCCACACCCCAGCCCCTACTAATCATCATCCTACTCTCTGTTTCTATGAGTTTGGCTGTTTTAGATTCCACATATAAGTGAAAACATACAGTATTTGTCTTTCTCTGTCTGATTTATTTCACTTAGCATAATACCCTCCAACTCCATCCATGTTGTTGCAAATGGCAACACTTCATTCTTTTCTTTGCCTGAGTAATATTCCATTGTGTGTGTGTGTGTGTGTGTGTGTGTATATACACACACACACCCAACTTCTTCTTTATCCATTTGTCTGTTGATGAACACTTAGGTTGCTTCCATATATTGACTATTGTAATTAGTTCTGCCATGAACACTGGGGTGTGTGTTATCTTTTCAGATTAGTATTTTCATTTACTTCAGATACGTATCAAGGAGTGGAATTGCTGGATCATATGGTAGTTTTTTGAAGAACCTCCATAATGTTCTCCAAGGTGACTGTACCAATTTACATTCCCACCAACAGTGTATTAGGGTTCTATTTTCTCCACATCCTCACCAACATTTACTATTCATTGTCTTTATGAGGATAGCCATTCTGACAGCTGTGAAGTGATATCTCATTAGGGATTTGAATTTCTCTAAGGATTAGTGATGTTGAGCATCTTTTCATGGCCTGTTGGACATCTGTATGTTTTCTTTGGAAAAATGTCTGTTCAGGTCTTCTGCCCATTTTTTACTTGGGTTGTTTCCTTTTTTGGTATTGAGGAAGAGCTCTTTATATATTTTGGATATTAGTCCCTTATCAGACATATCATTTGCAAATGTATTCTCCCATTCAGTAGGCTGTCTTTTCATTTTGTCAGTAGTTTCCTTTGCTGTACAAAAACTTTTAATTTTAGTTAGGTACCATTTGTTTATTTTTGCTTTTGTTTCCCTACCCTGAGGAGACAGACCCCCCAAAAATATTGCTAAGACTTAGTCAGAGTGTACTGCCTGTTTTCTTCTAGGAATTTTATGGTTTCCAATCATAAATTTAGATCTTTAATCCGTTTTGAGTTTATTTTTGTATATGGTGTGAGAAAATGTTCCAATTTCTTTCTTTTACATGTAGCTGTCCAGTTTTCCCAACACCACTTATTGAAGAGATTGCCTTTTCCCCATTGTATATTTCGGCCTCCTTTGTCATAGATTAGTTGACCATATGTGTATAAATTTATTTCTGGGCTCTCTATTCTGTTCCACTGATCTATGTGTCTGTTTTTGTACCAGTACCATACTGTCTTGATTACTGTAGCTTTGTAGTATAGCCTGAAGTGCAGGAGCCTGATTCCTGCAGCTCCGTTTTTCTTTCTCAAGATTGCTTTGGCTATTCAGGGTCTTTTGTGTTTCCATACAAATTGTAAAAGAATCCACAAACCAAGACGTCAAAAGCATGTGAAACGATGGCACCAAAAATACCATAAAATACTAGTTATAACTCAAATTATGTGCAGGATTAGCATGTTGAAAACTACAAAAGACTGATGAAATGCAGTCGTAAAGAAGTGGAGAAATATGCTATGTTCATGGATTGGAAGACTCAATATTTTTCATATGCCATACTCCCTAATCCTGTGATTCAATGCAATCCCAATCAAAATGCTAGCAGGATGTTTTATACATACCAGCTTGTCAGTTTCTTATAAAATTAAGTATACACTTACCATAAAACCCAGCAATCCCACTCCTAGGTATTTAGCCACAAGAATGAAGACTTAAGAAAGCACACTTAGAGAAATGCAAATCAAAACTACAATGAGATATCATCTCACACTGGTCAGAATGGCCATCATCAAAAAATCTAGAAACAATAAATGCTGGAGAGGGTGTGGAGAAAAGGGAACCCTCTTGCAGTGTTGGTGGGAGTGTAAATTGATACAGCCACTATGGAGAACAGTATGGAGGTTCCTTAAAAAAATAAAAATAGAACTATCATACGACCCAGCAATCCCACTACTGGGCATATACCCTGAGAAAACCATAATTCCAAAAGAGTCATGTACCATAATGTTCATTGCAGCTCTATTTACAATAGCCAGAACATGGAAGCAACCTAAGTGTCCATCATCAGATGAATGGATAAAGAAGATGTGGCACATATATACAATGGAATATTACTCAGCCATAAAATGAAACAAAATTGAGATATTTGTACTGAGGTGGATGGACCTAGAGTCTGTCATACAGAGTGAAGTAAGTCAGAAAGAGAAAAATAAATACTGTATGCTAACACATATATATGGAATCTAAGAAAAAAAAGGTCATGAAGAACCTAGGTGTAAGATGGGAATAAAGACGCAGACCTACTAGAGAATGGACTTGAGGATATGGGGGAAGGGTAAGCTGTGACAAAGTGAGAGAGTGGCAGGGACATATATACACTACCAAACGTAAAATAGATAGCTAGTGGGAATCAGCCACATAGCACAGGGAGATCAGCTCGGTGCTTTGTGACCACATAGAGTGGTGGGATAGGGAGGGTGGGAGGGAGGGAAATGCAAGAGGGAAGAGATATGGGAACATATGTATATGTATAACTGACTCACTTTGTTATAAAGCAGAAACTAACACACCATTGTAAAGCAATTATACTCCAATAAAGATGTTAAAAAAAGAAGAAAGCACACACAGATTTGTATGTCAATGTTCATAGCAGTTTATTTTTCATGATCACCCCCAACTGGAAACAACCCAAATATCCTTCAGTTGCTAAGTAAAGAAACAAAAAGCTTTGTTTCATCTGTACAATGGAATACACTTCAACAATAAAAGATAATTAACTACTGATACAAGCATCAGCATGCATACATTATGCTAAGCCAAAGAAACTAGACTGAAAGTCTACATATTTTGTAATTCCACTTGTATGAATCCTGGAAAAGGAAAACAATAGATACAGAGAACAAATCAGTGGTTGCCAGGGGCTGGGGTTGGGAAGAAGTGTTGACTACAAACAGGTAACATAAGGCTAGATTGTGGTGATGGTTGCATAGCTACATGTGTAATTAGAACCATACATAAATGTTCAATAAAAAGAATGAATTTTACTGTACATAAACTATACCTCAGTAAAGAACTATGAAGGAAATGGAACTAAAAATAACCTATGACATTTTAGCCTCCCTCCTGTGCTCCCAGGAAGTGAACTGTAAAAGCCTTCCATCCCCCAAAGAAGGGCATACTATTCTCCTAAGATTCACTTCCTATATACTTCAAAGGGTAGACCTGCAGAATATGAAGGAAATAGATAGGAGAATTGTCACCATAGGACTTCCAGAGGAACTTACCTCACTGCTAAGGGAGGGAAAGAATCATCACAATCATGTTTAGAAGGATTCAATGATTGCTACAGGGCAGTGATTACCACATGTTCTCATTCTTACTTTCTTTGAATGGAAGATTTTATTGCATTTTATTTTTTCCTTACCCCACCATTTTGTATTGGCTGTTTTGGGTGTAGGGTAGGGAGAGGAAGGTAACTTGTCATTTACACGAAGCTGAATCTATAGCCTATTTAAAACACTGTATGGTCTGTTTACTACAAGTTAATCTCTTCTATTTGTTTTGGTTGCTGTCTTTCATAAGAAAATGTTATCAGGTTATCATTTGTTGTCTGTTCATTTTAAAGATTGTGGAACTAAAATGTTGCTTGGGGACTTCTGCTTCTGGTAATTGCAGATTTGGTAAATTGGACTAACCTTCCCACTGAAGATAACTGCAAAAAAAAGAACTAATCTTTCCTGAAATCTTCAGTGTATCAGAGAATAAACAAGGTAGTGAAGAAACATTGGACTTGGATCAAAGAAGATGGGAATCCAGAAATGTGAGCTATCCTTTTGGAACTGCTCTTCCCCTTGGATGTTGTCAATTCTGTAAGACATAGCAAAGATACAAAGCAGAAATGCTGAAAGACTCTTGAGTCTAGAGGGGCAAAAGAGTCCATGATCTGCTAAGAGGCAGGAGGCCTGGGTAATCCCATATGTTTTGGATTGGAGCCCTGAAGGATCTGCCATAGAAGTAAGGGTAACCTTGAAGTAGGTTAACTTTTGCAGGGATTGCAGCTTCAATCCAGCTTCAAATCATATTTGTCTCTGAATTTGTAGTATAGGGATTCTATATTGTTATTTCCCGCAGGTGCTTGGCAAAAAGCTAATGTAAATTTTCTCTGGAGGATAATAACATTATCTTAAATTTCAAATTATTTCTATAAACAAATTTTATTTAGAATGTTTAATATACAATAAAATCACACCAAGAGACAAAACAATATGAACAAGAACCAGCAGAGAAAATAATCAATAGCAACATATGCATGGGGAATCCCGAAATATGAAGTATCACACAAATTTTAAAATAACTATGTTTACCATGCTCAAGGGGCTATAAGACTACATTGAAGTTTTTGGCAAGATACTAAAAAGTATTTTTAAAAAGACATGAGGGATTTGAAAAACAACAAAATGGATATTTTAGAATTGGAAAATTATGGTAACTGAAATTAAAAATTTGGTGGATGTGTTTTTTGTTTTAGCATCTTTATTGGAGTATAATTGCTTTACAATGGTGTGTTAGTTTCTGCTTTATAACAAAGTGAATCAGTTATACATATACATATGTTCCCATATCCCATATGTGTTCCCAGTTATACATATACATATGTTCCCTCTTGCGTCTCCCTCCCTCCCACCCTCCCTATCCCAGCCCTCTAGGTGGTCACAAAGCACCGAGCTGATCTCCCTGTGCTATGCAGCTGCTTCCCACTAGCTATCTATTTTACGTTTGGTAGTGTATATATGTCCATGCTACTCTCTCACTTTGTCACAGCTTACCCTTCCCCCTCCGCATGTCCTTAAGTTGGTGGATGTATTTTAACATCAGATAAAACCTAGCTGAAGAGTAATTTGATGAACTGAAAGATAGATCAGAAGAACATTTCCCTAATAAAGCATATACAAAAGGAGAAAAATAAAGAAATGAAGCTGGAACTATAGAGAATGCATGGAGAAGTTCTAACATATGCATAGCTGCAATTTCAGAGTGAGAGGGAAGAGAGAATGGGGCAAAAGTGGTATTTGTAGAGATAAAGTAAAGGCTTTCTTTCAACAAATAATACAGAAACAACTGGATAGCAATTTTGAAATAAAAAATTAAATTTTATTCTTACTTTTCACATTCATAAAAATTATTTTCACAAAGAGTGTAAAAGTACATATGAAAGGCAAGATAATAAAAACTTCCAGAAGATACTATAAGAGAATATTTTTATGATGTTAGAGTAGAGAAATATTTCTTATACATGATAATGTACTAAAAGGAAAAAAAAATGATAACATAAAGTTCAGAGCATCGGGGCTTCCCTGGTGGCGCAGTGATTGAGAGTCCGCCTGCCGATGCAGGGGACATGGGTTCGTGCCCCGGTCCGGGAAGATCCCACATGCCACGGAGCGGCTAAGCCCGTGAGCCATGGCCGCTGAGCCTGCGCGTCCGGAGCCTGTGCTCTGCAAGGGGAGAGGCCACAACAGTGAGAGGCCCGCGTACCGCAAAAAATAAATAAATAAATAAAATAAAATAAAATAAAATTCAGAGCATCTATTTAGCAAACCATTCAGAAAGGGAAGAATTAAGCCATGGAACATATTTGCAAAATATCTATTTGACAAAGGGCTCATATCCAGAATGCCTAGGAATCTATAAAATAATGGGCATGAATATGCTGTTCCAAAAAGAGAACATCCAATAAATGTATGAAAAATTGTTCAACCTCCTCTACAATAATGAAAATGAATGAACTACAGCTACATGCAACAACATAGATGAACCTCATGAACATAATGTTGAGTGTAAGAAGCCATATATAAAGTAAGTTATGTGATTTTATTTATATAGAGTCTAAACAATTAGGCAAAACTAAACTATATTGTTTAGGGATGCATGCTGAGGTAGTAAAACTAGAAAGAAAAATCAAGGAAATGCTTACTATAGAAAACAACATAGTGGTTATTTCTAGGTGAGGAAAGAGCAGGTAGAGATTTGGAAGGGGCTCTGAGGAGTCTTCTGGGGCTGATAGTGAGCTTCCTTCATCTGCATGGTGGTTACTCAAGTGTTGTTTGTGATCATTCATTTGTTTGCTTATCTACTATATATATATCTAATAACTATATACATAAAAGATTTCACAATACTTTTTTTTAAAGGTGATTGTAAATTCCAGGTCATTTTGAGGAGAAACCCCAACGTTTCTTTCTCTAAAACTTTTCTTTTAGAGTCAGATTTCCAAGAAGAATCTTTAAATCTCTTGCCTGGGAGGCCTGAGCCTGGCTTCCAATGTTCTGAGAACTGAGTCGGGAAAGAGGGCTTTCTTCACAGTTAACAGTTACCACTTGTCCATCTGCTTACCTGAAATGTTGTAGCTTTTACCTCCTCTTCCATATTTTTTTTGTCTCTGTGGGTTTAAGCCTTTACAGAGTTCTTACTGTTGCTTTAGTGGGGTTTCAGGAGGAAGAAAAATAAATGTATGCATTCAATTTCCCATCTTTGCTTGGAAGCCCTCTATCATTAGGACTTTATTTTGCACGTTGGAAGACTTCATGAGGAAGTGTTCCTTGTCTATGTTCATGACTTAAACATTCAATATATTCCCATTGGGTAATACATTCCCATTGAGAAAAACATAAATATAAATAAGAAATTAAAAATTAGTCTTCTTTAATCTTTTTAATATTTTTCTTATTAAGTGCACACTATAACTATAATTCTTTCTATTTTTTCATTTAACTTTGTATTTTCTCATGTTATTTAAACTATAGAGTGTGACATCAGCAAAATGGCAACATGGGTGGTTCCCTGTTCTTATGTCCCCTCAGCAACAATAATTTGGCAGCCTTCCACAGACAAAAGTTTCTTTGTGGGAACTTTGGAATCCAGGTAGTAGACTGTGACATCCCAGTGCAGACCAAGTCTGAGGAGGTCCACTTTCACAAGGCTTGCCTATGCTGGGGTGGCAGACTCATCCACTGTGGTCATGGCTATAGACTGGGCAACAGCACTTTCCCCCTGTGGATTCAGATACAGCCCCATTTAGCCTTGGTCCTACCACTAAGTGGTACCATCTGCCAAGGGACCTGGCAGGAGTTACATCTCCCCATGCTTAAGGTAGCAAGCCCACCGACCTTTGTCCTGGTTGTGGACCCTGAAGTGGCTAGTGACCTGACTCCAGCCCCTCTTAGCCATGGTCAGGGAGCAGTCCTGCCCACCCAAGGATCCACTGGAGTCACACCCATCTGTGCTTTCAGAGGTAGGCACACTGGCCTCAGCCCAGCTGCAGATCTTGAAGTGGTACTGTAAGCTAGCTCCAGCCCCTCCCAGCCATGATCCAGGAGCAGTTCTGCCTGCCCAGGGACCCGCCAGGAGACACACTTCTCAGTGCTCCCAGAGACAGGCCTACCAACCTCAAGTCTAAATGCACACCCTTAAGGAGCCTGGTGAACCGGCTCCAGGTCCACTTAGCCCAAGTCCAGGAGAATTCCTGCCTGTCCAGGGACCCACTGGGTCCTCTTTGGCCATATTAGGACACAGAAAGAAGTCAATTGTCTGCAACTCGGAAGAGGGCTTTCACGAGAACCTCACCATGTTGGCATCTTGATCTCAGACTTCCAGCTTCCAGAACTTGAGAAATAAATTTCTGCACTCCCGTGTTCATTGCAGCATTATTTCACAGTAGCGAAAATATGGAAACGACCAAAGTATCTGTCTATGGATGAATGGATAAAGAACATGTGGTATACAAGTTCAATGGAATATTATCTAGCCATGAGAAAGAAGGAAATCATGCCATTTACCACAGCAACTATGAACCTGGAGGACATTATGCAAAGTGAAATAAGCCAGACACAGAAAGACAAATACTGTATGATCTCACTTCTATATGGAATCTAAAAAATTTGAACACATAGAACCAGAGGGTAGAACAGTAGTTGGCAGGGGCAGGGAGGTGGTGAAATGGAAAGATGTTGATCAAAGGATATAAACTTTCAGTTAAAAGATGAGTAAATTAGTGGGATCAGATGTACAGCATGGTTACTACAATTAATAATACTGTATTGTATGCTCAAAATTTGCTTAGAGAGTAGATCCTAAGTGGTCGCACCATACGCACAAAAAAGTAACTATGTGAGGTGATGGGGTGTTCATTAACTTGATTGTGGTAATCATTTCACAATGTATATGTATATTAAATCATTACACTGTACATCTTAAGCACAATTTTGACTTGCCAATTATACCTTAATAAAGCTGAAAAAATAAAAGTATCAAATCATTTTATTTTTAACAGCTACATAATATTTCATCATAGAGGCAAGCCAGAAATTTACTTATATATTACTATGATTGGATTTATAGAACCCACCCCAACTTCCCTTTATTATGAGGAATGTTGCAATGAATAGCTTTGTGATCCTGATCTTTCCCTTAAGAAATATTTCAAGAAATATATCAAAGAACACAAAAAATTTGTCTATTTTTCTTCCAGAAAATGGAATAATTGATTGATTTTTTTCTGGTTATAGAGCTAACACATTCTTATAGGAACTGTCAGAAAGTAGAGAAAAGTAGGACAAAGCAGGGAAAAATTACCCACAATTCCACAAGCTAGTCCTAGAAATAAGCACTGTTAATATTTTGGAATATCCTTCCACAAATATTCACATATACAAATACAGATTTAAACATGAATCTATTCTTATAACTTATACTTTTTTAAAAAATTGCGATATAATTGACATGTATCATTGTGTGAGTTTAAGGTGTACAACATGTTGATTGAATTCATTTATATATTTGCAATACGAGTACCACCATAGTGTCAGCTAGCATCTTCATCATGTCACATAATTATCATTTTTTTTTGTGGTGAGAACATTTAAGATCTAGTCACTTAGTAACTCAGAGATATATAATACAGTATTGTTAACTATAATCACAATGCTGTACATTAGCTTTCTAGACCTTAGTCACCTTCTAATTGCATAATGTACACTTCTTGTTTAACAACCTGCTTCAGACATATATACACCACTGTCCAGTAGAACTGTTTGGAATGATGGAAATGTTCTGTTCTACGCTGTCCAATATGGTAGCCACTAACCACATGTGACTAGTTCAACTGAGGAGCTGGATTTTAAATTGTATTTAATTTTAATTAAGTTAAGTTAGATAGCCACATAAAGTTAGTGGCTCTTTTATTGGACAGCACAGGTATATAATATCTACATATTCATTTTCATAGCTTGCAGAGTACTTCACTGTATGGATGCACTATAACTTGTTTAGTTACTATCTAACTGTTAGGCATAAGTTTCTTTCAATTGTTGCTATTATAAACAATGGTTCAGTGAATTCTGCAAAGAAAGAATATGTTGAAAGAATACTGGGCTAGTTCACCTTTCTGGTGTATTATCAGTTCATAATCTTTTGCCAATGCTATACATAATTTATTTGATTACTCTTTTAATTCAATTATGGAAATATTTTGCTGTACTTGGATAAATGTTTCATAACTTTAACATTCTGAGTATTTCCTTTTGGAAGATTTTCCTACTGTTCAGATAAATTTTCTCGCACTAGTTCCCTAGTATGACTGAATATAATATTTTTATTCCATACTAATTATAAAACACTCTTGTGATGGCAAGGAATGGATAATTTAGTAAATTAACCAGCCTTAGAATATTAGTGAAATTCTCAGAGAACTAACTCTATGTGATATACTTTAATATATTTTTCCTTTATAGGGTAGTAGTTTTATATTTTTCTTAACTTTGAAAATTAGCATACACAAAAAAAATATATTGAAAAGTGTTTCTAAAGTTGATGGAAAAAGTAAAAATCAACATACATGCATGTACCACTCAGTCTAAAAAATAGAATATTACGGTACCCCAAAAGCTCTATACATGATTCTCTGTCATCATATATATATATATATATCTCCTCCCATTTCCCAAGAGATTAAACACTTAACTTTTGTGTTAATCATCCCTTGTTTTCCTTAAAGTTTTTAATGCTTAAATATGTATCCTTAAAAAATACATTGTCTAGTTTTGCCTGTTTTTGAACTTTATACACATGAAATCATAAGTATGTTTTCTGTATGGCTTCTTTTGCTTGAATTATGTTTTGTTATTGATGATGTTATTGTTTTATATTGAAGGATAACATGCACACAGTAAAGTGCATAAAGTGCATTAATCTTTATTGTACATCTTATTAATTTTTTTTAAATTTATATTAACACCCATATAGCTATCACCCTTATAAAAATAAAAATTTTTCAGCACCCTGTAATATTCCCGTGTGAGCCTGCCCTGTCCATCACTCCCTTAGAGGAAACTACTATTCTGATTTCTATCATTAATGGTTAGTTTTGAATGTTTTTGAAGTTTATATGAATGCAGTCATACAGTATGCGATATTTTGGAGTCTGGCTTCTTTTGCTTAAAGTTATATATTTGAGAGTCATTCATGTTGTGATACCACTTATGTGTCATTATTATTATTTTTTTCAGTAGGATTGCATTGTATAAATATACCACAATTTTTTGGCAACTTTTTTGACGATGAATATTTGGGTTGGTTTTAGTTTTTTGCTATTTTAGAAAAGGTATTATGATCAACTTTGTACATGTCTTTTTGTGGGTATAAGCATTCATTACTTTGGGATATATTCCGAGGAGTGAAATTGCTAGGCCACAGAGCAAGCATATGATGAGCGTTGGTAAATACTTCCAAAGAGTTTTCCGAAGTGGCTATACAGTTTTACATTTCCAGGAGGAGTGTATGAGAGTTCCAGTTCTTCCACATCTTTTCCAGCAATTCATATTGTCAGTATTTTTAATTAGAACCAGTTGGGGTTGTTTCTCCTTCTGGCATTAATTTGTATTTCACTGAGGAGTAATGATGATGAGCACCTTTTCATATGCTAATTGGTCACTTTTTTTTTTTTTTTTTTTTTTTTGCATTACGTGGGCCTCTCACTGTTGTGGCCTCTCCCGTTGTGGAGCACAGGCTCTGGACGCGCAGGCCCGGCGGCCATGGCTCACGGGCCCAGCCGCTCCATGGCATGTGGGATCCTCCCGGACAGGGGCACGAACCCGCATCCCCTGCATCGGCAGGCGGACTCTCAATCACTGCGCCACCAGGGAAGCCCTAATTGGTCACTTTAATCCTCTTTTGTAAAGTGTCTCTTCAAGTTTTTTGCCATGTTTTTATTGTTTTCTTTTTCCTATTAACTTGTAGAAATTATTTACTAATTTGTAGAAATAAAATTTCTTTTTATATATTTAATATGAGTAATTTGTCAGATATGTGCATTGCAAATATCTTTTGGAACCCTTTAGCTTGCTTTTTCATTTTATAAACGACGTACTTTTAAATAGCCTTACTGAGACATAATTCACAGATCACACATTTAAAGTGTGCAGTTCAATGGCTTTTAGAGTTGTGCAACCATCAACAAAATAAATTTTAGAACATTTTTATCACTCCATAAAGAAATCTATTACCTATTAGCAGTCACTCTCCACAGTCCCTAAATACCCCCAGCCTCTTGCAACCACTAATCTGCTTTCTGTCTCTGTAGATTTGCTGTTCTGGATTTTTCATATAAATGGAATTATTCCATATGTAGTCTTTTGTGACTGGCCTCTTTCATTTAGAATAATGTTTTCAAGGCTCATCTATGTCATAGCATGTATCAATACTTCTTTCCTTATTGTGGCTGAAATAATATTCCCTTGTATGGATATACCATATTTTTTTGTTATTCATTCATCTGTTAATGGACATTTGGAGTGTTTCCACTCTTTGTCTATTATGAATGATGCTGTTATGTACACGATTCTGCATGGAAATATGTTTTAATTTCTCTCGGGAATATATATAGGAGTGAAATCACTGGATCATATTTTAACTCTATGCTTAGCTGTTTGAGGAGCTATCAGATCATTTTCTAAAGTGGCTCACCTTTTTTTTCCATCCCCAATAACATCTACGTGGGTTCCAATTTCTCTGTATCCTCACTAATACTTTGTTATTATCTGGTATTTTTTGGCTATAGCCATCCTAGAGGATACGAAATAGCATCTCACTGTGGTTTTGATACGTATATCTCTGCTGGCTAATGATATTGAGCATCTTCTCATGTGCTTCTTCACCATTTCTGTATCTTCTTTAGAGAAATGTTTTTTCAAAACCTTTGCCCAGGGATTCCATGGTGGCGCAGTCGTTGAGAATCCGCCTGCTGATGCAGGGGACATGGGTTCGCGCCCCAGTCCAGGAAGATCCCACATGCCACGGAGTGGCTGGGTCCGTGAGCCATGGTTGCTGAGCCTGTGTGTCCAGAGCCTGTGCTCCACAAACGGGAGAGGCCACAACAGTGAGAGGCCCATGTACTGCAAAAAAAAAAAATTGTAAATATTTATGCACCCAACATAGGAGCACCTCAATATATAAGGCAAATGCTAACAGCCATAAAAGGGGAAATCGACAGTAACACAATAATAGTAGGGGACTTTAACAGCCCACTTTCATCAATGGACAGATCATCCAAAATGAAAATAAATAAGGAAACACAAGCTTTAAATGATACATTAAACAAGATGGACTTAATTGATATTTATAGGACATTCCATGCAAAAACAACAGAATAAATTTTCTTCTCAAGTGCTCATGGAATGTTCTCCAGGCTAGATCATATCTTGGGCCACAAATCAAGCCTTGTTAAAATTAAGAAAATTGAAATCATATCAAGTATCTTTTCCAACCACAACACTATAAGACTAGTAATCAATTACAGGAAAAAATGTAAAAAAATACAAACACATGGTGGCTAATAAATACACTACTTAATAACCAAGAGATCCCTGAAGAAATCAAAGAGAAAATTAAAAAATACCTAGAAACAAATGACAATTAAAACACGACTACCAAAAACCTATGGGATGCAACAAATGCAGTTTGAAGAGGGAAGTTTATAGCAATACAATTCTACCTTAAGAAACAAGAAACATCTCAAATAAACAACCTAACCGTACACCTAAAGCAATTAGAGAAAGAAGAAGAAGAAGAACAATAACAACAAAAAAAAAAACAAATTTAGCAGAAGGAAAGAAATCATAAAGATCAGATCAGAAATAAATGAAAAAGAAATGAAGGAAACGATACCAAAGATCAGTAAAACTAAAAGCTGGTTCTTTGAGAAGATAAACAAAATTGATAAACCATTAGCCAGACTCATCAAGAAAAAAAGGGAGAAGACTCAAATCAATAGAATTAGAAATGAAAAAGGAGAAGTAACAACTGACACTGCAGAAATACAAACATCATGAGAGATTACTACAAGCAGCTATATGCCAATAAAATGGACAACCTGGAAGAAGTGGAAAAATTCTTAGAAAAGTACAACCTTCCAAGACTGAACCAGGAAGGAATAGAAAATACAAACAGACCAATCACAAGCACTGAAATTGAAACTGTGGTTAAAAATCTTCCAACAAACAAAAGCCTAGGACCAAATGGTTTCACAGGCGAATTCTATCAAACACTTAGAGAAGAGCTAACACGTATCCTTCTCAAACTCTTCCAAAACATAGCAGATGGAGGAACACTCCCAAACACATTCTACGAGGCCACCATGACCTTGGTACCAAAACCAGACAAAGATGTCACAAAAAAAGAAAACTACAGGCCAATATCACTGATGAACATAGATGCAAAAATCCTCAACAAAATACTAGCAAAAAGAATCCAACAGTACATTAAAATGATCATCCACCATGATCAAGTGGGGTTTATCCCAGGAATGCAAGGATTCTTCAATATACACAAATAAATCAATGTGATACACCATATTAACAAATTGAAGGATAAAAGCCATATGATAATCTCAATAGATGCAGAAAAACTTTCAACAAAATTCAGCATCAACTTATGATAAAAACCCTCCAGCAGGTAGGCATAGAGGGAAATTACCTCAACAAAATAAAGACCATATGTAACAAACCCATAGCCAACATTGTTCTCAATGGTGAAAAACTGAAACCATTTCCACTAAGATCAGGAACAAGACAAGGTTGCCCACTCTCACAACTGTTATTCAACATAGTTTTGGAAGTTTTAGCCACTGCAATCAGAGAAGAAAAAGAAATAAGAGGAATCCAAATGGGAAAAGAAGAAAAACCATCACTGTTTGAAGATGACATGACACTATACATAGAGAATGCTAAAGCTGCTACCAGAAAACCACTAGAGTTAATCAATGAATTTGGTAAACTAGCAGGATACAAAATTAATGCAGAGAAATCTCTTGCATTCCTATACACTAATGATCTAAAATATGAAAGAAATTAAGAAAACACTCCCGTTTACCATTGCAACACAAAGAATAAAATACCTAGGAATAAACCTATCTATACTCCAATAAAGATGTTAATAAATAAATAAATAAATAAATAAATAAATAAATAAATAAATAAACCTATGTAGACAAAAGACCTGTATGCAGAAAACTATAAGACAGTGATGAAAGAAATTAAAGCTGATACAAACAGATGGAGAGATATACCATGTTCTTGGATTGGAATTGTCAACATTGTGAAAAATGACTATACTACCCAAGACAATCAACAGATTCAATACAATCCCTATCAAACTACCACTGGCATTTTTCACAGAACTAGAACAAAAAATTTCACCATTTGTTTGGAAACATAAAAGACTCTGGATAACAAAAGCAATCTTGCGAAAGAAAAGCTGAGTTGGAGGAATCAGGCTCCCTGACTTCAGATTATACTACAAAACTACAGTAATTAAAACAGTATGGGGCTTCCCTGAAGGCACAGTGGTTGAGAGTCCGCCTGCTGATGCAGGGGACACGGGTTCGTGCCATGGTCCGAGAGAATCCCACATGCCACAGAGCAGGTGGGCCCATGAGCCATGGCTGCTGAGCCTGTGCATCCAAAGCCTGTGCTCTGCAACGGGAGAGGCCACAACAGTGAGAGGCCCACGTACCAAAAAAAAAAAAAAAAAAAAAAAGACAGTATGGTACTGGCACAAAAACAGAAATATAGATCAATGGAACAGGACAGAAAGCTCAGAGATAAACCTACGCTCATGTGGCCACCTTATCTTTGATAAAGGAGGCAAGAATATACAATGGAAAAAAGACAGCCTCTTCAATAAGTGGTGCTGGGAAAACTGGACAGCTACATGTAAATGAATGAAATTAGAACACTCCCTAACACCACACACAAAAATAAACTCAAAATAGATGAAAGACCTAAATGTAAGGCCAGACACTATAAAAGTCGTAGAGGAAAACATAGGCAGAACACTCTATGACATAAATCACAGCAAGATCCTTTTTGACCCACCCCCTAGAGAAGGGAAATAAAAACAAAAATAAAATGGGACCTAAAGAAACTTAAAAGCTTTTGCACAGCAAAGGAAACCATAAACAAGATGAAAAGACAACCCTCAGAATGGGAGAAAATATTTGCAAACGAGTCAATGGACAAAGGATTAATCTCCAAAATATATAAACAACTCATGCAGCTCAATATCAAAAAAACAAACAGGGGGCTTCCCTGGTGGCACAGTGGTTGGGAGTCTGCCTGTTGATGTGGGGGACGTGGGTTCATGCCCTGGTCTTGGAGGACCCCACATGCCATGGAGCGGCTGGGCCTGTGAGCCATGGCTGCTGGGCCTGCGCGTCCGGAGCCTGTGCTCTGCAGCGGGAGAGTCCACAGTAGTGAGAGGCCCGCATACCGCAAAAAAACCAAAAAAAACAAAAAAACAAACAACCCTATCCAAAAATGGGCAGAAGATCTAAATAGATATTTCTCCAAAGAAGATATACAGATTGCCAACAAACACATGAAAGAACACTCAACATCACTAATCATTACAGATATGCAAATCAAGACCACAATGAGGTATCACCTCACACTGGTCAGAATGGCCATCATCAAACAAATGCTGGAAAGGGTTTGGAGAAAAGGGAACCCTCTTGAACTGTTGGTGGGAATGTAAATTGATACAGCCACTATGGAGAACAGTATGGAGGTTCCTTGAAGAACTAAAAATAGAGCTATCATATGACCCAGCAATCCCACTTCTGGACATATACCCTAAGAAAACCATAATTCAAAAAGAGTCATGGGGCTTCCCTGGTGACGCAGTGGTTGAGAGTCCGACAGCCGATGCAGGGGACACGGATTTGTGCCCTGGTCCAGGAAGATCCCACATGCCACAGAGTGGCTGGGCCCGTGAGCCACAGCCGCTGAGCCTGCGCATCCAAAGCCTGTGCTCTGCAACGGGACAGGCCACAACAGTGAGAGGCCCGTGTACCACCAAAAAAAAAAAAAAAGAGTCATGTACCACAATGTTCATTGCAGCACTATTTACAATAGCCAGGACGTGGAAGCAACCTAAGTGTCCATCGACAGACGAATGGATAAAGAAGATGTGACACATGTATACAATGGAATATTACTCGGCCATAAAAAGAAATGAAATTGAGTTATTTGTAGTGAGGTGGATCAAACTAGAATCTTTCATACAGAGTTCAGTAAGTCAGAAAGAGAAAAACAAATACCATATCCTAACACATATATATGGAATCTAAAAAAAAATGTTTCTGAAGAACATAGGGGCAGGACAGGAATAAAGACGCAGACGTAGAGAATGGACTGGAGGACAGGGGGGTGGGGGAAGAGTAAGCTGGGACGAAGTGAGAGAGTAGCATTGACATATATACACTACCAAATGTAAAATAGATAGCTAATGGGAAACAACCATATAGCACAGGGAGACCAGCTTAGTGTTTTGTGACCACCTAGAGGGGTGGGATAGGGAGGGTGGGAGGAGATGCAAGGGGGGGATATGGGGATATATGTATACGTATAGCTGATTCACTTTGTGATACAGGAGAAACTAACACACCATTGTTAAGTAATTATACCGCAATAAATATGTTAAAAAAAAAAAAGAAAAGGAGCAGGTTTGGGAATTATGAAGTCAGTTTGGGATGTGTAAAATTTAGATCAGGGTAGTTTGGCTCTGGGTGTGATCAGCTGCAGAAGTACGGATCAGAATGATTAGTTGTATGGATTAAACAAGATTTATCAAAAGAGTGACTCATGAGACAATAGAAGGCAAGAAATATGATTACGAGGGTATATGTAATTATTTTAAGGACAAAGCATGGATTAAAGACAGAAGCTGGTTCAGGAGCTCATTAAAAAATGCAGTTTAGTTTTGTAGATTGATTTTATGTCCAGCTACCTTGCTAAACTATCTTATTTATTCTAATGATTTATCTATAGTTGCTTTTACATATTCTTGGTATACTATATTATCTGTGAATAATGACAGCTTTGTCTCTTCATTTCCAGTCCTTATGTATTTTATTTAAAAATTTTGTCTATGTATTCTGGCTAGGTTCTTCAGTACAATGGTGAATAGAAATGGTAATAATGGGCAATTTTTGTCTTGCTAATGATCTTAAAGGAAATGTCTTCACTTTTTAAGTAGATTAGTATGATCTTTTCTGAAGAATTTTTGCAGATACCCTTTATCAGGTTAAGAAAGTTCCTTCTACTTATAGTTTTCTAAGAATTTTTCTTATGAATGCATGTTGGATTTTATCAAGTCTTTTCTACATCTATTGAGATAATCACTTGGTTTTTCTTTTTAAACTATTAATGTCATGGATTACATTATTTGATATCAAAATAAGCAAATTTATATTCCTCAAATACATTTTTTATGATGATACACTATTTTTTATAATTTTTAGATTTAATTAGCTAATTTTTAAAAATTATTTTTATATCTTGGTTCATGAATGAGACTATCTTGGGATAGTTTATGTGAGATTTGAATTTCCTGTTCTTTGAATGTGAGATATTGCTCACTAGTAAACCTTGTGGAGCTGGAATTTTCTTGATAGACACATTTTTGAATAACAATTCATTTACCTAAGGGTTATAAAACTATTCAGGTTTTCTATTTCTTTCCAGTTCAATCTTAGTAAGTTATATAATTTGGGGGGTAATTTGTTTGGTTTATACAGATTGCTAAAATTTATGGGCATAATTTTGTTTATAATATATTTTATATTTGTTTTGTTGTCTGCAGTATCTATAATTAGGTATCCCACTTCATTCTTAATATTGTTTATTTCTGTTTTCTATCATATTTTTCCTTGATCAATCTTAACAGTAATTTTGTCAGTTTTATTAGTTTTTCCAAAGAATCACCTTTTGTCTTCATTCATTTCCTCTATTGTTTGCTTTTATCTATTTCATTAATTTATGATTTTATTCCTTATCATTTCCTTCTTTCTATCTTATCTGAATTTATTTTACTGTTCTTTTACTAAGTTCTTAAGATATGTATAGTATATATAATTTTCAGAGCCACTTGGGAGTACATTGTAGACAGGATGACTGTTTAACCCTAAGTATTTCAGTATGTATTTTCTTAAAAACTTTTTTCTTACATAACCACACTGCAATTATCAAAATTAGGAACCTAACACTAGTTCATTTCTATTATCTAATCAACAAACCTCATTCAAATTTTGCCAATTATGCTAATAATGTCATTTATATAAAAAGATTTTCATTTTCTGGTCTAGGATCCAGTCCAGGATCACACATTGCATTTATTTGTGATGTCTCTTTAGTCTCCTCTAGTTTAGAACAGTTCCTCATTCTTTCTTAGTCTTTAATGACTTTGTTACTTTTGAAGAGTTTAGGCTAGTTATTTTTGTAAATTGCTCTCAAATTTTGTTTATTTGATTTTTTCCATGACTAGATGCAGGCCACACAATTTGGCAGGATTACCACAGAAATAATATTGTGTTCTTCTCAGAACATTATATGAAGACTCAACTATGTTGATCTGTCCCCTTCTGTTTATACTAATTTTGATTAGCCACAGCCACTTGTGTTAACATCCATTGAAAACTCTTGACCATGTCAATTATTATTATGGTGATTAGGTTGCCAAATTCTTATTCTGTAATCCCATCATTACTTTTACATTTCTTAGTTGGCATTCTAATGTAAGAATGAGATATTTTGCTCTTTATTTATTTGTTTGTTTGTTTACTTGTAGTATGGATTCATGAATTCTTATTTTATTTAATAGGTTATAATTCATAACCATCATTATTTATTTTGATACCCAAATAATCCTAGATTTGGCCAGTAAAAGCCCTTTCATACAGACATCTGTATCCCTTTGGCATGTACTCATCATTCTTTGAGCCCTTCCTTACTTTCTGACTCTACAGGATCCTCAGACTCATCTTTTAATTTCTCAGCTTCAACTCTGGAATGAGTCATTTCATCAAGGAGTCCTGGGTACTATGTGTGCTTGTTGTTACTAGAGTGTCATTGCTTCTAGGCCCTCTATATTTATATAGGCCAAGCTATATACATTTCTGTTTATTTATATACATAAAATGCTAATTTGTTATATTAATTATAAAGTTATAATTTTACATATATTTTATGATATGTATGCGTGAAAATCAAGAGTTCACACTGATACGTCTAATTCTAGTCCAATATCACAGGGTTGATTCTAGCTTACCCCCTTTCCACAGTTGTAGCTCCCTTTTCCAACAGTGAGAAATCTGGCTCCCATTATCCATAATATATTTACTCATTTGCTCAATCCTAGAATGCACAGAAAGCAGTTTTATGATTGCTAACCAATTCTACTGTGAGAAACAAACCTATAACTCAAGCTCAATATTTGTTTATAGGGTTTTTTGTTTTGTTTTGTTTTGTTTTGTTTTGTTTTTAGACTGAGGATATATAGTCAAAATACTGCATTCAAACATTACTTGGGTTTATTCTGCCCCCTCCTTCAGCTTGGTTATAAGTTAGGTTCATTTGTTTCTGTTTCTATTTTATGTTTTCCCCATCCCATTTTTGAGTATGTGAAATATTAACATGGTTCCAAAAGTCAGAACTATAGACAAAAGTATTCTCAGAGAAATGTAACTACCTCCAACCTTTATATCCCATTTGCACCCCCATCCTTTCTACCCTGCCCTCACCCCAACATATGTATAAATCTCATTACTTCTGCTTTTTTTTTCTTCCTATGTTTCCTTTTGCATACATGAATAGACATTTTTTTTCTTATTTTCCGTTTTTGCTTACACAAAGAGACTTACAATAGACATTCTTTAACACTTTGCTTTTTCCATCCACTTAGTGTATCCTGGAACTGATGTTCAGAGATTTTTTCTTTCTTTTAAAAAAATTATAATTAATAGACTTTTTGTGGGACAGTTTTAGGTTTACAGAAGAAATTTAGCCAAAAGTACAGAGTTACCATATGCCCCTTACTTCCCAACAATTTCCTCAATTTTTAACAGCCTGCATTAGTGTGGTACATTTACAAATGATGAGTCAATATCGATACACTATTATTGAAGTCCATAGTTAACATTAAGTTTCACTTTTTGTATTGTACATCCTATGGGTTTTTGATAAATGTATAATGATGTTTTATCCATTATTACAGTATCATGCAGAAAAAAACTTCATTGTCTTAAAAATCTGTGTTCCATTACCATATAATTAATCCCCATCACCCATTTTGCCCAACCCCCAACCCCATTCCCCCGGTAACCACTAATGTGTCCTCTGCATCTATGAGTTTGTTTCTGTTTTATTTTGTTCATTCATTTGTTTTGTTTTGTTTTTTAGATTCCACATGAGTAGAATCATACAGTAGTTGTCTTTCTCTGTCTGACTTATTTCACTTAGCATAATACGTTCAAGGTTCATCCTTGTTTTCAAAAATAGCAGGATTTCATTATTTTTTATGGCTGAATAGTATTCCGTTGTATATATAACCACACCTTCTTTATCCATTCATCCATTAATGGACACTTAGGTTGTTTCCATATCTTGGCTATTATAAATAATGCTGCAATGAACATAGGGATGCATATATATTTTCAAATTAGTGTTTTTGTGTTCTTCAGTTAAATACCCAGAGGTGGAATAGTTAGATCATGTGGTAATTCTATTCTTAATTTTTTGAGGAATTTCCATACTGTTTTCCATAGGCTTTTGTTTGTTGGGAGAGTTTCAAATTATTATTTCAATCTCCCTACTATTAATCAGTCTATTCAGAATTTCTCCTCATTCATGATTCTATTTTGTGAGATTATATGTTTTTATGAATTTATCCATTTCTTCTAGGTCTTCAATTTGTTTGCATATAATTGTTCTTAGTAGTCAATTATAACCCTAGTCGTATTATAATACTACAAGTAATCTCTTATAATCCTTTGTATTTCTGTGCTATCAGATGTAACTTCTCCTGTTTAATCTATGATTTTGAGTTCTCTCTCTTTTTTTTCTTTGTTAGTCTAGCTAAATATTTGCTGATTTTGTTTATCTATTCAAAGAACCAATTCTCAGTTTCATGGATCTTTTCTATTGTTTTTTGGTTTTGTCTCTATTTCATTGATTTCCCTTCTGATCTTTATAATTTCCTTTCTTCTAATTTTGGGCCTCCTTTATTCTTATTTTTCTAGTTTTTTATGTGCAAAATTAGATTATTTGAATTTTTTCTTATTTCTTGAGGTGGATCTGTACTGCTATGAACTTTCTTCTTAGAACCACTTTTGCAGTATCCTATAGATTTGGCATGCCATATTTCTGTTTTCATTTGTCTGTAGGTATTTTAAAATTTCTCCTTTGATTTCTTTGATGACCTATTGGTTGTTCAGTAGCATGTTTTTAATCTCCACGCTTCTGTGTTTTTCCTGTTTTTTTCTTTGTGATTGATTTCTAGTTTCATACCATTTGGTTGGAAAAGATGCCTAAAGTGATTCAACTTTATTGAATTTATTAAGATTTGTTTTATGACCCAAAAATGTGTTCTATCCTGGAGAATGTTACATGTGCACTTGAGAAAAAAATGTATTCTACTGCTTTTAGATGGAATATTCTATATATATCTGTCTATTAAGTTAATCTGGTAAATGTGTCATTTACATTCATTGTTTGTTTCCTTATTGATTTTCTGTGTGGATGATCTATCCATTGACGTAAGTGGCATGTTACAGTCCCCTATTATTATTGTATTGCTTTCAATTTCTCACTTTAAGTCTATTATATTTGCTTTATACATCTTGGTGCTCCTCTGTTGGGTGCATATACATTTATAAATGTTATATCTTCTTGCTGGACTGACTCCTTTATCAATATATAATGACATTCTTTGTCTTCTGTTGAAGTCTTTGACTTCAAGTCTATTTTATCTGATATAAGTATAGCTACTCCAGCTTTCTTTTCATTTGCATTTACATGGAATATCTTTTCCCACCCATTCACTTTCAGACTGTGTGTGTCCTTTCTTCTGAAATGAGTCTTTTGTAGGCAGCATATAGAAGGATCTTGTTTTTATATCAATTCAGCTACTCTATATATTTTGATTGGCAAATTTAGTCCATTTGCATTTAAAGTGATTATTAGTAGGTATGTACTTATTGCCATTTAGTTAATTATTTGCTGGCTATTTTTGTAGTCCTCTATGTTCCTTTCTTCTTCTTCCCTCTCTCTCCCCTTGTATTTTGTTGGGGTGTTTTAGCGTTATTCTCATCTTCTTTTCTGTATTTATTGTAAGGTTTTTGTGGTTACTGAGGTTCATGTATGACATCCTAGGTATTATTGGGGTGGCCAGAAGGTTTATTCAGTTTTTTCCATAAATGGCTCTAGTAGTGCTTAGTTGTCTTTAGCTTCATTCGAAACAATTTTGTTAGACTGTATTGTGACAGCTGTCATATCAGCGTGCATTAAAAAAAAAGACTTATCAAAACTGGTGAATCTTTGTGTAGCCATTTTAATATTGAAGATGGAAGAAAAGAGCAACATTTTTGGCATATTATGCATTAGTATTTCAAGAAAGGTGAAAACACAACTGAAATGCAAAAAAAAAAAATAGATTTATGCAGTGTATGGAGAAAGTGCTGTGACTGATTGAATGTGTCAAAACTGGTTTGTGAAGATTGATGCTGGAGATTTCTTGCTGTATGAGGCTCCATGGTTTGGGTAGACCAGCTGAAGTTGATAGAGATCAAATTGAGACATTCAATGAAAAAAATCAATGTTATACCACGTGGGAGATAGCTGACATACTCAAAATATCCAAATCAATTGTTGAAAATCATTTGTACCAGCTTGGTTATATTAATCACTTTGATGTTTGGGTTCCACATAAGTTAAGTGAAAAAAACCTCTTGACCATATTTCCCCATGCGATTCACTACTTAAATGTAATGAAAACATTTTGTTTTTAAAACAAATTGTGACAGGGAATGAAAAGTGGATACTGTACAATAATGTGGAATGGAAGAGATCATGGGACAAGTGAAATGAACCACCACCAACCATACCAAAGGCCACTCTTCATCCAAAGAAGGTGATGTGTACATGGTGGGATTGGAAGGGAGTCGTCTATTATGACCTCCTTCCAGAAAACTAAACAATTAATTCCAACAAGTACTGATCCCAATTACACCAACTGAAAGCAGCACTCAATGAAAAGCGTCCAGAAATAGTCCACAGAAAACGCATAATCTTCCATCAGGATAATGCAAGACCACATGTTTCTTTGATGACCCAGCAAAATCTGTTACAGCTTGGCTGGGAAGTTCTGATTCATCCCCTGTTTTCACAAGACATTGCACCTTCGGATTTCCATTTATGTCAGTCTTTACAAAATTCTCTTAATGTAAAAATTTCAATTCCCTGGAAGACAGTAAAAGGCACCTGGAGCAGTTCTTTGCTCAAAAAGATAAAAAGTTTGGGGAAAATGGAATTATGAAGTTGCTGGAAAATGGCAGAAGGTAGTGGAACAAAACAATGAATATGTTGTTCAATAAAGTTCTTAGTGTTGGACAGCTACATGTAAATGAATGAAATTAGAACACTCCCTAACACCATACACAAAAGTAGACTCAAAATGGATTAGAGACCTAAATGTAAGACTGGACACTATAAAACTCTTAGAGGAAAACATAGGAAGAAAACTCTTTGACATAAATCACAGCAAGATCTTTTTTGATTCACCTCCTAGAGTAATGGAAATAAAAACAAAAATAAACAAATGGGACCTAATGAAACTTCAAAGCTTTTTCACAACAAAGGAAACCATAAACAAGACGAAAAGACAACCCTCAGATTGGGAGAAAATATTTGCAAACGAATCAACAGACAAAGGATTAATCTCCAAAATATATAAACAGCTCATACAGCTCAATATTAAAGAAACAAACAACCCAATCCAAAAATGGGCAGAAGACCTAAATAGACATTTCTCCAAAGAAGACATACAGTTGGCAAAGAAGCACATGAAAGGCTGCTCAACATCACTAATTATTAGAGAAATGCAAATCAAAACTACAATGAGGTATCACCTCACACCAGTTAGAATGGGCATCATCAGAAAATCTACAAACAACAAATGCTGGAGAGGGTGTGGAGAAAAGGGAACCCTCCTGCACTGTTGGTGGGAATGTAAATTGGTACAGCCACTATGGAGAACAGTATGGAGGTTCCTTTAAAAACTAAAAATAGAATTACCATATGATCGAGCAATCCCACTACTGGGCATATACCCAGAGAAAACCATAATTCAAAAAGACACATGCACCCCAATATTCATTGCAGCACTATTTACAATAGCCAGGTCATGGAAGCAACCTAAATGCCCATTGACAAATGAATGGATAAAGAAGACGTGCTACACATATACAATGGAATATTACTCAGCCATAAAAAGGAAAAAAATTGGGTCGTTTGCTGAGACGTGGATGGATCTAGAGACTGTCATACAGAGTGAAGTAAGTCAGAAAGAGAAAAACAAATATCGTATATTAACTCATATATGTGGAACCTAGAAAAATGGTACAGATGAACCAGTTTTCAGGGCAGAAATTGAGACACAGATGTAGAGAACAAACATATGGACACCAAAGGGGGAAAGCCACGGTGGGGTGGGGGTGGTGTTGTGATGAATTGGGCAGTTGGGTTTGACATGTATACACTGATATGTATAAAATTGATGACTAATAAGAATCTGCTGTATAATAAATAAATAAATAAATAAATAAATAAATAAATAAATAAATAAATAAATAAAGTTCTTGGTGAAAATGAAAAATGTGTCTTTTATTTTTACTTAAAATCCGAAGGAACTTTTTGGTCAACCCAATAGTAACCTGTTTTAAGTTGGTAGAAACTTAAATTTGAACACATTCCAAAGCTTTATTGTTTTGTCCCTTCCTCTGCCATTTTATACTTTGATGATGTATTTTATACTTTTGAGGACACATTTTATATTTTTATATTGTATGCATCCCTTAGCTAACTTTCTGTACTTTTACTGCCTTTGTCTGGTAACCTTCATGCTTGCTTTATAAGTGATTGATTCATTACCTTTATTATATATTTACCTTTTCCATTATGATTTTTTGCTTTCATATGTTTTCTTGTTATTAATTAGTGCCATTTCTTTTCCGCCTAAAGAAGTTATTTTAATGTTTCTTGTAGGGCTGGTTTAGTGTTGATGAACTCCTTATCTTTTGCTTATCTGGGAAACTCTTGGTTTCTCTTTCAATTCTGTATGATAACCTTGCTGGGTAGAGAATTTTTGGTTAAAAAATTGTTTTCCTTTCAGCACTTTGAATATGCCATGCAACTCCCTTCTGGCCTGTAAAGTTTCTGCTGAAAAATCTGCTGACAGCCTTATGGGATTTCCCTTGTACATAACAAGTTTTTTTTTTTCTCTTACTGCTTTTAGGATTCTTTCTTTTTTTTAATTGGAGTATAATTACTTAACAACAGTGTGTTAGTTTCTGCTTTATAACAAATTTAATCAGTTATACATATACATATGTTCCCATATCCCCTCCCTTTTGCGTCTCCCTCCCACCTTCCCTATCCCAGCCCTCCAGGCGGTCACAAAGCACCGAGCTGATAGGATTCTTTCTTTGTCCTCAACTCTTACCATGTTAATTATATGACTTGATGTGTGTCTCTTTGGGTTCATCTTATTTGGAAATTTCTGGGTTTCCTGGACCTGGATGTCTGTTTCCTTCTCAAGATTAGGTAAGTTTTCAGCCATTATTTCTTCAAATAATTTTTCTGGTCCTTTCTCTCTCTTCTCCTCTGGGACCCATATAATGTGAATGTTATTCCACTTAATCTTGTCCCAAAGGTCCCTTAAAATGTCTTCACTTTAAAAAATTCTTTTCTCATTTTGCTGCTCTGTCTTGGTGAGCTCCTTTGTTTTGTCTTCCAGCTCACTGATAAATTCTACCTTGTCCATTCTTCTATTGAACCCCTGTAGTGTATTTTTCATGGGTACTTTATTATATTTTCTATCTCTTTTTTTGAAGTCCTTACTGTGTTCATCCATTCTTCTCCCAAGTTTGGTGAGGATCTTTATGACCTTTACTTTGAATACTTTATCAGGTAAGTTACTTGTCTCCATTTTGTTTAGTTTTTTTATTTTTTGAGATTTTTTCTTGTTCTTTCAATTGAAACATATTCCTCTGTCTTCTCATTTTACCTAATTTTCTGTGTTTGTTTCTATATATTAGGTGTATCAGCTATTTTCCCCAATCTTGAAAGAGTGGCCTTATTTAGGAGATGTCCTGTGGGGCTCCTAAAAGCAGCCCTGCCTGGCCACCAGAGCCAAGTGCTCAATGGGTGTCTCTTGTGGTGGGGCCAAAGCTGCCATGGGACACTGGTGGGTGGGGCTGTCCCCCTGGACTAGCTTCAGGACCTGGTGGTAGCTGTTACAGGACACTGGTAGGTGGAGCTATCACTTGGCTGCCTTTGAGGCCTGGTTAAGGTTCAGAAATGGGCAGGGCTCTCAGTGGGGCATGTACACTGGTGCTAACAGGTTAGATGGAAAGCTCCAAAATGGCACCCATCAGCACCAGTGTTAGCAAGGTAGCCTGAAATTGCATAAATGGTTCCCATCAGTGACTCAGTCCCTGGGGAGCATCTGAACTGGTTCCTGCCTCTTTGACAAATACTTCAAAATTAGTAAGTGGGTTCCCTTCACCTATGATGTTTTTGCACTGGTTTTCAGGTTGAGTGTGTCTGCATGTGAGCCAATTAAGAGTGGATTTTCCATTTTCTAGTTTTCCTGGGCATATTCCCATTGGTTTTCAAAGCCAGGTGTTTAGGGGTCTTGTTTCTTCTGTGTGGGATCTAAGGGTTTTGGTGCCTGATGTGGGGCTTGAATCTCTCGCTCCTCAGGGAAAACATTTTAACTTTTGTGATCCCTCCCAATTGTGGATTGCTGCAACTGGGTTTTGGGGTTTTTTCTTGGCAGGCTTGTATCTCTGCCTCTCCTACCCATCTCAGTGCTGTCATTTTACCCTTTTTTGTGAAGCCTCTGTTCATTCAATAAGGTTCCTTTCCAAGGGAATTATTCCATATGTAGTTGTAGATTTGTTGTTTCTGTAGGAGGAGGTGAGTTCAGGATCTTCCTATGCCACCATATTGAACCCTCTTGGAAATTTTCCTCTTGATCACTTGGGAAAGCAGATTTATTTATAGATTATTCTTAAACTGACCTCAACTTTTTGAAGTTCAAGATTTCCATAATCTTGAATAATTTTGGTTGATTCCACACCTTGAGGAAGCCCTGGGCTTTGTCTTCTGTTTTCTAAACCCTTTAAATCTGCAAAAATTAATGCTTAATTCCACATAGTTTGGTGAGTGTTATCAAGATGAAAACTTTAGTGTTCCACTTAATTTACTGTGAGGTAATTTTTCTTTTCTTTTTTTTTAGGTAATTTTTTTTAATACCTAGCCAAACAATTCCTCACTTTTTGTCAGACCTTAAAAGGCCCTAAAAATACTTTAAAGTGTTTTACCCATTATTTTTATTGTTTTCTTATGGAGGATCATTCTGGTCATGTAATCTGTTTTGTTGCTAAAAAATGGAACCATTTTGAAAGGACAGAAAAGATAGTGGTTTTATGTTTTCCTATATTTTATGTGCAACAAAAATATATTCTACTATTTTGATTTTGGGGTGGTCTTGACTGGTAATACGGTAGATTCAGAAGGACTAGAGACAGCATGTCAATAATGAAAAGCAGATAAATTTTATGATAATCATTCTCAACAACTTTATTTTCTTTCTACTTGAAGAACAGATTACAAGAGATAACTCTGAAATCTTTTGGCATTATTCACTGCTTAATTTTTTAAGCGATAGCCTTTAAAGGCATCTTCTCTTGCCAGTGTACTTAAAGATATGTTGTCAAAGCCTTTAGCATTTGTTTCTTCACAGCTGTGAAGGTAGTGTATTGCAGTGAGTGAATGATCGCTGTCACTTCTTTAGTAATCCCCCTGTCTTTGTGATTAGAACCATCTTATTTTGGCAGTGATACTGTGAAAATAGGAAATAGCTTTCATTTTGCAGTTATCTTAATGATATAATATTCTTTAGTGATATAATAATTTGAAAAGCCCTGAATTTCTGCAGCAAAGAATTAATTTGGCATGAGCTTGTCAAACAAGGCCATAATTTGAAGTGGAAAAATTATCTTCAGTTAATCTTCACAATTTCTGAATTTATGACATTCCCTGCTTTTTTGAGTTTCGTAAATCTTGATAAAAGTTTTTATTATGCCCTTACAGTATAGAAAAGTATCTATATACTATTACAAGCTAAAATTTCTGCCAATTTATGCTACAAATACAGTTGCCATCTATAACCAGATAGCACAACAATTTCTATGACATTTGTGGCTAGCTATGATAATGATATTTAACAGAAATGAAACTTATGACACTCATTTAAATGCTATTCTAATTTTTCCTTCCAGTTTTATTGAGATATAATTGATATACAGCACTATATAAATTCAAGCTGTACAACATAATGGTCTGACTTACATACATCCTGAAATGATTATCACAATAAGTTTAGTGAAAATCCGTCATTTCATATAGATACAAAATTAAAGAAATAGAAAAAGATGTTTTCTTGTGATGAGAATTCTTAGGATTTACTCTCAACAATTTTCATATATAACATATAGCAGCATTAATTATATTTATCATGTTGTACATTATATCCCTAAGGTAGCCATATTTTTAATCTGAGTCCAGCCACAAATCCAGATACCAAATGCACAAAGCTGGAAACCATGGAGATATGGTCAGAATTGAAATTGTTTTGAAACCTGCCTGCAATTGCTTTGTTTATTTCTGTTCAGCTCAGTAGTGTGTATAATTGTAACAAATTTCTTTTCTCAGAACTTGAAGTCAGAGTAGTTACAAAGAGATTTATCTTTGATGCAACCAAGATATAATCTATCATCATTGGTGCCTCCAGTTACATTTCTCAACCACTAACCTGATTGTTTTACTTCCCAGCTCAAAAAATAAAAAACCTTTGCTGTCTCCTCAGTACTCAAAGGATAAATTTAAACTCTCTCTCTCTATATATATGTATATATACTAACTTAAAAGTCCTAATATCCTCTCCAGTTTCCTTTCCTATCACTTTCTCTCAATGTCTCTTATTTTTCCATGCTTTAGCTGTACACGTCTTGCCATTCACATATCACATTGTGCCTATATACATGTGGACATCCTGTTCATTCTGCCTGCAATGTCCATTCCTTTCAATGACACAAGAACAACTGATTCATTTTTCAAGGCCCAGCTCTTATATTACTTCCTCTGTGAAGCCTTACTTTACATTCCCAGGTACAGTTAATTTATTATTTCTTTATTAGATATGGTACACCAGGCTTCAGTAATAAATAGATCCCCAAATTTTATCACGTTAGCACTATATAAATATTTTCTGTCTTTCGACATTTGTGAGAGATTTTTCAGGTTGGTGGACTAGCTCTCCTCTATGTAGTCATTCAAGACCTAAGCTGAGAAAACACTCCAATCCTCAACACATGACTTTCATTTTGCCCTGACTGTCAACATCCTAGGCAGCCAGAAAGAAGAAAGAGCATGGAGGAGCAGCAAGCATGGGTAGTTTTAGGATCTAGATCTGGAAATGGGGTATGTCACTTGTGTTCAAATTTTATTTGAGACAACATATTCCCTTGGCCATACCTAACTACATTAGGTGCTAGATTGTGGCCTAGTTGTGGGCCCAAAAATGGAAGAAAAACTTTAGTGGAGAGCTGTAATTTCTACCATATCCTCCTAGAGGTTTCCCATAACACTACATAAGCATATTTCCATTTGTAATGCAATTATCTTTTTGTATGTTTTTCTCTCTCAATAATCTGGTCTTAAACTGTGAGTTTTTTGAGAACTGGGACTTTCATCAGTATTCATAATTCATTCCCTCAATAAATGCTTATTAAGTGTCATATGTGTGGCAGGGTCTCAGTACCTATTACATATTTCCAAATTAATTAGTTAAATAACAGAGCTTATAGTATTATGGAGTAGGATTGGCAAATATTTTCTGAAAAGGGCCATATAGTAAATATTTTAGACTTTGTGAGACACATACAGTCTCTGTCACAACTACTGAACTCTGACTTTGTAATGTATAGGTTTCCAAGCTTGGCCTGTGGTAGGCCATAAATTGCCAACCTCTGGCATGGGGAATATATGCTAAGATATAAAATCACTGGCTATTTGTATAGCCAAAAGAGGTATAAAATATATCAAATAGTTTTAATAATATAAAAGAATTTTGTTGGCTGAAGCAAGATGGCAAAGACTCAATTTTCCCTGTTTCTTGGCTCTAAATAAAATTCAATACTATAACAAAGGGGCTCAAAAATGTAGAAAGCAAAAGGTAGACTGGCTAGAGAGCCCAGAACTTGGAGCAGGACACTACAGTGAGCTCCCTAGGTTTCCTTTTTATCTTCCATGTATCCTGGACTGGGTGCTGGAGAGTTCAGCAACCCCAAAACACCAATAGGTATAGAAAAAATAACCCTCAAAAAAGTTTGCTCCCTCTGGCCAAAGGATTGAAAAGGGGGGAGCCCAGCAGGGACTTAATGGTAAGACCTAAGCCTGCTGGCATCAGTAGAACTGATCCTCTAGAATTAGTGGCAAAAGTGGATTGATTCACGGAGTGATAGCTCACCACGTTCCCTACACCTGCTGGAGGAAGTGGATACAATCTGCCCACAGTGGTAACAGCAGAACATGGGCAGGACAATTCCCTCCATACTCAATACTAAGAGGTAAAAAGTGTGACCCATATTAGAGGCACCAATGTGCCTGGTGTCTCCTGGCCCTTCACCCAGAAGAATATGACTCAGGGCTGGAATCTCTTGACCTTCCTCCAATGACAGAGAGTGACTTAGGCTTGGTGGCCCCAGCCCCTCCACCTAGTAGGAGAAGATGGCCCAGGTAAGCACTTCCCTTCTCTGAAGGCAAAAGCAGAAATATAGTGGGAAGTCTATCAGCAGGCATCCAGTGGGAGAATAGGTCAGGGGAAATGCTCTCCATCCTCTGGGTCTGGTATGCCTACTCCATACCTAACAACACTGGGTAGCATCACCAGGGATCCAGCAGGAGTTCAAGCAGAGCTAGAAGTTGGAAACACCAAAATAGCATCATAAGAGCTCAGGAATCTCAATTTTCACTGGAACTACAAATCACAAATGTAAGCCACAATCTACATGATAAACCTAAACAAGGTGACTGCTTGCTAATTTCAAAGATTTAGATAGGATCAAGAGTCTCCTGACATCTAAAATATACACACTATGACAGAAAATCACCCATCATACCAAGAGCCAGGAAAGTCACAACTGGAATGAAAAGAAAAATGATGCCAACACTAAAATGAATCAGAAGTTGGAACTACCTGATAGATATTTTAAAGCTGCCACCATAAAATTGCTTCAATGAGCAGTTACAAGCTATCTCAAAACAAATTAAAAAAAGATCTCAGCAAAGGAAGAGAAGTTATAGAAAATAATCAAATGGAGATGATAGAACTAAAAATATGATAACTGAAATAAAAACTCACTTGATGAGATGAATAATGAGAGGATATGACAGAAAATATAATCTGAACTAGAGGACTGAAAAATAGAACTTAATCTGAACAAAGGAGAGAAAATAGACTGAGGAAAAAATAAACAGAAACACAGGGATCTGTGGGAAAATAACAAAAAAAAATTAACATTTACAGATCCCAAAGGGTCTATGAGTCCCAGAAGGAGTAAAGAAAGAATAAAGGGCTGAAAAAGTATTGAAGAAATAGTGGTGTAAAACTTCCCAAATTTGCCAAAAGGCATAAACCTACAAATTTAAGAATGGAGTGAATCTCAAATAGGATAAACCCAAAGGAATCCATGCTAAGATACAACATAATTAAACATATGAAAACTAAAGGCAGGAAAACATCTTCAAAGCAACCAGAGAGAAATGGCCCATTACTCATAGGGGAACACCTATGTGAGTGGCAGAGGAATTTTCATCTGAAATAATGGAACCCAGAAGAAGGAGGCACAACATTTTTCAAGTCATGAAAGAAAAAAATCTATATACTCCCAAACCTATATCTATTCTTCATCAATGAAGTGGAAATGAAGACATCCTCAGGCAAAGGGAAATTAAGAGAATTTATTATTAGCAGACCTTTCCTAAATAAATGATTAGGAAAACTCTTCAAACAGAAGGAAATTATAGCAGACGAAGGCTTGGAAACTCAGAAAGGAAATAAGAATAAACAAATTGATAAAATATGGGTATATAATAGACTGTCCTTCCCCTCATAAGTTTTCTAAGTCATATGTGATGGTTGAAGCAAAAATTCTAACAACATCTATTGTAATGCTCAATGTATGTAGAGGAAATACTTGAGACAATTATATTTTAAATGTGTGAGAGTGAAAGGAAGTAAGCATCAATACTCCTTTCAAAGTAGTAAAACATGGATACTAGCAGGCTGTGATAAGCTATGTATAGATATTGTAATACCTATAGCAATCCCTAAAAATCTATGCAAAATGACATACCCAGAAGCAGTATAAATAAAACAAGAGGAATCCTGGAAAAATGTTCAAGTAACCTACAGGAAGGAAGAAAGGAAAAACAAAGGAAAGAAACAGAAAATTAATAATAAAACACAGACAAACCCTAATAGAGCAATAATTACATTAAATATAAATGGTTTAACTACACTAATTAAAAGAGATTCACAGAATGGATTAAAAAATATGAGCTAATAATATTCTGTTTACAGGAAATTCATTTAAAATACATCAACAGAGGTATGTTGAAAGTTAAAGGATGGAAAATGATATATCATGCTAACATTAACTTAAGAAAAATAGGAGTGGCTATATTAATATTGATAAAGTGACTTCAGAGCAAAGATAAATTACTGCCAAAGAGATATTACATAATGATAAAAGAGTCGATCACCGAGAAGTTATAGTGGTCTTAAATGTGTATGCATCAAACAACTGAGCTTCAAAAATACATTTAAAAACTCAATAAAGCTGAAAGAAAAAATAGAGAAATCCAAAATTATAGTTGGGCACTACAACACCCCACTCTCGGCTATTGATAGAACTTACAGATGGAAAATTTGCAAAGATATAGAATAACTCAACAAAATCATCAGCCAATAAAATCTAATTGGCATGTATAGAATACCCCACTCAACAACAGCAGAATACACATGTTTTCAAGCACCCATGGAACATTCATCGAGATAGACCATGCATTAGTCTTCATGCTGTCATAACAAAATACTACAGACTGGGTAGCTTAAGAAATAGAAATTTTATTTTCTAATAGTCCTGGAGGCTAGAAATCCAAGATCAAAGTTCTGGCAATTTCAATTTATGGTGATATCTCTCTTCTTACTTGCAGATAGCCACCTTCTCCCTGTCTTTACATGGCCTTTCCTCTGTCTATGCATGGAAAAAGAAAGGGAGAGTGAGCTCTCTGGTATCTCTTCTTATAAGGACACAAATTCTATCATATCAGGACCCCACCTTTATGATCTCATTTAAACTTAATTACTTCCTTAGAGGCCTTATCTCCAAATACAGACACATCAGGGGTTAGGGCATGAACTTATGAAGTTTGGGGGGACACAGTCAATTCCTAACAGACCATATCCTCAATCATAAAACAAATCTCAACAAATTAAAAAGAATTGAAATTATACAGAGTATGTTCTTCAAACATAACATAATCAAACTAGAAATCAGTAACATAAAAGCAATAAGAAAATATTCAAACATTAAAAATTAAACAACACACTTCTATCTAATCCATGGGTCAAGGAAGAAGCCTTAAAAGAAAATTTAAAATACATAGAACTTAATGAAATAAAAACTTAACATATAAAAATATATGGTATGCAGGTAAAGCAATGCCAAGAGGGAAATTTATAAAACCAAATATTATCAAATAGAAATGAAAGGTCTCAAATCTATAATCCAAGTTTCAAGACACTAGGGAAAAAAGAGCAAGGTAAATCCAAAGCAAGCAGAAGGAAGGAATAAAGGTATGAGCAGAAATCAATCAAATTGAAAGTAGTAAAACAAGAATATAAATGAATCCAAAGCTGGTTCCTCAATAATATCAATACAATTGACAAATCTTATGCAAAAATGACAAAAATAGAAAGAGAGAAGTCATAAACCACCAATATCAGGGCTGAAAGAAATCATATAGCTACTAAAAGACACTAAAGGAATATTATGAGGAACTTTATGCACATAAATTTAACAACTTAGAATAAATGGATCAATTCCTTGAAGACCACAAACTACCAAAACTGAACCAAGATGAAACAGTTAACCAAAATAGTCCTATAAAAATTAAAGAAATTGAATTTGTTATTAACAAGCTCCTGAAAAAGAATTTTCCAGGCCCAGACGGTGTCACTAGACAATTCTACTATACACTTAAAGAATTAACAGCAATTGTATACAATAAATTTTTCAGAAATCGGAAGTTTTAAACTTATTTTATGAGGCAAGTGTTAACCTTGATATCAAAATGAGACAAAGAAAGGGCAGAGAAATATACAGACTAATATTTTTCACGAACATAGACATCACTCCTGGTGAATATGCTGTGAAGATTATTGAAATGACCACAAAGTATTTAGAATAGTACATGAATTTAGTTAATAAGGGAATGTCAAGGTTTGAGAGGATTAACTCTAATTTTGAAAAATTTTCTACTGTGGGTAAAATGCTACAGAGGAATTGTACATGAAAGGAAGAGTCAATTGATGCAGCAAACTTCATTGTTGTCTTATTTTAAGAAACTGCCACAGCCATCCCAACCTTCAGCAACCACCACCCTGGTCACTCAGCAGCCATCAAAATTGAGGCAAGATTCTCCACCAGCAAAAAATGATACAACCACTATGGAAAACAGCATGGAGTTTCCTTAAAAAAACTAAAAATAGATCTACCATACCACCCAGCAATCCCACTACTGGGCATATACCCTGAGAAAACTGTAATTCAAAAAGAGTCACGTTACCACAGTGTTCATTGTAACACTATTTACAACAGCCAGGACATGGAAGCAACCTAAGTGTCCATCAACAGATGAATGGATAAAGAAGATGTGGCACATATATACAATGGAATATTACTCAGCCATAAAAAGAAACGAAATTGATGGACCTAGAGTCTGTCATAGAGAGTGAAGTAAGTCAGAAAGAGAAAAACAAATACTGTATGCTAACACATATATATGGGATCTAAAAAAAAATTGGTACTGATGAACCTACTTTTAGGGCAGGAATAAAGAGATAGACATAGAAAATGGACTTGAGGACATGGGGTGGGAGGGCGAAGCTGGGGCGAAATGAGAGTAGCATCGACATACATACACCACCGAATGTAAAATAGTTGGCTGGTGGGAAGCAGCAGCACAGCACAGGGAGATGGGCTCAGTGCTTTGCAATGACCTAGAGGGGTGGGATAGGGAGGATGGGAGAGGCTCAAGAGGGAGGGGATATGGGGATATGTGTATGCCTACGGCTGCTTCGCTTTGTTGTGCAACAGAAACTAACACAGTACTGTGAAGCAATTATACTCCAGTAAAGATCTGTTAAAAAAAAAAAAAAAAGATTATGACTGGCTGAAGGCTCAGATGCTTAGCATTTTTAAGCAATAAAGTGTTTTTAGTTAAGTATTTACATTGTTTTTTAAGACATAATGCTATTGCACACTTAATGGACTACAGTATAGTGTAAGCGTAACTTTTATATGCCCTGGAAAACCAAAGAAATAATTGTGTGACTCGCTTAATTGCAATATTCACTTTATTGCTGTGATGTGGAACTAAATCCACGATATATCTGAGGTACACCTGTAATATGCTTAAAATTACAAAATTATAAAAGGTGGAGAACAGATTAGTGGTTGCCAGGGGTTAAGGACACACAAGAGAAGTGGTTGTGGTTATAAAAAGACAACATGTGTGATCTTTTTGGTGATGGAACTCTAAAAATAAAACTGATGAAGTCTGAACAAGATTGGTGGATTGTATGGGTCTCAAAATCCTGGTTGTGATATGGTACTATATTTGGGGGAAACTGATTAAATTTATGTGAGATATTTCTGTATTATTTCTTACAACTGCATGTGAACCTACAATGATCCCAATGTAAAAGTTCAATTAAAAAAAGTATGGTTTGGCATGAAAGAATCAGAAGTTGGTTAAGTCTATGAGAAATGAATTTTTAAAAATTCATAAGAAGGACACCATCTAACGATGCATTTTTCATAGCTAAAAGAGGAAGCAAAATTATGAGAAGTATTTTTATGGAAAATTACTCTAATGGTCAATTGTGAATTAAAGAAAAAAAGTAGAAATGTGAATATAAATGGAAATGGCATGCTCTTTTCTTTGGAAATAGTATTAAATTTACTTCTTGAAATTATAACAAGTAATTATACTGATATTTTGCTGCTCTATTTTTCTGATGAAATAATACTGGAATAAACTACCAGAAAGATGTGGATTTCCAAATCCATGAGGGATTTCAGACTCTGTGTTTGCACTCTTTGCTTTGGCAAGATCACTCTTATTTGGGGACCATGATTCCTGCTTAATTCAAAACCCTTCTGTGTGGGGAGGGAATCTTTCCCCTTCATGGAAATCTTGCCAGAAAAACAAAATTTTTTTTGTGAAGACCAAAAAGCTGACAGGGTTTTTCATCTTGGTAGAAATTACTTAAAATTTTTCAGAATATTTGTCTTCTGAAGTTTATCAGACGTTTATTTTAATTCTATTAAATTAATACATTCTGAAAGAGGCATCACTAGGTTTAGGACAGAGGTGGAGAAAGAGAAGGGGGCCATGTTTGACCTCCATAGCGTCCAAAACATAGATGCCAGTTTTCTTCTCTCTCCCCAACATATTATGGGCTTTAAAAAAAATATTTTATTTATTTATTTATTTGGCTGTGCCGGGTCTTAGTTGTGGCAAGTGGGATCTTCGCTGCAGCATGTGGGATTTTTAGTTGCGGCATGTGAACTCTTAGTTGTGGCATGTGGGATCTAGTTCCCTGACAAGGTATGGAACCCGGGCCCCCTGCATTGGGAGTGCAGAGTCTTAGCCACTGGACCACCAGGGAAGTCCCTCCCCAACATATTATGTTTAGTTCAGGACTCAACCTTGTGCTGTTTATTCTATCAGGTGGCTAATTGTGGAAGTAAATCCCCAAAGAAAGTTTTCTGGGTTTTTTTTCTGGTGGATATAGGTCAAATTGAAAATCTTCTAATTCTCCCTTGGCAACATATTACCACTTGAAGCTACTCTTCTACCATTTCACCCTTGAGTTTCTTTAAACATTAGAGTAAATGGCACCTTCATATGTATATCATTTCACATCATATCTATAACTCTGCCTGCCTGTTTATGATCTAATTTCTCTGACTTCATTACTTCACATTTCATTTAGATTCAGGATTCTCCTTCGTGGATTCCACAGTAAAGAAAAAAAAAACTCACTGGGTCTCTCTGCTACCACTCTTTCATGCTTGATTATACTTTTGGCCTGATCATAAGGCAGCCCCACTGATTCTCTAGCTCATTCCCTGGTTTTATATCTTTAAAACATTTTAATATTCATTTAGGAATGCCTTGTAGGGTGATCCTTGATATTATTATTATTTTTTTACTTCACCAGGCACACATTTAAAGATTTCCTGTTCTCTTCATGTAGGGAATTTTTTTTTCATCTTTGAAAAGTGTATTCCCCTCTACCCCCTACCACCTCTCTAAGCCTCTTTTACTTTGTCATATAGCTATGGAGATCTTAAAGTTTTTTTTATTGCTAAATTGTTTTTAAACCACTGCACACATTTTTGGTCTTTTTAAAAAAGAGATGTAATTGACAAATAACACTGTGTAAGTTTAAGATGTTTAACATATTGATTTGATACATTTATATTGCAATATGTTTGCCAGTGTACCATTAAATAACACCTTTATCAAGTCACATGATTATAATTTCTTTTCAAGTACTGGGAACAGGGGACTTCCCTGGTGGTCCAGTGGTTAAGACTTTGCCTTCCAATGCAGGGGGTGCGGGTTAGATCCCTGGTTGGGGAGATAAGATCCCACATGCCTCGTGGCCAAAACCCAAAACATAAACAACAGAAGCAATATTATAACAAATTCAATAAAGGCTTTAGAAACGGTCCACATCAAAAAAATATTTAAATAAAAGTACTGGGAACAATTAATATCTAGTCTCTTAGCCAGTTTAATGTTTATAATACAGTTTTGCTGTCTATAATCACTGTACTGTGTATTACATCTCCAGGACTTATTTATCTACTAGTTGCAAGTTTGTACCCTTAAACTCTCCCATTCTCCTACTTCCCAGATCCATAGTAACCACCATTCCACTCTCTGCTTTTTCAAATTCATTTAAAATTTTTTCACATATAAGAGGTATCACACAATATTTGTCTTTCTCTGTCTGACTTATCTCACTTAGTGTAATGTCCTCAAAATCTATCCATGTTGTCCCAAAGGGCAGGATTGCCTTTGTTCTCGTGGCTGGATAGTAATTCAGTTGTGTGTGTGTATGTGTGTGTGTGTGTGTATCACATTATCTTTATCCATTCATCCATTGATGGACACAGGTTGTTTCCATTTCCATATCTTGGTTATTGTGAATAATGCTGCAATAGATATGGGAGTGCAGATATTGCTTAGATGATCTGCTTTCATTTCCTTTGGATATATACCCAGAAGTGGGATTGCTGTATCATGTGGTGATTCTTTTTTTAATTTTTTGAGGAACCTCCATACTGGCTGCACCAGTTTATAATCCCACAAACAGTCAATAATAATTCCTTGTTCTCCATATCCTTGCCAACACTTGTCTTTGTATTTTTGATGATAGTCATTCTTACAGGTGTGAGGTGATAGCTTATTGTGGTTTTTATTCGTTTCCTTGATGATTAGTGATGTTCAGCACTTTTTCATGTACTTATTGGCCATTTGTATTTTTTTTTTGGAAAATGTCTATTTAGTTCTTCTGCCCATTTTAAAGTCTGATTTTGTTGTTATTGAGTTGTATGAATTCTTTAAAAATTTTAGATATTAACCCTTTATCTGATACAAGGTTTGCCAATATTATTTTCCCATTCCATAGGTTGCCTTTTCATTTTGTTCATTGTTTTGTTTGTAGGGAAGAAACTTTTAAGCTTGATGTAGTCCCACTTGTTAATTTTTGCTTTTGTTGTTTGTGCTTTGGGTGTCATATCCAAAAAATCATTGCCAAGACCAATGTTGAAGAATTTCTTCCCTATGTTTTCTACTAGGAGTTTTACAGTATGAAGCCTTATGTTTAAGTCTTTTGTCCATTTCAAGTTAACTTTTGTGAGTAGTGTAAGATAAGAGTCAAATCACATTTTTCTGCATGTATTTATCCAGTTTTCCCAGCACCATCTGTTGAAGAGACTGTCCTTTACCCATTGGATATTCTTGGCTCCTTATTGAATATTAGTTGACCATATATGCAGGTCATTATATGCAACTAATTCTGGGCTCTCTATTCTGTTCCATTGGTCTATATGTCTATTTTTATGCCAGTACCATACTGTTTTAATTACTGTAGTTTTATAATATAGCTTGAAATCAGGAGGTGTGATACCTCTGGTTTTGTTCTTCTTCCTCATGATTGCTTTGGCTGTTCGGAGTCTTTTGTGATTCCATACAAATTTTAGGATTGTTTATATGTCCATGCTGCTCTCTCACTTCATCCCAGCTTCCCCTTCCCCCTCCCCTACCAAATGTAAAATAGATAGCTGGTGGGAAGCAGCCACATAGCACAGGGAGATCAGCTTTGTGCTTTGTGACCACCTAGAGGGGTGGGATAGGGAGGGTTGGAGGGAGACACAAGAGGGAGGAGATATGGGGATCTATGTATATGTATAGCTGATTCACTTTGTTATAAAGCAGAAAGTAACACACCATTGTAAAGCAATTATACTCCAATAAAGATGTTAAAAAATAAATAAAAATTAAAAAAAATAAAGGTGAGTTTCTTGCAGCCAAAAAAACAAATTTTAAGATTTTTTTTTCTATTTATGTGAAAAAAAAACCATTGGAATTTTGATAGGGATTGCATTGAATCTATAGCTGGCTTTGGATAGTGTGAAAATTTTAGTAATATTAATTCTGATCCATGAACAAAGGATGTCCTTCCATTTGTTTTTGTCTTCTTTGATTTCCTTCAACAAAGTTTTGTAGTTTTCATTGATTTTTGGTCTTTTAAAGTAACTTTTAAAAGATTTTAGTTTGTAAAGGTATGTTTTAAAAAGTAGCAACACTTGCATTTTATCATCACTGTCTTTGCTGAAACTGAATAACCAAGTGATTGATAAGTCTGTTTTTTTTGTTTACACTAGTATGCGAAACTTAATCACTCTTATGCAGTAGTTCCTATGGATATTTTTGGTCTCTCAAAGTCATATTTTTTTACTTAGAGTCATACAAATCTCATTATAAGAAGTGGTCATTTGTTTTATGCAAATCTCAATTATCTATTTCATCTCAATGACATGTTTGATAAATTTGCTTGTGAATAATTAAAAACCTCCAGAAGTATAACATTTACTTATTTCCATTTTGGGTGGCAAAATTGTATTATTCTGGTCAAGTCTTCTGTGAAGTAGACATAGGCTACTAATTTTGTTAATGAATTTTACATTTTAAAGATGGTGTCTTTGCACTCACATAGTTTGTACTGCCCTTTCCTTGTCTAAATATTCTATGCTTATACTATGTATGTTGACCCTTATACACACAACAGTATATTTCCCTATCAGCCCAGGCTGGGCCTTCCCGTAGTTATATATAACTTGGCATTGTAAATGGTTGGTTTTCCTCCTTCTATCAAATTGCTTAAAGGCTAGTTATATATCCTTACATGCTGGTCTGCATTCCAATTCAGCTATTTTCCTTTTAAGCCTTCTAGAAAAAGTATAAATAATATGTACTTATATTGTATTCTTACTTATTTTAAACTACTTCCTATATATGTCAATTGTGTATTTAAGAAGTTGGCATTGTAAGTTGTCTTCAATTTTATTTATACCACTGTCTTAGCCCTGACCCATTTTCCACTCCTTTCTTTCGTTTCCTTTGCTCTAGTGGGATCTACATTGGTTTGAATATTATGCTTTTCTACTAGCTTGCCTCATGTCCTTTCCTTTTTAGTACAAGATTCCTGATGACATTTTGTTCAAGAGGAACATAGCCTTCCTGTATAGTCTACAAGTATTAAAAGAGTTCTGTTGGGTTAGGAAGAATTTGGAGTATCCATTCTTATTTCTCTGCATGGAACTGATGCTTTTTAGAAAACATTATCATAGAGATTTTGGCCTTGAGTTTCTTGTCTAGGGCTCTAAATTTGGCCTCCAAGACTACATTTTCTTAAGTCTTAATATTTAAATGTGCAATGACTACTGGCTTTTCCTCCTGTCATCACTTGGGGCTTGCCTGGCACATGGTAGCCATGTAGCTAATATGGCTTAATGCTCTTACATAACCTTCATTATTATCATAGGCATGGCTATCTATGCAGTCTACGATCTAATCTATCAATACTAACACCACGTGTTGCTAACCTATCTTGTAGACATACTCTCCATATATAGGACATTGTAGCAACATATTGATGATTGCATCTCATTTAAGGATCTTTTTCTATTCAAGTCCACCTTCTTTAAGGACTTTTTTTTTCTCCTGAGCACCACAGTAACTGCCCTCATGGAAATGGGAATATTCTACAATAATCTAGAAACCCTTTGACGCTGTTTGTGTCTGCTACTTCTCCTGTATTTACTGACAGAAAATGAGCCTATTCTATGAGGGCCAAGAGTTCTTTGAACTTAACGTGGACACACCACACTTTTCGGGGATGCTATAGCTCCCATGCTAGTCCTGACATTTAAAATTGAACATAGCAAGCCATACTAAATATTGTGGTGTTCAGAGTCCAAAGCTCTGACTTTGGGTCCTAGCTTCAACTATTTATATCCTTGAAGAAGTCATTTAAACATTCTGTGCCTCGGTTTTCTTATCTGTAAAATGGTCCACCCCACACAGTTGTCAAAAGGATTGAATTAATTAATGCATTCAAAGTGTTACATAAAATTTTGCTATATAACTATATAAAATATATATTAATATAACATACTAATGCTATATATAATATGATATATAATATTAACATACTATATATCATATATCATATATATAATACTATATGTATATGGTTTTACAACTTAGATTTCATAGACTCATAAAATATTAGACCTGAAGCCACCCTAGAGATCATCTAATCCAAATACATATTTTTACAGATGACTAATCAGAGTCCCCCCAAAATTAAGTTGCTCAAGTTTACTACAGCTAATGTGGCTTACCTAGAGCTAGAACACAAGTGTCCTAATCTCTTTGCTTTTTTTCTGTTTGTTTCCTTCAGTCAGTTACCAAGTCCTATAGATTCTGCCTTGGAAAAGTGTTTGAACAAGAGTTAACATTTATTGAATATTATTACTGTGTGCTACACACTCTTCTAAGTATTTTGCATGTATTTCAACATTTAATCATAATGACAACCTCAAGATGTAGATACTGTTTTTATTCCCATTTTGCAAATGAGAAAATTGGGGGGGGGGCAGAAATACTAAGTACAGTAAGTCCCCTACATATGAACGAGTTCCATTCCAAGAACGCGTTTGTAAGTCCAATTTGTTCATAAGTCCAACAAAGTTTTAGCTCAGGTACACAATTGGCTATATAGTACTGTACTGTAATACGTTTATAATACTTTTCACACAAATAATACATAAAAAGCAAACACAAAAAATAAAGAAAACATGTTTAATCTTACAGGACAGTATCTTGAAAAGTACAGTAATACAGTACAGCAGCTGGCATACAGGAGCTGGCATCGAGTGAACAGGCAAGAAGAGTTACTAACTGGAGGAGGGAGGGGAGGTGGGAGATGGTAGAGCTGAAGGATCGTCAGCGATAGGAGACGGAGGGCAAGCTGCAACTTCACTCACGCTTGACGTTGATGGCACAGGTTCTGGTTCCTTGCTGGATTCAATTCTATCTACCCTCTTGAAAAAATGATCCAGTGATGTCTGGGTAGTAGCTCTTCTTTTCTCGTCATAGATGACATGGTAGCACTGGATTGCATTCTGAACGGCTGCTGCAACCTTCGTGTACCGTCCTGTGCCTCAAAAACTAACAGTGCCTCCTCAAATAAAGAAAATCCCCTTGGCATTTCCTGTGTTGTGAATCTCTTCTGTTCTTCAGTTACTTCTTCTTCCTCTTGTCTCTCTTTGTCCTTTCTCTGGGCCTCCAATTCCATCAGGTCTTCATTAGTAAATTCCTCGTGTTGCACAGCAAGGAGTTCAATGTTATAAGAACGAGTGACGTCTACCATCTTTTCGCCTCGCTCCACTTTCTCAATTATTTTCACTTTTGTTTCCATCGTTATTGCTTGGCTCTTCTTAGCAGTACCAGTTACATCACCACTGCTTTTACGCTTGCTTCTGGACATCCTGGGCTTGAAATAAAGATACTGTACTACTGTACTCTATACAGTACTGTACAGTAAAGTACACTAAAGCACAACTACTTGTAGAGGATGCACACACGTGACAATGTACGCCAGACACGTGAACTAACTTACGTGATTGGACATGCGAACACATGTTCACATCTTTGAAAGTTTGCAACTTGAAGGTTCGTATGTAGGGGACTTACTCTAATTTACTGAAAGATATGTAATCTTCCTAAGATTAAAGTTTCAAATGCTAATGAAATAATGTGACTAGTTGGATTAGAAGTGATATGATTGGTATCCAAAGTAGGGTAATGTAGGGTATAAATAGCAGTGGTAGATTCCAGATTCTAACTCAGGCGGTCTCCAGAACTCATGTTATTAACCAAAATACTCCTCTATCCTTTTCTCTATATTTCCCTCACCACCACCATAGGCCAGGCCCTCAGTTCCTCCTAAAGGATTTCCCTGCTGTCTTCTTGCTCTTTTCCCTGCAATCCATTATCTTCACCTTGGTCTGATCAATATTCTTAGGCCACCACTTCATTCACATCATTATCTTTTTCAGGAACAAGTCATGATTCTTAATTGCCTATTATATCACATCCCAAATTCTGTCTCACTCACTCAAGTTTCTCTATAATATAGGCTCTCTTCATTGTCCAATATGATTGCTCACTATTCACCAGCATGAATCCTTTGCTCTATTCACATGAATGGCTGGACAAAACCTGATTTCATTCAAATAAAGAGAACTTACTAGCTCATATAACTTAATAAAACCAGATATAATTCTGGCTTCAGGCAAGGATCGATCTAGCAGTTTAGTGATGTTACCAAGGATCCAGGTTTACTCTGAATCTCTTCCACTCTGTTTTCGGTGATGTCCATACCAACCCACAAGGTCCACATAGTAGATCTTTGGCAACTCCAGGGTCTCCCTACAACACTGGTTTTAAATGGCTAGAAGCTTCGAATCTTCATAATATACTAACCAGTAGAAGAGAGATCTGTGTCCCAGCATTCTCAGAAAATGTGCAGAAGTTTACTCTGATAGAAGTCTTTAAGAATCTACTTTTATATTAATTACTGGGGCCAGAGGAATAAGATTCAATAATTCGTTTAGGCTTGGGTTACATGCCCATCCCGAAGGCAGTAACTGGTGCCAGGAGGATAGAATATCCTGATTGACTTAATTCAGTTATCATGCACACCTGGAGCTAGAGTCAACTCTGCCTAAAGCACTTGGCTGAGAATAGTCTATGCAATGGTTTCCCAAGCAAGAATTCAGCAATACTGCAAGAAGAAGGGAGAAACAGATTTTTGAGGGGAGGCACTCAGCAAATGCGTGATACAGTTTTTCTCTCTCTTCAGCAATTCAAATCTTATCTTTTCTTTGATGTCCAACTTAATTTTGCTCACTCTGGCTCATACTGATCTCTGAAGCCACATAGCAGGTACCATATTGTGTACTCTATACTTGGGTTTATACTGCTTTAATAGTTTATATCAAAGCAGTATAAACCCCATTAGAAGATGATGTCTTCTAACTCTATAGACCGCACAGAATCTAAAACATTTCTGGTCATATAGCCAGTGCTATGCAAGCACTTGCTCACTTGAAAATTGACTGGTTGGGTTAGGTACAGCCACTTTGTTCATTTTGGTCATCCTCAAGATTGATGCTGATTGCTCTGGTTCACTCAGTCATTTGGCTTTCCACATCAATCATGAAGATAACCAAAATAAATGGGTTGGCTAGGCTTCAGTTCATTCATTGTGCACTTATGGATAGATATAGCCTTGCTGGTAAGTAGTACTTATCTGTATGTACCCAAATCATACTCCATAGATTTGTGTAAGTTTTTGAAAATGTATCTTTTTGTTTAGCTATAGTTACTGTTAATACCATTTCTATTGAAAACATTCTCTAATAATTGGTTACATCTGAGTTACTGGTAAGTGCTTTCTATTTTGCAATGTTTACTTGAATTAACTATTGTACCCTATTTGGTGTGCATCTACCTTAATCTTTTTCTATTTTGTGTTATTATATTTTTCATGTCCCATAATCAGACTTCTGGAAAACAGCATTAGCCATGTTGAGTGCAGTTCATCTTGTACACATAATCCACTATTAGCATGATTTCACCTAAGTGGAACACTCAACTTTTTCTCCAGATCCATGGGACTTTTATTTTCCTAACAACAAAAAAATATTAAGTGCATCCCAAAGAGTTGTCTTGTCCTGCCTTTAAGATTAGTTTCAAAGCTAATGAAAAGATAATGTGGATAGTTGAATACTAGTGATATGATTGGTATCCAAAGTAGGGCAATAGAGAGTATAAGATTTGGTGTCAGAAGACCTCAACTAGAGTCCTGATTGTGCCCCTTAACTACATGATCTTAGTGAGTTCACTTTACATTTTGTGAACTTAGGTTTCTTCCCAAGTAAAATGAAGAAAATGATATCTACCAATCAGGATGTGGAAAGATAATGTGTAAGACTTGAAAACTTTCAAGTACCCCCAGAAAAAATTAGTGGCTATAATTATAGCAAAGGAATTTTGGAAAATGACCTTTTTAAAAGGTACGATTGATTATGTCATCCCCTGCAATGTCTTCTAATTGAGCTTAAGAGTATTATTATGCCTATAAGGCCTTCCATGATCTGGCTGCAGCTTCTACATCTTCATTTTCCTTCATTTTTCTCCTCACTCCCTTTCTGTACTCTAGCTATGTTCCTCCTCACTCACTAGTAGGTCTTTTTTAAAAAAATATTTATTTATTTATTGGCTGCATCGGGTCTTAGTTGGGGCATGTGGGATCTTTTGTTGCGGTATGCAGGCTTTTCTCTAGTTGTGGTGCACCATCTCCAAAGTGTGTGGGCTCTGTAATTGCAGCACTCAGACTCTAGTTGTGGCACGTGAGCTTAGTTGCCCTGCGGCATGTGGGATCTTACTTCCCTGACCAGGGATCGAACCCGCATCCCCTGCATTGCAAGATGGTTTCTTTAACCACTGGACCACCAGGGAAGTCCCTAGGTCTTGAGTTATTTCAAGCTTTTTCTTTCTTCTGGAAATTTGCAGACACTAGTCATTCTTCCTGGAGTCACTCTTCCCAACTGTTCACCTGTTATTACTCCTGCTCATTCTTCCAGTCTCAGCTAGGTTTCATTTTTTCATGAAAGCAGACATTGTCTATGTTTAGTTCACTGCTGTATTAGGTATTCAATAAATACTGACTGAATGAATGAATGACACATTATTTACTCCCATCTCTACTAAACTAATTTGCAGTGGATTGATATGAGTATCATTTTCAAGTCAATGCAACATCTACTTTAAAAACCGAAAGGGTCATAAATATTTATCTATTAAACACTTTAAAAATTTTGGAGATATCTATTTTAAAACAGAAATCTTCAAGTTAAATGGAGGTAAGCTCAAGTAACAATAAAGATCTACACTTAAAACTTCCTGTCTTGAACATTTTAGAGTAAAGGAAATAAAACCTTAAGACTTAACTTAGAAAGATTTATATAAGTTAATAAAGAATCTGTAAACACATAGTGGAGAACCTATTTCCAAAGGCTAGTACAGAGTAATCTTTGTTGTTTGGGACATGTAAGTTAACTAAGAGTTATATTTGGTTTTTATTTCTCCCAAACTTCTAAAGATTTCTGCTTTCTGACTCTGTACTTTCACCCATCAGATATTTCTGATAACTTTTGGGTTTAAAAAAATATTTTTACACAAGTATTGCACTCATGAAAGAAAAAATATAGACAGGAAAAATAAAATAAAATCACCCATAAAATCGCCACCTGACGTAAAATACTGTTTACATTGTGGTGCTTAATCAACTGGACATTTTAGTGAACATACACATATGGTGGGCACAAAATAGGATCATGTTATACATGGTTATTTGCAATTGGCTTTTAAAAATTGTGGTAAAATATATGTAACAAACTTTTACCATATTAAGCATTTTTAAGTGTATAATTTAGTGGCATTAAGTACATTCACAATGTTGTGCAACCATCATCACTATCCACTTCCAGTACTTTTCATCATCCCCAGAAGAAACTCTGTACCCACTAAATTGTAACTCGCCATTCCCTTCTCTCCCCAACTTTGAGTAACCTCTATTCTACTTTTTGTCTCTATGAACTTGCCTGTTTTAGATACCTCATATAAGGGGAATCATACAATTTTCCTTTTGCCTCTAGTTTATTTCACTTAGCATAGTGTTTTCAAGGTTCATCCATGTTGTAAGATATATTTAATTGATTTTTTTTGCTATTTAAAACATATTGTAATTCTCTCTCTCTCTCTCTCTCTCTCTCTCTCTGTAACATAAAAATAACTATTTTAATGGTTGCATAGCATTCCATTATAATATGGGTTTACATAATTTAACCAACTATCATTGAGATTATTTCCAATATATTGCTATTATAAACAACACTTTGCCGAATATTCTTAAGCATACATCTTTTCACCCTTGTCTGATTATTTTCTAAAAGTAGAATTCTTAGATCAACAGATATGCACATTTTTCAAGTTTTTGATCCTTATTGACCAAAAGCCCTTCAAAATGCTGGTACCATTGGAAACAGCCACCTTTGGTAGAGGAGAGCTATTTCATACACCCACTTGATTATTTTTGCTGATCTGATGGGTGAAAAAGGTGTATTTTTTTTGTTTGCACTAATTTAATTACTAGTGTTTAGTACTTTTTAACCTATTGTTGGCTATTGCACTGTTTACTGGATAAATTGCCTGTTTATGACTTTTGCCCACTTTCCCCTGGTATTTTTGCCTTTTCATATTGAATTGTAAAACTGCTTTGTGTATTGATATGGTTTAAATTTCATTATGCACACTGTATATTATCATTTTACAAAAATTAAGAAATATGGATGAGCAAAGGGCAAAGAAAAGCAAATAAAATTCCACCATCCAGAGTCAACTACTGTTGACATTTTGGTGTATATCTTCTCAAAATATTTCCATACAAATGTGATCATAATATGCATAACTTTTTTTCACTTTATTTACTGTGAACCTTTTCATATCAATAAACATACACATATATAATTGTCTTAAAGGCTTCATAAATATTTAACCAGTTTCTTATTGATAATTTAAGTTGTTTCTAATTTTTTGAATGAAAAATAATGGTATGTTGGACTTCCTTATCCACCAGCATTTTTACATTTGTCCAATTACGTCCTTAGAAAAATTTCTAGCAAAAGGATTGCAAAGTAAAATGGTATGAACTTTTGAGGACTCTCAGTACCTGTTTCACCCAAATTGCCCTCCAGAAAAGTTGTGACAATTTATCTGCCCACCATCAGCATTTGAGATAGTGTCCATCTTCCTCCATTTGCTCAACATTGAGTATTTTCATTTTATTCTAAGCTTTGCCACCCTGATAGACAGAAAATGGTATGTCATTATTCAATTTGCATTTTTGATTATAGGCAAAGTTGAATTTTTTGAATTTTCTTTTACAGTTTATTGGTCATTTGTATTTCTTTTTTTCAAATGCCTGCTGACAATGCTTTATTGAGTAACTTGGCTTTTTTTTTTTTTTTTGCAGTATGCAGGCCTCACACTGTTGTGGCCTCTCCCGTTGCGGAGCACAGGCTCCGGATGCGCAGGCTCAGCGGCCATGGCTCACGGGCCCAGCCGCTCCATGGCATGTGGGATCTTCCTGGGCCAGGGCACGAACCCGTGTCCCCTGCATTGGCAGGTGGACTCTCAACAACTGTGCCACCAGGGAAGCCCGGTCATTTGTATTTCTTATTTTGTAAATTGCCTGATCTTGTTGTTTGTCCATTACTTTCACCTATATCTTTTCCTTATTAATTCATAAGAATACATTCTATATTAAGAATATTATTCTTTTAGCAGCCATATATATTTTAAATATTGCTTTTTATTTTGCTATCTGTCATTTTTATTTCATCAAGATTTTCCAGTTTATTGCATATAACTTTATACTTATTTTTTAAGAATATCAGGACTTCCCTGGTGGTGAAGTGGTTAAGAATCCTCCTGCCAATGCAGGGGACACAGGTTCGAGCCCTGGTCCGGTAAGATCCCACATGCTGCAGAGCAACTAAGCCCATGCGCCACAACTGCTGAGCCTTCGCTCTAGAGCCTGTGAGCCACAACTACTGAACTCATGTGCTGCAACTACTGAAGTCCGTGTGCTTGGAGCCCGTGTTCCACAACAAGAGAAGCCACAGCAATGAGAAGCCCATGAACTGCAACAAAGATTAGCCCCCACTCGCTGCAACTAGAGAAAGCCCACGTGCAGCAACAAAGACCCAACACAGACATAAATAAATAAATAAATAAATAAAGTTCTTTAAAAAAAAGAATATGCTGTAATAATTGTTTAATTTTTTAAATTCTAAAGTTTCGTTGTTTGGATTTCTCTATTTTGCTTGTTTAATATTACTGTTTCTCAACATTTTATTTTGAAAAATTTAAACCTTTCAAAAAATTTCGAGTAGTATAATGATCACTTTCTATATTTACCATGCTCACTATGTTTGCTTTCTCTCTCTTTCTCTCTCTCTCCCTCTCTCTCTCTCTCTCTTTATCCTCTCTCTAATATATGGACATATATAGCTGTCATTTCCTTATTAAGTTCGATTGTAATTTTGCTCCACATAAAACTTGAAATTTTTATAGAGTCCAATGCATTTCTCTTTTCCTTTATGAATTCTGCCTTTAAGTTCATATTGGAAAGTCTCCCCTCATCACGAGATTATGTGTATATTCACCAGTATCCTATTCTTTCTTGTTTTTTATTCACATTTTAAATCCACATAGAATTCATTTGGGCTTATTGCTTTGGGTAGGAATTTTTTTCCAAATGGTGCACTAACTTTTCATGCTATATAAATAATTCCTATAAATCAATAAGGGAACAGACAAACAATATGCTAGAAAAAATAGGCAAAAATAATAACTAGATAATTTGTATAAAAGGAAATACAAATGATGGCTTATAAATATATGAAAACATGAAACTCACTTATTATAAAAGAAATGCAAATGAAACAAGTTCGAGATATAATATTTTTCACCTATTAGCTTGGCAAAGATCAAAAAGCTTCTAGTACTCTGTTTTGGGAACTGTCAAGGGAATCAGGCACTTTCATGCATTGCTGATGTGAGTTTAAATTGGTAACTCCTCAGTGAAATAAGTCAGACAGAGAAGGACAAATACTCTATGATCTCACTTATATGTGGAATATAAAAAACTGAACTAATTGCAACAGAGGACAGATTGGTGGTTACCAGAGTCAGGGAGTGGGCAGGTGGGGAAAATGGGTGAAGGTAGTCAAAAGGTACAAACGTTCACTTTTAAGTACTGGGGATGTAATGCACAGCATGGTGACTATAGTTAACAATGCTGAATTGTATATTTGAAAGTTGCTAAAGGAGTAGATCTTAGAAGTTCTCATCACAAGAATATGAGGTGATGGATGTTAACTAAACTTATTATGGTAATCATTTCACAATATATAAATACATTTACTCATTATTTTGTACAACTTGAACTTACACAATATGTCAATAATATCACAATAAAACTGGAAAAAATACATTGACATTTCCTCTATGGAGGACAGTTTGAAAACAATATCTATCAAAAATAAAAGGAGGGGCTTCCCTGGTGGCGCAGTGGTTGAGAATCTGCCTGTCGATGCAGGGGACACGGGTTCGAGCTCTGGTCTGGGAAGATCCCACATGCCGCGGAGCCACTAGGCCCATGAGCCACAACAACTGAGCCTGCGCGTCTGGAGCCTGTGCTCTGCAACAAGAGAGGCCGCGATAGTGAGAGGCCCGCACACCGCGATGAAGAGTGGCCCCCGCTTGCCACAACTAGAGAAAGCCCTCACACAGAAACGAAGACCCAACACAGCCATAAATAAATAAATAAATTTAAAAATAAAAGGAGACAAACCGTTTGACTTAGAAATTCCACTCCTAAGTACTTATCCTACAAATACAGTCATATTTGAGTGAAATAATTATCACAGCCTTGTTTGTACCTTCAAAAGTTTGGAAATAACCATCACTGAGAGCTACTTAAATTATGGTACACCTATATAATGGAATATTATGCGTTATTAAAAAGAATTTGGCAGCTCAACATGTAGTTATATGGAAAGATATCCAAGATATTTTTAAGTGAAAAGAACAAGGTGCAGAGCAATGTGGTGGTATGCTACCATTTGTGAGGAGAGAAAAGAATGTATAAATAGAAAATCCTTGAAAGTGCAAAGATTATCTCTGACAGGATATACAAGAAACGTAACACTCCAGGGAGGTTGTAGTACACGGGAGAAAGGGAGACTTAGCCAGTTATCTACACATTATTTATTGAATAATCTACCATTCACTACTGGCAGTGGTTCATGCAAGATGCTGCCTTTGTTATATATTAAATGTTTACATGTATTTGGCTCTGGTCTGGACTTTCTATTCTACTGATCTACCACTTCAATTCCTCAATCGTGCTACACTATTTTAATTATTCATTATTCAATTTTTAACATTTAAAAATACATACTATAGAAAATTCCCCTTCTTTACTCTTTTTTTCTCAAAGATTTCTTTACTATACCATTATGCTTATTTTTTCCCAAACAACTGAATAATCTCTTTGTCAATAACCCCTTTCCCCAAATACTACTGGGATTTGATTGAAATTATTTAAAATTCATACATTATTTTTCCTTCATTCATTCTATAAGTATTCATTGAGCATCTACTATGTGCCAGGCACTAGTATACATACTGGGAATAAATGAACCAGTCAATGAACAAGTCAAACGAGATCATTGCTCTTGAGGAGTTACATTTTAGTCAGTGGTGGTAGTGTGGAGGTGGGTAGTAAACAAGTAAATATATACAGAAATAAGTTCAGATAGTAGTGAATACCATAAAGACATTTAAAACAAGGTACTGTGATATGAATATATGTTTCAGCAAATGGAGAGGAGTATTTTAGATCAGGAGGCCTGGGGAGTTGACATTTGACCCAATTGATGAGAAGAAGCCTTACGAAGATCTAGAAGATAAGTGTCCCAAGCTGAAGTTAGAAATCAAGGATTCTGTTCCGTACCTTTGAAGTTTGATATGCCTAAGATTCATCAGTGTGACAGTGTCAAGTAGGTAGTTGGATATATGACTCTAGCAGTCAGAGGAGAGGTCAGTGCTGAAGTCATCAACATATGGAGAGTATTTGAAATCACAGAAGATGAGTTGACTTAGGGAGAATGCAAATAGAGAAGAGAAGATGCTTAAGGACTAAATACTTCAGAGGTTCCTGGGAGAAGGAAAACCCAGGAAAGAAGACTAAAAAGGAGCAAGCACTAAAGTAGCAAGGAAAACAGGAGAATATAGAATAAATGCCAAGAGAAAAAGAATGTGTTTCAAGGGAAAGAGATTGGTCACACCTTTACACTATTAAGTCTTCCCATTGAGAAACATGACATGTCTCTCCATTCATTTAATTCTTTTATGTCTTTTCTGTTTCTCAGTGAAATTTTGTGGTTTTCTTCCCAGAGGACCTTAACACACTCACAAAATATTTAGTTTTGCTCTGAGTAGAAAAATGACTCACTTTAGATTTGGTTTTGGTTTATTTTGCTTAAAGATCCAGCTGCAACTCGATATTTACATTTTTATCACTGATTACTTGAATATCTATGTTATACTTGTCTATATTGTGTGTGTGTGTTTAAACAGATTTTAGCTCCTTATATCTATTTCTAGTCATACCTCATTTTGAATGATTTGTTCTTTCTCTTGGAATTCAGATGTATACTCATGTGAATTCCTTTAAGTGGAAAATATTTTTAATATTCATGAAAGCAATTCAAGTTAATTGTAAAAATACAAGCAGTACAGAAAGTAAAAAATGAAGTCTCCACCATTTCCATCTTTCAAAGAGAAACTTTGTTAATTGTTTTGTGTATATCCTTCCATATATTTATCTATGCATACATGAACCTACATATACATATTTTTTCTTTACAAAATTGAATACTAGTTATATAGCACAACCTGCTTTTCTTCCCTTAAAATATATGGGAAACATCTTTCCATGATAATACATAGAGTTTTAATTCATTCTTATTCTTTAACCAAGTAGAGGTGCACTTATTTTTAACTATTTATTCTACTTAGTCTATCATTCATGTCCACTCTTTCTATATTTTTTATTTCAGCACTATTTTAGAAAAGTTGCACTACAGCCCTTTACTCCTAAATATTATTCAGCATGTGTTTCTTAAGAATGGGTATATTGTCTTACATGATAGTACACTTTCCAACTTCAGGAAATATGAGATTGAAAAAATATTTTTTTCTAATCTCCTATCCATATTATATTTATGTTAATTGACCCCAAAATGTCCTTCTACTAGAGGATTCAGTCTAGGGTCAGGTATTGCAGTTAACTGTCATGCTATTTTTGTCTTTGGTTACATTGACAGTTTTGAAGAATACAGTCTCTTCCTCTCTTTTTTCATAAAAGGTTTCTCATTTTTTTCTGATATGTTCTCATAATTAGATTTAGTTTATGCATTCCTGGCCAGAATAGTACATAAGTGATGCTGTGTTCTTCTTGGGGTACTATTCAGTAGGCACACAATGCCCATCTGTTTCTCCTTGGTGATGTTACTTGTGATCATCAGTCAAGGTGTTATCTGATTTCTCCACTGTATAGTTAGTATTTTCCCTTGAAAATAATAAGCAATCTTTAGGGAGACACTTTCATAACATGAAAATATCCTTCTACTCATCAAAAACTTTCTCTAGATTAAGCATCCATTGATGATTCCTGCCTGGACCGATCTTTATCATAATGATTGCAAACTGCATCATCTTCTAACTCATCACTCCCTTCACATTTATCAGTTGGAACAGCATTCTAGGTAAGCAAGAGACCTCCTTCCTCTCCAATTTACTTACTTTATATCTATCTAGTTGTTACCAGTATGAATTCCTGGGTTCTTATTTTTTTCAATGTTTTATAATTAATCATTGTCCTTGTTTTTTTGTTTTTTGTTTTTTTATCCTAATTTTGTTCCAGATTTGGCCAATGGTGGCTCATTCAAGGTGGCCTCTGTGTACTTTTGACACATTCCCATCACTTTTCTAAAGCACTTCCTTACTTTCTGGCATAACAGCATTTACCAGGCTCCTCTTGTGCCTACCCTGCTCCATCTCTGAAATCAGCCATTTCTCCCTGGTTCCTTTTAGTACAATTTTCTTTTCAAAGACTGTGTATTATTCAACTATATAATACAGCATATCTATTTAAACTTTCCCTTATGGTTGGACAATTTAGTTTGTTTCCAGTTTTCTCATTATTTTAAATGCAGCTGGGTGTTCTATTTGTACCTAATTTGGATGACAGTCTGTAGAACCAATGAGTGCTACAAAACCAGTGTTTGTAGAACAAAATACCTTTGAGGGGATCTATTTGCATGAGTTGATATGCATGGGGGCTTAAAGAAGTTTTGTTTTGTTGCCTGATGAAGGTCTTTTTGTTAACTAGGGTAGAGGGAGGGAGAAGATAAAGATAATGTGGATAGGTAGGTGCACTTGGAAAATGCTGTACATCATCATACAGGGCGAAAATACAATTTTGTGGCCCCATATTTTAACAATATCAAAGAGGAAACAAAGAAGAAATTATAAATCAAGCATAGATTTTATATTTGGTCAGGGGAGGCCACTTCATATAGAAGGAGCAGAAGGGTGGAAGGATCATAAGGATACTTTTTTTGTAGTTTCCAGTACAGGAATATTATCATCAGGTTTAAATTATGTGATAATGACTCATATTCTGGAAACCATGGAACCTCTTTATTTGTGAAGTTGTGTGCCTAGTCTTGAAATCGCCTGATGCTTTGAGGTTTGGAACCTATATTGAGTCCAGTGACCTATTTTTGTCCTTGATCCCTTCTTTAGTAAACACTAGCACTATGAGCAGGAGATGGAACAGTTGATAGCCTTAAAACCAATTAATAAGGGGGAACCTCCCCATAAGCACATGGATGAAAGTGGGTGTGAGCTCGATCACATGATTTATAGAATTGGCGATTTATGCTTATATAAATTGAATTGCACTTTTGTGAATAGGACTGAGATCAAGTGAATTACTTCCTTGGTATGTACCTTATGTAAGGAGTTGTGAAAAGGCATAAGAATAGATAGCCAGACTATTCTGTAGAATATCTGATAATCCTTCATGATGGCCTTTAGCGAATACCAGTAAATATTCCTAGAAATAAGAAGTGGTCTTCATCAATACCCAGCAGCCCTCAAGTAAAATGCCCTCCTGGTTCAGAAAGTAAGGAAAACTAATAAAATTTGTTCTTTTCCCAAATTTTTAGGCGGCAAGTGTGCTTGTTCTTCAGAATTAATTATTCAGCTACTGGGGTCTTAGTTTTAAAATGGTCCAGTCTTTATTCTTTTTCAAACAGAGTGCACTTTGGAAGAGAAGAAAAGGTTCGATTAAATCAAAGTCAATATTTCTCAACTCCATGCCTTCAAATTCTTCTCTTTATGAACCATACCATTGGAAGGAACTGAAACCACCCCCTAGATCATACTGTGGATAAGCAGTTATATACGGGGCTCACTAGCCCCATGTACAATCAAAGAGATAGTTTAGTCTCAATGCCTTGGTTATTTGATGAATTTCCCCAAATCCAAAGGTGAGAAAATGAACTTGGGAAAACCGCTGCCTCGATTTGAGTCTCACCTCAGCCATTCACTAGCTTACAACCTTTGACAAATACCTTAACATTTCTGATACAGTCTGCTCCTCTATAAAATAAGAATGAGGATCAGGATATGGATAACATAGCGTAGACTTGTCTCTTCCTGCTCTCTCTATTAAATACAACTTTAAATCCAGGAAATAATGCAAGGTAAGTCTGAGTAGTGGTAAGAGGAAGGTGAATTGGTTTGGGACTTAAGGAATAGAGGAACAACATAGTGGCAGTGTGTAGAACCACCCAACAGAAGAAGATGACCCAGGCCCAGAATTTCCTGACCACTCCCCCCTAGAAACAGAAGAGAGCCTAGGTAGGCTCGTTCTTCCTCCAATTGCACAAATTCCACAGATAAGACCAAGCAAGCCCAGAAGGTAGTGAGGGTTGACTGACTGGAAGTCTTGCTGACTATAAGCAGTCTGGTGAAGTGCTCTTCTTCTTGAGATTGGGCGCAAGATTCTGCTCCTTCACTGAGAAATACTGGGATGGCAAGCACCAGGAAGAGGGAGCCCACCTTATGAAATGACCTGACTTGGGAAGCCTTTATGTCCCTGCAGGTCAGAGACTTCCTTCTCCTTCCCAGAGGGAGCTGGACAGATGGATGGCACCAGCAAGAGGGGCCATACCATAAAAAGTGACCAGGTCTGTACCCCTTTGATCTCCTGGGCCTGAGACTCTCCTCTCCCTCACGGGGAATAAACTCACTGGATAAACTCGTTAGTAGGGTGAAGATGACAGAGGATAGAATCAGCTAACTTGAAGATAGATTAATAGAAATTACCTGATCAGAACAACAGAGAGAGAAAATAGTCTGGAAAAAAAAAAGGAACACAGCTTCTCTCTGGGACTGCAGCAAATAACAAAAGATCCAACATTTTTATCATTGGAGTCCCAGAAGGAGAGGAGAGAATGGAACTGAAAGGGTATTTGAAAACATAAGGCCAAAACCTTCCCAAATTTGGCAAAAGACACAGACTTATAGGTTCAAGAAGCTGAATAAACCCCAACTAGGATAAACCTAAGAAAACCCATGTCAAGATATATCATAATTAAATTTCTGAAAACTAAAATGGGGATAACAAATCTTGGGTCATTATGAGGAATAACTGATACAATTCATAGAAATTGCTTGGGGCATAGAAAATACTCAAAATATATGAACTATCACTATAAGCTTCTTTCTTCATTATCTCTATAGATAGTTAGAGATGATCCTTGAATCATCAGAAGAGTGTACATATCACTATGTCCAGAAGCAGACGCTTCTTTCCATATCTTATAGGTTTCATAACCTAGGACTAGAAACAGCAGGGAGCCTGTAGGCCCAAGAGAGCAAGAGGACTGCACAGTTGCCAGAATCCACTAAAAGCTGTAAGAGGACAGCCTGACAGAAGGTATGGCTTTTATTCGATTGACTTAGACAGCCCATGGTGATGCAGCAGAGAAGGAACTAAGGAAATAAATATCCTGATCTCACTATGATGCCCTTAAGTCATCTGCCAGTATTTCCCATCGGCCACACCTAATGTGAAGCCAAAGGACAGGATGACCTGTTGATGCAGCCTGTAAAGTCCAGTTTCCCAGGCCACAGATCAGGATGAAAAAGGGTAGAAATAGATCTGAGGGGGGTGGGGAGACAATGGAATATAGCTAGCACAGGAAGTTTGAGTCTATCAATTGTTCATACTCTAATTAATATGAATTACTTTATTCAGTAACGAGAGTTATTTCCTTTTTGCTAGTCAGCTGAGGGAACAGGATCATAGGGAGAGGGAAGAGTCAGAAAGAAGATTATTTTTAGTATAAATCACTTTTTTATTGAGGTATACAATTGATGTACAATGTTATATGTTTTAGGTGTAGAACATAGAGATTCACAATTTTTAAAGATTATATTCCATTTATAGTTATTATAAAATGTTGGCTATATTCCCTGTGTTGTGCTATATATCCTTGTAGTTTATTTATTTTATACATAGTAGTTTGTACCTCTTAATCCCCTACCCCTATCTTGTCCCTCCCCCCTTCCCTCTCCCCACTGGTAATCACTGGTTTCTATATATTTGTGAGTCTGTTTCTTTTTGTTATATTCACCAGTTAGTTTTATTTTTTTAGATTCTACATATAAGTGATAGCATACAGTATTTGTCTTTGTCTGTCAGTATAAATCAATTTTGAGGGGGGCATCTTGGGTTACTTTGAACTTACCGAGGCCACGGGATAATACAATGGCCCTAGATAGTGGTGAGGAGCTGCTAACTGCAAGTGAGAATGGCGATCAGAAAAGAATGTGAGAAGGGTCAAAACCAACTGCTCATACTCTGCAATTTGGCTTTAGCCCTAGTCATCATCAAACCTCCCTGCCTCATTTCCTCTGGCAACTTAACTGATGCACTGTACAAAATGAGTGAGAATAGCCATCTGAATCTTGGCTCAAAGCTTGGCTCAAAGCTTTCAAAGCTTAGCAGTACCCTAGGAATGACTAATGTCAGAGCTTTTCAAATTTTGAAAAGATAGGTTTACGTCTGCCAAGGCAACTAAAGAGTATAGATTTATAATCAACTGTTTTAAAACTGTTTTAAGGCAGGAATTTCCTGTATACACATATTATCAGAGCTCAGATTTCATTTAATATACCTAAATGCACTCACTTGAACACTGATTGTTATCTTAAAACCAAGTGATTAGAACCTTAGCATGGCTATTCAAAAGACAATTTCTCTTATGGATTAAGTGATTTTCAAGCCACATTTGTAAACATCATTTACCAAAAGAGCCACAGGACGGAATGCTTTATGTCCCATAGTACCTCTTGCAACCTAATTTTTTTTTTTTTTTTTTTTTTGGTGGCACACGGGCCTCTCACTGTTGTGACCTCTCCCGCTGCGGAACACAGGCTCCGGACGCGCAGGCTCAGCGGCCATGGCTCACGGGCCCAGCCACTCCGTGGCATATGGGATCTTCCCAGACCGGGGCACGAACCCGTATCCCCTGCATCAGCAGGAGGACTCTCAACCACTGCACCACCAGGGAAGCCCTTCAACCTAATATTTTAACACAGAAACCAGAGGTCCAGAAGCGTGTGAAACGGTACCTACAGCTCAAGGCAGCTTATGAACTTGTGAGTATCTCTCCAATAGCATGGAAGAAGGCACAGATTTTAGCTACTGATAAAAATACTGAATTCTAAAAATTTTGGCTTTCCTCAGGTCTCCTATCCTGGAAATAATCTCCTATCCTGGAAATAATCTCCTTTGGCTCTGTGTGGTTTTAAGAGCAAAGAAAACTAAGAGCTCCACTCTCTAAGCATTGATTCTAACTGGCTCATTAATGTTTTACTGAAAATCATGGATAAGGCCACATTGTTAGGCTCACGACTTTGAATAAGAAATAACTCTCCAGTGTTCACCCTCCCCCCAACCCTTTCAGAGGTGAGAGGGAATGTTCTCTCCCAAGTTTTCTTTTATATTTTATGGTGGATGCCAGACAAAAAAAGAGACATCAAATGTTTTATGAATTTTGTTATGACAGCACTATTCAAAATGCATAAGCTTATATTTTCTAATGGATAATCAAATGTAAACAAAATATCTGTATTGAACAAAAGCTGACAAGCAGAGCAATATATGGGAATTTTAACTTAATTTCTCAGAATTAATTTTAACATGAGAAGCAGAATGCATTTATACTCCCCAATGTCTGTTCTTTGCTGTTTATAAACATAGCTCTCCAATAGGAGATAAGCTCCTTTATTACTGAAATCTTAAAATTTTTATCAGTGACATGCTTGATGGAAAAGTCATTTTTACAGGCATTTTAGAAAACGGTTTGGATGTTTCTTAATAGGTATTTACCTAACAGAAAGAGAAACATATGCCCATAAAAACACCTGTATGCAACTGTTTATAGCCGCTGTATTCATAATCGCCCAAACTGGAAATAGCCCAAATATCCATCAGCTAGAGAATGGAGAAACAAACTGAATCTTCCATCCATACAATAGAATACAATTCATTAATAATAGGAACAAACTGTTGATACATGCAACAACATGGATAAATCTCATATTTGCGTAGCTATGTGAAGGAAACCAGACTCAAAGGGCTACATGCTATATGATTCCATTTATATAACATTGTGGAAAAGGAAAAAAGAACATAAATCAGACCAGTGATTGCTGGGGAAGGGGGCAGGGTTAACTACAAAGGGAACTTTTTGATTGTGGTTATGATTACATGGCTGTATACAGTTGTTAAAATCCATAGAATAGTACACCCAAAGGGTGAATTTCACTGTATCTCAAGAAGTCTCCCTTTAAGAAGCAGCCACATAGCACAGGGAGATCAGCTCGGTGCTTTGTGTCCACCTAGAAGGGTGGGATAGGGAGGGTGGGAGGGAGACGCAAGAGGGAGGGAATATGGGGGTATATGTATATGTATAGCTGATTCACTTTGTTATAAAGCAGAAACTAACACACCATTGTAAAGCAATTATACTTTAATAAAGATGTTTTAAAAAAACTCCCTTTAATAAAACACACTGTATGCTATTAAATTAATCATTACAGCTAATAATTAGTCAGAGATGATTAATCATTTGGTGAAATTTCCAGGCCCTTTCTTTTTCTTCTTGCACACATCTTCATTGGTTCCTGACATATTCACACTTCTACCAAAGAGTGATGGAGGGGCTTCCCTGTTGACGCAGTGGTTGAGAGTCTGCCTGCCAATGCAGGGGACACGGGTTCATGCCCCGGTCTGGGAAGATCCCACATGCCGCGGAGCGGCTGGGCCTGTGAGCCATGGTCGCTGAGCCTGCGCGTCTGGAGCCTGTGCTCCGCAATGGGAGAGGCCACAACAGTGAGAGGCCCGCATACTGCAAAAAAAAAAAAAAAAAAAGAAAAGAGTGATGGAGGCCAAAATAAGAATGGAGTAAACCTTAAATCTGTTGCTATATATTAATTATGGAAAGTATAGAGATAAATATAGGAAAACCAAGGTCTAAAATTAGATTTGGGGGCATACTATGAATTTCAATGATCTAGCCCCAGTAGTTCTAAAACATGAGTGCAAAAAGAGCTCTGTTTTTGTGAATTATATCTATCAATATTTACCATATTATAAATTAAAACTGAGAAAGGTTAAAATATTTATTTCTTAATTCATTTAAAATGAACAATAATAAACCCACTATATGTTAATATAACAACATAACATATAGCTGTAAAAAAACACTACATTAAAAAATATAATAGAGAAAAGTGAGAAGAGTGACATTATTTTGCATTTTTGCAAATCTCTTTAATGTCTGGCTTAATAGAAGACAGCTGGATTCTCCTAGCTGCTTTTCCATTCAATCTGTTGTGGTACCCCACTCCACTGTAAACTTCTAAGAGGATGAGAGTGAAAAAGGCAAGTAGTATTTTAGTGTTATTATGAAAATAGCTTTGCTCTCACAAACCCCCTGAAAAGGTATTGAAGACCCGCAAATTTCCCCAGACTACACGGAGAGAACAGCAGTTCTGTATGATTAGTGTGGCAGAAAGGACACAATATTTATGAATTACCTACTATGAGCCAGGCACTGTGCTTACTGCTTTGCATACATTGTTTATTATTATTCCCATTTTATAGATGAAGAAACAGATGTTCAGAACCATTAAGTTCCGATCACATCAGTAGTAAATGACAGCTTTAGGATTGAAACCTAGGTCTTTCTGCCTCTAAAACAGGGCTTTCTTCAGTGTACCCCAACTCCATTTTTACTAATAAGTAAAGTGTACTCATAGAACCTGTTTCCATTCTGTAGTTGAAAGAAATGGTATTTTATATTATTGGAGCAAGTAGAGATTTTACATAATTACTGTTTTATTTCATGCGTTTAAAATTTATTCCTGATGAAATTGCAAGGGATTAATGACTCAGAAGAAGGGAATGCATTAATGCTAGTAGAAGTGCATTCCAAACTCCCTTTAAAATCCTCCTTTTCCCTTTTTATCCCTCAGTATCTCTTGCAGGAAGAGATCGATAAAACTAATTCTCACTTAGGTGTTAGGGATTTAATGATACTCCTCTGAGGAGTATTTTTAGTACCTGAGGGTGGAGAATGGCTCTTATTTATCTTTATAACCTCAGCAACCTGTACACTGTCTGGAACAGTCGGTGTACAATAAATATTGTTTGCCTTTATAGACTAATGGGAAGTAAAAAGCCAAAGAAGGTGTTCTTAAAACCAAAGAGTGGAATTTCAGTCATCAGCAGAGGAAATATATTTATTGGATTCAACAAATCACAGCACTCAGAAAACTACATATCTAACTACATGGAAAGACAGAAACAGCTGCTTTCATGTAAATGCCCTTTACATTCAGTTTTGATTTGATTGTTCTAAAAACTCTAGAAGGTAATTAATCTTTTAAAATATTCAAATCAGCTGTTAATTACCAACACTAAACTAACATTTTTGGCTACAGTATTTGTTTTTATGCTGTTGGTTTTCCTCATGGGTGTTAGAGAAATGGAGAGAGTATAACTCCATTTCAACTAATAGCAATGTTGTTCATTACTTTTCTCATCAATGGTTTGTCTTTATTGAAGCTTCTGTAGTAATTCAAAGAAAGCTCCTAGTCATATTTTTCATTTGTTCCATTTGGATGTTTGACCTAATCTAAAAGGGAAGAGGCTTAGTCATTGTGGAGAGGATCAAAAGCAGGGCACAGCACATAATATGTGTGTTCTACTGTAAACTAATCTCTGCCTGATATCAATAGCAGTTTTGTCTGTAGCTAAATTAAGTTTACATTGCATGCAGTTTTTTAAACCTGCAGAGAAATAATGCAAATGATAATTGTGTGTGATGATTAAGGAAATATGTTTTTCATTTAAAATTTGAAAATAACCATGTCCAAAGTAATAGCTTCCAGCCAGAACTCATCCTAAAAATTCTGATGGAGATGGGCTCATAATTCATGCAATATTATTAAATCTTTGGTGTGTTGTTTGCAATGCTTTTAAACTTCCTCTTCCATAATCCTAAACCCAATACTGAATTTGTCCATCTATAAATAATGATTGATAGACAAGTTTATTAAGTTTTGTCTTGTTGGTGTCGCTGCTCTCTAGAATAATGAAAAATATTAATTTCCTTTCAACCTCTAGGATAGATGACTGTTATAAAATCCAGTGGACAACTTGTCCTACCCATGTGCTTGTCAGTAAAAGATCAGTCTTAGAGGAATTCAGCTATTAATTATACAAGTTTCTTAGATATTTGGAACCCATTGTCACTGGCAGCCACTTTCTATGCATATTGACATGTTATTTCCATTCTGAGCCTTGGATTATTAAGATGGTCAAAATAAGTCATCATGTGTATGCTAAAATTACCCTGGGCTAATGTGGTTTTTATAACATAGAGAATACTTAAATGTGACCAGGACTTTCTTTTTTCATCACTGTAACATATAGCTCTGAATTACTGAGCTAATTGAATACAGATAAGTGTTGGATTGGCCAAAAAGTTCTTTCAATGTTTTCCGTAAGATGGCTCTAGTAGGTCTTAGTTGTCTTTAACTTCACTCGAAACATTTTTGTTAGATTGTATTGTGATAGCTGCCATATCAGCATGCATTTAAAAAAAAAACTTAAGAAAATTGGTGAATTTTTGTGTAGCCATTTTAATATTGAAGATGGAAGAGAAAAGCAACAAATTTGGCATATTATGATTTATTATTTCAAGACAGGTAAAAACGCAAGTGAAACACAAGAAAAAGATTTGTGCAGTGTATGGAAAAGGTGCTGTGACCGATCGAACATGTCAAAAGTGGTTTGTGAAGTACTGTACTGGAGATTTCTCACTGGATGATGCTCCATGGTCAGGTAGACCAGCTGAAGTTGATAGCAATCAAACCGAGACATTAATTGAGAACAATCAACGTTATACCACGCGGGGCATAGTCGACATACTCAAAATATCCAAATCAAATGTTGAAAATCATTTGCACCAGCTTGGTTATGTTAATCGCTTTGATGTTTGGATTCCACATAAGTTAAGCAAGAAAAACCTTCTTGACCATATTTCCGTGCATTTCTCTACTTAAACGTAACGAAAACGTTCTGTTTTAAAAACAAACTGTGATGGGCGATGAAAAGTGGATACTGTAGAATAATGTGGAGAGGAAGTGATTGTGGAGCAAGTGAAATGAACCACCACACCAAAGGCCGGTCTTCATCCAAAGAAGGTGATATTGGTTATATGGTGGGATTGGAAGGGAGTCCTCTATTGTGAGTTCCTTCCGGAAAACCAAATGATTAATTCCAGCAAGTACTGCTCCCAATTAGACCAACTGAAAGCAGCACTCGACGAAAAGCATACGGAATTAGTCAACTGAAAACGCAAAATCTTCCATCAGGATAATGCAAGACCGCATGTTTCTTTGATGACAGGCAAAAACTGTTACGGCTTGGCTGGGAAGTTCTGATTCATCCCCCATTTTCACCAGACATTGCACCTTCGGATTTCCATTGATTTCTGTCCTTACAAAATTCTCTTAATGGAAAAAATTTCAATTCCCTGGAAAACTATAAAAGGCACCTGGAACAGTTCTTTTCTCAAAAAGATAAAACGTTTTGGGAAGATGGAATTATGAAGTTGCCTGAAAAATGGCAGAAAGTAGTGGAACAAAACGGTGAATGTGTTATTCAATAAAGTTCTTGGTGAAAATGAAAAATGTGTCTTTTATGTTTTACTTAAAAACCGAAGTCACTTTTTGGCTAACCCAATAATTGTAGGTTGAAGTAATAGCACGCTGTGGATCTTGCTAAGCGTATATCTCATGTAGAAGATAAAAATGGCTAATATTTTTGGGTCACTTTTCTAACCACTAATTTTCACTCTAAAAACCTGCTTTGTAGTAAAGGGGGTTACGAAATGCTTGTTCTCCAGGCTAATGTGTCCTATCATGTGGAGAGTTGGCCACCACTGTAATGCACTTGACCTCTCTCCACCCTTTACTGTGCCTCCCCATGAGAGGTAGAATGACATGGCTAGTGAGTTTGGGAACAAAAACTGGATTTGAATAGTCCCCTCCCTTCTTCTTGGGAATGAGCTATACCCTCTTTTGTTCTTCTTTTGCTCTTTTAAGGAAAGGACTCTCAACATACCCTGTGGGGAGAGGCCTGATCTCATAGAGCACTGCCTGTGCCTGGGTTGTTATCTCTGTTAATTCTGGAATTCAGTAACAGGAAACTCTCTTGACTAATGTTACGAGCTACATCTTCCAACCCATCCCTTATCAGTGATAAAGGCTCACTGTTTTGTCTTATTTCACAATAGATCCAGAATTCAGGCAGGGAAAAGATGAACTTTCTAAGATGCCAACACCAATTTCCATCATCTACTTACTGAGCCATTCTTTCCAGTGCCACCTATTCTCCATTCATCTGTTCCATTCTCTTTCTATCTACATGCCCACCAAGCCATATACCATCTGAAAGAACTGCTGTTATCGCTACGTTTTCTGGTAGATGGTGTAACCTCGGATCATACCTAGGAAGAACTCAGCATCCTAGCAACTAAATTAAAAAAATCAATAATAAATTTGAGGCAGGGTTTTTTCCTAGGACACTGTGAATTCAAAATTGTCCAGGTCTCTTTGCCTAAGGGAATAGGTAGTGAAGGGGAAGAAGTGATTCCCTTCATGAACACTAAAATTATTTGAGACTTTTATAAAAACAATTTCATAAAATCTCCAGTTATCTCCAGTGTAAGGTAGTTGGGCGACTCCTCCTCACTTCCAACGTATTTCCTTTTAATTTTATTTTCCTTATTGAATGCTACCTCCAACGTACATTGGAAACTTATTTACCTATAAGTAGGTTTGGGAATATGAAGAGAGGTCAGGTAGAAACACATGGTGTGATTTCCTCCATGACTTCCTCCTCTGGATGACTCTGGGTTCATGCCACCCTAAAAAATGCCACCATAGAGGGGTAGGTACATTCATGTAAATTGCCCAGACCAGTGGATACAACCTGGCCACATGTTATCACCAGGCTGCCATGAATCTCAGGGATGACAGAAAGCAGGTATTCTGTGACAGCTTTGGATCTGAAAGTTCAAATGCAACAAGCATTCATTCTGTTCTTAACATGTGCATGACTGTACTAAATATAGTGAGGAATATGAAGATATCCACAGTATATTCCATCACACAGTCCTGAAATTATCTTAAAGCTATCCCAGAATGCAGAGTGTGCAACAGGGATGACAAAAATGCCAGATATTCACAACACATGCAGAGGGCCCCCAGGGCCTTGGACTTAGCTCTGGGTCATATAACATGGAGTATACCCTATGAGGGTTAGTTTTTTGAACATGAAACCTTAGAGTCAGAAGAAACTTAGAGATTATCTAGACTAGCCTCCAACTCAGTGTAGGAATCTCCACTACAGTACCCCTTAAAGGTGGTCATACAATCTCAAATTCAATGTCCCCAGTGATGGTGAGCTAACTACCTCAAAAAGGCAGCATGTTATGTGTCTATAAACTTCGGGTAAAATTGCATGTTACTTGGGTATTTACGTATGTAATTTAAATGCTTATTTCGCAAAATATTTTTTTTCTACAAAGTACTCAGCAAAGCTCATATTACCAGGGCAACAGAAAATGTGGCATATTATGGTTGTTGAACAAGTGGGTTACTAATAGTGCCCATAAAAGATGAGGCACCACATAAAATCTCAACCCAAAATAGAGGAGAAAATCCTAGGGACCTTCTCTAGTAACTTGAAGGAAGTGTACTTCTTGCTGCAGTTCAGCACTGGCTATGTGGCTACCAAAACCATCCAGCTGCCACATTTGGGGAGTAGGCAGAAGTTGTACAAAGCATTTCTCTGGACTCTGTATTATCAGGAAAGATGGAAAGCATCCACAGCAATTGGGGCAATATTATTAAAAGAAAACAAAGACGTTTTAGATTCTAATAACATAGAAAGAACTCAAAGCTAAGGCAAGATTGCCAGTCTTTCTATTTTAGCAACTATAGATTTGTATCCACTGTCCCTAAAACAATGCCCTGCTCATAGCTGAATTTTCATGGAATGTGTCGCGGATGAGGAAAAGAAGGAGAAATAAAAGCGCCTGACCCAGTGAGGTATATAGCATGTTCAATAGGTGTAAGGCATTTTACCCAGAGCATGAAGCTTGATTTTTGTAAAGAAGCAGCAGCATCCCAGGATCCGTGGGACAAAGGTGTCATGGCTAAAGGTATCAAAGACAGGGTCATGGAGGGAAGTAGGAGAAAGGTTCACAGAAGAGGAAGAGAAGGTGAGGAATCACTGTACAACTGTAAATAAATGTAAACATAAATATGTATAAAGCATAATAATAAATGTGTGACTCTAATCAAAATGGAGTGAACTAGACCATCTTTAAAAGCATAAATTACATGAAGGATTACTGAGCACTATTAGAAGCAAGAGAATGTGCTACAGACCTTCAGGGGAGCCATATCTTGGCTGTTAGGATTTCCCATTGAAGGTATAGAGGAAGTTGGGAGTAACTCAAATACGGCCAACCTGAAAGTGTGCCATCTTCCAGCAGCACTTATCTACGATGTGCCATAGAACCTGCAGAGACTTACCAAAGCTACTGATCATTACCCATTCCTGTTGATGCTTAGGACACTATCAGAAGATCAGACAGATATCTTTAAAGACTGTGAAATTTGCGGCAGTAAATTGAACGACCTGGGAAGCTAGGAACACAGGTTTTTTTGTTTGTTTTTCTATTTCTCCTTTTCGAAAGTTGGGCCTTTGGAAGAAGAGTTAACAGGATTGGAAGGCGGCTGCCTGATTATGCAGATTGTGTCAAATAACAGAGAAAAATGCATAGATACTAAATCTAGTTCCAATAGAGGAAAGCAGGTATATGACAGGAAAAGGGGAAAAAAATCAAAGTTTAGAATTTACCTGGTGATTAACATGAGGAAGCAATTAGGGAAAGGGCTAGTCACAGTATTGTGTCCACAAATGTTTGGGTACTAATGCTCAGAGACAGTATGTGTAATAAAGTGAAATTTGTATTAGAACTCAGGACATTAAATGTGAGCTCATCAGTATCACTGAGACCTGATCGAATGGAACATCTGGCTGGAAATTGGAGTTGGTGAGTAACAGGAAAACCTACTGTGAGAGGACTTGGAGTACGATTACATCAACACTATGTACACCAGTCTGAAAATTCATGAATGGTGGTGTCGGAGGAGCATGGTGGCATTCTCTGGTCAGTTACACCAGTCATTCTTCAAATAGATATAGACCTGTGTTTGAGGAGAGCCATCAGGATGAAGGGACTCGAATGCCTTATGAAGGTCAGATGAGGGAACTAGGAATGTGGGAATAACGAAAGGATAACAGGCTTTGGACTTCGAAGTTGAATCCCAACTCCACCACTTACTGGCTATGTGACTTGGGCGCTGGGCCCTACTCATTCAAATGTTACTGTTTACTTTAACACCTGTCATGTGTCAGGTGCTGTGCTAAGCACTGGGTCTATAATGCTGACATAAATAGGCACAGTCCTTGCCTTTAGAGAGTTTTAGTTTCTTCACTAGTAAAATGGGGTTAATAATATTAAGCACATCCCTTATACAAGATTATTGTGAGGATTAAATGAGATGGTGCATGATGCATGTCCGTGATGCATGGAGAGTTCGGCTCAGTACACAGTGTTGGGGCTTTGTCAATGTGTAATAAATTGTAACTTTATGTATATGTAGGGATGCACGAATGTTTTACTTATCTTCAACTATCAGAAGAAATGTCCTGTAGAAGATAGGATAGGCTTTTCTGTATGTTAGAACCAGGAGGTATAGGTAGGAGCCTCGGGGAGAGGCAAATTACTGCTCAATAAAGGAAGATGTTTCTAATAGAGCTGACCAAAGATGGAACGAGTTGCTTGAGAAGCTTAAAAGTTCCCCACTGTGAGAAGAAATTAAGCAGAGGGTAAATAGCATCCTTACAAATATGTGCCCTGTCTTAATTCTTGGTTGTGTGGTCCCAGTGTTTCGTTAAAGCTCCTTTGCTTGTATGAACTGCATAGTACCAGATGCAGATGAGGCAATGGACTTTCTTCTGGTTTTCCCAGTCCAGATGTGGCCTGATGGAGTTTGCTTTTTAGAGTGAGGTACAGGGCCAGGAGTAGGATAAGGCAAGAGAAATGTCTAAGGTGCAAAATTTAAGGAGACACTCATTCTCATGGCCATGCAAGTGTATGGTTAGCAACTGCATGACCCTGAGAGTGAGTGCCTTATTCAGTTTTGCACCTTAGGTATTTTTCTTGCTTCACCCTAGTCCTGGACCTGTTGAGGTATTAGGACAGTAAGGAGTGGGTTTGGTTGGGAGTTCTTTCAAACAATAATGACATCAACTTTCTCAGGTTCAGGTGTCTACGTTGCCACATACGGTACCCCCTACATCTGCTTTTGACCCAGGCTGTTGGTAAGCTCGAGGCATCTCTTATTCCTGAGCGACTCCACCTTGTTCATGTGCTGCTCAGGTGCCAATACTGCCAAGACGTGGAGTGCACCGCATTCTGCACCTGGTGAAACCTCTGAGCACCGAGGAAGTCTCCAGGGGAACACTCCCTGAAATAAATAACTTCTTAAAAAGACATGTTTATGGCTTTTCTTTCACCCTGTAGGTATGTGCACATTTGTCTCTGTCACCAGAGGTGCTTCTGATCTAGGGTTTCACAGTTTTCATCTCCTCATCCATCTCTAGGAATCCTTTCTTCCCCACCCGTTTTGCTTAACCTGCAGCTGAAGATGCAGTACTGAATTCTTTGACTCCCTTGTCTGGCTGCCTGGAATCTGGGATACGAGCACCCAGGCTCTGAAAGAGCCCTGTTAAGAACACCTTTACTAGCACACAGAGAACTTAGGGAGATGGTTGAGGAATCTCCCCGGGAAGAAGAGTTCTGAGAATAGAGGTATTGGGGCAAGGCAGCTGGAAACCTCTATTACACGTAGCTTGGTTTATCGCTACATCTCTGGTGTGTCAGGCAGGGAAGGATGCCACGTACAGAGTCTAGCGTGCTTGGCACGTGGAAGTTTGCTCCATCCCAGGAACCAAGTCTTGGGGTTATTGGGTTGCCCTATTTAGAGTACTATACACTTCCTTATTTTTCCCTATGGCTGTCTGGAGGATTACAGGGATTCCAAGGAGGAATATAGTGAGGGTCTGGGTTGGCATCCAGAGAGGGAGGTACTCCTCACATACCCCCATCCCTACTTCCTTCATGACCAACTGTTGTCAGTGAGCATAGTTGTATCAGGACGACCAGACCTTTTTCCAGTAAATAGTGAAGAGGATTTGGGGACTGGTGGCCAGGTTATAAGACTATAAGTTTAATACTACTGATCAAAGAGAGGACAAAGAGATGGCCCCTGGGGAAGGGGGTCATGGTGTCAAGAGTAAGACAGGATTTTATCCAGAGGTAGATGAAGATTGAGAGCTCTGGACTATATCCTGACTGACTTTCATTTTAGGGAGGAGCAGTCTAACAACCTGCCCCAAGGTCCTCCGCAGGGGAGACTGTGAACTCCAAGGGCAAGATTACCCTTTGGGATCCTCAGGAAAAGTTGCAAACATTAGTGAGGTGAGTCGCTGCCCCACCTCAGCCCGGGAGCAGAGAAAGCAGTTCCAGCCTGCCGCCTTGCTCGGTGCCTCTACAGCGACCCCAAGGATCTGCCACATTTGCGAGCAGCTCCACAGCTGGGCCCTGACACACCCACAAGCTGCCTATACAGCAGCCGTCTTTTTTGGTTTTTTCTTTTTTGTTGTTGTTGTTGTTGTTTTGCTGTGAGGCCGGGGTTTGGGGGTGGAGTGTCAGCTGGCTGCTTCAGAGGACTGAGTGGTTGGAAAGAATTTGGAGGTTGCGGGGCGCGGGGGCTTGTGGGAGAGAAATGAAGAGAAAACAAATCGGTCGGCGAGGTAGTGCCTAAGTAACGGGCGTGATGTTGGGAAATGAAAGTGGAGTGTATATGGCCCCAGGCAACAGCTATACGCTGCATGGTCTTAAGTCTGCTCAAACTAGCTGAGGGATTTCAGACCCTCTCTAAACGAGGTGGAGCAGTGTTTGTGTGCTGTATTCACGTGCGCAATTGATCGTGGACAGGATGGTGAGGGAGGCACAGTTAATTTTTGGTCTTAGCCATATGTTAAGTGAACGGAACAAATCTGAGTAAAGTGCGTGCGGTGTGTATGCGGGTGTGTAAAATTCCCAGAGGCTCATAGAATTCAGCACAGAAACTGGCTTTGAATGCCCTCCTTTACTTCCTTCCCAGGCCTCTTCTCCTGCAGCCCCTGCTCATTACCTCTCATATTGGGTTTCTCGTTCTCCCTCTTCAGTTCTCTGCTTCCCTCCACCTCGGGTCCCTAGCCCTTCTCCCTCTCAGCTTCCTTCTCCCTGCCGCTCTCCCCTCTGGTGTTGCGTTCTCTGCACTCCCCTTCTCTGTACCTCTCTCTCCCACTCGCCTCCCTTCCCTCCTAATCCCCCTCCTGTTTTTCTTCCTTCTGATCCAACTGCTCAGACCTCCCAGATTTCTCCCCTCCAGGGGCCTCAGTGTTGACATTCTGCTCTCTCCCTTACTTTCTTCTAATACAAGGCAGAAAAGGATAAAACCCTTAAGTCTTTACATACACTCAAACTGCTCTAATTCATCCTAATTGCGGACTGGAGATGGAGGGTGGGAGAAAGGGAGGAGGTAAGGTCAGTCTGAATTAATGAAAAATCGAAGTAATAGAACGTTTTGCAAGAAAGGTAATTGTATTACTTTCAGGTACATCCAGTAATACTGCTAACTGGAACAGAAGCCAAGAGACTCTTATAAGTGCTTTAACAAAGAGATAAGAATCATGGATAATTAGCATTATTATGCAGCTGTAAGGCCCTCACTCTTAAATAGGCTGATATTTCCCTTATTTATACTCTAAATCTGTTAGTAGACCTCTTTTCTTAGCTAGAGGTAAAATCCTATTATAAGGGTTCTTTATAACCCTGATTTCCATGTCACTGCAGACGGTCCATTATAACAGTGCTTTGTTGATCTGGTTACCAAAATTACTGACAACAATGATGTACAACAAATGATTTTTCTGGTCCCTATCTATTTAATAGTTATTCTCCATAAAGAGAGCTCTTTTCCACTGTAGATGGTAAACAGGAGGAGGGGAGTGGAGATGAGTTATTCTGGAGCTAAGCCATGTAGATGTGTGTGCTTGTGTGCACAGATCCATGGCTGTTGATCTGTGGGGAAGCATTTAATGGGATTGTGTGCACAGTAGCATATATAAGGGGATCGGCTGTGTGTCTCTATGTATAAAGGCCTGGTATGTACCTGGATGTGTGTTGAGGTCACTAAATATGTAAGTATCAGGATGTGTGTGTCTGAGATCTGAGTCTTTTTATGGGTATGGGCGTGTGTGAGACAATTTGTTTAAACAACTGTGTGAAGGGTAGAGTTTGGGAAAATTGTAGTTTAACCCTGTGAGTGTATCTATGTAATTTGTTATGTGTGTGTAAGAAAAAGAAAGACTATGTGCTCTGTACATTAGTAATTCTCAAAACAGGGCTATGAGATACTCCTTAAACCCTACTCTTCTCCTAATATAGATCCTTTGAGTTCTCTACCACCATTTTTTCCTTTGTTGCCTCTCTCCCTTCCCTTCTTCCTCCAGCTCCTTCTCCCCCCCTTTTTTTCTCTCTGATTTCAAAGCAAAAAACCTCCTCAAGCCTCCGTAAGTTATTCCTATCTTAATCCTGTCTTTTCTTCTCCATTCATAGCCTTGTCAGTTTTTCTCTCCAGGAACATTCAACCATGATTAATTCAAAACACCATTCAGATATGTGCCCAGCATGCTACTAGGTGCTGAGGAAGAGCAGGTGGGGAAAGCTGCCGAAAAAGCCTTGTAAAGGTGACAGTAGGGAAGAGAGTACAGTAGTCCCCTGTTTTCCATGGGGAATATGTTCCAAGACCCCCAGTGGATACCTGAAACCGAGGATAGCACTGAACCCAATATATACTATATTTTTTCCTATACAAACCACCTGTGACAAAGTTTAATTTGTAAAATAGGCACAGTAAGAGATTAACAAGAATAACATAATAAAATACAACAATCATAACAGTATACTGAAATAAAAGTTATGTGAATGTAATCTCTCTTGAAAGATCTTATTGTACAAATGAAATGCCTTTTCCATCTTAACTAAGTACTTGCCATGCACTGTGGCCGTGACTTTTGCTGTTTGAGGGTTATGGGTGTCCCTGGTGGGACCGTGGGGAGGGAGATGGCATGAGATTTCATCATGTTTGTTACTCAGAATGGCACACAGTTTTAAACTTATGAATTGCCCATTTCTGGAATTTTTCATTTAATATTTTCGGGCCACAAATGACCATGGGTAACTGAAACCACGGAAAGTGAAATCTCAGATAAGGGTGGACTAATGTAGTCTCCTTTGGTGAGTTCGGCAATTTTAGGATACAAGATTCCTCAGGTAATGCTCACAGTGTCTCTCTAGTGCCTCTGAAAACACCCTGGCACCACAGTGATGGTGCCGGCTTTCTTACTCCCACTTCTTCAACCCCCTGAGGGGAGGCTAAGCCTTTACCACTCACAGTTCTTCCATGATTTCCCCAAACTCTGAATTTTGGTCTCACTTACTATAACCTCCTATTTATTCACTTTCATTCATTCATTCACTCAACAAATATTTAGTGATGGATATTCATGTATCAGTTACTGTTTGTTTCAGGCATGTGGTGTATATTACTGAACAAAAGGGACAAAAATCCCTGCCCATGAGCTCATATTCTAACGTGGGGGGACAGATAAACAGCAATGAACATTAAAAAACATGTAAATGGTATACTCTATTAGACGATGATAAAGTAGACCAAAGTGAGACAGCTTGGGAGTGTATAGGTCCACTGTGGGAGTGGGTGTCACAGATTTCAGTTTTAAGCAGCATAGTCTGAATTGTCCTCACAAAGAAGGTGACATTTGAGCCCAAACTTGAAAGATCTGAGAGAGTGAATACACTAGTCCTCCCCACCCCATTTGAGGTTTTGTTTTCCATGGTTTCAGTTGCCTGCAGTCAACCACAGTACAAAAATATTAAATGGAAAATTCCAGAAATAGACAATTCACAAATTTTAAATTCTGTACTATCCTGAGTGGTGTGATGCAATCTCGAGCCATCCCACTCTGTCCTGCTTGGGATGTGAATCATCCCTTTGTCCAGCATATCCCGCCCATTAGTTACTTGGTAGCCATCAAGGTTTATCAGATCTACTGTTCTTGTATCGCAGTGCTTGTGTGTTCAAGTCACCCTCACTTTACTTACTTACTAATGGCCCCAAAGCACAAGAGAAGTGACTCTAGTAATTCGGAAAGGCCAAAGAGAAGCCGTAAAGCACTTCCTTTAAGTGAAAAAGTGATTTCTTTCTTCCTTTAAGAAAAATATCAAATGCTGAGGTTGCTAAGATCTACAGCAGGAATGAATCCTCTATGCGTGAACTTGTGAAGAAGGAAAAGGAAAGCCGTGTAACTTTGGCTATCATTCTTCAAACTGCAAAAGTTATAGCCACAGTGCATGGTAAGTGCTTAGTAAAGATGGAAAAGGCATTCAGTTTGTACAGTAAGGTATTGAGAGAAGGAGAGAGAGTGTGAGAAAGAGGGAGAGAGACCACATTCACTAACTTTTATTTCAGTATACTGTTATAATTGTTCTATTTTACTATCAGTTATTGTTGTTAATCTCTTACTGTGCCTAATTTATAAATTAAACTTTATCATAGATGTGTATGTATAGGAAAAAACATAGAGTATATAGGGTTCAGTACTATCCTTGGTTTCAGGCATCCACTATGGCTCTTGGAATATATCCCCTGCAGATACGGGAGATTACTGTAATGTGGATTCCTGGGAGAAAGATCTTTGCAGCACAGAGAATAGCTAGTGCAAAGGCCCTGTGGTGGGAGCATGGCTGATATTTTTTAAGGCACAGGGAAGATGCACAGTGGCTGTAACAGCCTGAACTGTTAGCAGGAAATGTGTTCCAGAAAGGAAATGGTGAAGGGTTGGGGGGGGATTTGTCTATATACTTCTTGTCCTCTACTCCTTGTTGTTCACCTCATCGTGATTACCTCTTACATAAAATGCTTAAGAAAGAGGGTTGTGGGCTTCCCAGGTGGCGCAGTGGTTGAGAGTCCGCCTGCCAATGCAGGGGACACGGGTTCGTGCCCCGGTACGGGAAGATCCCACAAGCCACGGAGTGGCTGGGCCCGTGAGCCATGGCCGCTGGGCCTGCGTGTCCGGAACCTGTAATCCACAGCGGGAGAGGCCACAACAGTGAGAGGCCCGTGTACCGCAAAAAATAAAAATAAATAAAAATAGGGTTGTGAGGATTTAAAGAGAAAACATGTATAAGGAGCGTGGAACATTATAGGTCCTTTGGAATGTTTTCCTCAGCTCCTTCCCACTCTCCATAAGTATCCCATGACTGGCCCTTCACAAATAGTATATGGAGATTTAGTGAGAAGTCCCATAGTTTCTATTTCAAAATGTTTAACTTCGTCCTATCTCTCTTGTTATATTCTGCCTGTAAGAAAAAATTATTCCTTTCTTCTTGCCAAGGCTGACTCCTCTGTACCTGTGCTTGGGCTTCCCATCTCTTCCTCCACTTTATCCCCTTTCTTGCATGCATTTTCAAACCCTCTCTTTCAGCTGGCATCTTCTCTTCTAGGGACAAGTATGCACAGGCCTCCATTACCATAAAATACCTTCCTTTAACCCTACTACATACTCAAGCAACAGCTTCATCTGTCTCCCCTAGCAAATTTCTTGAGTCTTGTTGCTTTTTCTGTTTCAACCTACATGCAATTTGACTTCCACTTTCATTTCTATATAGAAACTGAACTCAGGATGGTTACTAATATCCTCTTTCTCACCAAATCCAAAAGTATATTTTTAGTCCTCCTCATTCTTGATTCCTTTGCAATGGGCTTTGATGAAAAGAGCACAGACTGGATCAAGACCAATGTGGTTTTGGATTAAAACTCTGGCCTTGCAACTATGTAACTTTTTTGAGCTACAGGTTTTTTTCATCGTTAAAAAGCTGTTGATAATATTTACTTTGCCAGGTGTTGGTGAGGTTTAGAAACAATGGATGTAAAGTACCTAGTATATACTAGACACATCAAGTAATTTACCTCTACCTTCTGTGACTGATTTTTAAATCACTTTTGCTGAGTCTTCTCCTGAATCCTTAAAAAGATTTGCATAACCCAAGATTTTGCTCTTGAACCTCATCACACTGAAACTTCCCAGTCTGTTACCTACTGCCACCTCTAATATGGATATTTGGATGACTTTTACACCTAATTCTAGGTCTCTAGAAACTTCTTCTAAATGCCTGGCATGGATTTCTGACTTAAAGTTACCTTCTAGTATGTACTTTCTGTGATTCTATTTTGGAGATAAATGAAAACAGAGTTTTAGAGGGGCATGGATAGAGAGACAGCTGAGGTAGGGTACTACCTACTCTAGGCTGATGAGTTTAAATTGATAAAGTCAGCAGACTAAAGGAGTTCTGAGAAGTGGAGTAACACGATTTGAATTTAGCATCTATGTGGGTTGCACTAGAGCAAAGCAAAGCTGGGGCAAGGAAACCATTTGGACATATATTATGAAAGTCTTGATATTACTTGATGTGATTTTACAAAGAAAAAATTAAGCTGCAACCCAAGGAATTTTGCAGAGGAAGAACTAGAAAGACTCAGCTATATATTGGATGTAATATAAAGATTTGAGAGAAATCAAAAATATTCCACAGTTTCAGGGAAGAGACACTGGAAGACTAATGGTGTTGGTGGTGGTAGTGGTGAGATTAGGAGGAATTCTTGTTTTAAAAAGGATCCAGAGAGTGAGAAGGGAGAATAATTAAAAATTTGACATATTAAATTTCAGGGGACAGTAGGAAACCTAAGAGAAAAATATCTTTTGGGCAACTGGAACTAGAATACAGAAAAGAAAATAAGAAACTAGTGTCAGTCAGTGCTGGTGCTAGACACATTAGATTCATTTGTATACAAGGAGTAGCCAAAATTGGAAGAATAGATTAGCTGCCCTAAAGGAGTGAGTACAAAGGGGAATGGTTGGGGGACAAGAATTGAATTTTGGGAAACAGCCAGAGAGAATAAGTAGGAGGAAGAAGGAGAGCTGGAGGAGCCAGAAACAGAGAATTCAAAAACATAAAAAGAGAAGTAGTGTGAGAGAAACCTACTGACTTTCACACTAATTCATTGGTCCCTGACTGACTTTTCCATTTTGTACCCACTCTCTTTTACTCCCCCACCTGGTCCCAAGCTTTTCTTTCCATCTATCGTTTATCTGGGCCTCCTGGGCCTCAGAGTCTAATTATTATGCCTACTGTTGAAATCACTCTCAATTAATGCTTCCCTGCACCATCAGTTATTAACTCTTCTGTCCTAGGTAGTTAATACAGTCAAGAATACTCATTCACAAAAAACACACAGAAGGTGCTATATTTGCTAATTTGGTAAGTGATGTTTATGAACTGGAATACAATATTAGCGGGTCTTTCTTCCCAATAGGGTGGTCTGTAGGAACAAATACAGATGATCCATTATGGATTTATTTGTTTAGAAACAATGAGTGAAATATCACATTCTTATTAAGGCCCTATTGTGTGTCCAGCTGCCCCCAATCAATGAGAATATTGTGAGCAAATTAATATATAATATGAATAAGAATAACATATCTAGACTTTTGTGCACTCTTTTTCTATTTTTAAAAGCTTTCCTTCCTCAACATATTTCCTGCCTCCCCCATTCCCCCTTTTCTTCTTTTACACTCAATCATATTTCCTTTTTTTCACATGCTCACAGTCTGCACACATCCATAAATATTTTCAAAGACTCAGGGCTCTTCTACATTGCACTAACATGCACACAAAAACTTCCATTCATGTTTTTATACTTTTCTTCAGCTTGAATATTCAGCCAACTCAATAAAGAAATGTCCTCAAAAACCCAGCATAAGAATTAAATCATTTATACTTGTCCATCTTTGTATTTCTAATAACATTTTGCTAATGGAGGGTGTAACATAGAGATCTAATATTGTCTTTGATTCAGAAAGTGATATTTTCTCCTGGGTTAATATTTTATTTTATTATGGTTCTAAAAATTTTAAATATGTCTTTATTATTTCATCTGATTACTGAAGCAATATATATATATACACACACTAAAATATTAAAAATTTAGAAAAATATAAATAATAACCAAATATCCTCTGCAACCATGACAGAGTAGCTGGCAGTGAACTTGATCTCCTGCCATAAACAACAATGAAACTAGAGAAAATATTTAAGGACACTGTTTTCAGGAACTAGACAATAGACAGTACAGGAATATGGACCCTAAAAGAAGGAAGACAAATGAGGTGAGCCTCACATTCTCCCACCTCTCTGCCTGGGGACAATTTTCCAACAATGGCACAGAGACCAGAGTTTGTGAGAGGGTTTCCTTTAGGTGTTTGGCTTAGGCCTGAACTGCACAAGTGCAGAGCAAGATGCCATGAGACCTAGCAGACTGTGGCTGTTAGAAGTGAGCAGAATGGAGATTTTAGAGGTCACACAATGCAGGGAGATATTAGGATTCAATTCCAGCGAGAATGGAGAGACTTTGTTAAAACCTAGGCACCAGAAGGGCCATGCCTTAAGAATAAAGACCATGCCCTAAAGATAGGGCCACTCTAGACACATCTTAACAAAGCTTAAAACCAAGCCTACACGGGGTAAAGGAAAACTACTAGTAAATAAACTGAATATCAGAACAAAAGTCATCATTCATTAATAGAAGTAAAATCCAGACTCCTTAAAGTATATCTTTGACAATAACTGACATGCAATAAAAAAATCACTAGACATGTGAAAAATCAGGAAAATATGACTAAAATCAAGAAAAAAAATATGCTGTCAATGGAAAACAACTCTGTGATGATCCAGATATTGGAATGATCAATCAAGGATTTATATCAATAATTTTAAAAATGTTCAAGGTCATAAAGGAAAATACTATTTTAATGGACAAAAAGATGGAGAACCATAGCAGAATGTAAGTTCTAGAAACAAAAAGCACAAAAATATAACATGAAAAATAAGCTAGATGAACATATCAGATTGATGATGGCAGAAAGGGACAGTGGACTTGAAATACCATAGAAACGACCCAATCTAAATGATGGAGAGAAAAATAATTGGGAAGAAAATGAACAGAGTTGCTGAGACCTGTTGAAATCCCAGATGGGAGAAGAGAGAGAGAGAATGGAGCAGAAAAAAATATTTTAAGAAGTAATGATTGAGGGACTTCCCTGGTGGTCCAATGGGTAAGACTCTGCACTCCCAATGCAGGGGGCTTGGGTTTGATACCTGGTCAGGGAATTAGATCCTGCATGCCACAACTAAAGATCCCACATGCCACAACTAAAAAAGATCCCACACATGGCAACAAAGATCCTGCATGCTGCAACGAAGATCTCGCATGCAGCAATGAAGATCCCACATGTCACAACTAAGACCTGGCACAGCCAAATTAAAAAAAAAAAGAAAGAAAGAAAGAAAGAAAGAAAGAAAGAAAGAAAGAAAGAAAGATTGAAAATTCCTCAAACTTGGTGATGTTCAGCAACCTACAGATCCATGAAGCTAAGTGAACTCAAAGAAGAAAAAAATACAAAGATGTCCACACCTAGATTCCTTATAGTAGACCTGCTAAAAAATAAATAAATAAAGTGACAATTTGAAAGCAGAGAAAGAAAAATGACACGTTACTTACAGAGGGAAAGCAATATAAATAAGAGCTGATGTCACATCAGAAAAAATGGAGGCCAAAAATCTGTGGAATGATATGAATGAGAACAAAAAACCTGTCAATCCAGAATTTGACACCCATCAAGAAATAATCTTCAAACATGAGGGTAAAGAGAAGACATTTTTGGATAAATGAAAGCAAAGAGAATTTTTCTGCAATGAATCTTCACTATAAGAAGTATTAAAAGGAATTTTTCAGGCAGAAAGGAAATGATACTAAGTAGAAATATATAATATATAAACAGGAAGAAATAAGGAGCACCAGAACTGACAATGAATGAAATATGTGGGGAAATATGAGACAAGATTTTTATATTTTACTAAACTTTTTAAAAGGCAAATTACTATTTAAACAAAATAATGTCATTATAAGGGTTATTGCATATATTAAAGTAAAATATGTGACAACAAAGGATGAAGATAAATGGAATTATACTGTTGTAAGTTTCTTACATTTGTGGAGTATGAACTATGAAATAATACAACATTAATTTTAAGCAAATTATGGTAAGTGAAGAATGCATATTCTAATATCTAGAAAAACCACTAAAAATTACCTAAAGAGGTAAAGCTTAAAAGTTAATGGTGTGGGGCTTCCCTGGTGGCGCAGTGGTTGAGAGTCTGCCTGCTGATGCAGGGGACACGGGTTCATGCCCCGGTCCGGGAAGATCCCACATGCTGTGGAGTGGCTGGGCCCATGATCCATGGCCACTGAGCCTGCACGTCCAGAGCCTGTGCTCCTCAGCAGGAGAGGCCAAAACAGTGAGAGGCCCACATACCACAAAAAAAAAAGTTAATGGTGGAAATTAAAGTGCATATTAAAAATATTTATTAAATGCAAGAGAATGCAAAGAGGAACAAAGGGAAAGAAACAAATGAGACAAATAGAAAACAAACAGCAAGATATTTAAATCCAAACACATCAATAATTACATTAAATATTAATGGAAAAAACTCTAAAATGTCAGATTGCATTAAAAAGCAAGACTTCTCAAATATATGTTGCATATCAGAGACAAATTTTAAAGATGCAACAAAGTAAAGGATAGGTAAAGATATTATGCAAATGTAAGGATATGAAAACTGGGGTAACTATATTAAGATTAGTCAAAATATTATCAGATGGAGGAAAACTTTTTAAAATTTGTTACCATCATACCTATCATAAAAGAATAGCTGATAGAAATTCTCTAAATAGAAAGGAAATGATAAAAGAAAGAATCTTCAAACCTCAGGAAGCAAGAAAGAACCAATGAAAGAGAGAATACGGGTAAATACAACAGGTTTTCTTCCTCCTCTTGAGTTTTCAAAATTATGTTTGATGGCTGAAGGAAAGATTAAAATCCTGATATAGTTCTCAATGTACACAGAAAAATATTTGACAGTTGTATTATAAATAAGGGAAGGTAAAGAGATGTAAGGGAGGTTAGGTTTCTATGCTCCTCTTGAACTGGTAAAATGTTAACACCAGTAAACTGTGATAAATTAAATATATATAATATAATGCCTAATGCAAATGCTTAAACAGCAGAACAAAGAGATGCACTCAAAAACACTATAGATAAATTCTATAAAATGTTCAAGTAACTCACAGTAAGGCAGGGAGAAGAAAATGGAGACCTCAAAAATAGAGTCCAAATAGAAAACAAAAAATAAAATGGGATGCTTGAAATTAATGTCAATAATCACATTAAATGTAAAAGGTGTAAAGACACCAACCAAAAGTCAGAGATGTCAGGATGGATAACAAAAAATGACACAACTCACTCATTTCAAATGTAAAAATATAGGTTGACTGAGAGAATAACAGGATGGGAAAAGATGTAACAGTGTGGAAAATATAATCATAGAAAGCAGGAGTGGGCAACATCTTTAATCATTAGAGAAATGCAAATCAAAACTACAATGAGATATCATCTCACACCAGTCAGAATGACCATCATCAAAAAATTTAGAAACAATAAATGCTGGAGAGGGTGTGGAGAAAAGGGAACACTCTTGCACTGCTGGTGGGAATGTGAATTGGTACAGCCACTATGGAGAACAGCATGGAGGTTCCTTAAAAAACTACAAATAGAACTACCATATGACCCAGCAATCCCACTACTGGGCATATACCCTGAGAAAACCATAATTCAAAAAGAGTCATGTACCAAAATATTCATTGCAGCCCTATTTACAATAGCCCGGAGATGGAAACAACCTAAGTGTCCATCATTGGATGAATGGATAAAGAAGATGTGGCACATATATACAATGGAATATTACTCAGCCATAAAAAGAAACAAAATTGAGCTATTTGTAATGAAGTGGATAGACCTAGAGTCTGTCATACAGAGTGAAGTAAGTCAGAAAGAGAAAGACAAATACCGTATGCTAACACGTATATATGGAATTTAACAAGAAAAAAATGTCATGAAGAACCTAGGGGTAAGACAGGAATAAAGACACAGACCTACTAGAGAATGGACTTGAGGATATGGGGAGGGGGAATGGTAAGCTGTGACAAAGCGAAAGAGAGGCATGGACATATATACACCACCATACATAAGGTAGATAGCTAGTGGGAAGCAGCCGCATAGCACAGGGAGATCAGCTCGGTGCTTTGTGACCACCTGGAAGAGTGGGATAGGGAGGGTGGGACGGAGACGCAAGAGGGAGGGGATATGGGAACATATGTATATGTATAACTGATTCACTTTGTTATTAAGCAGAAACTAACACACCATTGTTAAGCAATTATACTCCAATAAAGATGTAAAAAAAAAAAGAAAGAAAGCAGGAGTGGGTATTTAATATCAGATAAAGTAGGCTTTGGAGCAAAGAAAATTACCAGAAACAGATAAGACTATTACATAATGATGAAAAGGTCAGTCCATTGAGAAGACATAGCAGTCCTAAGTGAGTATGCACAAAACAACAGAGCTTCAGAATATGTAAAGCCAAAACTGATAGAATTGAAAGGAAAAATAGACAAATCCACAATTATAGGTGAAGAGTATAGTACATCTTATGAAGAATTGATAGAATAGAAAAAGAATCAGCAAGTATATTGAAGAGCTCAACAACGCCATCAATAACAGGATCTAGTTAACATTTGTAGAACACTGAACCCAACAACAGCAGTATACATATTCTTTGCAAATGCCCTTGGAAAAATATATGAAAGTAGACCCTATCTAGGGCCATAACACAAACCTCAACAAATTTAAAAGAATTGAAATTATTCAGTATGTTTTTTGGCCATAATATAATCAAACAAAAAATCAGTATTAAAAAGATAACAAGAAAACCTCAAAACACTTGGAAATTCAACAGAGCAGCTCTCAATAATCTGCAGGTTAAAAGGTAAGTCTCAAGGGAATTTTAAAATGCATGGAACTGAATGCAAATTAAAATACAATATATCAAAATTTGTGGGATGCACTGAAAGCAGTGCTCAGAGGAATATTTATAGCACTAAGTGCTTCCATTACAAAAGAGATAAAGTTTCTAATTAATAATAAAAACTCCTGCCTCAAAAAACTAGGAAAGAAGAACAGAATGAACTCAAAGCAAGAAGGGAAAAAATACTAAAAATAAGAACATAAATCAAAATGAAATTGAAAACAGAAAATCAATGAAACAAAGATCTGATTCTTTATAAAGATGAATAAAATGGACAAACCTCTAGTAAGAAAAAAAGGAGAGAAAATACAAAAGTTACAAATATTAGGAATAAAACAGTGGACATCACTAAAATCTTTGCAGATATCAAAAAGATGAGTAGGTCCAACTTCAGAGTACTTAAATAAATTAAGTAAATATTAACAGATCTGAAGGGAAAAATAGACAACAATGCAATATAGGGAACTTCAATACCCCACTTTCAACAGTGGATTGATCATCCAGACAGAAAATCAATAGGGAAATAATGGACGCAAACTATACTCTAGATCAAGTACACCTAACAGACATACACAGAATGCTCCATCCAACAGCAACAAAATACACATTCTTCTCAAGTGTACATGGAACATACTCCAGGATAGATCATATGTTAGGTCACAAAATAAGTCTTAGAGAACTTAAAACATTGAAATCATACCAAATATCTTTTCCTACCATAATGATAGGAAACTAGAAATCAATAACAGGAGGGAAACTAATAAAAAGCACAAATATGTGGAAATTAAACAGTACACTCCTGAACAACCAATGGGTCAAATATGAAATCAAAAGGGAAATTTAAAATTCTTGAAACAAAAATGGAAGCACAACATACCAAAAAAAAAAAAAGGTATTGTTAAGAGGGAAGTTTAAGTGATAGATGCCTACATTAAAAAGAAAGAGCTCAAATAAACCACCCAAATTTACACCTCAAGGAACATAAAATAGAGAGCAAACTAAGCCCAAATTTAGCAGAAGAAAGGAGAGAAAAATATCAGAGCAGAGAGAAATGAAATAGATAATAGAAAAAAAATAGAAAAGACCAACAAAACTAAGGGTTGGCTTTTTTTAAAAGGTAAACTAAATTGACAAATCTTTAGCTAGACTTACTGTGAAAAAAAGAGAGAAGATTCATATAAATAATTTTAAATGAAATAGGAGACATTACAACTGATGCTACAGAAATACAAAGATAATAAGACACTGCAATGAACAATTTTATGTCAACAAATTGAACAACCCAGAATAAATGAATAAACTCCTAGAAACATATAACTTATGAAGACTAAATCATGAAGAAATAGAAAAACAGAACAGGCCAATAATGAATAAAGAGTTTGAGTCAGTAATCAAAAATGTCTCAATGAAGAAGTGCCCAGGACCAGAGGGCTTCATTGGTGAATTTTACAAAACATTTAAAGAAAAATTAACACTAATCCTTTTCAAATTCTTCCCAAAAAGTTGAAGAGGAGAGAGAGATCACTCCCAAACTCATTTTACAAGGCCATTATTACCCTGACACCAACGCCAGATGAGGATACTACAGGAAAAGAAAACCACAGGCTAGAATCCCTGATGAATATAGATGCAAAATGTCAACAAAATACTTACAGATCTAATTCAACAGCTCCTTAAAAGGATCATATGCCATGATCAAAAAGGATTTATAGCTGGAATAAAAGATGGCTCAACCTATGCAAACCAATAAATGTGATGCATCACATTAATAGAATTAGAGATAAAAATGATATGATCATCTTAATAGATGCAGAAAAAGCATTGACAAAATTCAACATCCTTTTATGATTAAAAACTCTCAACAGATTAGGAATAGAAGAAAATTACACCAATATAAAAAAGGCCATATATGACCAACCCACAGCTAACATCTTACTCAACAGTGAAAGGTTGAAAGCTTTTTCTCTAAGATCAGGAAGAAGACAAGGGTACTCTCTCACCACTCCTGTTCAACATAGCACTGGAAGTCCTAGCCAGAGCAATTAGGCAAGAAAAAGAAATGAAAGACATCCAAATCAGGAAGAAAGAGCTAAAATTATCTCTATCTGCTGGTGACATGATCTTGTATATAGAAAATCTATATACAAAAACAGTTCACCAAAGCCTGTTAGAACTAGTAAAGAAAATTCAATAAAGTTGCAGGATACAAAATCAATGTAGAAAAATTAGTTGTGTTTCTATACACTAAAAATGAACTATCTGAAAAAGAAGTAAAGAAAACAATTCCATTTATAGTAGCATCAAAATGCTTAGGAATAAATTTAACCTAAAACTGTAAGACATTGATGAAAGAAATTGAAGAAGAAACAAATAAATTGATAGATATTCCATGATCATGGATCAGAAGAGTTATTAATGTGAAAAAGTCTATACCACCTAAAGCCACCTATTGATTCAATGCAATTTCTATCAAAATTCCAATGGCAGTTTTCACAGAAATAGAAAAGAATCTTAAAATTCGTATGGAACCACAAAAGACTCTGAATAGCCAAAAAAATCTTGAGAAAAAGCAAAGCTAGAGACATCACACTTTCTAATTTTAAGCTATATTACAAAGCTATAGTAACCAAAACAGTGTGGTACTGGCATAAAAAGAGACACACAGACCAATGGAACAGAATTAAGAACTCAGAAATAGACATATGCATATATAGTCAACTCATATATGACAAGGGAGCCAAGAATACTCAATAAGGAAAGGATACTCTCTCCAATAAATGGTGCTGGAAAAACTGGAAATTCACATGCAAAAGAATGCAATTAGACTCCTATTTTACATCACTCACAAAATTAACTTGATATAAATTAAAACAACTGTAAGAACTGAAACCATAAGACTCCTAGAAAAAAAACAGAGCAGAAAAGCATATTGACTTTGGTCTTGGCTGTGACACCAAAAGCACAGTCAACAAAAGCAAAAATCAACAAGTGGCACTATATTAAACTAAAAATGATTCTGTACAGCAAAACAAATAATTAACAAAATGAAAAGGCAACCTATAGAATGGGAGAAAATATTTGCAAACCATATGTCTGGTAAGGGATTAATATCCAAAATATATAAGGAACTCATACAACTCAACAGCAAAACAAAATAAACAAAACAAAACAAGAACCCACAATTTGATTTAAAAATGGGCAAAGGGCCTGTGCTCTCTCTTTCTTTGAGTTTGTCCTTTTTAGACTCCACATAAAAGTGATATCATACAGTATTTGTCTTTCTCTGTCTGATTTAATTCTCTTAGAATAATACCCTCAAGGTCCATCCAAGTTGTTGCAAATGGCAAGATTTCCTTCTTTATCATGGCTGAATAATATTCCTATCTTCACATCTTCATTCATCCACTGACAGACATTTGCATAGTTTCCATATCTTGGCTATTGTGAATAATGCTGCAATAAACATGGGAGTGCAGATGTCTTTTTGGTATCTTGTTTTCAAATCCTTTGGATATATACCCAGAAGTGGGATTGCTGGATTATAGGATAGTTCTATATTTAAAAATTTTAGGAACCTCTATACCATTTTCCATAGTGGCCGCATCAATTTGAATTCCCAGTATCGATGCACTAAGCTTCCCTTTTCTCCACACCCTCACCAACACTTGTTATCTCTTGTCTTTTGATGGTAGCCATTCTAACTAATGTGAGGTGATATCTCATTGTGGTTTTGATTTGTATTTCCCCGATGAGTAGTGATGTTGAGCACCTTTTCATGTACCATTTGTACATCTTCTTTGGAAAACTGTTCAGTTCCTCAAAATGGGCAAAGTATTTAAACAGATAATTCACCAAGGAAGATATATGGATGTTAAATAAGCCAATAAAAAGATGCCCAATATCATTAGTCATTAGGGAGACAGAAATGAAAACCAAAAAAATGAGATGTCACTACATACATACCCTAGAATGGCTAAAATAAGAAAACTGAGTATATCAAGTGTTGTGAAGATGGGAGCAACTGGAAATCTCAGACATTGCTAGTGCGAATGTAAAATGGCACAACTACTTGAAAAACAGTTTGGAAGCTTCTTTAAAAGGTAAGCATTTCACCTACCATATGGATCTAGCTATTCCTCTCCTAGCTATTTACCCAAGAGAAAGGAAATGATATGTCCCTATAAAGATTTATACATGAAAGTTTACAGCAGCATTATTTGTAATAGGTAAAACATGTGAAAGTCCAAATGTTCATCAACAGAGAAATGGATGGATAAACAAATTGTAGTTTGTCTATACAAGGAAATACGAGTCAGGAAAAAAAGAAAGGAATGAACTACTGATAACCCAAGAGCATAGATGAATCGCAAATAATCAGTCTTAGTGAAAGAAGGCAGACAAAAAAAAGAGCACATTTCATTTATATAAAATTCTAGAAAATCTAACCCATAATGACATATGCCAGCTGGTAGTTGCTTAGATGGAGGTGGGATGGTAGAAGAAGTAGGATGGGTTGATTGTAAAGAAGCATGAGAAAGCTTTTGGGGGTAATAGATGTGTTCATTATCATGATTGTGTTGATAGTTTTGTGGGTGTATGTGTATGTCAAAACTTATCAAATTGTACACTTTTAAAATGTGCAGTTTATTGTATGTTCATTATACCTCAATAAATCTGTCTAAAAAAGAAATTTAAAAAACTCCTTGAAATGTTTGCTTAAAATCTCTGTACTTTATAGTAAAAAAATTATGCTTCAATCAAGTTGATTTAATTTTTAAAATGGAAAAAATAATTATAATCACTGTTGGCATTTAGGTATATACCTTTTTGGTCTGTTTTCTACATACAAGTATGGAGAGGGATGCGTATTTTACAGGCATATTATACATACTATTTTAAATTTGTTTTTTCACCTCATTCATAAAGATTATACATCTATTCCAATAGATATAAAATGACACAATCTTTTTAATGGCTATATAAAATTCTATTGTATGTATGTATTATATTGTATTCAATGGCTCCCCTATTTTAACTTTGGTTTGTATTATATTATTACATACAAAACTGGGATGAACATCCTTATACATATATTTTTGCAAATTTTTATATTATTTTCTTATAATAAATTATTCTAATTGATTTCTATGTCAAAGGACATTCTTTTTTTTTTCTTTTTAGGGCTTTTGGTGCATACTGCCAAATAGTCATCCATAAAGGGTTATAGCAACTTATACCCTTGCCAGAAATATATGAGAGTGCCTATTTCCAGTCATCACTGAGTATATCCATTTTTTCTTTGCATATCTGATGTGTGAGAAGTGGTTAACTCATAGCTATTTTAAATTACATTTCTTTGAATAATACTGAGGATGTATATTTAAAATTTTTTGGCATTTGTATTTCTTCTTTTGTGAATTGTCTGTGCACATCCTTCTCCATTTCTCTATTAAGGTGTTATTTTCTTATGTATTTAATGGAACTATTTTAATAGTAAGAATATTAACCACTTTTCTGCCGTGCATATTTAAAATATTTTCCCTCATTAGTTGTTCATCTTGTCTTTTAACTTGTGTTTTGCTGTTTAGAATCTTTCCATTTTATATTCTTTTTACAATTTATATTCATAGACTCTAAATTTTGTGTTGAAAAATAGGAGCTATCATTTTGTGTCTTTCACCATACATTGTGTTGTACTTATTTGACATTCACAAAATGTAAGAGTGCATAGAACTATACATGTAGAGCACTAGGAGCAGTGCCTGGCATATAGTAAGTATTCAATAAATTTTAGCTACTACTATTATTGTTATCCTTATTAAGTTAAAAAGTGAGTCTGATGATCTGGAAAATGAGATAGTTATATCAAATACAAAAATAAGGCTCAATTTTGTGGCCTCCACCCAGAATGAAATATAAAGTTGAATTCATCCAAATATCAACCGTCAACTTCTTCCTTTTGCTCCCTTTACATGAAGATTGAATGGCTTGATCTTTGGAGCTGATATAAATCACCCATCAAGTCTAGTTGCCCATCCTCTATGCTTACAAATCACCCTAAAGCTCCTTCTGGCTCTGACAATTTCAATGGAATATTTTGATAAAAGAAAGATTCCCTAATAATTGAACCTGAGTGTGCAGAAAAAACTTTCAAACATCTCACCTTTCCAACTCCTGTAGCTGCAGGCATCGTACAGAATGAAAGTAAACAGAGACAGTAATGATGCCATAAACAAGAATCTGCAGCAGTCGCCAAGCAGCTGAAGGACTCTGAGAGCCGAGTGATGCCTGGTGGAAAGAAGTTGTCTGATATCGGGAATGGTAGCATGTGATTGACATAGGTGAGAGATATAATTGACCATCTCTCTCCAGCAGGGCAAATAGTGGGTAAAGATGTGTTCTTATCATAGTCACGTTTGTACTTTAGAGATGTTCAAAGCATCTAGAGTACATGAATTTGGAGGGTGATATAAGGAACATGTTAACAGTCAATTCACTCATTTTATGAATGAGATTTGGGTAAAAGTAATAATGAAAATGGATGCCTGGACCTAATATAGCATTGTAGCATTTAATCATAATCAGAAAGTGTACCTTATCTGGATCAATGAGAAAAATAAAGTTAACCATGGAACACTAATGAAGTTTGCATGAAAATTAAGACATGTACTTTACTGCACACAATATTTATGTTTTTAAGTGGGTTGTACAAATATAAGGTTTTAATTACAACAGAGAACAATCACATAGGCATCTCTTCTAAAAATATTGTCTATTGGTCAGGTAGCCCCTATAGTTTATCACAAAATCCAACTTGACTAATGCTGGGTTACAATGCTCCCATACCCTTAACTCACTGCCCAAAATGCTAGTGTCATGCTTCCCCCTTCCCCCCCTTTTTTTTTGCCTCTCCTGGTAGACTCTAGGGAACTCTCAGAGGTTTCTGCATCTTCTGATGTCAGCAGCAGCTGTCCCTGCTGGCTTGGTTGAGAAGCATAATAGTGCCTCGCCATAAAAAGCTTGGAGAAGATTGCATTTAGACTGTAAATAAAAGTAACCTGCAAATGATCTTTAATTCATTTTCTATTTTCCTTGGATTTCTTTTTCTTCAATAAGGATAAGGCTGATGAGATAGTATGAAGAGAACACACGATGCTTCAGGAACCTCTTGGACTCCATTATCCTTGATCTCTAGTTGCCTGTCACACTTTAATGGTGATCATCCTCTCCCTTTTGAAATTTTATTCTCTTGGTTTCCATGACACTGTATACTGGATTACTCTTGTCTTACCTCTCTCCCTGCTACTTCCTATTTTTCTATCTTCTTTGCAGATGTCCTTCAAAATCTTGCTTCCCATATGTGTATGCTTCAGGTCAGTCTTTGGCACTCTCCTTTTCTCTGAATACATACTGTCTCCATGCTGTTTCAAATGCCACCAAAATGTGCATGACTCCTGAAATTTTCTCCAGGCCCTAATATTTCTCCAAGCTCATTTCACCTTCAAATCCTGGCTGGGTATTTCCACTTGCTTATTTCACCTAAACTCAATACATCTTGAAATAAGTTCACTACCTTTGCTATTCTTCATGTGAAGTGACTTTTCTTCTGACTGAATTATTTCTGTTAACAATCTCTTTTCCCAGTTACATAGTTGTGAAGCCTCTGGATCACCTTTAACTTCTTTCTCTGTCAGCCTTCTACACCCAGTCAGTTACCAAGTTCTGTCTGTTCTTCCTTCCCAATTAGTCTCATATTCTCTATACCTTTTACTTCCCACTACCACCACCATACCTTACTATTTCACACCTTGTTTATTGTGCTGGTCCTTCTGCCTCCTGTATTTCTTTCTTCTAAACTACTTAAACAAAAGTCCAAGATCATCTTTTTAATATACCATTCTCATTGTGTCATTAAATGCCTGAACCTATTGTCTCTTCATTGAAATCCTAACTCATTATTTTGGCGTTTAATCTTTCTAATGTTATGGTCTCAGTTGTCTTGTCCAAACTTATCTTCCATTATTTCTTAGAAGAATTTAATTCTGTTTTTCTACATCCAGATTTCTATGCTATTGTTGCTGCATTTTAATTCTATATTGTTAAAATCCTCCAAAGAATTATTATTTTTTCAGATAGTCAATATTCATTTAGATTTACTCAAATGTTTACCACTTTGCTCTTCACTCCTTCTTTCTTTTTCCTGGAGTATATCCTTTAGAATACCTTTGATTCTATTTCACTCTTCTAAAAGACACCTTAGTTTTTGTTTGTTTGAAAAAGTCTTTAAAGTAATAAAATACTAATTTCTAGGTTAGTAGTTATCTTTAAGCTAATTGAAGTTATCATTCCCTTGTCTTCCCATTTCCTTTGTTGCCTTTGAGACATCAGCTGTTGTCTAATTTGCTCCTTTGAAGGTAATCTGCCATTTTTAAATTCAGGTTGCTTTCAAGATTCCCTGTGTCTTTGTTTTACTGCAATTTTACTCTGATGTTTCCAGGTGCAGCTTTCTTTTAATTTATTTTAGTTCATATTTCTAGGACATTTTAAATTCACGAATTAGGTTTTTTCATTAGTTTAATGAAATTGGCAAGTATTATTTCCTCAAACATTACCTCTGCTCCATTTTTTTTTCTCTCCTCTCCTGGGTTCCGATTAAACAAATGTCACATCTTCTCACTCTGTCCTCTGTATCTTACCTGCTTTTCTCTTTGTATATTCTATAATTTTTCTCTTTGCGCTGGATTCTGGATATTTAGTTTTGACTTATTTTAGGTTCATCAATTTCTCTTTGGCTATGTCTAATCTGCTGTTATACCCACCAAAGAGCTTCTAATCTTGACATTGAATTGTTCAGTCTAGAAGTATATTTGGTGCTTTTTCATATCTGCTGTATCACTTTCTATGGTTTTGTGTTCCACGCAGACCATATTCATGCTTGTCTCTTATTTCTTTAAGCATAGTAACCATACATATTTCTTAGTCTGTATCTGATAGCCCCAAATCTGAAGTTCTGTGGGCCTGTTTCTGCTGTTTCATCCACATGATGTATTGTTTCTGTATGGGCCTGGTTGTCTTTGTAGGCTGAAAATTAGATCTTAATAACTATTAGTAAGAAAAATTCAGGTCGAGAATGATGGTATCCTCACCAGAGAAGATTTTTTTTAACATCTTTATTGTAGTATAATTGCTTTACAATGTTGTGTTAGTTTCTGCTGTATAACAAAGTGAATCAGCTATACGTATACATATATCCCCATATCCCCTCCCTCTTGTGTCTCCCTCCCACCCTCCCTATCCCACCCCTCTAGGTGGTCACAAAGCACCGAGCTGATCAGAGAATATTTTTGATCCTTCTGCCAGGCCCCAGGGAGCATTACCAACTTGGGACCATGTTAACCTAAATTTATGGCCTGAGAGTCCCTGGGCTACTCATGAACTGGGTTGCAAGTCTATGGAAGGGCAGGTCCAGTTCCCATTTACCCTGAGGGTGTAGCCCGTTGGGATCTGAGCTTATTGACAAAGGGAGTGTATCAGAATCTCCACTTCGAAAAGGTATTGGGCTTTGACTTCTGTTCCCCTCACCATGTGCCACTACAAAAACCACTACTCAATTTCACAGCTATTTATCTCAGACTGTCAAAAGACCTCAGGACAAAAGCAGCTTTTAGTACTAGGCTTACCTCTCTGGAATATTGCTTTCTCCTAGGCTTTGAAAAAGCAATTCCTATCCAGTTAGTGTTTTGATACTTTTAAGATGATTTTAAAATATTTCATTCTTCCTAACTGGGAGCAATCAGTAGGAATTACCTAGCCCACAATTATCAGAAGCAGAATTTCCTCTATGTTTCTTTTCAATGAATACTGTACTCAAGCCAAACTGCCCTGTGCCCTCTTACTTGAAATGTGATTTGCATATTCCCAATTACTAGTCCTTTCTTATGTTATACCTTATGTTTAATTCCATTCTCTTTGGGTTTCCATTTAAACCACTCACCTGGCTGTCATTTGTCTCTTGTAATCTTACCTATGCATTAGGCTCTGTTTATTCTCACCTCCTTTATGTAGTCTTCCCTTACTACAGATTAAAATGAATTATCCTCTGAACTATTATGAGAACTCTTTGCCTAACCTACTCCTCTGTCACATATATATTACCTTTTATTTACTGCATTTCATTTACCCCAAGATGCCATTCTGATTTCAGAAAAGTTAACATGAGAAAAAAGCACATATGTGAATTGATGTAATTTGATTTTGTATTAATTGCACCATTTCTTGTGTACATCTAGAGAGTAAGCTGCTCAAAAGTAGAGCCTGTCTTAAGACTTTTCTGTAACCCCTTGAAGTATATGTCACATGTTAAGTTCTAAATATATGTATTACTTGGTTTATTGGTTCTTTCTGTGATTTAATTGGAAAGTTTAAGATTGTGGCACTAGAATAATCTTTCATATTTCTTGTTTAGTGTTTTCTCAAACAGTCAGAAGGACTCTGGAGGAGAAAAAGAGCTCTACTTAAAACTTGTAAAATATCAAAAACTATGTTGTTATAATTTTCAGCATTTTATGTAGCCTATCTTTAAAAAACTCAAACTTTTAATTTTGAAATAATTGTAGATTCACATGCAGTTATAAAAATTACAGAGGTTATATAACCAGGAGTAGAATTGCTGGGTCATATGGTAGTTCTATTTTTAGTTTGTTGAGAAGACTCCATACTGTTTTACACAGTGGCTGCACCAATTTACATTCCCACAAACAGTGTATGAGGGTTCCCTTTTCCCACATTCTTGCCAACATTTGTTATCTGTGGTCTTTTTGATGATAGCCTTTCTGAAAGATGTGAGGTGATATCTCATTGTGGTTTTGATTTGCATTTCCCTGATGATTAGTGATGTCTTTTCATGTGCCTGTTGGCCATCTGCATTTTCTCTTCGGAAAAATGTCTATTCAGTTCTTCTGCCCATTTCCTAATTGGGTTGATTTTTTTGACGTTGAGCTGTATGAACTGTTTATATATGTTGGATATTAACCCCTTATCAATCATATCACTTGTAAACATTTTCCCCTATTCAGTAGGTTATCTTTTCATTTGTCAATGGTTTCCTTTGCTGTGCAAAAGCTTTTGTGTTTAATTAGGTTCCATTGTTTATTTTTTATTTTATTTCTTTTGTTTTAGAAGTTGAATCCAAAAGCATATTGCTACGATTTATATAAAAGAGTGTTCTGCCTATGTTTTCCTCTAGGAGTTTTATGGTATCTGGTCTTCCATTTAGGTCTTTAATCCATTTGAAAAGCTACATGCACCCCAATGTTTATAGCAGCATTGTTTACAACTGCCAAGATATGGAAGCAACCTAAGTGTCCATCAACAAATGAATGCATAGGGATGTCACACACACACACACACACACACACACACACACATACACACACTGGAATACTACGCAATCATAAAAAAGAATAAAATTTGCAGTAACATGGATGGACTTGGAGGGCATCATGAATCATGCTAAGTGAAATAAGTCAGGTAGAAAAAGACAAATACTGTATGGTATTGCTTATATGTGGAATGTAAAAAATACAACAAACTAGTGAATATAACAAAAAAGAAGCAGACTCAGATTTAGAGAACAAACTAGTAGTTACCAGTGGGGAGAGAGAAGGGAGAAGGGGATTAAGAGGTACAAACTTTTAAGTATAAAGTAAACTATGAGAATATATTGTACAACATAGGGGACATAGCAAATATTTTATAATAACTATAAATGGAGTATAACCTTTAAAAATTGTGAGTCACTATATTGTACACCTGTAACTTATATAACATTATACATCAACTACACTTCAATAAAAAAATACAGAGGGATCCCAAATACTTTTTTCTCCATTTCCTTCAATGGTAATATTTTGCATAACTATAGTACAATATCACAACTAGGATACTGACATTGATACAGTTAGTTCGATCACCACAAAGATATACTATGTTGTGCTTTTATAATCACACCCACATTTTTGCTTCATGACCCCACTTAAGCCCTGGACACCACTAATCTGTAATCCATTTGAGTTAATATTTGAATAATTTATGAGACTTAAGTCAATGTTCTTTTTCTTTTTTTGCCTATTAATGTCCAATTTCTCCAACACCATTTGTTGAAGACAAGTTTTCCTCTACTGAATTGCTTTTGCTCCATTGTCAAAAGTCAGTTTGGTAGCACCAACATTCGAATTATAGGGGTTCCAGAAGAAGAAGAGAAAAAGAAAGGGACTGAGAAAATATTTGAAGAGATTATAGTTGAAAACTTCCCTAATATGGGAAAGGAAATAGTTAATCAAGTCCAGGAGGCACAGAGAGTCCCATACAGAATAAATCCAAGGAGAAATACACCAAGACACATATTAATCAAACTGTCAAAAATTAAACACAAAGAAATCATATTAAAAGCAGCAAGGCAAAAACAACAAATAACACACAAGGGAATCCCCATCAGGATAACAGCTGATCTCTCAGCAGAAACTCTACAAGCCAGAAGGGAGTGGCAGGACATACTTAAAGTGATGGAGAAAAACCTGCAACCAAGATTACTCTACCCAGCAAGGATCTCATTCAGATTTGATGGAGAAATTAAAACGTTTACAGACAAGCAAAAGCTGAGAGAGTTCAGCACCACCAAACCAGCTTTACAACAAATGCTAAAGGAACTTCTCTAGGCAAGAAACACAACAGAAGGAAAAGAACTACAATAATGAACCCAAAACAATTAAGAAAATGGGAATAGGAACATACATATCAATAATTACCTTAAATGTAAATGGACTAAATGCTCCCACCAAAAGACACAGACTGGCTGAATGGATACAAAAACAAGATCCATATATATGCTGTCTAGAAGAGACCCACTTCAGACCTAGAGACACATACAGACTGAAAGTAAGGGGATGGAAAAAGATATTCCATGCAAATGGAAACCAAAAGAAAGCTGGAGTAGCAATTCTCATATCAGACAAAATAGACTTTAAAATAAAGACTACTAGAAGAGACAAAGAAGGACAATACATAATGATCAAGGGATCGATCCAAGAAGAAGATATAACAATTGTAAATATTTATGCACCCAACATAGGAGCACCTCAATACATAAGGCAAATACTAACAGCCATAAAAGGAGAAATCGACAGTAACACACTCATAGTAGGGGACTTCAACACCCCACTTTCACCAATGGACAGATCATCCAAAATGAAATTAAATAAGGAAACACAAGCTTTAAATGATACATTAAACAAGATGGACTTAATTGATATTTATAGGACATTCCATCCAAAAACAAGAGAATACACATTTTTCTCAAGTGCTCATGGAACATTCTCCAGGATAGATCATATCTTGGGTCACAAATCAAGCCTTGGTAAATTTAAGAAAATTGAAATTGTATCAAGTATCTTTTCCGACCACAATGCTATGAGACTAGATATCAATTACAGGAAAAGAGCTGTAAAACATACAAACACATGGAGGCTAAACAATACACTACTTAATAACGAAGTGATCACTGAAGAAATCAAAGAGGAAATTTAAAAATACCTAGAAACAAATGACAATGGAGACACGACGACCCAAAACCTATGGGATGCAGCAAAAGCAGTTCTAAGAGGGAAGTTTATGGCAATACAATCCCACCTTAAGAAACAGGAAATATCTCGAATAAACAACCTAACCTTGCACCTAAAGCAATTAGATAAAGAAGAACAAAAACATCCCAAAGTTAGCAGAAGGAAAGAAATCATAAAAATCAGATCAGAAATAAATGAAAAAGAAATGAAGGAAACGATAGCAAAGATCAATAAAACTAAAAGCTGGTTCTTTGAGAAGATAAACAAAATTGATAAACCATTAGCCAGACTCATCAAGAAAAAAAGGGAGAAGACTCAAATCAATAGAATTAGAAATGAAAAAGGAGAAGTAACAACTGACACTGCAGAAATACAAAAGATCATGAGAGATTACTATAAGCAACTCTATGCCAATAAAATGGAAAACCTGGAAGAAATGGACAAATTCTTAGAAATGCACAACCTGCCAAGACTGAATCAGGAAGAAATAGAAAATATGAACAGACCAATCACAAGCACTGAAATTGAAACTGTGATTAAAAATCTTCCAACAAACAAAAGCCCAGGACCAGATGGCTTCACAGGCGAATTCTATCAAGCATTTAGAGAAGAGCTAACACCTATCCTTCTCAAACTCTTCCAAAATATAGCAGAGGGAGGAGCACTCCCAAACTCATTCTACGAGGCCACCATCACCTTGATTCCAAAACCAGACAAGGATGTCACAAAGAAAGAAAACTACAGGCCAATATCACTGATGAACATAGATGCAAAAATCCTCAACAAAATACTAGCAAACAGAATCCAACAGCACATTAAAAGGATCATACACCATGATCAAGTGGGGTTTATTCCAGGAATGCAAGGATTCTTCAATATACGCAAATCAATCAATGTGATACACCATATTAACAAACTGAAGGAGAAAAACCATATGATCATCTCAATAGACGCAGAGAAAGCTTTTGACAAAATTCAACACCCATTTATGATAAAAACCCTGCAGAAAGTAGGCATGGAGGGAACTTTCCTCAACATAATAAAGGCCATATATGACAAACCCACAGCCAGCATCGTCCTCAATGGTGAAAAACTGAAACCATTTCCACTAAGATCAGGAACTAGACAAGGTTGCCCACTCTCACCACTCTTATTCAACATAGTTTTGGAAGTTTTAGCCCCAGCAATCAGAGAAGAAAAGGAAATAAAAGGAATCCAAATGGGAAAAGAAGAAGTAAAGCTGTCACTGTTTGCAGATGACATGATACTATACATAGAGAATCCTAAAGATGCTACCAGAAAACTACTAGAGCTAATCAATGAATTTGGTAAAGTTGCAGGATACAAAATTAATGCACAGAAATCTCTGGCATTCCTATATACTAATGATGAAAAATCTGAAAGTGAAATCAAGGAAACACTCCCATTTACCATTGCAGCAAAAAGAATAAAATATCTAGGAATAAACCTACCTAAGGAGACAAAAGACCTGTATGCAGAAAATTATAAGACACTGATGAAAGAAATTAAAGATGATACAAATAGATGGAGAGATGTACCATGTTCTTGGATTGGAAGAATCAACATTGTGAAAATGACTCTACTACCCAAAGCAATCTACAGATTCAATGCAATCCCTATCAAACTACCAATGGCATTTTTCACAGAACTAGAATAAAAAATTTCACAATTTGTATGGAAACACAAAAGACCCCGAATAGCCAAAGCCATCTTGAGAACGAAAAACGGAGCTGGAAGAATCAGGCTCCCTGACTTCAGACTATACTACAAAGCTACAGTAATCAAGGCAGTATGGTACTGGCACAAAAACAGAAAGATAGATCAATGGAACAGGATAGAAAGCCCAGAAATAAACCCACGGACATATGGTCACCTTATCTTTGATAAAGGAGGCAGGAATGTACAGTGGAGAAAGGACAGTCTCTTCAATAAGTGGTGCTGGGAAAACTGGACAGGGACATGTAAAAGTATGAGATTAGATCACTCCCTAACACCATACACAAAAATTAGCTCAAAATGGATTAAAGACCTAAATGTAAGGCCAGACACTATCAAACTCCTAGAGGAAAACATAGGCAGAACACTCTATGACATAAATCACAGCAAGATCCTTTTTGACCCACCTCCTAGAGAAATGGAAATAAAGACAAAAATAAACACATGGGGCCTAATGAAACTTCAAAGCTTTTGCACAGCAAAGGAAACCATAAACAAGACCAAAAGACAACCCTCAGAATGGGAGAAAATATTTGCAAATGAAGCAACTGACAAAGGATTAATCTCCAAAATTTATAAGCAGCTCATGCAGCTCAATAGCAAAAAAACAAACAACCCAATCCAAAAATGGGCAGAAGACCTAAATAGACATTTCTCCACAGAAGATATACAGACAGCCAACAAACACATGAAAGGATGCTCAACATCTTTACTCATTAGAGAAATGCAAATCAAAACTACAATGAGATATCATCTCACACCAGTCAGAATGGCCATCATCAAAAAATCTAGAAACAATAAATGCTGGAGAGGGTGTGGAAAAAAGGGAACACTCTTGCACTGCTGGTGGGAATGTGAATTGGTACAGCCACTATGGAGAACGGTATGGAGGTTCCTTAAAAAACTACAAATAGAACTACCATATGACCCAGCAATCCCACTACTGGGCATATACCCTGAGAAAACCATAATTCAAAAAGAGACATGTACCAAAATGTTCATAGCAGCCCTATTTACAATAGCCCGGAGATGGAAACAACCTAAGTGTCCATCATCGGATGAATGGATAAAGAAGATGTGGCACATATATACCATGGAATATTACTCAGCCATAAAAAGAAATGAAATTGAGCTATTTGTAATGAGGTGGATGGACCTAGAGTCTGTCATACAGAGTGAAGTAAGTCAGAAAGAGAAAGACAAATACTGTATGCTGACACATATATATGGAATTTAAGAAAAAAATGTCATCAAGAACATAGGGGTAAGACAGGAATAAAGACACAGACCTACTAGAGAATGGACTTGAGGATATGGGGAGGGGGAAGGGTAAGCTGTGACAAAGTGAAAGAGCGGCATGGACATATATACACTACCAAACGTAAGGTAGATGGCTAGTGGGAAGCAGCCGCATAGCACAGGGAGATCAGCTCGGTTCTTTGTGACCACCTGGAGGGGTGGGATAGGGAGGGTGGGAGGGAGACGCAAAAGGGAGGGGATATGGGAACATATGTATATGTATAACTGATAAAATTTGTTAAAAAAAAAAAAAAAGTCAGTTTGGTATATATGTGTTACATCTTAGTTCTTTACATATGGGTTGATGTATGTGTCTATCCCTAAACTAATACCATACAGTTTTGATTACATTACCTATACAAGTCTTAAAATCAGAGTTATTCCTTTACTTTATTCTACTTTTTAAATACTGTTTTAGCTTTCTAGTCCTCTTGCTTTTCCATATAAACTTTAGAATAATCTTTCTTATATCTACAGAAAAAACTTACTGAGATTTTGTTGGTAATCCTGTTTATTAATTTGGGGAAAATTGACATCTTTACTATACTCTTTCAGTCCATTAACACAGTATTAATCTCCATTTATTTGGACCTTTTCTATTTCCTTCATCAGCATTTTATAGTTTTCAGTGTGCAAATCCTGTACAGGTTTTTTACATTTATACACTATTTTTGAGTGGTTATAAACGTTATTGTAGTGGCCATGTATGTGTCCACTGCTAATATATAGAAAGGTAATTGATTTTAGTGTTTATCTTGTGTACTTTGACCTTCCTGAACTCACTGAACTCATCCAGGATGGGTTTTATTTTTATTTTTTGTAGGTTCATTGGTTATTTTCTACAAATATCACCATGTGATCTGCAAATAAGGATAGTTTTATTTCTTTTCCAATCTGTATTCCTTTCATTTCTTTTTCTGGCCTTATTGTACTGGCTAGAATGTATAGTACTATGTTGAATAAGAGTGATAAGGGCAGCCATCCTTGCTTTGTTTCTTAACTTAGGGGGAAAGCATGTAGTCTTTAACCATTAAATAAAATTTCACCTCCAGTTTTATATGGAAGTACTTTATTAAGTGGAACAAATTCTCTTCTATTTCTGTCTTTCTGAGAGTTATTTAAGTCATGAATAGATGTTGAATTGGTCAAATGTTTTTTTGGCATTGATTGGAATGTTCATGTGATTTTTTAGCCTGGCTAATATGGTAGATTACACTGATTTGATTTTCAAATATTGAACCAGACTTTTATCTCTGGAATAAACTCTATTTGGTCATGGTGGATAATCCTTTTATGTATTGCTGAATTCTATTGCTAATATTTTGTTAATTTTTTGTATCTATATTTGTAAGGGATTTTTGTTTGTAACTTTCTTCTTTTATACTGGCACCTCATTGTTATATCAAAGTAATACTAGTTTTTAAAAAATTAATTCCCTCCTTCCCCTTATTCTATTTTCTGGAATATTGTGTAGAATTGGCAAAAAATCTTTAAAAGTTCGGTAGAATTTTCTAGTGGAACCATGTGGGCTTGGAAATTTTAAAGGAGAGGATTTTAAAATAAGAATTTAATTTCCTTAATAGATATAAGGCTGTTTAAGTTATCTATTGAATTTTGGATGAATTGTGGTAATTTGTATTTTTTGATGAATTGGTCCAATTTATCTAAATAGTCAAACTGATGTGTGTGGAGTTGTTTCTACTATTCTCTTATTATCTGTTTGATGTCTTCTTTCTTTTTATTTTATCTTCCTTGCTAGAGGTTTGTCAATTTTATTCATCTTTTCTAAGAATCACACCTTTGAATTTTGTTTTGAATTTCATTGAATTTTTGTTGTTGATTTTATTGATTTCTTCTCTTACTTTTATTATAATTTTGTTTCTGCTTTCTTTGGACTTATTTTGCTCTTCTTTTTCTAATCTCTTGAGGTGGGAGTTTAGATTATTGACTTAAGACTTTGCCTCTTTCTTAATGTAAGCATTTAGTGCTATAAATATCCCTCTCATCATTGCTTAAGCTGCAACTCACAAAATTTGGTATATTATTTTATTTTTCTATTTTCTATTTCACTTGAGTCTTATTATTTGACCCATGAATTATTTAGAAGTGTGTTGTTTAACTTCCAGGTGTTTAGAGGTTTTCTTATTTATTTTTCTGTTATTGATTTGTAATGTGATTCCATTGTGTCAGAGAAAACACTGCATATTTCAATTCTTTCATATTTGTTTTATGGCCCAGGATATGGCCAACTTTGATATATGTTCTGCGGGTAGTTGAAAAGAATATGTATTCTACTGTTGTCAGGTAGAGTGTTCTATAAACATCTCTAAGATCCTTTCAGTTGATGACATCGTTGAGATCTTCTATAAACTAGCTGATTTTCTGTCTAGTTGTTTTGTCAATTGTTGAGAAAACTGTGTTTAAGTTTCCAACTATAAATGTGAATTTGACTATTTCTCCTTTCATTTTTAATCAGTATTTGCTTTACATATTTTGCAGTTGTGTTGTTTGGTCATAGGCATTAAGAATTGCTATGTGTTCTTGGTGGATTGACCCTTTAAATATTATATGATGTTGCTCTTTGCCTTGAGTAGTCTTCTTTGCCCTGAAGTCTATCTGATATATCCACTCTTGCTTTACTTTTATTAATTTTTGTATGATATATCTTCTCTCATTTTACTTTCTACCAGCCTGTATCTTTATACTTGACATGAATTTCTTTTAAATAGTGTATAGTTTGGTCATGTTTTAAAATCCAATTTGCCAATTCTTGTCTTTTAATTGTCATTAGACAATTTACATGCAATATAATTATTGATATCTACCATAACTTGAATTATTTGTCCCCTATAAGCAAGATGTAATTTTTCTCTGGCTGTTTGCCAGTTTAATTTTGTCATTAATTTTCAGAAGTCTGACCATGATATTTTGCTGTGGATTCTGTTGGGGGCTGAAAATCTTCTGGAACCTGTAGCTTTATGTCTTATGCAAAATGTGGCAAGTTTTCAGCAATTTTTTTTTTCAGCACTGCTCTCTTTTTCTTGCATTCCAGGGCTCCAGGTACATGACTGGTAGATCTTTTGTTACTGTCTCACAGATCCCTAAGGCTCTGTTTAATTTTAAAATCTATTTTCTCTCCGTTGTTCAAATTGCATAATTTTTATTGTTTTAACTTTAGTTTTGCTACTTTTTTCATTTGTCCCCTCCATTCTGTTCTTGAGTCTATTCATTGTGGTTTTTATTTTATTTTGTTTACTGCAATTTCTTAGTTCTAAAACATCCATTTGGGTCTTTTCATTTAATTGTGATAAAATACCTATAACAGAAAATTTAGCATTAGTGATATTTAGTACATTCACAATGTTGTACAACTATCACCATTATCTAGTTCCAGAACATTTTCACTACCCCGAGGAGTAACCTCATACCCATATGTAGTCACTTCCCATTCCTCTCTCTACCAAGTCCCAGCCAACCACTAATATGCTTTCTGTCTCTATTGATTTGCCTATTCTGGATATATCATATAAATGAAATAACACAATATGTAGCCTTTTATGTCTGGCTTCTGTCACCTAGCATGTTTTTGAGGTTCATCCATGTTGTAGCATGTATAAGTACTTCATTTCTTTTAATAGCTGAATAATATTCCATTGTAGGGATATGTCACATTTTGTTTATCCATTAATCACTTTATGGACATGTGTATTGTTTCTACTTTTTGGCTATTGTGAATAATGCTGCCATGAACACTTGTGTATAAGATTTTTTTTGAACATCTGTTTTAAGTTCTTTGGGGTATATATCCAGGAGTGGAATTGTTGGGTCAAATAGTAATTCTATGTTAAATTTTTGAGGATTGCCAAACATTTTTTCACAGCGGCCTCACTTTTTTACATTCCCACCAGAAATGTATGAGGATTATATCTCCACATTGTCACAAACACTTGTAATCCTCTGTTTTATTATTATTATTATTATTATTATTATTATTATTATTATTATTATATACATCCAAGTGGGGGTGCAGTGGTATCTCATTGTGGTTTTTATTTGCATTTCCCTAATGACTAATGATGCTGAGCATCTTTTTATATGCTTATTGGCCATTTCTATGTCTTCTTCGGAGACATGTCTATCCAAGTCTTTTGCCCATTTTCAATTGGGTTGCTTGTTTCTTGTTGTTGAATTGTAAGAGTTCTTTATATATTCTGGATACTAGATCTTTATCAGATATATGATTTGTAAATATTTTCTCCCATTATATGAGTTGCTTTTTCACTTTCTTGACTGTGACCATTGATCCACAAGTGTTTTTTTTTTCACAAGTGGTTTTAATTTTGATAAAGTCTAACTTAACTATTTTTCTTTGTTTTCTTTATTTGTTGCATGTGCTCTTGGTGTTATATTTAAGAAACAATTGCCAAATCCAAGATCATGAAGACTTACCCCTATGGTTCCTTCTAAGAGTTTTAAGGTTTTAGCTCTTATGTTTAGGTCCTTGATCCATGTTAATTTTTGTATAAAGTGTGAAATGTAGATAACTTCATTATTTTGCAAGTGGCCATCCAGTTGTTCCAGCCTCATTAATTGAAGAAAATATTCTTTTCCTGTTCAATGGTCTTGGCACTCTTGTTGAAAGTCAACTGACCATAAATTTGATGGTTTATTTTTGGTTTCTCTACTCTAGTCTATTGATCTATATGTCTCTCATTATGCTAGTGCCACACTATTTTGATTAGGGCAGCTTTGTAATAAGTTTTGAAATTGGGAAGTGTGAGTCCTCCAACTTTGTTCTTTCTCAAGATTGTTTGGCTATTTGGGTACCTTGCAATTCCATATGAATTTTAACATAAACTTTTTCATTTCTATGGAAAAAAAGGCTGTGGGATATTGATAGCTATTTCATTTGATCTGTAGATTGCTCTGAGAAGTATTGTCCTCTTAACATTATTAAATCTTCTAATTCATGAACTCAGAATCTTTTTCCATGTATTTAGGTCTTCTTTATTTCAGCAGTGTTTTATAATTTTCAGTTGTACAAATCTTGTATCTATTTGCTTAAATTTATTCCTGTGTGTTTTATTCTCTTTGATGCTATTTTAAATGGAATTTTTTCTGAATTTCCTTTTCAGACTGTTCATTGCTAGTATATAGTTGTACAAATAATGCTTATGAATTGATCTTGTACCCTACAACTTTGCTGAATTACATTTGGTTCTGTGTTATATGTTCTATTTATTTGCTGAAAGCTTCTTTTTCTTTCTTGAGGCTTTCTATCTTGTCATTTGCTTCAAATGGGTTCATAATTTCTGTTGAAACATTTTTATAAAGGCTATTTTAAAATCCTTGTCAGATTATTCAGATATCTCTGTTATCTCAGTGTTGATATTTATTTATTGTCTTTTTATCATTCAGTTAGACATCTTCCTGATTCTTATCACAAAAGATTTTTTATTGAAACCTGGCTTTCAGATATTATGAGACTCTCATTCCTATTTAAACTTTCTGCTTCAGCTGGTCTCCCCTAAGACCATGCCATCAGAGGAAATGAGAGTGCTACTTCCAGGTGGAAGTAGAAGTCCGGTTTCCCTACTTGGCCTGTGTAATAAAGAGGGGGCTCTTTATTACTGCCAAAAGAGTGTGGGAGTTCTGGCTCTCTGCTTGGCCTACAGTGATACCTCCTTGAATGGGAGGATCAGGCATTCCTCATTAATGCTCCCCCAGTAGCCTTCACTGACACCACCAGATGATGGCCTCCTTATCACTGGGGTTAGTGAAAGATTTACTCTTCTCTAGGCCTTTTCTGACATTGCCCTAGTGAGGAGGGGGAGTGGTGCTTTGTCACTGCCAGATGGGAGTGGGAATACAGGCTCCCCACATGGTCTCCACTAACATTGCAGTAGTGGGAGTCAGCAGGCAGGGTGAGGAGGAGAACCTCATTACTTCCCAGCAGGAATGAAGTCCCAGCTCCCTACTTGTCCTTCTGTGACACCACCCTAGCAGAGTGTTTGGGGCACTTCATTACAGCCTGGCTAGCCTGGAAGATTTGGCTTCCTACTTGGCCTTTGCTGGTATGGAAATGACCACAGATTTTTTCCTGTGGTGTTTAGCTGGAGTAGAGTCTGTATTGTCTAAAAGATTTCTGTCTTGCTAAGCTGCCTCTTTCCTTGCCCTTTGGCTAGAGAAAGCAAGATTTTGTTGGAGGCTTTATTTTGTCCAAGCCCATTAGAATTTCATGCTGGCTCCTCCAGCACCTAGTCTGGATATATGAGGCAAAAAGAAAAGCTAGGGAACTCATTACCATGTTATTCTTCAGATACTGAGGTTTCTAGTCACTCTGGCTTTTCCTCTCCTCTATTCTTGTGTTTGATATATAAGTACCAAACATATAACAAAATAATACATATATGTATATTCATTCCATATATAAAGTTGTTCTTAGTGAAAGAAATTTTAAAATGTATGTCTACTATATCTTCTCAGAAAAATAAGTCTCTACAGAGGTCTTAGAACAAGTCTGTGTAGACTGTTTCCAAAGAACTTTTCATTTTATTCTTACCACATATTCATAATGGAAAGGCAAAAAAAATTCATGTATCAGAGATAAAGAAACTGAGGCCCAGAAGTATTAGATACTTCCCCATGTGAAGTCATGATTTCTAGGTGAGTACACGGGGAGAACCAAACCCCATTGTTCTGATCAATAACCTAGGGTATTTCCATTAGGTCGTGCTTTATAACCCAGGTAAACTTCCAATCTTCTATGTGCAAAGAAATAATTTTGTTGTAATAACAGAATACATGCATGCTAGTGCATGCTGTGGAAACACTGAGAATTCTTGACATTCTGGAAGAAATAAAGCCACAGGGAACCTCAACCTGTGGGTTATGATCAGATGGGACATAGCTTAGGTGTAGCATCAGCTATCGCAGGATCCCTGTTGCAGACATCAGGTAAATGATTTAAGGTACATTTTTCTGGTAGAAATTCCTAGTCAGTATACATTTTCCCAATATGGTTCCTGGTACAAGCACAGGTCTTCAACTTCAGGTCAATTTATAAATGTAGAGTTGAAAGGGGTCTCAGCTTTTCTTAAATGAATCCTTGCTGCTTCTTAGAGCTAGCAATCTTAGAGTTACCAATCTGTGCTGGGTGGCTCTAGAGAACAAAGGCATTAGAGGAAGACAGGTTACATATTGATATAAGACTTTTCAAACTATCAAAGCTATCCATTATGATATGGGCTGCATCATTGAATAGTAAGTCCTTTATCACTGGATAGCTTCAAGCCATGGTATACTGTAGAATTGATTCTTGCACTCAGTGGGCACTTGGTTGAGATGAACTCAGAAATCCCAACTTACTCTAAGGTTTTATCATGACTTCTTGTGCAAAATCAACTCAGCAATGCCCTCCTAGTGTTCTCAGGCTGCCATAGCAAAATACTATTGATTGGGTGACTGAAGTGTATTTTCTAATAGTTCTGGAGCCTGGAAATCTGAGACCAGGGTGCCAGCATGGTCAGATTCTGGTGAGGCTTCTCTTCCTGACTTGCAGATGGCCACCTTCCCACCGTGTCCTCACACGGCCTTTCCTCAGTGCCTGTGCCTGGAGAGAGAGTGTGAGTTCTCTTTCCCTCTTCTTATAAGGGCACCAATCCTATTGGATTAAGACTTTACCCTTATGACTTCCTAAAAGCAGTATCTCCAAAAACAGTCACATTAGAGGTTAAGGCTTCAACAAATGAATTTTGAGGGACAATTCAGTCCATAACAGTCTCTCCTGTTCCTGTTAAAGATTTTGTTTGGTTGGTTGGTTTCGGGTTTTTTTTTTTTGTTTGTTTGTTTTGTGTTTTTTTTTTTTTTTTTTTTTTTTTTTTTTTGCTTCAAACCCTATCACCTAGAACCCAGTCACACCAAATTCATTGCTCTTTCCTGAGCACATTAAGCTCTTTCATACCTCCAAACATCTGCCTGGGTAAAAGTCCCTTTGCCTGAAATGGCCTTTTTTATCTTTTTCACCAGGCAACACCTTCAAGATCCAATTCAAATGTCACAATCTTTATGAAGACCTTACTAATTTCTAAAGAAAAAAATAACAGTTTATTCCTTTAGATTACCCAGCATTTTCTTCATGCCTCTATAATAGCCCTTCTCACATAGCCTTACAGTTATTTATTAACATCTGTTTCCCCCACTAAACTGTGAACTACTTAAGGGCAGGAACCCTTGTCTCTTTGTACTCCTAGCACCTACTGAATAGTAAATAGTGGGTGTTCAGTAAATGTTTATTGGAAACATATGTGCTTTTGAGCTGCACAATCTGATAGTTATTGAAGTATATTTAACTTACAATGTTGTGTTAGTTTCAAGTGTACAGCAAAGTTATTCAGTTATACACACAGACACACACACACACACACATATATATACACATATATATTCTTTCTCAGATTCTTTTCCATTATAGGTTATTACAAGATATAGAGTATAGTTCCCCGTGCTATACAGTAGGTACTTGTTGTTTACCTATTTTATATAGTAGTGTGTACATGTTAATCTCAAACTCCTAATTTATATCCTCCCACCATAGTACTTTGGCTAGTCTTTTTATTTAGAAGTGAAGTTTAGTTTTATTTAAGATATCAATCATGTAAAAATAAGATAAATAACAGAATGAGGAATGTAATCATAGTTATTTTACATATATACTTTTTACAAGAAATTTTGTGATATATGGAGGTGACATGTTCCTGAAGGACTAGTAAATTTCAATGTCTCAAAAGTTAAATAACCCTGAGGGATACTATGTGTATGCATAAAGAAGCACTCATACTTGTAGTTCTTTTTTTCTGATTCAGCATTATTTTGATTTTAGCATGTAGTGTTTTAAATTAACAGAATTAATACACATTCCATCTAGAGAAAGGTAGTTAATTCAACTTTCCAGTACACATATTAAATCTGTGCCATTTTGTCTAGATAGGCTTTATGTAGGCATATGTGAAAAAGATCTGTACCTCCATTTTAGATGTGGCCACCTGATAATTCAGTTACTAAAGATGTTTTTCACTAAATTTTAAATTCTAATATCAGTCCTGTAATGGAGATTGAGAGATATGGAACATTAAGGGAGCAGAGATTAAAGGGAAATTGGCATGGTTTCATAAACACTTAGAAAAAAAACCCATCCAAACAAAAGTTGAAAGAAATAGTTATCACTAGATCTCTATCTACATGAATTTGTCCATGTGGACTAAGTGAAAATTAGAACAAAAGTTTGGCCAATATTGGTTAAAATATGAGAATTATCTTTCTAGTCTTCTCTAGATAAGTGTTTTGCAGTATGACCTGCACTAGCAGCATCAGCTGCTGACAACTTGCTAGAAACTCAAATTCTCAGGTCCTACCAAAGCCTTGATGAACCAGAAACTCTTCAGGTAGGGCCTAACAACCTGGTTTTTAACAAATCCTGCAGGTGATTCTGATATGAATTCAAGTTTGAAAACCATTGCTCTAGATTTCTGGCATTTATGAATTCCCTGGGTAATTAAATATCTTCCTTCCACATATTTTCCTTTATGGGGCTGATGACACATTGTTTTCAGGTGTTAATCGTCATTATTATTATTATATAGATGGTTCCAACTCCCTTTGTCCATGGGCTTTGCAATACTTGGACTCCTAGCCCAGAAGCCCCAGATTGGTTTTCCATCCTTTGATACCTAACTTGGCCTCCTCTGTCATAGAATATAAGTTTTATCTTGCCAGCTGATGAAACATGGAAAACACACTTTCAAATAACAGAAATAGTACACACTGCTTTCTGGGTGTGTAGACTGTGTGTGGGAGTGAACTCTGCCTAAAAGTCCCCTTATCCCATTTCTGGAACTCTGTCCTAAGAATATATAAAACAAATGTGGAGATAAATATCCAAAGTTTTTCACTGTAACCTTGTTTGCCAATATGAAAAACTGGACAACTCAAATATTTATCAATGGGGGATGACTATATAAATTATGTTAAATTCATATTATTGAATATTATGTATCTGTTAAAAGAATTTAGTAGCTCAGCATGTACTGGAATGGAAATATATCCAAGATATGTTGTAATGGGATACAAGTAAAACCATGGTGCAGAAAAGTATTGTTTATATGATCTCACCACTTGAGAGGAAAAGATATTTGAATTTTCAGCATGGACAAATTTCACATTTACAATGTAAAAAGAGAAATAAGATCTATATTAGAAACAAAAGATGATCACAATATGCTTTTAACTGCAAAAAGAGTGCACTACAAAACAGTATGCAGTAAGAACTTTTGGAAGTGATGTGTCTATCTCAATGGGTCTCGGGTTGTATGCATGTATGCATTTTTTAAAACTCATTAAATGGTACCCCTAACATTTGTGTGTTTCACGGTATGTGAATTTTATCTAATTAAAGGGTCATACAAAAGAATGAAACTGGACCCCTAACTCACACCATATACAAAAAGCAACTCAAAATGTATTAAAGACTTGAATGTAATACTTGAAACTATAAAAATCCTAGAAAAAAACATAGGGAGTAAGCTCCTCGACATTGGTCTTGGGAATGATATTTTGGATTTGATACCAAAACAAAGGCAACTAAAACAAAGATAAAAAAGATTGGACTACATCAAAATAAAAGCTTATGCTCAGCTAAGGAAACCATCAACAAAATGAAAAGGCAACCTTACAGAATGGGAGAAAATATTTGCAAACCATATATCTGATAAGGGTTTAATATCCAAAAAAATAAAAGGAACTCATACAACTCAATATCAAGAAAAACCAAGTAGCCAAAGTTAAAAATGGGCAAAAAGACATGGAAACAACCTGAATGTCCATCAGTGAGTGAATGGATAAAGAAGTCGTGGTATGCATATATGTATATATATATATATATATATATATATATATATATATATATATATATATAACAGAATATTATGCATCCATAAAAATGAGGAAATCCTACCATTTGCAATAATATGGATGTATCTTGAGGGCACTATGCTAAGTGAAATAAGTTAGAGAAAGACAAATATTGTCTGATTTCATTAACATATGGAATTTAAAAACAAAAAACAAACAAAACCCCTCACTAAACTCATAGAAAAAGAGATAAGATTTGTGGTACTAGAGGCATGGCATAGGGGGAGGGGAAATTGGAGGAAGGTGGTTAAAAGGTACAAACTTCCAGTTATAAGATAAATTATGTACTAGGGATATAATGTACAACATGATGACTATAGTTAACACTGCTATATAATATATAGCAGTGTTAACTATAGTTAAGAGAGTGGATCCTAAGAGTTCTCATCACAAGGAGATAGTTTTTCTCTTTTCTTTTTATTGTATCTGTATGAGATGATTGATGGTAACAAAGCCTATTGTGGTAATCTTTCCACAATATATGTAAATCAAATCATCATGCTGTTCACCTTAAACTTCTACAGTTATGTATGTCAATTTTTCTCAATAAAACAGGAAAAAAATTTTAAATGGGCAGAGGACCTGAATAGACATTTTTTCCACAGAAGAAAAACAGATGGTCCACAGACACATGAAAAGATGCACATCATTAATCATTAAGGAAATGCAAACCAAAACCACAATGAGATACCACCTCCCACCTGTCACAATGGCTGTCTCAAAAAAGACAACTAACAAATGTTGGCGAGGATGTAGAGATAAGGGAAACCTTGTGCACAGTTGGTGGGAATGTAAACTGGTACAGCCACTATGGAAAAGAGTATGGAGTTTCCTTCAGAAATTAAAAATAGAATTACTATACAATCCAGCAGTTCCATTGCTGGGTATATATCCAAAGGAAATAAAATAATTATTTTGAAGAGACATCTGTTCTCTTATGTTAATAGCATTATTCACAATAGCCAAGAGGTGTGTGTGTTTGCGTGTGTGTGTGTGTGTGTGTGTATATATATATAAATAATAAAATAATAATAATATATATATATTATTCAGACTTAAAAAAGAAGGAAATCCTGTCATTTGTGACAAGATGGATGAACCTGGAGGGCATTGTACTAACTGAAATTAGCCAGGCAAAGACAAATACTGCATGGTATCACTTACATGTGACATGGACTTATATATACTACCAAATGTAAAATAGATAGCTAGTGGGAAGCAGCCTCATAGTACAGGGAGATCAGCTCGGTGCTTTGTGACCACCTAGAGGGGTGGGATAGGGAGGGTGGGAGGGAGGGAGATGCAAGAGGGAAGAGATATGGGGATATATGTATATGTATAGCTGATTCACTTTGTTATAAAGCAGACACTAACACACCATTGTAAAGCAATTATACTCTAATAAAGATGTTTAAAAAAATTCCAAATATAAAAAAGTTAAATTAAATTTAAAAAAATAAGTTGAATTCATAGAAACAAGAGAAAAGTTGTTGTCAGGGACTGGAGGAGGAAATAGGGAGAGGTTGGTAAAAATGTATGACTTTCAGTTATATGATAAATAAGGTCTGAGGATCTAATATATAACGGTGATTATAGTTGATGACACTGAAATTGTTAAGGAGTAGAACTTAAGTGTTCTCATAAAAAATAAAAAGAAAGAAAGAAAAAGAAAGAAAGAAGAAAGAAAGAAAGAAAGAAAGAGGTAAATATGTCAAGTGATGGATGTATTAATTAACTCAATGGGAGGAATCTTTTCACAATGTACATGTAATATAAAATCGTCACATTGTTCACTTTAAATATCTTAAAATTTTATTTGTCAATTATACCTCAATAAAGTTGGAAATGGTTTTTAAAAAGTCATAAATAAATATTGGACTCTAGTTATTCATACAAAGGTATTCAGGGGTAATTTGTACTGATATCTGCAATTTCATGTGAAATATATCAAAAATCAAAAGGGATTAATGTACTGACAGATATGTGTAAAGCAAACAGGATGTTAACAAGTGCAGAATCAAGGTGACGAGAATATAGGAATTTGCTGCATATTTCTTTCAACTTTTCTAAATGTTTGAAAATAATCATATTAAGTGAAGTTACCCAGGCAGAAAAAGACAAATATCATATGATATTGCTTATGTGTGGAATCTAAAAAAATTATACAAATGTACTTATTTACAAAGAAGAAATAGACCCACAGACATAGAAAACAAACTTATGGTTACCAAAGGGGAAAGGGGAGAGGGATAAATTAGGAGTTTGAGATTAACATATACACACTACTATATATGAAATAAATAACCAACAAGGTCCTACTGTACAGCACAGGGAACTATACTCAATATTTTGTAATAATCTATAAGGGAAAAGAACCTGAAAAAGAATATATATATGTAGGTATGTATGTATGCATATATATATAGATAGATAGATAGATAGATAGATAGATACACACACACACACACACATGTGTGTGTGTGCGTATAACTGAATCACTTTGCTATACAGCTGAAACTAACACAACAATGTAAATCAACTATACTTTAATTTATAAAATGTTTTAAAAACAGCATGTATAGGATAATCTCATTGTAACTCATTTTTTGATTCTCCATGATTTTGAGTTTGGCACATAGTCTATAAATTAACAGAATTTATATAATGTTACAGTACAAGAATATTTATTCTTGACATAGAAAGATATCTAACCTTTTAAGTGGACAAAACAGTTTGCAAAACATCATATATAATATGATCTCATTTGTGTAAAAACCAAGGTGTTTATATAGACAAATTAAATGTCTAGAAGAATGAACATGAAACTGTTAACACTGGGGATCCCTGGGGGTTGAAATAATGAGGGCTTTCATTTTCTCTGTACTATTTTAATGTTTTACTACATTCAAGTATATTCAGCAAAAAAATAGATATTTCCATTTTAAAATTTAATTGGTTTTAATGAAGACAGATGGTATAATTTAGGGGAGAAATGGGAACTTTCCAACCTGTGCTTGAATATCCCTGGGGTTCAGGAGTTACCTACGTCCAGAAAGTCTGTTCCATTGTTGGAAAGGCCTTAATTGTAAGAGCGGTTTTGCTTATAGCACATTAAAATCTCTTTGCCTCGGTGTTTTTCTTATTGGAACAACACTGAACAAGATGACATTTTACTATACGACATAGTGGTCTAACAATATAAAGGGAACTAGAGCAACTAACGGTGGCACAAAGTATGGGTGATGGACATAGACAAGGAGCAATAGTGAGGGCTATAACAAGAGTTTTTGAAAAGAAGACACAGTAACTTCTAAGAGATTTGACCCAGGTCCTACCTGGAGTGAGAGATGACAAAGCCACAGAAATTCATCTGACAGCTTTCTAGGGGTTCCCTGTTGTTCTTTGCAGGTCTGGGGGCATTGTCTTATAAGGGGCATTGCACTTCCGGTGATTCTGTTTAGCAGCAACACTACTTGATAGTACAAACTAAGACTAGAATAAATAGCTGTGCTAATAGACATCCTCAGCAATCAGAAAATGATGAAGCTCTAATCAAACTATCAAGATGGTGATTGTCTTTAAGTACGTAATTTTATTATGCCTGAGATATGTGTTTGAGGAAAAACTCATCAAGTTTGCAAATGATACAAAATGACACAGGGGCTGCTAAATATTCTCAAAGATAGAATTCAATTCAAAATGACTTTGACCAATTGGGGGAAATGTCCCTACAACAACAGGATAAAACTTAAAAGGGAAAAGTACCAGTTGTTACTTTTAGGATGGACTGATGTTTAGGTGCATGTGTAAAAGGAAAAGACTGAGTAGGATGGAGAGGATCAGAATTTACCAGAATCCATAGCATAAAGTTGCTGTGGGAAAAGTACCAACCAAATACTGGGGTAAAATTAGGATTAAGTAGTTCTGGGAGATGGGCCTTTATATGACAAATTTCTCAGAACTCTCTATTCTCTCTTTCTCTGTCCCCTTACCCATTTATTTATACCTTGCCTTTTCCCAGAAATATAATTATACATCTTATAATGACACATGAAATAAAATATAATGTAAATAAAAACAGATGGCAAAGAAAAAAGATAAACAAGTGTGAGGATGTAAGACTAGGAATGGGACTCAAACATGCAAGTTATAAAGACATATGCTTTTTCTGTTGGTGGAAAGCAAATTTAGCTTTAAGCTTATTCGCTGCTAATTAAAAAGAAAAGAAGAAAGAAACAAAGCAGGCCAGTTATATACTTTAGAAGTGTATGGTGCTTATAGTAGGCTACTAGAGTAATAAAGTGTAAACAAAGTGGAAATGTGATTAAAGAAACTGAAATATCAATCCTATGAGGAAAGGTTAAGAGAATTGTGGCTATTTAGCCCAAAGAAGAGAAATTTAGAGAATGACCTGACTATTTTCAAATATTTCAGAGGACTTTATGTGAGAGATTCAAAGTAAGTGTTTTCTGTGCCTATGGAGAATAATAAAAAACAAATGGACAATTTAATCTAATGAATGACAATTGTGATGTACCTAGCAGGTAAAGATTCATATCCATAATATATAAAGAACTTCTACAAATTTGTAAGAATACTTAAAACAACTTAATAGAAAAATGGTCAAATACATAAACATGTAAGTTACAGAAGAGGAAATACAAATGACCAATACAAATGAAAAGATGCTTAACTCCACTAGCAATCAGAAAAAAAATACAAGTTATATCGGCACAATTTTCTTCCTCATTAGATTGGAAAACAAACAAACAAAAATACCATGATAATAACAAGTGTTGAGAAGAACATGGGGAGATACATATGCTCACAGACTGACAGTGGGAATGCAAATTGGTGTAGCCACTTTGGAATTTAATTTGGGTGTGTATATTAAAGTGGGAAATGTGTATGCCCTATGACGTCAATTTTGCTGATTACTAGAGTAATTAGTGATCTTCACTGTTATTCATTTCTCCTTTCTTTCTGGGTACACAGTAGTACTGCACTCAGTGGTTCTCTTATGGTTGATTAGGACTGTGTCTAGTTCTGGCCAACGAGTTATTATTTCTGTGGCAAGTGGGAAACTCTGAAAAGCTATTTCTTCTGCCATGTGGACTGTCAGTGTTCAAAACGGTGACTGCTCCAGCAGTCTGGGTCCCTGAGTCCAATGAGCAGAGCCCTCTAACCCTCAATGGACATGTAACATGAGCAAGAAATAATACCTTTTTAAAATATTAATCATCGATCAATGTAGCGAGAGCTCAAAAATTTATGGTTAAGTTTTAAAAAGATGCACAATGATATGCCTAATATGATACCATTTATGTACAAAAAATCAAACTATCAAACTTCAAAGTATATTATATCTCTTCTATAGCTCCACTTATGTATTGTCAGTATGCAGAAAAGAGTCAAGAGGAATACATACCATAACATGCAACCTCAAAATGATGGTTACTTTGAGGGCAGGACTAGTTAGACCAGATTTGACAATGGTGGCCAAAGGGGATTTAGCTTACTCTAAAATATTTTAAAGGAAGAATATATTAATTTTAAATAAAAAATTATTTATAATGTTGAAATGGCATAAAGTCAGGAATATTTTTATTGTTCATAAGGGAAGAAATTTTTACTGTTAGTTTTAAAACATCGATAGAGTGTAAACTCGGTAGATAATAAATTGGTCATATATATCCATATAGAAATGCACATATCCTGTGATTCACCATTCTAGGGGCACATGTGCATGTAATGTGTGTACTAGAATGTTTATTGCAGCACTGTTTGTAAAAGCAAAACCTTGAAAAAAGCTTGCATCCTTCATTAGGGGATTGGTTAAATTACTTGTTGTACATTCATAAAATGGAATACCTGGCAGCAGTTTAAAAGAAAGAGGAGGATCTATATTACTGATATGGGAAGATGTCCAAGATAGATTATTAAGTGAAATGCAATGTAGAAAATATTTTGTATAGTATATTAACATTTATAGAATAAATGTAAAAAAAAAAAGAAGAACATATCTATAGTTCTTCTCTCCAAACCAACAAACACAGGAGCAGAATGATAACTTCACTGGACAAAGTGTTAATCTTGTACAAGATAAGAAGGTGACACAGGGCCTCAGCATGTCTATGAGTTAGAAAAATAGCTTACCCCAGCCAAGAGCATCAAAAAGGTTTTTACTTTATCCTGGAATATTTGCAAATATAGTAATAGAAAAGGATTACTTTTGCAAGGAGGCCTATACAGGACTAAACAAATGATGTCTGAGAAAGCAGTGATTATAGAGGAAACAAGATAAAATGTAAGCAATGGAAAAAAATTAGTTAATGGTAGGAGAGGACACGCATACTCCTGCGAGATGCTGAAGGAGCCACTGAGGCTAAGCAGAAGAAGATTCCAAGAGTATAGGTCCTATACTAGAGGAGACAATACAGGAAGACCTGGACCAGTGTTTCTAAAAGTGTAGTCCTGTTATAGTGTAGTGGATCCTCTGGTGTGTAGGCAGTGTAACCTCGCGAGATGGAACTTTAGACTACTTCATATTCTGTATCACTGATGCTCACAAACATCTAAGTCTACTCTGGCATTAGATCCTATTCTCCTCTGGCCATGGATGCCCGTGCCATCACAGATGAGGAAGTGAATATGCAGTTAGACTGTGTGCAATATTAAAGTGAGTTTGTGGACTCTCTATAAGTTTGCATACTAAGATGGGCATTCATAGGTACCCAAAGTTACTATTAGTTGAACATAAGCAGTTTATTAATAATATAAAAAGTCTCAAATAAGATTGAAATTAAAAATGAAAACAAGCTGTAGTCAGGCATTCATGGGTCCATTTTGTAAGTTTTACTTGTGCTAATACCATTATTATGCTGTGATTTTTGATATGCAGCTTCAGTCCTCAAGGGGCTATTTTTTTTAATTTATTAACATCAACTCCATCACCAATATCAGAAACCTGGTTGTATTCAATTTCCTCCTTTTTCTTCAATTGAAAATAATTATTGCAACAGATTCCCAATTAACCTCCCTAACTATGTACTCTTTTCATATATTCTTCAAATTATGACCTGAGAATTACTTTCTAAAATCTAAGTGTGCTAATGTTGCTCCTCTTTACAACTCATCAGTTGCTTCCCATCGATCTACTGAGTAAAATGCAAATTCCTTAGCACCATAGGCAAGATTGTTTAGTCCTCGACTCTTCAACCCTATCTCAAGGGGCTAATTTTTTCTTCATCAGGTACTTTGCCCACAATTAGAGTACAGTGCTTTTATAATGAACCCAGTAGGTGTCTGGATTCATACCATATCATGATTAAATATACAAGGCACATGTTTTATCTTCAAGTTGAATCACAGACATTAACTTTCCCCTCAATATCATTTTATGGTCAAAAATATAAGCCTTTGCTAAAAGAGTTGAATTGAAACATTAATAACAAAGTAGATAGTTCACACAGAACAGTGTTACAGGAGTGTGGTCCTTTGACCACCTGCACCAGAAACAACTGGAAGCTTGTTAAAGCTGCAAATCTCTGGGCCCTATGCCAGCTCTATCAAATCAAGCCCTGTGGAGGTGGAGCCCAGGAATTGGTTATTTTAATAGGTTTCTCCAGTTGTTCCTGGTGCACACATCAGTTGATGAGCCACCTGCCTGTATGATGACGGTGACAGCAGCATTAAGAAGAATAAAGTAGAAAGAAAAAAGTTTTTTTTTTTCTCAAAGAGGTGATAATTTAAAAACTAATTAAATGCGTGCAGGGGTTAGATGAGTTGAACATTACCCTAAGTTACCTGATTCAGGATGTTAAGAAAAAATGATCAAATTTCCCATTTACGATAGGAAAGTTTAGCCTGAAGGAAGCCACAAAGGATAAATGTATGCTCACACTGACGGTGACACTGATAGACATCTGCTAGAAATCTTTTCAGTAAAGTAAATTCATTAAAAGTACAACTAAATGTGATTGAATTTTTGAATCTTTGCAAGTCTTCATATGAATAATTCACAGATCAGAAAAAAAAAATCCTTTGTCAGGTCATGCATATGTCTCCTGATTTTTGGTGCAGAAAATATGGTTGCCTTAGTTATACAGGACTGAACCCATGGATTAAGCTCAGCGCAGACAAGTAGAATTGTGTGTCATCCACAGAGACGATAATTGAATCCAGGAGACAGATGGTATTGACCCTGGTACAGTAAACCCACCACATTCAGAACTGTGCAACTTGGTGGTTTCATAATTTCAGCAGAAGCCAATGCTATGGGCAATCAGCACGGAACTGCTAATCTCTCTTGATAGAACTTTTAGCTTGGCTGACTTATTAATTCAGTCAAGGAAGATGTACCTCCGTCTCTCTTGTTGACATCTTTTAGAATAACTAACTTTTCTTCTCTTCCCATAGTACAAAGATCTGTAAGTCTCTGATTTGGGGATCTCTAACTGTTCGTCTAAGAACAGACAGGGCCTCATTTGTAAAGCAATAAAAAATCCCAAATGGGAGTCTTAAGGCCAGTGGGAAATGCTTTGATGTGAAAGTATGGAAACAGATACTATAGAAGAAGCCAAAGATAGGAGATGCAAACCAGATGAAGACTAATATTACTGAGGCCCAGATTAGAGAATGTGTTTAGGAGTATTTAGTGATTCATGATATCAACAGCAGCTGAGAAGTAGATATGATAAAGAAAAACTATCCTTTGATGTGGCACTGAGGTTTTTATTGACCTTAAAAAGCCAAGTTGAGGGTAGAAAAATCCAAAGATTTTTAATACACAGTGTTAAGAACTCACTCCAGAAATTTGGTGATGAAAAAAATAGAAAGAGGATTAAAGTTTATTGATGCTTACTGTGTACCTGCCACTTTATATTTGTTATTACATTTCTCCCTCACAACAAGGGTGTGAAAACTAAGGCTCAGAGAAGTAATTAACCAAGGTTAAAACAGCTTCTAAGTGAGAGAAATTGGTTTTGAACCTAGTTCTGTCTTATTCCATATGTAGTATGTATTCTATTGTAAGAGGCTGATCACATGACGCTTAACAGGATTTTGTGACCCACCAGCCTTTTGTCTTTTAGGTCCCTACTTTGGACACTGGAGTAACATCAAGGTTGAGGTAGCAGTTGTGAGGAGTTGATTGGCTGTAGGTTGGAGGAGTGGAAAGAAGCCTTAAAGGTACTTAAAGAGTACTAACTCATTTAAGCCTCACAACAATCCTATGATGTAGGTACTATTACCATTTTGCAACTGAGAAAAATGAGGTACAGAGCATTGAAGTAACTTATTCAAAGTCACCCAGCCAGTACAAAGCAGTATTCAAACCAAGTTTGTTTGCACTATGCCATATTGCTTGGAGAAATGAAGTCAGGTGTTTGTTCTTGCAGATTGAAGAGGAGCCAGAAGAGAAGGCTGAGAGTGAAAGATCACTTGTTTGGTTTCAGACTAACATCCCTCCTGTGACCCTGAATTCATTCTCTCTCTCTGTCTGCCTGACTCTTGCTCTTTACTGTGTTACTCAATAAAATCCCTCCTCCATCCCTCCTCACATGTTATTGTTCTTATTTTAAACCTCTCATTACTATGGCCCTCTCTTTAAACCTAGTAATCCCATAGCATTCATTCATGACATCTCTAAAACAATCTCTTGTTCTTTACCATCTCTCTCTTTATTCTAATCCATTATGTAGGACAAACTCAAATCCCTACCAAATGTTAGAACCCATTTCCTCTTACCTCTCCAGTTCATCTTACCAACTAGAGCTCTTTTTCTCTCCTGCGAGCACAGATTTCTCTATGGACTCACCAAAGAGGTCTTTTTCAAGTCAATGGAGGTTCTTTCAACTCAGTGGAGTTGAGGAGGTGTGCCAGTGGCACACTCAGAGCTTCACCTTAGAACATGTACCATGAAGTATCGAAGCTGAATGGGGACCCTACTGATCATTAGTCCAACCCTCCCACACCACTCTCTTCAGTGGAAAAATTTGAGGCCCAGAGACTTTTCCTTAAACTGCATATATCTCAAAGTTCATTCATATATTAATCATAACTATGGTAGGCTAGACCCACTTCTCTCCTTGCCACCCCTTTATCACCTTCTCTTTTGTGGGTAACTAGAACTTAGATGACTTTTTCCTCTTTACTTCTTCCTTTGCTATTTTCTCAGCAACATTTATGTTAAGCCATCTATCAATCAATATTTATTTTTAGTGACCGGCCAGATGCCAGAGATAGAGGAGTCATTGCTCTTCTAAACTTTGTTTAATGTTTGCCTTCACGCTACATTTACCACTCACCAACAATAATAGGACTTCATTCAGCCCAGCTCTATTTCAAACCACAATCTTCTTACAAGCTCCCTGATTTCACCAGGACACTCAATTGCTCTGACTCCAATAACTTCACTGAGATCATTGATTCTCTTCATGCTTTGCTGGGCTCCCTCCACAGCCTGACCACCATTACTCACTCCTGTATCTTTTATAGTTCTTGAGTTCTTGTAACCCCCATTTGTTGTCCAACTAACTCTTATCTCAAGCATCTTCTGTAACAACCTCTAACTAACTCTTATGCCCTTACCTATTCAATTATCCTTCCTGTTCATGACCTCTCTCTACCTTGCCTGCCATGCTAATGTGTCTCTGCTTATGTGTCTGCTTTTGCCTGTTGACCAAACGTCTTCTTATGTTTTTATCCCCAAATTATTTGCTTGATACTTGCCTGTCTACCATTGGCCTATTATTCCCAATTAGGCAGGTATGCCAATGATCTGCCCCATAGTATGCCTTGCTAGGGATATAGATCACACCCTATAGTAATTCTGCAACATCTCTGGTCTTTTTTTGGGTATTCTCTCCCTCTACACATCTGCCCCACTCAAGTGAACAAAATTGAAGTGGTTAAAGTGTTCTGCCTTAATATTGGCAATTTAAGGCAAGAAAATGATATCTGATAAAAAAGATACTAATTGCTATTCTTGGCTTTGGTTTGTGTTCCGTGTAGTTGATAGAGAAGTGAAGAAAATACTCTAGTTGTAGGATTTGTATTTATGTGAATTTGGTAGATGAACCTAGACTAAGTTATATATGATATGTAAACAACCAGAATATAGGCATGGAAAGCAGTTTATGTGCTCCATAAGGAGGAGCAATTAGTAAATTTATGGTTTGGAGTTGACGTTATTCTTGTAATATGGAAATAACTATTTGTTAGCTAAAGTTAGTTGTTATGCCTTTTTTAAAAAATAAATTAATTTAATTATTTTTAGCTGCGTTGGGTCTTCGTTGCTGCGCGTGGGCTTTCTCTAGTTGCGGTGGCTTCTCTTGTTGCGCAGCATGGGCTCTAGGAGCGTGGGCTTCAGTAGTTGTGGCTCGCAGGCTCTAGAATGCAGGCTCAGTAGTTGTGGTGCACGGGCTTAGTTGCTCCGCGGCATGTGGGATCTTCCCGGACCAGGACTCGAAGCCATGTCTCCTGCGTTGGCAGGAGGATTCTTTCTTTTTTTTTTTTTTTAACATCTTTATTGGAGTATAATTGCTTTACAATGTTGTGTTAGTTTCTGCTGTATAGCAAAGTGAGTCACCTATACGTATACATATATCCCCATATCACTTCCCTCTTGCATCTCCCTCCCACGCTCTCTATCCCACCCCTCTAGGTGGTCACAAAGCACAAAGCTGATCTCCCTGTGCTGTGCGGCTGCTTCCCACTAGCTATCTATTTTACATTTGGCAGCGCATATATGTCAATGCTATGCTCTCACTTCATCCCAGCTTACCCTTCCCCCTCCCCGTGTCCTCAAGTCCATTCTCTATGTCTGTGTCTTTATTCCTGTCCTGCCCCTAGGTTCTTCAGAACCAATTTTTTGTTTTAGATTCCATATATATGTGTTAGCATATGGTATTTGTTTTTCTCTTTCTGACCTACTTCACTCTGTATGAAAGACTCTAGGTCCAGCCACCTCACTACAAATAACTCAATTTTGTTTCTTTTTTGGCTGAGTAATATTCCATTGTATATATGTGGGCAGGCGGATTCTTAACCACTATGCCACCAGGGAAGCCCTGTTGTTATGCCTTGATTACAATGACGAATATATGTTTGTTGATGGAAGCTCTTATTACCCCACTATAAAATACAAGACATGTTGACTTCAGATATTGATATAAATTCTAAACATGCTGTTGTCTAATCATAGGAATTAATGACTTTAATGAAGTCAGATTCTCTTTCTAAAATCACACAAATGAATGGTCTTAGTCATAAAAAGAGAGGCTGTTCCTTATTTATGAATGTATTAATTGTCCTTCAGTGTTGGTTTGCTACATTGGAATCCTCATCTCCTGACATTTCTACTAAGGAAGTGATGGTTACCTTTCTTACCCCTCCCTACCACACCCCCCAACACCTAAGTGCTTCTGCCAAACCAAACCAATCCTTTGTTAGTTCCTAAATATATACTTTAATGTAGGTGGAGCTTCAGAGAGCTTTAGAGCTCTCATAACCTTATCACCCTTCCAAAGCCATCCAAATAAATACCCAAGCTATGGAAACGTGATGATGTGTCTTCTATGAAAAAATGGCCTTATCACTTTAAGAGAAGTTTCCTAGACCTTCCTCCTATTCAGCTTATCCTCCCCAATTCCCCCTATATAAAATTTCTTGACCTGTCATGGCCTTTAACAATGTTAATCTCTATGCATGCACAATTATTTCCCACTCCCACCAAAGTTCAACCAATTTCTAATTTTCCTTCAAGAACTGCCTCAAATGTTGCCTTCCATGAGAAATATTTTCTGATCCTGGACTCAAAATAGTGGATTTTTCTTTTGTGATCTTATACTGTTTTGCTAAAACTATAGCATTTCTCAATTAATATTCCAAAGCTTTACTTACATGAATGTCCCCCATGATAGACTCTCAGCTTCCATATTCAAGAATGATGTAGTTTATATTCTCAGTGCCTGCAACAGTGACTGACATAGGTATTTAATTCATTATTTAATACATGAATACATTATATTGTAAATCAATTATTGCAAAATCTATTAATAAGCATGTCCTCCACAATATAAATTATTTTTATTAAGTGCCCACTGCACTGGATGTTGTACAGAATGCATTATGAACTAATCAGACATGAGGTACTCATATAATCTAGACATTTAAAACCTCATAAATTCTGATTATACTAATTTAGAAATTGAGACAATCCAGATGGACCAGCCTCAAGATTACCTTGGTTACAAATTCCTCTCTTCATTTTTGCAAAATAATAGTAACCATATTCAAGTACCCTAGAACAATTTTAAAATGTTTTATATAAAATAACTGATATCCTAATTAACAATAATTCTTGTCCATTTTCATTAAAGCAAATTTCCCTAAGGACGTCTATTAGGATACAGTTTTTGTTAGCTCACATTTAATTATAATATATACTTGAGGGTAATGATACTTACTGAGGAAAGAACTGAAAGTGGGAAAAGAGTGTAGAATCAAACTTGGACTATAGCTCACCCCAAAGGGGCACAGACTCAGAGCAAATTACATTTATACCAAAAGGTCTACTGCAGTTCCTTTCTTCACCTTAAGCCCCAGTATCTTAAAGGCCTCCAATAAATATGTTATTTTCTCTCTCACCTTTTCCCTCACACAAATCTATTCTCAGGAAAGTATCTGAAAGAATTTTAAAGAATGTTCCTAACACCATGGTCCCACATATCCAAATTTAATTAGCTTGTTTTTTTTTTGTTTTTTTGTTTTTTTTTTTTTGTTTTTTTTTTTTTTGCAGTACACGGGCCTCTCACTGTTGTGGCCTCTCCCGTTGCAGAGCACAGGCTCCGGATGTGCAGGCTCAGCGGCCATGGCTCACGGGCCCAGCCTCTCCGCGGCATGTGGGACCCTCCCAGACCGGGGCACCAACCCGTGTCCCCTGCATCGGCAGGTGGACTCTCAACCACTGCGCCACCAGGGAAGCCCTGCTTGTTTTTTAGTGTGGTAAAATATACATAAAATTTACCACTTTAATCTTTTAGGTGTGCAGTTCAGTGGCATGAAGTATATTCATGTTGTTGTGCAAACATCGCAACCATACATACCCAAATTTAATTTTAATAGAGATTGAAACCTTAAAGTACAAATAAAGTCTGGACTGTGTTTTCAGCTAGTTGATGAGAAAATACCTGTGTGAGGTGGAGTGGGCCTTCCTTAGATCTGTGAAATCACTTCATTGTGATTCTATTGCCTGCTACTCAATGGTGACTTTTATTAGCCTTGTGCTATGTGAAGGGCACAGATGTCGGGATATTGGTTTCACCTCCTCGTGATGGTATACATTTTTTCTCACGATGAACAAAAGTTCTGTCAAAGTTAAAGAATTATCCTTTATTATGAAGTGGGTAAATGTGTCCCACTGAACCCCTACAGGCTTCCAGGGCCTTTCCAGAGACAAAGCAAACCTTTCCTCTTTTCTAACATTTAATGAATATTGAGAGAGCATCTGAAATCACGTTTTTTCCCAGAAGTAAGTCTTCTGAGTATATTCATCTCTTGCCTCAGCTAACCTTAAAATTCCAGTGGGAATCTTTTGTTATGAAATAGGAGTTACTGTACTTTTAACATGTGAGGCACATTTCTGCTAGTATTCCAGTTTCACGTTGTTATAAATTCATTTAATTGGTGACTGGTTTAACGATTGTGTAATCTCTCTGGAAGTATAGAATGGAGTGAAGAGCCAGAAGTGGATTTTTGGTTATAGTTGACATCAAGATCGATCTTCCTCCAAGAGGAAACTAAATGTTAATTTGCAGTCAAATTGTATGTAGACATGTGGTTGTTGGAGGGGGTGGCAGAGAAGCTGAAGAGAGAAGAATCTAAAATGGAATCTGGTATGAATGGAACACCAAGAGAATCAGGGTAATGAGATTCCAGTCTCAGCTTTACTGTCTTAACTTTTCCCATTGCTGTCCCTATCCGTAAAATGGACAGAATTTCCTTCCCTTGCCTACTAAAGGGGCTGGTTGAGGATAGGGATATTTTGAGTGCCCTTTTTAAAGGCCCTACTCATGTTTAACAATTAACTGTCATTGTAAAGGCAAGCCACAGAATAAGAGAGTTATTTGCAGTTAATATATTCAACAGAGGACACATCAGAATATATAAAGAACATCCAGAAAGCAATTTAAAACCACAGTATACTCATAGAAAAAATGGATAACAGATTTGAATAGGCACTTCTCCAAAGAGGATATCTAAACAGTCAATAAGTATACAAAGGATGTTCAATGTCTGTAGTCATCAGGGAAATGCAAATTAAAACCACACTGACATGTAACCACAAAACCCAGAATGGCTAAAACGAGAAAGACAAAAAATATCAAGAGCATTGGTATGAAAACATTCTGGTGGAACATAAACTGAGACAACAATTCTGGAAAACTCTCATAATATCTTCTAAAGCTCAGTGTATGTACACACTATAACCCAGCAAGTTCACTTCTAGGTAATAAACCAACGTAAATACTCTTATATGATCAACATATGATATGTACAAGAATCCTAATAGCAGCACTATTCATAAAAGGTAAATATTGGATTCAAATGTTCATCAACAGTATGGATAAATGCATTACAGTATGCCAAAAGAGTACACAAAAGAGTGCATAAAGTATGATTCCATTATGTGAAGTACAAACACAAGCAAAACTAATACATGTTATGAATCAGGAGAGTAGCCACCCTTATCTAGGGAATGACTAGAAGGAGACTTGAGGAGGGCTTCTGGGATGTTAGTTTTGTTTTATTTTTATCTGGATGCTGGTTACATGGGGGCGTTCAATTTGTGAAAATTCATTGAGCTGAAAACTTAGGTTTTCTTCACTTTTCTGCATGTGTTATACTTCAATAAAACTTTAAAAAGAATCACTAACATTTTTTTATCAGGACTCTGAGACCCTGGTTGGTTCCGATATTCTTTGCACATGTGCTAGCAGGCAAATATTGATAATTTAATCTATTTTTTCTAGCTTATCATCTGAAAATGGGTTGATACTTACTCTACTTGCTAGGACTCTCTTTATATTATGTCATTTCCCTTTTGTGAGGAGAGAAAAAGTTTTCCCAATACACACCCAGTACATTTCTACTGTGTGTATTTAACTTTTATGGTCTTTATGGTGGAGGCAAGCAACACATTCAGGTTTTTACCATTGAGTATGATGTTAACTATGGGTTTGTCATATATGACCTTTATTATGTTGAGGTAATTTCCTTCTATTCTTAGTTTGTTGAGAGTTTTTATCATGAATGGCTGTTGAATTTTGTCAAATGCTTTTTCTGCTTCTATTCATATGATCACATGATTTTTACCTTTTATTCTGTTAATGTAATGTATCACATTAATTGATTATCATATGGTGAACCATTCTTACATACCAGGGATAAATTCCATTTGGTCATGGTGTATAACCCTTTTAATATGCTATTGAATTTAATTTACAAGTATTTTGTTGAGGATTTTTGCATCTATGTTCACCTGGGATGTTGGCTTGTAGTTTTCTTTCCTTGTGGTGTCTTTGGCTTCAGTATGAGGGTAATGCTGGCCTCACAAAATGAGTTTAGAAGTGTTCTCTCCTCTTCAATTTTTTGGAAGATTTTGAGGAATATTAGCATTAATTCTTGTTTAACTGCTTTGTAGAATTCACTCATGAAGCCATCTGGTCCTGGGCTTTTCTTTTTTCAGAGGTTTTTGATTACTGATTCAGTTTCCAAACCAGTTATAGGTTTGTTCAGACTTTCTATTTCTTCATGATTCAGTCTGGTAGGATGTATGTTTCTAGGTATTTATCCGTTTCTTCTAAGTTATCCAGTTTATTGGTGTTTAATTGTTCATGGTGGTTTCACAACCCTTTTTATTTCTGTGGCATCAATTGTAATGGCTCTCTTTGTTTTTAGAAGAGTAAAAATAATGTTTTATTTTTCCCCTTTAAAGAAACATGCTGAATAAAAGTGATGACTTGGAATAACATTATGTAAAAGGATATTTTTACACATAAAATTTTAATAGAGAAACTCTGAAGCTAGTCTGCCCATAAATACTTACTGAAAGGCTTACCATATATTTGGCAATATAGCAGTAGCAGAACAGTGACAAATAGAAAGATCTAGATCATGTTAGTCTAAAATAAAATTTTACACAAACTTCTGCTACCAGTCTTATCCAGCCCCCCATTACTTTTGATCTAAATCCTTTTTTAAATTATAGGTGATATATAATATTATATTAGTTTCAGGTGGACAACATAGTGATTTGATATTTTTCATAGATTATACTCCATTTAAAGTTATTATAGAATATTGTTATATTTCCTGTGCTGTACAATATATCTGTGTATCTCATTTTTTTAATCCATAGTAGTTTGTACCTCTTAATGCCCTACCCCTATCTTGCCCCTGCCCCCATCTCTCTTGCCAATGGTAACCACTAGTTTGTTCTCTATATCTGTGAGGTAATGATGCTTTTTTCATTTCTGATTTTATTTATTTGTGTTTTCTTTCTTTTTTTCTTAGTCTAGCTAAGAGTTTTTCATTTTTGTTTAACTTTTCAAAACACCCAACTCTTAGTTTTGTTGACCTTTTCTATATTTTTCTATTTCCTATTTTATTTATTTCTGTTCTAATCTTTCTTTTTTCCTTTCTTCTTCTAACTTTGGGTTTAGTTTGTTCTTCTCTTCTAGTTCCTTCAGGTGTAAAATTAGGTTATTTATTAAGATGTTTCTTCCTTTAATGTAGGCATTTATCACTATGAATTTCCCTCTAGTATTGCTTTTGCTATAGCCCATGAGTTTTGGTATGTTGTGTTTTCATTTTTGTTTTTCTCAAGGTATATTTTAATTTCCTCTTTTATTTCTGCTTTGGTCAAATGATTGTTCAAAAGTGTGTTGTTTAATTTCCAAATATTTGTAATTCTTCCAGTTTTTCTTCTGCTATTGATTTTTAGTTTTATCCCATTATGGTCATAAAAATACTTAATATGATTTCAGTCTTCTTAAATTTACTAAGACTTGTTTTGTGACCTAATGTGGGATCTATTCTGGAGAAAGATCCATGTCTTCATGGACTGAGCTCATGCAGGAGAAGACACTAACCATGTAACCTAGCCAGAGATTCTGGAGGTCTCTACCAACTCTCAGTTCCCAGGAAAAAGCAAGCAGCTGTAGTATTGGTTGGCTTGCTCTGTGTTGAGAGAGCAGGAAGGAGGAGCCATGGCATCTACCAGCCCAAGCTGCCACCTCCATTTTTGCATGGGAGGCTAGACTGTGCTGGACCCATCAGAGCTCCAAGACTGGCAAGACAGAAGCCAGTCCTCTGGAAATCTCCCTTAGAAAATTTGGGGCACAAGACATGTGAACCAACCCCTTCCTTCCCCTGGGTGAAGCTGGGAGCTAGGGGGTCTCTTCCTGATTCTATCGTGCTGCAGCAGGGGCAGGGGTTCTTGTGAGAGAGTGTCGTGAATCTTCGTACCAACTTTGGTGAATGTGGTTTTGTGTTCTCCCAAGGTGCAGGAGCCTTTCAATTTGTTTTTGATTTCTCACAAAGATAATTTGTCCATGAATTGTTACTGAATCAGTGTGTTTGTAGGGGGAAGGATTGTCCAGGGCTTCCTCCTCTGCCATCTTGCTGACCTGACTCTCTAGAGAAAATTGGTCCTTATCTCTAATCAAATCACAGTTTTGAATCTCTCAACGTTGTTTTCTGTCAATAGAGAATGCCATCAAGTAGTTCCTTTCACCATGTTCACCATGGTCTAACTAGCCAAGCCCACTCTCTTATTTATCCTTATCTTCTCTTTTATCCACAATTCAGCCCTCATCCTTCTTTCACCTTCTTGTCCATTTACCATCTGCCTTCATCCCTCCCTTTCTCCTCCTCATTCTCTGCTCCTTCCTTCCTTTTGTATTCTTTATACTTTTCTAACTGTGATGGTTGACATCTTGCTGTCGATCTTTGCCTATCCTAGGTATGTTTTTCCTAGAAGTGTGTGCATGTGGGAGTTGTTGGGGATTGTAACCAACTATGGTTGCATGAATTTGAAGGACCTATATGGGAGGGTGCAAACATCTGATGATGATGCTTGTATATATGTGAATAAGGACAGTCACATATGCTCCAACAGCATCCGTGAAAAAGATAATCTTAATCCCTTCTCTTTTTTTTCTTTTTCCTACCAAAGTGACTTTGAGGTTCTCTTTCATGGTTTTCATTGTAGATGGCCAGATCAGGATAGTCTGCTACCTCCTCACTCTGATGTCACCACCTATATCCTTTGTAAACACACATAATTTTTCTGTTTCTGTGTTTCTCTTTGGGGGAACAATTTAGGATTTGAGATGGAGAGAATAAAGTCCAGGGTCAGCTTCATGGGCATATGATCTCTGGAGTCATACAAGGCTTCACACTCAAAAGTACTCCACACTTGATTTAATGCTCTGCTGTCACTGTCTTGAGAGCCTTAATAATTTTATCTTTGAATTTGTGTTTTGTAAGTGTAGTAGAATGGGATGAGTCATGTGTATGAGCAGAGAAGATACATGCAATATGTGTGTCCATCACTATTCCTTGCCACTGTATTTGCATATAGCATTCATGATGCCCCAGAGCACAGAATTCCAGTGGACCCACCCTGCATGGGAGTTCAACATGTCTAATAGTGAGTAAGGGAGACGCTGTCAGCCATAGAGGCCACACTTTCCATTCCAACAAGAACTTGCTTCTAACACAGAAAAAAAGCAATAGCATCCTAACAAACATGAACTATCAAGGAACCCTTCTTATCTCCTTTCTTACTTGTGCTACCTCCCCAAATCATCCAACCTCTTAAGCTGAAAACAATGCATATAAAAAAAGAGAAAGATACAGAAAACCATTCTTCCTTTTCCTTTTAGTCCTTCCATATTCATCAGCAAACTGAAGGTAGAGAGTATCAGTAGAATATGAGTGTAAAAATAAATTAAATAAAAACGGTTGAGGGCTTCCCTGGTGGCGCAGTGGCTGAGAGTATGCCTGCCGATGCAGGGGACACGGGTTCGTGCCCTGGTCCGGGAAGATCCCACATGCCGCGGAGCGGCTGGGCCCGTGAGCCATGGCCACTGAGCCTGAGCGTCCGGAGCCTGTGCTCCGCAATGGGAGAGGCCACAACAGTGAGAGGCCCGTGTACCGCAAAAAACAAAAACAAAAACAAAAAAAAACGGTTGAGTTAGTTTTGTGCAGCGTTTCCACAGTTCTGGTAAGAACAAAATACATAGGCAAGTATGGGCTATGAAATATGAATTGTGTCTTTTCAGTGATTTCACATAGGAGTTCAGTACTCTTATATTTGCATTTGAAAGAGGCATTTCACAATATAAAGATGAATGGTAAAATTCATGCTAATACTTTAATGTTTTTACTATTTAAAATGGCTTTCAATAGCCAATAGAAAGCACTATCACAAGATGAGAGAGAGACAGAGACAGAAACAGAGACAGAGAAGGGTGGTATTTTAGTACCTTTAATGACACTTTTTTGAACAAGGAGACCCACATTTTCATTTTGCCCTGGCCCCTGAAAATTATGTAACTCACCCTGTTTAGGTCTGATATTGTTTCTGCTGTTCTATTTTGGGGAGAGTGGGTATTCCTTTTCATCCAACAGAAATGGGCTGCTGAAAGTTTCACTGTTCAAACAGAAGAACAGAAATAACTGTTTCTTCTCCTTCCTATTAATCTATAACCCTCTAAGTTCGTTGTTGTGCAGTTTCTCTATTGGATTCAAAGATCCTACCCATTAGAACAATATGACTATAAGATGGCATTAGAAATGAGATCAGAGTAAAATTTTCTGTTTGCTCATAAGTACTTATTCGTTCAACATATATTTATTAATTGCCTACTATGTGGTAGTCACAGTTCTATGTGTGTGACATGGCAGTGAACAATGCAGGCAAAGTCCCTGCCTTCAGAAAGCTTAAATACTCTATCACAATAACATTTAATGCATTACTAATTGGTGAAGAATGAGGAATCTTGGGTTCTCCTATCAGCAAATAATATATTTGTCATGAGTTCACACAGCTCTGTCTACATCATTATGATGAAAAGAAGAGTGTCAAGTGATTTAGATGATGAAATTCTTCAATTTAGGTATGAAAACTTTCCTTTTACCCCAATGGCGTGTTTTTCCATTCAAATTATCTAAGTAAATGTTTCAACTTTTTGTCTCTATGTAACACTCACTAAATATTTTTTCTCTTTGGAGTCATCTGATCAGTCTAATAAGTGAATAGCACCCTTCTCATTCATCCAGCCTAAACAACTCACTGTCGCCTTTGGCCTCTTTTCCCTTGCAGCCCACGTCTAATCAGCTCCACTCCATAGAAGTACTGAGATTTATTTCCTCTTCTCCTCTATCCATTATTATCTCCCTGCAATAGTTTGTTATCTGATCTCCCTGCCTCTGGATCCTGAGGCCACTCTCCTCACAGTTGTCATATTGATCATTCTAAAGAATGACTCCAATTGCCACCCCAGGCCTCAAATTTTTCAGTGGCCCCCCATTGCCTACTGGATGCAATCCACACCCCTCAACCCGGCAGTCACAGTTCTTTACAATATGGCCCCAATCTACCTCTTTAGCTTCATTCCTTTACATCTTGAACACTCGCCAAAACTAATCTCTCATTCTTTCTTAAAATATCCCATGTTGCTCATATTATTCCCTTCCTTTTAAGCCACATCTTTACACATATAAATCCTACCTATCCTGCAAATTCAAATCTCATTTCGTGAAGTCTTTTTTTAAACCCCCAAAGCCCCAAAAGAAAATAATTTCTCCATCCTCTGAAACCTAAAATATCAAATTTGAACATTTCCTACAGTATTTACCTCTTTATATTTTTGCTATAAAATTTTGTACTATGATTTTATGTCATTTATAATATTTTATATTTAGAAAATAATTATGCTTTTACAATAATTATTAAGCATGATAATTATTATAATCTGCCTTCAGAGATTTGAAACTCATACCTGTTCCATAGAATATACTAAAAAATGTTGAAAGAATGAGCATATGGATGGATGACAATAATAAGTTGTTCCCCAGAATATGAGCTGAATACCAAGAGGGCTAATGAAGATGGAAAAGCTCTCTGAAATTTGCAGCTGAAAAATCCCTTCAGGTACAAAGTGTAAATATTTGACAAATAAAAAAATCAACCCATGAGGAACAATCTTATTTGTAGAAAAAAAAAGCCTTGTATTCTAGTAGAACAAAACAAAACAAAAAACAAGCAAAATACAGAATAGCTAATCTTGTGGAGTTATCTGAGATGAGAACCAGACCTCATGAGTCCCTTATTCCTTCATGCCTTCACATTCTGTCCCTGAAATGTCTTGTATTACGCCCCTTCCTATGTACTCCCACTGCCTGGGTCCAGAATTTTATATACTTTTTTTATCTGTACCATTGCAAATTACTTACTGTTTTTGCTACCTCCAGTTGTACCAAATTTTACAAATGCTTTAAGAGCAGCTGAAACATCCATCTTCCCCCTACTTCAAACTTTTGCCTACTTTCCTTTATCCCCTACCTAGATAAAGTCTAACTTCTTAATAAAGACATTCAAGGCTTTTCAGAGTCTGACTCCAACCTATTTGCAATGGTCATCATTGATATTTCTAGCTGCTTCTCCAACATCTTCTGAATAGGTTTTCTATGTTTAGAAAAATGTCACTGTATTTAGGCTCACTCTTCAGCTGTCAGAACTCAAATTTCTAGCCTCCCTTGCAGCTAGGAAGCAGACATTTAATCTAGGATCAAACAGGCACACTCATGTGAGACATTGATTTGTGAGTGTGTAACATGAGGAAACTGGCTCTGTGAGGAGTTCTCACTTTGCTGGCACAAGTGGTGGTAGAGGCATTCAACTTTCAGGAGCAGCAGCAGCACAGACGTGGCATTGGTACTGGCGGCAGTACCAGTTGCAGTCAAGTTGAGTTCCTGGCACTTAGTTTTTGGCGGTGGTAGAAATTGCAATTTCCTTCTCATCAGGCCAGTTCTGTGGTGTGGTTTTGGGCATTATTCCTGGAAGATTAGCCTTAAGCCTGTTTCTTCAGCCCTCCCAATAATACTATGAGCCACCTAATAACTGTTAATAAATGTCTTTATGCTTTAAATAGCTGGAGTGCATTTTGTTGTTTGCAACTAAGAAATCTAACTTACTCTTCATTTAGCCTTGGGTTTTTTTGTTTGTTTGTTTTTACCATTTCTCTCATGTGTGCTGCCACACCAGATTACTTACCCATGACTCCATGCCTTTCCTCCTGTGCTTCTTTTTTCTTAACATACACTGCATTGTCCCCACTCTCTCAAGCCTAGTTAATTCCTACTACTCTTCAAAATCTGGCATTGAAAAACTTTGGGCTTATGTTCCAGGACCATCTTTCACCTTCATAATTTTCTTCAGCATAGAGTTCACACTCTTCCTAAGCATCCCAAACTCAGCTGTCTTTCAATGAAGTTTATATTCTGAGGCTGTCCTTGAAGACATAGCACCTGCCACATAGAATTCCCCAAAATGTTCATCCCTTTATGACAGCTTGACTTCATTGTTTTACCAGGAGCCTTTTTCCTTAACTAAGTTTGTGTTTTTATTACAAGAGTAATACATAAATATATTCTCATTGTAAAAAATCAAACACAAGAAAAGCAAAAAAAATTATCTCTTTATAAACAACTCTAAATTCCAGAGCAAAAAATGTATCTGTGTTATTCCTGCTCTGTTTTTAAGAACATAGTTCACACTCAATAGATATTTGTTGAATGAAAAAATGATTCTTCCTCTTCCCATGAAAGAAGTGAAAATATGGGGGCTTCCCTGGTGGCGCGGTGGTTGAGAGTCCGCCTGCCGATGCAGGGGACACGGGTTCGTGCCCCAGTCCGGGAGGATCCCACATGCCGCGGAGCGGCTGGGCCCGTGAGCCATGGCCGCTAAGCCTGCGCATCCGGAGCCTGTGCTCTGCAGTGGGAGAGGCCACAACAGTGAGAGGCCCGCATATCGCAAAAAAAAAAAAAAAAAAAAAAAGGAAAGAAAAGTGAAAATATGACTTAGATTCAACAAGACAGAAGGTCTCTCTTACGGCTTTGATTCTTGAGTGAGTGAAAGAACGCTGTGCTGCAGTACTCCATGGAGCTTCTGTTTTGTGGCTTGGCTTTGGGTCCTGCCTCCTTGGTTCCACACAACTTTCTAAGCCTGATCCTCCAGCTAGCCACTGATTCTCTGAATCCCTGAGGATCTTCCAACAAATTCCCTTTTTGTCTAAGATCATCACAGCCAGTTTCTCTTTCTGGAAATCAAGTACCTTGACTGACACATCTTTCTTAGATGATTTATGCTAATCTTTCCTATTTTCTTCTCCCCAGAGCTTCATCCTCATGAAGATACTGGCATATAATTCACATCTAGTGATATCCTGCTTTTATGGATCATTACTATTGCATGGACAAAATTGTAAATTTTTATAACTAGAAAAGATCTTAAATATCTTGTTTGATTTTCTTATTTTAAAGAAAGGAAACTGAAACTCAGAGATATGTTGAATCCATTATCCAGGTCTCTAGAACCTTGGTCTTTTATTCCCACTGTAAATCTTTATGCCTCTCTATAGACTCTTTGAGGAAGTCCTAATTACATAGCTCCAAAATGCCCTTAAAGTTTAAGAGTAAGATTACTTCACTTACCTCACATTTTCTCTTGGAAGGCAAGAGAAGGTAATTCTTCCCCAAAGAATGCATTTACCCTTTTAAATTTGCAATACCTTTTGTACTTTAGGAAAAAAATTAATAAAAAGAATACAGAGAAGTGAACAATTAGTTATATTCCCACCACTATGGGTTAATAACGATTATCCTTTTGTGGTATTTACCTCTAGTCCTTTTTCTTTTTTAACTATATAGAAAATTACATAGAAATTAAAATCTCCTTTAGGGACCACCCTCATTTCTATTGCACTCTTTTACCTGCCAAGGGGAAACTACTACCAGAATTTGGTATATATCTTTCTAGTCCATTTTCTATATAAACATATTATATCTATAACTAATACATAATATTGTGTGTTATTACATGTGTGTTTTTCAAATTATATAAATGATATGAAGCATATTGTTTTTTATATCCCTAATATAACTCAGTATTATATATTTGACATATAATACTCTATTGTGAGAATGTACCATATTTTATCAAATCTATTTCCTTTATATGGGCATCTAGTTGTTTCCAATATTTTACATTTATAAATAATGTGCCAACTGAAAAAAATGTGGGCTTCTCTGCATTTTTTTGGAGGAATATCTTCAGAGTAAATTTCTAGAAGTTGAACTGCTGGGTAAAAACATATGTAGTTGTGTTAAACAATGCCAAATCCCTCACCCTGCCATAAAAGTTGCACCATTTTGTATTCAATCCAGCGATGTATGAGAGTGACTTTTATTCACAGCCTCTACAACAGTGTTTTATTGAGGCTTTGAACTTTTGCCAATCTGTTAGATTGTAAATGATATCTTGGATTAGTTTTAATTGCATTTCTTTTATGTTGTGTCAAGTTGTACATCTCTTCATATCTTCAAAGGTCATTCACATCACTTTAAAAATTATCTGTTCATGTCCTTTGCCTGTTTTTTAAGTTGAGTTTGAGTATTTTTTGTTCTTATTTTATGAGTTCTGTACATAGTAAAGATACTATGATATATGCTGAAATCCTTTCTCCCAGTTTACAATTTGTCTTTAATTTTTCTTATGTTGTTTTGCATGCATGTTAAAATATTTATAGTTGAATTCATCAATATTTTTCTTTATTAAATCTGGATTTTGAATCTTAGGTAGAAAGCCTTTCCCACACTCAACTTGTATAATTTCACTTTTTACATTGAATCTCTCTCCTCTACTAGAGTTTATTCTTCTCGATGGTGTGAGGTATGGATCCAATATTTTCTTTTGCAAATAGTTATCCAATTGTTCCAACACTACTTAATAAAAAGCCCATCTTTGTCCCTAAGATTTAAAATGCTGACTTTATCATATACAAAATTTCCATATGACTCTACCTAATTCTGAACTTTTATTCTATTCCACTGGTCTATCTCTCCATTACTTTCTAATATGTTATTGATGGCATATATTAAAAATTGATTTCTATATGTCAATATTATAGCTATCTTCTTTCTGTACTCCATTTAGCTGTATTAGTTTATTAATTGGGGATTACTATGTAGATAATATTTCTGCAAATAATGACATTTTCCCCCTTTTTTAGCATTTCATAATCATTTTCTTCTATGAAGTTGCCAAACTTTATACCATTCTTTTTTTAAAACTCTCATTCATTAGCTAAGACTCTAGTAATATGTTGAATAATAATACTACTGGCCAGTATCCTTGTTTATTTTTTTATTTTAATGGGGAGGGTTTTAATGACTCACAGCTAAATATGATATTTGATGTAAGTTTCTGGTAGATACTTTTTGTGGAGTTAAAAAAGGTCTAATTAATTTTCTATGATTTTTACAAAATTATGCATGTATGCCAAATTTTACTAAGTGCTTTTTACCCCCAAAATCTATTGATGTTTTTATGCTATTTTTTTTCTTCTGCAATCTGTTAATGTGTAAATTTCATTGTTAGATTTTCTAAAATTTATCTACCCTTTATCATTGACACACTATCCTTCTTTCCCCCAACTTTATCAAGATATATTTGACATTTAATATTATGTAATTTTAAGGTGTTACAATAATGACTTGATATATGTATATATTGTGAAATGATTACCATGGTAAAGTTAGTTAACACATCTATCACATCATTTAGTTACAGTTTTTTGAGATACTGTTCTTTTTAATTAGGGGTTCTATTTATCAATATTTTATTTGGGATTTCCCATCTGAATTCATAAGTGATATTAGCCTACAATTCTCTTTCCTTGTGCTATCTTTTTTTCCAGGTACATAAACTGAGGAAAAATAAATTGTATAGGGTCCATTTTTTTGAATGCTCTTGAAGAGTTTGTGTAGGATAAAAATTATTTCTTCCTTGAATGTTTTCTCAGAGTACCACCTGGGCCTCATGTATTTTTTTAGGAAATATGTGTTTGACTACTGTTTAAATTTCTTCTGTAATTGTTGGTATATTCACATTTACTATGTCTGCTGGGCTAATTAGGGCAATCTTATTTATATTTCCTTTTCATCTAGGCTTTCAAAATAACTTATATAAAGTAATATATAGTATTATTTTGTACTATACCTTATACTATTTATAATTTCATCTGTATTTGTAGTTTTTCTCTTTTGGTTTGTGGTTTATATTATTTGTGTCTTTGCTTTTATTTTATTTTCTTGATTATACTTGTTAAAATTTAATTCATTTCATTTAGGATTTTTGTGTCTATGTTCTCAAGTGTGTAAAAGACTTGCTAACAGCATCTAAAGATTTGGAAAGAAGCAACTCACAGGGCTCTTTGAGAGGCACAATAGAATGGATAAGCAAAAACTGTTAGGAATGTCCACCAGAGATAGAGAAGATCATTTGGGATTTGTCAGGGGGTGCAAAAGAAAAATAAGGTAAAGAGTCAAGAGTTTAAGAACAAGGTAAATTCTCAAAAGCTGTGGAAGGTCATGAGTCATATAACTCAGACGAGACAAAGGGACACACAAAGGGCAGGTTCTGTTTCTCAGGGAGCAGAGGGGAACAGTGAAGTACATGAACTACATAGAAGGCATTGCCAGGAGAATCAAGGATCAGATGGTGGGAAGGTAGAAAGCCTGGGGATTTGGGAGTTAATAGATAAATTGAGGGGTCGGGGGAGGGAACTTAGAAGGTGCATGCAGAAGGAGGTAGGCAATGAAGATTTTGCCAGTGTTCTCCCAGAACATGAAAAGTGGAAGTTAGTGCTATCATAAGCTTGTATTTTTGCCATAGCTGGAGTGAAGTCAAGGATTTGAGGTGTGGAAGAATAATAAAAACAATGATCTTTTAGTGAAGAATTAATACTGTTCTAAATGTTTTCTATATATGACTAATTTTGTCCTCTTAGCAACTCTGTAGTGTAGGTATTATTATTGTCCATATATTACAAATTAGTAAGAGGAGTCATAGTGAGATTAAGCAATTCACCCAAGGTCATCCAGCTAGTAAAGTGACAACTGGGATTTGAGCCTTTTAGACTCTAACTGTAGGTCTGTCTTACCCTACAGTCCATCTGCTATACATAGGGCTGCTTCTGCTCCTTCTTTGCCTTTTCCTACAAACCCTCTTATGTGCTCAATTTTTCTCCTGTAATTCAACAGAAACATCTTAGTCATTTTGTTAAATCCAAAGAATATGAAGGGAGCAGTGCACTCTTGACACGGTAATTTATTGTGGTATATGTTTCTGGGATAGTGTCTCTGTGATCTATGGAGGGGATTCCCAACTTGCCATATTCTTTGTTCTGTCCAGACCCCATAAAACTCCAATAAATGGTCAGTAAGACTGTGTGCCATTGGGTGGCAAGTGTTGGTGATATAAAAGAAAAAGAGCTATGTAGGTCTGCTGTGATTATGACTAATTCCTGATTTCTGATTCTTTACTATAGAGTTATAAAAGTTGTTGTGCAGTGAGCTTAATTTAGAAGTCTTGAGTAATGGAGAAATGGGATAAAAATCCTTTTGGAATTAATCTCCTTTAAATATCTTTCAGCAAATTAGGATTCTTGCACAGAAAATTTCCCATTGCATTTTCATTCATCAAAATAGAGAATTTCCATTTCAAGTAGTCACTACTGCATGCACAGAAAGGAGGTGGGCAGCTGGAGAGTTAGGCCTTTAGTGTTTAACTGTGAGGAAAAACCCAGTATTATATTCAGGACATGGTATCCATGGCAACCTGCCCAGCAGCTATTTAACTTTTCAACCTATCAAAAGATGAGTTCTTTAGTTTTCGTTCAATTTTCTTCCTCTGATTTTTTTGGTCCGTAGTCATAATCATTCCTGGTTCACGTGGTGTTATTGCTCACCACACAATAAAAACACTGAATGATCATATTAGGTCATCACTAGTATGTTTATCAGAGGTAAATATGAAAATCTTCATAATCCTGAGTCCACTAATTAAAAATCTTTGAGGGTTGTGGTAAGGCAAGGCTGGACTAAACCTCATCTATGCACTAGCTAAAGACAGAAAGCTTGCTAAGCAGATACAATTGGAGGTACAATTTTTAAATTGTATTCATATACATGTAAACAATTGTTAGGCCCATTGCAGCAGTCTTGATGACTTTTACTGTTCAAGGAGGGGAGGTTGTAATGATTTACTTTCCTGGTTAACCAAAGGTTAAGCAGAAAACCTTGATATTCCAACCCTCGTTACAAATTCCTCTGAAAGATGCTAGTTTACTTTCCTGCTTTAGCAATGCAGTCTACTGAAGATAACTGGCTCTTTCTTCGATGCCAGAGGATCCTGCAGTCCCCAAGGCTCATGACTCTGGGAGTCACTGATCTTTGTTTGGAACCACATATGTAGCTGCAGAGACCGGAGGATGTAGAAGAGAGCATTCAGTGTGTGCTGGTGCCAAAACATACTCTGAAGGTTTTTTTTGTTTGTTTTGAAAATAAATCCTTGATATCAGGTTTTTTACCTGAGGCCAAAGGTTGTTTATCTGAAGCAGCACAGTACTCTAGTTAATAGCACAGACCCTGGAGTCAGCCTGTTTGGGTTCAAATCTGGGTTCTAACTCTTAAGTGACTGTATGATATTGAGTAAGGTACTTAATCTTCCTAAGTTTCCTCATCAGGAAAATGAGGCTAATCATCAAATCTACTTTATACAGTAATAATGAGGAATGAATATGACAACCCAAGTAAACTGCTTAGAACAGTGCTTGCCTGGTATGTAGGAAGTACAAAATAAACATTAGCTATTGTTATTTCTCTGAAAGATGGAGTGCCAAGGTAGAATCTGCTTCATTGAAAAACCCTCATAGCTGGGTTCAAGGTAATTGCAATTGTTCTAAACAATCCATTCTGAACTCTTTGTGGAAAGCCAGTCCTTCACCAGGAAAAATTGTCTTAACATAGTTTGAGTAACTGTTTGCACTTGAAAGTAATAAAAATGCATGTCTTTAAAAATATTGTGTATTTCAGACTTTCCGCTACTTCAGCTTAGCCCTACCTCCAGTGACTTACAATAATGAGATTATATTGGGCATTGACTTAGCCATCTGTATGTGTGCCTTCAAATGTTTGCCAACACAGAGAACAATTTGAAAAGAAAAAAAGGAATTTTTTTTATTCCCTTTGTCTGTCTAATTTCTGCTTTCCAATGGTTAGAAGATGCTCTCAATTTTACAGGATTTTTTTTTTTTGCATCTCAGATAGCTGCAGTTGTTTTTGCATTTTTTGCCTTTCTATCATGAGATGTGCATGCTTATTTTCTTAGAAATACATTTCCTAAAAGTTTGAATTATTTAAATACATATATTTTATATAAACTAATGTGATCATTTTGCACTTGCACAATTGTTCTGGGAAGTCAATCTACTGGAGAATGTAGAAAATGTGATTAGAATTTACTTTAGTGTGTGGAATGCAAAGGCTTGATAGAAAATTCTAGCTTTGAAACACTAGTATTGGGGGAGATTTGTGTCTCATTCTGTTCTAATCCACCCTTAGGTGGAGTTTCTATGGAACCAGACTAATTCATTTACTCTCTCTCTTTCACACTTCACTGCTAATCCAGGCTCTCACCTCCACCTCTGCCTCTCTGACCACCTATGGCTTTCCCTACGCTTTCTCCCACAATTCTCCTCTCTGCCTAACTAATTTTTTGAGGGCTTGAAAAAATGTGTGATTTTCTGGATGTATCCCTTTGTCCCTTTGTTTCTGCTCAAGAGCATACACGTGTCCTGGTAGCCACTGAGGTCTCTGTTGACCATTGTGTGTGTATGCATGGGTGGCTGACTGTGTGTGTCTCCCATTGAAGAATAGGGGTTTGGGTATTACAGGTGGCCTATACTCCGTAAATCATCCTTAAACAGAAGTGTAAGAACATCCTCAATCCCCATTGCCTTCCTTCTCAGCGCTACCTTAACATTTCTGGCAGGATTCCCACATAAGGAGACCATGACTCTGAGAGAGGGGTTACAGAGGCTTGGGTTTTCCCACTTTTGTGTTTCTTCCTTTTTGTCTGTCTTGAGAGCAGTGGTCCCTAGTAACTCGCCCTTTAACTCCTCCTTTTCCTACCCATTTCCCTCCTCCCTTTTCTAGGCTATGCTAAAATCTCCCCAGCAACATCTAAAAGGAAAGAGGGTGGTGCAGGGAGTGGGGGGGACACAACCAATCATTGGTTTGGGAAAAATATACAAGTTAATGAAATGTTGGCTCAGATATTGTTCCTGGATCTGTGGATGAATGTGAGTCTTCTATGTACTAAATGGACAGATTAGCAGTATCAAGCAATAGCATATTGATGAAACCTTTTTTTAAAAAACAAACATATTTATTGGAGTATAATTGCTTTACAATGGTGTGTTAGTTTCTGCTGTATAACAAAGTGAATCAGCTATACATATACATATATCCCCATATCTCCTCCCTCTTGCATCTCCCTCCCACCCTTCCTATCCCACCCCTCCAGGTGGTCACAAAGCACCGAGCTGATCTCCGTGTGCTATGTGGCTGCTTACCACTAGCTATCTATTTTACATTTGGCAGTGTATATATGTCCGTGCCACTCTCTCACTTCATCCCAGCTTACCCTTCCCCACCCCGCCGTGTCCTCAAGTCCATTCTCTACAGATAAGAGACCTTTTGATAAACAAACAAAAATGTTACCCAACTTAAAACATGCTTTAAACATTTCAGAGCACCAAGTTTGTTTGATTATACTCTCCCAAGGGTGTGTAAAAATTGAACAGAACACCGATTTCTCCAACAGGAAGGCCTACCTTTCTGTAACCTGCCGTGAATTCTGATCACCTTGTGGAATCACACAGAAGACTCTTTCTCCCAACAGAGAGCTTTCCCTTAATCATTTGAATGAGAATATGGAGATCTGGAGTCTAGTCCCGTTTCTGCCATTGACTTACTGAGTGACCTGAGACACATTGCTTACTATCTCTGCCTCAGCTTCTTCACGTATAAAGGAAAACTCTCTGCTTTCTGCTTCCATATATATTCACATAATAAATGGGGAATATAGAAAAATGTATGATTTACTTTGGAGGAAATGTTTTAGACATTTATGAGCAATACCATTTAACAAATCTGAAATAGTTCTCTCCTCAAATAATTGGCCTCCAGTGGCTTGACATAATGAAGGGGTCTCAAAAACACAAACTAAGAAAAAAATAACCCTTAAAAGACTTTATTTGTCATCCATATATCTCCTTTGCTGAAGTGTCTGTTTAAATCTTTTGCCAATAGGATCAGTCTTACTCTTAAAAAATAAATTTTATTTTGGAATACAATTGACATACCGCACTTGTTTAAAGTGTAACGTTTGGTATGTTTTGATATATGTATACACCCCTGAAATGATCACCATGATCAAGATAATGAAGATGTCCATCACTCCCAAAAGTTTCCTCATGCCCCGCTATAATTCTTCCCTCATGCCCTTCTCCACAGTTCTTCATCCCCAGGCAACCACTGATCTGATATATGCCTTGACAGATTAGTTTGCACTTTCTAGAATTTTCCATAAGTGAAATCATATAGTATGTACTCTTTTATTACTGGCTTCTTGCACTTGAAATAATTTTTAAAAGATTCATCCAAGTTGTTATGTGTACCAATAGCTTATTCCTTGTTATTACCGAATAGTGTTCAATTGTGTGTTGATACCACAATTTGTTTATTTGTTCATCTGTTGATGGACGTTTGGGTTGTTTCTAGTTTGAGACTATTGCAAATAATGCTGCTATGAGCATCCATGTACAACTTTTTGTGTGGACATATGATTTTATTTCTCTTGTGAAGATACTTAGACTGGCTGAGTAATGCAGTAAATGTAAGTAAGACGCTGCCAAACTGTTTTCCAAACTGGTTGTACCATTCCCACCATCAATGTATGAGAACTCCAGTTGTTCCATGTGTTTACCAACACTTGATATAGTCAATATTTTAAATTTTAGCCAGTCTAGTATGTGCATAATGGTATTTCATTGTGGTTTTGATTTCTATCTATCTCCCTAGTGACTAATGATACTGAGTATTTTTCATGGGCTTACTGGCCATCCATATGTACCCTTTGCTGAAGTGTCTGTTTAAATCTTTTGTTCATTTTATTTATTTGGTTGTTTTCTTATTATTGAGCTTTGAGATTCATTTATATATTTTAAATATGGCCTTTATCAGATATATGATTTGCAAATATTGCCTCCAGATCCATGGCTCATTTTTTCATTCTCCTAAAAGTATCTTTGAAGAGCAGAAGTTTTTAATTTTGATGAATAGAAGTATTTTCTCTTTTCTTTTGTGGATTATACTTTTGGTCTTGCATTTTTAAAAATCTTTGCTATGCCTACCCTAGAATTCTTGATTTGAAAAAGTGCCCTAGAGTCTTCAGGTGTGTTACTTATCCTACCAGATGTTCTTAACCTGGAGCCAATGGACAAAGTGGTGTATTATTAAGTATTTAGCAGTTGTCTCAGCAGGGTAAAAAACCCTGGTTTGTAGCACTTCCTGGTTTTCATGGCTGATTTCAAGTTACCAACCTGATGTCACTGAAAGTGGAGTTGGGAAGAGATGGCATGGTAGCATGCTATTATATAGTATTTTTACCACACAGATACAATAGATATAAATAAATAACCTCAAGAGCATAGACAAAAATAGAATGCAATGAAATAATTAGGAAGTGATGAGTTTTTAGCATTTATTGACTTTGTTTTTAATATAATTTATTGAATTCTAAATTTATATAATTTACTTATTAACAAAGGTTGCATTTAGCAACCAGTTTGCAAACGGCCTGAAAATTCAACAGTCATTTCTTATAAGCCACTTCATGTCAACTCCAATACAACACTATGTAGACCCCTTGTGAAGCATAGATGGGGTCCATGGTTTGGATTCAAGGATTTAAAAAAAAAATTATTAAGAAAAATTACACCTTACGTAAATCACAGAAAGATCTTTTTTGATCCACCTCCTAGAGTAATGAAAATAAAAACAAAAATAAACAAATGAGATCTAATTAAACTTAAAAGCTTTTGTGCAGCAAAGGAAACCATAAACAAAACACAAAGACAACCCTCAGAATCGGAGAAAATATTTGCAAACAAAGCAACTGACAAAGGATTAATTTCCCAAATATACAAGCAGCTCAATATCAAAAAAACAAACAACCCAAACGAAAAATGGGCAGAAGACCTAAGTAGACATTTCTCCAAAGAAGACATACAGATGGCCAAGAGACACATGAAAAGATGCTCAACATCACTAATCATTAGAGAAATGCAAATGAAACCACAATGAGGTATCACCTCACACCAGTCAGAATGGTCATCATCAAAAGATCTACAGGGCCTCCCTGGTGGCGCAGTGGTTGAGAGTCCGCCTGCCGATGCAGGGGATACGGGTTCGTGCCCCGGTCTGGGAGGATCCCATGTGCCGCGGAGCGGCTGGGCCCGTGAGCCATGGCTGCTGAGCCTGCGCGTCCGGAGCCTGTGCTCCGCAACGGGAGAGGCCACAACAGTGAGAGGCCCGCGTACCGCAAAAAAAAAAAAAAAAAAAAAAAAAAAAAAAAGATCTACAAACCATAAATGCTGGAGAGGGTGTGGAGAAAAGGGAACCCTCTTACACTGTTACCGGGAATGTAAATTGGTACGGCCACTATGGATAACAATATGGAGGTTCCTTTAAAAAACTAAAAATAGAACTACCATATGACCCAGCAGTCCCACTCCTAGGCATACACCTGGAGAAAACCATAATCCGAAAAGATACATGCACCACAATGTTCACTGCAGCACTATTTACAATAGCCAGGACAAGGAAGCAACATAAATGTCCATCAACAGAGGAATGGATAAAGAAGATGTGGTACATATATACAATGGAATATTACTCAGTCATAAAAAAGAACAAAATAATGCCATTTGCAGCAACATGGATGGACCTAGAGACTGTCATACTGAGTGAAGTATGTCAGAGAAAGACAGATATCATATGATATCACTTATATGAGGAATCTAAAAAAAGCTACAAATGTACTTATTTACAAAATGGAGTAGACTCATGGAGGTAGAAAACAAACTCATGGTTACCAGGGGGTAAGTGGGGGAGGGATAAATTGGGAGATTGGGATTGAAATATACACACTACTATATATAAAATAGATAACTAATAAGGACCTATACTGTATAGCACAGGGAACTCTACTCAATACTCTATAATGGCCTATATGGGAAAAGAATCTAAAAAAAGAGTGGCTATATGTATATGTATAACTGATTCACTTTGCTGCACCCCTGAAACTAACACCACATTGTAAATCAACTCTACTCCAATAAAAATTTTTTAAAAAAAGAAGTCAATGAATGACATTGCACTCTAACATCAAACATGCCACTCCTTTGCTGAGACTATGAACCAATCACTTCAATTTTTTGAATTTTAATTTTTTTTAAAAATAAGGAAAATTTTAATTCCCTTACTTGTGAAATGATAGTAATAGTACGCATACCCAAGTAATTCACAATATTCTCACAAGTTTCAAATTCCAATAAATTTACATGAAATTCCTTTGTTTTTTTTAAAGAAAAGTTACATCTTTATTTTTATTAAACTCTAAGTGAAACTTATCATTTCCTTTGATCATGCATGTACTTTGAAATTATAGGTAGAACCACTGCTAGATCTTCTATTTAAAACCTTAATAAAAAGCACATATATTGTCATATAATTTTTTTAAAATTTTTGATAAGTAAATTTTAATAGGTCTTGTAATCCTAAGTCTTTTATGCATTTTTAAAGGGCTTTAATAGGCTTTCCATACATTAAGGAGGTCCATAGCACACACACACAAAAATGTTAGGAAATCTTGCAAGGGATTCCAGGTGAATGGGTAGCATCCCTGTTCATAAATGGGATGGACAAGATATAGTCTCTTTGCTTAAATCACTATCAGAAATATCTACCTCCTTCTTGTTACTTAATGCCTTGTAGTCTGAGGTGTTTTGGAACATGTAGATATAAGTTCAAGGCCCAGTTATGTTATTTATTGGTTACATGACTTTGAGAAACTTCATTTGGCTCTTTGTGTCTCATTTTTTCAACTGTAAAATAGGGGTAATAATGCTTGCCTCAAAGGTTTTTATGATGATGATAAAATGAGTGCCTGGCATGCATTAGGTGCTCAATAAATATTTGATTCCTTCTGTTTCAGTACTCAATAAAAGAGGAGAAACACTGACCCATTCCTGGTTGTCTACTGCCTAAATTCATCATATAATTATTAGGGGTTTTTCTCTGTGGTGGGAGTGTCTCTAATTCTGAAGAGAAAATTATATTCTTTCCTGCTTTCAATACCAATCACTGAAGTCTACAGGCATCAGCTGTCCTGTGTTCATCTCAACTCAAAGTTAGGGACCAAGAAGATTTCCGGGGGAAAGGATGTTGGATTCTGGTTCTCCAGCTTTGATTATTATGTTGATCCAATCTGCTCCTGATTCTATGCCTTTACTGGTCAAGATTATGAGTGTCAAGCATTACCTCACTCAAATACACAGTCACTTCTTTAACCCAGCCCCGAGGGCAGGCCACAGCTCCCAGGACATTGATATAGTGGCTCTCCATCTTTTTCAGTCTGTGGACTTCTTCCAGTGGTAAAAGCTCTGTGGACCACCTGCACCTCCAACTCTCCCTTGCCACAGGCACAAAAACAAAACCCAAACTTAAAACTAATGGGAAGGCTGGCACTACTTTAAATGAGACACCAATGAGATGATGTCTGGTTTAAATGTCATAAGCAAATTATTTACTCATGCCAGAAACCAAAGTATATGCCTTGCCATACTGCACATGTTAACACATACTGATGTTAACTGATGTTAACACATCAGTCTATGGACCTGATTAGGATAACCTTTGGAGACAGCAATAGTCTCATTCAGAGTCTCCGTTTTGGGAAGTATTGCTTTCCAAGAGTACTGCATGCTCATGTGATCATTTAGTAAATTCACTTATAAATTTTCTTTCCATAAATTTTCTTTTCTTCTTTTTTGGTAGAGAGACAGCAGGGAATAGTGGAAAGAACACTGAATTTTCAATCAGACAGAACTGAATTTGAACTCTTTCTGTGTTCATTACTTGTCATTAGCTTCAGCAATTTCTCTCAACCTCTCTGAGCTTCCGTTGTGTCCTCTGTATAATGGATATATTTATTCCATAAGATAGCGGTGAAGACTAACTAAAATAATGTACTTTATGTAGCTAGGCCATAACATATTCATGGCCCTCTAAATCATTTCTTTCCTTCCTCTTCCTAGGCCACAAAACTAAAGTAAAATAAACCAAGAAGAAGCCAATACTTTACCAGTATCACGTTTATCAATTTTAGAGGAAGAATTTGTCCAACACAGGGATCTCCAGGCTCTTTTATCTCATCAATCCCTTCCGTCTTGAGCCTGGACCACATAGTGCTTCACTGAATCCTCTCTCTTGATGAACAATTTCCATGTCCTCCACTTCTTGTTTTTCTGACCTAACTACTTGGCTAAAAACTCCAGCCTTGGATCATTCTAACTGCCTGCTTCTCAACTTCTACAACCAATAATACCATCTGCTGAGGATACCACACAGTTGTGCTCATTGGTGTTGCAGCAAATCTGTGTTCTCCAATCTCAGCTTTATGGCCCTGATCACTGCCTTAGTCCAAGCCCTGGAGTGAAAATTACAAAACTTCCTACCCTGCCATCTTTCCACTCTCTTTAGAAGCTTATTTTAACTCTTATTTTTTAGAGAAAATTGAGACTATTACAGATGGACTCTTTCTATTTCCCACACTTAAGTTTATCTTTATCTGTATCCACTCTCATTTTCCTCCCTCTGGTGTCAGAGCTTTTCCTTCTCCTGTCCAAGTTTAATATCTCCATCTGGCTCTGGTGCCTATCTCTTAATATTTCTTCAAGAACTTCATTAGCGGGCTTCCCTGGTGGCACAGTGGTTGAGAGTCCACCTGCTGATGCAGGGGACACGGGTTCATGCCCCGGTCTTGGATAGATCCCACATGCCGCGGAGCGGCTGGACCCGTGAGCCATGGCCACTGAGCTTGCGTGCCCGGAGCCTGTGCTCCACAACGGGAGAGGCCACAACAGCGAGAGGCCCGCGTACCACACAAAAATAATAATAATAAATAAATAAAATAAATAAATAAAAAATAAAAGGAAAGAAGTCAAAAAAAAAAAAAAAAAAAAAAAGGGCTTCCCTGGTGGCGCAGTGGTTGAGAATCCACCTGCCGATACAGGGGACACGGGTTCGTGCCCTGGTCTGGGAGGATCCCACATGCCACGGAGCGGCTGGGCCCGTGAGCCATGGCCGCTGAGCCTGCACGTCCGGAGCCTGTGCTCCGCAACGGGAGAGGCCACAACAGTGAGAGGCCCGCCTATCGCAAAAAAAAAAAGAACTTCATTAGCTATTCTCTCTGTCTCCTTTATATCTTTAATACATCTTCCCCCTTTCCATTGACATATAAACAAGTCCAAGTTGCTCTGATGCTGAAAATTCAGTAACCCTCTCTGGACTCTGCATTCCTCTCAAGCTACTACCCTCTCTCTTCTCTTTTCTTCTTTCACAAGCTTCTTGAAAAGTGATCCGCTCCACTGTCTCTAGTTCCTTCCTAATTTCCTATTCCTTCACCAGACCATTATAAACTGCTATCTACCCCTAAATCTCCATTGAGACTGCTCTTGCAAAGGACACTAATGATAATCTAACAGTCAGAGCCAATGGACTCTTTTGATTCTCATATTACTTAATCACTCTGGGTGAATTTGGCACTGTTTAAGATTCCCTTCTTGAAACTCTGTCCTACTTTGACTCCTTAGGCACTGCGTTTAATCCCACCTCTTTGGGTGTTCTCCCTCAGGCTCCTTTGCTGATTTCTCTTCCTCTGTCTGTTCTTTTAATGGTAGTTTTCTCTAAAGAATCATCCATGGCCTTTTATCTTCTTAATCTATACCATATACCTGAGCAATTTATTTTCATGCTTTTGACTACCACCCATAGAATTATTAAATCTCTATCACCATTCAGCTCTCTCTACTGTGTTTCAACTCCCTATTGGTCCTCTCCATCCAGCTGAATGTTCTACAGATACCTCAAATGTAATTCAAAGGTTAAGAAATGAACTCATCTTAAACCTATTCTACTCTAATATTTCTTAGAGAATGACAACACTAACCAACCAGTTATTCAAGTCATAAAACTAGATTTTCTCTTATATGTTTCTTTCTTCCCTACTTTCTACCCACAGTGTGCCAGTCATAGGCTTGTTTGCCCTTGGATCCATTCCTTACCTTTCTTTGCTCTGCTCTTTTTTGCAGAGGGGTTGATCACTGCAAGCTGTGTTTCCCATGTTTCCATGTTAGGAGGCTCTGATTGGAGTCAACCAATAGGAAACACCAATAGGAAATTGGAGGATGGGATAAAAGGAGAATCCAGTGGTTTTTGGCAGCAGATGTGTCTCCTCCATGTCTTCAGCTAACACTAGACAAGCTTGCAATGATTCCAGCTTCCATGGTGTGACCTCTGCTCTTGGTCTCTGGTAACAACATCTCTTCTTGTCCTTTCAGCCTTGGGAGTGTCAGGGGATTCCTGCTGTTGCTAATCTCTGTGTAGCTTCAACATTCCCTGTGTGTCATCTCAGTTTTTCCATCATCAGTGTTACCAGTTGTATTTAATTTCCTTTGTGTTAAATGCTTAGAGTGGTTTTTATTTTCTTGTTTGAACCATGGATTAATGCACCCATTCACCAAGCATTATAAATGCTGTCTACTTAATAGTCTTCATATATATCTGTTCTCCCCAGTCTCACTGCTACTGCTTTAGTTCAGATTTTACTGCAATACTCTAACTAGCCCCCCTTTTTATTTATCCTCCATGTTATAGGCAGATTGATCTTTCTAAACAATAAATCTTATAATTTTATCCCTCATCTAAAACCCTCCAATATCTCCCTTGTAGAACTCTTTCCCAAATATCAGTCTTTTGTACATTACCCTCATAATTTTTTGCCATATCTGTGTACCATCTGTACTATTATTTAGGTAATATTTTTCTTTAAATTTATTCATTTAAAAAAATTTTAGCTTTGCCCTGAGCAATTACATCTGTGAAATCAAGAGTTTGGAGGTCTAATATTTTTCTAATACACATTAAAATAAATAATCTTAAAAATAACAACATAGCCCATATACCACCTTAAACATCCCTCATATGTATAATCATACTTTAGGACACACTGGCCTATAGGATCAAGCAAAAAGTTTTTATTGAAATTTATAAGGTCTTTTATGATCTGGCTCTTGAGCCTTACTTTCTCATCTTCTCCATGGGTCCCCACTCACACTCTCTGTTCTGACCACCCTCTCCTGCCTGTAGTTCAAACTGATCACTTACTCCTTTATAATCCCCTCTATGCCATATAGAGACATATTTTTTGCACGTACCTATTTACATGTCTTTTTATCCATACTAACCTGGTTTAAGAAACGCATTGCTGACTGTTGTCCATTGTCTATATGCCTATGTCATTCTGGAATACTAGGTGATAGTGAGCCATTTTTTCCCAAATATGTAAGGTCTTCTTAAACAAGAGTAACATCAATTTTTTTTTTTTTTGCTGAAAAAGATGCTGTTTTTTTGTTATCAAGACAACAATGAATCATCACTGTAAAGTAGTATTTTACTCTTTCTAGTTTCATCTAACATATGGACTTACCTTGGTAAAATTTGTTAGACTACTAAGCATAGAAGTTGGACAGGAGAACAGAAATTATAGTTGGCACCCACATTAATTCCAATACTTCTTTTTGTTTTCAAAGTACAATAAAAATACCCAAAGGATAAAAAGCAATGTTGCTTTTTTCTTATGCAGCAGTATGGCTTGAACTGACTTTCGACTTTTTGATTTTCTGCTGAGGGCAAGGCTTGAAGTAAAGAAGAAAAAGGGTCAAGTTGCAACTTTTTACAAGCAGCATCACAAACTCATAGAGCTGGATGGTACCTCAGAGATAATCTAGTCCAACCTCCTCGCTTTACAGATAGGAAGTGAATAAGGCCAAGAGAAAGGGAAATTCCAGTCTAAGTGAGGATTCTTAGGCAGAACTGGGAAAAATACTACCATTTGGAGCTATCTTATTTATAAGCACACAATTCACATATACAATTGCTTTGACTATTTGTGCCAGGAAGGAGAGACCAACGTGTAGTCCTGGCATCACTCACAATCCCCACAGAAGACAGCAGAGTGACCTGTGCCCACATTGATGATGCATTTCTTTTTTTAATCAAATATGCTCTTCAGTCATTAGCAGTTTTTCTTCAAACTAACCCTAGAGTAGTCTAGAGGTATCCCTGTTTCACAGATTGGAAATTAGAGCCTGGAGCAAAAAATTGCTCTGGAAGACAAAAGCAGTCCTAGCACTGAAACTGCCTACATAGGTAGTTTTGGATTCCAGAACTATATATCTAGAGGCTATATTTCACACATCTGATATGATTCTGGATTTTTAAAAATTTTGACCTCTCCTTTGCTCTTTTGATTCCTGATTTGTGGTCCAATGTTAGTGATGGAAGTCCGGAAACATCAGGAAGAAACTAAGGCTATCTAATGAGCCAACACAGACTACTCTTTTAGATCCAGTGACTGATTATTATATTAGTAGATAATACTTCTTCCCCTTGTTTCCCACTCTCCATTTTCCTGCTCATTAGACAGGGATAAGAAAGGAAGTGAAACAAATCTCTACATTTACTTAATTGTCAAGAGCTCTGATAAAACTTCTGATTAGGAAAGAGGTTGAAATTAATGGATAAAAATGAACTGTAGGACTTACCTGTGGAATTACACTTAATCCATACTTTGCCTGCTCCCCATAACCCCAGTTAATTAAGAATTGACTGCACTGCATAATGTTCTTTTCTGACAGAGGTGTCTGTCATGAGAAGGTATTATGTTACCTCTATATTTGTCAGCTGAGAAAATATTTCTTTAGGAAAACGTTCAGTATAATAGAAGATAAGTACTAATACAGCAGTAGGAGGACCGATCTTAATTTTAAATTATCTCCAGTGACTGAGTTTTGGAAAATAAAATAAATGGCAGTATTTACTTAGAATGACATCCATATGGGCAATTTTTCTGCCAGATATAAAATGAAAGGAGGCTTGGGGAATTTTACATACAGAAAACTGGTTTATTTGGGCTGTCTACAAGTTATCTTTTTGGAGAAGTGGCTGAAAAATGTCCAGGATCCTTTCAGAAGTGTACTAAGTAGATACCAGAATGGGAGTTCTCAAGATATCCCTCTGACCTGCCTCTACAAACAGAAACTAGAAACTAGTGTTGATTTCCATTAGCAGACTCCTTCAGGTCGCAAACGCATTTCCTCACCTCAATGGCAACTCCCTTTTGAAGGACTGGGCGTTTTTAATAAACATCTCATTTGGAGTTTGTTTGCCAAGGCATGGCTAGACTTTCAAGTTTATTTTCTTAAGCTACTGCATTATTTCTCACTTCTCATGCCTAAAAACTAAGTTCGTAAGAAGATAAGTATTTCGAAGGACAGCCAAAGACAGTTGTGATTCCGACTCAAAGGGAAAGGTTAAGCGAACCGAAGTTTTTTAACCACGTTAAAGAAATTTTGAATGAAGGCAGGTGGTAATGATGTACTGGAAAACGTGGTAATAAAAGAGACAACAGAGCAGCGACATCTAAAAACAAAGTCATGTGTTACAGAAGAGGAATAATTAAATCTTAAAATTAAGGAGGTATTTTGATGATTCAACTAAAATAGCAAAACATCCTTTCTTAGCAAAGAAATGACGATAGTTGTCAGCGATCACTTAAAATAGTTGAGTGCAATCAGCAATGCCTTGGGGTGCCACTGGGTGCCAGTGCTAGGCCTAAGGCTTGGGTAGGAGAAAAGGAGAAATAGAAACAAAAAAAAAGAAAGAAAAAGAAAACTAGTAAGACAGTTGAAAATAAAGGAAGATGAAAAAGAAAGAAAGAGAAATACATAAGGAGGGAATAGCCAGCAACAATTCTTCTGATATAATCTTATAGTAGCAGGACCATATATTATGAGTTAAATTTTTAAATATAGGCAGTAAAGTAAAAACATTGTTGATAAAGCTATTGTTTATTAAAAAAAAAAACTTAAGACTTCATATATTCTGGAAGTAAAACCCTTACCAATGAAATGCTTATATGCTTTGTCATTGCTTTCATTCCTTTAAGTAACTGTGGTTGTATACTAAAGTTAGTTTCAGAATAGTTTGGTAGCTATAAACATTTTTTAACAGTTTGTCCATTCTCTAGCTCAGTGGTACTCAATACTAACATTTTTATGGTTATCAGGAGGGCATTCTGTTTTTCTGTTTTAAAAAATCTGGGTGTTGGTACATTGTATAAGCCCATGCTTTAATAAGACTATTAAATACTTTAACAGATTGCCTATATTACAAGGAAAAAAACAAATCCTTTACATAAAATAGGTCATAGGAGTTATCTTAAAGAGTCCAAAGTTAATTAGCCTGCTCCCTAAGATTCATATGCTAAGATACATTCATGTTCCCAAGGCCTGAGAAAAGCAATGGTATCCTTCTAAACACTGATGTTGGCACAGCATATGCCACTATCATTGCTACCCCTGCTTATCAAAGATCCTTGTATCTATGACATGGAATGAAGCCAAGGCTTGAATTTGTGGAGTTTTGGAGAGCTCACTGCTCTTCAGCATCATGCACTGTTGAGTGAATGAAACAAATGGAATGAATAGTCTAGTGAGGGCATTGTTACATTAGTTGCAGAGCTGTGCTATCTCCCTTAAGACAGTTTTGAAGAACTCTTAGATAATGTATCATAGAGTATATAGAGTATGCTCTCTCTATGTATAGAGTTTATTGTCAAATCCTTCAAAGTTACTCCTTTCTAAAACTTTAGAAAATTTTAGCAAAGTAATATGGTTAAATGCTTGGCTAAAAAATCAAACAGCACAGAAGGACTTATATGGAAAAAAAAGGCAATTCTCTCCTTCCCACCTTCAATGTGGCTCCCCAGTGAGAATCACTTTTAATTCTTTCAAACAGTTAAATTTTTTCTGGTATTATCTCCATATCTCTTAAGTAATATGTTTATTATTTCTTAATCGATTTTAGGCATTGTCTATTGACATCCTGGTCTGCTAGATAAGCATGTGGTGAGTTTATGTAAGTCCCCGCCCAACTGTCTTTCTTGCTATATAATTTAGAGCCCCATTCTCATTTCTACCACTAGTTACCTCTGAAATGTTAACTATATTTAACATTTAAATGGACTAATGTTCCATCTCTGGTTCCATGTTTCTTGATGCCCCACTTTGTAAGATGAAGACATTAACACTCCCACTCTTTTCTCACTGTTCCTCATCATCCCTTACCTTTTAACCATTTTCATTTATACCTTTATTTTTACATTGTTAAGATTGATGACATTTACATTCTGTTATGTAACCATATTTAAGTGTACTGTAATTAGTCAGATTGATTTATTGATACTAAAAGTTGAATACCAGCAGGCAGTCTTTATATGATTATAACTATAGTTCTCACTGTAGAGCCAAATTGTGTGCTGGAATAGTAATTGCTTCTCTACAGGAATGATGTTACGTTCCTGTACAATTCAGTGGAGAATATTTTGATGATCAAGTTCAAGTAGATTCTCCTATTTTTATACTCTACCAATTGCCTTGATCATATCCTCAAGTTGTTTTAAACATTCAATCATGCTATCAATGCCCCTCACTTTTTTTTGCTGGGTACTATTGGTATACCAAGGGCAGGGCAGTGGGAGCAGTCACTATGACTCAACAATCACTGCAACAATTGTTTAGAACTTAGACTAACAAAAGATATTTTTAGGGAGGAGTATTTATCACTGATATTTTTTACAATTTCTGGTACATGGTGGTAACAGAAAGCTGACCAACTTTATTCAGTTTCATTATAGCTTTTAATTCTCTATTAAAATGCATTTTCTTATTGTCTACACCCAGAGAAAATGACTCTTACTGCCCTGGCCCTTGGTACACCAATGCTAGTGACAGCTCTCCCAGAATTCTTTTCTATCTTTTCTTCAAATATGAGCGGATGCACAGTGACTGTCCTAGGACTTCTCTTTCTTACTATTCTGATTTAGATCTGCTTTTTCTTAAATCCCATGACTTCCTTTGTCTTTGCTCTTTCATTTTGCTGTAACAATCTTTAAGTAATGTCTAAGAGAGGATGCCTAGGAGGTCAACTTTCTCAGTCTTTCCATATCTGAAAATGTCTTTATTCTATCATCTTACTTAGTTGTTATATTTGTTTGCTTTAAAAGTCTAGGCTCAAAATAATTATCCCTCAGAACTTTGTAGGCATTGTTCTATCATCATCTAGCATTTAGTATTGATAAACTCTATGTCAAGCTGATTCTTGTTAATTTGAGGGTAAACTTTTTTTTTTCCACTAGAAATTTTCAGGATCTTCTTTTTATCCTTAGTGTTTTGGAATTTCATGATGCTGATTGTTGTTTTGTTGTTACCTTCAGTTCCATATATTCTATTTCCTCAAAGAATATTTTTTATTAATTTGTTTTTTTTCTTTCAGGTTAGAGATTTTCCTCAGTTGTCCTGTGGCTGGTGATTGATTATCCATCATAGTTATGAGTAGGAAAATAGGAAAGCTGACTAGGAGCTCAGTATACCAGAGCACGGCTTATGGTCTGGCAGGATTTGCTTTGGGTGAGCAGGCAGTGAATTAGCTGGTATGCCAGGGAACTCTAAATGTCAGGATGAGGAAGGTTTTTATTCTGAGACACCAACTCCCACACTAGCTCATTAGGTTATTTCCAGGCAGTCTTAGCCTAGGGGAAAATGCTTTGTTTCATGGCATTCTATGTGAGGGAATGGAAATGTGTGGGTAGGAGGTCAACATTTCCCTATACAGACCTGCTTCATTCCCCCATTTTCAGCTCACTTCTCACTCCTACCCTAAATTTTTCATGAAAAGATTGCCCAACTCCATCTACTCTAGCTCCCCTCCTAATGTTTTCTAGGCTGTGGCTTTCTTTTTTCTACTTTACCAGTTACCATCCTTTCATCTGCTTTTTCAGCTTCCAGAAATTTGTTTGAAGTCTTTTATCTACTGCAACCCATTCCAATTCTCTTTGCATTCTCTCCTCCCCCAACAAGTAGTTTTTGAGCACTTAGAGGACTCCACACCAGGTACTATTCTATACACTAAAGACAAGATGAAAAGAAAAAGTGAAAGATACAGGTATTGAGGACACAATAGAGAAAAGGCAAGCAGTCTAGTAAGAATAAACAAGGCAACAAATAAACAAGGTAATCTCAGAGAATATTAAGTTCTATGAAGCAAATAAACAGAGTAATATTATATAGAGATCTGGTGAGAGGCAGAGAAGCTGCTCAGAGAAGGTATCTCATTTGACCCTAAAATCATGGAACCCTAAATTGGGAAAGATAGTTCTAATTTGAGCACATAGAATGATGAGAAGAATTAGGTCTGGGAAAGGCCACTGCAGAAAAAATGAAACAGCCTTAAGGCAGGAAAGCAACCAGCAAATCCAAGGGACCAAAACAAATGACCAAATAAAGGGACCAAACAGGGGCAGATCAATGAAGAAATAGGAGGACAGTAGGAGATGAGATTGGAGAGGGAAGCAGAGGGTCTTGAAACCGTGGTAAGAAGTGTGGATTTTATTGTAAATGTAAAGGAAGACCACTGGGGGATTTTTCCCAGGAAAGGACACAATTGGCTTTTTGCTTTATATTTTCTTTTTGTCCTTCATGATTATTTTAGTGGAATTTTAATGTGAGAGGTAGGGGAGTGTAGTTGTCAAGAACGTGGAATTTGGATCCAGATTACTGGCTCTGCCACTGACCATCCTTTATACCTTGGGCAACATAGTTTGTCTCTCTATGTCTCAATTTTCTCATCTGTAAAATGGAAATAATAATGACACCTACCTGATGCAGAATTACTATAATTAAGGTATGTAAAGTACTTAGAACAGCGGCTGATACATAGTAAGCACTGTATAAGTGTTAGCTATTACTAATATTATTGTTATTATTATTGTATGGGGAGAATATAAATATGTGTAGTCAATCTACTTTCTTGAACAAGAAGCCAAAAGGTGTTGATTTGCTTAAATGGAATAGAGTTTTACAAAGAGCTAAAGAAAGACTCCAATTGTCTATTAGATGCCATTACATGTCACAGAAATTAAATAAAAAGATTTTTTAAATCATTTTCTTTTTTCTATATCATTATTTCATATATTCTTCAAAGTATAAATGGAGATTATTTTCTTTATTTGTTGGAAATCTTCCTTTTCTGTAGTTAAAGAAAGGTATAATGTTTGTTTAGCAATGTATAATATGCACTGTTTTTCAAAATAATACATATGCTTTTTAAAAATAAAATACTATAGTCTTACAATGAAAAACAACCATTCTCTGCCCAATTTATCCCTATTACCCCTTCCTCAGGTCCAATGGCTTTTGACTTTTTAGCTGTTTACCACATAGCTTTAAATAATAGACTATTATTTTTAATATTTTGTTTTTAGATAGTACCTATTTATTTCCAGATATGGCACATGAGGATTTAATTATCAATCTCTACTGCTACTTCAGGTCTGCAATCTTCCTACTATAGCTATAGTATTCTTTTTAGTTAAATTGATAAACAGTGCTTGCATTATTTTTGATACTCAAATGTTTTTCACTTCAGAGTCAAGTTAGGCAATGGGGTGGGCCTTGCAGGACATTTGGTACTGTCCAAAACATCCATAAGACATTGGTCCATGCCAAAAGGTCCTTTATATTAGTTAGGTCTTTTGCAAAACCATTTGGCATGGATGAAATATGCTCATGGATGTTTTGTATAGGACCTTTAAACACGAACCAAATGTCTTATAGACATCTGGGACAGGACCACATACATGCCAACCCATTTTCTATTTCTGGGATTCAGAAATTTTGCAATTACAAGACTTAGTGTGTGTGTGTGTGTGTGTGTGTGTGTGTGTTTCTCTTTCATTTGCTACACTGGGAACTTGATTGGCCCTTTCAATTTGGTGATCAGTGTCTTGCAGTTCTAGGAAGTTTTCTTGCAAGGTTTCTTAAATAATTTTCTCTCCTCCATTTCTCTGTTCTTTCTGGAACTCCTGTTATCTATTGTCAGATTATCTGGATTTATCCTCTGATTTATTTATTTTTTTTTAAATTAATATTCATTAAAATTGACTTTTTTCTGATTTATTTTAGTGTTTCAATCTTTTGAAATCTATTGATAATTGTTTTAAGACCTAGCGTATGATCTATTTTAGTCAGTTCCATTTCACTTGTAAAAGTGTGTATTTTACAGTCACTGAGTATAATATTCTCTCAATGTCAATTTGATCAAGTTATCCAAATCTTCCATAATCTTGATAATATTGTTTCTTCTTGTTCTGTCAATTACTGTGAGAAGAGTTTTTAAAATCTTCATCTATGATTGTGGATTTGTTGAATTTTTCTTTCAGCTATGTAAATTTTTGTTGGTTCATTTTGAACCTATGTTATTGGGTGCACAAACCTTTAGTATTTTCACATCTTTCTGATGAATTAAACCTTTTGTCATTATGACACAACTGTATTTCTAGTAATACTCCTTTCCTTGAAGACTACTTTATCTGACATTAATATAGCCACACAGTTTTCTTACAACTAGTGTTTGCATTGTATATCTTTTTTTATCTTTATATTTTCAATATGTTAATGTCCTTATATTTAAAGTGTGTCTCTTTTAAATAGCATATATCTGGGTCTTAAAAAAACCAATCTGACAAATTCTGTCTTTTAACTGAACATTTTAAGTTATTTATATTAAATATAGTTACTGATATGGTTGGCTTTATCATATTGCTATTTGCTTTATAATTGAACCATTTGTACTTATCACTTTATCCCTTCTTTCCAGTCTTCTTTTTAATTAATCATGGATGTTAGTAATTTGATTTATGTCCTCTGTTGGCTTTTTAGTTATACACATTTGAACCAGTTTTTTCTAGGTTGCCCTAGAGAGTGCAATATAAAACCCTAATTTACCACAGTCCATTTTGAATTTCTATTCTATCACTTAACAAACAATGTAAAAAAAAAACTTTTAACACTATAATTCCATTTTTAACCCATCTAGCCCTTGGTGCTATTATTCTCACATATGTTTCTTCTACATATATTATAAAGCCCACCACATATTATTTTTGCTTTAAAAATAATCTTCTAGAAGCATTAAAAATAATCTTTTATATTAACTGATATATTAACCATTTCTGGCACTATTCATTCCTTCCTGTAGATTTAGGCTTCCACCTTTTTCCTTTTCCTTTCACCCTGAAAAATTTCCTTTTGTATTTCTTGTAGTAAAATTTGTTGGTAAAAAATCTCTCAGCTGTTGTTTGTCTGAAAGTGTTTTTATTCCTCCTTCATTTTTTATTTGGTTATGTGGTCTGCAGCATTTTTAAATGCCCCTCTCCCACGATTCCTGGCCCCTGGTTATTCAATCAAACACTAATTTAAGTGCTGCTATGAAAGGATTTTGCAAATGTAATTAAAGTCTCAAATCGGTTGGTTTTAATATATCTGGGAGGGTCTGACCTAATAACATCAGCTCTTTAAAAGCAGATTTTTCTCTGGCTGGTAGCAGAAGAGGAAATCAGAGATATTTGAACTGTGAGAGGAGTTCAATGTGAGGGAGATTCTCTGTTGTTGAGATGTAAAGGGCCATGGGGTAAGGAACTGAAAGTGGCCTCTAGATGCTAAGAACAGTCTCTGGCAGATAATCAGAAAAAAAGGGGGGGTGTGTTTCAACTCTACAACATCAATGAACTGAATTCAGCTAACAATAAGTTTGGAAGCATATTTTCCCCCAGAACCTTGAGCTGAGGACTCAACCTGGCTGACACCTTGATTTCAGCCTTGTGATATCTTTAGTTGAGAACCCATTCATGCTATACTGGACTTCTGACCTACAGAAACTGTGAAGAAATAAGTGGGTATTGTTTAAAGTCAGTAAGTTTGTGATAATTTGTGCTACAATGCTAGAAAATTAATACAAGTTATAATTTGCATTCAGTAAAATGCTGAGATCTTAAGTGTGCCATATTGGTTTGGTAAAATGCATATGCTCATGTTACCCACATCCCTATCAAGATACAGAGTATTTCCATTACCCTGGAAAATTCCATCAAGCCCTCCTAGTCAGCCCTACCACCACCAGGTAAACACTGATCTGATTTCTATCATCTATAGGGTAGTTTTTTTCTGTTGCAGAATATCATATTAATGGAATCATTCAGTATGTGCTTTCTGTGAACATATATTTTCATTTCTCTTGGATTACTGCCTAGGGGTGAAATTGCTTTGTTATACAGCAGATTTACATTTAACTTTATAAGAAACTGCTGAATAGTTTTCCAAAGATGTACCATTTTGCTCTCCCACTAGCAATGTACAAGAGTTTTTGTTATTCCATATCCTCTCCAGCATTTGATGTTGTCATTTTTTGTCTTGTTTTGTTTTTAGCAGTTTTAGTGGGTATTGCTATATCTCATATGGTTTTAATTTTCATTTTCTTGATGACCATTGATACTGAGCATCCTTTCATGTTCTTATTGTCTATTCATGTATATCTTGTTTTGTGAAGTGTCTTTTCAAGTGTTTTGCCCAGTCTTACTTGGTAGGTTTTCATTCACAATTGAGTTGTAGAAATTCTTTCCTTCTATTCTGGATACAAGTTATTTGTCTGTTCTATGCTGCAAGTATTTTCACCCAATCTGTAGCTTGCTTTTTCCTTTCCTTAATGTTGTCTTTTGATGAGCAGAAATTTTTAGTTTTGATGAAGTAAAGTATATTAATTTTTTCTTTCATGGTTCATGATTTCTATGTTCTAAGAAACCTCTGCCTACCACAAGTTTGAAAAGATATTATCCTATGTATCCTTTTAGTAGGCTTATAGCTTTAAGTATTGTGGTTAGGTCTATGATCCATCTTGAATACTTTTTTGGGTGTGGTGTGAGATAGTCATCTAGGATTTTCTTCCATAAGGATACCCAATTATTAAAGCATCATTTGTTGAGGTTTTCCTTTATCCTAGTGAATTGCTTTGCACCCTTTTTGAAAATCGTATGTGCAGGTCTATTTCTGTACTCTCTGCTTTTCCACTTATCCTTTTTTAACTCCTGTCCCCAGTACCACATTGTCTTGATTACTGTTCCTTTATACAAAACATTGAAGTCAGGTGGCATAAGTCCTTCAACTTTGTTCTTTTTCAAGATTGTTTTGGCTATTCTAGGTACTTTGCCTTCCAAATAAATTTTTAAATCAACATGCAAATTTCTTTAAAAAAAGAGATTTTTCAGGATTGCATTGAATCAATACTGTCCAATAGAATTTTCTGTAATGATGACAATGTTTTTTATCTGTGCTATCTAATATGGTAGCCACATACATGTTGTTGTTGAGCAATTAAAATGTGGATAGTATAAATGGAAAAAGGATTTTAAATTTTTATTTAAATATAATTAATTTTAAAATAAACAACCACAAATCTACAAAATAAAACAAACTAGTGAATATAACAAAAAAGAAACAGATTCACAGATATAGAGAACAAACTGGTGGTTACCAATGGGGAGAGAGAAGGGGGAGGGGCAAGATAGGGGTAGGGTGTTAAGAGTTACAAACTACTATGTATAAAATAAATAAGGTACAAGGATATATTGTACAGCACAGGCAATGTAGCCAATATTTTATAATAACTATAAATGGAGTATAATCTATAAAAATTTTGAATCACTATGCTGTACACCTAAAACTAATATAATATTGTAAATCAACTACACCTCAATAAAAACAAAAAAATAAAAAAAATAAACAACCACATGTGGCTAATGGCTACCATATTGGACAGTGCAGCTCTAGATCAGCTTGTGGACAATTGACATCTTAATATTTACTCTTCCTATCAAAAACCATCTTATTCTGCATTTATTTAAGTATCTTTTAATTTCTCTCAACAATGTTTTAGAGTCTTTAGTATGTTTATCTTACACACTTTTTGCCAAATTTATCCCTAAGATTTTTGCATTTTGTCACATGCTTTTTCTGCATCCACTGAAATGATTATAGGATGTTCTTCTTTAATCTAATAAAAATTAATCAATTTTTATATGTGAGACCAACCTTGCATGTCTGTGTAAAGCCCACTGATCAGGGTATATTACCCTTTTCATATATTGCTGTATCTGACTTTCTAATATTTTGTTAGGACTTTTGTATCTATGTTCAGGAGGGATATTTGTCTATAATTTCTCTTTCCTGTATGTCATGTTTTAGTATCAAAGTGATACTGGTTTCATAATTTAGTAAGAAATGTTTTTGAATGATTTTGCATAGGAATAGTATTATTCCTTTCTTAAATGTTTGATATAAGTCATCAGTGAAGTCATCTGGGCCTGGAGCTCTATTTGTGGAAAGCTGTTTAGTTATGAATTCCACTATGTTAACAAGTATAGATTACCTACTTCTTCTTGTATTGGTTTTGGCAATTTGCTTCTTTCAACAAATTTATTCATTTCTTCTCTGTTGTTGAATTTATTGGTGTAAAGTTGTTTATATTATCCCTTTATTATCATTATAAAACCTGTGTAATCCATAGGGATATCTCCTCTTTCATTCCTAACATTGATAATTTATGTTTTCACTTTTTTTCTTGATAAATCTTGCTCTGTGTGTCTTCATGCTTTTAATCTTTTCAAAAAAACCACAACTTTTGGCTTTGTTGATAATCTCTACTATTTGTTTCTATTTTATTGATTTCACATTTATTTTTATTATTTTTCTTGTACTTACTTGGGTTTAATTGGCTCTTATTTATCTGACTTCTTGAGATGGAAACACGAATTATTGATTCTATATCTTCTTTTCTAATACAGGCATTCAAAGTTATAAAATTTCCTCTAAAGGGTGCTTCAGCTGTATCAGGCAACATTTGATATGTTGGTTTATTATGATTCATTTAAAAATATTTTCTAATCTCCCTTGTGATTTCATTTTGACCCATGAGTTTTTTAGTAGTATGTTACATAGTTTCAAAATAGTTGAGGACTCTGTATATATGTTGTTGTTATTGATTTCTATTTTAATACTTGGGTAATTGGAGAATATACTCTGAATGATGTCAATCCTCAGATATGTACTGGGGCTTGTTTGATGGCCCAACATGTGATCTATATTGGTGAGTGTTGTTTACAAAATGTGTATTTTACTATTAATGGGTCTGATGTTACATAAATGTCAATTAGGTCAAATGCTTGATGATGTTGTTTAAGATTTTTCTCTACATGTTCTATCAATTACTGAGAAAATGTTGTTAAAGTCTTCTTGCTTGTAGAATTGTCTATCCTTTATTTTCTAATAATTTTTGCTTCATATATTTAGGGACTTTTCAACAGATGCAACACATTTAGGATTATTATCTCTTCTTGATTAATGAAACCTTTTATCATTATGAAATGTCTCACTTTATTTCTTGTATATCTCCTCATAATGAGCTACTTTGTCTGATAGTAATATAGCCATAACATCTTTTTTATTCTTAGGGTTTGCATGGCATATCTTTTTCCATCCTTTCAATTTCAGCTTCCTTGTGTCTCCATGTTTAATATATGTATCAACTAAGAAACATATGGTGGGGTCTTATTTTATCATCACATTTGACAGTCTTGTATTTTAATTGGGGTGTTTAGTCTATTTACAAAATAAAATTGATATTTTAGATTGAAGTCTACCATCTTGGTGTTTGATTTTTATTTATGTCACCTGCTTTTTGTTTTTCAGTTCCTACTTTCCTAACCTTTTTGGGGTTAATCAAATCTGTTAAGTATTGACCTTGCCTGCACTTGCCCAGAGCCAGTGGTTCTCCATACACCTGGCATCCAGTGAGACAATGGAGCAGACATGGGCAGAACGAGGGTGGCCAGGCTCAGACTGGGACTGCTGCTTTTGGTGCTACTCCTACCCATGCAGATTTATTCAAGTCAAACAACTGTTGTAACCCTTTCAAGTAACTCCTCCCAGAATACCTTGGCTTTCTCAAATTCAGTTAACCCCATCACCAAGGCAAATGGCAGTGCTCTGCAGTCAACAGCCAGCCTCTTTGTGATCTTGTTCTTCCTTTTACATCTCTACTGTTAAAAGACTCAGGTCAAGAAATATCTATACTTCCTCATCTTCTAAACCCAAATCAAATGGCATCTAGACATCTAGTGTGACAAGAGAAAGACAGGTCTTCATTGAATCTGCTAAATCTACACTTTATTTTACTGATACATAAAATGTTGAGAATCTCAAATTTGATTGGTTTGAAGGGGATTTGAAGGGTTTGACTAGATCATGAGTTCCAATACTAAATCTGCTCTTGTTGCATCTACGAAATGAAGAGAGACAGCATCTGAAATTAGTTGAGATGATTTCCTTAAATGTGGCTTAAGTAGCATGGACACATAAATCTCTACCTTGAAAGTGAGAATAGATTTTATTTTATCTAGAGATAAAGGATTGGATGTGGAATAGAGATTAAGTTTTCATTTGGTATATTAAATCTATAAGGTCATAAAACAGGTAATACAAAATGCTTCCATGATTGTACTTATGTATACATTAGCCGAACTTCCAGGTGTTACTGTAAATCCTCAATGCATGTTTCAGGAGTACTAATTTAATGCTGATATACTCTAGAGAAAGTTTTATATTGTTAAGCTAGTGTTACTGTAAATACTCAATGCATTGCTTCAGCAGTACTAATTTAATGCTGATATATTCTAGATAAAGTTTTATATTGTTAAGCTATCACTGTTCTCTTCGGAACTGAATATTTCTTCTGAGGCTTTGAATTTGACATCGCATTTTATTTTTATATAGTAATTGACATATACCTGGGCAATTATGGATTGGAATCTACCCCAAATCCAAGCAAAATGAGTCAATTTTGCTTATATACTTATCAACTATTCTTATTTAACAAGAGCTCTAGATTCATTTAGCTAAACTGATAACAAAGAGTAGAAGTACATTGATCTCAATTAATTTCAAACTGCTTTTTACCTATGCATATGTTGAATACTTTTATGATTTTAAAAATGATGTGTTTTGAAGGCAAAATTGACAAATCATGAAATTAGAAAGGAAAATACGTGGATGAGACAAAATGTAAATCAATCATCTGGAATGTGAAGACTGGAAGCTTATTTACATTAAATGCAGAAAAACTTTTATACTCTTTCTGTAAATACTTTTAAAAAATCTCTGTGAATCAGAATAGCAACATTTTGAACACTTTCTATTAACAGTCAAGATTGTTAGATAGTTAGAATCTGGTCCTAAGCGTAAAGTAGGCTTCATTTTGGAAAATAATTCTTTTCACAACTGCCTTGATGCACAGAAATCTTTTAAAAAATAGACACTCTCTAAAGTCTTTTGTTCACATGATCACACGCTGACGCTTAGATGTTCCAATATCTAATATGGCCACAGTAGTCTTGATAGTCAAAGTCATTTTTCCATTTTTAGAAACCTACACCAAAACAACCATATCCAACAGATCTGAAACTACTGTGCATATGAATGAACATTCCCTTTTGTTTAATGCCCCAATGCCATACATTTATTTTGGATTGTATATTGTGTTTGTGTATTTATGTTTTGATTCATAGTAACTTCTCATGTTATGGAATTGATTTGCATTAACACAAACTATAAATAAAGAAATGGCTGAAAGAGCAAAAAAATTATTTAGTATTTTATTTGTTTAGTTACTTACTTATTTAGTCAAGTATTTTAGTGTATTTCCCCATTGATATTTTAGTTATTCCTCTATCATTTTTATGATATTTTAATTTTATGCTATTTCATCTTTAATTATTAGTCTAGAGATTATAATATATCTATACATCTATTAAACATCCAAAATGTACTATATTACTTCATGAACTATTTAATAATTTTATAACAGTATATTTCCAATGACTACTCTCCTACCCTTTGGGTTCTTGTTGTGTATTTCATTTTCACATATGCTATATTCTGCACATTCCTTTATTGTTAGGTTTACATTAAATAGCCAACAATCTGTAAAGAGATTTAATATGATAATAAATAAATAATAAATAAATAATGAATAAATATAATAATGATAATAAGATTAATGTTTAAAAGGCCATTTATATTTATTCACAAATGTACTCTTTCTGCTGGTTTTTAATTTGTTCCTGCAGAACTGTTTCTATCTGATTACATTTCCCTTCAGCCCACTTAATTTCTTTCAGTATTTCTTATAGTACAGGTCTGTGGGAGATGAAAGCTTTCAGCTTGGTCTGCCAAAAATATCTTTATTTCACTTCCATTTTTAAAGGATACTTTAAAATTCTGATTTTTATTATTTCTGATAAGGAAGCAGATATCATTCTTATTATTGTTTTCTTGTATAAAATGCTGCTTGTTTCTCTGGCTGCTTTCAAGATTCTCTATTTACCTTGGTCTTCAGACTTTGACTATGATTTCCCTAAGTGTGTTCTGTGTATTTCTCTTGTTTGAGGTTTGCTGAGCTTCTTGGATTTATGGGCTAGTATCTTTGATCAATTTTCAAAAAAATTTTGGTCATTATCTCTTCAAATACTTTTTAATGCTTCATTCCCTCTATCCTTTCCCCCAGGACTCCAATTACATATGTACTAGACCATTTGATATTGCCTTACAAGTCTCAGATGTTCTGTTCTGGTTTATTTCTTCATTCTTTTTTTTGTTGTTGTTGTCTCTTTACTTTGATTTGTATAATTTCTGTTGACCTGTCTTTGAGTCTACCAATCCCTTTTGTTATGTTCAGTCTTCTTTCATTCCAATGAATTCTCTATTTTAGATATTGCATTTTTTAGTTCTAGAATTTCCATCTTATTCTTTTTAGAGTTTCTTTTTGTATGCTGAATTTTCACATCTGTTTACAGTTTTGCCCTATTTTCTCTAATTTTTAAACCATACTTACAATAACTATTTCAAACTATTTTTTTCACCTATTAATTCCAGCAGCTGGATGATTTCTTCTAATGAATTTCTTCTCCTTCTAATGAATTTTGTTTTTAGCATTATAATTCACATTTTCTAGCTTCTTTACATGTATGTTAAATTATTTTATTGTCTACTGGACATTGTGAATATGTTGTAGAGACTCTGGATTATGTTGTCTTCTTCCAAAAATTATTAAGTTTTGTGCTGGAAGGCAGTTACATTACTGGAGACTCATCTTGATCCCGTCAAGACCTGATTTTAGGTTTTGCTGGGTAAGGGTGGGGGGGACAATTTCTATTTTGCCTCTAGTCCTAAGGTGCAGCCCCTACTCCTGGTTTGTGGTTCCTACTCCTAAAGTGTGGTCTTTCTCAGGTTTCAAGTGAGCGCTTGATATGTTCACCAAGGACTCTTCACTCTGGTTGGGTCATAACTCTAATATATTCTCAGCACTGTATGAGTTCTGAAATCTCTGTTGAGCTGAGGATTTGGCCAAGAACCTGATGGGTACTCCTACACAGATTTCTGTATCACCTTTTCCAGTAACTGTCCCACAAATTTCAGTGAACTTAGCAACTCATAACTCTGATCTCTCTTCCCTTTGCTCCATGAGACTGCTACATTCTGTTTGGGCTCCACTTCCCTGCACTACCGTTTGGAAATTGCCCACAGGCAGAAAGCCAGGGAGTATATGGACTACAACTTGAGTGCTTTTCCTCTCTTGAGTGTAGGAGACCTGCATGTACACTATCAAATGCTTAAAAACTACTGTTTTATATATTTTGTAAGGGAAACATCTGAGTGGCGTAAAGCCCTCTTGATAAGAAATTGGTCCATACCCACGTGAATCAGTGTCAAAGACATTTATAAAATTAGAACTTTAACTGAAATAAGCTGTGAAACAGATTTCTCAAGATATTCGGTAAGAATCTGGGATCTTTTAGGAAGTATCCAGTGTTACTCAATGTAGTTCTAGCTATTGCACCAATTCACTATGCCTTTTACTCTAAGTGTTAGAAAAGCAAGAAATTGAGCATTTCGTTGAGTCCTTGCAACAGTTACAAATGCATGACTTGTGAGACTGCAGACACTCTGAGTGCACTGTGAACAAGGCACTTACTCCCACCCCCACCACTGCAGCTAACTCTAGGAGTCAAGCAATTCCCTGATACTCTTGCTAGCAGGAAAGTCTCAGTAAAATGACCTTGCCCATGTGAATCCAGCATCAAGAGGTGATACAACTGCAGATACCCATAAAAGTATTCTCATGAAGGGGTCTTCTGAATTAAGTACCTGTCGTGAATTAAATTGTCATCTTCTTTGGAATTGTTCAGTGTTTTGTAAAGACTCTGCATCTGATGATTCCAGGTGTGCTAACCTATTCCAATAATATCTTAGGGCATTATTTCAAGACTTGGTTAATTAAATCAAACAAAAGAAGCAGGAAAGTAAAACTTCTGTTGTTTCAGTGTCACTTTCTTAGGCATGTGGCATTAGCCCTACCCCTTCCCACCTACCTACAGCAAGAGGAGATACAGGAGAGTCCTCTTCCTTAAAATATCAAGATCTGTAAGCCTCCCTGGGGGCAACACAATCTTTAATGTGTTTTTCTTCCACAAGTCAATAATTTCTGAGTCACTTCATTGTCTACTGAGAAAAAAATTGTGTCTTGGTTTATCAGCATATGGAATCTTTCCAAATCAAGTTAAGAAATTATTGGCTTCTCTTTATGTGCTAGAATAGTGGGATAAACATCAGCTACCTCTTGTATTTGGGTTTAGTCCCCACAAGTTAAATAGCACTGACATTGTCACTTGCTTGCAACTCAAGAGCAGTATTACCTGTATATAAGAATTCTGCATAAATTGTCAAAGCAACCCTATTGTAATAGAAATCAGGAAGAACCACAACTAGCTCCATGACTATTTCTTTGCTATTTGTATTATTCTCAGCTCTGTGATGATTGCTTTTCAAATCAAGAGGAGATACACTCTGTATCATACCTAGGTAGACAACATTGAAATTCCTAGCTGAGTTTCTAGGACCATACCCATTGAATGCTGATAATATCAGCTGTCTGCCCCTGCAGATTCTAGGTTATGTTGAGTAACCTCCATCGGAAATTTTGATGCTGAAAGATCTCCCAGATTCAGCTCTTTCGGCTGATCAAATTGCATAATTAAGTGCAAGAGATCTCAGATTAGCCTGGGTGTTGAACTGGATCAGGAGGGGGTATTCATAAGGGAATATCCAAAGAATTTAAGACCTTCAAAGCTGTCAAGATGAGTTACCTGTCCATAAGCCATGCCTTGTATGGGGGAATTGTAGCGTTTTTTTCTAGAAGGCAGCTTTCTTGTTATCTTGGCTATGCTAAATGTAGCATATCCGGGGTCTGTTTGCATGAAAGCCTCAGACAGAAGCTATTTCTGATGTCCCGGAATTGGTTCTGATATTTAAAAGACTGTAAAACAGTATAGCCTGTGACAAGCTACTTGAAATAACCAATTAAAGGTATTTACTTTTCTACTGGGCAAAGGGGTGGGTGGTGAGAGGGAATGGAGACACCGAGGGATCAGAAGACATATAAGAATCCATATTAATTTTGGAGAGCCACTCTAAAGTAATGATTTCTTCATTGAGCTAGGCTCCCTTTCAAAATGTCCCAAAGGGGTCACAGTACCACCTCCAATCTCTGTTGTGCCAATTGTTTTCAATATATGGAGTAACAGGAACCACTGTTTCTGACAACGTAGCATACACATTGAGATTTTAAACGTGTTGAACTACTTAGAAGATTAAGGTAGCTCCAGAAAATTTAGAAAACACAGAGAATTGAAAAAAGGAAAAAAAAATGACCACAAATCCCTACCCTCATCCACACTTACAAAATAATTACCATTAATATGTTGGTATTTCTTTCCTATTTTTCTAATTCATTAAAAAGCATTAAACTAGTTTTAAAAATTAAATAACTTTGTACATGACAAAACACTTTCAAGCAACTCAGAAGTGTCTAAAATGAAAAGTAAAATGAATACCCTCATCTCTATCCCCCAGTTGCCCTTGAGTCCCACAGATAAAGATCCCACTTAGGTTTTTGTTCTTCAGGTGGTTTGCAATTTAGTATTAGACAATATGTTTATGCTTCTATTTCTTGGTGTTTTAAACAGCATCTATTGGTTCATTTCAATTCAGCGGTTAATAGCATAGATCCTGAAGCCAGACTGCCTGGGTTTGAATCCTGGCTCTGCCACTTCCTGGCTTTGTGACCTTGAGCAAATTCCTTAATCCCTCTGGGCCTCCATTTTCTCATCAGTAAACATAGAGATAATAGTAGTACTTACTTCACAGTGTTTTTGTGAAGATTACATTAGTTGATACATGTAAGATGTTTAGATAGTGCTTAGGACATAGTCAGTGTTTAGTAAACGTAATTATTTTTATTATCTTGAAAGATGAAAATTCTATCTCATTTTCATGGCTTCCTATTTCCATTCTACTCCCCCATATTTGTTATATTATTTTTAGGATTAAAAAAATAGATTTCAATAATGAATTAAGTCTATATTTCTTATTTTAACTTTAGACTGTTGATCCTAAAAGGTGAGATGTGAAAGACAATGAAATTAGCACCTTTTTATTTATCTCCGCTTTCCTACAATTTCCCACTTCCTAACTTATACCTTTACTTTCATTTGACCAAGTTGGCTAATATTTCCATTCTGTTTTGAAATGATAAGTCTTTTGTGATTCTTTTAGGTCCTGCTACTCAAAGTGTGGTGCTTTTACCAGTAGCCCTGGAATTTGGGACCCTGGGGGCTTGGTAGAAATGCATAATCTCAGGCCCTACCTCAGACTTGCAGGATCAAAATGTGCATTTTAACAAGATCCCCAGGTGGTTCACATGTGCATTAGAGTTTAGGATGACTGCTTTAGAGCAGTTGTTTTCTACTTGACTCCTTCCTATGTGATTCTAATATGCAAGCAGAGTTGAGAATCATTGGTTCATGGCTATCTGTTGTGGGGATCTAAAGTTACCTCAAACTCTCTTCAAAACCCAACACCTTCGGAGCCTCTCCACTCCAGGCAGGTATTTTACTCTCTTTATAATGCAGATGCAGTTTTCAGGTTTAATCCTGGGGGCAGGTCTAAACTGGCAGCCACTGTTTGCCTTGAATGGCAGGGAGGGCCGTGGGTAGGACAAGAAATTCTACTGGCCTAGCAGTTTTTAATGCAGTTCCTTAATTACACTGAAAATTACCCCGTGGCCCACTTATGCTCCTGTATTTCCTGAGTCTGAACATAGCACTTCTTGGAGCTCCTTTGCTCCCAGAAGAAAATACTCTTACTACCCTAGTTTTACGTTGCAGTTTTCCCTCCTCTATTACCTCCATTAATCAGATCCCATTTGCTTTACATCTTTAAGGATGTCCTCAAACTTTTGGGCTATTGCTGGATGCCTTTCTTATTTTTTAGCCCTGTTATGGTTTAATTATTTTGAAAATGTGTTTTCTAGCATTTCAGTGAAACTATGGAATGGAAGAGAAGTAAACACATGTACTCAGTCCACCATTTTTTGCCAGAACACCTTCCCCAGCTGCGTCTATGAAATCTGTTGTCTGAAGCATTCTACAAACTGTCACTATCACACCGCAACACCCTCAAGCAGATAGGCATGATCAAGGAATCATGCAGACAACTAAGAATGCACTGAAGAGGATTATTCAGGGACACTGGCTGGTACTTGCTAGGTCTTTAATTGGTTCTTTTGTCATTTCGTATTCAATGTAGTGAGGCAAGCTTGTTGACTTACTAACTGTATGACATCTCCAGCCTTGCCCTGATTGTGTCCACTCAGACTTCGATGAGGACTTAAAAGTTTAAATTCCAGATGCCACTCTCTTTACACCTAGAACAACATACTAACAGATGGTATGCATTTAATGAATAATTGTTAGATGATGAATGAATGCGTGACTGTGCCTACATAGCACTCATTTGTACCATGAGACTTTGTCTCTGCTAGTATGTTAGAAGCTAACCCAAGGTGGGTTTCTGCTCTCTAATTTAGGCAACAGACCCTGGGTCATATGAGTCCAGAGACAGATGGGCAGGTGTGGCATTAACATAATGATCAATAGTAAAGATCTTCCTAGGGAGATTTGTCAACAGCCAAACACTTGGACTCATCTCTGCCAGAGCCATCTGTTTATGATTTTTAAGCTACACTTCTGGAAGACACATCATAACAAAAAAATGAAAAAGCAGTAATTCTTCTCTAGCTCCTGAGATGACCAAAATGGAGTCACCTGGAATTTCTACTCTTTTACTAGAAGAACACAGCAGCTGATATCCACAAGGGAGCTCCTTTGTCAGTTTAGAGGCGATATTTTAGATAAGGGAGGATGTGGGTTATGTATGCCAGGAGGCACTGTGCCAGGCAGTGCTTTTGTTCCCCAGACTAAGTTATGATTGCAGACTTGTAGGGATTGGTCGGTGTGGCAGTGGAATTAAAATACAGTCTTGTTACAGACCAGACAGGATTTTAGTCAAGCTTTGCTTGGTGTAATACAACCTGACACAGTAGAAACAATTGCCTGGAGGAAAATCTGTCCTCTAGCCCTCTGAGCCTATGTAGCAAACGGCAATATTCTAAAGGAATTCTGCTGTCTGTTGGATGATGTTGCCTTTGCTCAAAACACATGCTGACCACCTGTGTCCTACATTTATCCCTTGTTGCTATTTCAGCACCCATACTAAGAATGTTTTCTTAAAGTCTTTCCCCTTCAACTTTCCCCTAGTTTAGTGGCTTACTTTCTGCCTTTTTTTCCACTGAGAGCCCTTGCTTCACACTCTTCTCCACCAAAAAGAGGAAACAAGAGTCTGTTGACAAAGGAGAGATAAGTGTTTTAAGGGTCTAAAGTTGAAAAACAAAAACCAATACGTGGAGGAGTTGGGCTCCCTAAGCAGAAGGGACATTGTTAGAACAGAAAACACTCTGTCATTTTGCTGGAGCTATAGCATATGGTACTTGGCGGTATGACTGTCCATATCCTGGAATTTCTTATAGGAAATAGCTACACTTCAAGTGGAAATTTTGCAAGGGATAGGGCCCTAGAGGAAAAACAATCAAAAGGATTTGTGAAAACAGAGGGGGAAAAAGAAATAGAAAGAGAAGAGGGAGAAGCACAAAGATAGCAATTGTGATTGAGTTGATGGAAAGCTGTTTATGCATAGAAATAGGAAACCGTCTTGAAAGCTGTATTCCTTAATGTCCTACAATCCTAGCTCTGAAGAAGGTAATCAAAGACAGACTCATAAGGGCAAAGCAAGTAACTTCCTCAGTAACCCTATAGGAATCCTCAGTGAAAAGCCACTTGAATAGAATTCTGGTTCATTAGAAAAGCTTCAGATTCACTGTAAGATTTGGGGGGGGGGACCTCTGAATATCTACATATTCAATTATCACCGTATAATGGAAAATACATCAAATTTGTAATCAGATAATTTAGGTTAAATATTAGATCTGTCATTCACTAAATGTATGAGCTTGGGCATGTTAGCAAAACTTCCTGAGCCTTGGTTTTCAGATATATAACATTTATCTCAGAAATATTTTCAACATGTATCAAAGGAGATCATATATGAAAAGCACCTGCTTAAAAATCATTTATCATTATTGTCATTATTTCAGGGCATAAGTTTTCAGTTTATTAAAACAAAAAATTACATTCCTCCAGGGTACTGTCAAGTACAGGTCAAGGTTACCAGGCCATCTATATGGCCTTTATTGTGTTAGTTTGCAAATTCAACCCTGTAATATTTACTCCTTCATGGTATTTTCGTTACTACAAGAGATTCTTTTTGGATTTTGGAGATACACACTTCTTCTCTGCAGAGAGAAAAAATTGGTCAAGGGTGGACTTTCCCAAAATAACTTGTGGGAATCCTTTACCCTTAGTATTGCTAAGAATTCACATTCAAGAACAACCAATTTGCAAAATACCTATCGATGGTGGCCATGCACTCTTAATAAACTCTAGTTGTTCAACATTCTGAATAAAAAACTTGAGGAAGAAAAATATGGCTAGTTACTAATGAAATTTGACCATAATTTATTAAAGTGAGAAGAACATGGTGTCCAGTTTGATATTTTCTTGTTTACACCTGTGTGCTGAGATCAGACCACAGATGCAGCAGGTTAGGTGGTTCTGAGAAGGGTAATGAATTTTAATATTGAATAACAGTACCTAGAATTTACAGAACACCTGATATTCGAGTACTTCTCAGACATCATCTCATTAATTTTCAAGCCCATCCTGTGAAGCAGATGTTGTTTTTGGTATACTAATGGGAAAAACAAGTATCCAAAAGGTCAAAAGACAGGGTAAAACAAGTTAAAGATACAGCTAAGGATTAGAATCCAGGCTGATTGACTTCCACTCTGTTCCTTTTATTACTTTTCAAAATGTCAGAGGTGACAACTTAAATCAAAAAGATGTTGTTTCAACCACATCAAGTTAACAAGAGGATTGTCATTGGGATGCCTCAAATTTGGGCTTGTGTTTGTTTGTTCGCAGATAGTCTGGTACCTTCCATAGCATAAAATTAGAACCAAATCAAAGAGGTTTCACAACTGGAATGACCAGAAAGTCCTCATTATAACTCTTTCGTAGGTGTGCTTCCCCAATTTTCTTCATTATTACATCTCTTCGAAATAAATACATCCATGCTCATATGTTTATGAAAGAAGAAAATATTAATTAGAAGGCTGAATGCCTAGCTTTTTATCTCTAGATCATCGATTTGGCCACAGTTCAATAAGCAGTATCTAAAATATTTATTTTTCCTATTTACTGTATTGTAGGTCTTTCCATTTCCCATGTGAAATAAGTTATTGGCCATGTCCCAATACAATTTTAATCAAGTTATATCCATCAAGTAAGCCAGAATCACTAGCTGGTTCTTGTTAAAGCTCTCAAAAACTAGTAGGCTCTGGTTCTAAGGAACCTGACATTGAAAGGGTTCTTGGAGTCTTAGATGCTCTTTCCGCCCTTCAAAATTGTGCACTTATAAGCTGGCAGGAAACCTATCGGGGTTGTGTCAAAAGGCTAGGAAAACAATGATGGATTGTATCCTAACTCCAAGATTAGAATATAATAACTCAGCTTTAGATACATTTATCTATTAGTAGATATTATGAGTGGACAGTATGCTATTTTCTATATCCCATCTATTACAGAATAGTAATCAGGGATATTTTTAAGATCTTCTGTTCTTGATAATAAAGATTAGAGTAAGGTGGTTCCATGTTTCAGCAGTCTTGATTTTTCTCCCCAAAGTTAGTTAACAATGATAATGATTACCTCCCCCTTCTTACTCATTAGCTTAAATCAGAAGGGAAAGTAGAGCAGGTGATGGGGATGGAGGGAAGACGTAATATCTTCAGTCATCATGCCATAAGTACCAGATTTCATTAAGGAATTGATAGAAATTTATTCATATCAATAAAGTACATTGTAAGAATGGGATATGGAGTCTGTCATCTTTGGCTAGTAGAGTTTTCTCTTCTCTACCCAAGGATTCCTGGCATTTCTCAAAGTGCTTATTTTGGTGGGGGGAAATCAAGTGGCTTCCCTTTGCATTATGTTCACCATTCTAGTCTTCATATTCACCTAGGAATTTTTCCATTTTCATTATATCCAGGCTCATTCACAAACATAGACATTCCTCTAGTACTCTGGAGCCACCAAAAAGACAGGTAGCGAATCTCTGTTCTCACTAATATGCGGGTCAAGACATAGCATATTACATCATAAAGTTACCAAGGTTTTAAGGGTTTTAAATTTAAAAACACAAAATCAGCCTAGTTATTTTCAGTTAAATAGCCCTTTATTGAGCCATTACATTGGGTCAAACACTAAGCTAGGTGTTGGGATACAAAGATGAAAAGACATAGCGTGTTCTGCCTATGTTTTCCTCTAAGAGTTTGATAGTTTCTGGCCTTACATTTAGGTCTTTAATCCATTTTGAGCTTATTTTTGTGTATGGTGTTAGGGAGTGATCTAATCTCATACTTTTACATGTCCCTGTCCAGTTTTCCCAGCACCACTTATTGAAGAGGCTGTCCTTTCTCCACTGTACATTACTGCCTCCTTTATCAAAGATAAGGTGACCATATGTGCGTGGGTTTATCTCTGGGCTTTCTATCCTGTTCCATTGATCTATTTTTCTGTTTTTGTGCCAGTACCATACTGTCTTGATTACTGTAGCTGTGTAGTATAGTCTGAAGTCAGGGAGCCTGATTCCTCCAGCTCCGTTTTTCTTTCTCAAGATTGCTTTGGCTATTCGGGGTCTTTTGTGTTTCCATACAAATTGTGAATTTTTTTGTTCTAGTTCTGAGAAAAATGCCAGTGGTAGTTTGATAGGGCTTGCATTGAATCTGTAGATTGCTTTAGGTAGTAGAATCATTTTCACAATGTTGATTCTTCCAATGCAAGAACATGGTATATCTCTCCACCTGTTTGTATCATCTTTAATTTCTTTCATCAGTGTCTTATAATTTTGTGCATACAGGTCTTTTGTCTCCTTAGGTAAGTTTATTCCTAGATATTTTATTCTTTTTGTTGCAATGGTAAATGGGAGTGTTTTCTTGATTTCACTTTCAGATTTTTCATCATTAGTGTATAGGAATGCCAGAGATGTCTGTGCATTAATTTTGTATCCTGCTACTTTACCAAATTCATTGATTAGCTCTAGTAGTTTTCTGGTAGCATCTTTAGGATTCTCTATGTATAGTATCATGGAGATGAAAACAACCTAAGTGTCCATTATTGGATGAATGGATAAAGAAGATGTGGTACATATATACAATGGAATATTACTCAGCCATAAAAAGAAATGAAATTGAGCTATTTGTAATAAGGTGGATGGACTTAGAGTCTGTCATACAGAGTGAAGTAAGTCAGAAAGAGAAAGAGAAATACCATATGCTAACACGTATATATGAAATTTAAGAAAAAAAAATGTCATGAAGAACCCAGGGGTAAAACAGGAATAAAGACACAGACCTACTTGAGAATGGACTTGAGGATATGGGGAGGGGGAAGGGTAAGCTGTGACAAAGCGAAAGAGAGACATGGACATATATATAATACCAAACGTAAGGTAGATAGCTAGTGGGAAGCAGCTGCATAGCACAGGGAGATCAGATCAGTGCTTTGTGACCGCCTAGAGGGGTGGGATAGGGAGGGTGGGAGGGAGGGAGACGCAAGAGGGAAGGGATATGGGAACAGATGTATATGTATAACTGATTCACTTTGTTATAAAGCAGAAACTAACACACCATTGTGAAGCAATTATACTCCAATAAAGTTGTAAAAAAAAAAAACAAAAAAAAAGATGAAAAGACATAGTTGCTGTCCTAAAGATGCTCCCAAGGTGATGGGAGAAACAGACATGGAAACATATAACTTCTCAACCAATTTGGTAAGTGCAGAGATATGCAAAGGATGTGAGAAGAGCAGTCTCTTATTCCAGACAAGCGTCTGTTATGAAACCCAATGTATTCTTCCAACATCTACCAAAAAGTAGCTTCTGATGTCCTGGGAGATTGTGCAAAACCTCTACTATCGTCCCTCAAAACACCACCCCCACCGCCTCATGCTTCTGCTATTAGATGTTGCTATGTTTTGTCTGATAACTACAGTTTCCCTTCCTTTCATACTAGCTTGAAAGACCAAATTTAAGGCTCAAGACCTAATCTGGATATACCTGTCTATTTCAGGGAGGAAGGTTATGTCTTTCTTGGTTTTCATCCCTGTGAAATATGTGCATTTCATGGATGAGAAAACTGAGACTCAATGAGTAAGACTATCCCAAAGTCACACAGCTCACATGTGGCAGAGCAGGGCATTAAAACATGGGAGAATTCTTAACCCTAACACAAATGTTTCCCAAATTTTAGTCTTTTGAGTAGCACTTTCATGATTTTGCCACATCTATGTTAACATCTATACTATCATTTACTTAATTTAAAAAGTTACTCCCTCCTTTTTAGAAACCTTAGTCTTATCCTAGGCAATAGAATCTGAGTAATCACAGTTTTCTAATGCTAGCCGTGTGTGTGTGTGTGTGTGTGTGTGTGTATACCCATAAAATAAAATAAATATGTAACTATTATCATGAAAATCTTAGTTTATATACCACCTAAAATCATCTCACATATCACAAATAGTATGCATGCCATTCTTTGGAAACAGTGCCCTACTCTATACTATTTGTATATGTAGCTAATTTATGATAGCTACAAATTTGGTAGTGGATATATTGATTAAAACTTGGGTCATTAGGTGCTGTCTCTTTTTACCTTCTCCAGAAGAATAAATTAATTTACAGAACAAGGAGGAGCATCTGAAGAAGTGGCTATGGCCCAGATACAAGAGAAAGTGAGAACTGACTGATGGAGCTATAACCAGGGGAAAAATATTTTAATAATAAGAAAATTTGGGCTAAGGAGAGAACAGACTTCACTAGTAATCAGTTAAGGGGAGGAAGCTTGGACCAAAACACCGAGAAAATTGACAGTTTTGAGGGACTTGGAGTTATGTACCAGTGATTGTAATGTGTAGATAGGTAAAACAATACAAGCTTCTTTCACTCCAGTGTTGTCATAACTCACTTTGAGGAAATGTGTGTGAAATCAGGGTCATCAGTGTTTCTGACACTATTGCCACTCCACTTGAGAGACTCTCAGGCCCTCAGGTGCTGACAGCATGAATGAAGAATAAGCAGTTAGCTAGCTGCCTGCCTGTTATAAGGGCCAAGAAAACAGTTTGTATGTGTGAGCAGGCCTTGTTATTATCTTTACCTCTCTGGGATAAGGCAGTGATTATAGATATTAATGAGAAGTGTTTGCTTGAGCCCTGGTGGACTGTACTCAGCTTAAACATGAGTTGTTGCTGCTGTTGTTTTCAATTTGTACCATTAACAGAAAACATTTAAGAAGAAACCATAAGATTAAGGATAAAACCAGAAGGCTTGTGGTGAAACCCAATAACATAGTATCCCCATTTTGTTCTAATTGGTTTTAACTAGCAATCAAAGAGGCCAGATGGCCTCCCCTGGGAAGGAGAGCACTATATTTTAGGGAAATATATGCTTGTCCTTCTTCATGAATATTCGTACTCTTGTTCTTGCCAACATCATCATTTTTCATTTTACCTCTTCAATAGCAACTCAGATTTCATTTGCAGTCTTTAAAAATTATGACCTGGGTATTAAAATATCAATCTGTGAAATTTTTTTTCATTAGGTGCTAGTTTTGTTAACCTGCATTTTGGTGTACTTTTATAAATTGGGGAAAACATCCCTCTTTGGGATATATTCAGGAAAATTTAGAAACAAACTACAGAAATTGACAATAAGACAGCAAATTTGTTTTTGAAATCTGGAGTCATTTCCAGCAAAGAAATGAAGTAAGAGCTGATGAATTAAATGTTAGATGTGGAGCTAGTCAACCAGATAGGATTTGGGGGATCTGGGAAACCTTGAGGAATGAGAGAGAAAGGCAGAGGAGTTTGTAGAATGAGAGTTACATCCAAACTGTCAAACTGAGTTGTAAATTTCAATATGTAGTTCTGTTCTTATGCTCAAAAAATGAGATTGATCTTTCCATCTTCTAGGATCTTCTCTATTTTCTTCCATTTGGTTTATGTTAAAAGCTAACATTGCCACTATGCCATCATCCAGTCTATGTGTTCCTTCTAGTTTTTGCAAGTTTTTTCTATTACACACACTATGCTCTTTCAAAACAGCTCAGATGAGATTTACTACTATTTACATGCCTAGGTAATAAGTACCAGACTCAAGAGAACATGCATCATATTGACTATCAATGTAAAACATCCTTTAAACATCAGCTCTTTCCAAGGCACCAAATAGGGCTACAGATATGACTACAAAGGAACTGTAGTCCCTGGCTCTTAACGCTTGCAATCAAGCTGGGCAGAAAAGAAATCAATCCCTGAAGAGACAACTAGTAAACACTCTAAAATATAGTCTATGCTTTTTAAAAATTTTCAGACAAATACATCATAACTTAACAAAATTATTTCTCAAAACTTCAAAGTTGTTCCTTTGGAGTTTACAAACTTATTCTGGAGTGGCTACCACTGTTCAAAATGACCTTTGGAAATCCTCTTTGATAATGCCTTCACAGCCTGTGATCCATTCTTTGGAATTTCCTCAGGGGCCAAAGCCATTTCTACTGAGAAGATGAAAATTGATTTCAGGGAACAGTTAAGAGTCATTTGGAGCCAAGGGTGGTAAATAATAAAGCCAAACAAGCTGAGTAATGCCACTTTTGGGTTGAATTGAGGTGTGCCCACAAATCAATAAGGCTGGTTTTCTTGGATGGTTTGGAAAATGATTTTGAATGCAGTTTATCTATATGAGCTCCCAAGGTTTTTTTTTCCCCAGTGTTGGTGTCATTGGAATAGGTAGACAGCCTCCAAGCTATCAACAGGAAGTTCTCAATCTGGATACTATGTCTTTTAACGAATCGTGTGTGTGTGTGTGTGTGAGAGAGAGAGAGAGAGAGAGAGAGAATTTCCCCATAGAAACAATGTCATAAGTGGTAGTTTGATCTCCAGCCTGGATAACAAAAGCTTAAAAAAAAAGTATAGCTGAAGAGAGTAATACTGCTTTTTTAACCACACCTAGTCAGGATTTGAAGCCTTATTTCTATGGCGATTTGGTGTTCAAGTTCTCCCAAAATTCTTGCAGCAGAATCTAAGATTCCCTTATTTCCATGATGACATGGCTAGGAAGATCCGGTAGTATTCCAGTTGAAGGAATAGCGATACATACTACAGGTACCATTAATTTGTTGACTCTGTGTTTATAAAACAGTCATTTCTGAAGGGTTTTTGAAATGGTTCCCTCCTTTTCAACTCCTCCTAGTTCTTGCTCTATCAATTATCCCCTCTCTTGTGTTTTCTCTGCAGACTTACTAATTTTTTTCCATTGAAACAAACAGGCTTCCTTCCAACTTGGTATCACCCCCCTAGACTCCACGCCCTCTTTCTCCTCTCCTTGTTGTCCAACGTTTTCAAGAGAATAGTCCATTTCTGTCTCCAATTCCTCACTGTCCATATGATGCTCAGTCTGCTACAAGTTGACCTCTGTCCACAGAATCCAGATTAGTAAATTGATGATTAGAAAACTTCCTGAAAAATCCCTTTTGCTTGATATGGACAGAAGCCTGATTACAGGGTATTAAATATTGTGTGGTCAGTGAAGCATTGAAGGCACAGATACGCACAACTTCGTGTGAAATTTAGCAATGAAAAAGAGGGGCGTTGGTGGGGAGCTAGCTGAGATAGGGTGGCAAGTGGGTGGAGTGTGAGGGGGAAGACTCAAGCAATCATTTTTGTTTAGATAAGAAAGACCTATATATGACTGCAGCCATATGGAAAAGAGTCAATGGAGAAGGAGAAGTTGGAGATGTTAAAGAGATATATTCTAAACAGAGGGTTTGAGCTTAGGAAAACAGGGACACCTCTTCCTGTGGACTGAAGGGAAAGATAAGAGGATAAGCATGGCTTAAAAGGCAATTGGGAAGTGTATTAGTCAGGGTTCTCCAGAGAAACAGAGCCAATAGGTGATATCTATCTATCTATCTATCTATCTATCTATCATCTATTTATCTCTATTAGATATACATATAGATAGATATGTCTCTATATGTATACCTAATAAACATAAAGATATATGTTTTATTTGGCTCACGTGATTATGGAGGCTGACAAGTCCCAAGATCCGCAAGGTAAGTTATCAAGCTCAAGGCCCAGAAGAGCCAAAAGCATAGTTCCAATTTGAGTCTGAAGACGTGAGAACCAGGAGAGCTGATGGCATAGTTCTAGTCTGAAGTCCATCAGGTTCATGACCCAGGAAGAGCTGATGTTTCAGTTTGAGTGCAAATACAGGAAAAAGCCAATGTTTCAGTTTGAGTGCAAATACAGGAAAAAGCCAGCGTTCCATTTTGAGAGCTGTAAGGCAAGCGCAATTCTGTTTTACTCGAGAGAGGGTCAGACTTCTTGTTCTATTCAGGCCTTCAACCGAGTGGATGAAGACCACTCACATTAGGGTGGGCTATCTGTTTTACTCAGTTTACTGATTTAACATTAATCTCATCCAAAAACACCCTCACAGAAATGCCCAGAATAATGTTTAACTGAAAATCTGGTCACCCATGGCTCAATCAAGTTGACACATAAAATTAACCATCACAGGAAGTTAACCTAAAAGAAGTTAAAGTAGAATACTTCAATTTCATCTGAAAGCTCCAATTCAAGGCCACATTTGGTAAGAAAGTTACAAATTGAATTTAGGGTGCAAAAGCTACAAAAGATAGTGGAGCACTAAGGCAAATCATTTTAAAACTATACTATGCAAATTTGTGTCTCTCCTCTTCATAGTTCTGAAAAATCTTCATTTTGAACCATGTCCTCCATCAGCTTACCTCAGTGTCCAAGGCTGAATGTGGGCAGACCCACTCCTAAGAGATGATGCGGTTGGCCATGGCTATTATTATTGCTTTCTCCACCCTGATGTTCTTGTAAATATTACAAATAACTGCTGGCATTTTTCTAAAAGATCTCCATAGTCAAGCTTCCATTCAGCAGGACTTAAGAGCCCATTTCAGAGATGTGGATGATTATCAATAATGTCACTCATTTTAAATAAAAATTAACCAGCAGACCATGTGACCCTAGTAATGGACTCACTGTTTACTGCTAAAATATTGCTGAGAATCTCTAGGAGCACCTGGACAAATGGAATGTTTGTACATTTTGCAACCTGATTCAGTCTGTAACTTGGTTTTGAAAATGCCATTCTTCATGTCATGAAAAGTCTTCTTCAAATAACTACTCATTGGAGCCCTTCTATATTCCAGGGCCATTTTTTTTTTTTTTTTTTTTTTTTTTTTTTTTTTTTTTTTGCGGTACACGGGCCTCTCACTGTCGTGGCCTCTCCCGTTGCGGAGCACAGGCTCTGGACACGCAGGCTCAGCGGCCATGGCTCACGGGCCCAGCTGCTCCGCAGCATGTGGGATCTTCCCAGACCAGGGCACAAACCCGCGTCCCCTGCTTCGGCAGGCAGACTCTCAACCACTGCGCCACCAGGGAAGCCCCAGGGCCATTTTTGACTACTGCTTTCAATATTAGTCATGGTTTCTAGTGTCAGCTGACTGTATATATTGCTGAGGTCATCCTTCATTATGGCTGCCTGCACATAACATTCTCTAGCATACTGTTATTGGGAGATGTGTGTGCATTTGAAAATAACAATTCAGAATGGGTTATCAAGTATGGAATTGGTAGTAATGTGGAAGCATATAGAAAATACAAACTGTTCTTCAATTTGAGCAATCATGTATGGATCAGTCACCATGGGCCATGTTAACAGGACAGGACAATTCCTGAATATTTTGTGTAGTTTCCAGGCTGAGTCTGGCAAGTGTTACAGAGTCAGAGGGGTGTTGAAGCCAGAAAAAGACAACCATACTTTCCCCATTAACCCCAGGCCAAAGAGAGTACACCAATCTAAGCCTGTCTCCAAATTTTCTGTGCAAGTTCAGGATCGGAGGGGGCTCAGAACCTACAGAGAACACTTGTGAATCCTTTGTTTATGTGTTGGTGTTCCCAAAAGCACTCTTCTTGGTTTAACTTAAGTATTATAAATTGTAAAATCTTCCAAAGCCTTTTATGGCTTCTCTTTAACTAGATCAGTGTAACTTGGCACTTCACTGGACCCCAGAGTGGGACTTTTCATGGTTACTTGACCACTTACTTAAAGTTTCCCCATACCAAGATGGTATAGGCAGAACCTGTATGGGCCATCAATCATCTTATTTATTTTATTTATTTTTTTTTTTTTTTTTGCGGTACGCGGGCCTGTCACTGTTGTGGCCTCTCCCGTTGCGGAGCACAGGCTCCGGACATGCAGGCTCAGTGGCCATGGCTCACAGGCCCAGCCACTCCACGGCATGTGGGATCCTCCTGGACCGGGGCACGAACCCGTGTCCCCTGCATCGGCAGGCGGACTGTCAACCACTGCGCCACCAGGGAAGCCCCGATCATCTTATTTTTAATATTAAGCCAGTTTTGCTTTCAATTTCCATTCCCGACTAACATTGTGCACAATGTCGGTTGCAAAAATATCTAATACGGTTCCAGAAAGTAACCAACACAGAAGTGAAGCTAGGATCATTAAAATATTTGGTCTTGGCTGTGTACTTCTTCATCAAAGCCTATAGAGTAATCTGTATCCAATTAATATCATTTAGATTTGGGTGTAAAGATCCCTAAGTGCTTCTATGTACCATGCTTTCTGAGTTCTCCACAAAAGGTATTCTTTGCAAACATCAAAGGGAGCAGTGATGAATGACATGCACCTAATGCATAAAATCCCACTCCCACATCTATTTGAAGGCAGCCTGCTTTTCTTTCATGAGCCCACACTATATCAATCTGGACAATTCAGGCTGAAAACAACCACATGATGATCCAAAGTAATGCATATAAAAGCAGAAGCTTTTTGACTAAATTACCTTGGTAATGGTACATGTGTAAAGAGAGTGCTAGGGACATTTTGTTTAGGTGAAAGACAATTAGGTCATCTAATTTTATTGACTTTATTAATGTCATTAGAAATAAGATGTGCTTAATTCTCAAAAATGATTAATCATCCTTTTCTTTTATCTGTAAGAGGCCAGTCTTCACATTTCAACTTCCTGGAAAGGTAGCTGAAATGTAGAGCTCAGAGGAAATGTTTAGATGAAGAAAATAACAGAGATAATAATTGTTGCTTCTGGAAAACAGAGTGCAAAATAGGGTGCTTCTCATGATGTCATAACAATATAGATGTGAGTCAATATTTTGTTATGTAAAACAGTGTAAGGACCACAAGTATGCTATCTAGAGACAAATGCTTCCAAAACTTATGTGTTTCAAGGGCCAAAGACTGAACCAAGGGCAATGTCCAAAACAAGAAAATAATAGTAAATTCATTAATTCATTTTTTCACATATTGTATCTATTACCTCAGGGCAGTTGTTTAAGTGAAGCTTTCTACTCTAATCAACACTGTGAATATCTAAGAGTGTGAGTCTGATGTTTTGGTATAAAATGCAAAATTGTGAAACACAAATATACTTGAATTTCTAACATCTTGCTGAACATCTCCACAATATTTTTCCAGACTCTAATACTCAATATATCCAAAAAGAAATTGGCAACCTGCCACTCTGCCCCCTCCTTCTTCCTACCCACTGGTTTTACCTTGTTATACTAAGTTCAGAGGAGCTCCGATTAGTTTATTAGAGCAGAATTCTTCTTTTTTCAAGATTTTACTAAGATTCCTGTTCCTACAGATACCAGAAGAGAAATGTGGGAAGTATTATACACACAACATTCACCTCGGGATTTGTTTTGTTTGATTTCAGTGATTTGGAAGGCTAGGTTTGGGGGGTGTGTGTGTGTGTGTGTGGTATTTTGGTGGGGAGATGATGGGGAAATATTTTAAGAATGCCACAAGAAGAGTAATTGAGCAGAAATTTCTACTTGATGCCTGGACAAATGAGGATTAAAGAGACTATCTACAGTTCAGTATAATTTTCTTCTCCTAAACATAGTGCAGATAGTACAGGATCAGGTATTTTTATTATAGAAAGAGGCTATTACATGTACAGGTAGGGGGAGAAGTGTCTTTTTGTACAGAGTCATCATTGCAGAGAATTTGTATAACCAGTTGATAAACAAGGCAATATTACAATGGGTCATCTACCCAGGCACAGGAATGGTCTATTACACTGAATGTTTCCCCATAGCCACATTCTGCCTGTAGAAGTTTTTACTAAAAGAAATAAGGAATGACCTTACCTATTGAGAGCAATAGAATTGCTCATTATTCTTTTCTCCCATCACTTACCTATGCATATTTCATCTTTTCTGTTTAAAGACAGCCCTCCAGTAGTATTGCTATAGAGCCTGAAAGTGTGTGGTTAAGAGATTGATTAAATGGCCTTAGCAAGCAGTACCTATATGCAGACTTCCATTTAGTTTGCAATTTTAGGAAATGAACCAGGGTAGGCTTCTACAAGTTGAAATTGCCTTTTGCACAGGGATGGACTAGAAAAAGGTTCTGGGAACAAGGGTTAACAGCTGGATTTATGAATTAATCACTGATTTTCTCCATAAGTGAAAGAAAGCAGAAGAAATACTTTCAAAATCAGAGTCATTTTTTTTTTTTTTTTTTTTTTTTTTTTTTTTTTGCTGTATGCGGGCCTCTCACTGTTGTGGCCTCCCCCGTTGCGGAGCACAGGCTCCGGACGCGCAGGCTCCGGACGCGCAGGCTCAGCGGCCATGGCTCACGGGCCCAGCCGCTCCGCGGCATATGGGATCCTCCCAGACCGGGGCACGAACCCGTATCCCCTGCATCGGCAGGCGGACTCTCAACCACTTGCGCCACCAGGGAGGCCCAAAATCAGAGTCATTTTAAGGCAGGATTTGAAAATGGGGAGGGAAGAAGCTAGTTAGATAGATGAACAAAGGTTTAGCAGAGGATCAGGATAATAGTCTTCTAAATAACAGTGACATCCCAAAATAACAAATGAGAATGGCAGTGTGAATTTGTCCAGAGTGGCATCTCTGTGAGTCTATGACAGTACCAGCTTCTCCTTGGATCCTAGGGCTAGGACTTTCCATTGAAAAAATCAGAGGATAGTGAGTGACTTCAGCTCACAGCCCTGGACTGCATATGTCACATACTGAGCCAACCCTTGTAGGAGAAAAAGAAATAAGAGGTAGAAGCAAAGTGTTGTGACAGTGAGCTTGTCAGATAGAAACAGTAAAGTGCCATTCTTGATAGCAAGCTATTTGGGAGTAAGAGGTCTGAAGAGGGATTGAATAAGGTGGCCATGGTTACAAGAATGGAAGAAAATTTTAACAGAAACATTTTGAGCCATTTCAGAGAGAGAGAAGATGGGTTGGATATGAAGGAGAAAAAACACAATGGAGAAAAAAATGATAAAAATATAAATCATGGTTTCAGCTGTCCAGATGCAGAAGGAATGGAGGTTAAGGAAACTGTGAAAAAAGACATTTAGATTTTGCAATAGCTTAAATATTAATTTTGCCTTAATAGTGCTTTATAGGTCATAGAACAGGATGAGATTCCTTAGGATTCCTCACTCTCTCTCCTCATCCCAGGGACTATTTAGAGTGCTGGTTCTGAACCTGGGGTCTATGGCTGCCCCCAAAGAGTCCATAAAGATAATTCAGAGGCCCTGAATTTGTAAGGGAAAAATTTATATCTTTATTTTCACTAATCTCTGATTGAAATGTAGCATTTTCTTTAATTATGAATGTAGGCAACACACTATCATCCCTGTAATTTTTCAACCATCCCTGTAATTTTTCTGCAGTAATAATCACAGATATTTGCATATTATACTAAAACTTTACCAGCTATTTTAAAATAGTTTATATTTACCACTATTTTGAATTTATGGCATTTATTAGACTTATCACTATATCTTATTATTTAATGCATTAATTTAAAAGTACATATGTTAATATATCATAAGTGCATGTTGATATTTTGAAAACTATATTTCAACATACTTAGTTTCCTTTGGAATTCTGTATCTTTAATTTTATCTATTTGAAGAGATTTTTAGAGGAGATCAACTTCTGGCATGACAGTGAGGAGCTCCACTGACCTTCTCCCCAATAAAAATGGAGATTATATATTATATAAAATTATACATATTTATATATGATATATTATATATATAATTTTTATATATTTATATATATTTAAATTATATCTATATGATATAAAGATATAGATATCCCCATTTAAGGTCTGTGGAAATGGTCATAAGGGCAAACAATAAATGAAGAATCAGCTATTCTAGAAAATCTATGGAAATTTTTTAAGAAAGTCTGGTATTTGAACCAAAACCACTCTCTCCCTCTGCCCTCTCAGTTCAACGAGGAGATTCCATTCCAGATTGCTACAGCCAAGAACACAGGGATCCCTCTTCCCCCAGATTCCAGCTGGTGGGCTTTCTTCCCAGGAGGAGCAAGATGTCAGTGTTTCTCATCCTGCTCGCAGCTGCCTATTGCTGAGGCTAAGCCCTCAGCAGTGCAGTCAAGAGGTGGGGATTCCCTTCTTCTGTCTAACCCCCACTTGTGAAACAGTGGCTCTACCTTGGCTATGGTACACTGAAAATACTTGGGTCTCAAGAGCCCTTGCCCCAGTTCATGAGGTGGTATTTCCATGCCAGGAGAAACAAGCTAAGAGGACCTCAGATACCACCACCCCACTTCACTGAGCACTGAGCTCCTAGAATGGGGGTGTCACTCAAAGAGAAACTTACAAGTTTCCCCACCACTAGATCTAGAGCCCAGTCCCAGAGAGTTCCCTGGGATGGGGGAGAGAAAGGTAGAAGTAGCTCCTGTTTTATGAACAGACTTTCTTTGCAACAGAGCATGGAGAAGTGTAAACCAGAAAAGAAGAGTGGAGATTGTGGTGAAGGGAATTGGGAAGAGAATTTAAAATCTAATAATACAGCCTACACTATAGGTCAGCTAGTTTGCAGGAGAAATCAGGGTAATAAGCGAGCTGGAGGAACCCTCATGAAGTCAGAACAGATACCAAGTAGTGACCTCAGAAGTTATTCTGATTAGATTAACTTGTAGAGGAATTCATGCCTCAGGGCATTGTAGTAGCTAATAGAGCAATCAGCAGGCAAATAGTGGAGCTTAACAGCTGGGTGTGGTCAGGGAAAGAGTAAAAGAGAGCCCTACTCTAACACTATGATCACAGGGTGACTGTGGGCATACCCAAAGCTGTGATTCCTTGAAGCACAACATCAAAGACTGAACACTGTGTAATGGGGGGAATAAACTTCATTAAAATATCCTATCAGTAACTAACCAAATAAACATGCAAATAACAACAACAAGCTCCAAAGGAGAGGGACCACTACCCACAGTTGCTATAATATTTTATCTAAAATGTCCAGTTTCCAACAAAGATTATAAGGCATGCAAATAAATAGGAAAATATGACCCTTGTACCAGAAAAAAGCAAGCAACAGAAATTGCCCGAGAGAGGGACCAGATGTCAATTTAACTGGAAAAGATTTCAAAGTGGCCATTGTATTGATAAATACATTTACAGAACTAAAGGAAAGCTTTCCTAAAGTAGTAAAGGAAGATATGGTGCCAATGTTGCATCAGATAGAGAATATCAATAAAGAAATCGAAATTTTAAAGAAGAACTAAATGGAAAGTCTGGAGTTGAAATGTAGAATGACTAACATAAAAACACATTCTTTAGAGGGGCTTAACAGTATATTTGAACTAGCAGAAGGAAGAATTTGTGAACTTGAATATACATCAATTGTGATTATGCAAACCAAAAAACAGAGTGAAGAGTAAAGAAAAATGAACAAAGTCTCAGAGAAACATGGGACACCATGAAGCACACTAACATATATGTAATGTGAATACCAGAAGGAGAGGAGAGAGAGAGAAAGAAGAAAAATAATTGAAGATATTATGGCTGAAAACTTCCCAAATTGATTGAACAAACAATAACCTATATACACAGGAAGCTCAGTGAACTCCAAGCAGAATAGATTCAAAGAGACCCACAAGCAGACACATCATAGTAAAAATGATGAAAGTCAAAGACAAGGAGAAAATCTTGAAAGCAGCAAAAGAAAAAAGACACCTTACTTTCAAGACAACCTCAATAAAATTAATCTGACTTCTTAGCAAAAACAATGGAGGCCAGAAGACGGTGGGATAACATTCAAATGCTTAAAGAAAAAATGGTCAATTAGGATTCTCATACCCAAAATAATTCCCATATCATTCAGTAATGAGAGTGAAATAAAGACTTTCCCAGATAAACAAAAACTGAGAGAATTTTTTTCTAGCAGAGCCATCTTACAAGAATCTTATCTAAAGTTCTTCAGGCTGAAAGAAAGTGACCTCAGATGGTAATCCAAATCCAAATGGACAAAGAGCACCAATAAAGGCAATTACATAATTATAAAAGACAAAATTAATGCACCTTTCTCCTTTCTTCTCATAACTGATTTAAAAAGTAATTGTTTAAACTAATATGTATATAATATATTGTTGGACCTATAACTTATAAAAATGTAATATTGTGTACTATATTTACCAATAACAGCACAATGGAGTTAGGTTGAAGAAAAGCTGTAATGTTCTAAAGAAATGACAATAGGTGGTAAAGTAACAATTATAACAATGTATGGGTGAGTTTGCACCATTGATAGCCATTGATAGATGTAATATGTATAACAATAATGTCATAAGAAGGGAGAAAATGGAATAGAACCATATCGGAGCAAAATTTCTCTATATTACTAGAATTAAGACAGTATAAGTGGGAAGCTGATTCTGAAAATTTGAGATGCAACAACTAAAAGAAAACACAAAAAATAAGTGAAACTATCATTTATGAAATTAAAATGTCACAGTAGAAAACATTCACTTAATGCAAAAGAAAGAAGTAAAGTAGGAATAGAGGGGGGAGGAAAGACATGAGACATATGGAAAACTAAACATTTGATGACAGACCTAAATCTAAGGATATCAGTAATAACATTAAGTGTGAACAGATTAAACAGTTCAATCAAAGGGCAGAGATTGTCAAAATGGATTTTTAAAAAATGATCCAAATATATGCTATTCACGTTGGACATACTTTAGATTCAAAGACAAAATAGATTGAAAGTAAAAGAATGGAAAAAGATATATCATGCAAATAGTAACCACAAGAAAACTAGGGTGACTATATTAATATCAAATGAAATAGATTTTAAACATAAAATGTTACTAGAGATAAAGAGGGACATTTTGTAATGACAAAAGTGTCAATCCATTAGGCAGATATAACAATTATAAACATATGTGCGCCAAATAACAGAGCATCAAAATACATGAAGCAGAAACTAACAGAAATGAAGGGAAAAAAGGACTGTTCAACAATAATGGTTAGACACTTCTATACCCCACTTTCAATGATGGATAGAACAACAAGACAGGAGATCAATGAGGAAATAGAAGACTTGAACAACACTATAAAACACTTAGACCTAATAGATATCTATAGAACAATCCACTAAACAATAGCCTAAAATACATTTTTCTCACATGCACATGGAAATATCTCTAGGAAAGACCATTGCTAGGCTATTAAAAAAAAAAAACTAAAGAAATTTTAAAGGGTAGAAGTATTATAAAATATGTTCTCTGATCACAATGGAATGGAATTAGAAGTCAGTAAAAGGAATTTGGGGAAATTCATACATATGTGGAAATCAGCAGCACACTCCTAAATAACCAGTCAGTCAAAGAAGAAATCAAAAGGGAAATCAGAAAATACTTCAACATGAATGAAAATAAAAACACAAGCTACTAAAATTTATGGAATCAGATAAAGCAGTTCTTAGAGGGAAATTTATAGCTGTAAATGATACATTAAGAAAGAAAAAAGATCTCATAACAGTAACCTAACCCACCAACTTAAGGCACTGAGAAAAAGTTAAGGAAACTAAACCAAAGAAAGCAGAAGAGAAATAGAAAGATTAGAGCAGAAACTAGTGAAAGAGAAAAAATAATAGAGAAAATGAATAAAACCAAAAGCTGGAAATATCAACAAAATTGACAAAACTTTAGCTAGTTTGACCGAGAGAAAAAAAAAGAAGACTCTACTAAATCAGAAGTGAAAGAGTGGATATTATTACTGATCTTATGGAAATAAAATAGATTATAAAGGAATACTATGAAGAATTTTATGCCAACAAATTGAGTAACTTAGCTGAAATAGACAAAGTCCTAGAGAGACACAAACTACTGAAAGTGACTCAAGAAAAAATAAACAACCTGAATAGACTTGTAAGTAACACAAGTGAAGGAGATTGGTCAGTAATCAAAAAGTACACATAAAGGAAAGCCTAGGCCCAGATGGCTTCACCAATGAATTCTAGCAAACAAGACTGTTTTAACATTCAACAATCAATTAATGTAATACATCACATAGAGTTTAAAAATTGCACTATCATCTCAGTACACACAGAAAAATCACCTGATAAAATGCAACACACCTTCATGATAAAAACAATAAACTAAGAATAGAAAGAAACCCTCAACCTGAGAAAGGGGATCTATGAAACCCCCACAACTAACATCATACTTAATGGTGAAAGACTGCATGCTTTCCTCCTAAGAACAGAAATAAGAATATCCACTCTACATCTATTGACAGATGATATGGTCTTGTATGTAGAAAATACTAGGATATTCACTAAAAAAAATTATTAAAACTAATAAATGAGTCGAGCAAGGTTGTGGGGTACCAGATTAATATACAAAAATCAGTTATATTTCTATACACTTGCAAATGAACAATCCAAACATAAAAATAAGAAGTCAATTCCATTCACAATAGCATCAAATAGGAAAAATTACTTAGGAATAAATTTAACAATAAAAGTGAAAAACTTGAACACTACCAAGTGTTGTTGAAAGAAATTACAGAAGTTCTAAGTAAGTGGGAAAATACCCCATGTTTATGGATTGGAAGATTTAACATTTTAAATTCAGCAACACTCCCCAAAATGATACACAGATTCAAAGCAATCTCTAGCAGAAGCCCAGCAGAATTCTTTGCAGAAATTGATAAGCTGATTCTAAAATCTGGTGAGAGATCCAGAATAACCAAAACTATCACGTTAATAAAGTAGGGGGCTTCCGTGGTGGCGCAGTGGTTGAGAGTCTGCCTGCCGATGCAGGGGACACGAGTTCGTGCCCCGGTCCGGGAAGATCTCACATGCTGTGGAGCGGCTGGGCCTGTGAGCCATGGCCGCTGAGCCTGCGCATCCGGAGCTTGTGCTCCGCAACGGGAGAGGCCACAACAGTGAGAGGCCCGCGTACGGCAAAAAAAAAAAAAAAAAAAAGTAGGAGGACTCACAATTCCCAATTTCAAATTTTACTCCAAAGCATCAGTAATCAAGAGAGTGTAGTACTGGCACAAGGATAGAAATATAGAAATATAGGTCAATGGAAAAAAATTTAAAGTCCAAAAATAAACCCATACATTTACGGTCAACTGATTTTCAGCAAGGGTGCCAAACCATTCAATGGGGAACAAAAGTCTTTTCAACAAATCACTGGAACAACTAGATAGAAACATGTAAAATAATGAATTTAGATGCTAACCTCACACCATATACAAAAATTATCCCAAAAGGACTAAAGACTTAAATGTAAGAGGAAAAACTATAAAACACTTAGATGAAAACATAGCAGTAAATCTTCATGACCTTGGATTTGGCAAAGGATTTTTAGATATAACATCAAAAGCATGAACAAAAAAAAAAAGGAAAAAGAAATTAGACCTCACCAAAACTTAAAACTCTTATGTCAAAGGATACCATCAAGAAAGTGAAAAGACAACCCACAGAATGGAAGTCCAAAAAGCATGATAACAGCAGGGTGATACTTCCTCTGAAACCTATAGAGTTGAATTCTTCTTTGTCTCTTCTACATTCTGGTGTTTGCAAGCAATGCTTGGTATTCCATGGCTTGCATCACTTCAATCACTACCTCGGTTGTCACATAGCTGTTTTATCTCTGGGTATCCCATCATGTTCCCTCTGTACCTATGTCCAAATTTTCCTCTTATAAGGACACCAGTCATATTGGATTGGGACCCATCCTACTCCAGTATGACCTCTTCTTAACTAATTATATCTGCAATGATACTATTTCCAAATAGGGTCACATTCTGAGGCACTGGGGGCTAGGATTTCCTTTTGGGGTCACAATTCAACCCATAACAATGTGGAAATCCATAATAGGGAAATTTATAAAGACAGAAAGTAGATTAGGCATTGCTTAGGGTTAGGGAGAGGGGTGGAGGGATAGGGAGATGATAGCTAAACGATATGGGGTTTCTTCTTGAGGCGGTAAAAATGTTCTGATGTTGAGTATAGTAATGGTTGAATATATCTGTGAATATACTATAAACCACTCATTTACAAATATAAAAGGGTGAATTGTACAGTATGTGAATTATATTTCAATAAAGCTGTGTTCTAAAAGAAAGGGGAAAAAAAGATTTAAAGAAATTGTCCAGTAGGTTTCACCAAACTTCCCAAGGGGTCCATGGCACTTCAAAAATGGATAAGAACACCTAATTCAAAGGTATTTTAGTAAGTAAAATATAGTCCCCTAAGGCTGTGATGTGGCTGTATGATAGCCACCTATGTGGCTATTTATATTTGTATTTAAATTAAATTAAAAATTCAGTTCCTCATTCACACTAGGCACATTTCAAGTTCTCAATAGCCACATGTGGCTAATGGCTACTGAGTTGGATAGTGCAGATACAGGACATTTCCATCACTGCAGAAAGTTTTATTAAACAGGGATGCTGTTGCTCCACTCTGCCCAGAACCAAATACCACCAAATTAGGTGAAAGGACCAAATTGATTTCTTACAAAGCTGACCTCAGTATCAATCATAATGCACCACTGTGGGACTTCCCTGGTGGCATAATGGTTAAGAATCTGCCTGCCAATGCAGGGGACACAGGTTCGATCCCTGGCCCAGGAAGATCCCACATGCCACGGAGTAACTAAGCCCATGTGCCACAACTACTTGAGCCTGTGCTCAAGAGCCCTCAAGCCACAACTACTGAGCCCACACACCACAGCTACTGAAGCCCGTGTGCCTAGAGCCCATGCTCTGCAACAAGAGAAGCCACCACATTGAGAAGCTCGTGCACCTCAATGAAGAGCAGCCCTCTCTTGCCGCAACTAGAGAAAGCCTGCACGCAGCAACGAAGACCCAACGCAGCCAAAAATAAATAATATAAATAAATAAGTCTTCTAAAAAAAATAAAGCACCACTGTGTTCTTGGAACTTTACATATTTCATCCAATCCTCCAACAAACGCATGGTGGGATATTTCCCATGTACAAATGATTTTCTGGACCTAAGTAGATTTTAAATTGGAGCTAAAACCTCCCAACACTTCAAGAGGTGGGATCAGTCATTCAGGTTCGTAAGAAAGGACTTGGAGAGAGACTGGTGAAGTCCTTCCACACCAAATTTAAAGCTGCCAGGTATTTCAGATCAGGTGAAATAAGCTTGGTTGGAATATCTGAGGCTGAATGCAAATTAGAAGATGAACATAAAATGTCTCTAATTGGAGCATAAAGAACACAAGCTGATTAACAAAATTGTCCTGCTTTGTCTTTCCACTGTACTTGGATCACTCTCATATGTTTGGTTTGCAACTATAGCTATAACAATAGCAGCAACTACAACAACAGCACAACTATACAATTTAGCCAAGATTTAATGAAAAGGCTGTCACTGGCTTGTCTGACTGCCAGACTGTGATTTTAAACTTGTATCCTGGCTTTTAGAAACAAATGCATTTCGCACCCTGAAGCCATCTTGTAGACATATTTTCTAGCTCTCTTTTTCTTTTTTACACTGAAATGTGCTCCTTGACATACATTACAATTTATAAATATTGGAAACAGCCAAAATATGAAATTAAAGTTAGGAGCAAATTTGACAATGTAAAGAAATTTCATCATTACAAGCTTCCAACAAGAAATGTTTATAGTGCATTTATCATTGTCATTTGGCTCACACTGGACTCTTCATAGTAACAGATAGTTTCCTGTGAAAAAGTCACATGGGGATTTTTTTTTTAGCAGTTCTTTAGTTAATAACACAAATGCCTGTTCAGACAAGTCATGATGACCTTTAACAATGATTTACTACATGACTCAGAGATGGACCACCAATGAGAGTCAGGTGTTCTGTTATTGCCAAAACACTTTTCCATTTTACTGTTTTGTTCTTTTTAAAAAGAGAATAGGAAATGACATATTATGCTTTTTCCTACCTGCAAAATGTCATTTTGAATTTATGATTTGAAAGAGCTTTACTGATGAGTTAATTTATATCAAAGGTGCTTCTAATATTTCTTCACATAATACCTTGGTCATAAAGAAGGTGTATAAAGGAGTGATTCTCATCTATAAGAATGAAAATAAAGAAGGGACTGAATTCAGCCTTTCTTTTCTGAACCTAATGTAAACCAAGCGTTTGAGCAAGTGTTCTTATTAATCTCCATTTCTCTAGATCTTGAAAAACATCTTTGCAATAAAGTGTCTAAAGTCCACTAATCTTGAATGCACAGCTCAAGTTTTTCCATATGTCTACACCCGTGTAACCAAGACCTAGATCAGGAGTCAGCAAACATTTTTGTAAAGGCCAGAGAGTAAATATTTTAGGCTTTGCAAGCCATATGGTCTCTGTCAAGATTATTCAACTTTGCCTTTGTAGCACAAAAGCAGCCTTAGACAATATGTAAACAAATGGGTATGGCTGTGTGCCAATAAATATTTATTTAGGGACGCTGAAATGTGAATTTCATATAATTTTCACGGGCCATGAAATATTCTTTTTAATTTTTTTCCCAACCATTTAAAATATAAAAATTCTCCAGCACCAAAGATATCTTCCTCAAACCCCTTCCTAGTTAATACCCTCCCTGCAGAGGTAACTGTCATTCTCACTTCTATTACCATTCATGAGATTTACCTGTTCTTGAACTTTATATAAATGGAATCATATAATACGTACTCTTTTGTGTCTGACTTCTTTCACTTTTAATTCCTGTCTGTGGGACTCAGCTATGTGAAATATATCAGTAATTCATTTATTATTGCTGTGTAGTATTCTGCTTTAGGAACACAAAATTAATTATGCATTATTTATTTATTTGTTCTACTCTGTGCACTTGAGTTGTTTCCAGTTTGAAGCTATTATGAATAAAGCTGCTATGAACATTCGTGTACACATTTTTTGATAGACATAAGCATTGATTTCTCTGTGTGTGTGTCTCTCTCTGTGTCTCTTTCTCTCTCTCTTTGTCTGTGTGCGTGTGAGAAAAAATGGCTCCAAACTATTAGATGTGATTGGTGGTCAGAACCACTTACAGCGTCTGATTTGTGAGACCATGTGAGCCTCTCCTTTTTTTTTCATTCTTACATGAGAACTATTACAGCATCCAGTGTTAGATGGCAGTGGGAAGATTCCTGGTGGAATAGGTAAGATGGTGAATTCCCTGCTGAAGTGAGCACCACTCCCACCAAGAGCATAGAGAAAATCCTAAGACTGCCATGAGTGCCAGGCACACAGACATTGAAAATGGGCTACATCCTGCCTTACATGGGGCATACACCCAGAAATCACATAGCACGGCAGGGCTGTAGAGGGATGTGAATGTCTGGCACTGGGGATCTGGAAAAATGCTGGTCAATTCATCATGTTGATCCCCTGTCAGCCCTGGCTTCATCTTTGGCTCCCATACTCCCATAATTGTGATTCCTGAACAATTACATTTGCTAACTAAAATGGGAAAAAATATATTTTCTATAGTCGGATGAAAATATTTGCCCCTGAGCAGCGGATACTGCTGCGAGCAGTTTGCCTCTGAATAGGAGATGATAATAAAATTTAATTTCCAAGTTATATGGAACACAAAAGAAACAAACACTGAAGGTTTCCAATGAGGAAGAAAAAGTGGGAGTGATTTCTCTCTTCCCCGATCACCATACTTTTCCTCGTTCTCTGTCTCAGTTTTTCTCCATCACTCTCAGTCTCTCTCTCACTCCCTCTCAAGCGTTTTTCTTTAGTCTCCCTTTCTGTGTATCTTTGCAGATCTGTCTCTCACTCTGCTTCTTTGTGTGTGCCTCTCCCAATTTCTCAGTCTCAGTCTTACCCTCTCTCAGTTTCACTTTGTGTATGTGTGTCACCGTTTTTGTCTTGCCATCTTTCTCTGTCACTGTCACTCACTGTGTCTCTTTCTTGTTTCTTTGTGTAAATGTATGTATCTCTCTGTATATGTGTGTGTGCCACTCTGTGTTTCTCTTTCTTTGTACCTCTGTGTGTGTGTGTCTTTGTGTCAGTATTGTGTCTTTGTGTGTGTCTCTTTCCATGGGTGTCTCTGTCTCTCTCTCACACCACACATACTCACTCACTCACACACACACATGCCCACAGGCCTGTCTCCTAGCCATAGAGAAAACAAAGCAAAGTATTCTGGAACATTGCACCTATTCAGAAAGAAGTTCAGCAAAATGGAAACCCCTAAATAAGAGTGCGAGCACCTTTCACCCTCATTCTGCTTGTTCACATCTCAAGACCAAAATGGTCTAAATGCAAATTCCTGTTGAGGTTTTGTCTGAGGCCACTCTTTTTAAATGAACCAGCAGGGTTAGCCTTAAACATTGGGTAAATATGAGGTTGCCTATAGAGTGTGATTTGAGGAAGCCCACGTGCAGCAAAATTTGCCACAGTGCTGTCGTGCTATCTTTAGTGATTCATTTCATTTGTTTCACCATTGCCATCTTCCCACTTTTCTCTTTGGAAATGCAAATATTCCTGGAAGATAGAATGCAATAAAGACATTCACAGTGAGATGTTAGCAGCTTGTGAGAGGCAAGAGAAGCTTCTGCTGGCCACCTGGGATGGTGTGTGAGTGCGTGCATATGTGCATGTGTGTTTCTTTTACTAGAGGTGCAAGGGGGTAGAAAATGGAGGTGAGGAAGATGAAAGAAAATTAGGAGTGGAATTAACACTCTTACTTGTTGAGGGAATTTTGCCAAGTCACGTAGTTTCTGTAGACCTCAGCTTCCCCAGTCAGCAAATATGGGAGAAGATGTGGTGAGGGAGTAGACTAGGTTTCAGACTGCTCGATCCCTACTTTAATTAGAGACTCTCCCTTTTACGAGGTTCCTATGTTGGGCTTTCAAGCAAGATTTTGACTGAAGAAACTTGAAGAAAAGAAATTTGAAAAAAACAAAATACTAGGTAACCTCTAAAGTCCCTCTCTACTCAGAACGTCTCTGGTTCCAGCCCTAAAGCACAAAGGTGTGGGACTACCTCCAGAAATTAGATATGCCTCATTTAAGAACATGTGTACTAAAAGGGATGCCAAATAGTTTCATTAGTCAGTAAGTCTTCAATTTGTATATTTGGCTACTTTTGATGTACTCTTTTAAAATCTTTTAAATCACCCTTGGTCATTTTACAGACTTATTCATGCAGACTCATAAGCAGAAATTTGTAAACAAAATTCCATTTTCTCTTTGATTTACACTTTAGTGTCAAAACTGAATATATCCATAGAAAATATTAGAACATCAATATGAACAAAAACACACCTCGAATGCAGCCCAGCTTCCTTTTAGACCACGGAACATAGAAGCGAGTACTTTTCTGAAAAATATTGGTTTGTGTCTATATTACACTAAACTTGATTGTGCTACCATTAAAATATCGTGTTAATTGGGCAGTTGGGGAAATAAAGGGAGGCTCTTGGACCTTTTTATCATCCTAAAGTCCCAAATAGAAGTCATCATATTCTCACCTCCAACAGTTCCTAGAAATTTGAAGGCAAAGTCTTTCCTTTTAACTTTGCCTTGAAAGTTGCCAAGTATGGATCACTATTTGAATCCAGTAGCCTCACCCCATTCAGTACACTCTGTTAATAACGAATTCCTATTGCTCCTTTCCAAGCAACACTATTCACAATAGCCAAGACTTGGAAACACCCTAAATGCCCATCAAAAGATGAATGGATAAAGATGTGGTACATATATACAGTGGAATACTACTCAACCATAAAAAAGAATGAAATTCTGCCATTTGCAGCAACATGAATGCACCTGGAGGGTATTATGCTCAGTGAAGTAAGTCAGACAGAAAAAAACCAAATATTCTGTTTGCATGAACTCCAAAGCACAAAACTTCAGACTAGTTTGAAGTAGACCCATGACCTTGTTCAGCAAATTTAGTGGCTTTCAAACAAACTTAATCCCTTCAAATGTACTTCTAATGGTTTGTAAACAAAAGCTCCTCCCTTATCTCACTAGTTTTGGCCTACCGAACAATTTCAAGGACCCCTTCCATGAATCCTTCAGGTTGAAGCTGAAGAATTTCACAACTGTAAGAAGTAGTCCTTGATTTATGGTTCTTAGAAAAAGTTGTAGTTTTATATCAATTGACTACCCTAGCAGTGGAAGAAATGCTCATATTATGTTTCCATAGTGAGACATGGAATATCTACAGTCTGAATGTCAAAGAAGTCCTCTGAGACTGAAAGGTAAAGTATGGTGGAATGTCCGTTTTTACCAGTTACCCACTTATCTCCACACTATCAGGGACAGAAGGTCAGGATGCATGGGAATTCAAGGACCCTGGCCTCCTAATGATTCAGAGAGAACTTTGTAGAATTCAGCCCACGTTTCTTCCCACTCCTGCTTAATTGTACAGGAAGAAATTATTGTTGAGCTATGAAAATGTAGAATGGAGGGAGGCTAGTTTGAATTGATGGGAAGCCTTGATTATGAGCTATTCAAAAAGAAAATAAGTATGGTTTGCATCCATACACAATAAAGCAAAATAGGCCAATGAGGGCTTCCTGGTAGGACTTCCTCAAGGGAGCTGCTTCAAGAAATTGGTAAGAAATTTACCAATTTAACAATTAACTTAACAATTATACATAAACGAAGGGAGTGCTATTCAAGTATTGAACACTGCATGGAAAATTGGTGTTTTAAGGAATTTTACAAATCTTTGCAGGAAAATCGTGTTCACTATTGTAATTAGCTTAGCAAATTGGCTTCTTGGATCATAAAAATAAAGTAGGCTGGTTCCTCAATTTTCACCAGTTCTAAATTAGTAGATTTCAAACTAAGGCCATTTGAGGTTTGGCTCTGTTTGTGTCCATTCAGTTCTTTCCCCTACATGTCCTTATCCTCACCCCCAACTAATAAGAACAGAACAGGAATTTTTTTTCATTGACAGTAACTCTTGCATAGATGAAAAGCAGAAAAATGAGTATTTTTGTTATTGTTCACCATTATTCCTTTTGGAGAATTGGCTGAACAAAGCACTCTTCCTACAGGCCATGTGACATAAGAAAGTGGGTCTGAAATGCTGGACCCTTCTAATGAGATTGTACCTGTGTCTATGATGAAAGAGCTCTTTTCACAAACTAATTGTGTAAACAAGGGAAATATTAGCCTACTTCAGTGCATAGACCTCAGCAGCAGCATTTGTGTCTCCAAACTGAATGTCCTAATTATAAACGAGCCACGCTTATTTGTCAAACCACTTACAGATCTCTGAGACATATAGCTTTGCCTTTTATCCTCTTGTCTTAGTCATTGGGATTACTTTATGTACTTGAAAGTAATGAGATTGCATTTTCTCCCCCCAAATATCCTATCACTCATACTTCTCATTTAAGGCAGACTGACCTTTCCCCCCAATTAGAACAAATTAGTGACGTTTTACTTCATCTCAAAACCAGTGAGCCATTGTAAGAGCAGAGTCAATGATGGGGCCCTAATGGGGCCTTGAAAGCTGGGCAGAAGAGAAAGAAACAGAGAGAGCAGGAGAAGTAAAGGAAGTGGGGATGGTGACAGAGGGCGGGGTGGTGGTGGTGCCAGTGGATACGAATCAAAGGAAAGGAAGGGGAAATGAGGGTGAGGTGGCCCAGGGACAAGGGAGAAAAGCCTAGGGAGGGCAGGGGGGCAGGGTGTCGAGATTGAAAAAAGAGCAAGAAAGAAAGAGAAGGAGACAGGTGTGAGGTGCATTGAGCCTCCGAATGGGGGATGTGGGGAGAGTGATGAGGCGGCTGCCCCATCTGCTTTTCTTTCTTTCTTTCTTTCTTTCTTTCTTTCTTTCTTTATTTATTTATTTATTTTTAACATCCTTATTGGAGTATAATTGCTTTACAATGGTGTGTTAGTTTCTGCTTTACAACAAAGTGAATCGGCTATACGTATACATATATCCCCATATCCCCTCCCTCTTGTGTTTCCCTCCCACCATCCCTATCCCACCCCTCTAGGTGGTCACAAAGCACCGAGCTGATCTCCCTGTGCTATGTGGCTGCTTCCCACTAGCTATTGATTTTACATTTGGTAGTGTATATATGTCCTTGACACTCTCTCACTTCAGCCCAGCTTACCCTTCCCCCTCCCCGTGTCCTCAAGTCCATTCTCTACGTCTGCGTCTTGATTCCTGTCCTGCCCCTAGGTTCTTCAGAACTTTTTTTTTAGATTCCATATATATGTGTTAGTATACGGTATTTGTTTTTCTCTTTCTGACTTACTTCACTCTGTATGACAGACTCTAGGTCCATCTACCTCCCTACAGATAACTCAATTTCGTTCCGTTTGATGGCTGAGTAATATTCCACTGTATATATGTGCCACATCTTTATCCATTCATCTGTTGATGGACATTTAGGTTGCTTCCATGTCCTGGCTATTGTAAATAGAGCTGCAATGAACACTTTGGTACATGACTCTTTTTGAATTATGGTTTTCTCAGGGTATATGCCCAGTAGTGGGATTGCTGGGTCATATGGTAGTTCTATTTGTAGTTTTTTAAGGAACCTCCATACTGTTCTCCATAGTGGCTGTACCAATACACGTTCCCACCAACAGTGCAGGAGAGGGTGTGGAGAACCCAACTGCTTTTAACTGACTCCCTTGCTCCTTCTCTATACAGGAAAGAGCTCTCACTTGCTTACTGGCATTCAATCTTTTCCTCTGTCCCAGGGCCCTTTCTCTTTCATAATGATAGGAATACATTAGGATAAAAAGGTAGATAAGTGACTGCCTAGGGCACAATGATGCTGTAAAAAGAGATTGGCACCTGAGTCAGACAGTGTTATATTCAATTCACTGTGAGTCCTGGCAAGCCATCTAATCCCTCTGAACCTCACTCTCCTGAAGCAAAAATATATTATTCTTTGATATGTGGTTGGTACCAAATGAAATTTTGTGCAGGCAACTGCACAGCACAGGGTCTGGCACATAGTAAGGGCTCAATAGGTTAGCGCTGCATCCTGGCACCAACTTTTACAAATATACAGAACCATTTGTGGCCCTTTGTACAGAGTAGGCAAACCAATTCGTGGTATCAATTGAGACACTGAGGGAAGGTTTGCCTTTGCAGGATGTTTTCTTGTCCAGGTTGTTACAGTTTCTGAAATCGCATACTAGAGACCAGACAGTCTAATGACTGGACAGTCATTCTTGTTATCTAAAGTACTCTTTGCAGACAGTGCTCTTTCAAATCTAACCATCTTACATGTGGTAACAAGAAAAGCCTTTATTTAATTTCTGCTTTGTGCCATATACTTTCTATCCCAACGCCATGCTTCTTAAACAGTGGACACTTAACCCTTGGAGGAAGGGAAAGCAACAAGCCACACATGGCACATCTTCTTAGAGCTTTCAGTTTTACTTCCAGATTTAGGGGAAAGCAGTGAAGTACTTCAATTAATGCATAATTGAAAACATTATTATTACATTCAAACAAACACAAATACACCGTGAAATAGAAAGAAATCTGAGTGCATTTTCAAGATGAAGCATGAACATGAAATTTGCAAGTTACTTTCCACTGAAACCACTTTGGGCTGTGCTCTCAGACCCTCTAGATCAATCTTGTAATAGTTAAGTTAACCTGCCATAAATAGACCCCAAATTAAAACGCCTCAGCCACAAGAGAACTCTATTCTTTGTTTAGTATAAGGTGAGCATTCCTCGTCAGCAGGTAGTTTAATTGCATGTGGTGATTCAGGACCCAGGCTGCCCCCAGCTCAAGATTCCATTATCTCCCAAGCCAATGTTTCTCAAATTTTAATGTGCATTTGCATTACCTGTGGAGCTTGTTAAAACACAGATTGCGATTCTGCAGCTCTGGGGTGGGGGCTGAGATTCTGCATTTCTAATGAGCTCCTAGGGAATCAGATGCTAGTGATCTAAAGAATGCACTTTGAGAATAAGGCCATAGAGCAATGGTTATCAAATCTGACTGCACATTTCAATGGCCTGATGAACTTTTTAGAAATCAAGTTTATTGACATAATTTATAAAAAAATAAACTGCACCTATTTAAAATATACATTTCTACGAGTTTTTAAGTGTGTTTACCCATATGGTTACCATTATTAAGATATAGAGCATTTCCACCACCACAAAAAGTGTTCTCGTGCCCCTTTACAGTCAATGCTCTCCACCCCCATTCCAGGCAACAACTGATGTGTTTTATATCATTATAGATTACTTTGAATTTTCTAGAATTTCACATTAATGGAATCATACATTCCTGGATTCATTCACTTAGCATAACATTTTTGAGATTTATCCGTGTCATTGTATGAATCAGTAACTTGTTCTTTTTTATTGCTGAGTAGTATTTCATTGTATGAATATACAACAATTTATTTATTTATTCACCTAATTGTGTACCACTTAAAATCATCTCCCTTAATAGTATTTAAGTGGTACACAATTACACAAGTCAAATTGTGTGTGTGTATATCATGTGTATAATGCATATGTATATATTTTATATTTATACATATACATGTATATATCTTATATGTGTGTATATATATGAAATAAATATATATACAGTAGTTTAAGATGAGGTGATTTTTAAAAATAAGGTGATAATAAGCGATATATTAGGTAAATATTAAGTACTAGTGTTATGTTGCTGTGACAAAAATAAGAACATGGCATGTGAGTGGCTGAAGTTTGGAAAACTTTAATAATGGCAGGGTAGCACTTGGGGCCTCTAACAGTCATTAACACCTTAGGAGTAATGAGCTAAACAGTGAGCAGAAATGGAGGCCATAACCCAGGAAAGTGGGGGGTTTGTGGGAGAACCTACACTGTGCCTAGTAAATAAAATGAATAAATAAAAATTGTATTGATTGACAGTAGAATGTCAGCTTTGCTTATCAAACCACAACAGTGGTGCCTAGGTGCCCAGCAATTACTCCAACAAAGTCTTCCTCTAGATTCAACCACAAGACATGATTTCTTATTGCCAAGGCTCAGATGTCATAAAGCCTATCACTCATTGAAGGGAAATTAGAGCTAACTGTTTCTGGAAAAGGAGTTTTCCCCCTGACTCAAATAAGCAAAGAGAAATTATTTTGTGCATTTTACTATCTTAATTTTTTTTTCGGGGGGTGTTAGTTTGTTTAATTTGTTTTGACTTTGAATTGCTCATTTTATGTATTTGTATATTTTTTGGTCTGCTTTCTATGTGTGTGAAGCAACATGTTCTGGAACTTAGCAAGAAGCCAGTAGCAGCAGATGGGGTATTAAGTGGAAGACAGGACCGTCTCCATTGTTTTTAGCCTTTACTGCACCTGCCAAATCAAGATAGATGATGAGTTTGGGTTCTGCCCGCCCCCCAAGCTAAAGCATCTATGATTCTGTTTCCTGGCCCTGTCATCCATCAACTTGATCGAAGTTGAGTAAGTCCAAAAACTAAACGTGCCACAACTCTCATCCGACTGCCTTTAAATGGGCTGAGGGTAGGGTAAGGAGAGGACAAGTTGAGAGAGAAAGAAAAAAGGTTGGGAAGAAGAGGTAGAGAGTGTAGGTAGTTTTCATCCAACTTTCTTAGATAACATCTGCATTTTAAACAGAAAAGTTCTCTTACATACTAACTTAAAATCTTCATCTTATGTCAATACTGACATTTTCAATCTCTTTTTACATTTGTCATATTATTGGGAAGTGACTTGGTGTGTCTGTGGACTCTCTGGAATCCTATAAGAATAAGATCACTCAGTACAATGGCAACCCATCAAGTACAACTTGTATTAAAGCTCCTTGACTTTGAGAAGTCTCATTATCAACCACAGCACAATGTTAGTCTAGCAGGAGGCAAGTTAGACTGTTCAGTAGCAATACTATGCACCAGCCACTGCATACTTTTTCTGTGATCTTTGTTGTAACCCATCTGGGCTGTGACTTATTATGTGTTCTGCATCATGCCATTTATTCTTTTTACCTGGACTTGTGCCATGGATTTTTAAATGATTTTGTACAGTGAAACAACACAAGTCCAGCCATAGGCCATCTGTACCAAAAACTATCATTATCTTTGCCTAATATTCTGCCAATTCCAGAAAAGAGTACCAACATGGGTTATAGTAGCTACACCAATTGGATAGTAGAAACTAAATACTGAATATTCATTCGTAAATATTACTCATTATAGCAACTAGTGGGACAAATAGCTCTCTCTCGCTCTCTCTCTCTCTCTCACTCTATCTCTCCTTCTCTCCCCCTTTGGATTCTTTAAATGAATACATTCAACACAGTCTACTGCAAACATTTAGTAGAAGGCAGTAGTATGAGAATAGCCGAGATATGAATTCCTTCCCATTTGGAGAATTTTTATTTAGGAAAAAACTTTTGAAAATGCACACAACTGATGTCTCAACACTGCTTTTTGGATGCAAAGGAATGGAAATTGAATGGCATGACCATATGATCTAGTTACTATATGACTTAGTTACTAAGGCAGTCAGGTGACTGAACTACTGAAGAGACTTTTTTCTCAAGACCTGAAAAGTAGAAATGAGGAGGAGGAAGAAACATTTGTTTATAGACACTGAACAACAGAAAGTACAGCATTATTGTTCCTGAGAGAAAAGAAACAAATGAAGTTAACCTTGACTTTCTACCTAGAGGTAATTCTAGACCATGGTGCAGGGCAGGGGAACCCAAGTAGAGCATAGTGGTTTCACCGAGTTGAGGGCAGAGAGATCAATATTCAGGAAGACTGAGGTAGCCAGTGAGGAGGAAGCTACACAGAGAAATAACTAGAAATCTGCCTAGAGGTCCCCTGGAATTTGTTACTAAGTAAAAAGCCCTGAACACATTAGGCAGAACTCTATGAAGCTGGGCAATGAATGATTGAAGAACTTTGAGTAGAGTGAAAAAATTCTCAGAGTTCACACAGAGCTGGGAGATATTTAAGTTCCTACCAGCCAGAGTAAAGTGGCCTCATGTAGCAAACAGGGCTTCCAATTGGATAGTAGAGAGCTAGGAAAGGTCATGCCTTGCTAGTAAGACTAAATTAGCCAGGAGTAAAGATTATCTTACACCCACCTCACAAACGTAAAATAGGCCTTGGAAGGATCAAACTGATATGCAAGTAAGACAAGTGTCTCCCAGAACAGTGTCCAACAGTCCTTAAAGGAAAACAAGAAACCCCAGCACTCAAAAGTGTAGCAATCAAATTCCATCCTCCAATAAAAAAATCATTACACATGCAAATGGGAAATGGGACCCATAACTGGGGAAAAATCAGTCCATAGAAATAGACCCAGAAATGACAGAGGTGATAGAATTATCAGACAAGGCATGCAAAACAGCTATTATAAATATGCTCAGGGTTTAAAGGTATACACGAACACAGAAAAAGTAAATGGACTTATTAAAAAAATAAACAGATGGAAATTCTACAGCTGAAAAATACAATATCTGAAAAATTCACTGGATGGAAGTGAAGTCAGATTAGTTACTACAGAAAAAAATAGTCAACCTGAATAGATAATGACAGAAACTTTTCAAAATGAAGCACAGAAAGAATAAAGACTAAAATTAGTAAAGATGAGTTCATAGATAGTCAAGCAGAAGGAAAAGTCTAAGCAAATGGCACAGCGGCTTTGAATTTGAGGATGAGGTGTTTGGGGAATAGTCATATTTCAGTGTGGTTAGAACATAGAGAGTATGAAGGAAAATGCTGGAAAATGATGTTATAAAATTGGGTTCAGTCCTACCAAGGACCTCATATACAATGCTAAAAATTTTGAACCTTATCCTATGGATGATGGAAAACAATCTGAGCTTTTGAAGTGAGTGCTTGACATGTTAGGATCTGTGGTTTCAAAGGTAAATTTTGATGAATGATGATTTTCAATCAGGAGATATAAAAGTCAGGGAGATAAATTGTGCAGCTTTTGTAGAAGTCAAAATGAAATAGGACAAGCACCTGAGCTTGGGCAGTAGATAAAAAGAAGAAGGACAATTCACAAAATTTTTAAGTAGAACTGACATTATTTGGTGCTAGGGTATTGAGGAATATAGGAAGAGGGAGAATGAGGATGTTAATCAATATTTTCTTTTACTGAAGTATAGTTGATTTACATGTTGTGTTAATTTCTGCTGTACAGCAAAGTGATTCAGTTTTGTGTGTGTGTGTATATATATATATATATATATATATATATATATATACTCTTTAAAAAATATTCTTTTCCATTATGATTTATCATAGGATACTGAACATAGTTCTCTGTGCTGTACAGCAGAACCTTGTTGTTTATCCATTCTATATATAAAAGCTTATATCTGCTAACCCCAAACTCCTACTCCATCCTTCCCCCAACTCCCTCCCCCTTGTCAACCACAAGTCTGTTCTCTATGTTCATGATTCTGTTTGTGTTTTATAGATAGGTTCATTTGTGTCATATTTTAGATTCCACATATAAGTAATATCACATTGTATTTGTCTTGCTCTTTCTGACATATTTCACTTAGTATGATAATCTATAGTTGCACCCATGTTGCTGCAAATGGCATTATTTCATTCTTTTTTTATGGTTGAGTAGTATTCCACTGTATATATGTACCACATCTTTTTTATCCGTTCATCTTTTGATGGTCATTTAGGTTGTTTCCAAGTCTTGGCTATTGTGAAAAGTGCCGCTATGGAACACAGGGGTGCATGTATCCTTTTGAATTATAGTTCTGTCCAGATATATGCCCAGGAGTGGGATTGCTGGATCATATGGTAGTTCTATTTTTAGTTTTCTGAGGAACCTCCATACTCTTTTCCACAGTGGCAAGAATGAGGATGTTAAAGAAGAGGAGAATCATTTCTAGGTTTCTGGCTTGAACAAATGGGGAAATGTTGATATCATTCATTGAGACAGAGAATGCAGTAGGAACATCAAGGTGGGGGATACAGTTTTGGACATACCGAGTTGAAGTTGCCAAGTCAGAATTTATTCACTCCTAATTTCAGGCATTGCATGTCAATAATAAATTTCTCCACTTAGAAAATCTCTTTCAGTAAAACTAAACTGCCGTTGCATATGAAGTTATTTTTTAAAGTTTTAAGACTAAGAAGCTGCATTTAAAATGAAATTATAAAGCAGATTTAATGAGGTTCCTTTTATATTTTCTCTTTCTCTTTTTTTGCCATAAGTTCCCCCAAGTGCCTGTACAAATTAGTATACTCAAAGCTATGTTCAAGTCAATTTCAAACTCTTTGTGTCCCAGCCCCAACCATACTAGCTCCAGAATTGTTATTATCATAAACCGCTGTTTATAGCTTGAGGCCTGAGTTAGGGCCACAAGGGACCAGAGATCATCCTCTGCTGGGTCTGAAGCTGCTTGAGGTCAGGCGGATAAATGGTAGAGGAAGTGCAGGGTAATGGAAGAGCACAAAACAGGGAGACCTCATCTAGGCTGTGACTCAGGAAAGAGCCTCCCTGAAATCTGAAGAGTGAGAAGGATATAGTATGGAGGCCTAGAGCTGAAAGAGCATGTGGTATACTTAAGAAACTAAACAAAATTCAGGGCAACTGGAGTATAGAGAACTAAGAGATAATGGTGTGAGAGGAGAGTGGAGAGGTGGACAAGGTACAAAGCTTGGAAGGTAAGTCAAGAAGAAGACATCCCTCTTAGTGGTATAGAATGCAAGCACAACACTTTAAATTATATATTATTGGGAATTCCCTGGTGGTCCACTGGTTAGGACTCCACACTTCCACTGCCGAAGGCCCAGGTTCGATCCCTGGTCAGGGACTAAGATCCCGCAACCTGCAAACTGCGTGACGTGGCCAAAATAATAATAATAATAATAAATTATATATTATTTTGGGCAATAATAAACCAAATACTGTTCTAAATGTTTTACAGATATTAGCTTATTCACACTCTCTCTTATTCCCCATATAAGAGATGAGGAAACTGAGGAATAGAGTAGTTAAGTAACTTGTCCAAGATCACATGGTGACAAAACTGAGACTCAAACCCAATATGTCTGGCTCCAGAGTTTGTGTTCCTAAACACTCTACAATACTGTCTTATGCCAATGTAATGTGCCCTCTTGGGACAAGTAAATAAGATTTTCTTTAGAATAGTTAGAGGTACTAATTTAGAAGCAAGAAAATTTTTTGGCATAGAAGCACTGGACTCCAGGACACTCCATGGATGGCAGAAGCCCAGGGAAATCCACCAAAAGGAAAAAAGACATGCGTTCATGTGCTGGCACACACAAACACACACACACACACACACACACACACAAATTAAGTTTTGTTAAAAGATATGTTTGATTGCTTCTGATTGTGGGAAGATGGAGTAGATTTACTTTCTCCTATTCCTTCCAATTAAGTATAAGTAAAACCCTGGACATTATGTATGAAACAAACAAGAGAAGACTTAAAATTAGAAGGAAGAAAGCACACTGGCTAGGAAATTTGGGACCCAAGGAATGACATGGTGGTGAGTTCCCTGGGTTTTCTTATTGCCTCATATATCACAGACATGGAACTGAAAGAAACCTTCAACTAGAAAATGCCTACAGGTGGAAACAAAAAGGTCCCCACCAAAGCCTCCTCTTTCTAGCTAAATGGCCAAGAAAGGGGCAGCCTAACAAGATAGAAAACATTTTGGGTAATACCTGTTCTACTCCAGCTAAACACTACAGATAAAATTGTGGCCCCATGCCCATCCATGCTAGTAAAGGACATCCAAGCCTACTACTCCCTGGAGTCTGTAACCAGGCAGCACAACTCCCTCACAGAGAGGCTGAAGTCAGAGAAGGCAAAATAAGGAGTTGGGACTTTCATCACTGCCAGCTTGTAACAAGGTCACACCTTCACCCGCCACAGTGTCAATGCAGACTACATGGGGAACCTGAACTTCCACCCGCTTTAGCAGTAATGAGGCACTTTGCCCCCTCCCTTCTTGTGGTGGTATCAGAGGAGGCTTAGTGGAGAGTAAGAGCTTTCACTACTAGCCAGCAGTCATAAGGCCACTCCACCTCATGGTGTTATTAGATGCCACTTGGAGAACAGTAGTGAGGTACTCTTACCCCTCCCAATCAGGGGTATATCAGTAGTAGGGAGATAAAAATGCCACCACTACCCCAAAATAATGACACCCCACTTGAGTGTCAAAAAAGGCGGAGTAGGGTTGTGTATACATGGGGAATATAGCCAATATTTTATAATAACTTAAAAAATGGTTAAGATCATAAATTTTAAGTTATGTATATTTTAACACAGTAAGAATTTAGAAAAAAAGAACTTGAGTAGGGAACCTGGAATCTACCTCCTGCTGGCAGTAACAAGGTGCATTCCTCTTCTCTGCTAGGACAGAGTCAGAAGAAGCCAGCTAAAGCAAAATTAAATAAGATCCAGAATCTCATATAATAATACCCAAAATATCCAAGTTTCAATAAAAAATTATTCATCATACCAAGAACCAAGAAAATCTCAATCTGAATGAAATGCTTTCACAGGTGTTTGCATATGCCCAAGCTCATAAAGTGTCCACATTAAATACATACAGTCCTTTATATGTTAATTATACCTCAATAAAGCTGTTTTTAAAAAGATACTCAATAGGTTCCAACACCAAGCTGACAGAAATATTAAAATTATCTGACAAATATTCAAATCAGCCCCATAAAAATACTTCAGCACACAATTACTTACATGCTTGAAACAAATGAAAAACTCTTATCAAGGAAATAGAAATCCTCAGCAAGAAATAGAAGATATAAAGAAGAACCAAATAAAAATTTGAGAACTGAACATTTCAATTACCAAAAACAAGAAAAAAAACCCACCATGGATAATTCCCAACAGAAAGAATCAGTGAACTTGAAGAGAGAAAAATAGAAATTGCCCAATTTGACAACAGAGAGAAAATAGCCAGGGAAAAAAGTGAACAGTCTCAGATCTAGTAGTCATGCCATTGGTGTCTCAGAGGAGAGAAGAAAGATGGCAAGATGGAAAAAGTAATCTAAAAAATAACTTTTGAAACTTGCCAAATTTGGCAAAAGATACAAAACTACACATTCAAGAAGTGAAACTTCTCCCCCACCCAAAAAAGAAATCCACAGCAAGACACATTATAGGCAAACTTCTAAAAACTTAAAGACAAAAAAAAAGCATCTTCCAGAGGGTAGTAGCATAGATTTTTTCAAGTGCTGAAAGAAAAGAACTGTCAGTCCAGATTCCTGTACCTGATAGAAATAACCCTCAGGAATGAAAGGGAAATTAAAACATTCTCAGATGAAGGAACACTAAGAGAATTTGTTGCCAGCAGCCCTAACTTAAAAAAATGGCGGAAAGAAGTTCTGTAAACAAAGACATAACAAGAAAAGAAAGAATTTTTCAACTTCAAAGATGAAACAAAAGAGCAAAACTATGTGTAAATAAAGTTGGCTTTCCTTTTCCTTTTCATTTTCTTGAGTTTTCTAATTATGTTTGCTGTTTGAAACAAATATTATAACACTGTCTAATGTGGATATAAATTTGTACTCCAGTAACCCAAAGTAAGGCAGGAAAAAGAAAACACAGAAAGGAAAAACAGACAGAACAAACAGAAAACACAAAGGAACTAGGCAGCCATAAACTCTAACAAATCAATAATTACATTAATCATAAATAATCTAAGTACACCAATTAAAATAAAGTGGAAGAGTGAATTTAAAAACATGACCCAACCATATGTTGTCTACAGAAGACACACATAAGTTAAAGCAATTTATGGAGGCTGAAAGTTGAAGGATGGAAAAAGATATATCATGCTAACATTAGTCAAAGAGGCAAGAATGGCTATATTAATATCAGATAAAGTAGACTTCAGATCAAATAAAATTAATGACAGAGACATTTCAAATGATAAAAAGGGTCAATCCAGCAGTAAGACATAGAAAGCTTAAATGTATATGCACCAAGAAACAGAACTGCAAATTGTGTGAAACAAAAACTTACAGAACTAAAAGAACAGATAGACAAATACAGAATTGTAGTTTGAGATTTTAGCACCCCTCTCTCAACAATTGATAGAATAACTAGACCAAAAATTAACAAAGGCATAGAAGAATTCAATGACAGGGTCTAATTGACATTTATAGAACATTGCATACAATAATAGCAGAATACACATTCTAAATACATATTCTTTTCAAGATCCCACAGAACATTTTCCAAACTAGACCATATCCTGGGCCATAAATCAAACCTTAACAAATCCGAAAGAATTGAAATCATTTAGAGTATGCTCACTGACCACAATGAAATCAAACTAGAAAATTAACAGGAAATTTTTCAAACACATGGAAACTGAAGAGCACACCTCTAAATAACCCATGAGTCAAAGAAGAAGCTTCAAGGGAAATTGGAAAATACATTAAACTGAATGAAATGGAAACATATATATCCAGATCTGTGGGACATAGCTAAAGCAATTCTGAGAGGAGAATTTATAGCACTAAATGCTTATATTTGCCAAGAGGCAAAGTCTCAAATTAATAATATAAGTCCTACTTCAAGAACCTAGTAAAACAATAGCAAAATAAATGCAAAGGAAGCAGAAGGAAGGAAATAATCAACATAAAAGCAGAAATCAATACAATTTTAAAAAAGATAGAGAAAAATCAATGAAACAAAGACCTGGTTCTTAGAAAAGATCAATAAAATTGACAAACCTCTAGCAAGAGTGACAAAGAAAAAAGAGATAAAACACAACTTACCATTATAAGGAATGAAACAGGGAATATTGCTGTAGATGCTGCAGGCATCAAAGGCGTAATAAGAGAATGCTACAAATAACTCTACAGGCTTAGAAGAAACAGATTATTCCTTAAAAAATATAAATTACCACAACTAGCTAAATATTAAATAGATACTTTAAATAGCCTTATAAACTATTAAATAAATGTAATTCCTAGTTTTAAGCTCTCAAAAAGGAATCTCCAGACCCAACTTTTTTCACTGGAGAATTCTACCAAACACTAAGAATTAATTCCAATTCTACACAATCTCTTGCAGAAAACAGAGGCTAGTATTATGAAGCTATTGTTACCTCAATACCAAAACCAGACAAAGACAGTACAAAAAGGAAAAATAAAAATATTCCTCGTGAATATAGATGCAACAATCCTTAACAAAATGTTAAGAATAGAATTCAGCAATATATAATGAGAATTATACCCCATAACCAACTGGGATTTATTACAGGGATGCAAGGCTGGTTCATATTCGAAAATCAATCACTGTAGTCTACTATATTAGTGATTATTCCTTTATGGAGAATTACATCTTGGTCCCAGCTCTGTCCTCTAGGCACCTTAATTTCCATAATTAAATTATTTATTTATTTATTTATTATTTTTTTATTAGTTCCTGCTTTATAAAAAAGTGAATCAGTTATACATATACATCTGTTCCCATATCCCTTCCCTCTTGCGTCTCCCTCCCTCCCACCCTCCCTTTCCCACCCCTCCAGGCGGTCACAAAGCACCGAGCTGATCTCTCTGTGCTATGTGGCTGCTTCCCACTAGCTATCTACCTTACATTTGGTAGTGTATATATGTCCATGCCTCTCTCTCGCTTTGTCACAGCTTGCCCTTCTCCCTTCCCATATCCTTAAGTCCATTCTCAAGTAGGTCTGTGTCTTTATGCCTGTTTTACCCCTAGGTTCTTCATGACATTTTTTTTCTTAAATTCCATATATATGTGTAGCATATGGTATTTGCCTTCTCTTTCTGACTTACTTCACTCTGTATGACAGAATCTAGGTCTATCCACCTCATTACAAATAGCTCAGTTTCGTTTATTTTTATGGCTGAGTAATATTCCATTGTATATATGTGCCACATCTTCTTTATCCATTCATCTGATGATGGACACTTAGGTTGTTTCCATCTCCAGGCTATTGTAAATAGAGCTGCAATGAACATTTTGGTACATGTCTCTTTTTGAATTATGGTTTTCTCAGGGTATATGCTCAGTAGTGGGATTGCTGGGTCATATGGTAGTTCTATTTGTAGCTTTTTAAGGAACCTGAATACTGTTCTCCATAGTAGCTGTACCAATTCACATTCCCACCAGCAGTGCAAGAGTGTTCCCTTTTCTCCACACCCTCTCCAGCATTTATTGTTTCTAGATTTTTTTGATGATGGCCATTCTGAATGGTGTGAGATGATATCTCATTGTAGTTTTGATTTGCATTTCTCTAATGATTAATGACGTTGAGCATTCTTTCATGTGTTTGTTGGCAGTCTGTATATCTTCTTTGGAGAAATGTCTATTTAGGTCTTCTGCCCATTTTGGGATTGGATTGTTTGTTTTTTGGCTATTGAGCTGCATGAGCTGCTTATAAATTTTGGAGATTAATCCTTTGTCAGTTGCTTCATTTGCAAATATTTTCTCCCATTCTGAGGGTTGTCTTTTGGTCTTGTTTATGGTTTCCTTTGCTGTGCAAAAGCTGTGAAGTTTCATTAGTTCCCATTTGTTTATTTCTGTTTTTATTTCCATTTCTCTAGGACGTGGGTCCAAAAGGATCTTGCTGTGATTTATGTCATAGAGTGTTCTGCCTATGTTTTCCTCTAAGAGTTTGATAGTGTCTGGCCTTACATTTAGGTCTTTAATCCATTTTGAGCTTATTTTTGTGTATGGTGTTAGGGAGTGATCTAGTCGCATACTTTTACATGTTCCTGTCCAGTTTTCCCAGCACCACTTATTGAAGAGACTGTCCTTTCTCCACTGTACCTTCCTGCCTCCTTTATCAAAGATAAGGTGACCATATGTGCATGGGTTTATCTCTGGGCTTTCTATCCTGTTCCATTGATCTATCTTTCTGTTTTTGTGCCAGTACCATACTGTCTTGATTACTGTAGCTTTGTAGTATAATCTGAAGCCAGGGAGCCTGATTCCTCCAGATCCGTTTTTCATTCTCAAGATTGCTTTGGCTGTTCTGTATTATTTCTTATTGCTGCATGATAATCCATAGTTATCTCAAAATAAAAATTTTAATTAAAAGAGATATTTGAAGTATTAGGAATATCAAAATATATTCCATAAATACAACAAGTATTTTAAAATATGTTATTGCCATTGCTGCTCTGCCCTTGGGCACTCTGTAATCTTCAAGGTGATACCTCTTATTACTTTCTTTTGAAATTCTGAGTAGCTGATTAATCACTATTATAGGTCTCTTAATCTTCCTCATCTTTAGATTTTCAATTTCCTGAAAAATGGACACATGAGAGCAAAATTTTCTCTAGGGTGCAGCAACAGGGATCAGAACAACACTGCCTTGAAAGCTAAGTATAATGAAAAAAAGGCTGAACCTGGAGCTTAAGAAACTGCATCTAGTCCCAGTTGTCATAATTAGCAGGGTAATCTAGGAAACTCTGCCTATTGTCTCTGAGTTGCAGCCCCCTCATCTGTAGGAGAATGATCTCTAAGGAACCCTTTAACTGTGACTTCCTAGGAAATCAAAGGGAGGCTGCCCTTGGGAAGAGAATTTTCCCACCTTGATCTAATTGGACTAGCTGTGTGAATGCCACTCCAGTTCTTAGTTACCTGTAAAGACTACCTTTTCTCCAGAAGTCACTGTGGATTTAGGGCCTGTTCTGTCTCCTGAAGATAGTGAGTCTGAAGTTGCAGATGTGATATTTTGTGTAAATATAAAGGAAAAAAATCTCGGAAAAATCCCAGGAAAGACAGTGGGGTAAGATAATTTCATGCCAAGCAGATGTGTGGTTGACTGTGAGCTCTGAGTCAATCACAATGGGATGTTCAACTTAGTGACACTGGGAAGAGACTAGGTGCCTTGAAGCAGCACCAAAAGAAAAGTTTTCTGTGTGCCAAGATCAAGACATGCCTACTGAGTGGCGACTCCAACCTAAAACTGCTGAAATTGGACTTAGGACCCCAACAGATAAGAATCCTGCTTCATCGGTGACCCAGGGAATAGAGAAGTAGGTGGTGTGTGTGCATGTGCCGGTGTGTGGGGAGGAAAACCATCAGGGCAGAATGATCATACAAAATATACTACAACAGTTTTCTAATTGACCTCCCAAGTCTCTCCTTACTTCAATTCATCTTCCACATTGCCACCAAATTCATTTCCTAAATCCCATATCATATTGTCTCTTCTTGTTTAAAACTTTTCAACAGCTTCTCACTACATTCAGAATAAAGTCTTAACTATTTAGCATGGCTTTTGGCAAGTTCCCAGATTTGACTCCAACCTGTCTGATCCAACCTTATCTGCAGTTATAGGTTTACCATGTATTCCATACTACTCTGCAACCCAGCCACATGCTATTCCACAAAAAAATCTCTTGGCACTCCCAACCTATACTTTGTTGGCTTCACATATTTCTTCCCCTATTGCAAATTGCCAACCCCTTCCTGTATGAAGTCTTACTTGACCACTCCAGTTAATGTACATTTCCTTCCTCTCCTGAACTCCTACAGTACTTTGCATCTACTTTGGAAGAAGAGGAATTAATCATCACAACTGGCTTCAAACACTTTCTCATCTTACAAATTATTTCTCCCAGCCTCATTACTCCACAGTGAAATCTTTGTTTTGCTTGACTTTCCAAAGGAGTATTTAACTATCTCCTCAAGCTATGAAGGAAAAGGCAGACTCTCATACTATTTTGCATGCTCCATAGTGGTACCAATGTTATGCACTTAAGAGGCCTTCAAGTTTTACTGATCTTACACTAGTGACTAGCTGTTCAATGGGTCCCTTCCTCTCCATCCTCCTTAACTCATGCCCTCCTCACCTCTGTCAGGAACCACTGCAACAGGCTCTTCAGTGCTTTCTACTGGGATGATTTGGCTTTCTAAATGTGAGCAAGACCCATTCCTCCTCTTAAATAAACCCACCAATGGCTCCTCATCTCCTTAAGAAAATGTTCAAGGCCTTTAAGGTGGTATGAAAAGAAATCCCACCAGAGATTTTTAAGAGCTGGGGCCATGTCTTTCTGCCCTGCAAACTGGTTCATCTGTAGGTTCCACATATATACGTTAATATACGATATTTGTTTTTTTTCTTTCTGACTTACTTCACTCTGTATGACAGTCTCTAGATCCATCCATGTCTCTACAAATGACCCAATTTCGTTTCTGTTTATGGCTGAGTAATATTCCATTGTATATATGTGCCACATCTTCTTTATCCATTCATCTGTCGATGGACACAGGTTGCTTCCATGTTCTGGCTACTGTAAATAGAGCTGCAATGAACACTGTGGTATGTCACTTCTTTTGAATTATGGTTTTCTCAGGAACTTTAGAGAGTATAGTTTTAGAGATGTAGTTCAACCCTCTTGATTTACAAATGAGGAAAACTAGTCTCAGTGAGTTTAACACTAAGCCAGTGTTCATCTCATCCCTCTGTATTGCACTGAACTTTGGTAAATAATAGAATGGGTCTCCTAAAGTGGAATGTGATGCTTATTCTCTGAACAATTTAAAATATAGAAAGCATGAAGACTATAGGGATGGAACTCACTGGTCTTGGTTAACTCCAGAAAATTTTACAACTTGGCCCAGCACAGTGTGAAAAAACAGTGATATTTCCCTTCTTCTTGGTAAAGCTTTTTAAAGGCCCAGAATCATTTTTCCCAAATAAACTTATAGAATGTAATGGAGGAGAAAAAAACTGTATTTAAAAAAAGTAACAAAAAATGGCTTGAAATGTTAGATGCAGACTAGCTTCTACTCAAAGGACACTTTACCCTGACACCTACAGTTATGATGCACACAACAGGCCAAGTCAGGAGTTGGCTCTGTACTGGAACCCATGATACAGAGGCCTCATACCTGCTCGTGTTTTCCAGAATGCCTAGCTTTGTAAGAATCCCACTCCAAACATAATAGTAACTTTGTCCTCCTCCTTTCAGCCAAGAGATACCTCTCTAAATGTCAGGGAGTCTTCAGATACCTCCCTCCAAAAGAATCAGGAATATTTGAAAAGCAGCATACATTCTCTAAGGTGCTCAAGAGACAGGAGTAGCTTTAGCAGGAAAGGGATATTATTTTGCCTAGATACACTTATGCCTTAGTGGCCACCCTTCTTCCTAGGGATATCGTGACTGCAGAGACTCATCAAGGTGAAAGTAACCAGTGATTTAACAATTTAGAAAGGTGTACATATGTTGGGAAGAGGTGAAGACCGTGATGATAGGAAGGTGAGAACCCTTCAAGTGTCAAAAACTCATTGAAGAGATACACTTTCCTGTGTCCTCAAACTCATTTTATATGGTATCAAAAGACAGTTGTTTGATAAAGTCCAGGAAAAGACTTTCTGGATTTACCATACCTTTTCAACTTATTAACCTTCAAAAATGACAAGGTTTCTTTCTTGCTTCAAACGTTATCTGGGTGTGACACGACTTCCTTGTGACCTAAAAAATATGTGTCATCAAGTGGTTGTGTAGAAGCAACTACTTTGGAACTTGAGCATTTATGAACAGGGCTTGGTGTTTTGATAAAATACAGCTTATAACTAATAAGTTATTCTGATATATATTGAATCATCTGCATAGAAGTAACTATGCTATATGGTCATGTGGAAGTATACTTTAGGAAGTCAATGTAAATGACTAATTCCTCAAACTTCGACATATAGCCAGATGAAATGCCTAGTTTTTCTTTTTGTCCCTAGACTTTGGGCTGCAGTACCAGGCATTTCCAACCCCTTTGTATTCTCTCAGAACCCTTGACCTCCCTCCCTGATTACTCTCTGATGTTCCTGTTCCGAAGGACCAGCCCTGGGTATCTAAGGGACTCCTAGCAGCACAAATTCTGGGCCATCTGGTTCAGCCTGATTGGTGTGGAGACCACAGAAGGGGCAAGGAAGGCATGGCAGGGGAAGGGGGTGGCTCCACTGTGTATGTATGCAGCTAGGAAAACCCAGATAGGTGAGGAGGTAAAAACCCAGGTAGAGTGTTCAGTGGACTCTGGATCCACAGAACCTTCATGTTTTGAGGTATATTGAGAACAAGCATTCTGATCAGGCTGTCAGTTCAGGCAAGAGCCAGAAAAGCAGGAAAGGCTCCAGTTTCCCAGGCTCCTTGGCTCCCAGCAGTCTCAGGGAATAAGTAGACAGGCACTGTGTTAATCCCTACCAGAGGCTTACTGACTCTCAATGATGGCAAACCCACAGCTGATCAATCTTTTCTCTGATAAGGAGAATTGAGGAAAAGAGCAGAAGTGAACTGGAGCATAGAAAACAAACATTGCTCATTTCACACTTAGATGTTGGATGTTGTTTTGACTTATTTACCACTAGAGGCTTCTAAGGGCTGGGACCATGTCTTATTCCCACTTGTATCTGAAATCCCTACCCCACGCTCCTGCCCAGTGCAGTGTATCACACATTGTAGATCCTTAATAAATATTTTCAAACAAAATCTAAAGATGTATGGAACTGGACAGGGGAGTGGAGATAGAGGAAGTATTTGAGGTTCTATCTAGCACTGGAAAACATGGCTGGGTCATGAACTTTACTTGTTATATTTTCCCAGAAGGAAAGACTTGCAGTGATTTGAGACCTTAAAAACACTGCCTACTAATGATTGCGCTGTATGGGTAAGTTTTTGAATTGAACTATGAAGGCTGTACAATTCTAGGTATAAATATCAACAATTTAACTACTTTATTTTTTTGCTGCTTTTATCATTCCAACAGATTTATTGAGATATAATTAACATACAATAAACTGCACACATTTAAATACATATAAATATGTATGTATGTATATATATATATATATATATGTATATATATATATATATATATATATAACCTTCATGAGAGCATCACAACGATGAAGATAGTGAACATACCCATCATCCGCAAAAGTTTTATTTTCATCCTTTGTAATTCCTCCTTCTTGCTCCTCCTGCCACAGGCAACCATTGATTTACTTTCTGTCACTACAGATTAGTTTACATTTTCTAGAGTTTTACATAAAGGGAATCACACAGTATGTACGCTTTTTGGTCTGTCTTCTTTCCACTGAGCATAATTATTCTCAGATTCAAATATGTTGTGGCATGTATCAATAGCTCATTCATTTTTATTGCTATGTTGTATCCCATTGTATAGATACACTAGAATTTGTTTTTCCATGTACCTGTTGATGGACACTTAGGTTGTTACCAGGCTTTTGGTTATTACCAATAATGCTACTATAAGCATTCATATACAAGTCTTTGCATGAACATAGGCTTTCATTTCTCATGGGTAAATAGTCAGGAGAGAAATGACTAGGTCAGTAAGTGTACACTTAACTTTTTAAGAAACTGCCAGATTGTTTTCCAAACAGGTCGAAGCATTTTACGTTCCCACCTGGAGTATATGAGAATTTCAGTTCCCATACACCCTTTCTAACACTTGCTACAGTCATTTACATTTTTTTTAACTATCCTAATATTGTGTAGTGGTATCTCACTGTGGTTTTTTTTTTTTGCTTTTATTTATTTTTTTCTTAACATCTTTATTTAAATCGAAAGCTCCTCTTCTTTTATTCCCCTTCTCTCCCGTTTCCCAAAGGTAACAAATGTACTGAAATTTGCCTGCAATAAACACGTATCCATACGCATACACAAACACACATACAGATATAACAAGATAAAATATTTCTGTGTGCCTTTTAACGTTTATATAATGTCATCATTCAGTGCGTATTCTTTTTTTTAAACATCTTTATTGGAGTATAACTGCTTTACAATGGTGTGTTAGTTTCTGCTTTATAACAAAGTGAATCAGTTATACATATACATATGTTCCCATATCTCTTCCCTATTGCGTCTCCCTCCCTCCCACCCTCCCTATCCCACCCCTCTAGGTGGTCACAAAGCACCGAGCTGATCTCCCTGTGCTATGTGGCTGCTTCCCGCTAGCTATCTATTTTACGTTTGGTAGTGTATATATGTCCATGCCACTCTCTCACTTTGTCCCAGTTTACCCTTCCCCCTCCCCATATCCTCAAGTCCATTCTTTAGTAGGTCTTCCTCTTTATTCCCATCTTGCCCCTAGGTTCCTCATGACTATATTTTTTTTAGATTCCATATATATATATGTTAGCATACAGTATGTTTTTCTCTTTCTGTCCATTTTTTAAATCAGATTGTTTTTTGTTATTGAGTTGTATGAGTTCTTTATACATTTTGGATATTAGTCCCTTGTCATATATATGATATGCAATTATTTTCTCCCATTCAGTAGGTTGCCTTTTCATTTTGTTTATGGTTTCCTTTGCTGTGCAGAAGCTTTTTATTTTGATGTAGTTCCACTAGTTTATTTTTGCTTTTGTTGCTTTTGCTTTTGGTGTCAGATTCAAAAAATCATTGCCAAGATCTATGTCAAGGAATACACTGTCTATGTTTGCGTGTAGGTGTTTTACAGTTTCAGGCCTTACATTCAAGCTTTTAATCTATTTTGAGTTAATTTTTGTATATGGTGTAAGGTAGCAGTCCCATGTCATTCTTTTGTATGTGGCTGTCCAATTATCCCAACACCATTAATTGAAGAGACTGTCCCTTTCCCCATTGTATATTCTTGGCTTCTTCATCATAAAGTAATTGACTATTTATTCATGGGTTTATTTCTGGGATCTCTATTCTTTCTCATTGATTTATGTGTCTGTTTTTATGCCAATACTATGCTGTTTTAATTGCTATAGCTTTGCAATGTTGTTTGAAATCTGGGAGCATGATGCTTTCAGCATTGTTCTTATTTCTCAAGATTGCTATGGCTACTCAGGGTATTTTGTGGTTCCATACAAATTTTAGGATTGTTCATTCTATTTCTGTGAAAAATACCATTGGAATTTTGATAAGGATTGCATTGAATCTGTATATTGCTTTGGGTAGTATGGACAGTTTAACAATATTAATTCTTCCAATCCATTAGCATGAAATATCTTTCCATTTATTTGTGTCTTCTTTGATTTTTTAAATTAATGTCCTGTAGTTTTAACCTCTTGGTTAAATTTATTCCTAGGTATTTTAATCCTTTCAATGCAATTAAAGATGGGATTGTTTTCTTATTTTCTCGTTCTGATAGTTCATTATTTGTGTAAAGAAACACAATAGATTTTTTGTATTGATTTTGTATCCTGTAACTTTACTGAATTTGTTTATTCTTATAGTTTTCTCATGAAGTCTTCAGGTTCTTCTGTACATAATATCATGTCATCTGCAAAGACTGAGTTTTACTTCTTCCTTTCCAGTTTGCATGTCTTTTTATTTCTTTTTCTTACCTTGTTGCTTTGGCTAGAACTTCCAATACTATGTTGAATAAAAGTGCTGAGGGTCTTGTCCCTGATCTTAGAAGAAAAGCCTTCAGTTTTTCATTGTCGAGTATGATGTTTGCTGTCAGCTTATCATATTTGGCCTTTATTATGTTGAGGTATGTTCCCTCTATACCTGCTTTGTTAGGAACTTTTATCATAAATGGATGTTGGACTTTGTCAAATACTTCTTCTGCATCTATTGAGATGATCATTTGATATTTATCCTTCTTTTCATTAATGTGAGGTATCACATTGGCTGATTTTTTATGTTGAACCATCCTTGCATCCCTGGAATAAATTTCCACTTGATCATGGCCTATGATCTTTTAATGTATTGTTGAATTCAGTTTGCTAATATTTTGTTGAGGATTTTTGCATCTATATTCATCAGGGTTATTTGCTTATAATTTTCTTTTTGTGTGGCATCCTTATTTGGTTTTGCTATCACGGTAATGCTGGCCTTGTAAAATGTGTTTGGAAGAGTTCCCCTTGTTCTATTTTTTGACCAAACATATTTTTATTATATCATATCCTTTATTCTAGTGACACCAGAAGAGTTCATTTTCTCTGTCAGTCACTAAGACAGCTTCACGCAAGACATGCCATCAGTTTCTAAGCTCAGTATTGTCAGAATCAGGTGGAATGTCTGTCTGAAGTTTTTTCTTGATTTCCTTGGACTGTAGTAAGTATTCAAAAATATTTGGTAAAAGAAGGAAGGAAGGAAGGGAGGGAGGGAGGGAGGGAGGAAAGAAAGAAAGAAAGGAAGGAGGGAGGAAAGAAAGAGAGAAAGAAAGAAAGAAAGAAAAGAAGGAAGGAAGGAAGGAAGGAAAGAAGGAAGGAAGGAGGAAGGAAAAATGGAGAGGGAGGAAAGGAGGGAGGAAGGATAGATATAGATATTGTCCTCAAGGAGCTCAAAATCTAGTGGAGAAAATAAATAAATGAACAAATCATTTTTAATATAATCTGGATGATGGATTAAGTCTAGAAAGATGAGTGTGAGTCAAATAAAAAAGGTAGGAAGTGGATTCTAGGCAGAGAACTTATCTTCAGTAAAGATGTGATGAAATATAATAGAAGCCTTGATGTTAACCAGTTATTTTCTTAACCCTTCTTGCCAGCTCTCTTCCTTTGGCTTTTACCCCCTTTCCATCCAGTTCTGCATCTAGTTCCCTTCAGGCTGAGCCATTACACAGCCTCCCTGGTCTTCAAGTCTCCTCCTGGAACTTCTGTCTCACCTCCCTCCAATGTAGGGTGCATAGGTCACTAAGAATCTTTCTGTTGTGTTTTGATTTTCTTCTCTTGCTCAGATAATCACTACTCATAGAAAGTCCAAACTTCGCTGTCAAAGCCCTCTATAAAAATCTCCTCCTTGGGCTTCCCTGGTGGCGCAGTGGTTGGGAGTCCACCTGCCGATGCAGGGGGTGTGGGTTCGGGGTGCGGGTTCGTGCCCCGGTCTGGGAGGATCCCGTGTGCCGCGGAGCGGCTGGGCCGTGAGCCATGGCCGCTGGGCCTGCACATCTGGAGCCTGTGCTCCGCAGCGGGAGAGGCCCGCATACTGCAAAAAAAAAAAAGGTAAAAATCTCCTCCTTGTTAAACTTCCTTCAGTTATTGCTACTGTCTGACTTGAAATCATTGTTCCAGCCAAGTAATCTTATTTCCTGAGTGAGTAAATATGACTTGCTCACACCTGTCTCTGAACTGTCTTACATGCCTGGAATCCCCTCTCTTCCCCTTATGCCGCCATGAACACAGCTCTGGCAGGAGATCAAACTGATGACTGAAATAGAGCCCACTGCAGTACGCAAAATGCAAGTTAGCTCCCTGCATATCTGAAACAGGCAGAACAACTTTGTTTGGGCACTTGGGTCTCCGTTTACCAATTCTAGGCCAGTTCTGATCCTGAGGTCCCCTGAGGACTCCTGGGAGAGAGAACTCAGGCATTTCTTTTTTTTTTCTTTTTTTGCGGTTTTTGCAGTACGCGGGCCTCTCACTGTTGTGGCCTCTCCCACCACGGAGCGCAGGCTCCGGACGCGCAGGCTCAGGGGCCATAGCTCACGGGCCCAGCCGCTCCGCGGCATGTGGGATCTTCCCGGACCCGGGCACGAACCCGTGTCCCCTGCATTGGCAGGTGGACTCTCAACCACTGCACCACCAGGGAATCCCAGAACTCAGGCATTTCTGATCTTAGGAAGTTAGGTTCAAGGTTCTGAGCCTTCCCCGAATAAAACTGTGAGATTATCAAGTTTGTCTGTAGAGGTCCCACTAGCTTAACTTCCTTCTTTTATATTTTTCCTCTTTTAAATCCTCTAATATAGAACTCACCATCATTCCCCTTCATCCTGGCAAAAAGAAAAGGGGATCCAATAATTTTATTCATATTACAGTGTAGAGATTGAATCTGCTACATCTCACAGGAGGATGTCAGGGGTTAGAAGGAACCTCTGCTGCTTACTGGCTGTGTGATCTTGGGCAAAGAGCTCGATCACTCTGTGCCTCAGTTTCCTTATCTGTAAAAGGGGGATAATAAGAGTGCTTACATCATTGTTAGATATAATTATTATCTGTCAATCCCCAATAAGGCAATCCTGCTTAGTAGTTAGGCAACCTATGCTTCAGTGCCTGCAATGATGGGAGCACTTTGCCTCCCAGGACAGCTCATTTCTCTTGCAATTAAAAAGCTGTATCAGAGAGAAGGGATAGTATTTGCAGGAGAGGAGTGGGTCCCTCTCAGATTTCTAGCATAAAGATAGTCCCCACCATGGATTTTGTGAGGCTGCTTCATTCCTTCTGAGGTCAATACTGGCATAATCCTAATTGTTGTAGAATGTTTATAGTAATAATAATTCATCTATTGAGCACGTACTATGTGCAGACATTGTGCTAAGTATTTTATATGCACTGTCTAAATCCTTGAAATAAGCCTATTATTATTATTATTATTATTATATTAAAACTAAATTTTAGGCCTGAGGAAGATGGTAGAAGAGTAAGACGCGGAGATCACCTTCCTCCCCACAGATACATCAGAAATTCATCTACACGTGGAACAACTCCTACAGAACACCTACTGAACGCTGACAGAAGACCTCAGACCCCCCAAAAGGCAAGAAACTCCACACATACCTGGGTAGGGTAAAAGAAAAAAGAATAAACAGAGACAAAAGGATAGGGACGGGACCTGCACCAGTGGGAGGGAGCCATGAAGGAGGAAAGGTTTCCACACACTAGGAAGCCCCTTCACAGGCGGAGACTGCGGGTGGCAGAGGGGGAAGCTTTGGAGTAGTGGAGGAGAGCACAGCAACAGGGGTGTGGAGGGCAAAGTGGAGAGATTCCGGCACAGAGGATCAGTGCCCTCAGGCACACACCAGCCCGAGAGGCTTGGCTGCTCGGCCGCCGGGGCGGGCGGGGCTGGGAGCTGAGGCTCAGGTATTGGGTTTCAGTCGGAGCGCAGGGAGAGGACTGGGGCTGGCAGCGGGAAGAGAGCCTGAAGGGGTTAGTGCACCACGGCTAGCCCAGAGGGAGTCCAGGGGGAAAAAGTCTGGACCTGCCGAAGAGGCAAGAGACTTTTTATTCCCTCTTTGTTTCCTGGTACGCGAGGAGAGGGCATTAAGAGCGCTGCTTAAAGAAGCTCCAGAGACGGGCTCGAACCGCGGCTAAAGGAGCAGACCCCGGAGACGGGCGTGGGACGCTGGGGCTGCTGCTGCCACCGCCACAAGGCCTGTGTGCGAGCGCAGGTCACTGTCCACCCACCGCCTTCCGGGGAGCCTGTGCAGCCCACCACTGCCGGGGTCCCAGGATCAAGGGATGGCTTCCCCAGGAAAGCGCACGGAGCGCCTCGGGCTGGTGCAACGTCACGCCAGCCTCTGCTGCCGCAGGCCTGCCCCACACTGCGTGACCCCCCTCCCCTCGGCCTGAGTGAGCCAGAGCCCCCGAATCAGCGGCTCCTTTAAACCCGTCCTGTCTGAGCAAAGAACGGACGCCCTCCGGCGACCTACATGCAGAGGCGGGACAGGTCCAAGGCTGAGACCCAGGAGCAGTGAGAGCAGAAAAGACACAGGGAAATCTCTCTGTGCAGCCTTGGAGGCAGCGGATTAAAGCTCCACGGTCCGCTTGATGTGCCCTGCGTCTGTGGAGTGCATGAATGGACAGCAAATCATCCCAAATTGAGGAGGTGGACTTTGAGGACAAGATTTAAGATTTTTCCCCCTTTTCATCTTTTTACAACGAATTATCCCAAATTAAGGAGGTGGACTTTGAGAGCAAGATTTCAGGCTTTTTCCCCTTTTCCTCTTTTTACAACGAATTTTCCCAAATTGAGGAGGTGGACTTTGAGAGCAAGATTTTCGATTTTCCCCCCGCTCTCTTTTTGTGAATGTGTATGTATATGCTACTGTGTGAGATTTTCTCTGTATAGCTTTGCTTCCACCATATGTCACAGGGTTCTATCCATCCGTTTTTTTTCAATAATTACTTTTTTATTTTAAAAACGCTACTATATTTTATGCTTTATTCTATTTTACTTTATCTTCCCAATTTCTTTTTTTTCCTACCTTCCCTTCCTCCCTCCCTCCCTCCGCCCCTCCTTTCTTTCTTTCTCTCTTTCTTTCCTTCCTCCCTCCCTCCTTCCTGTCTTTCTTTCTTTCTTTCTTTCTCTTTCTCTTTCTTTCTTTCTTTCTTTCTTTCTTTCTTTCTTTCTTTCTTTCCTTCCTTCCTCCCTCCCTTCTTTCTTCCTTTCACTCGTTCTTTTCCTTGCCTTCCTCCCTCCCTCCCTCCTTTCTTTCTCGCTTTCTTTCCTTCCTTCTTCCCTCCCTCCCTCCTTTCTTTCTTTCTTTCTTCCTTCCTTCCTCCCTTCATTCGTTTCTTTCCTTCTTCATTTCTTTCTTTCTCTCTTACTTTCTTCTACTAATTCTTTCTTTCTACATTTTCTCCCTTTTATTCTGAGCCGGGTATATGAAAGGCTTTTGGTGCTACAGCCAGGAGTCAGTGCTGTGCCTCTGAAGTGGGAGAGCCAACTTCAAGACACTGGTCCACAAGAGACCTCCCAGCTCCACATAATATCAAGTGGCGAAAATCTCCCAGAGATCTCCATCTCAACATCAGCACCCAGCTTCATTCAACGACCAGCAAGCTACAGTGCTGGTCACCCTATGCCAAACAACTAGCAAGACAGGAACACAACCCCACCCATTAGCAGAGGGGATGCCTAAAAACATAATAAGGCCATAGGCATCCCAAAACACACCACCAGACGGGGACCTGTCCACAAGAAAGACAAGATCGAGCTTCAACCACCAGAACACAGGCACTAGTCCCCCCCCACCAGGAAGCCTACACAACCTACTGAAACAACCTTAGCCACTGGGGACAGACACCAAAAACAATGGGAACTATGAATCTGCAGCCTGCAAAAAGGAGACCCCAAAAACAGTAAGATAAGCAAAATGAGAAGACAGAAAAACACACAGCAGGTGAAGGAGCAAGATAAAAACCTACCACACCTAACAAATGAAGAGGTAATAGGCAGTCTACCTGAAAAAGAATTCAGAATAATGATAGTAAAGATGATCCAAGATTCTATTTCCAAGATCCAAAATCTTGGAAATAGAATAGACAAAATGCAAGAAACAGTTAACAAGGACCTAGAAGAACTAAAGATGAATCAAGCATCGATTAAAAACACAAAAAATGAAATGAAAAATACTCTAGATGGGATCAATAGCAGAATAACTGAGGCAGAAGAACGGATAAGTGAGGTGGAAGATAAAATAGTGGAAATAACTGATGCAGAGCAAAATAAAGAAAAAAGAATGAAAAGAACAGAGGACAGTCTCAGAGACCTCTGGGACAACATTAAACATGCCAACATTCGAGTTATAGGGGTTCCAGAAGAAGAAGAGTAAAAGAAAGGGACTGAGAAAATATTTGAAGAGATTATAGTTGAAAACTTCCCTAATATGGGAAAGGAAATAGTTAATCAAGTCCAGGAGGCACAGAGAGTCCCATACAGAATAAACCCAAGGAGAAATACACCCAGACACATATTAATCAAACTGTCAAAAATTAAACACAAAGAAATCATATTAAAAGAAGCAAAGGAAAAACAACAAATAGCACACAAGGGAATCCCCATCAGGATAACAGCTGATCTCTCAGCAGAAACTCTACAAGCCAGAAGGGAGTGGCAGGACATAATTAAAGTGAGGAAGGAGAAAAATCTACAACCAACATTACTCTACCCAGCAAGGATCTCATTCAGATTTGATGGAGAAATTAAAAGGTTTACAGACAAGCAAAAGCTGAGAGAGTTCAGCACCACCAAACCAGCTTTACAACAAATGCTAAAGGAACTTATCTAAGTAAGAAACACAACAGAAGGAAAAGACCTACAATAACGAACCCAAACCAGTTAAGAAAATGGGAATAGGAACATACATATCGATAATTACCTTAAATGTAAATGGACTAAATGCTCCCACCAAAAGACACAGATTGGCTGAATGGATAAAAAAAACAAGACCCATATATATGCTGTCTACAAGAGACTCACTTCAGACCTAGAGACACATACAGATTGAAAGTAAGGGGATGGAAAAAGATATTCCATGCAAATGGAAATCAAAAGAAAGCTGGAGTAGCAATTCTTATATCAGACAAAATAGACTTTAAAATAAAGACTATTAGAAGAGACAAAGAAGGACACTACATAATGATCAAGGGATCGATCCAAGAAGAAGATATAACAATTGTAAATATTTATGCACCCAACATAGGAGCACCTCAATACATAAGGCAAATACTAACAGCCATAAAAGGAGAAATCGACAGTAACACACTCATAGTAGGGGACTTCAACACCCCACTTTCACCAATGGACAGATCATCCAAAATGAAAATAAATAAGGAAACACAAGCTTTAAATGATACATTAAACAAGATGGACTTAATTGATATTTATAGGACATTCCATCCAAAAACAACAGAATACACATTTTTCTCAAGTGCTCATGGAACATTCTCCAGGATAGATCATATCTTGGGTCACAAATCAAGCCTTGGTAAATTTAAGAAAATTGAAATTGTATCAAGTATCTTTTCCTACCACAATGCTATGAGACTAGACATCAATTACAGGAAAAGGTCTGTAAAAAATACAAACACATGGAGGCTAAACAATACACTACTCAATAATGAAGTGATCACTGAAGAAATCAAAGAGGAAATTAAAAAATACCTAGAAACAAATGACAATGGAGACACGACGACCCAAAACCTATGGGACGCAGCAAAAGCAGTTCTAAGGGGGAAGTTTATAGCAATACAATCCCACCTTAAGAAACAGGAAACATCTCGAGTAAACAACCTGACCCTGCACCTAAAGCAATTAGAGAAAGAAGAACAAAAAAACCCCAAAGTTAGCAGAAGGAAAGAAATCATAAAGATCAGATCAGAAATAAATGAAAAAGAAATGAAGGAAACGATAGCAAAGATCAATAAAACTAAAAGCTGGTACTTTGAGAAGATAAACAAAATTGATAAACCATTAGCCAGACTCATCAAGAAAAAAAGGGAGAAGACTCAAATCAATAGAATTAGAAATGAAAAAGGAGAAGTAACAACTGACACTGCAGAAATACAAAAGATCATGAGAGATTACTACAAGCAACTCTATGCCAATAAAATGGACAACCTGGAAGAAATGGACAAATTCTTAGAAATGCACAACCTGCCAAGACTGAATCTGGAAGAAATAGAAAATATGAATAGACCAATCACAAACACTGAAATTGAAACTGTGATTAAAATTCTTCCAACAAACAAAAGCCCAGGACCAGATGGCTTCACAGGCGAATTCTATCAAACATTTAGAGAAGAGCTAACACCTATACTTCTCAAACTCTTCCAAAATATAGCAGAGGGAGGAGCACTCCCAAACTCATTCTACGAAGCCACCATCACCTTGATACCAAAACCAGGCAAGGATGTCACAAAGAAAGAAAACTACAGGCCAATATCACTGATGAACATAGATGCAAAAATCCTCAACAAAATAATAGCAAACAGAATCCAACAGCACATTAAAAGGATCATACACCATGATCAAGTGGGGTTTATTCCAGGAATGCAAGGATTCTTCAATATACGCAAATCAATCAATGTGATACACCATATTAACAAATTGAAGAAGAAAAACCATATGATCATCTCAATAGATGCAGAGAAAGCTTTCGACAAAATTCAACACCCATTTTTGATAAAAACCCTACAGAAAGTAGGCATAGAGGGAACTTTCCTCAACATAATAAAGGCCATATATGACAAACCCACAGCCAACATCGTCCTCAATGGTGAAAAACTGAAACCATTTCCACTAAGATCAGGAACAAGACAAGGCTGCCCACTCTCACCACTCCTATTCAACTTAGTTTTGGAAGTTTTAGCCACAGCAATCAGAGAAGAAAAGGAAATAAAAGGAATCCAAATTGGAAAAGAAGAAGTAAACCTGTCACTGTTTGCAGAAGACATGATACTATACATAGAGAATCCTAAAGATACTACCAAAAAACTACTAGAGCTAATCAATTAATGTGGTAAAGGAGCCAGAAACAAAATTAATGCACAGAAATCTCTGGCATTCCTGTACACTAATGATGAAAAACCTGAAAGTGAAATCAAGAAAACACTCCCATTTACCATTGCAACAAAAAGCATAAAATATCTAGGAATAAACCTACCTAAGGAGACAAAAGACCTGTATGCACAAAGTTAAAAGACACTGATGAAAGAAATTAAAGATGATACAAATAGATGGAGAGATATACCATGCTCCTGGATTGGAAGAATCAATATTGTGAAAATGACTCTACTACCCAAAGCAATCTACAGATTCAATGCAATACCTATCAAACTACCACTGGCAATTTTCACAGAACTAGAACAAAAAATTTCAAAATTTGTTTGGAAAAACAAAAGACCCCGAATAGCCAAAGCAATCTTGAGAACGAAAAATGGAGCTGGAGGAATCAGGCTCCCTGACTTCAGACTATACTACAAAGCTACAGTAATCAAGACAGTGTGGTACTGGCACAAAAACAGAAAGAAAGATCAATGGAACAGGATAGAAAGCCCAGACATAAACCCACGCACATATGGCCAACTTATCTTTGATAAAGGAGGCAGGAATGTACAGTGGAGAAAGGACATCCTCTTCAATAAGTGGTGCTGGGAAAACTGGACAGGGACATGTAAAAGTATGAGATTAGATCATTCCCTAACACCATGCACAAAAATAAGCTCAAAATGGATTAAAGACCTAAATGTAAGGCCAGAAACTATCAAAATCTTAGAGGAAAACATAGGCAGAACATTCTATGACATAAATCACAACAAGATCCTTTTGGACCCACCTCCTAGAGACATGGAAATAAAAACAAAGATAAACAAATGGGACCTAATGAAACTGAAAAGCTTTTGCACAGCAAAGGGAACCATAAACAAGACCAAAAGACAACCCTCAGAATGGGAGAAAATATTTGCAAATGAAGCAACTGACAAAGGATTAATCTCCAAAATTTATAAGCAGCTCATGCAGCTCAATAACAAAAAAACAAACAACCCAATCCCAAAATGGGCAGAAGACTTAAATAGGCATTTCTCTGAAGAAGATATACAGACTGCCAACAAACACATGAAAGAATGCTCAAAATCATTAGTGATTAGAGAAATGCAAATCAAAACTACAATGAGATATCATCTCACACCAGTCAGAATGGCCGTCATCAAGAAATCTAGAAACAATAAATGCTGGAGAGGGTGTGGAAAAAAGGGAACACTCTTGCACTGCTGGTGGGAATGTGAATTGGTACAGCCACTATGAAGAACAGTATATAGGTTCCTTAAAAACTAAAATAGAACTACCATATGACCCAGCAATCCCACTACTAGGCATATACCCTGAGAAAACCATAATTCAAAAAGAGACATGTACCAAAATGTTCATTGCAGCTCTATTCACAATAGCCCGGAGATGGAAACAACCTACGTGTCCATCATCGGATGAATGGATAAAGAAGATGTGGCACATATATACAATGGAATATTACTCAGCCATAAAAAGAAATGAAACTGAACTATTTGTAATGAGGTGGATAGACCTAGAGTCTGTCATAGCGAGTGAAGTAAGTCAGAAAGAGAAAGACAAATACTGTATGTTAACACATATATATGGAATTTAAGGGGAAAAAATGTCATGAAGAACCTAGGGGTAAAACAGGAATAAAGACACAGACCTACTTGAGAATGGACTTGAGGATATGGGGAGGTGGAAGGGTAAGCTGTGACAAAGCGAAAGAGAGGCATGGACATATATACAGTACCAAACTTAAGGTAGATAGCTAGTGGGTAGCAGCCGCATAGCACAGGGAGATCAGCTCAGTGCTTTGTGACTGCCTGGAGGGGTGGGATAGGGAGGGTGGGAGGGAGGGAGACGCAAGTGGGAAGGGATGTGGGAACAGATGTATATGTATAACTGATTCACTTTGTTATAAACAGAAATTAATAAAAAAACCTAAATTTTAGATAGTGCTTATTATGAGCCAGGAACTTTTCTAAGTGTTTTAATTATATTAATGAATTAAGTTATATAACAACCCTAAAAAATAGATATTATTATTTGCTCACTTTACATGTGAGAAAACTGTGGCACTAAGAAGTTAAGTAATTTTCTCCTATTCATTCAGCTGATTAGTGACAGAGATAGATTTTGAACCCAAGCAGTCTGGCTCCAGAAATACTCCTTAACCACTAAGTCATACTGCACACCTTATGATGTGGCAATTCTAATCAACACGGTCTCAGAGAGTATAACAACTGCCAACATTCTCTTTTTGCTCCTGCCCTCACCCCAGCACCCCATGGGGAAACTTTGCTTTGCTTTTCATGTTACCTCAACTGTCCTCTTAGGGATCATTCCCACCTTCCCATCTTTGCTAGTGATGAACAGTGTGGCATAAGACAAATTGCATGACGTCTTTAATTCTCAGTTTCCTCCCCTGCAAAACAGAAATTATATACACCTAGCAGGATTGTTATTACTGTCTGCCCCAGCCCATACCAACCAACTCCAGTCAACCCACCCACACACTATTCAGCTAGCAGCCAATAAAGCCAAATACCAGCCCTCAGGGCCCTTTTCATGGCCATCACCTTGAACCCACTCACTTTGCTCCTGCTCTGGCTCTTCATTCACTCTAAACTGGTCCTTATGGGTACTTGCCTCCTGATCTTGGCTCTGCACCCTGTGTCTGTCTTCACACGGATCTCCCAGATTTGACCATTTCAGTGCTTCCTAGGCAAAGATTAGCACTCACCCTATGGTTCTGCCTGTTCCTGGCTATTCCAGTTACGTCCAGCCAAGCCCCAGACCTAACTCCCAATGAGGCAGCCCTGGGCCACTGCCAAGGGCCATCAGACTAAACCTCTGCTAGTACTTGTTGTGCAGCAACATGACAGATTTTCCCAGTTTACTACCATTGAGTTCCCATTCAGGATTTTTTTTTACACGTTGAATGCACCCTTAACCTACTCACTGCAATGACAATTTTCATCCTTGACACTTTCTTGCATTACTAAGCACCATCCCAACCATGTAAATTCCAAGCACTTGGGGAGAAAATTCAGATAGCAGATCCCATCCAGTTTTCTTCCTGATAAAAATAAACATTACCATTTATTAGACATTTACTATATGCCAGGCACAATGCTAAATATTTTACATGCATACACTCACATAAGCTGTTCAACAACCCTACGTGACAAATATTATTACCCTCATTTTCCAGCTGTCGAAACTGAGGCACAGAAAGGTTGAGTGACTCACCTAGGATTACACAGCCATCACATGGCAGAGCTGGGATTTGAGTTCAGGTCTACATCCCACACTTTTTTTTTTTTTTTTTTTTGCGGTATGCGGGCCTCTCACTGTTGTGGCCTCTCCCGTTGCAGAGCACAGGCTCTGGACGTGCAGGCTCAGCATCCATGTCTCACGGGCCCAGCCGCTCCGCGGCATGTGGGATCCTCCTGGACCGGGGCACGAACCCATGTCCCCTGCATCGGCAGGTGGACTCTCAACCACTGCGCTACCAGGGAAGCCCTACATCCCACACTTTTAACTGCTGAACACTATTGCCTCCCAATTTACATCACCTCCACCCTTCTAAGTGCTTGAAGACCTTGCTGGAACTATTTACAATTCAAGAAACTGAACCATTTGACTTCTCTTTTCTACTCACCCTGCCCATGTAATGGGTAGGTGGCTTCCAGCACTCTTGAATAAGCCCAACCTATACCCATATCTCTCCCTATGGCCCCATGTCCTTCCATGACAACCAGGGAATGGGGAAAGAGGAGGTGATGAAACTCTCAGCTCCACAGAGCTAGTTGTGGGAGCTGGTGCAAGAGGAAGGCTGTGGATTAGCAGAGTGCTGGTGGGAACCAGCCTCCTACCTCAAGAATGCTCTGGAGCAAGTCACAACTTCTCACTGGGCAAACCAGGAGAAGTCCCGGCTCCATGCCATTATACTGGGCCAACTCACCCACATACTACACAGCAGGTGGCCAAAGAAAATGAGTCACAAACCTCAGGCCCTCGTTCGAGGCAATTACCTTGAACCCCCTCACTTCTCTGCTGCCCTTGCTCTTCATTTCCTGCTCTGTTCCTTTGCATACTTGGCTTCAAACCTTTTTGGAACTATCTCCTATTTGTATCCCTGCATTCACCCCTTAGGCTTGCCATGCTCAGCTTTTGACCCTCTCAATGCTCTCTAAGAACAGGCTTGCTCTCATCCTCCAGCTCTTGCTGATCTTTAGTCCTAGGTCACTGCCCTGCCCAATTCGAACTCCTGTCCCTGGAAACTCTACCCTGGCACTGGCTCACCTGACCAACACCCCAGCCCTCAAGGTGGTGAGGGGTTGGGAGAACAGAAAGGGGTATCAGAAAGTGATGAGAGATCAATGAGAAAGATGCCTAGCTGGTGTCCCTATCCTACTGTAAATGCCTCATTCATGGTATACTAAACCCTAATCCTCTTTCACTATTTGGAAACTTCCTGTGACCAAATCATTTTCCCACAAAATAGACATGATCCAGGAAACTGAGAATGCACATAGCTGCCATATTCTTTGGACTATAAATTAGAATACATGAACTGATGCTACAAATGTACTTATGACAACAACACACGGAATGTTTGAATTCATTACTGCTCTGGAAAATTTTTGATGTGCCATAACCATGCTTATGTAGTATGATGGAAGGGTACCACATGTGCTTGTGTGCTCAAACACAATGCCTATTCCCTAGGCATTGACATGTTGACATATACCCTACCACACACGGCTCATTCCTTGTACTCTGGCCACACTCACCTGCCTTCAGTTCATCATATTTGCACCACTCCCTCCTGCAACAAGGTGCAAGCTATTTCCTTTTCTGGCAAGTTCTTTCTCTCTTCTTGAAATTAACTCTCCATCATTTTCCAGATCTTACCTCCATCATCACTTCTCTGCAGGTGTTTTCCCTGCCTTCCTCATTAATAGTATCATGATCTTACCCATTGGATCCATTGTAGCACTTATGACAGTTGCAATTTTGCATTTATTTGTATAATGTGATTAATGTCTGCCTCCACCATTAGAATGAAAGTTCCATGAGAACAGGGACCATGTCTTCTTGTTCACCACTATAACCCTGGCACTTGGAATGGCCAACACCAAGCAGATGTGGTTTTCTTGTTCGTTTGTTTAATTATGCAACAAATGAGTGGATTGAACTGCTCACCAACCAAGTCTTCCAAAGATCTTTGGCTAAGTGCATGAATCCCATGGGAGGAGAAGGAGGGTCCTGGAGTACATTTGGGCTGATTTTCTCCAATCAACAAATTGGTACCTACAAGTTTAACAGATGAGTAAAATGCAGGCTCTTAGCAAATGGGATATAGGCTATGTACCTTTCTAGAATAGAGAAACTGTGATAGGCAAGACACAGAGAGGTAAGCAACATGCCCAAGTTCACTTAGCTAGTAGATAGAAGAGCCAGGATTTAAACCGCAGCTATCTGGTTCCACTTGACTAATCTTGCTGAAACTCTGTTTTCTCATCTGTAAAATAGGAGCAATCAATGGCGCTAGCTTGCAGAGTTATAAGAATTAAATGTGATAATGTATGGAAAGAACTTGCACATAATAAGTATTCATTGTATGGTACCTATTACTATTAGTTTCTTTGAAAGTGCAGGGAAGGCAGAGAATCTATATGCTAAGATGTGGAGAAATAGCTGTCATTCCATAAAGACCTCACACACCCTTGTCTTGTTCCCCCCTCTCCCTTTTCCCTTCTCTGTCCTTCTCTCTCTCTCTCTCTCTCTCTCTCTCTCTCTCTCTCTCTCTCTCCAGCTATAATCTCCAGAAGAGATGTTTTAGGGGTTAATAAAGGAAGAGAGGGGAGCAGATGGAGAGAGATCAGACTTACAAAGAAAGAGGCTGAAAAGAACACTAGAAGGAGGAAGAAACAGAAGAAAGGTAGGAGAGAAGGGACGACACATGTAAGATTGTTACATTTTTCCTCTACTGAATAAAAGTATGGCTTCACAAAACTTTACTACAGGACTTTCTTTTCCTTTTTAAAAAGGGATGGAGAAAGTGGGAGCATATAGACATGGGCTTGGAAGGGTACTGGCTAAAAGTCCAATTTAATTTATGGTCGGCTCTGCCCTAAATTTTTTGGAAAGGACAAAAGGCCTAGAAAAATTGCCTCAACTTATGTAGCTTTGAAACACACACACACACACACACACACACACACACACACACACACCATTGTTCAGTGCTGTCCCTTTAGCATTTCCTAGTCATGTCGTTCATATTTGTGTGTTTGTTGGTTGAGCGTGTCCCTGGCCCTCATAGAACAGGAGCCCCAGGAGTCAAGGGAATGTATCATTTCCTCTGCAACCAAGTGCTTAATGTTTGCTGGGAATTGTGATGAAAGATGGATGAGGGGAATGGCTCTTCTGATGGTGGTAACACAGGCAGCTCCCCTTTCCCTACTGGGTTTGTTTAGCTACGCCTCAGATACCAGCATACCTGGGCCTCTTAGAAGACAAGGACCCAATTGAATAGATCCCCTGGAAGTCCAAGGGGCAGAGTGCAGCAGGAGAAGTGATTTTGGGGGGATTGCTAGGCCAACTTGGCAGACTTGAGACTTGGGAAACCTCTGGGGTACATATCCAAACCAAACTTGTGAAATACTGGCTCATCCCCAGGTCCTCTGTTAGGGCCTTTGGGGAAAGTCCTAAATGAAAGCCAGTCAAGTTGAACATTACACTATTTATAATTATAAGGCAGGAAAAAAACGACAGGAAAAAGGGGAGGGGAGACAGAAAGCAGGAACATAATTAAGGCTTGGCTAGCAACAACTTGGATACAGTATCACTGAAAGTAAAGCATGCTTCTATAAATCAATGAATGAAAGCTTTTTTAAAAAAAATTGTTAGCAAGAAAGAAAATGAATGTGCAAAAGGAACCATTGTAGTTCTTAGCATTTCATAAAATGAAAAAGATACTTGTATTCAAAGGGAAATGTGCCATGGAAACACATAAGAGATGAAATGTTGCAGGATCTTAATCATGAACATATGCAAAGCATTATTATACTTAGCATTTTTACAATTCTATATGAAATATAATTTAGTTGGGGAGGGTGGCATGGGGGCAAGCATTTTACATCTGATGAGTCACCATAATGCTACTTCCCTATTCCTGCTTATGGTGAACTGACCGTCTTTATATCAATAGTATGCAGAGTTGTCTAAGATTAGGAACAAGACAATGGTGCCCACTCTCACCATTCCTATTCAACATATTACTAGAAGTCTTAGCTAGAGCAATCAGGCAAGAAAAAAATAATAAGGTAGTAGAATTGAAATGGAAGAAGTAAAATTATCTCTATTTGCAAGTGACATGATTTTATATATAGAAAATCCTAGAAGCTCAACCAAAACACTGTTAGATCTGATCAATGAATTCAGTAAATTTGTAGGATACAAAATTAACATACAAAAATCATCAGTATCATTTGTATATACTAATGACTTTCCTGAAAAAGAAATAAAGAAGTTGATCCCATTTACAATAACATCAAAAAAAAGACCTTAGGAATAAATTTAAGGAGGTGAAAGATCTCTACTCTGAAAACTGCAAGACCTTGATGAAAGAAATTGAAGAAGACATGAACAAATAGGAATGCGTCCTATGTTCATGGATTGGAAGAATTAATATTGTTAAAATGTCAATACTACCAAAATCTATCTATAGATCCAATGCAATCCATTATTTACAGGAGTAGGAAAAAACACTCCTAAAATTTATATGGAACCACAAAAGACCCATAGCCAAAGAAATCCTGATAAAGAAGAACAAAGCAGAAGACGTCACACTTCCTGATTTCAAGCTATACTATGAAACTATAGTCATCAAAACAGTATGGTACTGGCCAATAGACCAATGGAACAGAATTGAGAGCCCAGAAATAAACCCAAACATATACAGTCAACTAGTATTTCACAAGGGAGCCAAGAACATGAAAAGGAGCAAAGACAGTATCTTTAATAAATGATGCTGGAATAACTAGTATTCAGAATGAAGCTGGTAATTATTAGAGAAATGCAAACCAAAACTACAGTGAGGTATCACCTCACACCAGTCAGAATAACCATCATTAAAAAGTTTACAAATAACAAATGATGGAGAGGGTGTGGAGAAAAGGGAACTCTCCTACACTGTTGGTGAGAATGTAAATTGGTTCAGCGACTATGGAAAACAGTATGGAGTTTCCTCAAAAAACTAAAAATACAGTTGCCATATCATCCAGCAATCCCACTCCTGGGCATATATCCAGACAAAACTATAATTCCAAAAGATCCATGCACCTCTATGTTCATAGCAGCACTGTTTACAATAACCAAGATATGGAAACAACCTAAATGTCCATCAACAGATGAATGGATAAAGAAGATGCAGTATATATATACAATGGAATATTATTCAGCCATAAGAAAGAATGAAATAATGCCATTGACAGCTACAAGGATGGAGCTAGAGATTATCATACTAAGCGAAGTATGTCAGAAAGAGAAAGACAAATACCATATGATATCACTTATATGTGGAATCTAAAATATGACACAAATGAACTTATCTACAAAACAGAAACAGACCCACAGACATAGAGAACAGACTTGTGGTTGCCAAGGGGGAGGGGGATGGGAGAGGGTTGGATTGGGAGTTTGGGACTAGCAGATGCAAACTAGTATATATAGAATGGATAAAAAACAAGGTCCTATTATATAGCACAGGGAACTATATTCAGTATCCTGTAATAAACCATAATGGAAAAGAATATGAAAAAGAATATATATATGTATATATATATATATATATATATATATATATATATATATATATATATATATACATATATATATATGTATGACTCAATCCCTTTTCTATACACCAGAAACTAACACAACATTGTAAATCAACTATACTTCAATAAAGAAAAGAAAGAAAAAGAATGAAGCTGGACCCATATCTTATACCTCTCATAAATACTAACTCAAAATGGATTAAAGACTTGTATGTAAGACCTGAAATCACAAAACACCTAGAAGCAAACATTGAAATAAATCTCCTGTACATGAGTCTTGGTAATGATTTTGTGGATAGGATACCAAAAGCACTTACAACAAAATAGAAAGATAAGCAAGTGGGACTACCTCAAACTAAAAAGCCCCTGCACAACAAAAGAAACCATCAATAAAATGAAAAGGAAACTAATGGAAAGGTAAAAATATTTGCAAACTCTATATCTGATAAGGGGTTAATATCCAAAATATATAAAGAACTCACACAACTCAATAGCAGACAAACAAATAACCCATTTAAAAAAAATGGGCAAAGGACAGTAATAGACATTTCTCCAAAAAAGATATACAAAAGGCCAACAGGTATGTGGAAAGATGCTCAGCATCACTAGTCATTAGGGTAATGCAAATTAAAACCAAATTAAAAACTCACACTTGTTACAATGGTCATCATCAAAAAAAGATGCTGGTGTGGATGTGGAAAAAAGGGAATTCTTGTGCACAGTTAGTGGGATTGTAAATTGGTACAGCCACTATGAAAAATAGTATGGAGAATCCTCAAAAAATTAAAAATAGAACTGCCATGTGATCCAGCAATTCCACTTCTGGAATATATCCAAAGGAAATGAAAACACAAACTCAAAAATATATCTGCACCCCCATATTTATGGCAGCAATATTTATAATAGCCAAGATACAGAAGCAACCTAAATACCCATGAATAGATGAATGAATAAAGAAGTTGTGATTTTAAAAAATATACAATGGAATATTACTTAGCCATAAAAAAGAATGAAATCTTACTATTTGCAACATGGGCAGACCTTGAAGGCATTATACTAAATGAAGTAAGTCAGACAGAAAAAGACAAATACTGTATGATCTCACTTACATGTGGAATCTTTAAAAAAAAACTCATAGAAAAAGAGATCAGAATTGTGGTTACCAGAGACATAGGGGGAATTGGAGGAAGCGGTCAAAAAGTACAAACTTCTAGTTACAAAATAAATAAGTACTAGGGCTTCCTTAGTGGCGCAGTGGTTGAGAGTCCACCTGCCAATGCAGGGGACACGGGTTCGTGCCCCGGTCCGGGAAGATCCCACATGCCACGGAGCGGCTGGGCCTGTGAGCCATGGTCGCTGAGCCTGCACGTCCGGAGCCTGTGCTCCACAACGGAGAGGACACAACAGTGAGAGGCTCGCGTACCGCAAAAAAATATAAATAAATAAATAAGTAGTAGGGATGTAATGTACAATGTGATGACTATAGCTAACACTGCTGTATGATATATAGGAAAGTTAAGAGGGTAAGTCCTGAGTTCTCATGATAAGGAAAAAGTATTTGTTTTCTCTTTTTCTTTCTTTGCTTTTTATCATATCTATATGAGAAGATAGATGTTAGCTGAACCTATTGTGGTAATCATTTCACAATATATGTAAATCAAACTAACATGCTGTAATCCTTAAACTTATACAGTAATGTATGCCAATTATTTCTAAATGAAACTGGAAAAAAACAGACAAATAAAACAATGATTTTTTAAACATTGGACAACAAGTCCTCACAGGATCCCTGAGAGAGGGGAAACAAATAAGGTGAGCCCTGCAATTGCCCTAGCTTCCTTCTGGGAAAGAGTATCCAGGACATAATGCAGGAAGTGAGAAACCAGAAAGAGTCTGGTATTCTCACTAAGTTGAGGAGACAGGATGGAGGATTTGAGGAGGCCAAGGTGTTAGAATATGCAGGGCAGAGTAATAGAGAGGAGGAGTCTACACAGAATAAGAGCTCTGGAGACACCCAGAAGCTTCCCTTTCCAGTTTTCCAGTGAGTTCTGATCATGTATTGTGAGGAAACTACCCTCAGACCATCAGAAAGGAGCAGGCAGACCAATTATTGGAGCTCAAACACAGCTGTTGAGAGTTCACATTCCCAAAAGCCAAAGTCAAGAAATGTCCTAATGAATGGGACATCAGATAAAGTACACAGAAGGATATTATCTCAGTAGAGAAGACAAATTAGCCCCAGACCAAAATATTTTGGTAGCTTCTGGTATCACCTAAAAACTCTTAAAAGCAAACCTCAAACTGATCGAGCTGTTTCCAAGTATCTTAATTGTGTCTGAGATCAAGGCTTTCAAAAAAAAGGAATTAAAAAAAGTCCAGCACCCAACAATGTAAAATTCACAATGTCTGGCATCCAGTCAAAAAGTACCAGGCATGCAAAGGAGCAGGAGAATACAACTCATAATGAGGAGGAAAATCAATAAATATAAACAGTCTTAAAAATGCACAGATAAGAGAATTAGTAGACAAGGGTATTAAAACAGCTGTTGGTAAATGTACTCTACATGTTCATTGCCTACCCACAAGATCATAAATACATTCTTTTATTAACCCACATGGGGTGAACTTTTGCGTATCTGCAAAATAGAAGGCAAGATTCACTTTTTTTTTACACTATGTGGATATCCAATTGACCAAGCATCACTAATTGACAAAGAACATTCTTCCCTTGCAATGCAGATGTAACCTCTGTCACAAATAAAGTGTTCATATATGAAACAAAAATTGTTCTCAGAAAGAAAATGAATATGCAACAGGAAACGTTGTAGTACTTAGCATTTCATAAAATGAAAAAGATACTTGTATTCAAAGGGAAATGTGCCATGGAAATATACAAGAGATGAGATGTTGCAGGATCTTAATCATAAACATATGCAAAGTTAGCATTGTCACACTCTATATGAAGTTCTTGGAAATACCATTTAGTCAGGGGTGGGGGACGGGCATTTTGCATCTGATGAGTCACCATAATGCTACTTCCCTATTCCTGCTTATGGTGAATTGACCATCTTTATATTAGTAGTATGCAGAACTATTGAACAAATGGAATTTCCTTTCTCACCATTGTAACCAGGGGAATGAAAATTATTCTCTTAGTAAAATGAGAGTTAGAATATTTGGGTTATGTTCTTACCTTCCTCCTCATCCTGCTATAGAAGCTCAATAAGTCACTTCACCTCTCTGAATCTCAAACTCTCCATCAGTCATTTAAATGTAACGCATGTTACAGGTGGTGCTGGCTTTTGTCAAAAGGGTAGGGTATTTTCTCCCAACATGTGTCATGGTTGTAGCTCCAATACAATGATTTGGGAAGTCCTGAAGATCAATACAGATCTATGTTTCTAGCCCCTCTCCAAGAAATCTCTATGAGCTTAATGAAAGCTAGCAAATGGCTTCAAAAAATGTGACTTCCTTTCCCTTTGAAGTCAGTAAGCATTTCTTGAGCATCTACCATATGCACAGGAAGCTGAAGTAGTACATGTAGAATTTGGAGACCACTAAACTTTCTGGAGAACTCTCAGAATGGCCTCTTTACCCTCATGCACTGACCCCACTACCTCTTTCTGACTTCTTTAACCACTAGGACTCTGCTTAGTTCAGGGAGGCCAACAGACTCCCCAGCCCTTTCCTTCTATTCATGCCGGATGAATTTCAGCAGCAGCAGAACTCTGGATGAAAGAGGCCAACTGAGCCTAGAAGACTCAGAGTCCCTTTGAGCCTGTGGGAAATACCTGACTTTTGAAGCATCTATGACAAAGTGTTTTCTACCCATTACTCCAATCTCCAGGAGGGGAGAGAAAAGGCTAGAGACAGGGAGTCCTGCTCCCTACCTCCCCTTCACAGCGGCCCTTTGGGTGCAAAGAAAGGCATGGTTCTTCTAACCTTCCATAATTGTAAGGAGGTAACTCCTGATACAAAAACACTACCTCACCCCTATCCCACACCAGCCTAGTATGATGGGGAGTGGGAAAAGGAGGTCACTATTGAGAAAGGAGGAAGGGCTGCTGAGTAAGGTGAGATTCCTTCTGTGCTGTCATCTTCTTTGTTTGGATTGCTATCAAAGCTCCACCCTGTGCTGGAGAAGTTCTTATAGCCTATCAGACAGGGTAATAGGGAATAGTCTGGATACCAAGGAGAAGCAGAGAAATTCTATTGTAACAGGTCACCCACAGCCAAAACAAATTATTCCCTCCAACTCCACTGGGAACCAGAGCCCAAACCAGTGAGCAGCTACCAGGGCTCCCTGTGCAGCTCTGGAAAAACACACAAAGCATACAGCTGTTCACCATTAACTGATGAGCTGATAATGAACACCGTGTATGTAGACTTTGGGCACAATATGTGACTTGATTTGTGAAAACAATGTCTGCCATCAGCCTCTTTGGTTCTGAGAGACTCCAGCTGGGACTGGGATGGGGCCAGAGGCAAAGGAAGACTAAAGAAGACCACTGGCGTCCTTGAAACCCAGTCAGGGGAGAAGTCAGGGAGAGGAAGGAATTCCTAGGAGAATGGGAGCAAGAGAGGAGACAAATAATGGAGAGGAAAGAAGGGAAGGACAAAGGAGAAAAATAAATAAGCAAAACATTTCTCAGAGGGCCCCAGACAAGGTCTTTGATGTCATGGAGCTTGCCATCCCTCCATCACACCCACTCCCCACTCACATTCACTGCACCTTTATTCTTGTTCCTCCTACCCTACTCTCTCTGCATACTCATTTTTGGGGTAAACAAACCCACATATCTACAAACAGAAAGACATGTCGAATCCTTTTTTGCTTTAAAGCTAGCTGTCACCTACCTTTTAGTGGCTGACAAAGAGGCCACCTTACAAGTAGCTCTCTTTTGCTGCCAAATCTCTTGCTGCCATGCTACTCTCTATAATTGTGTCACTCAGTTCTCTTGGGTGAGCCAGGAAAGCTGAAGGGTTCCTTTTCTAAGAGTCTCCTCTGTGCTCATCTCCTAGTACAGGAGGGCTGACTGTCTTTGGTATCCTTCCACCTGTCCTTTCAGCACCATTGTCCTGCTTGATCCTGATTCCCTCTATCCAGCCTCCTGGCTCAAGATCCCTCTACTAGATTCCTTATCCTAATCCCTCAGGGACCTGCTTTCCCTTCTGCCAAAGAGCAAATGAACTCCACTGAAGGTGTTAAATGTAGTTGGTGGCTTAATGTGTCACTCTTCCCTTGTATGATTGTTGTATTTTCATAAGGGTTAAGCCAAAGGAATAGCTCTCATATGGCAGAATAATAAGCATGATGGTAGATAAGGAAATTTGGGGACAGGAGACCTCCTTATTCTTCTTCTGTGAAAGGCTGATCTTGGACATGAGGATAGCACTATCTGGTCACCAGGGATATTTCCCAAAACTGAAACATTGCCCTGTGGTTTTCTTAAATGGGTTAGAGGGAAGAGAGGGCAGAGCCAATGGAGGTGAGTTTTACTTCTTGACCTGTTGCTCATATTCTCAAGAGCGCTTACATTCAGAAGTTCCACATAATGGCTGTCTCCTGCCATGGGATTTACTCAGCTGAATAAATTTTCCAAAGCTGTATTAATGACAAGGCCAACAACAGAAAAGATAGATTTTCTTGTACCCACAGTTACTCCCCAGAATCATGAATAAACCATGGTTATTTCCAAGCTATGCTCTTGATTCAACCCACAGACTAGCTGGGCAAAGCAAGGTGATTTGCAGGCTGATCACCTTTCACAGAGATAAAGAGAGAAGACTCACGTCAAGTCCACTCTGGTTTACCCCTGGGCTAGTCATATTGGCCTGCCTCTGCACATTTTGGCCACACATCTCCTGTGCCTCTTGTTCCACTGAGTTCTGAGCCAGGCCAGAAAGGCAAGTATATCACTTCTTCCAAGTGAGATGGCAGAGTTCCAAGTGCAGGAAGGAAGTAATTTTATCAGACTTCTGGCCCATTGATAAAACCACAGAAGGAAATCACTGAGTTTCAAATTCAGAAAGGAAAGTCTTGGATAAAACTGGGAATTAATTGCCTAGGGAGTTTCCACTTTAAAGTCATTTTTTCCACATCAATAAAAAAAGCTTTTTATCATAGCTAGGGTAATGGTCTTAGAGCCAAAGTGCTGTCTGCCTGTTTAGAGTTGTTTATAAGGTCTTCAGTAAAAACTAGTCCCTTCCACCTGTCCCCCCAAAATAGCCATTCTTTTCTCCACCCCACTTCCTTTTTTAGATCCATCAGGCCTTTTCCTAGAGGCACTGGGTTCTCTCAGATACTCTCTGAGGATTCCCAGTACTTAATTTAGGTTTCACAATAGAGCAAACTACCAGATGAGGCAAGGAGACTGGCTGTACCACATATCAAAAGAAATTATGGAATTGTTTTCATGTAAATATGTTCATGCAAAGGATTATCGATTACCCATCTGAGTCTGCCTAGACTATATTACTCCATTTCAAGGTCCTTTTTAACACTAGACTTTGGGAATTCTCTGTAGTGTTTTGGTTTTGTTAGTTAGCTAGCTTGTTTGTTTGTATATTCAATGATATTTGTCTTTAACAACACTCAGGAAGAGAGCAGATACACTGAGGAGAGTGGCCTGGAGTAAAGGATGAGGTGGGTATACACTGAGGCCAGAGAGACTTTTCAGATAGACACACAATTGAAAGGAACTTTTGCGCTTAGCAATGATCTTTAGCCTTCCTTGCTATCTTAAGCTGAATTCCTAAGTGACAGTGGCCTAAAAGCCTTTTCAAGAATGAAGGATACAATAAAGAACTAAGTTTTTCCCAACTTTGGGAAACAATGCAGTATAGCAAGTTTTGTCTGTTTTATAAATTCATTTTTAAATAGTTTTTTCAAGATAATTTACATAACATGCAAGTGAATCATTTAAGGTATACAATTCAGTGGCTTTTAGTATATATCCACAGAGTTGTACAACCTTCAACATTATCTAATTCTAGAATATTTTCATCACCCCAAAAAGAAACTTTCTATCCATTAGCAGTCATTCCCCATTCCCTCCAAATCCTTCTCGCTATCTTTGGGCAACCAACCACTAATCTATGTTCTGTCTCTCAGATTACCTATTCTCGACACTTCATATAAATGGATTCATACAATGCTTTTAACAGCTTTATTGAGGTATAATTGATATACAAAGAACAACACATATTTAATATGTACAATTTAATGAGTTTAGACATAAGCAAACATCCATGATGACGTCCCCACAGTCAAGGTAATAAACATACCCAACAACTCCCAGAGTTTCCCTGTGTTCTTTGGGTTAGTTAGTTTGTTTGTTTGCTTTAGTGTGTGTGTGGTAAGAACACTTAACATGAGATCAGCCCTCTTGACAAATTTTGAAGTGCACGATACCATATGGTTACTACAGCAGATCTCTAGAACTTATTCATTTAGCACACATAGCTGAAACTTTATACCCAGTGAACAACAACTCCACATTTCTCCACCATCCACCCCCTGGCAACCACTACTGTATTTTCTGCTTCTACAAGTTTGACTTTTTATATACCTCATATAAGTGGAATCATGCAGTATTTGTCCTATGACTGGTTTATTTCATTTAGCCTATCATTTAGCCTAATGTCCTCCAGGTTCATTCACATTGTCACAAGTGGCAGGATTTCCTTCTTTTTTAAGGCTGAATCATATATATATATATATATAAACTTCCTTAGTAAATTCACTTAAAAAATAAACTAGAGTTTTCCTGGATCACTGTTTTATTTCCCACATTTCTTCCTAACACCTAACATAGTTAGACAATCTCCTCCTGCTATTTATTGCTTTTAGGCTGCTGCCTCCTTTTCAGGGACACACTAACACCTCTGGCCACCAATGATTTTTTGCAATGGATGACAGGCCCTACTTTTGGTATCTTGAGGTCAAGCTTACCCAAGACACTGGACGTCTCTACTGTCCTCTCTGCTTGCCAACTAAAAACTGTTTACAATTCAACCTTGAACTGTAAACAAACAAACAAGAAAAAAAACATAGCACCCCCATTCCCCTACCCAAATGACTGAACGACTAAAGAAGAACATACCATCCTCCAGCTAAGCTGATGGCTGACAGCACAATGGTTCTAGCTCCTCTCAGACATTAATCAAATCTGACATTTCAGCACCTTGAATCACCTCATGAAAATATCTTGCCCTACTTTCATTGATATCTCTTCCACAAGATGGTATCTTCTTCAAAGAAAACAGGGAGCCATCCAGGGTGACCATCTAAACTATCAGTCTTAAATGAAAAGGTTTACAGGGGCTCAGCAGGTAATCTGATGAGTAAAGCTGCCCAAGTGTAGGATGTGCTGAAAGCTTTGGGAAACTGGAAAGCAAGTACCAGTATAATGTGTAACCTGGCCCCAGCTGACTTTGCCATGCAGGACTGAAGTTCCCATGTTGCCAGATATTTTTTTTAAAAGAAGCAGGAAAGTGGAAATTTTATGTGAAAAATTTCTTTTTAAATACTGGCAATAAATTTGATATTTAGGAAAACACTGTGAAGGTCAAACAAAACATGTGTGCTGGCTGGATCTAGCCCATGGGCCACCAGTTTACAATCTCTGTTCAAAACACTACTTAATTCTTCCTCCTACATTCCCTGTCATTGGCAGCACCAACCTAGGATCCCATTGCTGCCCACATTCTTAAGTTTTTGTCCTTCAGACTGTTAGCCTTTTATTAAAAAACACTTTTCTTCTAGCTCTTTCTTCTCTGTGTGCACACTCAGCTGCATCCATCCTTAGACAGTAACTTAATACACTAATGAAGAGCATGAACTTTCACTGGAGTCAGTGAAATCTGTGTTCAATCCTAGCTCTGCCAACTACTAGTTATGTATCTTTGGGCAAAGGTAAAGTTATGTTACCTCTCTGAGCCTCAGTTTCCTCATCACTAAAATGGGTACCACAATCTCTATCTAGGTCACAGGCTTGTTCTGAAGCAATATATTTAAAGACCCTGGAACAAAATAGATGCTTAATACACATTATGGGTCATCCTTCATCCTTACTTTTTCAGTAACAGAATCTAACATTTGACACATTGACACACTTAACTGCATCTCTTTTCCCCCTTTTAACATCAACTTCTTGTAGCAGCACTGTTTATACTGACATTGTGAAATTCACAAGCCCCAGCATTTATCTGGACCCTGTCCACTGTCATTTGAGACCCCTGGTCCCAACCCTAAGCTCCATCCCAAACGACGTGTAATTTTCCCATATATATATATATATATATATATATATATATATATATATATATATTTTTTTTTTTTTTTTTTTTTTTTTTTACAATACGCGGGCCTCTCACTGTTGTGGCCTCTCCCGTTGTGGAGCACAGGCTCTGGACGCGCAGGCTCAGTGTCTATGGCTCACGGGCCCAGCTGCTCTGCGGCGTGTAGGATCTTCCCGGACAGGGGCATGAACCCGTGTCCCCTGCATCGGCAGGCGGACTCTCAACCACTGCACCACCAGGGAAGCCCTCCCATACATTTTTTTCATTGTTAAATCTAAATGACAGTTGTTTGTTTTCATGCTTGTCAATCTCTCTGAAGCCTCTGATAGAACAAACCTCATATACCCTCTCAAGCTCTTTGTTTGTTTTCTTAAAATTTTTATTAGAGTATAGTTGATTTATAATGTTGTGTTAGTTTCTGCCGTACAGCAAAGTGTATCAGTTATACATGTACATATAGCCACTTTTTTTTAAGATTCTTTTCCCATATAGGTCATTACAGAGTACTGAGAAGAGTTCCCTGTGCTATACAGTAAGTAGGTCCTTATTAATTATCTATTTTATATATAGTAATGTGTATTTGTCAATCCCAGTCTCCCAATTTATCTCCCCCCTCACTTTCCCCCCTGCCTATCAAGCTCTTTGAATGGGCTTCCAGGATAACAGTCATCAGACATCTTGGACTACCCAATGATCTCTATCTATTCAATTTTGTATCATACAGCTCTCTTGCTTTTGTCTTTATCCCTTAAGACCTAGATGGAATTCATTTGGTCATGTGGAGTCTATTTCACAAAGGGTAGAAAGTGTAGAAGAGTTTCATCTAACTCCATTTGCAAGCAAGCAAACTCTGGCAGGATGATATACCATCAACTCAAGATAAACATCAAAATGAAAAGAGGGTGTTATACCTGGGAGAAGATCCCAGAGGCCATATGGATCTCTCCACTTTTAATTAAGATGGCTCCGTTTACTATACTGGTATAGGTGGTCACCTCTCCAGCTTACCAAGTGCTCATTAAAGGTGGTGGCTAGGAAGCCATGAGTCATATTCCAGTCTTCAGATCCCTTTTACATTGCAGCTAGTTATTTCCACTTTATCTCTTAAAGGAATGGGTGCAGTTTGCACGTTTGGCTCTGAAGACTAGACCAGAAGAGAATATTCAAAGGTATGTTGGGCTTCATTAAGAATCTAGACTCTCAAGATGTCTGCTTTGAAGAGGACAACACTGCGGGGATGTAAAGTACTGGTATGTTTGTATCAAAAGAAGTCACATTCATCACTTTATGGTTACACCTCATGTGTGAAGGCACACCTGTTTCAGGTTCCCTGCAGGCACATCTCACTCCCACCTCTGAACTTTTTCCAAAGCAATATATTCTCCTTGGAATACTTTTCCTTCAGGCAGTCAAATGGTCTTTCCCATCATTTAAACAGCTTCTGAAATCCCATCAATCCTCCAGTCTTCTAAGATAGATTGGCCAACAGACAGGTTTTTTGGTTCAGCCTGGACATGAAATACACACAACTATTCTCCATTCCCTGATCATGTACTTAGCCCTCATTGCCTCACCTATACTAAAGTACATTTACCTTTTCTTTACATTGGTAGAATTTGTTCTGGCCAAAGATTGAACAGAGAGTAATGTCTGCTGCACAAACGGATAGCTCATAAATCTGAAACTCAGAATTCTACCCATAATGCTATTGTACAATGCATTAATTTAGTAGCTTAAGTAAAATCCTAGGTTTTGGTTACAGATATTAGGGTATAAAAGTGTTGACAAAGGCTAGGTCCCTGTTGTGAAATACAAATGCAAAATTTAAATGCATATATGTAAATTAGAATGTGGTAACATTTACTAATATTTACTAATTATCTTGATGAAGGTAGAAGAACACAGTAAAAATTAGTAATATATTACATCTAACAATATAGGTGAAGCTAGGACTCACATATTGATCATTGTTTTTTTTCTCTGTCATATACATTAAATAGAGAGTAGCAAAGTAGTTCAATGAGAAGTCTACTCTGTAGACCATCAAGTAAAATTAGGTCATTAAACTTCTTTCTGAGAAAGTAGAAGTTAGAGGAGAAGAAGACAGGGAGGAGAGGTAGAGGTGATTTCTTGCGACCCCTACTCCACCACACCTCCAGGGTGATTCATGCCCTTCTATGGAGCCTAGCAGCCCTTATGTCAAGGGAATGCCTATGGCATGTTGCTTCGTCACAGCATGGTTGTGAGGCTTGTTGAAAACAAAAGTGAGCACCAGAAGAACTGGGTGAATATCAGCATATTATGAGAATTGGGAAGAAAACATTAATTACTTATATGCTATATCTTGAGAGGCCCAGAAAGCCTGAAGGGTCCCATATTGCTGTTTAATGCCTACCATTTGAGAGTTACTTATTTTTAACAAGTTCCCCTTTGAAATGTATATTTATTGGGGGAAATAAACACATTAAGCCAGATATCATTCACATCTTAAATCAAGTTAATTTAATCATAATGCTTCCTCCCTACCAAATAGATGGTCTCCACTGTGGACAAAATGGGAGATTGGCTCCAGCCATTGTCAGAGAGAAGATTAATTTCAGAACGTAGGGGCACTGCTTAAGTGTGGGGAGGAATTCATGAATCTGTCCCCAGGCCCTCTTTTAAAATGCCAAAACTCGTGGGAAAGGATAACCAACACAGTTTATCGTTGGTCTATCTGATCTGCTTTGCTTCTAGCAGCAATGAGGAGGGCTTAGCGTAAAGACTGCAAGATGGAGAGGAGAGAGAGAGGAAAGAGATGATCTTTTTGTATCTGGTCCCCACACCCAACCTAAGGACTTCATGTGGTCAATGCTTGATAATGCGCTGTTGACTTGAAATTAGGGAAAGGCAGAAGGAGGAAGGCAACAATTGCTTGTCCTTAATGCCTCCCTCCCATCAGTGACAATTTAAGTTCCAGCAGAATAGTCCTGGAGGTTCCCAAGACTCTTTGGAACTTGAGAATATAGGTTCACCCGGTGGGACAGAGACTTGGCACTCTTTAATATTACAGGGGTGCCACAAACCTGGCTGCAAAGCTGTGTCTGCAGCACAGGGAAAAACCCCGCCAGACACAGGACCTAATGGTGGACTTTCAGGTTCTATGACAGGCCGGTGTGAGAACAATTTCTAGGTGGAGAGGACTTCATGGTTATTCTAAGATCAAATCACAAAAGTAAGCACCTGCCTCTCAGTTTGCCTCTGGTAATTCTCCAACCTTTACATTCTTCCTTTTATATGCTAATCTGCTTCTCCAACACACAGGGGACCAAATTTGAGCTCCCATTGAATGAGTTCACAGTTTGTTTCAGAATCAAGGACTGCCATCCCACCTGCTTCAGGTGTTCCTCCCCCTGATGTTAGTGGGGTGAAAAGTCAGTAAGGTTACAGATAATGAAGGAAAGGGAAGGAAAGAGCAGGAAAAGAATAAAGGAAGCAGGAGAAAGGAAGCAGCTAATTGTGGCTAAGGAGCTATTGGTTTTAACACACGCGCATACTCGCAAATCCATAAAAGAAGGAATCAACCAAACCACCTCCACTACCTGGACCACCTAAACAAGGATGAAATCAAGGCCAAAGAATTTAAGGTATTGCTGGAAATGGAAGAGTCATGCTTAAGGTGGTCTTCACAGCCTAGTTTGAGATCATGAACTACAGAAAGCACAGCGATATACATTCATTCATGCAGATATGGCATATCTCCTTCATACCCACAGAGACTCTCACTCAGTATATGCATAGATACAGCTGCATACCAAGACTACTGCACTCATACAGATACAGAGAGAGATACATTTCACCAAATACTGAAATATACATCTATATACCCAGGTAAGTACATGGATACAAAGCCAGATACGGACTCCTGGAAAATCTAAACATGGAGATATACACAAGAATACACAACTGCAAATAAGATACCTATGTAAAATGGAATAGCTACCATTTATCAGGAGTCTACTATGTCCCCGGCACTTTATATATGTTGGCTCATTAATCCTCACAAACACTCCTCTGAGAGGGGTATTATTAATCTCATTTTACAATTGAGGAACTAAAACTTAGAGGAGATGGTAACTTGCCAAGAGTCAGGCAGTTAGTGTGGCTTATAGTAGAGCAGGAACTCAAACAAGGTCATGCTACCTGAAAGGCTGCAAGTCTCCAGCACCCTTATGCTGCAGCCTCTGGTGACAGCTCAGAGGCAACCACAAACAGACACACATCCATTTACAGGTACTCATGCTCCCTGGCAAAGAATGTGATTAGCATACTTCAGGATCTGTTATCATCGTAATCATTTGTTTGAACTCAACAATGTGGAATTCCTTTGGCTCATTATTACCCATCAGTAAATTATCATGTGTTTAAATTACCTCTGGAGTACTTAAATTTAAACACTCTAGCATCTTGGTCCAGGGCCAGCCAATATTTTAAAATAATAACACTATAATTAAAGCTTAGGGTAAGCTTAGGATCTCATTTAAGTTAACAAAAGATTACTCTTCACAGTAGAATTAAAAACAAGATTCTAATTAATTAATGTGCTAATTGTTCTTCCTTTTTGCAATCAGCATGGCAATTTCATCTGAGAAGACACTGCAAAACACAAACACAAAACCCCCAGCTGATGCCCTGGTTGGATGCATGGCCTAGGGAGCTGTCTCATCTCCTTGTGCTGTCCTGGGCAACTGTAGGCAATCTGTGATGTCCAACATGGGCCTAGAGTAGGGCCCTCAACTGTGAATCCACACCATCAAGTTTTAGAAAGCTTTATCTCCAGGATAGGGAAACTAGCTTTTCTAGTTTGCCCAAGACAGTCCAGTTTACTCCTATTGACTTGATTCAGCAAAGAGCACTCTAAAGAATGTCTTGATTTGGATGATAACTTATGTAGGGACCCTACTTCAGATCATTCATGAAGCCATGAATCTTTCTAGCAGGGGAGGAGAATAGGAAGTGCTGTAGACTATTGACTTTCTCCTTGAGCCTCCTACTAGCATTGGTATTTGTACCACAGTGTGGATTTCCTGTCACCACTCCCTACTTTGTACAATAATAACCACATACAGCCCCAGTTACTAGGGGCTTCCTCCTCCCCAAGCACAGCCCAAATTATAGTGTTTCCTGAGAACTAGAGCCTTTTCTTTCTTCATGGTACATATAAATTTTAGCACCCTGAAACCGTGGTGATGGTGCTAAGGAATGGGCATGGGTACAGCCTTAAAAAAATAGTTCCTCAGTGCTTCACAGTTCTGTCTGGCCTGAAGTTGGAAGATGACAAGCTGATATAACATATAGACTCTTCAGAAGAAAGAAAAGATTTGGAGAAAATTCCTAGCAAAGTATTCAGGGGAAGAAGATTGGAAACGCTAAACCAAAACACACGGGATGTGTCAACGGAGAGCAATCCTGCCTGAACAAGCAAGGAGTTGACTACTCTCCTGGACTTTTTTCAAGTCTAACTTCTAAGGATTTTTCTCCTGAAGAGACTGAAAGGAGAACAATAGGGGTCAAACTGCAAAACATATAGCCAGCAACATCAAATCTTTTTCACGAGATCTTTGAAAGACACTGAGAAACAGTAACAACTTAGATCCCTACAACTTCCTTTTGAAAAGCTTGCTCATGGCTCCAGGGCTTCCCTGGTGGCACAGTGGTTGAGAGTCCGCCTGCCGATGCAGGGGACACAGGTTCGTGCCCCGGTCCGGGAAGATCCCACATGCCATGGAGCAGCTGGGCCCGTGAGCCATGGCCGCTGAGCCTGCAGGTCTGGAGCCTGTGCTCCGCAACGGGAGAGGCCACAACAGTGAGAGGCCCACATACCGCAAAAATAAATAAATAAATAAAAAGCTTGCTCATGGCTCCAGCATTTTCTATCGAATTCTCTTGACATTTGTATAGCATAGGCATGAAGAAATAGAGGAAATTTCCCTAGGTCTCACAAGCCAGTGCCAGAGCCAGAGTCAGAACTCATCTTTCCTGACTTCAAGCTTAGGAGAGTTTTAATGTTTTAATTAAACTCTGTGCCTGTGGTAAGATTACATTAGTACAGTGGCTAAATAAAAGGACTCTTGAGCTTGCCAAGGTTTGAATCCTTGCTCTACCACTTATCAGCTGTGTGACCTTGGGCAAGATCCTTCACCTCTCTGTGTCTCAGTTTCTTCATCTACAAAATGTGATAATAGTAGTACCTCCTTCAGAAGGTTGTTGGGAGGATTATATATTACATATGAAACCTGTAGAGCAAAGCTTGACACATAGCAAGCACTCAGTAAATGTTAACTGTTATATATAAGACAGGTTTGAGAAACCATTTGGGGTCCTTTACTAAGCAAGTGGTTGGATAGTCACACATAAATAAATCTGATAATATCCATCAAATGATCAACCCAGGTTTGGGGTAACCAAAGTGGATCAGATTAACTGTGAGACAATCAATTTGATGACTGGTCTCTTGATACAATCAGAGTTTAGGCATTTCTGTCGAACCACATGTTTCTGAGCTCTTTAGGCACCAAGAAAGGAGTCTCCATTATCTGGATATGTCGCAGGTTCCTTTCTAGAGACTTAAACAGGAAAGGAGTCTTCTTTAAAAGGTTTTTGGGGACCCAGGAATGAAACTTACCCTGAGCTAAATTGTAGGGAAAGAAAACCAAAACATGTTGGGAGGAACATGATGTGACTGAGTTTTCCTCCTGGAGATTTTAAAGTATATGATGTTTTACACTCAGTTCTAATGCTTCTTTCCCAAGGAGCAGGTTGGAGAGGCAGGACAGTGTATAAGCACCACTCTCTCTCTCCTCCCCAATCCTTGCCAGAGAACCCAGGTCTGGCAGCTTTGGGCTGTGTGGGCCTATTGTAGATGCAGTTGGGTGGTGGGTGGTATGCTGGAGTGTACTTGCACCACCCTTAAGGGCCATTTGTGTTCATCGCTTTCCATTTCCACATTTAGTGATGTCATGCTGTTAGCTTGCAATCAATCATGGTGGGAGTATTTTCATCATGGAAATTGGCAAACACTACAAATCGGGGCTTTTTTCCCCCCCACAGAGCCAGTTGTTAAGCATTTACCAGCACATCTCTGGGCAGGATTAATTGTCATTGCGTCAGATACAGCTCCCTTCTATGCTCAGGTAAGGTGGGACCCTTTCAGCTCTTGGCAAGTGTCAAGAGCCTTTTACCAACTGAAGAGCTTCACTGGGCTAGGACTAGACTGCTTTGGTTCAACTTCTCATTTTAGGTTTGTTTGCTGTGGATGTCCTAACAACATATTCCCAAGGGGCACTGGATTACCCAGCCTCCTCAAACATAAGAGGTCTCAGCCCATCAGAGAGGAATTTGAGGCCCAAGATGTTCGACACTGCTGTAAAGAGAAAATCCAAAGGAAGGTAAATGGTAGGAAACTGAATACAATGAAGGAACAGTAACTAGCCTGCTTTCAAGTTTCCAACCATCATTTTGGGGAGTAAGATCGATTCTATTATTAAAGAAAGAAGGGGACTGTACACAAAGCCAGGAACCAATTTGAAATTTAATGACCAAAGCAGAGAGAATTGGGTTAAAGCCAATTTATAGAACCAATGAAACGTAGGGAAGTTGAAACAATACAGGCACAGAACAAACAGGCTTGAGGCCACGTGTAAATCTAGGCAAATACAAAACACATGGTGTAGTCTCAGCACACAGGCCTTGCTCTCTGCCTCTCCCTCCCCCATACTCCTTCCCTTAAACTTGGTCAGTGACATATTGATAGTACTGGAAGAACAGAAAGTTAGCTATTGATACTCTAAGGTCAAGGTCCAGTTCTATCTCTGGCACTCCCATAGAATCTTCAAGTATGAGTGCTAGAAGAATACTGTCTACTGTAGTCCCCTCCTGTAACAACTTTGGAAACTGAGGCCCAGAAAAGTGAATTTCCCAAAGTCTCCAAGCTAGTTAGTGGTAGATCTGAGCCAAAAGCTCAGGACAAGTGTGTTCTTATAAGTCACAAGTCAAGTGTTTCTTAAGGGTTTCCTCTTGTAACTGTCCCTGTAAAGATGGAGTATGTTCTTATTAAGTTGGGAAGACCCTGATCTTCTGGTTATTGCTCCTAGCTTTCCTATTATAGCCCAAAGTCTATAGTTCTTTCTCCAGATCACAGAAGTATATACAAATTGAACTCACATGCAGACCAGAAATCTTGGCTTTAAAAAATTATTGATAGCAAATGCTTGACACAGGAGCATCTGTGAACAAGGTGAAATTCTATCCATGTGTAGGGGGAAAGCATGGCTGGGGTGGCTTTTCTGTATTCATATAAGAAAAAGCTTCTACCTCCTGGTGGTAATTTTTCTGTCTGAAAAAACAATATTGGTTCAAAATGACTGAGTACTTGAGATATAATTTACCTCTGGATGTAGAATTCTATTACTGAGGTCTTCCTCTTTGCTCTTCCATTTCCCAGTTGCCAAGGTAGTCCCAGTGACTACCTTGAGGCAGCAAATCCTTTTGTACAGAAAACCAACATGTCTGCAGAAAGTTCCTCCAAGGACATTTAAGGTCACTCCAACCATTTTGACTTCTACAATTACTTTTCCTACCAACTCACCATGATGCCACATTTCAGCAGTTAGCTGACCATTGTTATCCTTGGGATTCTTTGACTCTTGAGGATTTTCCTGGGTTTCAACATCACAGGGTCAACTTGCAGATATCAGTTTGCAATTCTACTGCTGTAAGAAAGGAGGAAAGGGAATAAAGAGCAATGAACAACTATGTGCGGACAAGCTACAGATTGCCTGCAGCCTGGAGAATCATACTCTTTCCACAAGACTCAGAACAAGGGAGAGTCCTGGATCTGCTGGAGGAGAGAGAGCTAACGTTTGTTGAAAGCCTTCCATGTGACAGGGAAGTTAACTTGGAGTCTTTCCCAAAATTCCATGCAGTACAAGAAAACTAAGGCTAATAGAGGTCAAGTTACTCAGGTAGAAAGTAGCAGAACCAGAGTGAGACTCCAGGTTCTTTGGATTTCAAAGTTCGTGATATTTCCATAAGATCTGCCTCCATAAAGGGAGGGAGGAACATCTGAGCTGAGTCCTAACCAAACTCTTGTCACAGCACTTCTTGAAGAAAGGGATCTTCTTTGCTGTGTTTATAGGCTCATTTGCTCAAGTCTGGGTTTGGCAACTGCCAGCCTAGAAATGGCATCAAAGGCAGCAGGAGATGGAGGCATCAGCCCTCCAGGTGGAGAACCCAGGCTGAACCCCTTGGCCTTGCTTTGGAGCGTTCCCACCTGCTAACCTTTTACCTAGGACAGATGAGTAGCTCCTTGCAGATCTGACTGTCTTCACTGTACCTCCCTGACATAAAGACCATTTGCATCAGAAAAAATTCTAATTATTCAGGCAACAGAGTGCGCAGTCAAGTCTTGTGCAAACTCTTGCTCACACCTGTGGGAAGGGCAATAAGCAAAAAATCATTTCACCTGCCTGTGGGTTTCTTTGCTGAGAGCACCAAATCTTGGCATTCACTCATGCAACCTACAAATAATGAGCTCCTAATATGTGCCAATTATTGTGTTAATCTCAGGGGATATGAAGACAAATGGCATGCTCCCTTCCTTCAAGGAACTCCTAACTCTTAGTAAAACTGCAAGCTCTGAGAGGAAGTCTGGTTTGATGGCCAATAGCATGGACCCTAGAATCCAACTGTCAGGCTTAAGTCCTGACTCTACCACTTACTATTTGTGTAGCCTTGGGCAGGTGACTTAACTTTTCTGTTCCTCAGTTTCCTCATCTCTGAAGTAAGAGTCCGTAAGATTAGTTAGCCCATGTAAAGCCCTTATAACAACGCCCAACAATTGTAAATCCCCCATAAATATCTATTATCATTACCACTACAAGCCAAAGCAAATTCTTCCAAAGCCTGCCATATCAGAATGAGTGTATTCAGTGAATGAGGTAACTTTAGCTATCTAGAAAAATCACTCTCAATGTGTGGATAGAAATAGAAGCCAGAGTTGGGGTGGGGAGGTGGTGATCTTCAAATGAGAGGAAAATGTATCTCCTTATCCAGTTTATTTTGAGAATGTGTTCCAATTAAAAGCAGGTAGTACTATTGACATTTTATAAACAATTAATTACCCTAACAGCCTCAGATATGTGGAGAATTTCCTTAAAACAACACAGCTTGGGCTGGACACTTCCCTTCTGTGGGCCTTTATTTCACTGTCTGTGGGTTAAGAGGGTTTGAGTGAATTGATTACTAAAGGCCTTTCAGGCTCTGACACTCAACATTTCTCCTATTCTCAGTGCTCAGTTGTTATTCCTGGAGAAATAAAACGTAAAAGGTTTGTTGGAAAGTTCCAGAAATGTTTATTAGAAAATTTCCTGTTGTGATAAGCTACATGGCTAAGGAAGAAAATTCTGATATAGCAACCATTGACCACTGATCAAAATATATGACATTATTATAATTATATACCAGAATCATATGCAGTAATGTAAAAATTTGAAGAAACCTTAAATTAGATCATCTAGACCAGGGTTCTCAACCTTGACACTATTGATGTTTTAGGCCAATATTCTTTGTTTGGAGGATGAGGCTGTCCTGTGCACTGTAGGATGCTGAGCAGCATCCTTGGCCTCTGCCCATTAGGTCCCAGTAGCAACCCCCATCCCCGGTTGTGACAACCAAAAATGTCTTCGGACATTGCCACATGTCCCCTGGGGATAGGATTGCCAGATTTAGAAAATGTACATTATCTGGCAACACTACTTGGTGAGGGGGGCAAAGTTGTCCCCAGATGAGAACCATCAAAGTTCTAGCCTCTTGCTACTCAAAGTTCAGCATGGGTATCACTTTGGAACTTGTCAGAAAAGCAGAATCTCAGGACTCAACCCAGACATAGTGAATCATAAAGGGCAGGTATTTCAATAACTTTCCCAAGTGATTTTGTATGCATATTAAAGTTTGAGAAACCCTGATTTAGTCTTAACCATGTATACATATATCTGACTTACTGGTGATGCTTTAAAAAACTATAGATACTCACCATGATATACTCTAATTCAGTAGGTCAGGGGTGGATACAGCCCTAGAATTAGTATTTTTAATTCTCACTGGTGCTTCTGCCCAGTGAGTCTAAGATGCAGCAAGATTTAGGAAACATTAATCTAGTTAGTCCAACCTCCTCATTTCACAAATGAAGCTGAGGCCCAAATGAGGTAAGTGATTTTCTCAGGTCACAACTCAGTTGAAGAACCACTGTTAAGCCTCAGAATTAGACCCCTGGCCCACTGACTTCTCAACTAGTATTCCTCTTCTTTTCCACTACTTCTTCCACTGTCATTAATGTTGTCCGCCAAAAGTTGACTCTTCCCAAGAGAAGACAAACGAAGCAGAAGTGTTGCAAAATCAGTGTTCATCAATAGATGAATGGATAGAGAAATTGTGATGTGTGTGCACGCACACACACACACAGTGGAATATTACTTGGCCATAAAAATGAATGAAATTTTGCCCTTTGTAGCATGGACCTGGAGTGTATTGTGCTAGTAAAATAAGTCAGACAGAGAAAAACAAATACTATATGATTTCACTTATATGTGAAGTCTACAAAACAAACCAACAGAAACAGACTCATAGATACACAGAACAAACCAGTGGTTGCCAGCGGGGAGTGGGGTAAGGGGGCAGATGAAGTAGGTGAAGGGGATTAAGAGGTAAAAACTTCCATTCATACAATTAATAAGCCATGAGGATGTAAGGTACAGCACAGGGAATATGGTCAATAATATTGCAACAACTTTGTATGGTGATGGATGGTAACTAGACTTATTGTTGTGATCATTTCAGAATGTATAAAAATATTGAATCACTATGTAGTGCACCTAAAACTAATATAATATTGTATGTTAGTTTTAACCAACAAAATTTTTAAAATAATTTTAAAGAAAATTTTTTTAATTTTTAAAAAGCAAAATCAAATAGACTGTCACTACTCCATAAATGTTAGGAGTTACTGGCCTTGAAGACAGATAGCATCCTGGTAGGAATGCTGATTCTGGTCCCTATCATCAGCTGTAAGTAACGTTGCAATTAAAAGCAGGCTGACCTACGGGAAATCCATATCTCAACTCAGTTCAGCAGAGAATATTGCAGAGGCTAATAGATTCAGGCGCATTTTGAAATGAAATGAGCAAGCAGAGAACATCTTAAACAGTATGACAATGAGCCTGGATGCTACTTTAGGTCAGTTACAGCACTGAAAATCCACATAACTGGCCAGTGCTACTAGCAGGCCAGTGTCCCTGAGAAGGAAACCCTCTACATCCCAAGATGTATAAGTATACCTTCTGAGTAGGAATATGTAGGCTTGGCACAAGGTATCATGGGAGCCAACAGTCATCAGAAGAATTTAGGAAACACCTCACTTCCCAGTTTGTATTAGAATACTCTAGGATGAATTAGAATGAAACAGTCTCTTGCTGGGTTTTGGGACTCCCAAAAGTCACTGAAATTGGTGAAAAAAACCCCAGCACACACCAGTATGTTCTTGACAGAAGGCCAGGGCTGGAGAATATACTGCCTCCAGAAATCAGCTTGAATTCTAATATCTTCATATTCCAGAAAGAATGTAACACTCACTGATTAGAAGGAGAAATCTGGGAAGGGCAAGGCATGAAGCAATCTTTGCAGGCTGCCCAGCCCACTGTAATCCACATAGCCCAGGGCAGAAGCAGATGAAAAAATTAATGTGTTCATTTGACAACTTTCCCCACCAAAGGCTAGGTCCTGTAATTCATTTTTTTAAGCCCCTAAGTTATTCATCAGCAAGTGCGAAGAGTGCCCAAGGGACACTGCTGGATCAAATTTACCTTTATAGTTAAAATGATTTGTTAGGATTTATGAGTAATGTCTTTAACACCAGTTGATTATTGGGTTGTCTTAGAAAAACAGAAAAAAAAGCTCGTTTCTAACAGCTTATGCTTGCCAATTTCCCCACCTGGAATCAATCAACAAGTCATGCAATGTCTTGAGTGCCTACTATGTTCCCCGTGCTGTGCTGGGCATGATAGAAAATATAGAGTAAAAAAGATAAGATATCATCCTCATTCTTAAAGAACTTATAAATAAATTCTATACACAAAGGACAGTTACACATTAAGCTGCACGCATTCAGAGGTCAGAAAAAGAAATGGAGTTACCTGAGAAGACTTCATGGAAAAGATGGAACTGGAGTGAGACTGTATAGGAAGTTGTGTCTTTATGCCTTCCCACATCATAAACCATTTCTAAAACAAGTAGTAATCTATATGAGATCACTGGTTTAAAATATAATGTCCAATCACCTATTTGGGATTTATTGATATATAGCTTTTTTCAAATGTTATGATATCCATTCAACAAATATTTATTGGCCCCATTGTTCTAGGAGCTGAACATATACCAGTAAACAAGGCAAGAAAGTCCCTGCTTTCCTGAAGAGTCCATTCTAACTGGGGAAAGAGACAATAAGTATATATTCAAATAATTATGAAACAGGATGAGAAGATAGACAGTGACAGAGGGTCTGACTTTATATAGGGAGAGCCAAGGAAGATCCCTCTGAGGAGGTGACATCATTAAAAAATCAGCACTAAAACTATTGTAGATAATATTAATAATACAGGCTATTATTAATAGTGTCTAAAAGAGACATTATTATATAGACACTATTATAGAGAAAGAGACCAGGTGGGTACCTAGGGGGAAAGTATAGACTTGTTTCCCTGGTCACTCTTTCCTTGTGTGGGCATCAGTAAGCCTTTGTAATATCCTGCTCCCAAACTATACCTGTTGCCATTTGAGATGGCTGATTCCATCTGCTCCACTAATCCAGTGCACCTGCTTCTGTGCTAAAAAAAAAAAAAAAAAAAAAAAAAAGCTCCATCACTCCTTTGAGCTGATGGATTCTTGTTACCAGCGAACATACTGGAAATTTTGGTGAGAGTTGGTTGATCATTTTAACTAATATCAACTTTAGAGTAATGCTAGAAGATGTAAGTGGCTTAGTTTTGACCCAGGCAGTTTCATAACCACTGGATTCTTTATTTCTGCCAATCATTTAATAATCAGAACTAAAACTATTTTAGACACTACTATTAATCCAACTGTATTATTAGACTGACGATCCCTTTTATGAAAACAACTGGAAAATGTTTCTTAAACTGAAACTCAAAAAAGCCTTCTAACTTCTGTTTTGATCTTGATAGTTTATTTTTAAGAGCACATTATATGTACTTTATTCTGTGAGTCTTATGAAGGCTTCAGACCAAAAACAATAAAATTCTGGACGGACCTAAATGCCTTCCTTCCCCTCCGTCTCTCCAATTCTTTTCCATGCCAAATCCTCATAACTCCATGAAGGCTGCTCAACCAGCCTCATATAAGGTTTTCCTCCTAAACAGACTATCCCAAGATAGGGGCTACATCTTACACTTCATGCCACTCTACTGTACCTAACAGAATGCTTTGCCCTCAGGTACTTTATAAATACTTATGTTTTGATCAACTAAATGTAAGGACTAATTGAGGTAAGCTTGGACAGAAGTCATAGTGCTATAGAAACTCTTTCCAAGTTCTTTGTTGGTAAATTCAGTGATACACACTCTGATAACTCAAGTCCTATAAAGGAAGTGACTGATAAAGGGAATGACTGACCCCATCAAAAAGGGTAGCTTATTGGTCAGACACTGAGTCACTGTATGGCAATCTATCTGCCCAGGAAACCAAGTCATCTCTTACATACACAGGTCACTGCATTTGACTTTCTCTCCTTCTGGGAAATGCAGAGGCACTCATTTGGGAAACAGAATAATCATTCCAATATCCTATCTCTAACACAGGATTCAGTGTATTCCTAACTCTTTGGATCAGTGTCTAGCATGACTTGGGCATTTCATATAGAGCTATTATTAATCATGAATGGAGAAAAACTTTCACTTAGGCTGATGGAAGAGGTTGATGGACAGTGGCAGGAGACGTTTTGAAAGAACAGATTAGGTAATTGATAGGCTATGTGGATAAGGCATATGTTAAGTGATATGCTTCTAATATGGGGCCTGAGAGAATGCTGACGTCTTCCTTTACCTTAAGCACTGCCATCAGTTGTCAACCCTAAAGCTAAAAGGCCAGGAGAGCATGCATCTCTTCTCAAGTTACTACCATCGCCTCCAACGTTGGCCTCCAAGAAGGCTGCATTTAATGACACCTCTTCCATCCTTCTGTTTATTGGTTTGAAAGTTAAGCTTGTTTAGTTATCATTGATTTGTTGTGGGGTTGTCAGGTGTGATTTATCAGTAGCTTGTTCATGGTGACCTTAAAAATACAACCATGTTATAGCAGCCATGCCATTTTCTCAGTATCAGAGAAATGATTCAGTTGACCTAGTCATGCTCTTTTACAACTTACTAAATGCATGGGGTGCTGAACCCTTTCTGTTTGCTTCTGTTTCATTAGAACTTGGTAACATATTAGCTATATATTAATTAATCAACATTTAGCCTTGAAAGTTAATTTGAACATTTTAGTTAGTCAAAATATCCATAACCACATTTCTCCAACAGGTTGGTGTTTGCTGTGGAGTCCACTAGCCTCTTCCTACTCTTGGAGAAGGCTGGAGCTCACTTGAGGGTTGGAGGTTTATAATTTCTTTCCCTTCTGCAGATGTCCTCATGTTTGTAAGGGAAGGGAACCATAAGAAGTATGATCACTGACTAAATATTACCAGCATTGCCTCCTGTACCACAAACTTCTAGGTATCCTGGTCAAGGGTATTTACCCCTGACAATATAGGGATCATGGAGAGACTCATGATCACACTATTAATTCTACACTGAAAAATGTGAATGGCCCTTCTGGAAAACCACAGCCTGTTGATCATGGTGCTGCTCAAATCATCATCCCTACAAGCAATGATACCACCAAGGTTGTAGGCAAGGTCATTCCTCAGCTAAATGGGAATCTCATTGGCCTCTGTGTCTCTACCCCTAACATGTCTCTCATAGATCTGACCTGTATTCTGGAGAAAGCAGACAAATATGATGACATCAAGGAGGTGTTAATCAGGCATCGGACAGCCCCTCGAAGGACATCCTGGCCTACACAGAGGATCAGGCTGTTTCCTGTGAGTTTAACAGTGATACCTATTCCTCTATCTTTGTTGCCTGGGCCAGCATGGCCCTCAGTGACCATGTTGTCAAGCTCACTTACTGGTATGACAATAAATTTTGCTATAGGAGCCACATTGTGGACTTCACGTTTCACATGGGCTTTACGGAATAAGAGCCCTGAACCAGTACTCCCAACAATAGCACAAGAGGAAGAGAGAGACCTTAGTTCTTGGGAGTCCTGTCTCAAATCTACCCCTCAGTCCACTGAGAATCTTCATCTTCAACATGATTCCAATCCCATGTTCATTAGAAGAATACCATCAATATAATACCCTATACCTAGCAAAGGAAAATATAAGATGGTTTGCTATGAGTAAAACTTTGAAGCCAACTGTCAGTCAAAAAGTATGAGGCATTGCAAATAATAGCTTTAGTGCAGACACCATTTGGACATGGAGTAAAAGTGGGCCTTAACTCACAGCCTCTAGGCATGGCTGTTCAGATCCTGTGGAATGTACTGAGATACTTTCCTCTTTCCTTCTTTATGTCATTCTATGCCATATTTTTTCCTCTACTGACCTATTCATAGGGGTTAAATCTGGCTGTACATGTCTCTCTAGCCACTAGCACCCCTGCAGTTGTGACATCATGAGTGTCACCTTTTAACCGAGGAGACCATGATATATGTCACAAGGTGCAAAACCTAGTTACTCTAACACACTTAATAGAGGCAATTGGCCCCTTGAGGCGGAGGGAGGATATTTCCCATGTGGACTCTCTATGCTATAGGGGAGGCTTTTTGCATGTGTGTGTATAGAGGCAGGGGACTTCCTGTAGGCTCCAAGGGTGGTCTTGAGGTCTGGGAACCCTCAGATCATATTTCTATCCATGGTTTTATTTGTGCACCCATTAAGAAGAGATCTGAGTATGACCTAAGAATAGCTATTCCTCAGCCCCTCACCAGGCTCTGTGGGAGGTCTATAGCCAAGCACAAAAACTCTTTCCCAAGATGGAGTTTAGGAGACCTTGTGAGTATAAAATGGGAACCCAAAGAAATGTGGGTCTCATATTAGAGGTTTTGGAGTTAGTCACCCAGGCTATGGGCTCTGTGGGTCATGAAGAAGATCCTTAAGTCCTCGAATGACTTCCCATTGAATTATGTCATCAGGCTCTATTTTGGGGGGTTAAGCATGTGCCTGTCTGTCTCTCTGTGTCTCTGTCTCTCTCTGTGTCTCTGTCTCTGTCTCTGTCTCTCTCTCTCGTGTTGGGGGAAATGCTCTTTAAAAAATATAGCTAGAACAAGAAGGGAGTAAGTGGGAGTGCTGGAAGCTTGGGAGAGAGCCAGAAAATGTAAGTTTGGGCTGATGAGGTCAAAACTACCAACTCTGGGAAGGTCTGGCTCAGAGCTTGTTTGCTTGCTCTCTGTACTCAGTGTGAGGGCTTAGGACAGGGAGTATCTATCAAACCCAAGGAGGCATAGAACCACAAGTGCCTTTATATTTGTCTCTTCAGGATGAAGTTGAAAATTTGTTGAGCAGGAAACAGCTTGGTGCATAGAAAAGTAATTTGGGACTCCTCTTACAGAAGAAGAAAAGACCTGGGTAAGCTATGGGCTCCTGCTGGCCTGAACTGCAAGTATCTTTGGGCTTTTAGCACTGTGAAAGGGGGGAGCTCCTGGCAGGGGAGTGAGGGAAAGGAGTGGAGATCATATGTTGTTAATTAGAAAAGAAGGAATGAGAAGAATGCCACGCTTTAGCTTAAGCTCTCCTTGTAGGTTGATGACAAGCCACATATAAAGTTTAAGATGGGTATTTTTGAACTCATCCTTCTGCCCCACTGGAGCAGCTCCAGCTGTATGGTAAAGAAACAGATGTGGCAAAAGAACAGGATGTTTCAGGCTTTGGGTTTCAAAGGGCCAAATAGAAGTGGAGATCTGGTCCTTTGGTCTTCTGGACACTGAAGATTGAAGGGTTTGTGGCTCTCTGGGGCTGTAATTCTCAGCCTGAGTAAGGGCCCTATTTTTTCAGGTGTGACTATAGGACAGGGGAAAAAAAAAGAGAGAAATCAGGTGGAGTAGGCCCTGTGAAGAGACAATATGGGCTTTTTCAGGTACAAAGGCAGAGATAAGTGGCCATTCCTGGGTCTGCCAAGAATTCTTGGGTAGTTCACTGAAGTTGTCACTCAAGATTCCCAAATGGGACAATCTGCAAGTCTCCAAACAGAGAGAAGGTATTTCCCTGTATTGAAGGCTGCTAGATTCCTAGATCTCCTCTGGATAGAAGGAAGAGGGAAGACGCTTGACTGGGTATGCCTTTGCCTGGGGAGAATATAAGGAATTTTAATGACTTCCTGTGTAAAGTCTTCAGGGGCCTTGTGTAGCCAGTATAAACAGGAGGCATTTCAGTTGATTGGATTTATGTTTCTGAAATCAGGAAACAGGCCAACATGGGCCTCTGTTTAACTCCATTCCATGGGATTTTAAGTTGGAATGCAAGGAGATGCTGCCTCAGATTTCATCCTATAATCAGTGGCTACTCTGTCTACTTGGTTTTTATCTCAGCTACTTAAAAATATGTATGTGTGTGGGTGTGTGGGTACGTATGTGTATATGTATATGTATTTACAAACTACCTATCAATCTATATAGTTGCCTCCATTCTCAGAGAGGTTGGGGACTGTAAGAGGGTCTGGCTTCCATGGTTGGAATGACTGAGTCACAAAAGGATCTCCTTCAAGCCTGATATAATATTTCTGTATGGTGCAGGCATTGGACCAAATGGTCTTGAACATCCATTTCAGAAGATCCCTTGTGTAAGAAGCACAAAGGGCATTCAGGAGATTCTGTACTCCATTTGCTAGCCAAATCTCTAGAGTTTAGGCCACTTTATCTCACACTCATTTCTACCTTGTCTTGTGCAAAGAATTTGACACTTAAAGTTAGCTCTGGATTCCATGTCGGGCTTTGCCACCAGCTAGCTGTATAAACTAAACAATTCACTAAATAATGAATTGATTGATTGAATGCTTACTTACTATGTCAGCCCTATGCTAAGTGCCTTACATAGATGATCACATTTCATCCTCACAATAACCCTAGGAGGTAGAAACTATTATTATCCTCAGTTGAGGAGGATATTTTTCCTCTGTTGAGAAAACTGAAGTTTAGCGATTAACTCAAGGTCAATAGCTATACAGCAGAATGTCCAAATTGGAACCCAGAACTATCTCCAAAGCCCATGTTCCTGAATACTATGGTAGACTTCTTCCACCCCCATACACACTGTACTCTTTGTGTCCTGGGTCCTTGTAAAATAGGAGTAATACCTTGATTAATACCTTGTCTGCCTTTTTACAAGGATGTTTCAAGGATAAAATGAGAGGTTAGCTATTCCATTCCATGAACATTTATTGAGTGTTATGAGTGAGGCGTTGTTCTAGGGTTTGGGTATTCAAAAGTAAATAAGATGGGGTTCCTTCACTCCAGGAGATTATTATCTGATATGAAACTGCCTTGAAAAACATAAAGCATTATACAAGTGCCAGTTTCCTATGGTATAGTTTTATTGCATGTACAACGAAGGGAAACTAATAGACATAGGTACAGAACAAGCTAGGGTAAAAATTCCACATGGCTTTCAGCTGCTCCCTACAAAACTTGGCAACTAGCTGTTGCCAATCCCCATTGAGAACGAAAGGAGAGGAAGCAGGCAATAATTTGAAATATGACCATAATGTAATTTGGCTGCTGCTTTTTCACAAGCATATTAGGACGTGCACATCCAAAAGAGGGGTGTTCCCTTCAGACTAGCACCTTGGGAGGCTAAATCCCTGTACATTTAGTGCAATGATGTTGCCATTGCTCAAAACGTTCTTTGGAACTCCTCTTTAGTAACTGAGTTCAGAGCCTGTGGCACATTCTTTTGAATATCCTCAGTGGTGATAAATCTTCGTCCTTTGAGGATGGATTTGATTTTAGCGAACAGCCAAAAGTCACACAGAGCCAAGTCTAGAGAATAAGGTGGGTGATCAAGCTCAGTGACAGAGTTTTTAATTAAAAAACAACACACTCCTTCTCTTCGCCATTCCTTTCCCCAACTTACTTCACTCTACCTGCTCCTCTCTCCTGCCCTTCCTTCCAAGTATAACTGTGAACCATTAAGACCATTTTTCTTGCGTGGTTCATAACCTAGTATAAACAGAGATTAAATGACATCTGCCAAGGTCACAAGTTTAGGTAAGAAGTGAGCTAGGACTAAACCTTATGTCTCCTGCAAATCATAGCATGAAAAACTTCAGCTAACAGAGAAATTTGATGATGACAAAGGGGTCTAATTAACGGAAATGGATGAGCACAGGACCATAGGCTCTCCATTGCTAAAGGTCTTTCCAAATCCCTCACAGAGAACATAAATATCATGCTGCTGGATGGCAGCAGGAATGCCCTGTGATTTGGTGCTTCTCTTCATGCAAATCCAACTGGGGATAAGCCAACATCTCTGAAAACTGACTTTCCAAGTAAGGTATAATTAGAAGGAGGTAAGAACTCTCTACTTCCTTATCCACTCTGGAAACAAAACAACAACAAGAAGACTAGAAAATCCAGGGCTGTCCCCAAGTAAGATTGTAAGGCAGGAAAATATGCATCCTTGGCAACCACTTTTCCAAATCTGTACCCTTCCCCCATCACTTTCTCCCTATTTCTCTATCCTCCAGTTAGGGAGAAATATGTCTGATTAGTGCATTCATGCAAAGGGGTTACATAGATCATCTGTGTTTTAGAAAATGACATTGGAGCTGCGACTATCCCAAAGGAAGGGAGACCAGACTCAGCAGAGGCTCTTGATGCATCAGTGAGGGGATACTTTTAGGCAAGGCAAGGGTATGCCAAATCACCCCAGTGAAACAATATCCACTACTCCTGTGCATGAAGTTATCCCTGGAGTGAGCTTTCTCATAGGCTGCTTTCCCTCAAGTGTTGGCCACTGCCTAAAGAGCTGGACTTTGAATCACAGAATTTCAGAGCTGCCAAAGCCCTTAGAGAGGAGGCTCTTCCCTCATTTTGAAAATTGGGGCCCAGGGTAGATGGGAAAAAAGAAACAGGGGGAAGAGTAGCCTGCTCCCAGATCACACAAGGAATTCATGGCTCCGCTGGGGCTAGAGCCAAGGTCCCTACCTTCCCACCACACCAGAGGTCTCTTCAGTAAACGCCTGACCTTTCCCGGGCCTCCTCTGGCCAGCAGTTGTTGGCAGAAATACCCAGCTTCTCATTCAGTGTACCCTGAAGGCTTTTTGAAGTAGATCACGGTTCCCATGCTAGCTTCCCCTTGTTATTGATACAAGAAGCTTTTGTGTTTCTCAGGGGAGGAGGGAGTGAGAGAAACATCAGAATCCTGTGCCCTTTCCAGAGGTGCAACAAGCTTCTCTCTTTTGAGGACAAGCAATCCCCTTGGGAACCCAGGTGCCTTGCTTTTGAGCCCAGGCAGTCAGCATCCCTTCCTCAGCACCTTGAGTTTGTATTTGCTGTTGAATCCCCAAGCTGAACTATTGGAGAAAGTATTCCACCAATTATGTTTCCATGGGGCCCAGAGCACATGGTCTTGATTAGAATGAGCAAGAGCACAGCAGATTTCCCCCTGTGATGGTCTGAAAGCAACTTGAAATCCAGCCAATGTTGTTTGAGCAGCCAATGCCTGGCTTCCAGCTGCTGCTTGGTGAATTTTCCAAGCTCAAGGAGATGATACCTGGAGGGGTAGCTGGAGGTGCAGAAGGCCAAGCTAGGGAGGAAGAGAACCACAGGAGGACTGCAGTTAGAAGAGTTCTAGGTTATGGCTCCCCCCACCCCACCCCTCTGTCCCAACTCCAAACCCCAATACACCCAGGCAGAGCTGATCGCCAACCCATCGCAGTATGGGGCTCGATGGTGAGTCTCACTGGATACTAGGTCAATTCCCACATCCTATACAAAGTCTTCCCATGCTCTTCTAGCTCACCCGGAAGCTTCCATGCCCTCTAGGCTCTTTCAGCAAGAAGGAGGTTGCTGGCAATTCTCTCTCCACCACTATATCCAGTTTTTCAGTCTCCAGTGAGTATGTTAGCCTCTTCCTCCTCAGCTCTGTTGTGAGATTCCTGAGCTCAGAACCTGTCTCCTCCTTCTTTGCACAACCCATAGTGCCTCCCTCACTGAAGGCACCACAGGTGATTGACCACAGAGGAGAGTCTGGACAGGGCACAGAAGCACGAACAGCCCTCTCAGCTTTTGCTGACCTTTTCCATCCAGGTTGCCACTCTGATCTGCACAGCTATGCTGGCCATGAAGAACTGGAGGAGAGGCCAGCCTCTGCAGGAGCCACCAGACAGAAGGCAGGTGGAGGACAGGTGAGTGCTTTAGTGGGATGTGGCGGTGAGGCCAAGCAAGTTGGGCACAGGGCATGGAGAACATTAAGAAGAGGAACCTAATAGCCCTATTTTTATCTAGGGATGACCTTGCCTGGAGGAACATCTGTGGGAGAGAAGATTCTAATTTCCTTAATCCTGATGTTTGCTATTCCAGATATGAGCCCTATAGCTCTTATTTGGGTACATCTGGGAGGCCAAGCTTTGCTTCCATGGCTGTTTATGTGTGTGTGTATGGGAGGGGTGCTAGGGAGAGGAGGTTAGAAAAGCCCAGAACCTTGTGGATGTGTGGATGTGTATGCATGTGTCTATATATTTGCACTTTCTTTTATTTTTCACATTGTGTCCCAGCTTGGATGCTGCTAGACAAACTAATGCTTCTGTCACCCCTCCTCTGAAACGTCACTAACAGGTCCCAATCCACACAACTTCCACCATCAGTAAGATGGCATGAGAATAATAGTTGACTGCCACATGCTAAGTGGAAACACGTGGCCTATCATTCAAACAAGAATCCATATTTCCTCTGAGATGCAGAGCATTAATAGAAAGGGAGCCCCAAGCTACGTGCAGAGAGCTGAAAATAACCCCTCTACAGACAAGCTGGAGAAAGAAGCTGCTTTCTCGATTGGTTTTCTTTAGTTGTGCCAGGAATCTCTGAAGTACCCAGGAAACAAAGAAGTGCTCTGACTCTTGAGGACTCCTGTAGGACTACTCAGAAATAGCGAGCGCAAAGACGGTTCTGAACATTTCTTGGGCAAGTGTCACACATCTCAGTGGGATCCCTTTGCTATAGTTCTTGTTCGCCTGGCCTGTCATTCCCTCAGACTGAGGCTCTGAGCTGTCCGAACTGAACCCAGATTCTCTATTAAGCAGAGAGGGTGACCACATCTTGGAAGATTTCCTCCTTTGTATACTGCATAGTGCCTCACCCAGGACAGCCGACTCATTACTACGTACATCATCACCCACAAACCAAGAAGTAAGTAGCACAAGGAATAGAAGTCAACCAAAAGGGAGCACTTACAAACAATAATTAAAGGAATTTGTCAAGAAATTTAAAAAATAAGGGTGCTGTGGCATTTGTCTGGGGTGGTTTAAATGTGACTCTATTTCTCAAAGTCCCTTCTCATGCTATGACCTTGTCACCTCAATGCCCTCCTTCTTAAAGACCCAGAGGAAAACCAACTTTAATCCAAGAGGAGCAATGCCCTACACCTCATTGCCCGCTTTCCTTTAGGCCATTTTGCTTACTTGCTTATTTCAGACACCTTTCAGCCCTGATGGCTTTGTTGACAGCGCTTGTAAAAGGTGGAAGGCAACATAAAGAGCTATTTCAAGTGTGTGCTGGGGGGTACACTGGCTTCAGGAATCCCTAGAGTTCGAGCCTATCTAAGCGGGTGGGTTGAGGGTGATTGGGATGGGGGACACCTTTAGGTGGGTCTCTATAACTCTTCAGGAATCTTTTGTCTTTGGAAAGAAATAGACACACACTTATAGAGACATGAGCACGTGCACGCACGCACACGTGCACATACACACACACACACAGAATTCTCAAACAGGCTGACTATTACAGGGAAGCTAAACAGAACTATGCCCTTATCATGGAGGGCAAGAGTTCAAGGAAGCCAAGTTTAAATTTTTCTAAATAAAAGTTTTTAAATGATAGTACTCATTACAGGATTTTGGAACTGAAAGAGATCTAGAAGAAAAAAAAATCACATCTGTTCCAGTACCCCTGCCCTCAGGTCTTCAGAGAATGTGCTTATTTCATCTCTATCCATTGAAGATGTACCTGCTACTTCCTTTCAGTGACACCAGAAACAACACAGTTCCTCATAATGTAGGCCTTAAAGTCACCCCTGCTGTACTGAGTGTAATGGATACTGGGTTGCTGGTGTTTGGTGTTTCTCCAGCAAACTTAATGAGGTATCAGAGCTCCACAAAGCTGCTGCCAGAGGAAGACTATGGCTGGCTCCAAGGTGGAGCCAGGTAGCAGTTTGGGCCGATAGGAAAAACAGTGTGACTTAAGAAATCCAGTTGTCCATGCCTGGGTTTGGGTGCTAAGTTGCATGAGGGAAATTATCTAAGCACTTCTGTACATCCACCTGGACTCTATTACTTCACATCTGCTATGCTTTCTTGGAATTGTCTGAAAGTCCTTTTGGGTATGTTTAGATAGCAGGAGAAGGCACACTAGGGCAGGGAGGGCCTCCTGGTTCTTAAGTTCCCGCCATAATTCCAGAGCTCTGAATTTACCAGGCACACACATTCTGGTTGTCTAGCTATGTGCAGATATAATCTCAACATGGCTCATTGTCATGGCCCAGAAACACTCCGAGGCAAGGTTTGCTTCCTTTAATTTCATTTCATTTCTCCTTCCCCCCTTCCTACCTCCCTCTCTCATTCTTTCATCCTTTCTTTATATTTCATTTCAGTACCTCTTTTAGGATCAGAAACTAAAGGCAGTTCTTGGAAGTCTGCACTGCATTCAGCATGGCTGCGTGGAAGCCAGTGTGCTCGCTTGGCTGCAGTGACTCCTGCATGGCACAGAGCTGACTGGCCTGAGGACTGGCCACCTGACTTGTCAGGTCAGGGAAGCCCTGCCGTCCTTGCACTCTGCCCTCCATTGCTCTGGCTCAGCTCGAGGCAGAGTGCAGTGGCTGGCCTTGTGTACTTTGGCAAGGCAGCACTGTTGTAATAGACCAGAATGAGGTTTTCCTCAAGCCACTCTACAGTCCCCTGGGAGACTGTGGATGGCCCAACCTAGCTGAGAATTCACTTCCTCTTCAGACTTCATGGAGAAGTTGTAAAATCTTCAATGACTTCCATAGACATTGGAAGGAATACAGCTGCTGTCAGGCTCGGAATACTCACCAAGGGAGGCTTTCCAAAAAGGGAAGTTTTCCTAGGTTAATGAAAGGCAGTTAACTCAGCATCCTAGGGGAGAAGCTACGCTGGGTGGAGGCAATTAGCCAGAATGGGTAATAGGCATTCCCCATTTCTACTGACAACAGCACGAAAGGAAATGCTCTTAAACTGTAGCATGTGGGCTTTAGGGGAACTTTAAAGCAACAGCCTAGATTGCTGGCAGGCAATGGCCCAGGCTTAGAGGAAGACATGGACAGCTGCTCCAGCGTAGATCTTTGGCAGTTCAGGGGCTAGATGTGCATACCTGACATGGCATGTAGAGACCACTCTCCAGTGTAACATTTGGGGCCTCTGATCAAGAGGACAACCTGAATGGGTTGGCCCATGGTACCCAGCCAGATGAGACTTCTTTTTGTCTAAGGACATAAAACAGGAAAATTCCTTTCTTCTAAGGAAGATTTAAGGGAAAATACACTAAATGATCTGCAAAATGGCTTTTAGCTCAAGGGGTTGCTGAATATCAGCTTCTGCTCAACCAGGATGTGATTAACATGTGAGCCTAATCTAAGATATTGTGAATGTTCTCTCCCAGCATTGCTCTGTCTTTCTGGATGGGGGAGCAGCTTCAGCAAGAGCTGAAGATAAGGTTTCTTCTTACCTGAAACAAGAAGCTTAGAGGGCTAGGCATCCTCAGGTTGTTTTAATCTTCACAAACCCCCTGCACTGCCTCCCCAACCTGTGTTACTCCCATCCGTGTTGTCATTCGTCTATTCCCCCATGTGTGACAGGCCAAACCATTTCCCCTGTCATCTCTTTCTTTACCTACTCTTTTGAGTATGCATATATTTCTAACTATATATGACTGATATATACATTAGTCAGGATAAGATCAGCTATGCGACAATAACAAATAGACTCTTACATCTCAGTGACTTGGCACAACTAAAGTTTATTTCACATGGACATAAAATCCGATGAGAGTCATCAGGGGCTCTCCTCCAACTTGGGCAACGTGGGGATCCAAGCTCTTTCCATCTCAACATGGAGCTCCAAGCTCTTTGCGGCAGGGGAAGAGAGGGCTGAAGGTTCCCGTGAAATATTTTAAGGGCCAGCCTAGGGAGTAGTTTACATCACTTCTTCCACATACCACTGACCAAAACACAGTCCCATCTAACTGCAAGGAAGGGTGGGAGATGTAACCTTCCTGTGAGCCCAGAAAGAGGAAAGTTAAACAGAACTTGGTGAACACATAAGATTGTCTCCACCCGTGTTTATGTCTGTGGTTTTGTGCCTCCTTTTTCATCTTGGTGTTTGACCCCTAGGGAAGTACCTTACCTCCTAACCCACACACATAGAAGGATGGATGTAACTAGCTAGCTGTGTACATGAACCTTACCTCAAAGCTAACGTAATAGGTAGAGCATGGCATCACCAAGGCCACAGTAACATATGAAACTAATCTGTGCCTCTTTCTCTAATGGTAAAGTGCAGATGTAATGCTTATCTTACAGTGCTGTCAGGATTAAAAATACCATATGCCGTATTTGAAAGTTGCTAAGAGAATAGATCTTAAAAGTTCTCATCACAAGAAAAAGAAAATTCTGTAACTGCGTATGGTGATGGATGGTAACTAGACTTACTGTGGTGATCACTTCAGAATACATACAAATACTGAATCATTATGGTTATATTGTATACCTGAAACTGACATAATATATATCAATTAAACCTCAATGTAAAATTAATTAATTTTTAAAACACCATATGCCAGACATAGGTAGGAAATAGATACCCTTTCAATCTTCACTTTGCCCTAGTGAAGATTCGTGATCCCCGAAGTGGTTCCAGAAGCGTTCAGTCTGGCTTCCCCAGGATGCAGTGAGGCCTAGAGCATCTTACAGTGAGCTCTTCTCTGATACGTAAGCTGAAGATGGCTCCCTGCCTGTCACTGTCAGCCTGGGTGTATATATTTCACCTCTCTGAAGAGACTGGCCTGTTTCTGATAGGCATGCCTAGCTAGGGAGACTAGCCAGCTCTGCCCAGCAGGGCAGTAAGGGTTTCATTAAATAGCAATAGAGAGCTCCACAGAGCTGCTTTAAGGAATTGCAAGAACTACCATTTATTGAGTGCTACTTTATATATATATATTCTCATCTAATCTGTATAAACATCCTACCAACTTTACAATTATGGGAAACTGAAGCTCAGAGGGGTTAAGAAAATTGCCCAGAGATCATGCAACTAATAAGTGACAGAGCTGGGGCAAAAATTCAGGTATGTCAGTGCCCCTTGGTGGGAGTATACAGTGAGGGGGAAAATAATGCTTGGAAGAGTGGACCCTTCTGCTTCAACCACATTTTTTCCTTCCTCTTTCCTCTGTTTGAACTCCCCCTTTCTCTACTTCTTTTGGTCTTGATAGCGCAGCTCCAGCAATATCTAATGGAGGACAGCAATTAGGTTTACAAGCAGCCTCCGGATCATAGAGTCATCCACTCTAAAAGGGTTTCTGGACCAAAGGCAATCTTGTCTATCACAAATGGACAAATTGGCCTATTAGAGAAAAAGCATATAGCCAGAGAGCCATGGACAATTAGTGAAGTGACCTTGGGTTCTCAGCTAATAGACCCCAGCATGAAGCACTCTTTGGTGATATAATGCACAGCAGTAGGGGAAACGCAGTCCTTAGCCGACCTTGCTGAACTGGTAATGGGGCAGGAGAAGAGTAAGAACAGGGTGAGGAAGCCTCCACCACCAATCCAGCAAGGACCAGATAATAAACTTGCTGGTAAAAGAGGGATGAGCTACCAGGAAAGACTCCATCAACCCCAAATGAAGCAGCAGCCATGGAATAAACAGAGACCAGCTTGGGTAAGGGGTGGGGTAGTGTGGGGAGGATGACAGAGTTACATGGGCCTATAGACATGTCTAGTCCAACTCCCTCATTATCCCCGTGAGGAAATCAAGGCTCAGGGAGAGGAGGGAACTTGCCAGAAATCATACAGCTGACTAGTATTAGAACCAGGACTGGAATTTGAGTGTCTGGACTCTAAGTAGAAGGCTCTTTCACCCTATCAATACATAATGCAGTCATCCAGTATTTGGAAAAGCGGGGGCCTCCTAAGTGTGTGTACATTTGGAGGGGTGGGTAAAAGACCATGCTGTGGGAAGTCTGCTTGTGCTACCTTGCTGTATCCAGGAACTATACCAGTTTGTTACTGGAAAACCCTCGATTTGTCTACCCATAGGACATTCCTGCTTTTAGCACACCCTCATGCCCCAGAAGGACAGTGAATAGAACCTTCCATCTTCCTGCCTTTTTCGGTCCAGAACTTTCCTACCCTTCCTCATACCTGTCTATTCTTCTGGAAAACTAACCAGTGTCACTCCAGACCAGTAAGTAAGTGCCTCCATAAGGCCGAGATTGTTGGCTCTCATATAGAGCAGAACTGTCCAAAAGCCAATGTATGGACCAGTTCTAGTCTATAACTGTGGTCTGTGTTGAAATTAGATGAATCAGGACAATGCAGGGGTTTTTTTATGAATTAAATTTATCTAAATTTATTCTGTCCTTCCTACCTTTTTGGAGTTAAAGTGTCATTGATTAATGAAGTGGTGGAAAATTTTGCTTATAGAGGTTTTTCTTTTTTAAAAAAATAAAAGCTGACCACCCTATGCCATTTCCAAATTAAATGATTTGTACTCTTCTATGAAATTCTAAATTCTGGGGAGCACTGGTGTAATCTACCCATCCTGTTTCCAGTAATATATCTAGCCCCTCACTCGCCTTATTTTCTCTGCTTTCTGCTTATTTTCTCGACTTTGCTTCCTGCCCTGAAAGGGCAGATGCCAGGAACACAGCCAGTGTCAGGTATTAGTGACGCTAATGCTAATCACTGCTCTATCAAATGCTTAATGAGATGCCTCGGGGAAGGCACACACACCAGGCCTGTTTGTTAATGGAACTGAAGGTAGCCACAGTATTATTAATAAATTAATTGCCTCGTGATGTGAACCTCACACACCCTTAGGCTCATCTTCCTAGCAACTGGCAAGATTAAACGAAATAATATGTTCCACCGGGGACACCCCAAAGGGGAATTTGATGATAGCAAAGGGTGTGGTTAGAAAGTGTCTTAGGGTTTTTACGACCATTATCATCCTCCCACCTCAATGTTCTAGTCTGAATAAAAGTAATTTCTTCTCATGATAGAGCTGGGAAGGAAGACAAATACAAAGCTCCTAGAGGAATGGAAACCTGAAAGCTGCAAGGCAAGAGAAGGACTCTTTCTAATGACTCAAAGCCCTCTGATCTCTGATAGGCCAGTGGTAGCCACAGGAGGGGATGGATGACATGCCTGTGGTCTGATGAGACCATGTGCCTTCGTGTGCCTTGGTGTTCCCAGGTCTAGGGTAAAATTAGGGAGATTATATTATGTTTGGCCCCTTCTAGCTCTGCCGTTCTGTGGATCTATATATTATCAGCTGCAAACTGCAGTGATCTTTAGACCTTCTGATTAGACTAGGACCTACCTGAACAAGGCAACATATTTCTTAAAACAGTGAGTTTTCTAACCTCCTGAGCTTTACACACCCTAAGCCCAACCCTACCGGGCTGCTTGGATGCTATCCACATTGGAGAAACAGGCGTCACTTCCCATTGTGCAGCACTTTTTTTTTTTTTTTTTTTTTTTTTTTGCGGTACGCGGGCCTCTCGCTGTTGTGGCCTCTCCCGCTGCAGAACACAGGCTCCAGACGCGCAGGCTCAGCGGCCATGGCTCACGGGCCCAGCCGCTCCACGGCATGTGGGATCTTCCCGGACCGGGGCACGAACCCGCGCCCCCCTGCATCGGCAGGCGGACTCCCAACCACTGCGCCACCAGGGGAGCCCCTGTGCAGCACTTTTAATGTAAGATAGAACAGCTGAGATTCCTAACTTCCTCAGGTCCTTGGTAAAATGAAGTGGGGAGTGAACGAGTGAACACTTACAAGCAGGCTAAAAATCTGACTCTACTGAACACAGTTCTGAGAAGCAGACATCAGGGTGTGCAACTCTTGGCTTCCACTAGTTCTTTCTCCCATTGCTGGGTTTTCTGTAGTCCTTATCACAGGTTAAGTACCTGACCTCCACCCTTTCCCTGCTTCTTCACTGGTGACCCAAAGAGGACAACAGCTTATGACATCTGTGAGGCTGTGAGGAGGTGGCAGGGAAAAGTGCTTAACAATGAAAGACTGGAGGGTGCTCTGAATGAAGGACTAAATGTAAAGATCTTAGATATTCCAAAAATCTCTGACGCACACATCTTCATCCCTTCCACAGTAAACTGGCTTAGTTAACCCCTAACCATGAACCCATCGTGTATGTATGTCACTTTTCTTGGTTGCATCTGAGGCTCTTCTACTAAGAGCTTTCCATTGACTAAGTTGACTAAGGTTTTTTGTTTCTGGGAGAGGGGCCAGAGCAGAGCAAGCAGCAGTGTAAGAGGCACCCATTTAAAAAATCAATATTTCATCAATATTTCACCTTCACCAAGAAGACATCTTATCCCTCAGGCTGGCATGGATGGATGTTTGGCTTCAACCACAACCCAGAGTTTGCCGGGTAAGCTAAGAATTCTCAGCCCAGGTTCTAGGCTGCTTCAGTACAGCTTCCTGAGGTATAGGTGTCCCACGTATGTCTCATCAAGCACCTCGTTAATGGACAGCCAACTAGTTATCCAACACATGCATTGCCACCCACCAGCAGGGGTCTCAAAGAGCCATGCCATGCTACCCAGGACTTTTTCACCTTCCCTAATTATCCTGTGGTCTGTAGCATCTGGCATTACCAGAATTCAAAATTGAATTTCCCTGGAAATTTTAATGATCTGCTTGAATTGCCTGAACATAGAGTACATAGAAAATTGTCTGGAACTAAACGTACCAAGCCACTTATGGCATTTACCCCTGGGGTGGAAATTGGGGGATTAAAGGGGACCTTTCCCATTCTAGTTTATACACGTTGGTATTGGTTGAAAATTTGTCAACAAGTATGTTTGTCTTTTGTAATTTAAAATATTTAAAGTAACTTAATCTGTGAATGTAATTTTGGTGCCAACTTAAACTGGTTGAAGAAGGAGGGCAGGCACCTGCGAGGGAGAGGTGCCAAGAGTACTTAGATCCCTGAGCCAGGGATGGGTGTGGCCAGCTGGAAGCAAAGCAATGAGGGCCCCTCCCAGGCTGGGCAGGGGCTATGAGTTGCAGTTGAGGGGCACTAATGGACCTGTTTCATCATCACCACCCTACTCCCACCACCCCCAGAAACAAAAGACCAAAGGGATGAGTGGCTGAGGCAGAGCTGGAATGAGGTGGGTTGTGAGCAGGGAAAATAAAGAAGTCTATTTCCTGTCCCCTTTCCCCTATCTCAGAACCTACCCTTAAGTTATCTTAGACTCAGAGGCCTTAGGGACCAGAAAACTCTTTATATGTGCCTTTTTCTCTTTTATTCACAAGGCAACCTCAGCTTTTACCCACTCTGTCCACTCCACCGCCTTCAAAATCTCTTGCAGCATGAAGTAGTAAGTCTCATTTGGGGTATTAGCTAATGGCTGTGCAGTCGATTCATTTGAAACTTTGGGGGAAAGCAGATTTGTTTTCGTTCTTCATCAAAGTAACCATGCCAGCCTGCGATCCCTAAAGGCATGCCCAGGTGATGGATGGAAACTGAATAAGAATCTTTGTACATACAGACCATAGCACCTTTCACATAAATTTAATTCAGAGACTTCATCAACAGCTTGTTGTTTAGCTGTATTGGATTTGGGCTTGGAGCCGATGAATATCTGCCAGGACACCAAGGTATCTGGTGACTTCTGATGACTTGTTCAGTGTATGTCCATGGCAAGCCAGAGGAGGGCAGAACAGGACGCCAGGAAAGAAGTCAACTTCTTACTTCCTTGCGCCTGGTTGTCCTAGGCCATTTGAAAGACTGATGATTGACCAAATCCTGAAGGATTAAGGGGCCTCCAGCCTGGCACATGAGGTGACTGAACCAAATAGGTCATTGCTCTGAGTCCCTGTTTCAAATGTGCAGCTCATTCCCAGGACCAGTGCAAGTTTTGGCAAAGAGAATCAGTTTGGATTCTGGCTTCAGTTAGACTGGCCTTTTGGCCTTTAGGCACACTCTGCCAAGGAGTAAGGCTGGCCAGGCCCACTGACTAGTAGCTTATTTGCTTTTTGTCCCCTGGAACTTACCTTAGTTTAGGAATATAAGAAGACAACATGACAATTGCCAGAGGTTAAACAAGTGAAAATGGCTTCTTGCAGAAGACCTGACCTCAAGAGTCTGAAGGGAAACATACACAAGTCTAGTACCCTCTGCTTTTCCAAGGACTACCATCTATATCATTTCTTTTGAATCTCACAACATCCCCATGAACTAGGTAAAGAAGAATCAAATAGTCCCACTCCACCAGAGAGGAAACATGATTTGTCCCAGACCACAAGTTAATGACAGAGCTTGGACTGTATCTGAGGGCTTCTGACTCCCAGAGTTATGTTCATTGGACTATGCCATATTATCTTTTGTCATATTTTTCTTTTTTCCCCCAAATGTTTATTGAACACCTACCACCTTCTAGGCACTATTGAAAGAACTGGGGATAGGGCAGTGAACAAAACAGTCTTTGTTCTCATGGAGCTTACATTCTAGTGGTGGGAGAGAATAAACAACTAAAAATAAAAGTATAATTTTTCAAGTGGTGTCGGATGCTATAAAAAAAAAGATGAAGAAGAAAAGTATGATGGGTGCTATTTTTGATGAGGTAATCATAGAAAGCGTTCTACATTAAGGTCACATTTGAGTAGAGACCTGAAAAAAAGGAGAGAGCAAAGTATGTGGAGGTAAAGTCTTCCAGGAATGTGCAAAGACCGAGGCAAGAGTATACACGGTGTGTTTAAGAAACAGCCCTGTGTGTTTCATATCTTATAGTGACATTCACATGCATCCTATTGTATTTGAAAGCAGACAATTCCACCTTATTCTATTGCTCATGCTCTCTCAGAACGTGGGTGAGTTTAGGGGTAATGTGACACAGGGGTGTTGACCGAGTTGCTCAGTCAAAACAGAGCTGAGCTCTCTAAACACAGAGTAGGGCTCTAACTCTAAGATCTCAGTGGCATCATCAGTCAAGGACTGAAACTGACTGGACTAACAGGTATATCAATTAAATTCAGGTTTAATATTAAGATTATGTACTTTGAAGTTCAGTGTTAGTTTGGGTTCAATCACTTCAGAAAATATACAGCATTGGTTCCAGTTTGAATCAATTCACTGTTTGTTAAGAAAAGAAAAACAATAACAACAAACTTTGGTTCAGGTCACAGTTCAGTGAGAATATTTGGCTTCAGTTGGTGAAGTACAGCTTAGCAAATGAGTGTGGCTAGTCCTGGCATTTGGTTCCTGGTTTGGTTTCATCCAAATTCCAGTATTCAGTATCCATCAGAGGCCCCTTCTGTAAGCAAAGGTAGACCGTCTTGAAGCATTGATGGTTTTAGTGATACAAAACTTTTTAAAATTTTTGATTCAGTAGATTGTTTTTCTTCTGACTAATGCTTTAAAACAAAACCTCTCTAACAGGCTGAAATTTCAGTTAAGAGCAACGTGATTTAATGGTTTGTGTTTGCTTATTTTGTTTCGCATTCTGAAGGAACTCATTTCTACCTACCCAGCCAGGCAAAACACAGGGAGCACACACTCTACCTCTGGTTACTGAATATGCTTGCCCCCCACCCCTATGTGTTCTCCAGTAGCTGCCTCATCCATCAAGTATCTGTCGAACCACGCCTCAAAGCTAGGAAACTGTTCCCTCAAGTGGGAAATAAATTCCTAGAATTCAGAATTCCAAAAGTCCACTGCCTTGCAAAGTCTGCCGTGAAACTGTTATTTTGGTCTCCTTGGATAATTTTGCCTCATTTGAGTACAGTAGAATGTGAATCTGGTTTTGATTCCACTTGCCACTTACCACCTTTGTGGCCTTGGGCATTTGCTTACCCCCTCTGAGCCTGTTTCTTCATTTGAAAATTGGAGTTAATTGCACCTGCCTCCCAGGACTGTTGTGAGGATCACGTATGTACAGTTTCTGCCACATAGTAGGTACACAGTGATAGTGCTTTTGATTATGATGAGACTTTCTGCTAAAAGGAATAGATTAGCAATTTTCTGATCTGAAAACGACAGCTTATCTGGCTCTTCAGAAAGCTAATGATGCCTGGAGTTAATAGCCACAGTTGATGTTTTACTCCAAAGATGATGAGCTAAAGCAGAAATATGCATTGGAAATTCCACAGTTACTTGATTGCTCATAAACTGACAATCCAGATCACTTCAGCACCCCTACCACAAACAAAAATCCACTTTGGAGATCATTTATCTGGTTTGGCTGCTTCTGCAGACCTGATGAACAAAGTATTTTCCCAGATCTCTTTGCCATATGTGACATCCTTGCATTGATTCCTTGGCTCAGAGATGGGATTGGAAAAGAAGCAGAAAAGAAACTCCAACTATTGCCCATTTGCCGGTACCTCTTTGACACTATGATAAAAGAAAAAAAATGACTGGAGAAACTTCCAAGCACATTCTCAGGGTCACCAGGCTGTATGAATATCCAGCTGATCTCACAGGATGCAGATTAACCAATGAGTCACTTTAATGAGTAACACCTTGGACAGAATCTAGACAACTGCCTATTCCAAATTGTTCTATTGCAGTCTGGTAAGCAAATGGTATATTAGACCTCTGGGTAATAGTCTGTTTGCTGGTTAATATTCAATATATTGAATCATGCTTCTGGAAGTTAAGTTTATATTTATAAGGGACAAGAAGGACAGGTCAGGGCTTCCCTGGTGGCGCAGTGGTTGAGAGTCCGCCTGCCGATGCAGGGGACACGGGTTTGTGCCCCAGTCGGGGAAGATCCCACATGCCGCGGAGTGGCTGGGCCCGTGAGCCATGGCCGCTGAGCCTGCATGTCCGGAGCCTGTGCTCCACAACGGGAGAGGCCACAACAGTGAGAGGCCCGCGTACCGCAAAAAAAAAAAAAAAAAAAAGGACAGGTCCAGAACTGCAGTTCCATTGAAGTTACTGTCGCCATTGCCTACAACTGACTTTGAATACATTCAATTCTGTCTTTCCCAGGATAGGTAATACCACTCTGGTGAGTGTCATAATTAAGTGAATTAGAACTCACTGGCACAAATACAAGGTAGAATTTTAAAATCAGGTAACCTAATATCATGAAGGCATTATTTTAACAAGTTAGTCTGAAAAACTGTTATGTGGGAGATCTGGCAGCTCTTAGCAGATTCTTGTTCTAGTTGTAACCTTTCACAGTCAGAAGATTTGGGTTAGTGGATTTGGAAACTAATTGGTTGACATGTGATCCTAAACTGATCCATAGATTGGCAAATTCAAGCCTCTCTCCCATGGGGAAGGAGAACACTGAATAAATACATTATTCACATAAGTATGATTTACTTCCTTGTAAGGTCTAAAGACTAAGTCCATTTAGAAAGTATAAGTCAGGAAATTCTTAAGAGTGTAGACTAAATAATCAAAAGTTGAGGCCTTTCCTTTCTACTGATGTGATATAACTAACCAACTGAGCTCGTCCAAAAAATAGTTTGTGTAGCTTTTTCAATCGGTGCCAAAGACGAAGGGAGAAAATGCAAGATCATGGAGCAGGCTAGAAATGATAGTGCCATATGAAGACCTAATTAATCACTAATGATTCGTCTGCTTCATAATGGAAAGGGGTCAGAATATATTGAAGTGAAGTGCAGAAGTTATTGAGGACACTTGGTGCCTTTTCAATAGTGGATATTTTGCCGACAGCTAGTGTTTGAATTTAACAGTAACTATGCACCTGAAACAAGGAGAAAGGAAGTACTAGTCCCAGCTCTGCCACTAACCAGCTGTGCAAACTAAGAGGGTACTTTCTTCTCTGGGAATAGTTTACCAGTCTGTGAAATAAGAAGTTGAACTAAATTATCTTTGAGGTCCCTTCCACCTTTGAAGTTATATGAATCTATTTATTGGCACCATAAAGAAAAACAACGCATAAAAACTGAATATTGGGGGGTCTGTAGGCGAAATATTTGGGTAGATGATTAAGGATAGATATCATTTTCATCACCGTTAAGCTTGACCTGCTTTTTCATTCATACATGCCAGAGCCTTTGCTAAGTGCTTTAGACATTGTGCCAATACTGGTATGAAATCAGAATGCATATCCCATCTGGTATCACCATCCCATGACTTACATGAAATAGCAAGGTTAGAGTGACTACTAAAGTGATTTACATTGTTAATCTGGGAAGAATCTTGAAGAAATCTATACATAGTCTATACTTCTTTACCTTTCTAAAATGTACAGAACCTGGCATTTCTTTAACTCTATAGCCAGTGTTTTAGAGCCATAAATGAGAGGATGAAGATGTTTTCTCCACACCTTTAAGGTGCTTTCAACTCAATTTTCTTTCTCTTAGCCAGAATCTTTGCCAATAGGGAAGAATGACTGGTGCAATCAGTTACCAAAATATTTACATTTGGCTTTAGAATTTGGGGTTGGATTTTTGTTTGAAGAGGTGTTCCTAATGCTTGGGGATTTCATAACACAAGTCAAATATTGAAGCTGCACTACCAAGGGAAGACATAGGAAACATGGGGAAGTTTAGCCAATTCCTCCTTGCTCCTTCTACATGCTGAAGATGACATCTCTTAGAATGATGTATACAACCAGTCCAAGAGGAACCCCAGCCTTTCCACTAGGCTTGCTACATTTTCTCACCTCATCCACAAGAAGGTCTTGTGATAATCAACTATTGTTTCCAAAGGTCTTTGTTTCCAACTCTTGTGGGAAAATCTATTCTATACGTTGGAGTGAAAAACAAGAGAAATTGGGTTAATGACAAAAGAGAGTTAAAGTGAGTTATTCTGATGATCCATCTGTCCATAATGAAGAGCCGACTAAATTTCCATGTCATGGTGTGATGGAGTGAAAAATTATTCATGTGTAGATGTTAACAATCTTCTGCCTCTCCCAGTGCATCAAGGAGAAGTTGAGTTTTATTTTCTCGGATTCTCACTATTCCAACCTCTCCCTCCTATGTTTAGCAAAATTGACCTTTGGCCTTTTGCTATACACAATCAAGAAGAGAGAGCAAGAATATATGAGAGGCAGGGGGAAAGGATTTAGGCTTCATTCTAAACCAATATACATAATAAAGTGCTTGGACAGAGGAAAATACTGAGGAAAGAGAATTGCTCTGCCTGGAGGTCCAGGGAAAGTTGGGAGTGGGGTGGATAAATTGAAGATAGAGACACTGGAGACCTGTGGAATATGATGCAAAAAAAAAAAAAAAAAAAAGAAAGGGGTATTTAACGAGTTGCTCTGAATCTCCTTCATGGTTTTTGATTAGCACAAGAATTTGAATTGTTTTGAAATTACTTTTGGTTGCTAGACTATGTCTTTGAATAAGACCTACTCTGATACTGGACAACGAGGGTCCTTACTCTATCAAAGCTTCATAAATTTCACAAAATCATCTTTCTGTGAGGTTGAATGCCTTGCCCCTGTCGATATGCAATGACACTTCATAGCAGATCTCACAAATTGGTTTTTCCCAGTAGTTAACTACCAAAGCCCTGCCAGAGGCCTTGGCCCTAGTGAGATGCAGTCTGGTGGCAATAGCACTATCCCTCATCCCTGACATTTGGTTAGATATTGTAACTTTCTCCAGTGCTTTGACATCAATTTTCTCTTCTTCCATCCTCACGGCATCTCTACTAGGTAGGTAGGACCAGGATGCATATCTCTATTGTCCTTTGCCAGCAAGTAATTGGCAAAGACCACAAATCCTTAGGCCCCTAATCTCAATCCTCCTTGAGAGATCCCTCGGAGAATTCAACAATGAATTGTCTGTGATCCAAAGGACCACTTGATACAGGAGACACTTGAGAACAGATAAGGATCGTGTCAACTGTCCATTCTTCTAGGTTCTCTGTTCTGGGTCTCCATATTGAAGCAGATCAACAGAAAGCAACTTACCTTAACCATAATACCTTAGTGTTCCAACAGAAAATGGCTCTTACTGACTTAAGATTTGACAGTTTACACACATCCCCTTTTTTCGAAGGGGAAGAAAAGACATTTCCATTTGAAGATTATACCTGTATCTTTTGTAAAACCACATTGTCCATTATAATAAACACTACCTATTGTACAAGGAATTACATGATAAATTCCTCTTAGAATTCAGTGGCAGGAAAAAAAACCTGGGCAGATGAACTCACAGGCTTTTTTTTTTTTCTCGACAGAGAACCATGTGACTCAATTTTGTTGTTTTCTTCCATTTTTACCTTAACTGCCAAGAAACTCAGAGTAAAACTTAGTGGTCAAAGACAGTGATTTATCATAGGGCTGTCTGAACTTTCTAGTTCTATTTCCTGTAACTTTTTCTTCTGTTTTTAATTTGAATTGATCTGTTTTTATATGCTCTTAAAATTTGAAAACCACCCTAGTCTATTTTAAGTAGGCATGTTAGGGAATCATAGACCAAGAGACTCTCAAAGTAGGAAGAGATCTTCAAAGATCATTTATTGCAAACCCCCTACAATCCTAGAAATATCATCTACTCTCTCCCCACCACATGGTCATTAAGCCTCTATCTGAATACCCCTAATAACAGAGAACTCACTATCTTTGAGACTCAAACATTCATTTTTGGACTGCTCTGATTTCTAGGAAATTCTTCCTTATATTGACCTTATGTTTCAAGCTTCCATCATTTGATTCAGATTCTGTCTCCTGAGACCACCTAAAACAAAGTGAAATCCTGCTCTTCATTGTAGCCTTTCACATGCATCAAAACAGCTATCATGCTCCCCCTTAGTTCTTTAGTCTCCACTTTTCTTGGCTAAGTATTATAATTCCTAAAATTGGCTCCTCTCAATGCCTTAAGAGAAAACCATAGTAAACAATAATTGGATTATTTTCAATGCATGAATGGAGACCATTTTTGCTATCAAAAGACAGTGGCTATCAAGATAAAAAAAGGTTAAGCAACAATGGCATAATAGAAATGTGACTTAATTTACCTCTTGGAAATTTTATGAGGGAAATATAAAAACAGTACTGCTTTTCAAATGAAAAGCAAGATATTTAACCTCAACTTAATAAACACCACAAATACAAAATACATTTTTGTATAATGGTTAACTACATTATATATATATAAATTTATATAGAGATACAGATAGAGAAGGGTGGTGAGAGATAGAGAGATGGATGGAAACACTGGAAAAATATTAAATAAAAAAGGAAAAGAGATGAAAATGCACAGAGGGAAGATATACAGAGAGGCATAGAAACATTCATTTATTCATTCACCAAATATTTATTGAGTGCCTTTTATATATGTCAGGCACTGTGCAGAGTACAAAGATGAATTGAACATGGTTCCTGCCATCAAGAAGCTTGTAACATTTTTTTTTTTCTCTCTAGAATGAAGTATAGTAGAGACAACAAGACAAATATACAAATAGCTAGAAAACAAGTTAATATTATATAACCATTAAAGAAGTATAGGTACAATTATTACAGGACTTCAGAAATAGGGACATATCACTAGTGGGAAAAAGGAAGGCTTTTTGGAGAAAGTGATATTTGACTAGACTTTGAAGGATTGGCCTCCTATGGTGGTATTCAGAGGGAATTTCAGGTAGAGGGAAAAGCATGAATAAAGGCATGGAATCAGAAAAGGTCAGGGGAAAGAGCAAGCACTAGGTTTGGGCTAGAGCATAAACTGTAGAAAGAGGATAGAGAAGATTATAAGATCTGAGCTTTAATCCCAGAAAGGTACACTGAAATATAGATAGAGGTATACCCAGAGAGAGAAAAAATTTACTTCTCTGGAGTAACATAACCATCTTTTGACACCCTTTTGGAACACTGTCACTACAAACCATTAAAATAGTGTTGCACTTTATAGGCATAAATAAGGATATTTCATGTTAATATTTGTCCTTTGAGGACAAGAAACCAAGTCAACCCAAGTCTGACCTATGAGACAGGTTCTGCAGACTCACAACCATCCAACTGAATTTAATCTGACCCTAGATTGCTCCTGGACCAAGGGATACCCAAAAGAACAAGCAAGTCTTGCTTCTTAGTCACATCAAATATGTCCCAATTAAGGTAATATACTGCTACTTATAAAGAACCTACCTCCATCAGCTAGTCCCCTAGAGGATTCTAAGCATTTGCTTGGAGCAATTGCTTTTCCTTTGATCTCTCATTCCAGAAAAGCATGGTCATGAGAAATTCACCGGGGACTACTTCCCATGCTGGGCTCAATCACCCTGAGGTAGCTGCAGCCAGTGAGTGCAGGGGCAAAGTTCCTCCCTGGCCAGACTATTCCCGCTGGGTACAGAACTGTACCCACAACTCAGATTTCATGGCTCTGGAGGAGAAAGGTGTTGTCAACAATAGTAATCAGAATTGGTTCTTATCTCGCTTTGAAATTTGCAGGCTTGGTTCTCCTCTGACTTCCCTCCCCATATACTGGAGCTCTTATTTGGATGATGGGCACAGTGAAAATATTCCTAAGATGTCCTCTGAAGTCAGGCCTCTTCTCAGGTATTTCTGAGACTTTAATTCTATAAATAGGACTAAGACCATGTGCTTTCAAGTAACAAATGAATCCATAAGGCTGGGCAGAATTGGAGGATTGTTTTTCATCTGCTCGGGCCAAATCAACTTAGGAACATGTATGGCTCTGGATGAGATCCTGTCTGCATGATAAAGGTGATTTAGTGACCAAGGAATCTGCAATTTTTTTTTCTCTCTCTCTCTGGACTGTGATGTCAATAGTCACCTAGCTCAAAACACCCCAAACCAAAGTATTCCTGCTAAGCTTATGCCCATACGTATACTTAGGGGTCTTTCCCCAGGATATCTAAGGAGTGTTCCTAAGGGTCAAGGGTTGTCCTTGATAACTCAGATCTCTTTTTGACTTGGTAAGAGCAGTTCCTCTTTTACTAACTAGATAGTGACTTTAGGAAGACAGCTTCTCCTCTCTGGACCTTAATGTACTTTTCCACATTTCAACAAGGTTGATGGTCTCCAGGGCCCTGCCAGGTCTATAACTCTATGTGCTCACGTTCATTTGCTTGGAATTAGGTCACCTTTGAAAAATCTTTAGTGGCATCTGGAGCCACTCTAATTTGCAGTGAGCCAAAGTTAGAAAATAGATTAATAGTCACCTCTGTTCTCAGTGCCTCTTTGAAAGAGATCCACTATTGCTTATCCTGCAGCAAATCCAAACTGGAAAGGAGGTAAGATAGCACAGTTTTTACAAACCACTCCAGAGAAACCCAAACAACATACAAATAACAGATGTATTGTAGGTTTTTAAAAGGTACCTTGTGTCTGTGTTTGTGGTCTACCTATCAGTCATCTTGAGCTGAGAAGACAGCATGGACCAGAGAAGGGGTAAGAGAGAATCGTATTGCACAGATTCCATTATTTTAATGGGCTAGGAGTAACCAGCCAGGTGGGAAATGTGCTTGATTAAGTCGACTAGCTTTGGCTGAAGAGGAGGCTAAAATAAAAGGGCCAATCCATTGTGGCCTTTTGTCTAATTAATGCTTACTTGATTCAACTGAGTTTTCAAGTTACATCCAATTGTTTGATGTCACATAGATGTGACCACCCAGTGTACGAAGTATTACCATTTGGCCGTTTGCCACCTCCCACTCCTTGCAAGTTGATTCCACTTGGCTTAAGGACAAGAATGTGATGAGATGAGTAGCTTGGTAATAAAGTTGTTTATACTAAGTCTAAGACAAGGTAGGCAGAATGGGAGTCCTTGGAACAACACTTTTTGGTAGAGTAGTTTTGTGTAGTAAACCAAGTTACAGATGAGGTAGATAGCCATCTGCTATCTCCTCCTGCTTAGCTACATCCAGTGAAATAAGGAATAAGTGGATCACTGAAAGCTGCCCACAATCTAAACAGATTCAGCCTCCGCCACCAGACATATGAGTAACACTGCCAGCAATAAAATCAAATAAAAGTAAAGTGGACTAATTTGAGAATCAGGCTGACTTCAGGTATTCTTTGGCTGGCTGGATGTTATAATAACATGCAATAATCTATGAAGTGAGCCCAAACAGGAAGGATAAAATAGAATAAATGATTTAAAGGGATTTTGAGCAATTTCAATTTCCTTTGTGCCTTTCTGTGTTTTCTAAATTTTCTACAATGAACATGTATTGCTGTTGAGATCAGTAAGAAAAAAAATCTAAAAAGATTTAAATAATCCCCCATGGGATGACCATTCTGTTACGTTACGTTTGTAGAGTACAGTCCAACCTCAAGTAAGCAGAACCCAACTTGAAGTTCATCAGCATTTGGCTTTCTTTTTCCAATAATCCATTTTGAGTAGAGCCAAATCACAAGAAAACAAACAGATATAAGGGATGTGGTGAAACTGATTTAAATAGCTATTTGAAAACCTTGTTTAAGTTGTTTCCTAAATATTTTGTTTTGCACAAAGAATATAGTTTATTTAGGAAAACATCATTTTGAAAAAATCATTTTGGTCCCTCTTAACCACCAACTCAAGCTCCTGTGTTATTAGTGACGGATGAATAGAGAAATATAAGAATCAGGCTATACTCCATTAAATAAATCAAATGGTACATGAAAGTAGAGAGTGTTTTTCTTCTCCATAAATAATTAAAACACTAAGGCAAATTGAAGAAAGCTTAGTTTTGGTCAATGCAGAAGGCCTTAATGAAAAAGAATCCAAGAAAGGATGGATGATTTTAGATAGAGGTTCATGATAGAATCAAGCAAAGGGAGATGTGATCATGACCAAGACAGGACTAGCAGGCTAGACAAGGTAGGCTTGGTTGGCATGCTGGACTAGAGAAATACCAAAGGGGGAACTAAGGGGTAGGATTCGATACAGAGCTAGCGATCACACTCAGTGGATCTTATGGCTCACTAAAAGACTTTGGCTGGTCAGTGCTCACTTTACAGGGCCAGCCCAGGGGCTAGTCAGTCCCTGGGGTTAAAGCACTACACGATGTCTGGGAGAATCCTGATCCATGGCACCTACAGCTGCATCCTCATTCCCCCTACCTTGCCCCCCAAAATCCTTCCATATTCATATAAGAGGGCAGTACCACCTCCCATAGAAGTAAAGTCATGTTTTAAGTTGGTACCTTTCTTTGAAACTTCCCTCAGGCTTTGCCTCTTTCTAGAAGTCTTAAAAGTTCAGCTTTTGACTGAACCTTGCCACCAGTAGAAGGTGATATTTCATGTCTCCTCCTCCACTGCCATGTCTAGAAAAAGGGATTAGAAACTCAGTTCGAGGAGATTGAAAGGCAACTTGAGCCTTTTCTGCGTCCTCTTGAACAGCTTTAGTATAGTAAATAGACCACCCTGAGGCTGAGAGAAGTGAGCTTCTGTGAAGAGAGTAGTCCAAGGGCGCTTTGACTGAAGATTGAGGGAAAAATGCTGGGAAGAGCTTGTGACTCTAAGCTCAGATTCAGGGTGAGCTGATAATGGAAAAATTAAATATTAGTGAGAAAGGTATCAAATTATACCTTAGGCATTTCTCTCTTTAAAAAGGCTTGTTCTAAAAGAATTAACTGCTTTACTGGCTGATATGTTTGGGTTCAGCTGTTTTAATAAAGAGATTATTTTTTATAATAAAAGAGAGGAAAAGCTTGCTTAACTATTTTAAACATGCCTGTGACTTAAGCCTTATTGCTTCGGTCCATGTGACTGTAGCAATCCACTGCCAATAACCCCTTGAAAGTAGGAAAACTAAAAGAATAAAGTAAAAGCAAATGTTCAAAGGGATTTAGTTTAAGGGCAGGGGTAGGGGCTTGAAAGGCAGGGTGGACAGGGGAAGGGAGGGAAAGTACCAAACTGTAAGAGAATTGCTCAAGTCAATCTACGACCGCTATATCTTTTACCCTAACAATATCTCTTACATCTCTTCCGTCATGTTCAGAATGTGACCCTGAGGCCCAGTGAGATACTCACCTAGCAAGGACAATTCAATTGTATTGCCTAGATTCTCCTTACTTAGACAAGAAAAGAGACCATGACAGTCCTGGAAAGATTTTGAGTAATAAGCAATCAGAAAACAAAGGAACTTCTTCTTAGCCCTCAGTTATCCAAACAACACAGTTAACCAGACTCTTCTCCCCCCTCCTCTTCCCTATGCATTCCAGCCAACTGAGGTCACAGCGCACTGGGATTCAGATGTATGTTTGCTGGAAGATGTTTTATCCTGGCACTAGTCTCACAGTATCTGAGTTATAAATTGTGCCCATTAAATACTTTCTAGAGATTCAAACGAAACGAAAAAGAAAACAAAGTGCCTCCTACTTTTTTTCTGTGAAAATAGAGAGCTTCTTATCTTAGTCCAAGTAGGGTCTGCTCTTTTAGAATGACTAAACTTGGAGGTGGTTCTCTGCCCTTCCTTAGGGTTCACATCCATTGTAGTATACATTCAAATGGCCTTTTGGTGATAGCTGTGTAGTGAGTGAAGCTTATTAAAGTTACTTCCCAGGGGCCCCCTTACAGTGGAATTAGGCTTGAATAACCCTAGACATTGGTCATCATCCTCAGAGGTATAGTCGTTCACTAATTTCTTGCCCAGGCAGAACAATTTGTTGAACTGGAGTGAGCTTTTCCATTGCCTCACCAAGAGAAGATGCCAATCTTGGAGCCCTTTGCTCCTGGGTGGGAGAAAGAGAAAACAGTAAGTATACCTTCTCCATCCTAGGCCTTTCACAGGATTTCAATATGAATGATTCCAAGCCCTGCAACATCATGCTACTCCACCAGCAGTTTGCAAATTGCTAAACTTTCCTGGGTCGTTGAACAAATAAACATAATTACATTTGTCAGGATTCCATAATTACAATTGCATAATGTTGCTATTTACAAGGTTTTTACAGATTTAACAAAAAAAGAGAAGGCACATTAATACATAGGTAATTCTCAACTTCCTAATAAGATGTGTCCTAAACATTTATAAGTCAATGACTTGGAGTTTGGAATGCCTTGCTGCATAGAAACTGTGTTACATATGTGGTGGTCAGGTTTCTAGGCCAGTACACAAAGGCTGATTGAACCCACATGAAGCAGAGTTATATTAGCCCTCTGGCTGAGGTCCTAGGTCCTGAGAGCAGAAGGAAAAGCATTCATTCTTCCCATTCTTTGGGTCCAAGGAAAACCCAAAGCAAAAGTTTTAAAGTAGAGGAATCTAAACTGACTTTTCCACCCTCATACTTGTTTCACACATCTCCTAGGGATCCATTGCTCATGTCTTGTCCCAAGTCTTCCACTATAATCCTTCATTCTTCAAAACTGCCAACTTCGGGCTTCCCTGGTGGTGCAGTGGTTGAGAGTCTGCCTGCCGATGCAGGGGATGCGGGTTCGTGCCCCAGTCCTGGAAGATTCTACATGCCGCCGAGCGGCTGGGCCCGTGAGCCATGGCCACTGAGCCTGCACATCCGGAGCCTGTGCTCCGCAACGGGAGAGGCCACAACAGCGAGAGGCCCGCGTACTACCAAAAAAAAAAAAAACAAAAACAAAAAACTGCCAACTTCTTCATTTCTCCTAGTCCTGATGAAAATGAAACTTCCCAGTCCTCCTGAGCATCTAGCTCAGTTCACCTTCATTATGATATTAGTGATGAATCGCCTCTTACCCTCCAAAATGTATATCTATGGTTGGAAGAGGAGGCTTGTCAACCCGAAATGAACCCCAGTTGGTGAAATTTAAGGGAAAGTAACAACCTCTAGGAAGTTTTAGGAAGTGGTAGATATTGGAGGACAGGAGGAAGGAGCTACTAGGTAGGTAGCAGGGTGCAGCCTGAAAGGCAAGCCCTGCAGTCACTTCGCCAAAGCTATGCCCCCTTTCACAGCATCTTTCCTTCCTCCCTGTCTGACACCACAATGCTCTCTCAAGGTTTCAAGTGTCTCCTCAATGGCTCCCGTGGTAGTGGCAGCACGTGTGAGGCATTCCTAGATCTTGTGGGTATTTTATAAGTTGAGTCTATCTCACTAAGAGTCAGCCTGAAAATTCATAGAAAGTTGGAAACATTCTGGAATAGGTGGTGTTAGTCAGTGGCATCAACATAGGACATTTAATGAAAGGTAAGTGAGATGTCTGGGAGCTCTTGGATTTAGGTCAAGCCTTCTGAAATTTGTTAAGGGGGCTCTTTTTTTTTTTTTCGCGGTACACGGGCCTCTCACTGTTGTGGCCTCTCCCGTTGCAGAGCACAGGCACTGGATGCGCAGGCTCAGCAGCCATGGCTCACGGGCCTAGCCACTCCGCAGCATGTGGGATCTTCCCGGACTGGGGCACGAACCCATGTCCCCTGTATCGGCCGGCGGACTCTCAACCACTGCGCCACCAGGGAAGCCCGAGGGGGCTCTTTTTTGAGGACTTTTGTGATTTGTACAGCCTGCCAAGGCCATTGTGGTCAATTAACATGCTGCTTAAAGCACAAGTGCTGATGAGGCCAGGATCAGAGGTCAAATCCACTTTGGGGCCAATTGACTTCAATCCGTTCCACAGATGCACAGCCCACCGAATCTTGCCCTCTATCAAGGGGATCCAGATGAGTGAGTGTAAATGGCCTCAGCTACATCCATCTCCAGTGCTGGGAAAGCGCTACCAAGCACACAGCAAACGACGGCGAGTCAGCTGCAGTGTTTTCTGCTGCAAACTCCAACACATTCTTAGGAATGGATAGATTCTTGTGCGGTACCTCCAATGCCTGTGCCACCCTGCCAGAGGGAAAACCCTTCAAGAGCTTCCAAACCCTTTCCTGCTGTGAGAGAGAGACAGAGACAGAGGCAGAGACCAAGACTGACTGTGTGCTGTGTGTCTTGGGTGTTTCCTTCCCCACAGGAAAGAATGTCTTGGAGATTGGATGAATGTGTGTCCCAGTTGATTATCTGCTTGTATTGGTTAGGAGGAAAGAACAGAGCCAGGTCCCAAGTGGCAGGGTGGCAGAGGGTGGTGCAGGGGGCCGCAGGGCAGCCATATGCTCAGTGCAGAAGCTTTCTGAAGCATAAATGTTATGACACATAGAGGGTACCTGTGATAGTCACAGAAATGAGGATGCATGGGTTTTCTTAGGAGAAAAGAGTCATCGAGAGCTGACAAAGTCAACAAAGGCTAGTGGAAATATAGGAAGAATGTGGATGCCTTTGGTAGCTGCTGTTGGAATTGTGATTATTCTGGAACATGTTAAAAAGACAAGGGAGCAGGAGTGTGTGGAGATGCCCTAATGTTTACTTTAGAATCGTGTGATTTCCAAGGATATGTGGAGAGAGCAATGGGTCTGAGGGTCAGTGTCTCCATGAAAGAGAGAATAAGAAAGCAAGATAAAGAAAAGATACTGACAGGAGCCCAATAAAGCAATGGATTCCTCAGAGATAAATACATGGGGAGAATTCTTGATAATTAGGCTCTTGTTGCTGCTTAGGAATGATACCCTTCTAGTAGGGGAGGAGGGATGAGGGAAATTGTCGTGAATCCGAGCCAGGCAGTCAAGGAGTTGCCAGTCTTATTTTGGTTGGCAATACAAACCTCAGAAGCAATTGGGCAGGGCCTGCAGAGGAAATGACATAAGCATCCCCTCGAAGATGATGTTGCCAATAGATCCTGGGAAAAGGGGGTCGTTGCAATATTGCTGTGTGGCTTAAGTAGAGGTGAGTCTCTAAAGACCAGAGGTGGCTCACCGTGAGGCCCAAGTGCTCACAATGAGACAGATGGGTGCACCTGCCTGATAACTGGATAACAAGGCCAGCCTCATTAACATTCAAATACGTTATCAGTGAGGAGGTGAAGATCTCTCTAAGGCCGGGGCAGCTGACCTCCCTCAGATGCAGCTTGCTCTGCAATAGGCCTCCCCACAAGGTTTTTGCGCAACTCAGTGGAGCTTGGAAATTCACCAACTCCATCACACTCTGCCAACGGAATGTAGGCTGAGACCGGCACCCATGCCAAAGGGAGCCCCAGCTTTGAATATTTGGCCAGTTCCTGGGCTCTGTTTTCCTGCTGGCCATTACCTTACGGCTTGTTTCTCACCAGCTGCTTTTCTGCTTTTCTTCTTTGGAAGGCTGTGATCTCCACTGGTTGCAGGCCATGGCCCACTTGTCTGCGGGGCAGGAGAGAAACAAAAATAGTTAACGAAGAGAGTGTGGCAGAGAGGGGCATGGGAAGATGCTAACTAAGTGTGATCTCCACTTACCCATCTTTGCCCACTGGTGGAGGCACGGGAAGGGGCTTCGTGAAGCCTTTTTTTCCAACCAGCCAGAAGGTCTCTTCTGTGCCTTTACCCTTATTATAGAAAATATGGAAAATCTTAAACGTGCTATAACCAATTTTCCTAAAGAAGTCCTTCTGGTCAATAGGGTGCAAACATTCCGTTTGGCTCAGAAACTGCCTCTGCTTTCCCCTTATCACCACTCCCTGGAGTCTTCCTTCCTACACGGCTTCTTTGCCATATATACCTAAGGCTCAGACAAGCTCCATAAGCTGCCACAGCGGCCAGATGAAAAGCAAACAGCATTTCAAGCTGTCATCCAGATGTTTTGTCTACCCGCTGCCACGCAGCTCCATCTTTGGGAATACGTGGATGTTTCGCTTCATAACAACCAAACATCTGTACGTTCAATCAAAGATTCCATTTGTCATTTTTGCCATCATCTTTTGGAATTAGGCAACCCATTGTCTTTTGTATCTAGAGTACATACGTTCAGAGTCCACCTCCATCCCCAACACTCCACCATCCAATGGTTCTCACAAAACCCAAAAAGGGAATAGAAATGGACAGCATGCCATGCAACTTTGATCTTAAGCCCAGGGCATCCTGGCTGCTTTGAGAAGTCTGCATTTCTGCAATGTTCTTTTCTTCCTGCCAAGGGAGTCTTACAGAGAGAGACCCCAGGGAGGCCTCCACCTACAGCCCCATTAGTTGACTGTCAAGAACCACAGGTCTGAGAAGAGGAAGGGAATGTAAACTCAAGTTCATTGCCCCAGAGCCTGCGTGATGACCTCAGAAGAGCCAAATTTTCTGCCTCTGCCCTGTCCTCCCCTCTTTCCAATCAACCCTCCTCAGCAATGTGGTTCTCTCTCCTGCTTTCAATTCTTTTTTCTCTGTCCTCTCATTTTCCCCAATCCATAAGGGAAAAATGTGTTTACTAAGACTGAGAAAAGTAATGGGATGTGTTTCCAATTCATTAATCTGAAATAAGGTCTCACTCTCGACAGATCTCATTTGGAACAGTTCTAAATAGTTTAACTTAGAAATTCCAATGAGGTGTGACCCCTTTAAATATCAAATCCATTATTCCCTATTTTACATCACATATATCCAGCCCTTAACAATCACAACAACAACCATAATAATAATTAGCACATTTAATTGGAGAATCTCAAAGCATTTCGCAAATATTTGGTTCAAGGCTCTGAACGAGCCCTCCGTGAGGTGAGTAGGAAGAGAATACCACGACAGCCCGACCTCCATGAACAGGCAGCCAACCCACCCTAAACCTAAACCTCAAATAATTGGACTGTTTGGGGCCACTCTGTTTTCAGAAGAAGTGAGCAACTTAAAAATATGCTCCCATCACTCATTCTTACCTTTATTCCACCCTCGTGGTGTCAGGGCCGGGAATACAGAGATGGCTCTGTCCTTAAGGAGCTCACAGTGTAATTAAATAAAAACAATTATCAGGCCATGTCTTGGGCCCTAAACAGAAGCCCAAATCTTCTGCTTCCTCAGCTCCTTATTTTCCTCACAGAACCTAGTACAGTGTCTCGTATAGAACAGGTGCTCAGTAAATAGACTGTTCCATTAACTGGCACTCTCATTCCTTGAGTACTTGGAATACTCAAGGTGTCATTGTACCTCATTTTGGTAAAACATACTCTCAGAACTTGACCCCAACCCCCAACCATAGTTGACTATTTTTCTTGAGCTCTAGGGGCTATCAGGACAGCATGCCAATCCCCAAGGGAGATTTGCAGATGCCAGGATTGTCTTAGATATTTGGGTGAGTCCTGGGACATACTGGCATGCCAAAACCAATGGTTGCAAAATAGGATGGAAGTGTTATGGACTCAGGCAAGCTTCCAAATCAAAGAGTATGCTGGGGAGCTCCAGGGGCTCTCTGAGGTTTTGGAGCCCATCCAGGAGAATTCTTAGAATCCTAGCTCTCTGTTTACCCACCCTACTTTCAAAAGTCTGCTGAAGGGAGGTGGGGGGGGGGGAAACAAGTATGCAACAACTGAAGCCTAAAGTGAACTCTCTGACTCAGTATCAATCCCTAGGCAGTCCCAGAGACCTCCCAAATAATAGCACTTTACTTTGGCCTGACACTTTTAAGATACTTTGGCACCTCCTGTCTTATTTAATCCTCACAAAAACTGTGGAAAGTAGGTTTATTATTAACCTCATTCTGCAAATGGGGTCCCTGAGGTTTATGGTGATAAAATGACTCGTCAATAAGTAGGCATAGCTGGGACTTGAACCCAACCCTACTAGACTACAAATTTTATTTATTTATTTTTTACTATGACTTTGCTATATTTTATTGAGGTATAATTGACATAAAACATTATATTAGTTTCATGTGTACAACATAATGATTCGATATTTGTATATATTGTGAAATGATCACAACAAGAAGTCTAGTTAACACCTTAGACTCCAAATTTTCAGTGTTCTTCCCTCTACACCATATAACTTTTCCAACACACTGGAGTCAAGGGGCAGGTCTAGAGGCCAAAAAGCAACTGCGGGGAATTTTAAAGCTTGTGATTAATGATCTGCCTGATAATCACAGGTCAGAAGAGGCCTCCATGTTGAGAAATGGAAGCACAGAGAAGATGAAGTTACTTGTCCAATGTCACACATTGAGTCATTGATGGGACAAGAATTATGGACCAGACCTTCTGACCTTCATGACTCTGTCAATACAACCTCATTACTTCTTAGCTCAGTTGCTGGTGTGTAAATGTCCACCTCTGGCAAGGACAACAGAAACCAACTAAGAACAACCATTTGGGGAAAGTTTTTCAGAATGTAAACCTACCTAAGAGGCCCTGGCAAATATATGTGATAAGCCTAGATATATACAAAGTCTCAGCAAGGAGCTTCAAACTTGTTAGGAAAACAGTAACTGAAACAGGACTCATTCATGTAAGAGAAGAGGTAATAAGATGACTTATCGCCAGGCCATTAGGAGAAAAATATTGAAAAAAGCAGAAATGGCCAGTTAAGCACTGATGATTCTGTGCCAGTATAGTACAAGAAGAGGTTGGAGTAGGCAGGGGAACAGCTTCCCAGAGAGTATGAGCTTCTTGTCTCTAAATGTGTCCGCCTCTAAGCTTCCTCATTTTGGTCTCTTTCTTTGTATCCCCCTCCCACTCAATTACTCAACTTCTCTGTGTTCTCCTCTCTCAGCCAATCCAATCCACATCTTTGATCCCACTAAAAGAAACAACTTAAAGCGTCATCACTCCAGTGAAGGAAATGGGATGGGGGGTAGAGGGGAGAAGAGTGTTGTTGTTACTGGATCCAAGCCTTGAGCTGAAGAGAAGAGGCTCTGATGGAGGAATTTTAAGCGTCAGCCAGCTGGAAGGAGAGGATGTTTTTGGCCATCAGCTTTGAAATCACACCTGGCTGGCCATCAAATGTGGTCCTTCTGACCCAGGCACTACAGCGGTTCTTGCTTTCCAGCAGCACAGTGTGGATGGGGGTGGGGGGTGGGGGGTGGTGGAAATGTTAAATCAGAATTTCTAAAGTGTGCTGGTGATGTGGTCTTATTGGGGATGTATTGCATGCCCTCAAGGGACAAGGAATCTTCTGTCCCCAAGTCCCTACTAGGTAATAGCCAATACCTGCCTCTGGTGGGGAGGTAGAGGTACAGAGACAGAAAAGATCTCCCCTCCTCTCCCTTCCTTTCCCCTGGGGCACCCTCTCTTCTTCTCTCTCAGTATCTCCCCGTCAATCTCTCTTCCTCAGGAGGCCCCTGCCACCCCAATAACCAAGGCCTGACATGGCCTTTGGGGAAGCCTCTCCCAGCCTCTTCCCCCAAATTCCCTGGGGTAGGAGAAACTGTGAAGTTGCAAAGGGGCCTTTTAAAGTAGTCCTGCTTTTGTATGTGAACCACCCAAAGATGTGATTGCTCCTGAATGGTATTTGGGGGGTAATAAAAGCCATGGGGATGGGGGTATATTTTTCCTTTTCAGTTTCAAAAGTGGCAACTCTTCAGCTCTTAAATCCTCTCTTAAATGAGGGAATCTGTGTCTAGTAATACAGGCAGGCAAGTGCTTCAGTAAACCAAGCCACCTTTGTCCTCTTCTGCTGAGAAATGACCAAATATATAGAGGGATCACAAACGCCTTGGGTGATTTGATTCATTGCCTAAGTAATATCGTCACCCACATCCTATCTTTGTGCTCTCTGCAGAGGTGGGAAAGAAACCTCTGTCCCCTAATAAGTGACCCATACCCCCTGCTAGAAGATATTAAGGATCTATTGGAAGGGACAACCTAAGACTAGCCATAAAGGGAATTAATTGATCAACTAGAACCAGGCCTTCCAATCTTTGACTTCTGAAATCCTTTTATATGTAAATTGCCACTATTTGGGGTAGGCATGCAAATGACAGAGACAAATTGTGCATCACTCACTGCCCGGATTTTGCTTTGCCCAAGAATAATCACTGGGGAAATAATTTTCATGGACAATGGTATCATAGAAAGACTACTGAATGGGAAGTCAGGCTTCCTGGGTTATGGCTTGACTCTGCTATCAACTGACTATATGACCCTGATCAAATTACTTCACCTTTTTGGGCCTCGGCTCTTCATCTGAAAATGGAGTTAAATTATCAAATCTCTAGAGTCTCTTACAGTTGGGATGACCAGGGGCCCTGGAGTACCCAGAGGAAGATGAAAAGAATCCAGTGGAAATGGTGAAAAAAGAAAAAGGAATATTACTATAATCCTGAATCCCAGATCAAGTGATAGTCCTAACAGAGAAAAGGCACTATAAAATGTTTGTCTTTCATCAGAACTGACTGGTTCTTGGGGAAAGACATAAAGCCTCTCCGTAAACAGGGGGTCAATGTTGTGGATGAAAAATCAGAAAGGAGAGCCACCAAGCAGATGGACAGAAAACCCAAACTCCCCAACACTGTAGCACTGCCACATACTAAATGAAATGGAAGTTAGAAAATGTAAATAATAGTGCCACTCAGGGCTTCCCTGGTGGCGCAGTGGTTGGGAGTCCGCCTGCTGATGCAGGGGACACGGGTTCGTGCCCTGGTCCGGGAAGATCCCACATGCTGCGGAGCGGCTGGGCCCGTGGGCCATGGCTGCTGAGCCTGCGCATCCGGAGTCTGTGCTCCGCAACGGGAGAGGCCACAACAGTGAGAGTCCCGCGTACCGCCAAAAAAAAAAAAAAAAAAAAAAAATAGTGCCACTCACTGAAATGCAAATTCTGGGCAATTTTTTAAGAGAGAAAAATGCAACTCCTAGTCAGAAAAATGCAGAGGGATTTTAACGACCCTTCTCACTGTAGCCATATTTTAAAGGAATGAAAAGTGAGGCAAAAAGGAACAATCTTTTGGGAACCAGAAATGGAGCTGGAACTTCTGCCCAAATTATAATCAGACACCCAGGTAAACTCTTTCAGCAGACCATGACCTCTCCAGGAGCAGGTGTGTCCAAGTGGTTTGACTCAAAAAACAAAAGGACATTATACCTTGAGCTCTGTCCTTCCTCGAAGCTCCACTTCATAGCCTTCACTCAGGGTTCGAAGAATTGTCACCGTGCTGTGACTGACGTGAATGCGATAAGCTGTAAAAGCAAGAGAGGCATGACTTTGGATCTTTTCAGGTAAAATCAGTGAGAAAAATATTAATGTAATAAATGCCCCCACTTCTAAATGAACTAGACCCTAAGCAAAGTCCCTGAGAGAGAGAGAGAGAGAGAGCTTTAGTTAGAGTTTCACAGGAGGAGGAGAGGGAGATGGATGGCCTTCCTCACCAGGCCAAACACCAAATAAAACATTAGCTGTAGCACCTATCAGCCTCCTAGACACTATCTCAGATGAAAGACCATGTGATAGAAAGGTGTTCATTCAACTTGAGGTTTGAGATGAAGAAAAAAACAACCACTACTTGGCTCTTAGCTGAAGCGTGACCTCATCTGAGGGAAGTTAAGCTTCAGCAGCCACTCTCACAGGCTGCTGCTGGATCTGAACCCCCAAGGTTTGCACATCCTACTTAAGAGGCAAAAGGGTGTCTCTTCCCTATACATCCATCCAACTGTCTTTCAGTATTGCTGAACTTAAAACATCAGAGAGAAATGTACCAAGACCTCTGCCAACATTCTGTGGTGACTACTTCTATAGCTGTCCTTTGGGTGGGTGCCTCTAGCTGTGTACACACATGAATGGATCATTTTGCAACTAATAATCCCAACTGAGGATGAGAGCTTTATATGAGGAACTATGACTAAAACTTCTTTTTAGAAATTAAGTCTAATTCTTTGGTGAAGAACAATCATTTAACTGAGGTAGGATCCTTAACTGTCCTGAAAACTGTCATCCTATGAAGTAAGACCTTGTTCAAGTTGTGTTCAATAAAAGTACAAGACAGTCTCACACACACTTGAGAAAGTAATTCTTTTAGAATCTGAGTACAATCTGAGTAACAAGTCATGGCCGAAAAGGACTGCAAGAAATTTCTGATGTGTTCTACAATGACTTTCCTTCTCTTGACAGCTCAGTATTGTTTATATCTTCCGCACTACCTCATGGTCACCCAAAACCTCTGCTCCAAAAAGGTTGTCCCATCCTTAAAATTCACCTAGTGTGTCCCTAGCCAGCCCTATGTGTGACATTCCACTAGCATCTTGTTGTGAGGGAACATTTCAGTAGAATAATCCTACTGACGGGGAACACACAGCTCAATACCACCATCCAGTTGTGTGGCAAGGAAGATCACTCCAGGGCTGGGTTACTAGTCACTTCCACTCCAGAATCAGTAGATTCAACTGAGCATAAAGGAGGTATTGATGAAATTGATTTTTTTTAAAAATAGACCTATGACACGTCCTAGTCTCATATCCAACAATGAAGTTAGTCTACCTCTTTACAGATCTTCATGAAGTTAGTCTACCTCTTTACAGATCTTCACTCAGGAGTGGCGCTTAATGTGGTATTTCAGTCACAGTCATTAGCTTCCAGAAAAGCACTCTAACCAGTTCCTGTAGTGCAGAGACCACATATGTATGCTTCTTTGTATCCCTCATAATGCCTTCCTTGCATAGTCAGTGCTTAATATACACTGCTGTGCATGATTCACTCCATTTTCTCCTTCCTAGCTGATCACTGGACAAGGTGCTGCCTGAATCTGAAAATTCACTTTCTGCTCTCAACTCCGTATTTCCAACGTGAAATGTGTAGAGTGAGTTTCCCTAGTGCAGACCAGAATATGACTTCAGTGTTCTACAAGCTTACATCAGTCCAGAGTACTGTGCCAAATCTGCATTGCGTTTCCATGATCAATTTCACTTCCTCTTGGGTTGCACTTCCAGAGCAAAGTTATATGCGTGCAGCAGTTCCTGGATGACTCGTTCCATGGCCTCTGCCATATCTGTGGAGTTCGAAGACTTTCGCAGATGTCAGAAAATTTATTCTGACAACAGCTTCTAAGTTCCATGCTGCCTCCTTAATCATGGCTGCACAGGCTAGATTGACTAAGACTGGACCTATTGTGCAAGGCTGTTTCCACACATGAGTGATGGGGGGAGGGTCAGACAGGGCACCACCCACTGTGATATAGGCCACCATCATCAGGGACTTGTTTATGTATATTGCTAAAGTTTGAGAAGAGCTTGTCTTGCTTAGTAGCTGCCAGAGCCAGGGCTGCTAAAGGCTTAAGTGGTTTTCTTAAATGTAAAATCCATGAAAACTATATATAGAATCTATTGTGGTTCTTGATGCTTTTTTTATACTAGCTTGAACAAATCGCTTTGCTCAACCATAATATAGGTAAAGCACGTTTTGATTCTGACATTGCCTTAATAGTAGCAGGAAATAACCAAGGAAGAGTTGCCAGCAGCACACAAATGACTTAATGGTTTGTACAGTTTTCTTCTCAAAGAAGTAGGGAGAAATGGTATCTTTTATACCATGCCTGTTTTGGTAGAAGCTAAGAGTTTTATATACAGGCAAATTGAAATTAATCATTTCAGAATTCCAAGCTCCTTAGATTGAGGGATTATTGCTAGCTAAATTTGAGGGCACTATTTGATGAAGCCAGAACTCCTGGGGTCGTGACGAGTTCAAAAAGAGGACTAGAGCAGCAAACAGCAGCTGGCTGGGAGACAGGTGGCTCTGGGTGTGTCTCCACAAACTAGCTGAAAAACTGAAAAATGTCAGTCCCTTACCTATTTCCTTTTTCAATATGACGTTCCCAAACCCACCGGGTTGGCCAGTTTGTTCCTTTACCCAAAGGATTCTTTTGAGCTGTTTTGATCAAATTGTCTGGCTGTTTCAGCGTCACTTAGCTACAGCTTCACGGCTAGAACAACATCATGTTCAATCCAACATCACCCCCTGCTGGTTTGCCATTAGAGACCAAAATAATGTGTGTTAAATCTTCATCTCAAGTTATCTTTGATTTTTCTTTGAAACATTAAAACATCTCTCTGCTGTCTTTCCCCTCTTTTTTAAGAAAATATTTATTTATTTATTTTTTACTTGGCTGTGTTGGGTCTTAGTTGTGGCTTGGGTGGTTTTTAGTTGCGGCACATGGGATCTTTAGTTGTGGCACGTGGGATCTTTAGTTGCGGCACGTGGGATCTAGTTCCCTGACCAGGGATCGAACCCGGGCCCCCTGCATTGGGAGCGTGGACTCTTAATCACTGGACCACCAGGGAAGTCCCTCTTTCTCCTCTCTTGAGGAAGAATCACTTTGTCAGTAGCAGGAGGTTACCATCCCATCCATCCCTCTAGAAGTACTCACGTAACCCTGTTGATTCCATCCGAGAAGCTGTGTTCACAGTGTCTCCAAATAAGCAGTATCTCGGCATGGTGAGGCCCACCACTCCAGCAGCAACCGGCCCTATAGAGTAGCAGGCAATTGGGAGTATAGTCAACAGGTATGCATCCAATGCTAATAGAGGAACACTGCCAAGGCAAGGAATGTAGCTGCATAAAAGAATAAAGTTGCCACTAAATAGCTCTGGGCATCTGAAGGAAGTCTTACAGTGAGTAATGAACTCTTTGCCCTACCAGAAAGCAAATTTATAACGATGAAGAAATGATTACCCTTCTGATTTATACCTTTGTTCCAAGTAACAGTTACACCCAAGATGCTTATATCTGTCAACAGGGACAAATAAGCATTAAACCCAATCAGAAAAGCCCGGGCAGGGATTCAAGATCCAAACATGTTTGTTGAAAGGGAAAAAAATGTGACTCTTTCTTGTGCCTTAGGGTTGGAAGGAGGGATCTCATAGGGCTGTCTCCCAAATTGTGTCTATAAAGAGAATTATTGCTAAGACAGTTGGAACATCTGAAAAGAAGTAGAGTTGACATTCAATCATTTGTGTTAGAGGCATGGAAGAGTAGTATATAAAGATAATCTGAGAATATTTTCTATTTGCCCTTAGAATGAGTTTTGTACTTGCATTTTAATACTATCATGTTAAGTGTCCAGAGAGTGAACATTACTTGAAAAAATCTCAGCAACCATACTGAAAACCTAGTTCAAGATGATCTAGAAATTTCTCCACCTTCACCTTTCTGGTCTCTGTTCTGTTTCTATGTGAAAAGTGTTCAGCATTATCTTTTTGCTGTTTCCTGAATTAAAGAAAATAATTAAGTGAGTGTTTTTGCTTCAAAAAGTTATTTCTGAACATTAATTTTTAAGAATAAAAATTATGTTTCTCGGGCTTCCCTGGTGGCGCAGTGGTTGAGAGTCCGCCTGCCGATGCAGGGAACACGGGTTCGTGCCCCGGTCCGGGAAGATCCCACATGCCGTGGAGCGGCTGGGCCCGTGAGCCATGGCCTCTGAGCCTGTGCGTCCAGAGCCTGTGCTCTGCAACGGGAGAGGCCACAACAGTGAGAGGCCCGTGTACCGCAAAAAAAAAAAAAAAAAAAAATTATGTTTCTCATTTTAATTCATTTCTCACCCATTAAGAAGCATTCATTAAGCCCTGAGCTAGGCACCAAGGGGAATAAAAAATGTAGTGCATGGTCTCAGTTCTCCAGGAGTTTATAATCTAATTGAAGAAAAGAGACTACCAAACTGGAAGCAATTAAGCAACAACCCAAGACAATGTATGGCTGAGGCAAGATAAATGGCACAGGCAGAAGTGCTCTAATAGTTTAGAAAATGGGGGAGGGGTTGCTTATTAAAACCTGGTTCAGTCAAAAATGGCCCAATGGAGAAGGTAAGGTAAGGCAAGGTTTGTGGTTGGGACTAAGCATGGAATTTTGGGAAGCTCTTAGAGAAAGCAGTCTGCTTAGTTCAGGTGCCTAAGGAGAAACTAGAGACAAGGTTGGCTATTGGGTTGTACAAGATGGCAGACCTTGAATCATTAGAGAAGTTTGTGCAGGGAATCACATGATGAAAATCATTTTTCTTTTTTTTTTTCTCAGGTCAGTGTATAGAACGCATCGAAAGGGGAAAAAGTAAAACCAGGGAAAACCGTTAAGTGTAATAGCAGTAATTCAAGCACAAAGTTGTAAGTACTGGAAAGGAGGTGATGATGGACGGAGGGCAAAAAGGAGTGATAAAAGAGAGACATTATCAAAGGAGAAGTATTGACTGTCTGATTGACAACCATGAGGAAATTGGCATGGGCTTATGAGCTTACACTGGTTTGTGGGAAAAGATGACTTGAAGCTTTAGATATGCAGAATTTGAGGTAATAGTGAATCATCCAAGAAGAGATGTGCTGAGGGGGGTTGTTGATGTGAAACTGAAGCACAAATGGGAGATGAAGGCTTTTCTTTAAAAGAAAAATATTGAAAACCTGCTATGTGCTAAGCCTTCAGGATACAAAAATGAGTAAGATCTGGTTCCTGCCATCAAGGAGCTTACAGTCTAATGGAAGGACAGGCAAGCAAACACAGATATGGTGATGACCATGAGAAGGATGGATAGAATGAAGCAAGAGTGGAAGCAAGAAGATGCTATTGCAGTAATCCAGGCAAGAGATGCTGGTGGCCTAGACTTAAGTAGTGAGAGTCAAGAAGAGAAAGACAGAATCAAGAAATACTGAAAAGGTAAAACGTTTAAGACTTAGTAATTGGTTGAATGGTGAAGGTCAGGGTGAGGGAGGAGTCAAGGAGGATGACTCTCAAGACTAACTGGAATAACTAGGTGAATGGTGGTGACACCAACTGAAATAGAAAATAAGTACAGGAAGAGGAGGCTGTTTATGTGGGAAGAAAATCATTCTGTTTTGGATCTGTTTAGTCTGAGGTCTGTGTGGAACATTCAAGTGGAAATGTCAGTAGCAAGTCTGATATATAGGGCTGAAGCTTAAGGGAGAAGACTGGTGCTGAAGTTGTAGAGTTGGAAGTCATCAGCACACGAGTGGCAGTTAAACTATAGACATGGATGAGATGACCCAGAAGAGCATATAAGGGGAGAGAAACAGTGGATGAAAGACAGAACCCTGAGGCATATCAATATTTAAGGGACAGATAAAGCCAGAAGAGATTATCAGACAATGGTAGAAATGAAAGCCAGGTTGGAGTGGGTTGAGAAATGAATTCGAGGTCAGGACATACAGAGAGCAAGGGGATCACAGCTCAGAGCTTTGCAGAAAATGTGGGAGAAGTTAGAGAGCAGGGATTGCTAAGAGAGCCAGTAAATGAAATGGAGAAGAAGAATTCAGAGAGTGAGGAGGAGGTCATAAAAGCCAATTGAGGGAGAATCGTCAAGAATATCAAATGCTGCAGAGATAAGGGCAGACTAGGACTGGGAAAAGTGGTAGGGCTAAAGCCAGATTGCAAAGGGGCTAAAGAGGCAATGGATAGTGAAGAAATGACATGATAAATGTCAATCATTCTTCTACAAAATTTGGTAGGAAAGGGATGAAAATGATGGGAGAAGAAAAGGAACCTGGAAGAACAAAGCAAAGATAAAGAGGAAGGGAGTAAAGAGGGGAGCAAGAGGCTAGTAGGTGAGAGACCTGTGAAGATACCTGTGAATGTGAAGATAGGTGGAAAGGGTACAATGAAGGGGAGTCCTGAAGATGTTCAAGCAAGTGAAGAGGCGTGTGGGAGAAAAATACTCCAGGAGTTGAGATTTTAACGAATTAAAGGAATTATCCTAAATACCACACGTGCAGGTTGGTCTTGTATCACAGTCAAACATGGAACTGTTGGCTCTAACAGGAAAGGTAGACTGGAAGGGTTTGGTACCTAGAAGAAGGGTTGCTGCCCACTGGGGTAGGGCAGGTGCTGGGAAGAGAGTAAACTTGGGGAGACATAAAGGAATGATGTAGCACTAGACACCTGGATAATCCAGCTGCCAACAACCAGGGGAGAGCTACCCTCTTCCTCCCATTTCTAGCCTTCCCTTGAGGTGCATGGGAATGTCTTCTCTTGCTTTAGCTGCTGGTTGTTACCTGAGTGCAGGCCTATTCGAATCCGGACTGGCACCTCTGGCATGTGCCGCATCTTGAAGGTACCCACGGAGCTGAGGATATCTAGGGACATGTTTGCAATCTCGGCTGCATGTCTCATGCCATTCCTCTTTGGGAGGCCTGAGGCCACCATGTAAGCATCTCCAATGGTCTCTACCTGGAAATCAGGGGAAACAGAATTAGTAAGTAAATAATGTATGTGTGTGTGTGTGTGTGTGTATGTGTGTGTGTGTGTGTGTGTTTTCACAGAGCTTAAAGGGTATGATGGAGGCCAAGTGTTCTTGTAAAGTGAGGAAGCCAGAGAGAGGCTGTCAGTGCTTCACAGGTCTGCTTGTACATTAGAATCACTTAAGGAGCTTCACTTAAAAAAATACTGATGTCTAGGTCCCATACCTGTAGATTCTGCAGTTACTTCTCAGGTTCCTGTCTGACCCTAGAGAATTATCAGGCTCCAAATAATTCACCCTAGGAGAAGGTGCTTTCCCAGCAAGCATTTCTCTAGATGATTTCAGGTCAATAAGCTAGAACAGCCTTAAGGAAAGTATAGGGAAAAGGAAAGGAAGGAGGTGAAAGATTCTGTTCCTTCTGCTTTGCCTCGCTAATATGATGGAGTTAGTTTTGCAGTCTCCTTGGCTGTGAGAACTCAGTCTTTTCCCACCAGCTCCCTCCTCCTGTCCTACTGCTACCTCTCAAAGGAGCAGCAGTACTAGCCCTCAATTGCTTTGCAGGGGCGGTTAGAGCTGGACACCTGTAAATAAAGGCAAATGAATCTGTGCTCGTCTTCCCCACAGAAGTGTACTCACTCTTTCAGGTGATTAGTAAGGTGAAACTTTTCAGGTAAATCCAAAAGATAAGTAAGCTGAAGGGACTTCTATGAAATGTGCCTGTCAGACTCTGCTAGTACAAGTTTGGATCCAGTTAAAATCTATGTTCTCCTAAAGAACTGAACTCACAGATTGCCATAGGTAAGAGCATGAAATTCTGAAGGCATACAGCCTCGTTTAGAATTCCAGATGCACCATTTACAAACTGTGTGGCTTTAGTCACGTAATTTAACCTCTCTGTGCTTCAGTATCCTTACCTGTAAAATAGGGATAATGACAGCACCTACCTCCTAGAATTTTCTAAGTACTAAATAATATATGTCAAAGCACTTAAAACCTGTCTGGTGGATAATAAGTGCAAGCCATTAGCACCACCGCCATCATTATCACCACATCATCATCCTCAAACTGACGTGTCTTGAAACAAGTCAAAGGATTGTGCCTATGACTCGGCTCCAGAGGAAATTTCGTAATTGACAATAGGCCCCTCATCATGACTTCCTATGTAGCCAATAACAGCGATCCTCTGCACCTATGGTACTTTGTACCTCAGGATGCTTCCATTCAGGGCCTCCTATACCTGGTGCAATTTGAGAAAAGGATCCCTGCTCTCAGATAAGCATGCCTGCCTTCACAGAGGAAGGCAACAGTACAATGCAAATACTATATGGGAGGGAGAAACTCACTGGCTGGCCATTATCATTGACTGGTGGTTGACACTCCAGCTTTAATGAGTCAGTCATCCAGGAGCCCCCAGGAATATGGATGAGAAAGTTAGAAAGGCAGGGAGCACGGGCACTACTTGGCCTTGGTGTGAGACTGCTGTGGGGAACTGTGGGTTGTATAAACCAGCATAAGGACACAGAAAGGGAAGAGGAGGTATAGAAAGGGGTCTGGTTGAGACAGAGTGGTAGTAGGAGAACTGAAACTGAAAACAAATCACTAACTTCATAATTTTGCAGCAGCCTTCTTACTTCCATTTCAGATTGTCAAGTGCCAGGGGAGGTGATTCCAATTTTACAGGTAAGGAAAATGAAAACACAAACGGTTTTAGTAACTCGCTGCTGGTGCAATTTTTATTTCCTTTGCACTGTGTTGCTTTTATTAAAAATGACTGAAAACTTAGATTCCATTTTTGGATTTATATAGCCCTACTCTGTCCTGAAAACAGTCCACTAGCTTCTTACTGAAGCCATGAAGTATCAAAATACCTAACAACCTCATTCCTAAGACCCCCAACAATTGTCTGAACAGTATCAGCTAGATTGATTAAACCAGTGGCTGTGTTACTGCCCGCACTGAGTCATCTTTGATTTTAGTTTCAACTGAATTAGCTTTCAGTGATTTGTTTTTCTCTTCAGGCTGCTTGAGTTCAACAAGTTAAGACAGGTAGTCTGATTCCATGGATTTTTCCTCCACCGTGGTTTCCATGTGTGCTTCTTGATTAGTTTGCAGCTCCTGCTGATTGACAGGTATGATGTCTATTTCTGAGCCCTATTTAGGCAGCTTGGCCTAGCCCCGAGGCTCTCTACTTGACCTGAAAGGGCCCTGTCTAATCTGAGATAAACACACTGCCCTGTGTGTGATTTGAGAGTTGGAACATTTCAGACTACTGTGAAGGATCCAATGAATGGAGCTACTCATTCTCCAGCTCTACCTGGGTTCCTGGGACAGAGGAGCTGTCTAAAGTGTGGGATGCCTGGGGCATCTTTCTCCATCAATAAAACAAGTAACTATGTTGCAGACGTGGAAATGTTCCTATGTAGCTATGAGATTTTTAGTCATTTTCTGCCTAGAGACAGGACAACACATACAATCAAGGGTAAAGAAGCATGGCACCGAAATGAGTGAATGTAGTCATCTGTTCTGTACTCATCTTCTGCAACCTTTGAAAGGAAGAGTGGAAATTGACAGGCTGGAGGGGTGGGGGGAAGTGGAAGCAGTGGCTTGCAACCTCACAATTAATCACTTCCCAAGACCTCAGACCACTAGGTGGGCTTTAGGTTACCCTATAGCAATCCCAGAGAGCCTCAGGTCCAATAGCTCTTTGCCATGTATAATGCCAGAGTTCCCTCCTGTATAAAAACGGTACCTAAAGGAGGAAACCAAGTTTTAACAGCATGTATTAGATGTACACAAACTTTACCAGGATGAACTCTGTCATAGTCATCAACTATGGGCCAGGCACCAGTACTTTCTGTATCCCCTTCCGTGTCTGCACTGTGGGTACTTAGAAACTGAAGTGCAATAATGCTTTTTGGCCCCAACCTCTTCTTAGTCCCAGTTCTAGAAAATAGCTAAAAAGAAATCTGACTGACAAGCTCTTGCCAGGTTGAGATTGTTGTTTTAGAAAGTGTGAAATTCTATGCATTCTATTTGACCTTCATTTCCAATGGGAGACCAATGGAAGGAGTGTACTATTTACATTTTAATTCCTAAATAACAGCATTCAATACAATTGCATCCTTCCTTCCATTTTGGAATACACATAGGTGAGCCTCATATCAAAATTTCTCTCTGGAATATACTGCTCTGCTAAGTAACGTACCTTGTATACATCATGACTGCCAATGATGGCATCAAAGAGTGTGTACAGGTCATTGAGAAGATCCACCACCTCGATGGGCTCACTCATGGCCGAGATGGTGGTGAAGCCCACAATGTCGCTGAAGTACAAGGTGACCAAGTCAAAGCCCTCAGGTTCAACCGTGCAGCCCTTTTTGAGGGATTCAGCAACTGATCTGAAAATAGACACAGCTATTCCTCAGAGGACACAGGTCTCCCTCCAGGCCACACAAAACATCTGCTCGAACACAACTTCTCCAAAAATCATTACCAAGTAAGTGATAAGGAAGAAAATGTCACCTGGATGCAAACACTCATTCTTTCATCTATTTTACAAATAGATATTGAGTGCTTACAACGTGCCAGGCACTGTGACAGGTGCTGGAATGCAGCATTGAGCAGAGAGCCCTGATCTGTACCTTTGTGGAGTTTTTTTCAACTCTCTATCCTTCCTCAGTTCCCCCCCACCCCAACTCTACCCCACCTGAGGGGGAAATGTTCCCAGGCAGCTGCCTTTGCATGAGACTAGCTTCCCCAATTATCTCCTAGAAGATCATGTTACAACATGATAAGGTGCCTTGGAAATTTTGGAAATTGTAGCAACACATAAGGCTTTCACCTAAGGAAGGAAAAACATAGAAAAACAACCCTGCTACTTTCCTCTAGGAGCTAAAAAATCTGCCTCCTTTTAATTGGTCAACTTCCAGGCAAAGTCATGAAGTGACACATGGAAAAACCGAGGCATCAAACACTTAAATGACTAGCGTGACCCACAAGCAGTGGAAAATTAGGAAGTGTGCTCTGCTCCCTTGGCTTTCCAATTCTTCTTTGATTTGAAGGTGTGACTCAAACCTACTGGGAGTAGAGAGTGTACAGGACAGGGGGAGGGAGCAGTTAGTTGATGGGTAATTTTTTTCTATTTTTAATAGAACACATTGTTACAAGCATTCACACTCCTCAGGTGTTCACACATACAGTGGTAGCATCTGTGTTAGAAGCTTTTCCGTTTTCTGTTTTTCAATTTCCAGCTCTTCAGTCCGCTCCTGGATCAAATCTTCCAGGTTGCTAGAATATTGCTCCAGCATCCGAAGCATAGAGTCAATAATATTAGTCTTCTTCCCTTTATTGAAAGTTTTAAACTGGAAGTAAACAGAAAGAGGAGCCAGGGAATTCTTACTTCTTAAACTTAGAGATGATGGAACAGGACCCCCTTATCATAAACCCCTTCCTCTAAAATGAAAAGGCAGGAGAGGTGACCCCAAGTATAAATAGGAAAAGTCACTACCTACCCTTATTGTCACCCTGGCCCACTCACAGGGCTCTTTTCCCCTGAGTAGTTCTTCCCTTACCCTTCTGGTTCTTTCAAGTCTAAGCAAAGGTGCTCTCCAGGCAGGATCCTTCAGTTCTGAGATGCTAGCACATGAATAGTTAGCCACTTCAAAGGCAGCAGGATTTGGTCTTCAGCTCAGGCCAGTTGTGAGTGGGGTCAGGGGAAGAGGGCAGGGAGTACTCTTTTACTCTTCTAGATCATCAACCTATAAAATCATCCTTATCTTCTAATGCTACCATGTTGCCAGTTCTTGGACAGTGGGAGGTTCTTTGACCTCTTAAATATGACCCAAGACCGACATGGTAAGATCTACCCTTATTTCTTACCATGGGGTCCAAGAATAATGGTATCTCCTAGCACTTGGCCTTCATGTCAGTCAGGGTCATGTAAAAATTCAACTGGTCTTGTCCCTGGTCCTTTAGAGGTGGCTGCATGCCACAGATTTTCAATAAGCCCTCCTGGGACCCTGTTCATTTACAGAGACAAGGAGCTTGGCATAGCGTTGGAATCACGAGGAAGTAACCCCTCCTTTTTGCTGTATTCACCATACAAAATGCTGGGCTGACAACAAGGGAAGACTGGTGGTAATTTTGCTCAGAACATGCCTAGGAATCTGTCCCAATGAACCCTTTTATACAGCTGAGCCACACGTGCTCTATGTAGCACTCAATGCCCCAAGGCTAACACTAGGAGTTTTCTTCTGAGCCTGGTCCACATCTACGTGTCCACCAAGGTCCTACAGTAGCCAGCTCAGATGCTTTGCCCCCCACCATTGCCTAACCCAGGGAGCCTCCCTCTCTTCCTCTTCCCATTTCAGTTTTATTAGCTGCAGGGAGTTGGGAGGCTACCCTTGTCTTTCAGACAGTCCAAACTTCCACTGAAGCATTTCAGTGAGGGCAGCTCCAAGCAATCTTGTTTGAAGGTCGTATGATGTGCACTCCTTCTATCTATCACCGGCTTCTCTGCTGCCTTCTGAAATAACATCTCTAGCATCAACACCAGGGCAAATGCTTTTTCTCCTGCCTCATGGTAAGTTTTCAGAAATTTGACCTTCATGGTCCTTTGCCTTTTCCATACTATTGAATACCTGTTTGAGTGTCCTCAAAAAACTCAGCCGGGCTAATGGAGGCATTGTTACCTGGGGACACGGATGACTTCATATTCAGGGCCCCTCAGGCTTTCAATCCAAGTCTTTCTTTTTTCCGCCTCAGATACCTGCCATTCACAAAGCATCTCAGTGCTGTACCCTAGCCAGGCTCAAAAGCCTCTCTGCCAGAGCTGACATAGCACTCCCAGAGAGCACCCTCAGCTTCGGTATCCTGTAGTTTGAACAAATCCCTCAACAGCATGCTCCAAAAGAGGAACCACACCCTAGCAGGGCTCCCTTAGCAGGGCTCTCTCTGTCTGCTCCCCATTTTCCCCTTTTAATCCCCAACTCTAGGGAAAGCGTCAACCTCTTTAGAAACTCAGTATCTTAAGGAGAGAGCTTATCACTTTTCGTGCACTCCATTGCCTCAAGTCATTCCCTAGAAACCTAAGGAATCCCCTGCTTTTGTACTCCACATTTGTACTTCCTTCCATCTGGAACACCATTTCAAACACCCCATATTTTCCCTGACCCTCCAAAAACAATCTGGCTTCATTTAAATGGGATACTAATCAGAGTTCTCTGGAATTTCCAAAGCAAAGGGTGCTCTAAGAGGATCCCCATCTACTTCAGGATACATCTATTCCATCTTCTAATGGTCTCAATGCCATTGTCTTGCAAGTGCCTAGTGGTTCAACTCCATCTTTGAAAGGTTAGTTAGATCGGATTGTGGATGGTCTGGAACAGAGGTTCAGATAAAGAGCACAAAAACCTATCCTTGTGCCCTTGGAGGATGTGCTGGGGATGCTCCAGCACCAAAGGCCTTCAAATAGCCAATTCCATGCTTCTTCCCCAAGACGAATGCCTTTTTCTCTTGCAAGAGGTTCCACAGTATGATGACAACCCAAGGAGTTCATTTTAGGTAGGCTGGTTTCACTATGGCTTCTGGGCTGTGAGTGTTAAGATTCACGGAGTCCTTACCTGGTTAAATATTTCATCGAAAGTTGGTCGCTGTTCTGCAGCCTCAGCCCAGCACTGCTTCATCAGCTGGAGACATCCTGGAGGGGCGTGCTCAGCAGGAACCACTGGTCTGTAGACAGGAGGAGGCTTCTTAAGTCTTTCTATGATTTCTGGCCAGAAGCAAGAAGAAAGAGGTCTACAGATTGTGGGGAAAGCACCAAGATTTGGCGAAGATAATTGAGTTTTAGCCAAGAATAGGGTTAGTCAGGAGAAATTATAAAAAGGCAATGTCTTTTGCTTTCTCCTTAGGTGGCCTGAATATAATTTGTATCTGAACAAAGCCTACATCAATCAACTGAGGAAGGACTGAGAAACTAATCAATTGAGCTATTGGTATCATTTAAGCACCGCTTTATTCTGCTTCTGCTAGATATTATTTATGTTTTCATTGAAGTATAGTTGATTTACAATGCGTTAATTTCTGGTGTACTGCAAAATGATTCAGTTTATATATATATGTGTATATGTGTGTATATATATACACATATATATTCTTTTTCATATTCTTTTTAATTATGGTTTAATACAGGATATTTAATATAGTTCCCTGTGCTATATATTAGGACTTTGTTGTTTATCCACTGTTTCAATGATCTGGCTCCTTTCACCCACCCCCAAATCATCTAAGCCTCTCAATCTCTACGGTAGACCCAATTAGCCCCCACTGAAGGCCCAGGCACAGCCCAGTTCCAGGCTATGGGTCCTGCCTGGCCCCTAAGGTAAGGGAATTAAGAACTCCAGTAAAGGGACTTCCCTGGTGGTGCAGTGGTTAAGAATCCACCTGCCAACACAGGGCACATGGGTTCGATCCCTGGTCCGGGAAGATCCCACATTCCGCAGAGCAACTAAGCCCACGTGCCACAACTACTGAAGCCCGTGTGCCTAGAGCCCGTGCTCCGCAACAAGAGAAGCCACCGCAATGAGAAGCCCATACACCGCAACGAAGAGTAGCCCCCACTCGCCGCAACTAGAGAAAGCCCGCGCACAGTAATGAAGACCCAACACAGCCAAAAATAAATAAATAAAAAATAAATTAAAAAAAAAAACTCCAGTAAATAGTTCAGGGCCTCATTGGGATCCTTCTGGCTGCTGGTACTTGAACCCCACTTTCAGTGGAACATTAACTGTGTATAAGACTATGGGCTGAGCACTTTGCATGGTCTCTCTGCTTCCAGCCTCGCCTTCAACAAAGCATTCTGAAAACATGGATTTGGCCGTGTCACTTTTTTGCTTAAAATCCCTTCATGGATTTTTATTACCCACAGGATAAAATCCAAGCCCCGACTATCTCTTCGGCTTATTTCTTTCTTTCTTTCTTTCTTTTTTTTTTTTTTTTTTTTGGTTGAAGAAAGATTTTACTGCACATGGAAGTTGGAGCTTCCATTTTCAAATTTAATGTTCCACATTTCTCAGAATAGCTTTATTATTTATTAATTTTTACTGGTGTATAGTTGCTTCAGCTCATTTCTTATCCCTAGTCCCCTCTCCATACCCTTGACTTTAACATCCTCATCATGAACCAAACCTTGCTTGCACCACCAGTGTGTCTTTCCCACCCCTGCCTTGGCTATAACACTCCAACTGTACTGCTTTATACCATTATAAGTGTCCCCTTGCCTCCATGAAAGAATTTCAGTTGTTGCCTCTGACTTCTCAGCTCCTTGTGACACCACACCTTCTGCTCTGTTAACCTAGGTTGGCCCATACCAGTAATGGTTTCTCCATCACATCTCTCACCCTGTCCCCAGTGCAATAGATTCCATGGACGTCGACCCCTTGGAGGGCAACCGCCCCATCCAACTCTCTGGTAGAGGGAGTCCCTTTCTGAGAACACCAACGAGTGAAATAGGTCACCTCTCTGCTTAGGCCCAGCATGATTTATGTCCTCGAGGAGCTCATGGTTCAATTGGGAGGATAAACAATGACCAGCAATATAAGTGCTCTAGCAGATATATGCACAGGAGAACACAGAGGGGACACCTGACCCACACTGAAAAGGTCAGAGAAGGTTTCCCAGTGGAGGTGACATGAGTTGGATGAGGCAAGGTGGGGAGAAGGTAGGGGCAACACATGTAGAGGCACAGAGGTGGGAGGTGGTGATTTCAGGGCACAGCCAGTCACGTGGCTTAGCTGGAGTATGGGGAGTGACAGAAGATAAGCCTAGAGAGGTGGCTAGGGACCAGATTGTGAAGAGCCTTGTACCTCATGTGAGGAGACTGGGGTTCATTTAACTTGTGATGAGGAACTGTTGGGGGGGGGGGTGGTTCTAAGTAGAGGAGTGAACTAAAACTCCGAGTAGGGCAAGAGACAACTAAGTATTTTAGGTTTGGTTTGGTTTGATTTTGCCGTTTTTAAATCTTTTATTTTGAAACAAATTTAGACTTCCAGAAAAGTTGTAAAAATAGTACAATAATTGCCTATATATCCTTCACTCGGTTTCCCCCTAATGTTAGCAACTTATTATTTTTTTTCTTTTTTGGCCATGCCATGCAGCACGTGGGATCTTAATTCCCCGACCAGGGACTGAACCCACGCCCCCCTGCAGTGGAAGCACGGAGTCTTAACCACTGGACCACCAGGGATGTCCCTGAATGTTAGCAACTTATAAAACTGCAGTACAAAGGAAGTTAATATTGGTACAATACTATTACTAACCTAAAGTCTCTATTTGAATTTCATCAATTTCCCCCTAATGTCCTTTTTCTGTTTCACAATCCAATTCAAGATCCCATATCGTACTTAATTGTTATGTCTCAGTCTCCTCCAATCTGTGATGGTTCCTCATTCCATCCCTGTCTTTCAGGACTCTGACACTTTTGATGAGTACTGGCCAGTTATTTTTCAGAATGCCTCTCAGCTGGGGTGTGTCTGATGTTTTCTCATGGTTAGATTGAGGTTATGCATTTTGGGGCAAGAATACCATGAGGGTGGTATTGAGCCCTTCTCAGTGCATCATGGCAGGGGTACATGATGTTGATGTACCTTGATCACTTGGTTAAGGTGGTGTCTGCAGGATCCTCCACTAATAAACTTACACTTTTTCCATTTGTAATTAGTAAATATCTAGTGATTTCATACTTTTAGAATACATAAATATCCTGCTTCCCCTCAAATTTTGCCTGGTAGCTGAAGATTCTGATGGGAGATAAGGATGAAAGACTATGGTGTGTCACAGGGAAAGAATGGGAGGACTTTTGACATCCAGGAACTTCACTGAGGGGGCACTGAAATGTCTGGCAGGGGGTGTCTCAAAGGAGTAGTAGGGGGCTGCTAAAAAAAGGACTAACATAAGTCCTGTAGGCCCTTGGCTTATGTCACAGTTTGGAAAAGGACCAGCTTCTTGGGTGAGGGTTATTTCTTCCAAATTCCTAAAGCTGTCTGGCTCCAAGTCCCACCTGCACACAACAAGGGCTGCTTGCAGACCAGCGGGCAGTTAGCACAAACACGGAATCGTGTTCCCTCTTCTGGCAAATCGCAGCAGCCTGTGTTGGCCTGATGATCTGGGTCATGGTGGGCTCCTGGTACCCTTTTCTCACCTCCCGCTTACCTTTGGCAGGCAGATCCATCATGCAGAATGGGGTGCCCCGGACCATCACTTCTTGCATGATGATGGCAAAGCTATAGACGTCTCCTGCAAAAGAACGTAGCCTGCTGCCCCTCGGGGCTCTCAACAGTTCAGGGGCCATCCACAGCAACTCTGAAAAGAAAGCATTGTGTAATGAATACAGGGCGGATTAACTGACAGCATTTGCAATGCCCTCCAGGGCTCCAAGGGTGCTGTTTCATTGACTGCTTTATATTTTTATTAAGACAGACTGGCATGCTAGTGCCTCCGCGCTCCCCCCCCCACCTCCCACTGGAGTCTGAATTTATGAATCTAAGGAATTACTCTCAGAGAAAGCATACTACTTTCCCCACACCAGGACCATGCAGGCAGACACAGCGGAGGTGTGGGGAAGGGCAGAGAAGCTCAAAATAAAAAAACTATCTGGTGCTGACTTTCTTGCTCTCTTGAGCCTGCAAGTAGCAGTTGGCAGGCTTCCAGGGAAAGGCGAGTGCACTGCCCGACTGGTTGCCATGGATCTGCTGTGTGCTGAGATCTATATGTGTCTGATAATTTGACTATGCTGGGGCTCGAGGAGTCACAAGTTGCTTTCTCCAGGTCTTATCTAAGAGGATTAGAGGAACCCCAAGTCTCCTCTGTTCCTTGCAGAGCAAAAGAGTGCAGCAATTCCTTCAACTCAGTTCTGTAAATATTTATTGAGGATTTACTATGTACCAGGCACTGTGCTAGGGACAGGGGCAGTGCCAGAGATGAATTAGACCTTGCCTTTGCCCTTGCAGAGTTCACAGACCAGTGGGCAAGACACACATGTGTACCCCTAACTGTAATACAACAGAGATAGTGATGAGGGCCACTATATAGTGTAAGGAAATGAATCTACTAAAAGCCAATATTGAGCACCCACTGTGTGCTCTGCTGCATTTCAGACCCAAACAGGGAAAAAAATATATTATCTCTGCTTTCAGAGAGTTATGGCAGAGACTCAGAAATTTGGGGCAAGGGCCCCTTAAGCAATATATAAAGAAATACCAGTTAATAATATAAATTGAGTAGTCAAAAGTTGGAGGGAATGCTTCATATTGAACCATATGAAATTCCATTTCTGTAGATCAAAAATGGTTCAATATTGGCAATTCCATGAGGTTCAAGCTAATAAAAAAAACTGAGCTGATCAAATTAATCCAGGAAGGCTTCCCGGAAAAGTTAAAGGAGCTTGTTAAGAAGGTCAAGGATGCAGTTTCCTAGAGCCAACGACAGGGTAAGGGCTTTGCAGGGAGAAAGAACAGTATGTGCAAAAGAACAAGAGGTAGAAAGGAGCAAATTGCGGATGGGGGTGCTGGTAAGCAGATTAGCTTGGCTGAAGAGAAGGGCTCTGTTAAGGAATAATGAGAAATGAGAAATGGGGTTGATGAAGTGGGGGAGGGAGGGTGGCTGGAAGAATGAGGACAGAAGGTGAGAGGCCCTGAGAGCCAAATGAAGGCATTTGGAGTGAATACAAAAGGCAGTAGGGGTGCTGGAGCTGGAGAGGGATTTGATGAAAGCTGTGTTCGGGAAGATTAATCTGGCAACCTGCACAAACTGGATTGAAGAAGGAGAGAGGCTGGAATCAGGGAGACCGGCTAGGAAGCTATTACAGTAAGAGCCAGAGGCGAGGTGAAAGGGGCCTAAATGGGGGCAGGGGCAACAGCAGCAGGATGGGGAACAGAGATACAGAGGTAGGCCACAATGGACAGGGAAGGGACAGGGCTGGGGATAGGCTCAATATGCTCTTCTGAGGGGAGAGAGGTGGAGTAAACAGCAGGTTGATGTCCAGATAGGGAGGCTGGAAAAGAGTGCCTCCTGAGGGTGAAGGTGGCATGGGGAAAGCGCTAGTTAACTTTTCATCTTGTCAAATTTGGGGTATTGGGAAGGGAGCCCAAAGGACAAGGTCCTATGAAGCAGGAAGGAGGATAAAAGGTCAGAGATGATTTTGGTTTGTTAGTGAAACCCAGGAAAGAGAAACTCACCCTGGAAATTCTTACTTTGAGCCAACTCTGATCAAAATGGTGCAACAAGGAATTCTAGCCTCACCCCCAATCACATACTCAACTCTCTTTGCCCTCCAGGTGTCCCCAGCATTTGTCTCCCAACTCGCCTGCCCCACCACCCCTGTGAGAGTCTCTCATACGCTCACTATAGTGGTTTTGCCCTTCTGTCTCCTCGCCTAGGAGAACTGATATTTGCAAATAAAGCCAAAAAGATTGAATAATACTTTAGTCAAAGGAATACATTTCTGACCATGGGATTTCAGGCATATGGTTTTTGGGGGAGGGAAAATGGTATGCAGCTGCTTCTTCCTGGCATCCTCTCTCCCTGCACATTTAAAAGCACAAGAAGGAAAAAAAAAAAGCACAAGAAGGGAAAAGAGGACATGACTCTCTGGTAAAAAGCTGGGTTATTAAATACAATCACTACCAAATAGTATTTTCAGAGAGCACTTACATGTATGTTGTTAATGGCTAAAATGAGGCTTTATCTGCACTATACTTATGTAATTGAGAGTGAGCAGTAATGAATACACTTAAACCTGCCCCCATTTCCCATTCCCACTCCAGAGCCAAGTAAGAGCCACTACCTACCATTAGACTTGAACTCTCAGGAAAAAAAAAAAAAAACTAGAAAAATCACTTTGGCTTGTTTTGTGTTTGCTGGAACTACTACTAACTCTTGAGTCCTGCTATGGTGATAAAATCAACCTTGGAGAGCCAGTGTGGTGTGGTACAGGAGAACGCAGGGTAGAAGTCAAGAGACCTGGGTTCACAATCTCAACTTGGTCACTAATCAGCTCACCTTTCTGAACCTCAGTTTCCCCAACCATAAAATGGAAATTGAGCCAGATGATCTCCAAGGGCCTTCCAATTATAAGATTCTATTAGCCCTGTCATCTAAGGTAGGGAGCATCAAATTTCTTTATTTTATTTTATTTCATCCATTCATTGATTCAACAAACATTTACTCCACCAAGTATTGTGAAAGGCACCGAGGGAGGCAAACCTGTTTCTCACCTTCACAAAACTTACAGTTTGGGGAGGGAGAGAAAACAGCTAATTAAACATGTAATACCAACAAAATGTGGTATTACAACAAAGTTCAAAGCCTTAAAGGATCATAAAGAGGAGAATTTAGCCAAGCCTAAGGGGTCATGGCAAGTCTCTTGAATCAGTGGTATTTAAGTTGAGCCCTGTGGGAGGAGGAGAATTTAGCCAGACCCAGATGAGTGGGTAACAGATTAGGAAGGGAAGAGTGTCCCAAGCAATGGGCACAGCATGTGTGAAGTTCTGGAAGTAAGAGAGAGCCTGGCGCAAATACACAACTGGAAGGCAGTCAGCATTGCTGGAGCATAGAGACAGAGGAGGGAGTGGTTAAGCACAAGAGGTCCTCATGGCCCAGACCATGAAGGGCTTGTAAGCCATGTAAGAGAGTTAGAACTTTATCCTAAGAGCAATGGGAAGCCATTCAATGAACTTTGGCACAGTTGTAACATGATCAGATTTGCAGTTTAGGAAACTCCCTCTGGCTGCAGTGTGCGAAGAATGGATTGAGCATCCAGATTGCCCCTGCAATTACGAGAATGGAATGAAACGTTAAGAGGGAGAAACAGGGAAAGAGACAGACACAGTCCACCAAAAATAAAATAAAATAAAATAAAAATAAAAAACACCCACTGCAGCTCTCCTTTCCTCACTCTAAAACCAGAGTTTCTTAAGTTTGAAAGTAGCCAACCTGTGAATTCAATGGAATTCTGGGAAGCTGGACATTGTGTTTTATCTTTTATAGATGAGTAATTTTGACAGGAAGCTAAGTACTTCCCACTCTACAGCGGTCGTCCCAACATCCTAGCGCTAACACCAGGCAACTACTCCAAGCTTTCAAATTGGGATTAGCCAAATAATAACCATACGACTAAGTCATCAACAAGAACAGGCCCACAGAGAGAAATAGAGGAAGAGAGAGACAGAGACGGAGAGAGACAGAGAAACAGAGACACAGAGGAAGACAACAGCACATGTTTCTACTGTGATTACCAGGAGCTTCAAGTCCTTCAAAGCATGGATGGGCAGAGAAAGAGGAAATTGTTATTAAATGTTTTAATTTAGCTGGGTGTAGGAGCTAGTCTTCAGAAGATCTGAACTGAATTCCTGGAACTGCTTGCTGCTAAGTAGCTGCATGATTTGGGCAAATCTTGAGACTCAGGTGTCTCATCTGTTAAAGAGCAAGTTGGACCAGATGACTCCCTAAAATCTCATATTCCACTAGCTTTGTAAAGCTCAAAGATGATGCCACTGATGACTAGACTGTGTCTCTATCCGTGCATGTGTCTCTCTGTGTCCTCCACTCTTCATTTCTCCTATAAAGTCAGCAATTTTAAAACTTATAACACCAAAGATCATTTTAAGAATATGAGTATACGTTGTCATTTTGCATCTCTCCCTCTCTGTGACTCTTCTGGGTTGTCTGTTTCTCTGTGTTTTTGTGTCATTATTTCTCTTCTTCCCCCTTGCAATACCAGTTAAAATTTCTAATGTGCAAATTTCCTATATGTATTTAACCCTATTCATTTTCTCTCCTTCTTACTCTTTCTCTATCTTCCTCCCTCCCTTCCATCAATTCATTCCCTCATAGTTCTCAATCACCCACTCCCAAGCCCCATCTCAGATTTCTATTTCTTTGATCTGTTATGACCTCTACAGGCATTGTTTGGTGTTGCCACAGGTGCACTAAATAGAAGACAAAAACACAAAGTGGACATTACAGGCATGCCTACTGATTTACTAGAAGGCCATAGTTCGGTCTGAAACCATCCCACACAACCCACAGAGCATTTACTTGCTGGCGACCCCCACTCCTTGCTTCTTTCTCTCTGACAGAGACAGTGAGGGTAGGCTCTAGTGACATCCCATTCCAGAATGGGCTTTGTGGGAGTCCAGCTACCAAATTACCTTCCATTCAATCTGACAAGTATTTATTGAGCACCTACTGTGTGCCTAGCGCTCAGCAAGTTCCTCCAGGGACACCTGGGGTCTCCACACAATATAACCTAATCCTGCCACAGCAGGAACTCAACATTATTGCACTGGCTTTGTTCAGAAGGCTTGGCTGCGCTGAGATTACAGCCTGCAGACTTCATTCAACTCCTTTGGCTTGGAAATGAGGCTGCTTTTCAACAAAAGTGGGGAGTTGAATCAGCCTGAGGCTTTAATTCAGGGCATGTTCTCATTTGAACTTTGGAGTTACCTTGTGTGCATCAGAAGGGTACAATACATTGCTTACCTTCCGCAGAAGGTTCCTCTTGGGAGAGTCTTAGCGTTTCCAAGATGTCATTAAAGCCATAATCTGTCACTTTGAGTACAAAACGCCCATCTACCACACAGTTCCGAGACTTCAGCCTCCCATGAGCAAACTCTCTGTGATGTAAGTACTTCATGCCCTGCAGATGATACAAACAGGATTTATTTAGCAACTTATTTAACTATTTTGTGCTTTTAGAGCCACTTTCTGAGATTGTTAATGGCATGAGCTATTATGATCTAGAATTCAGCCTTTTTCTCTTCCACACAGGCAAAGCAAAACTTTGACAACAAGAATCGTTTCCAGGTCCCTTCTAGCGTTAAAATTTTACGTTTTGTTGAAGAATCATATCTTGTGGGCATAAAGAACTGTGTGTTATTGGAAGATTTATTGACATTTCAAACACAGGATAGATCTATACATATATAATTGCCAAGAATTTGAAGATTCTGATTTTCCCCCAAAAGGTCTAGTCAAACTCTCATCTACTACTGGCAGGAATGGAAATTGGTACAGCCTTTTGGGTGGATAATTTGGAAATAGCTATCAAAATTGAAAGTATGTGTACCCTGTGACCTAGGGATTCTACTTCTCCAAAGAAATGCTTGCACATGTGCACATACACAAGAATGCTCCTTGCAGCTCTGCTTTATATTATATAATTGGATGTCTAATAAATACCAAGAAGGGACATCCAAATTGTGGTACATCCAACCTATGGAATATTCTGCAACAATTAAAAATAATAAGATCAATTTGTATGTACTGATAGGGAACCATATCTAAGCCATAAAGTAAGTGAAAAGGAGTAAGTTGCAGAACTATGTGACAGTATGTATTTTAAACAACAAAATCTATAATGTATGTAAATACACAAAAAAATGAATTGCAAGGCTAATCACCAAATTGTCAACAGTGATTAATTTGGGGGGAAGATATGAAGGAGGATTGAGTAATTGTCAGTATTTTCCCAATATATTTATATCACCTGATTTCTAAATTTAATTGAATGCATTATTTTTATAATTAGAAATGTCTTATTTTTATAATTTATATAAAATATATACAATTTATTTTTTATATATTTTTAATTAAAAATAGACAATAAAAAAGAAAGCTGAAAGCAAGAAAGCTGATACTGACTGCTACAGTTTGCTTGGCAACCTTATATGACATTCAAATGTGATCTACCAGGACTTTACCACATGGGTTTAATCATTCACATATAAATACATCCATTTTCTACTGCAGTCATCTTGGGACTGTTTATGCTGAGTCCTTTTAAGTATCTGGCTCTATTTTGCTGCCTGACACCCCTTTGTATTTGTATGCTTTACATCTTGCACCCTAGGAAATTCTGTTGTCCCCAGTACTTCCAAGCAGAGTCTATAGTGGGGGAGATTTCTCCCTAGATGTCTAATGCTTGGGTTTCATTCATCACGGGTCTGAGAGGACTCATTTAGAGGACTCTCCTTTAACTCATGGGACTTTGCTTACAGAGTGAGTGGAAAGAGTATTAGAATAGGAATTAGGAGATTTAGATTATATTATTAGCTCTTCCACTTAATAGCCAGCTGGTAAATGTTTATTGAGTATCTACTATGTGTGGTAGACACTATATAACAAAAACCTCATTTAGTTTCTCTGAGCCTCTGTAAAAGGAGGATAATCACACTTCTTTTATGGAAAATTGGAATGAGGTAATGTCTATAAAGCTACCTTGAAAAGAGTTAGGCCACAATACAAGGGTCAAGACTGTGATTAATATACAGGAAGCTCAATGACTATTGGCTATCCAAATCAGCCCACTACAAGTGCACATAGACACAATTTTCATATCACTCTAGGGAGTTCATAGACTCCACTGAAGCCCATCCATGGACCCATCTGTGAACCCCGTTGGCTGTTAATAGTCCTTGCCTCTGAGAATGGAGGTGCTGCCTGATAGAACCGATGGTCTTTTGGCTTTCTGGTCATGCTGAGTTCCACATCTATACCTATGGTATGGACCTATGCAAAGACCCATCACCTAGTTCTAGACTGAACCACCTTTTAGAACGTGAAAGTCAGGAGATGGGGCTAAGCAGAACCAAAGAGCCTGGGAATGAGCACTTTTCCACATCTGGAAGGCAGAGAAATGGGATGGAAGAAAGGATTGCTTAAGGCAGAAGAGTGCTCAATAGCTATAGGGAGTAAACACAGATCTGGCCCTCAAACGGGGGAGCAGGTGAGGAGCAAGGAAATTCTTTCTGTATCAGGACCTTATAACAGATATGGACAAAGGGGCTATGAGAAGAAGTGAGGGCAGACACAGGGAAGGAAGGTGGAGCATCACAATGACCCAAGGAAAGTGAAACATCCCAAAATATTGAAGTTCTAAGCTACAGGGAAAATCTTGGATTTTCAGTCTTTCCATTAACCTTGATGAGATCCAGCAGGAGTGATGATTTAAACATCCAATCTAGTTTCACATCCTGATTTGTCAGTATGTCTTCCAGGCTCCTTCGGGAACAGAATTCTGTCACAATGGCAAACATCCCCGAAACATAGAAGAAGCCCACTAAAGGGTTAATATTCTCATGACGTAGGTCCTTCATCTGGAAACAGAGGGAGAGAAGAGAGTCACAGCTGTTCTGTCTCAATTGGAGCTGGGGCCTTCTTCCTGATTCTTTAGGGACACTGTGGAGTGGAGCTCAGTGACCCAGGAATACTAAAGAGGTTAGTACAGTAAGAGGTGGAATAGATTGTCTTTCCGTGAATATTCATCTATGCAGCATCTACTAAAATAAATAGCTTACATAAACATAAGGCCAAAGCTTACAAAATTTGTTTCAGAAGAAACACTTCGAATTTTGACTACATTTTACCTTTGTACCCATTCATTTTTTCCACTAATGTGAGAAGCATTTAGTGTGTATCAACAATGTCCAAGGCATTGGACTGCATGCTAGTGATATAGAGATAAACAAAATGAAATCAATATCCTGAAAGAGCTCACATATAAAGAATGGTGATAGACAAACAAACTGACAGCTGTATTTCCCTGTGAAATGGTTTCTTATGGGAGAACGTGATGCTGGTAGAGTTCAGATGGTAAGTATCTAATTCAGCCTGGGAGATCTGGCTTCCCTGAGGAGGTAATGTCTAGACCATCATGAAGCGCAAGTAAGAGCTGGCCATGAGAAGGTCACATGATGGGAGGGGTTGAGAGCGAGAGCATGTTATGCTGAGGAAATTGCAACAGGTTTAGGGTGGCCAGAACACAGTGCAAAGGAAAGAATATGAGACACAAGGCAGGAGAGATAGGCTTCCCTGGTGACACAGTGGTTAAGACTCCACTTGCCAATGCAGGAGACAAGGGTTCGAGCCCTGGTCCGGGAAGATTCCACATGCCACGGAGCAACTAAGCCCATAAGCCACAACTACTAAGCCTGCACTCTAGAGTCCATGTGTCACAACTATTGAACCCACATGCCACAACTACTGAAACCTGTGCACCTAGAGCCCATGCTCTGCAACAAGAGAAGCCACCGCAATGAGAAGTCTGCACACCACAACAAAGAGTAGCCCCCGCTCAACACAACTAAAGAAAGCCCGTGTGCAGCAACAAAGACCCAATGAAGCCATAAATAAATAAATAAATAAATAAATAAATAGATAGATAGATAAATTTATAAAAAGCTGGAGAGTTAGACAGGAGACACATCCTGTGCAGCTTTGAGAACCGTGCTATAGAATTAGAAATTAATATTACGGTCACTCAATAATTGTTATCTATTATTATTACTTTTTAATGGGGGATGAGAGAGAAAAGGGCTCCATTATTGCTTCTAGATTTCTACTTGGATTCCTGGGTACATGGCAGTGATATACATCAATATAAGAAATTCAGGGATGTTTTAGTAGTGGATATATTGGTGCCCCACCTATATCCGCTTTACAGTGCATCCTGTAGCTGCTGTAAATGTTGGCTGGTAACTCACAGTTGCTCCATTCTCTGGAAGATTGTCCTAGAGGCTAAGCCAAAGGGGAGCTATCTTACTTGAAAGGTTGGGGCCCACCCACAGACCTCAGCTAATGATTGACTGACTGGGAAAGGTACAAAAGTTCAACTCCCTCACCTCAAAGTGGAACTCATGGTATAACTTGTGCTCCAGTATTTCTCTCATAAAATCATACTGAAGCTAGTCTCAAGCTGAGATCACATACTTGCCGAGCTTTTACTTCTGCCTTACCCTGCATCCTCACTCCTCTTCTCTTGAGAGCATTCTCTCAATGAGTAATTTGAACAAGAATCTCCATCTCAGGCTCAGCTTTTAGAGAATCTGACCTAAGACAGTGGGAAAGCAAATTTTGGGTGATGGGGACAGCTGATTAATTCAGTTTGAGACACATTAAGAATGAGGTGCCTGTGGAACACCAAGGTGGAACTATTCCAAGGAGATAGTGTGTTCTAGATAAATAGACTTGGGAATTGTGAACATGTAAATGGTAGATGAAATCAGTGGGAGTGAGTGAGATAACCCAAGGGAAGCATATAAAATAAAAAGAAAAGGAGGGGGTGAATATCAACATTTAATAGATGGGAAAAGGAAGAACTTCCTGCATAAAGACTTAGAAATGAGGCTAGAGAAGTGGAGAAAGGCTTATTTAGAACAACATTATGAACACCACAGGAAGAGTTTCAGGGAAGTGAGGTAAATGCCAGAAGGAATTTCAGGAAAATGTGATAAATACTAGAGAGGTCAGGTAAGATGAAGACAACTACACCTAGACACATCATAATTAAACTCCTAAAATCTAAAGATAAACTTATGCAGGCAGTCAGAGAATATACAAAAACCTCTTCATGATTAAAAAAAATTCACAGAAAATCAGAAGTCAAAGGGACATGTATGAAAAAACCTTCAGGTAACATCAAACCCAAGAGTAAAACATTAAATTCTTTTCCTCTAGAGTCAAGAGCAAGACAAGGATGTCTTCCTTCACCATTTCTACTCAATATTGTATAATAGCATCAAAACACTGATGAGAAAAGTTAAAGAAAACTTAAATAAATGAAGATCTATACCACATTAATGGACTGAAAGGTTCAGTATTGTTAAGATGTCCATTTTCCCTAAATTGATTTATAAATTCATATAACCCCCTATGAAAAATTCCAGAAGGTTTTATTGAAGTAATGGACAAGTTTATTCAAGAACTTATTGAAAATTAAAATGAACTACCTTATCCAAAACAATCTTGAAAAAGAACAATTTGCAGGAGCTTACACCACTTAACTATAGGAGTTACTATGGAGCTGTGATAATCAAGATAGCGTGATGTTGGCAGTAGGGTACACTAATGAGTTAGTGAAATAGAGTACAGAGTCTAAAAATATACCCACACATATATAGTCAGTTAATTTTTCACCAAGTTGAAAAGTTAATTAAGTGGAGAAAGTAAAGCCTTTTTAAAATAATTGTTACTGGAACACTGGATATCGCTATGGAAAAAAAAAATTAACCATGACCACTATCTCAGTCCATACACAAAAACTAATTCAAAATGGATCATAATCCTAAATCTAAAATCTTGGAACTGGCAAAGATTTTCAAGCCACAAAATAAAATCATAAATTGGATTTCCTCAAAATTAAAGATTTTGCTCACCAAAACCATTAAACAAACAATCCACAGACTGAGAAAAAATATTGTAAAACATATATCTGACCAAAGGAAGGTTATATAAAGAACGTCTACATTTCAACAATTAAAAGGCAAAACTCTCAATTTTTTTAAATGGGTAAAAACGTGAATAGACAATTCACAAAAGAAGATATACAAATGAATTATATACACATGAAAAGATGCTCAATAACATTAGTCATCAAGAAAATGCAAATTAAAACCACAATAAGATAACATTTTATACACCATAGAAAGGCAAATATCAAAAAGACAAATGTTGCTGAGAATTTAAAGCAACTGGAACTTTTGTACATTTCTGACAGGAGTGTAAAGTATTGTAACCAATTTGGAGACCTGTTTGGATGTTTCATATAAAGTTATACGTACATCTACTCTATGACTCAGTTTGTCTATTCTTAAGAATTTACCAAAGAGAAGTGAGAATATATGTTCACAAAAATATCAATACTTGGACAAAAATGTTTATACTTGCCTATGAAGAAATACCCAACATACTAATCATCAGAGAAATGCAAATCAAAATTACAATATGATATCATCTCCCACCCATTAGGGTGGTTACTATAAATTTAAAAAAATAACCAGATAATAACAAGAGTTGGCAAGGATGTGGAGAAATTAGAACTCTTGTGTACTGTTGGTAGGATTGTAAAATGATGCAACTGCTATGGAAAACAGTATGGAGGTTCCTCAAAAAATTAAAAATAGAACTATAATATGATCCAGAAATTCCACTCCTGGGTATATATCCAAAGAATTGAAAGCAGGATCTCAGAGAGATATTTGCACACCCATATTCATAGCAACCCAAATGTCCATCAAGAAATGAATGAATAACATAAAATGGAATACTGTTCAGCCTTTAAAAGGAAAGAAATCTATTCACACTTTACCACATGGATGAACCTTGAAGACATTATGCTAAGTGAAATATGCCAGTCACAAAAAGACAAATATTATATTATTCCATTTATATAAGGTGTCTAAAGTAGTCATATTCATGGAAACAGAAAGTAGAATGGTGGTTAACCCAGAATAGGGGGAGGGGAAAAAAGTGAGCTGCTATTTAATGGGTACAGAGTTTTATATTTGCAAATTGAAAAAGTTCTGGCGATGTGTTTAACAACAATGCAAGTATATTTAACACTGATGAATTGTACATTTAAAAATAAAGATGGTAAATTTAATGTGTTTTTTCATAATTAAACAAATATTTATAGTTGTCTTATTCATAACGCCAAAAAGCTGGAAACCCAGCCAAATGTTCATCAACAGGAAAATTATAAACAAATTGTGATATATTCATAAAATGAAATACTACTCAGAAATTTTAAAAAATGAACGGCTACTGATACCTGCAAAAACGTGGATTTAATCTTAAAAATACTATGTTGAGAGAAGAAAGTCAGGCACAAAAGAGTATAGTCTATCATTCCACTTATACGAAATCCAAGAACAGAAAAAATATTAATTCATGATGATAGATATCAGAACAATGATTGCCTCTGGGATATAAGAAATGACTGAGAAGGGAAACAAGATAACTTTCTTGGGTGATAGACATATTCTGTATCTTGTTTTGGGGAGTGGTTACACAGATATATGCAATATATGCAATTATCAAAATTCACTGAACAGATAATTCATTCATCAAATTATACGCAAATAAAAAATGTCTTTTCGAAACACAATGAGACATTATACTAAGTGAAATAAACCAGTGACCAAAAGAGGTATCTAAAGTAGTCAAATTCATAGAAACAGAAAATAGAATGGTGGTTATCAGGCATTGAGGGTGAGTGGGGAAAAGGAGAGTTTTGTTTAATGGGTACAGAGTTTCAGCTTTGCAAGAGAAAAGCTGTGACAATCTATTGCCAAAAAATGTGAATATACTCAACACTGAGAGATGGTAATTTCTGTCATTTTATCATAATTTAAAATTAAAAAAACACAGTGAGATACCCATAGAAACCCACTGGAATACTAAAACCAAAAAGACTGACAAGACTACATCATTGGTGATGATGTAAAGGGAGCTCTCATGACTTGCGTGTAGGAAATTAAACTAGGAAAGGTTTGATAGTGTCTTATAAAGTTAAACATATACTATATTTTAACATAGAAATGCTACTCTTAGGTATTTGCCCAAGAGAAATTAAAATATGTGTCCATAAAAAGACATAAAAAGTATATCCGTGGGCTTCCCTGGTGGCGCAGTGGTTGAGAGTCTGCCTGCCGATGCAGGGGATGCGGGTTCGTGCCCCGGTCCGGGAAGATCCCACATGCTGCGGAGCAGCTGGGCCTGTGAGCCATGGCCGCTGGGCCTGCGCGTCCAGAGCCTGTGCTCCGCAACAGGAGAGGCCACAACAGTGAGAGGCCCGCGTACCGCAAAAAAAAAAAAAAAAAAAAAAAACATATTTGTATCAGTTTTATTCACAATAGCCAAAATTGGAACCAGCCTAAATGCCCATCAGCAGGAAAATAGATAATTACATTGTGTTATATTCATGCAATTGACTATTACTCAGCAATGAAAAGAACAAGCTATTTATACACATGATAACACGAATGAATCAGTCAGTATGCTGTATGATTCCACTTATATGAGGTTATAGGATAAGCAAAATTAATGCAAGATAGACCAAAAACCCAGAACAGTGGTCTTCTTTGGTTGGGGGGGACGCAATAATTTACTAATGAACACAAGGGAACTTTCTTGAGAGAAAGAAATGTTTTATATCAGGGGTCAGCAATCCTCTTCTGTACATATAGTAAATATTTTAGGCTTTGCTGATCATGTATAGTTTCTGTTGCATAATCTTTGTTTTCTTTTTTTACAACCCTTAAAATATGTAAAAAAACATTCTTAGCTCCCAGGATGTAAAAAACAGGCCAGGATGTAAAACCTTTGCCAATCCCTATTCTATATCATAATAGAAGTCTAGATTATATGGGCATATCTCTTCATCAAAATTATATATCTATGATATGAGCATTTCAATGCGTGTAATTGTACCTCAGAAATACAGAACTGCAAAATAACAACAACAATAATAACCAAGTTAGAGATGTGAGAAGTGGGTGGAGGTAGAGATGAAATAATAATGGTAGAATGTTGATAATTGTTGAAGTTGGGTGACGGGCATATGGAGTTTGTTTATATCATTCTGTTTATTTTGTATGTGTTTGTTATTTTCTATAATAAAAGTTTTTTAAAAGAAAAGAAAAACTTTCAGATGTAGCTGAAGCAGTACTTAAAGGGAGTTTTCTAGCTTTAAGTGACTGTACTGGAAACTAAGAAAGGTTAAAATCAACTATAAAAACTTCCAGCTCAAAAAACTAGAAAAAGAACAACAAATTAAAAGCAAAGAAACTAGAATGAAAGAAATAACCAGAATACAAATCAATGAAATAGAAAGCAGACATACAACAGAGAAAAATCAACAAAGCCAAAAGTTGATTTCTGGAAAGGATTAATAAAATTGATAATCTTCCAGCAAAACTGATCAAGAAAGAGAAAACACAAATTATCAATATCAGAAATGAAAATGGGAGCATCACTACAGATCCTAAGGCTACTTAAAAGATTGCATGAGCATATTATGTACAACTTTATGCCAGTAAGTTCGACAACATATATGGAATGGACAACTTCCTTTTAAGCCATAACTTATTGAAACAGGTATAAGAAGAAATAGAAAGTTTGAATAGTCCAATTCAAGAAATTAAATTGAATAGTCCAATTCAAGAAATTGAATCTGTAATTTAAAATCTCCACACAAAGAGAAGAACAATAGGAATCTAATTAAAGAGATTCAAGCAGAGAACTGACAAGATCAGGTTTGATTTTGATTCAGATTGCAATGTGGAGAAAAGATTTGACAATGATAAAAGTGGATATGTGTAAAGACAATTGCCAGTGGTTGCCAGGGTTTAGGGGGAGGAAGGTGTGAATAGGCAGAGCATAGAGGATTTTTAGGGCATTGAAACTATTCTGTATGTTACTATAATGGTAGATACATCATTATGCATTTGTCAAAATGCATAGGATGTACTACCCTCTGAACCCTAATGTAAGCTATGGACTTTGGGTGATAATGATGTGTCAATGTGTGCTCATGGCTGATAACAAATGTACCACTCTGGTTCAGGATGTTGTTAGTGGGGGAGGCTCAATTTTTCTGCGAACCTAAAACTGCTCTAAAAACTAAACTGTCTCTTTAAAAAAAAAAAAAAACAGACAATTGCAGTAGCTCTAGTGGGTGATGATGGTGGCTTGGACCAGGATGGTAACAGTAAAAATAGAGGAAGAGAACATTGGACTTTTAAGGAAAATGGAGAAGCTCTGAAATACAGGTTGTAGAAAGTGAATTAACTAATGAAGTATTATAATGGTCTTAAAGGATAATTTTAAGGGACATTTTAAGATGGAAACAATATACCTTGTTGCATGACCTTCTGCCATAATACTCAGCTGTTCAGATGCAGGCACAAAGAAAGTTAAGAGTTAGGGTCATCCTGAATATGAGTTTTGTAAGTGTGTCCAAAAAGACAGAAATAAGAATGTGTTCAAACGGTCAACTATGAAATCTAAGGTGGGCATGAAAGAAGATAAAAGAAGGGCTTGTGGGATGGGAGAAAGTAGAGGCCAGTAGACAGGAAGATCCAATGTAAAATATAGGCACAGTTGAAAGAAGAGAAGGCTATAGTCAGAGAGTGTGATGTTTGAATCTATGCTTTTGGAAGTGAAGCACTTTCAGTAGCAATTATAGATAATGACAAACCCCAAGGTATAATGATAGTAGTGGATGGCCAAAGTGAAATAGAAGAGAAGATGATTAGAGATTATATGGCAAGGAACTAAATAGCCAAGGTATTAGAAGGTACAAGGAGTATGCCACTCAGTTCCAGATGATGGGAAAGAACATGAGACTGGGAGATAGATACAGCCTGATTTTCCTGAATACATCTTTGCAGAAGTTGGGACCCTAAAAGATGTTGGAAGTCATGAGTCCTTTGGCCTTCTGACTCCAGCTGTTTCCCTTTAAGGAATATCTCTCTGACTGTACATGACTCCCTTCTATAGCTGGCTCACCAAGATGTGTTTTCCAGTCTGGGCCCTGATACTCAGTCCCAAAATTTTAAAATCATGAAGGCACATAGTAGGCAAAGCAGTGCTAGACTCACAGTGATAGCATCGTCAGATCCACTTCCTGCTTCATAAAAGTACTAGAAAGGAATTGGGGCCTTTCACATGGTAAATTCTGGAAAATTGGCCTTCACCCTAGAATTGAGTTGCTATCTGCACCTGACATAGTAACACAAGTTAGTAAGGGGACACAAAAAGATATCATGAGGATAATGGGAGCCAGTTTTCTAACTGTTGGGAAAAGGAGTTACAAATACAGAAAGGGAAAGGATAGAAAGAACTCTGTGGCATTCAATTACAATTGGAGGTATTAGATGGATGATAAATAGATAGATAGATATAAATGATAGATAATTGAATAAAATTAAAACCACTGGTATAAATGTATGAATAAATAAATAAACGGTAGAGAAGGTAAGGCTCTTTCTTACAATACAGAGCCAACAAATAAACATAGAAAGAATGCTAGAGTTAGAGAATCATCAATGGATGCTAAAATTAGTAGGTAAAAATTTGATAAAAAAACAGGATATTTATACAGACTCAAAGTATCTCTGTACAAATTATGTATTAATTACAATGAGGAAAAAATAACAGTAGCTCTACAGTGGCAAAATCTGGTAGACACCACCTAAACCAAGCAATAAGAGTTAATATCACTAATAATGGGACAATCAACATTATGTGCTTCCTAATACAAAGCACTGAAAAGAACACTGCATCACTTCTGTAGCATTCTGGCTGAAGATGCATAACCTAAATCTAACCATGAAGAACATGGAAAAAACCCAAATTGAGGGACCATCTACAAAATAACTCAGCTGAATTCTTCAAAAAATATCAAAATAAAGAAAAACAACAACAACAACAACAACAAAAAGCTGAGACTCTGTTTCAGATTAAAGGCAACTAAAAAGACATGACAACCAACTACAATGTGTAAACGTGGATTGGAAACTGGCCCAGGGAAAAATTAGCTATAATGTATTATGACTAATGATAAAATTAAAATATGAGCAGTAGTTTAGATAATATTACTGTATCAATGCTAAATTTTCTGATTTTGATGATTATACCATAGTTATATACAAGAATGTCTTTGTTTTTAGGAAATAAACACTGAAGTATTTAGAGGTAAAATGGCATGATGTCTACACCTTACTCTCAAATGGTTGAGAAAAAAAGAATATATAGTCATCTCTCAGTATCCACTGGGGATTTATTCCAATCCCCTGAGGATACCAAAATCCATGGACGTTGAAGTCCCTTATATAAAATGATACAGCAGTACTTTGAATTCTCCCTTGAAGTGGTTGTAGTAACTTCCTGATTCCCTTATATATTTAATGATTTAAACAAAACCTTTGACATGTATTCATTTGGTATTTGTGCGAGAATCATGATTTTATCCTTTAAAAAATACTATTTAACACATAATATTGGTTGTTATCAAACAATGTAATAAATACTTGTCAACTTAAAAAAAAACAAAAATAAAATAAAATAGTACAGTGGGCCCTCCATATCCGTGGGTTCTGCAGCTGCATATTTAACCAATCTGAAGTTGGTTAAATCAAGGGGTGCAGAACACATGGATTCTGAAGGCCGTCTATACATAAATTTATAAATAGAGAATGAAAAGCACTAGGAAAAATGTAAACAATTGCTTAATCTGGGTAGGATATACAGTAGTTCCTTGAATTATTCTTTCAGCTTTGCTGCAAGTTTGAAATTATGTCAGAATTTTAAATTACCCAAAAAAAGGTATCATGGACACACTCTACCTTGGGTCTTCTCATTTCCATACTTCTAGTTTATCAGCTCCCCCAGGTTTGGCATTGTTTGGCTCCATACTTTGGATCTAGCTCTCTGTTTAGCATCCCAGATAATCAAACCAGTGTGGAACTGCTTATTCTAGCTCTGACCTTAGTCCCCTCTTCTGGATTCATCTCTCATTATTTTTCCTTCAGCTCCAGGCATCAAAACCACATGTAAGGGAAATACCAAATCATAACATCTCATTCTGATCCATGGGGCACATTGGGTCCCTCATGGGCTGCACCTCTTCCATTTTCCCATTTCCCTTGTTTTCTCACTTGTACAGCAGTCTGGATGTAGCAGGTGTCTCATTCAATCCTATTGGATTGATTTGAACTTGCCTGATTCATAAATGTGAAGAAATATATCATTATCTTCTAGAAATCCCACTTTCATGAGTCTGAAGGAACCAGAGACAGTCTCCATAAATCTTTTATGAACTCAAAGTTCAAGGAGGAGTCAATTTTAAATGGTTTGAGAGGAAGCATCATCATCTCTGCCTTATGTACAGACTGCTTCCTTAAACAAACTATCCAAGGACTTTTTTTTTTTTTTTTTTTTTTTTTTTTTGCGGTAGGTGGGCCTCTCACTGTTGTGGCCTCTCCTGTTGAGGAGCACAGGCTCCGGATGTGCAGGCTCAGCGGCCATGGCTCACGGGCCCAGTCGCTCCGCGGCATGTGGGATCTTCCCGGACCGGGGCACGAACCCGTGTCCCCTGCATCGGCAGGCAGACTCTCAACCACTGTGCCACCAGGGAAGCCCCCAAGGACTTTTTTAATATAATTGGTGGGATTGGGAAATCACCTTTTTTCTTATGTAAATAAAAATTACCAGATGACTTTTCCAGGCCTGGCAAACGGAGATTTTGAATGATTATGGGATATGTACTTAATAATAATCAGATACCTACCATTTTACAAAGAAGCTATATGTCAGGAAATGTGCGAGATGCTTTACATGTATTATCTCAACCCTGGGAAGCAGACATTAATATACTCCTTTTACAAATAAGGAAAGTAAAGCTCAGGGAGTTTAGGTGACTTTCCCAAGTTAATATATCTCTTAAGTGGTAAAGCTGAGAAGTGAATCCTTCACGTCTTTCTGACTCCAGAGCCCATACTTTTGCCATTGCATCATATGGTCGTAACGAGTCAGTAGCTACCCTATAGTTTCCCTGCACTGATCTCTTAAAGGATCTTCCTAACAGCTGGTATTAGTTACTCTGGAGAAAGGATTGGTGGTTTCAGTGGGAATATATATAAGAGAGGGTTTCTCATACCATTTCAAACATATCACTTGCACTTGATTTGATGGATTTAATGTCTCCAAAATCTCCAGTGGGGAACTTTTTCAGCCACACCCAATCACCCTAGAAAGAAAAGATAAAGATTGTTGGTGAGTCTTAGTTGCCAGCAGCTTTAGAGCAATGTCCCTTCCACATGAAGAGTTTATAGTTAGACCATCAACCTAAACAAGCGTTGTTCCTCCTCTCTCACCCTCCACCCCATGGACATTCTGTATTCGGAGCTAAAAAGGAGGTCACACAGAGAAGTTAAAGTTTAAAATTCCAATTAACTAAAGCAGGGAAACAATTGCAGGGATGCAGATGCCATAAAAGGAATGATACTGCTCTCTGCAACGACTTCCTTAACTAACTGCAGAAAGTGCCGGGTCATTTCACTCATTCAGAGCTAAGTGATGTAGCACCAGGTTTCCTGCGATTAATGGTGATGGTTAGTGGTTGCAATTCTCACTGCCTTGAGGCGTCTATGTCGAGAGATGTAGGGCAGGAGATGTAGTACAGCAAATGTTTCCTGCATTTACCTTCATCCATTTTTCTCTTGTGGGACAGGCCATTTTGGGGGCCTGTTATGCTTTAATCATAAACTGATTGGCTTAAACATCGATTAAACATTTTTTATTTGGATGTACAAATGTACCACCATAGTAATAGGGTAATCTAGACTCTTTCAGAAGTCTATTTCTGACTTTTTAAGCACAAAACAGCTATTTCTAAGGCTGCTGTCAAGTCAAAAACAACAATTATTTTACTGTCTTCACTTTAACACCAGTGCCTGATAGATAATTTTCTTCTACGTGCATAGCCTCAAGAATTCATCAGTCACCGAGCCCTATTTAGTTTCTGTCCAGCCCAAATCTGAAAAAAGCAATACATAGATTCCTTTTTCTCTGTAATAATAATAATAATGCCTTACATTTGCACAGCGCTCTCTCCTCTTCAAAGTGCTTTCACGTCTATTACCTATAGCCCGGAGATTCCATTTCAGGCTGCACCAATTTGTCATCAAGTAGAGATAATAAAGCAGAGAGCTCTGTACAGTCAAATTCCGAGAATAAGAGAGTGTAGCCACTCTCTTATTATGGAATATATCCAGCTGTGGCACTACATCTGGAGACCAGCCGGAGGCAAAGGCTAATAATGGGAGCTGCAGGCATCTGAGTTACTTGCCGTACTGTGTGTTAGAGGGTATCTTCTGGCCAAGGAGCTCAAAACCCTTTAATTAGGAAATAGCTTCTAGAGACCTTCAGCAGCTGAACAAAACTGTGCCAGCCAGGCTCACGCCCACAAAATTCAGAAAGGTGGTCCAGGACCAGTGCCTGCCTGTAGCAAAGTGGTCAAAGTACCAAAGGCAGCTTTCCTGGTCTCTTGCCCAGCAATTCCCTGAGTGTGGCCCTAGACCAGTTACATCATAGTCACTTAGGAACTGGTTAGAAAGGCCCATTGTAAGGCCCCACAAAATCTAAAGGATTTTGCCCTTTAGAGGGATCAAAGGCTGAGGTTTAAGCTGAAAGAATAAACTCTAACTGGGAATTTACAAAGTCAGCCCATGTGTGGGTTATACACTGATGTGTATATAGTAAAGCCTTCCCAGCACCTTTGCAATTATATTACTTGGACCATGGTCACTGCTAGCCTCTATGGCACCTTTGTGCTAATTAGCAAAGGGTGCTTTCCCTCAAGTAAAAAAAATAATGTGAGAATATTATTTTGCAGCCTGTGGCAGCCCTGTGATGTTGGGCAGCAGCCCCAGCTGTATATATCTGTGCATGTACCACACTCTCGTTGACTCACACATACTCCAGACACCAGGGAAAACACTCCACTAGCAGCTTCAGTATTCTGCGTACCACCAAGCCCTGCCTGCCAGGTAAGGCCTCTTTGTCAGGTCCGCCCCCTCATTCCAGAACTAGGCTGAGAGGCCAGAATCTCTTTGCTCTCTCCTGCACCACTCTCATGTAAGTTACTATAGGTCTACAATGTGAAGAGTACCCTCTTAGAAGTGGTTCCCTTGTGCAGTGTACAGCCTGAATATCAGTACTGGCAGCCCTGACGCTGCCTATAGCCAGTGCCTAATACCTTCTTCCTGGAGTCTGCCCTATTGCAGATATGGGTCCGCTTTCTCTCTTGCTTATTAACTTTTACAAGTAGTTAAGCAGAGCTTTTTTTCCTCCCAAATCACCAAATTTGAGGACATCATATTTAAAGGAATTGAAGCCTGAAGAGATTAAGTGACTTGCCCAAGGTCAGAAGGTTAGGTAGTAACAGAACCAAGGTCTTCCATCTCCCACTTTGTTGCTCTTTCCTCCCATGGGCTTTCTTTGGTTTGGGGGATTTGTGTGTGTTTGTTTAAAGATTTAAACAATGCTCCTGAACTTTATAAGCAAATGTTTATTAAGTCTGTGTGTATCCTACTTTATGAGTAATGAGGAAAAGGGAGGATATGGGCCGGTTTTATCTTTAGTGCACATGCACTATTTGTTTTGTTTTTTCTTTTAAGAGAAAGAATGATAAAATGCTTCACTCATCATTCACTTTTTAATTAAGAGGAAGAAACATCAAACTCTATCCACTAAAGTTTTTAGAAGTAATTTAAAATCCATCAGTTTTGCACTAAGGCCATGTTGTATTAACTAAGAGTCAAGAGAATTAAGATCTAGACCTGGCTTTGCCTCAAATTCAGGGGTGGTCTTAGGGTAGCTACCTCATTGGCCTGAGCCTCAGTTTCCTCACTGATAGAGCTGGATGACTTAGATGATTTCTAAGGTCCTTTTCAGCTTTGATGATCCAATTATGAGATGAGAGAGAAAAGATGGTTGGTGCAAAGGAGAGGAGCGGAGAGAGAGCTATACGGGATATAGAAGGTGGGAAGATAGTAAAAAAAAAGGCTCTGGAAAAGAGAGATGAATGGGGAGGGTGTGCGGGGGAGAGACAGAAATGAGACAAAGAGAAAAACACAGGGAGAGGTTGAGGGACAGAAGGAGTCAGAGAATAAAGAGGGAGGATCAGTTCAGTGGGTTCTCTCTGAGTGTGTCAGGCTTGCACTACTGCCCACCTCACCCCCTCTCCCCTAGACTGTGGCTATTAGAACAGATCCTGACACGTCCCCATTGCATCGGCCAGTCATTGCTCTTTCTCCCCAGCAGTCTGCTCAGCTGGCTTTCCTTTTACACCTCACAGAGTATCTCTGAGATAAGGGCTGATTTTCCTGTACAGTTCTGAAGGCTATGCATCTGTGTGTCCCATCAAAGTGTGAATCTGTGTCAATGTATTACAATGTTATGGCATGTCCTAAAGAAGCCTGTCCTCTGTTATTAGGTATCTGCTACTCCAGGCACGTTGTCTGGAACTTCCACACCTTCCAGTAAAAATTCTTATGAAAATTCGGTTTATGCTAAACAGAAACTAGATAATGAATCTTTAAAACACTCCTAATAGAGGGCTGTTTCAGAAGGCACACTGGACCTCTTTGTTTGGTCTGTTGATTCGATTGACTACTCCTCTCTCCCGGAGTCCTCTTTAGCTCTAGCTGGGCAGTTTTCTAGCTTCGACTGTCTTCCTTTGCACCCTGCCATCAGCCTAATCTTGACCTCATGGTGCAGTATTATTCTCACTAACACCTTCCGTTTGTGCAGATAAAGTCCTCCTTTGGCCTACACAATTCAGAAACACCCATGATCTGACTGACCAACAGCAGTTATTATGGGAACTAACTCAACTGTCTGCTTCCTTCCAAAATGAGGAAATATCTGACAGATTCTTAAAGTCCAATTACATACAGATGTTTATTTTCTCCCTTCTTAATTCTACACTATCACCTTCCAGCTCCACCAAATAAAACATACCACAATTAAACACATAAATTCTTCCGCAGGATCAGAGAATCATAGCATATCCGAGCCAGAAGAGGCCTTACTCTTAGTTCAGCAATTCTCAACCCTGGCTGCACATATAGGGGAACTTTTAAAAGAAATACCAATGCCTGGGCCCACCCCATACCAAATGAATCAGAGTTACTATGCCTGGGCATAGGTATTTTTTTTAAGTTTCCCACAGAGATTCTAGTGAATAGCCAAGATTAAGAATTTAGTTCAACCCCTCAATTTACAGATGAAAAACCAAGAGACTGCCATAGGTATTGAGATTTACTTCAGAATCTTAGAGATGTCAATATATTTGTAAAGCCATCAGCCCCATTCCATTTGACATTCAAAAGACTATCTTGAGATTATCTTGCCTTTGGTCTTTGAGAGAGTAGAACTGTCAATTCCCCAATACCTCAAGTTTACATTCGAATCAAATCTCCTCTTTGATTAAATTAAGTTCAAGGCAAGATCCAGAGGTTTCCTGCTCCAAATTTAAGTCAACACACTTCAGGTACACTGAGAAAATATATGCCATGCTGACCTTGGCGTTTTTATGTAGCTATAAATTATTTATCCAATGAAGGAGAGCATTCACTTGGAAAATCCAATGGTGGACAACCTAAAAACTCATTCTGGCCTGTTTTGGACTTTCTTTGTAGTTACTATTGAAGTTGAGAGTGTTTGCTGCTTTTGGGAGTATCTTCAAACAAAACAAGGAAACCATACTGGGAAGGCCTTACTTAGGAGGGACAGAAAGGCAGTCTAGTTTCCCTTTTACCCCCGGCTTAACTCTTTCCTGCTGAGAAGAAACAGTTCGTCTCTCTAACTGATGCAAGATTTGTTCTGGTTGCCAAATTCCAGTATCTTAGAACAAGGGGTTGGGGGTGGTCTCTTAAAGCTTGAAAGACAGAAATTTAAGTGAAATAAAAAGGATTTCTATTTTAGACATCAGAAGGTAACCTTTTACTGCAAGAGGAAGTACAGGCTGAGAAAAGGAAAGAAATGAATAATTTTTTTTAAGATTTCAGTAATATCAGAGAATAACAGGTAAAGGAAGAACAAGCAGTATTTGAAGGGAAGAGCTTGCCCCAAGCCTTACTCTATATAAGCATGTCGCTAGACATCCCATCACAAACATTTCACTCAGGAAGTCATTTCTTCTATTATTATATCTGTGTCTTCTGGAATGAGTGACATGCTTAGGTGTTTGGGCCTCACGAACTTTTTTCCGCATTCATAGTAAATACATGGTGTTGAAAGATCAATGAAGTTGGAAGTAAGTAGATTAGTTGCCGAGGAAAATCATCATCAGAAATGTCAACCAAACAAGTCTGTAAGGGAATAATGGACAAAAAAACTTATCAAAAGGAAAGACTTACCAAAAACCTCAATATTTTGGCACAAAGACTAAGTAAGTCCTACATCACTGCCTCATTTTAAAACCCAAGAAGGCAGCAGATTAGATAGCTGTTGGATATCCTACCTCATAAATCGCTATGTTGGAGTTTTCATAGGTGGCTGGAGTTAGGCTCCCTGAAGAAAAGGAGAGCCTTGGGGGACCTTCCACTTTGGACCTCCGATGTGATCTGGAAGCTTACATTGGCACGACTTCCTCTCTGTGAAAGGATTAGAAAAGAAAGTTTATGAACAAAATTACCATGATTAAGGACAGAGCATTGAGCTATGGTATAGACACTATGCTTACATGGTATTTTTTCTTTTTTAATTCCTAAGAGAGTAACTCTATGAGTTGAGCTCTATAAACATGAGATTGATTAACTTTTCCTATCCCCAGCATTTTTTTATCCTAGGATTGGTTCTGTGCTTCACCTCCGTATACCACAATTCACCTCCATATACCACAAAAGAAAGGCAAAGCTTCGCAGATATTTCCATCTCCTAGAGAAGATTAGAAGGCAAAGCTTTGCAGATATTTCCATCTCCTAGAGAAGATTAGAGCCGTGGATTTTGGGGGACAAGAAAGAACACCTGTCATAATTTAATTTGGGACCCTCATTTTATAGACAAAAATGAGAAGATGAGAATCTAACGTTTTGAAAAAATCAATAGAAAAATTAGGACAGAATCCCACTGTTCTGGCTCTTAGGCCTAGCTCTTTATGTTATACCATCTTGAATGGCCTACTTTTTTGTGCAGGCAAGATTAATGACAGAAGATATCTCAGAAAGCTATAAGATTACCATTACCACGGAGAGTGAGAAGATCATCTGCCCATGATTTATAAGTCTGAGGTTTAAATAGGCCAAATTTCTTATTCCTTTATTTGTTAATTAGTACACATATGTCTGATAAGAGAGGGCTAGGAAGTGTACAGTTGAATGACAAAAGGAAGGGTTATCGCCAATCTGTGTTAACTTTTAAAATTGAACATCTTCAACTGAACTTAATATCTTCAACTGAACCAACAGACGTACTTCATATGAAGAAATAATAAGTCAACAAGTTCCTCATATCCTTCTCCAAGTCTCTAAATATGCCTTTCTTAAAATTATAGCAATTCAGAGTTAGCAGTTACATTTGGTATTGTCTAGGCCATTCCCTACCACCAACTCCCACACTCTCATTTTACAATGAAGAAACAGAAACCTAGAGAGGGACTCAGGGACTGGAAGAGGAATGTAGATGTTATATTTCCGGTCTTGTGTTCTTTGTACCACATCATGCTTTGTTTCACTTTTGCTTGCCAATAAAAATTAATCTTAAGTAGTTTCACACACTCTGTCCTTAACAGTCTTTGATAAATGGAAGATCACCAGTTGATTTAGCCCTGAGTTCAGTTCATTCTACCAAGACAAGACTATCACAAAGCTCCAAGGCAATAATAAACTATACTTAGCCCCTAATGTGTTGAAGTCCCAACAGCTCAAGATTCAGACAAGGTGGAAAACTTGACTCTTCACATAACCCTTGCATCAACCTGAACTCTCCTCAACAGAGTAAGGCCAGAGAGGAATCCACTTCCCTTTCATTCTTTATTTTCATATCTCAGCAGGAGCGCCTAGATCTCTATATTGAGATATAAACCTCTCCATGAAGAGCAAAGGAGAAAGCAAGAGAATCTGCCAAAATCCACATATATTTGAGCTTCAGCTTCACTTTCTTCTAAAAACTTCCTTTCCTGACCTGACTTCTACTGACCTGCCAATTTTTCTAGACTGAATTAAATTTTTATTCACCAAGAGTTTACACTTTCAGACATTCCATTTGGATGGAATTCTTGGCTTGGCTTCTTGACTGATTAGACACAGCCAGCTGCAAGTTTGTGACTACACAGCAGTTAAGGAAAATATATGCTCCCCTTATCTTCTTCCATCAGAACCCATGGTACAAGCCAAGTGCCAAAAAGGATCTGGAGGCCAAGGGCTATGTTCTTCTAGGTAATGCCATCCCTTTCCAGCTGGGCCAATGTAGCAAAGAAAGGAGAAGGAGAAGGAGAAGGAGGAGGAGGAGGAGGAGGAGGGAGGAGGAGGAGGAGGAGGAGGAGAGAGGAGGAGGAGGAGGAGGAGGAGGAGGAGGAGGAGGAGGAGGAGGAG